>NW_024543830.1:10804500-12148500 GCF_018167655.1 Microtus oregoni | reverse complement strand
CAACAGCTCTCCAGTCAACTATTGGTAATAGCCCTTTCAAATAAGCCAATCAGAATAGTCAAAGAACAACCCCCCTTGCTTCTGTGGCCCCTTTAAAAGTAGACTATACCAGCTATTCGAGGTCCCTCGGCTTCCCGAATGCTGGGGGACCCTGTCATGACAGAATTAATAAAATCCTCATGCTTTTGAATCAGCTGTGGTGTATGAGATGGTCTCTTGGGGCGACTCCTTCTCAGTGTTTGGATGCTAGAGTCCAACAGAATCTCAGGTGCTACTCAGGGGAGGAGAGAGGTCTTTGTTTCTAATGGCCCAGGAGCACCTTGATAGTCTTTAGTCTTTTTTATTTTTTTTAATTTAATTCAATTTTATTTTTTGAGACAAGGTCTCACTATGGAGCTCTGACTGTCCTGGAACTCACTCTGTAGACAAGGCTGGCCTTGAGCTCACAGAGATTCACCTGCCTCTAACTCCTTAGTACTCAGATTAAGGTGTGTACCCCACACCTGCCTGATAGTCTTCTGAGGTCATCTCAGCTGGCCAGTGGCAGAGAAGCAACAATCAGAGAGCTGATGGCCTGCCCCATGCCCTCCTCAGATCAAAGTTCCAGGTAGCAATGCAGTGAAGGGTATCCTGGGCCAGATTATCTTTTTTTTTTTTTATATCAACAGAATGTTCTAAGACATGACAGCTCTTTCTCATTCCCACCACACTGAGATTTTAGTCAAATATTAAACTCATGTTGCCTTTTTGTCCTGTTCTGAACTTCTATGCTTGAATCAAAAGGGAAAATCTCGCCCCTGCTGTGTGGCCTAAAAACAGTGGGTTTCTTGAGCACAGAAGAACTTCTAAGCCGGGCGGTGGTGGCGCACGCCTTTAATCCCAGCACTCGGAAGGCAGAGGCAGGCAGATCTCTGTAAGTTCGAGACCAGCCTGGTCTACAAGAGCTAGTTCCATGACAGGCTCCAAAACCACAGAGAAACCCTGTCTCGAAAAAACAAAAAACAAAAAAAAAAAAACCCAAAAAACAAAAACAAAAACAATACCCAAAACAAAACCAAAAAACAGAAGAACTTCTATTTGGGATGGAAGTGAGTTGTGAAGGGATCTCACTGTATAGCTCAGGTTAGTCTCAAACTCATGACTCCCTTCTTAGCTTCCCACCTGCTAGGATTCCAAGTGTATGCCTTGATGCCCAGGTTTGCATAGGATCTTGTAATATAAAGAGAGAGAGAAGCATGGGACAGGGGGGTGTAGATTTCATCCCAGTCGGAAAAGCAGTCACTAAGAAAATGAGTAACAACCAAAGGCTGTGGACAGAGGGGAACTTACTGCTGGTGAGAATGTGAACCAGCCTAGCCACTACGGAAATCAGCGTGGAGGCTCCTCACGAAACTCAAAATAGACCTGCCACCATTCAGTCCAGCTATCCCACTCCTGGGTAGTAACCCAGAGGACTACAAGTCAGCACAGCACAGAGATGCGTGTAGATCAGTGCTTACTACAACAAGCCACCCTTGACAAGTTATGGAACCAACCTGGGTGTCCGTTACAGAGGAATGGGCAAAGAAACCCTGTCTGGAAAAGCCAAACCAAACCAAACCAAAACCCCACAAAAATAAGCTAACCCAAAGAGGATTTCCTGTCCACACCATCTAAACTAGCCTACTTGGAATTGTAGCTATTTCTCCTTCCTTCTTACTTTATTTTGTTTTTGAGAGACAGGGTCTCTCTGTGTAGCCCTGGCTGTCCTGGAACTTGCTCTGTAAACCAGGTTGGCCTCAAACTCAGAGATCTTCTTGTCTCTGTCTCCCGAGTGCTCAGGTTGTAGGCATGCACCACTACTGTCCTGCTCTCTTTTATTATTGTTGTTGCATTATTTTTATTGTTGTTTTATTATTATTACTATTACTATTGTTATTATTATTATAGGTCGGTGAACAGCTCGGTTTTGGCTCCATAGTGACTCAGCATGAGTGACTTACATTTTGGCTTAGTTGTGTGCCCAGTACAGGAACTCGATCCAAACCAACAGCCTCCCATAAATTTTAATACTTGAAAAGCAATTCATATTCCCACCGGGGGATAAACTGTTTAAAGTTCAGTTAATGACGAGCCACTCCGGTTTTCTTGGGAACTTGTAATGTTGTTTTGCTTTCCTTTCTTTCACTTCATAAACGAAGGATTTCAGTGTGGGCAGGATGACAGATGAGGGAATTCACTGCAACAGAGTTGCTAAGGACCTCGGGATTCCTGCACTGGGCTCGCGTCAATGGAAACAGCGGGTTATCCCAGTCTGACCGACCAAAGCCTCAGTAGGAGGAATGGGTGGAGCCCTGACGTCCGGTGGGGACAGCTGGGGGAAGCGGATGGGGGAACGAATGCCCAGGTGCGCGAGGGGAATCGCGGTTAAGTGCAGAGCCGATGTCCAGGTGGCCAGCTTGCAGGGTGGCCCTGGGCCACACGAGGGCGCCCCACACTGCCACGTAAGGGCCCGAGTGGCTGTAAGGCGTTAGGTCTGGAGAAAAGAGGGTGGAAAGAGACCATCCTGGGTGCCCAGGGTGCCCAGAGACAGGCCCCTCCCTCTCTTCGTGTTTCTTGAAGGCTTGAAGGTCGGCATGAGGTCTCTCTAGACTCTAGAAACAGCCGGCGTTCAGGTCCCGAGGAATTAATGCCTCTGTAGATCAGGTCCATCTGTGTGTGGGAGGGAGGATGTTTGCAGCTTGCTGGGCTGGGTGTGCTGGGAATGACTGCAGGACTGGGGTGTGAGGGTGGGCGCGTTTCTACAGGGATGTAGGAGGGAGGGAGTGGACGTTTCTAACCCAGGGAGCTGGGACAAGCGTCTTCTAAGAGCATAAGAGTAGCCCTTGAAGCAGAATATAACCACCGGTAGAATACCAGACTTTCCCATCCCTGTTGGAAACAGCAGTGTGTGTGTGTGTGTGTGTGTGTGTGTGTGTGTGTGTGTGTGTTGTGTGAATGGTTGCTTTATCACAGGCTTTCCCATCCCTGTTGGAAACAGCAGGGTGTGTGTGTGTGTGTGTGTGTGTGTGTGTGTGTGTGTGTGTGGTGTGTGAATGGTTGCTTTAGCCAAAATGCTGGGATAAATGCCTCCCTCGGGCCAGCAGAAGCTGCGATCCCTAGAGCTTCAAGCCCTGGAGCCTGTCCAGCCATGCAGCTCAAGGACCTGGTGTCACCAAGATTTGCCCAGGGGCACAGCGGAGATCTTGTGACCCAGGAAATAACACTGGTCTTAGTTTAGATCAGGACATTTTTCCCTGAAAGCTGCGTGGGGCAGTGGCCTGGAGCCCAGACTGGAGTCTGGGAGGGGCAGCTGGAGGCTTCTGCCCACAGTCACCTTTACCACCCAACAGCTACTTCACATGAATCGGCTCTGCAGGCCGTACCCTGGCCCGGAGGCTCAGCCGGGGATTTGAAGGCATTAGATTTGGTAGATATTAAACCCAGGATGTGAGCTGAAGGCCAGTAGGCTGAGGCCCTGGACAGTGTCCCCTAACATGGGAAGAGGAAGTACTGAGGACCGGGTATCAACAAGCCCTGAGGGTCCCAGTTGCTGTAAACTGGGGAGAACAGACTCTGCAGGGCCCAGGAGACCTCCCAGTTGGCCAGAGAGCAACAGGAAAGGTTAGGAACTAACCTTGACTAGACACCTCTTGGGCCCCTTCACTCATCAGCCTGGCCCAGGCAGCTGCAATTCCTGACCAGAGGGACTGAGAAGTAAGAGGAAGCAGCTTTCTAGAGGCCTGCCTCTAGAGAAAGGGAGAAGGCAGGGAGCTGGGACCCAAGGTCGTCTGGGAGTAGGTACAAGAGTCAGGCCTGAAGGGATTGAAATTTCAGGTCAGGGTACAAGAGGGTGGGGTATAGCGAGCATTTGCTTAGGAGGTCCTGGGCTCAGGCATGAACACTGGCAGCCTCCCTTTCAGCAGACCCGTCAAGGGTCATGTGACCTTGATGCACAAGAAAGACTTAACCCAGGTCAACCCCAGTTTCGCCAGCTGCAGAGCAACTACCCTGCAGGTGTTTGAAGGGCCAAGCATCAGGAGGGGGAGAGCTGCTGATTCGTAGTATGTTCTGTCAGGGCATGCTGGGCTCGCACCTGTGATCCCAGCACCCGAGAGGATAAGGGAGGAGAACCAAGGAGCATTCGGACCAGCCTGAACTACAGAGTTCCAGGTTAGCATGAGCTAAGGTGAGCCTGTGAATAAAATATTAAGAAAACAAAACTTCTCTTGCTTTAGTTGTTGTCTTTGCAATGCCCAGAGCCCTGTAAGGGCTGGGCTTCTCTCCTTTTTAAACAGTTGGCCTGGGTTCCACAGAAAGCAGCCCTATAATTTGCCTGCATAAGTGTGATAATACGAGGTCAATAGTAAATTGGGTGTGGTGGTGCACACCCAAAGTCCCTGCCACTCAGGAGGGAGAAACGAGAGCTCAGAAGTGTAAGGTCATCTAGGCAACATCCTGAGACTGTGAAGAAAAGAGGAGATGGAAGAGAAAACATTAACAATAACTGTAAGCCAGGTGTGGTGTCACATGCCTGTAATCCCAACACGTCCAAGACTGAGGCAGGAGGATGTCTAATTTAAAGAGAATCCTGGGCTGGCTGGAGAGATGGCTCAGAGGGTAAGAGCACTGGCTGCTCTTCCAGAGGTCCGGAGTTCAATTCCCAGCAACCACATGGTGGCTCACAACCATCTGTAATGAGGTCTGGTGCCTTCCTTGCCAGCAATACATTGCATGCTTAAGAAATAAATCTTTAAAAGAAGAAGAAGAAGCCTGGGCTACTTAGGCAGATTCTGTCTCAAAAACCAAACAGGGCTAGAGAGATGGCTCAGTGGCTAAGAGCACTGGCTGCTCTTCCAGAGGTCCTGAGTTCAATTCCCAGCAACCACATGGTGACTCACAACCATCTAAAACTGTAGTTTCATGAATTTCAATGCTGCCTTCTGTTGTATTGATACACATGCAGACAAAGAACAATATAAATAAATCTTTTTTTGTTTTTCGAGACAGAGTTTCTCTGTGTAGCTTTGGAGCCTGTCCTGGAACTCACTTTGTAGACCCCTCGAACTCACAGAGATCCGCCTGCCTCTGCCTCCCAAGTGCTGAAATTAAAGGCGTGCGCCACCATCTCCCAGCTAAATAAATAAAATTTTAAAACAAAACAAGAGGACTGAAGAGATAGCTAAGCGGTTAAGAGCATTGACTGCTCCTCCAGAGGACCTGGGTTCAAATCCTAGCACCCACATTGCCGAACACAACTGTCTGTAACTCCAAGATCCGAAACCCTCACATAAACCCATGCAGGCCAGGCAAAACACTAATACATGTAAAAATAAATGAAATGTGAAAAACCAAGAACAGAAACAAACAAACAAAACAAATAAACAAACAGAAGCAAAGGTAAAACACATTTGACGCCGAGCCAGCCTGATTTGACCCCCAGATCTATACGGTAGAGGAAGAAAATCAGCACTGTCAGGGTGTCCTCTGATCTCTATATGCACCCCCACACACAAGTAAATAAATGTAATTAATTTAAAAATAAATAAATGAAATATTGGCCTAGCGGGAGGCTAGGGCAGAGGATTGGAAGTTCAAAGCCTGCCTGGATGGCAGAATAAGTTCAGTTCAGTCTGAGTAACTTAGCAAGACATCATCTTAAATAAATAAATAAGGTAAGAATTACTTTTAAAAATAAGGAACATTTAAAAACACAATATTTTTTATTTTAATTTATGTGTGTATCTGTGTTGCGGGGGTTACCCGTGGAGGCCAAAGATCTGGAGCTGGGGCTACAAGCGAGAGTGAGCTGGACATGGGTGCTAGGAACCGAACTTGGGTTTTCTGGAAGAAGAGCAAACTCTTAACCACCATGCCATCACTACAGTGCCTCAAAAATAAAAATTATCTAAAGGCCTGGAAATATATCTCCAGTGTAGAGCACTTTGCCTAGCGTGTGTGAGACCCTAGGTTCAATACCCAGGACTGCAAAAAAAAATAAGTGAAATAAATTGTCTGTTTACTCTAACTTGGCTTGAAGTGCAGATCCTGGTAGATGTGCAAGTCTCTGAGTTCAATCCCAGCAATAAAAATTAAAAGTGAAAGAAGTTGCTTCTAGGGGCTGGAGAGATGGCTCGGTGGTTAAGGGCACTGACTGCTCTTCCAGAGGACCTGGGTTCAATTCCTAGCACCCACATGGCAGCTCACAACTGTCTGAAGATCCAGTTGCAGGAGATCTGACACCTTCACACCAATGCACATAAAATAAAGTTAAATAAACCATAAAATATTTAAAAGAAATAAAATTTAAAAAAAAGAAGTTGCTTCTAAGTCACCCCCGGCAATGGGGTTCTTATCTCTGGTAGCAGCAGGCCTCTGGAGAACGCCTGGGTCTGTAGGGGTGGATTCACTGGCGAGTGGCTGGGTTTATATCACAGGGATGTTTCTCTGCTGGACCTCACCACAGGAGGACATAGGACATTCAGGTCGTCTAACCAGGAAGAGGCTGGCTTGGGGCTTCCTATTACAGTGGGGCTTGTGGCGACCTCTGTGTTTCCATCAGGGGAGTGCAAAGCCTAGGGTCGTCTATGAAAGAGGGCCTGACAGAAGAGCAAGGGATCACAGCTCTCTTCTCCGTGGCTCACCCCGTCCTCCCATCTTTCCTTTAGTTTCTGCTCAGCAGAACCCCACTAGGTGATTCTGGGGAGATGTCTCTTGGGCTCCTGGCTCGGAATGGCTTGGTTGGTGGGATTGAATTGCCTGCAGATTACCAAGCAGGGCGGGGTGGAGGGAAGGGGCTTTCTGTGAGCCCAGTCCAGGACAGGGAGTTGTGAGTGGGCACCTCCCTGGGATCAAGTGTCAGTAGATGGGTGCCCACCCTATCAGTCGGCACCTGCTGCCTAACCTGGCAGGCACCCCGTGTTTCTACCAGACCCCACCCTTCATCCCTGCTGTTCAGCCTCCCCTATCCTCCTCAGGCTCACTCTGCCCGCTCCCCTCCCTCTCCCAGCCCCATCCTCCTCCAGGCTGCCATTATTTCCAGACCAGATGGCCCAATTTTAAATGAAATCTTACAGGCAATCCTGCCTCCTTCCAGTCTGGTGCACAAACCATATCAGAGAGATACGGCTGAAAACAGAATGATGCCCCTCCCCACCCCCAGCTTAAAGGCCTCCCCTGGGACCCTGTTGCCCACCAGCTAAAGCCCAGGGTCTCCAGAAAGACTGCTGTGCCCCATGTGGTCACCTTGCCCTGCTTCCCTCTCTGACTTCATCTTGTGCCCACTCCCTTTACCTATCACACTGGGCCCCCACTGAGATGGACCTGTCAACACCTGGCAAATGTCAGGCCTCCTCCGTCTTCCAGCACTGGCACACACGGATATGTCCCTGAAGGTGGAAGTGGGTATTGTCACTTTGCCACATTAGGGGTCCCTTCTTCAGGAAGGACATCATTGGCCTCCTCATCTGTCCCATTTAAGACAGGCGCAGAGTCACCTTTAACACTGAGTATTTCAGGTTTTTATGGCACCACATCTAAGCTTACTAATTTACTTTATGGTCTGCCTCCCCTTTGGTCCATATGCTTCCACAAGTTACAACTTACTTGCTGTCGAGCCCCCTGAGCCCAGCACAGTGCTCACCCACGGCAGGCAGGGAGCAGTAACAACAGGAATGTGGACAGGAGCCCACACTTACTCAGCACCTGTGGCTGAGTGCCAGGAACCGTTCAGGGTGCGCTCCAGGCACAACGCTGTCCACTCCAGGCTGAGCAGCAGACCCAGCCCACCCCCACCTGTTTCCTGTCTCTCCCTGACAGAAGGCTTTTCATAACCGCCCTTCCCAGGCCTTCGCTATGCAGGCCCCTACAGATGGGATCAACATGGGGACCCTCACATGGGATCTGGAAGTAGGGGGAGGGACAGAGCCAACTTCCTGCTGCTGTGACTGGTTCTCTGGCAAGCAGGGCCAGGCAGACGTGAGTTCTGGTACCCAGTTACCACCCCGGGAGTCAGAGGGCAGTTGGCAGCTGCAATGAGGCTGTGTCTTCTGGGACGCAGCCAGATGGGTGGAGCCCGGGCCTCAGCGGGGCCAGTGGTAGCTTTGGAGGCGCGCAGACAGCCCTGCCTCTGTCTCCTGCCCCACCTCTATCTCAAATCACTTTCTGTTCACAACTCCTCAGGCGGCCGCGGTGTGCTGAGTGCCCCGACTCATCCCACCCTTCTTACCCTCATTTTAGAGGCCCAGAGCCACGTGGCCAAGGAGTGCCAGGCTTGACCCCAAGTTTTCCTGACCTCAGGGCACCAGTCCATCTTCTCACTGTATTATGGGCTGTGCAATACTCAATGCCAAGTGACAGAAACGTCGCAGAGGGATCCTGTGCAAAGGGCTGGGCTGACCCTATAAAGGCAGGTGCACCTCCTGAGCAGCACGTTCAGCTCAGCATCCTGGGATAGTCTCCAGACTGGCCTGACCCAGATGGGATGTGTGGGGTGCCTGGGAGAGCCGGGCTGACAGGTCCTGACGTCATGCTCATGGGAGCGACGTCCCCTTTGTTCATCTCATTGTTGTCGCCTAATTGCAGTGACCCAATCTGTGTACGGGGATGCCTGGACCACGCGGTTTAGACCTTGAAAACCTCAGGGAGACGACTACACACTTCAGAAGGCAGAAGCCGACAAGGGAGTGTGTTTTTCAGTCAGAGTCCTCGAGAGCTAAAGCAATTGGAGCAGAAACAAACTGAAGGCCGATGCGGCTAGCACAAATTATAAACTCAGTCTACAGGAGGAAAATAAATATGATGAGAATTCCTAGGCTGGGGAGATGCTTGGGGGTAAGGCGTCAGCCATACAAACAGGAGAACCTGAGTTCAGATCTCCGGCACCCGTGGAAGGAGCAGGTCTACGGCTGCTACCCTGGTGCAGGAAGGAGAGCAGAGACAGGAGGGTCCCTAGAGCTCAATGGTCAGGCAGTCTGACCAAACCTGTAAGCTCAGGGTTTAGTGACAGAGAGGAGGGAAGGAGATAGAGGGAGGAGGAGGGAGGAAGAAGGAGGGAAAGAGACATAAACCAAATACATAAACGTAATTACAAATAAATAAATAAAGCCAGGTGGTATCTTTAATCCAAGCACTCAGGAGGCAGAGACAGGTGGATCTCTGTCAGTTTGAGGCCAGCCTGGTCTAAGAGCACATTTGATTCCTAGCACTAAAACACACACACACACACACACACACACACACACACACAGAATTTTTATTCCTTTTAGGCAGATGATTTAAAAGGTTAGGAAACTGTGCTGGGCGGTGATGGTGCACACATTTAATCCCAGAATTTAGGAGGCAGAAGCAGGTGGATCTCAGTGAATTTAAGACCAACCTGGTTCACAGAGTGAGTTCTGGGACAGCTAGGGATATTACATAGAGAGACCCTGTCTCAAAAAACAAAACGGACCAAAAAGAAAAGGTGGGGGGAGCCAGGTAGTGGTGTTGAACTCCTTTAATCGCAGCAGAGGCAGGAGGATTTCTGTGATTTCAAGGCCAACCTGGTCTACAGATCGAGTTCCAGGACAGTGGGGCCTACACAGAGAAACCCAGTGTCAAAAAACAGACTGGAAAAGAAATCTCTTATTAATACTTCAAGGAAACTTGTTGCTGGAGGTCCTTCCGCTCCTCCAGCCAATAGAAACTATCGGTTACCAAATCATATCTGTATGTGTAAAATATGCATGTACGTGTGGGTATGGGTATGAACACATGTGTATACTGAGGTCAGAAGACAATGTCAAGTGTCTTCTTCAATATTTCCTTACTTTAGACTAGGGTCTCTCTAGCTTCTCTAATTTATGCTTTATTTTATGATTTTTTTACATGCAGAATCTCAAGTATCAGATACTGACCTTGAACTTGCTATGCAGCTGAAGGTGACCTTGAATTCCTGATCATTTTGCCTCTAGAGTGTTGGCATCACAGGTGTGTACAGCCACACCTGGTTTATGTTGCGAGATGGAACCCAGGTGTTGTGGACTATTAGTTTAAGATGTGTTACATTTGTTTATGCTGTGGAACATTTGTTTAATGATACAAAGATGTGTTGCATTCTTTTATGTTACATTTGTTTAACTCTGTGATACTTTGCCTGTCTAAAACACCTGATTGGTCTAATAAAGAGTTTAATGGCCAATAGCAAGACTGGAGAGAGAAATAGGTGGGGCTGGCAGACAGAGAGAATAAATAGGAGGACTCTGGGAAGCTCAAGGAGCAAGAGAAGGCAGAGAGGAGGACTTCAGGGGTCAGCCACCCAACCACCCAGCTACACAGCAAGTCTTGGAGTAAGAAGTTAAGAAACATACATAGAATAGAGAAAGACAAAAGAGGTTGACAGGATAATTTAAGAACAGCTGGCTAGAAACAAGCCAAGCCGAGGCTGGGCATTCATAATTAAGAATTAGCCTCCATGTATTTATTTGGGAACTGGGTTATAGCCCCCCCCCCCAAAAAAAAAGAGCAAAAAGTCAAAGGAGAGGGAAAAACAAGAAACAAAAAACAAACAAACAAAACCCTACACCCAGTTATTCCTGCACACTAGTCAAACTCTCTACCAACTGAGCTATATCCTAGCCCCCTAATTCTAGTTTTGACATTAAGACTTTAAAAACCAAGCTGGATACAGTGACATACCTTTAATCCCAACACTAGGGAGGCAGAAGGAGGTGAATCTCTGTAAATTCAAGGACACCCTGTTTTCCATCAAGAGCGCCAGGCCAGGCCAGCGAGAGCCACATAGTAAGACTTTGTCTCAAAATAACAGCAACAAGCCTGTGACTTATCTTTTCAAAGCCACCAGGCTGTCACAGGATAAGTAGATGATCAGGAGAGCCACATGAACCTTTTTCTCCTCGTCCAGACCCAGGTCACCTGGGGTCACAGGGAGCCTGTGACCTGGAAGTCTAGCAGAGCAGAGAAGAAACTGCTGCATCCGCTCACTGGGCCTCTGCTGAGGATGCGTCTGTGGGAGCCGCCGTCCTTCTCAGAACAGCCTGCAGAGAGAGAGATGTATCCCCGACCTTCAGAGAACCAGCCACACCTGGATTTTCACTCAACCTAAGTGAGGCAACAGAAGTAAGTATCAGAAGTAAACCAAAAAAGATAAAATAATTCCAGAGGAGCAGGCAGGAGAAACTGTCGCTAAGAGGCGTATGGAATTCACGTCTCCGAGAAAGAAAAATGAAGGAGATTAACAGCTCAAGGCTGGGAAGGACCGGAGACCTAACAGGGCCATTGAGTAAGGAAGTGGATGAGATTCTGATCGGGAGGCACAGCCGTGTGCAATCGTAGAAATGCGTCATCATCTTCCGTGGCAGAACTGTTGCTAGCACTTGGGAAATAGTTGCTAGGAAATATGTCGAAAATCTGACTCATGGACACCACCTACCGATTCCTTCTTGGCAGATACTAGACTCTTGGAGGCTCAGACTCTGCTGCTACAACCGAATGTTCGCCTAGAATAATTCTTTTCAGGCAACAATTGCTTTTCTTAACTTCAGATTTTGTTATGTGTAATCCATGTGCAATGCCATAAAGGATGATACAAGACCTAAATGAAATGGTACTACAAGGGACTGACTTGCTTTTGAAGCAAAGATTGTATATAAAATATTTTACTCAACTATTTAAGATACATTATTTTTGTTTGTTTGTTTTCAAGACAGGGTTTCTCTGTGCAACAGCTCTGGCTATCCTGGAACTCACTCTGTAGTCCAGGTTGGCCTTAAATTCAAGAGATCTGCCTGCCTCTGCTTCCTGAGTGCTGGGATTAAAGGTGTGCGCCACCACTGCCAGGCTGTAAGATACATTCTTAAAACAAACAAACAAACAAAAACCCCACTTTGTAATAACAATCCTATGTGCATGCATGCACATTCACGCATGTAGAGGCCAGAAGCTGATGTCAGAATCTTTGTTGTTGTTTTATTTTGAGACAGGGTTTCTCAGTAACTATGGAACCAGTCCTGGAACTCACTCGGTAGCCCAGTCTGGTCTCAACCTCACAGAGATCCGCCTGCCTCTGCTTCCCGAGTGCTGGAATTAAAGGTGTGCACCACCACCATCTACTTGAGGGGCAGAAGCAGGTGGATCTCTGTGAGTTCGAAGCCAGCCTGGTCTACATACAGAGCAAGTTCCAGCCCAGGACAGCCAGGGGCTATATAGAGAAACCCTGTCTCAAAACAGAATAATAAAACCAAACATTATTTCTTCTGTATATTTTACATGCTGAGTTCTTCACTGTTTTTAATAGTTTTAAATACTATTTATTAATTAGAATTCCTATTTATTTAGCTGTTTTTGAGGCAGGGTCTCACTGTGTAGTCCTGGCTGTCCTGGAATTCAATAGGTAAACCAGGCTGAGTGTGAACTCACAGAGATCTACCTGACTCCTCCTCCCTTCAGCCCTAACCTCCTTCCTTCCCCAGGACTGGGATTAAAGGTGTGCACCACTCCACCACACCTGGCTCTTAATTTTTTTGTTTGTTGTTTGTTTTCAAGACAGGGTTTTGTGGCTATAACCCTGGCTGTCCTGGAACTGACACTATAGACCAGGCTGGCCTCAGACTCACAGAGACCGACCTGCCTCTGCAGGGATTACCACCACTACCCGACTATTAATATTCTTGACATATAGGCTTGATTAGCTCATGAAAATTGAGAGGCATTAAATAAACCTCACCAACAGCTTAAGTTAATTTGGTTTTGGTGCTCAGTTGGTAGAGTGCTTGCCCGGCCCTCACGGCATGAACTAGGAGTGATGGCACACTGGGCAAGCTCAGCAGCCAGAGATGGTGAGGGGAGTGCGCCACATTTAACACGTGTTGTTGGGGTTGCTTCTGTAGGCAGCAATGACCCTCCTTCCCCTCCTAGTGTTGGGGCTGCAGTACACACCACTCACTGTACCTGACTTTGGCAGAGCTGACGATCAACCCAGCGCTTTATGCTCTCTCATCCAGCACTCTGACAACTGTGCAGCATCCCCAGGCAGCCCAAACATTGTCTCTAGCAAGAGCAAGCATGAGTTTAAGACCCTGACCACAGGCTGGGATGTGATGAAACCACAGGGCTCTATCCCTAGAACTGCTGGGAAGGATGGAGGGGAGGTGGCAGGGGGAGGGGAGAATAAAAATATTTCTGCCTAGGGTAGGAAAGTCATTTAAAAAGCAAACATAGTTGATCTGAGGACTTAGCTGATGTGGGATGTCCTTCTATATATGTGCTGCTTTTATTGGTTGATGAATAAAGCTTTTTTGGCCAATAGCTTGGCAGAGTAAAGCCAGGTGGGAAATCCAGAGAAAGAGAAAGTAGGCGGAGTCAGAGACATGCCACGTAGTTGCTGAAGGAGAAAGATGCCGGAACCTTACCAGAAGGCCACAGCCTTGTGGTGATACACAGATGAATAGAAATGGGTTAATGTGCCGGGCAGTGGTGGCACACGCCTTTAATCCCAGCACCGGGAGGCAGAGGCAGGCGGATCTCTGTGAGTTCGAGGCCAGCCTGGTCTACAAAGGGAGTTCCAGGATAGGCTCCAAAGCCACAGAGAAACCCTGTCTCGAAAAAAAACCAAAAAAAAAAAAAAAGAAAAGAAATGGGTTAATGTAAGATGTAAGAGCTAGCTAGGAATACGCCTAAGATATTGACCAAGCCGTTTTGTAATTAATATAGTTTCTGTGTGATTATTCGGGTCTGGGCAGCTGGGAAACATTCGTGCAGCCTCCACTTACACTTAGCTTTGTGGACTCAACCCAGGACCTTACCCATTAGAGACTCCATCTCCAGCCGGCGGGCTCTTTTCCTACTTCCCTATTCTGTTCTTCCTCACACTTCCTTCCCCACCCTCACTGTTTGGCCTCAAATGACCTCTCCACCCCCACCCCGGAGTTAGGACTACACAGCTCAGGTTAGAGCTACAGCTCCATTACCTAGCTGCTTTAGGAGTTCAGGGTGAGGAGGTCAACTGGGCAAATTCATTTTTTTTCCCTACCAAATTAGTTGCATAAGCTTTTCATTTATCTTTTGGAAGAAGTCTCAAGTAGGCTTTCTTGAGGTCTTTTTGGGAGCTTCCTCACAACCAAAAATAGGCGTCTAACTTGGGAGCATTTATGTTACCTCTTTCTGTCTCTCTCTTGTCAATCAGATAAGTTGAGGGTAAGCCTACCACCGACAGTGGACTCTCAAGCCCTGGGTCTGTACAGTAGCTGGTGTGGGGATTAAGTTTCTTTGCAGGACTCCAGTTGGAATGGGGAAGGAACTCCACATACTTGGCCCCAGAGTCATTTTGTATTGAGTATGAGCATGCAGAACTATAGGCTGTTTGTCCTATGGAGCAGCCCACACACAAGCCTCCAGCAACTCACTGATCTGTCCACGGCTCTCGCTGCTTGTGGAGTTTGGCCTGTGGACTTTACAGTCCTCACCATGCAGTGTTGTGGTCATTTCCTTTTATTCCTCCCCACAGACTGAAAGCTGCTGCAGAACAGAGACCAGGCTAGCCCAGATTATAGCCTGAGTAGCAGATTGGCCAATCACTTGCACCACTGGTCCACACTCGATTGCTCTGCAAGCTTTTCCACCCTGTCTGTTGTTGTAGGCCGCTTGTTCGTCTTACACCTCTTGGACCCAAAATAATCACTCAGAAACTATATGATTTGCAATAGTTTTTCCAATCAATAGCTTAAATGTATTGCTAGCTAGCTCTTACGCCTAGAATTAACCAATTTCTATTATTTTATATTTTATCATGAGGCTTGTGGCCTACCAGCAAGGTTCCAGCTAGCGACTTGTGTCTTTTCCCTCTGGTGGTTCCATGGCGTCTCTTGACTCCACCTTCTTTCTCCCAGCATTCAGTTTAGTTTTCCCTGCCTAGCTCTACTCTACAAAGCCACTGGCTGAAACAGCTTCTTTATTCACCAATGGTATTCACAGCATACAGAGGGGAATCCCACATGGCCTGCCTTTTCTGTAAGCATGACCCTCCTACAGAAACCTCCTTAGACTCTAAAAATCAAAAGGCGACTCTCATTTTGCATGTTGTTCCTCACCTCAGGCTAGTTCAGTAGAGATCTGGTGGTTCACCTTGCAGCACTAGCAAAGGGCACACTGGAGGTGGTGTGGGCCAGAGGGCAGGGTGTTCTGGAACAGGTCTTGTGGAATGGGGCAGTTGGGGTGGAGAACAGGTTGAGGATTGGCACTGGAAGACGGCCAGTAGACAGGAGCTATCAGGGAGGGGCCCTATGGAGTGGGCCAAGGAGTTTGGACTTTATCCTCAAGCAGTAGGGTTTTATTTAGGTAAAGGAGTGACATGATTTTTATTATTTTTATCTTTATTGCGTTTGTTTAAAGTTATAAAAGTTGAATAGTTTTAATTTTAATTTAAAGTAACAATGCTAAGAAATTTTGTCCTTTTAGAAAAATCATTTTGGCAACGGTGTCGGATGGGAATGAAGTACAGAGTTAGGAGGAGTCAGGGAGGTTATTAGGAAGCAGGCCAACTGCGGGGAGAGCAGATGGGGTGGACTATCAGGCCTGGAAGATGATAGGTATGTGGGGGCGGTTAGGGGAGATAAGGCTTTAGGGAGCTTCTGCTGCAGGAGGCCTGTGGACTCACCCATTCCGTTTGAGAAACAAAATAGTATGTGGAGTTTTATTTACTTGTTTATTTTTGAGATTGGGACTCATTTTGTAGCTCTGGTTGTCCTAGAACTCTGTAAACCAGGCTGGCCTCAAACTCACAGAGATCTGTCTGCATTTGCCTCCCAAGTACTGGGACTAAGGAGAATTTAGTTTTGTAAATTTACATTTATTGTATGTGTGTATGGTGTGTATGTGTGTGAGAGAGAGAGGGAGAGAGAGAGAGAGAGAGAGAGAGAGAGAGAGAGAGAGAGAGAGAGGTGGAGGTCAGAGGACAATTTACAATTTTTGGGAATCAGTTCTGTTCTACCATGTGGATTCTGGGGTTTAAACTCAGGTTGTCAGGCTGGGAAAGCTCCTTCACCAGCTGAGCCATCTCGCTGGCCCAGCACCTGGAATTTAAAAGAAAAAATGTTATCTACCACCTCCACAGTGTCCCATTCTAAAAGCCCACAAACAGCCTGGTGAAAGCACCCAGGCCTTAAAGAGGAATGAGAGAGGGAAGGGAGGATAAAACAAGAGCCACAGCACAGACTGTGGGCACACCAGGGGACATACAGACTGTGGGCACACCAGGGGACACACAGACTGTGGGCACACCAGGGGACACACAGACTGAACACACCAGGGGACACACAGACTGTGGACACACCAGGGGACACACAGACTGTGGACACACCAGGGGACATACAGACTGTGGGCACACCAGGGGACACACAGACTGAACACACCAGGGGACACACAGACTGTGGGCACACCAGGGGACACACAGACTGTGGGCACACCAGGGGACATACAGACTGTGGGCACACCAGGGGACACACAGACTGTGGGCACACCAGGGGACATACAGACTGTGGGCACACCAGGGGACATACAGACTGTGGGCACACCAGGGGACACACAGACTGAACACACCAGGGGACACACAGACTGTGGACACACCAGGGGACACACAGACTGTGGACACACCAGGGGACATACAGACTGTGGGCACACCAGGGGACATACAGACTGAACACACTAAGTGACATACAGATTGTCAGCATACCAGGTGACTTTTAATCCCAGTCCAGTTTCTCCTTGGCTCTCTTAAAGGCTTCTAGCTATTTCCTCTTGGGATCTGGCCAGCATAAGCTCAGGAAATGCTAAGTTTTAATTCTGGAATCAGCAAAGCATATTAGCAAAGGAAATCCACAAATAAAAAACAATCACATCATGAATTTCAAAGCCAAGGGAAAGGATCACAAACCAGACTGTGAATTGCTGGGGACAGAAGTCACTTCATTCTCTTTGTGTGGGGTGCTTGAGATTGGCCCTGGATCCCCAGGATTTGGCCCCTCTTGTTCCTGTTTATTTCCAGAACCTCCGTCTGGCACAACCTTTGGCTTTTGTTCTGGCCTCTTCTGACAAGGGAGATGCTTGACCGGGATGCAGACTCGGCACTTTTCAGAGGGTGAATAGATTTGGAAAGACTTTGCTAACCAATGAGCTTCGCCCTTACCAGTTGCTCTTTATTCATTGCTGCTACCCTGCCCTACAGAATATCCAAGCACATTCCGATTTACATATACTTTTTCTCCCTTCCTTTTTTAAAGGAATGATTGTTTTGTGTATGGGGTAAGCATCCATACACGCGGATGCCCGGACAGCCTCAAGCAGCATCCTCAGGAACACCATCTCCTCTTGAGATAGGGTCTCTCATGAGCCTTCACCAATGATGCTAGAACAGGCTAGGCTGCGAGCCTACGGATACTCCTGTCTCTGCCTCCCAGGCACTGCAGATTACAAACAGGCCAGTGAGGATGTTCTGGGGCTCAAACTCTGGTCCTATTTGTGAGGCAAGCACTTCAATTATTTTATTCTGCAGCTTCCTGGCTTCAAACTGACAAAAATCCTACACACAAAACCTAAATGCTGGATTTACAGGCATGAGTCATCTTGCCCAGCGCCTAGATCTGTAAGACTACTTTGCACTTGACAGTACACTGCATGCGTTCACACTCCTCCCAGCAATATCCTGTTTAGGTGACTTTGCTCAAAAGCACCTCTGGGCAGATGTAGCTCAGTTGGCAGAGTGCTAACCCAGCACCTCTCAGGTTCTGGGTTTGACCCTCAGTGCTACCTAAACCAGACATGGCAAATGCCTGTAATCCAGGTAAGGAAGGTTAACCTCAACTACGCAGTGAATTTGAGGTCACTAGCCTGTGATACATGAGATCCTCTCACAATTACAAAAAAAAAAAAAAAAAAAAAAAAAAGGGTGGGGGTAGGCTGTAGGACACCCATGAAGATATTTTTGTTTGTCCTAGGGACTGGGCCCGTCACCTGCTGCATGCAAGGAAGGCATGCAACTCTATCGCTGACTGAGCTATTCTCAGCCCTACCCTGGTGTCATTAGTGTTTATTTCTGACGCTGATCTCAGGATAGTGACGCTGATCTCCACACCAGCTCTGTGAGGGGCTGAGTGTGGGCCTCTGGCTTCCTGAGTTAATCATTTAACCGGGCTGGCTGCTCAGAAGGAAGCACAGGAATGCAGCCTCTAAGACATCAGCCTGCAGGAAGGAGGCCTTGGGGTTGGTAATGCACTCGACTCCACAGCCTTCATCCATTCCAGCAATGTGCTATCCCGAGTAACATGTTCACCTCCATCTCCCCAGACTGTAATTCTTTTTTTTTTTTAAATATTTATTTATTTATTATGTATACAATATTCTGTCTGTGTGTATGTCTGCAGGCCAGAAGAGGGCACCAGACCTCATCATAGATGGTTGTGAGCCACCATGTGGTTGTTGGGAATGTGTCCTCAGGACCTTTGGAAGAGCAGGCAATGCTCTTAACCACTGAGCCATCTCTCCAGCCCCAGACTGTAATTCTTGAAGTAGGGAAACAACCTGACTGACAAGGATAAAGACTTCAAGTCCAGTCTGTTTAGACAAATACCCCGCCCCCATGAGGCAAGATGCACTTGCCTAGTCAGGGCCCTGGTTCCAGTTCCGAATGCCACAACAGAAAAGCCTGTATCAAACCAAAAACTGCAGCTGGGTGGTGGTAGGCACCTTTAATCCCAGCACTGGGAGGCAGAAGCAGGCGGATCTGTGAGTTGAGGACAGCCTGGTCTAACAGCTAGTTCCAGGGCTACACAGAGAATCCCTGTCTTAAAAACTAAAATCAACCAACCAAACCAAAAAATGCTGTTGGGCCGTGGTGGCCCATACTTTCAATTCCAGCACTTGAGAAGCAGAGGCAGGCAGTTCGATGTCAGTCTGGTCTACAGAGTGAGACGAGTTCCAGGACAGCCAGGGCTGAAGGGTTTTATGTAGCCTAGGCTGACCTCTAGCTTTTCTCTTCAATACAGGATTTTTCTGTGTAGCCCAGGCTGTTCTGGAACTCAGAGATCTGCCTACCTCTGCCTCCCAAACCTCCAGCTTTTTAGTATTTTTTAAATTATGTATTATATAAATACAAGTGCCCTCAGAGCCAGAAGAGGGTATAGGCTATCCCCTGGACCTGGAGTTAAGAGTTATGAGCTACCTGACCTGGGTGCTGGGAACCAAACCTGGAATCTCAGAGCACTGAAGTGTTTTTTAGCCCTGAGCTATCTCTTTGGTTCCCCTGCTCAAACTCTTTATCCTCCTTCTCCTGCCTCTCAAGCACACTCAGTTCTGGCTTCATTTGCCCAGAGACAACAGTTTTCTTGTTGCAAATGCATTAGGAGTTTTCTTCTTTTTAATCCCCTCTTGAAAGCGAGGCCACATTACAGTTAAGGGTAGGATTAGGGCACAGTGATAAACATGCACAAACCAACCTCCAGTCTATACCCACAGATGCTACTGTTTGCAATTTAAGTTTGTCACCATAGTCCAGAGTATGAAGTAAACAGTCACTGAATCTAAAGGTCCAGGGCAAGGCCTCTAATCCCAAAGGCAGGTATGGCTGTGATTTTAAGGCCAGCCTGGTCTGTGTAAGAGAGTTCCAGGATGACATGGAGACTCTGTGTCACAAAGTAATGTACTTAAGCTGCACGCCTGCACGCCACCCCCAATCACTTTAGCCCAGATACAGCCTGGCTTCGGGCCAGGCAAGCGTGGGCTGTCATTTCCCATAAGTACTCAAACATTCAGTTACCCAAGTCTATCATTAACTTCTGTCTTCACGTCTTCCAGGCACTCTGCCTGACTTGATTTGTTGTCAGCTACGTGCTGGGGAGGGTGAAACCCCGACACTCGGGTTTTCAGACAGACGTGCAGCCAATACCTCGTTTGTCGCTCTGACGTTCAACACAAGGTGGTGTGCACTCTAATGTCAGCAACTCGGGAGGCAGGTCTACATAGTGCGACTCTGGTCTACAAGAACACCAGTGTGTACACGAATGCGGAAGAGCACAAGAACTGGCTATTCAGTACCGAATGGTCACCCCTAAAAACATACACACAAGTGTATACGGAGACTGTTTCGTTTCCCAGCCACCCAGACATGAATAATCACACAGAAACTATCTTCATTACAACACTGGCCAATGGCTCAGGCATGTTACTCCTGAGGTGGCTACATGACATCTCCTCGACTCCGCCTACTCTCTCACGCTTTCTGTTTGGATTTCCCGCCTGGCTTTTTACTCTGCTAAGTCATTGGCCAAAACAGCTTTATTCATCAACCAATAAAAGCAACACATATACAGAAGGACATTGTGAGGATTCCTGGAGGAAGAATTGCCATTTCAGACTGAGACAGAGGTAAGAGCCAGTGGCTGGCTGTTTTGCTTTTCTGGTCTTCAGTTGAACCCCAGGACCTGTCTCTGAGCTTTTATTAACCATGCTACGCACAAGTAACATCACATGGACCGAGCGGTTTGCATTTTGTATTTAGGCACACAGACATGTAACAGTTATAAAGAAGAGGCCACGAATTTGAATGAGAACAAGGAAGGATGTGTAAGGGAAGGCTGGAAGAGAAAATAGGAAAAATGATTTAATTGTAAACTTAAAAAAAAAACCCCCAAAACCATAACTTTGTGCAAACTATTCATATCAGTCAGCTGCTGAAGATATTCTCAATTTCCAACAGACTTGACCTGAGTGTGATCCTCATCAGTGTGGTTTACTTACAATGTTGAAATTGTTCAAACTATCAGTTTCTTAACCAACGTTCCCACTGTATTGTATGTGAGGTTTCACATACAATAGACGTGCTTGTACTCATATCTCTTACCAAGCAGCCCAAATAACCACGTGAACTAAAATAAAACTTCAAATGAAGTCAGTATCAAAAGAAATAATGAACAGGGATCAGAGCGCACTGCCCCCAGGACTCATTCACAGTACAGCTGACAAACCAGCAAACCCATGGGAAACAAGGAAGGGACAGACAGGGCTGCGCAGGTGTCACACAGGCCTTAACAACACTTCCGCTACAGCCCAGTGACAGAACTGAGCAGTGAGCAAAAAAAAAAAAAGTTTAGTTGCAAGTTTCAGTCAGTCTGATGGCAGCTTTGGCGTGCCTATAAACTCAGAACATGCATCATAAATTCTGGTTCCACGGAGCACAGGCAGGGCACTTACCTGGCAAATGCAGCTTCGACATCTGAGATGGGACAGAAAGGACTCCTTTACATACACATGGCTTAAATTTTGCCATCAGAAACTCATCTTTTTGTTTGTTTGTTTTTTCAAGGTAGAGTTTCTCTATAGCTTTTGGAACTTGTCCTGAAACTAACTCTTGTAAACCAGGCTGGCTTTGAACTCACAGAGATCTGCCTGCCTCTCCTGGGATTAAAGGCGTGCGCCGCCACTGTCTGGCTGAAACTTTCATTTTTATAGGATAAAAATTCAGAGGTTCAACATGGCTTCACAGAAGGTGGCAGAGTCCAAACTGGAATGATGTCTGCCAAACTCTCAAGGTTTCCTCTCTAAATCCCACCACAACATATACTGCAAGGCAGTTCCCCATTGTGTCTAGGCAGGTGACAGAAGTTTAAGACATGTGGTTTTAAAATCCTCCCCTGCTCATGTTAAAGGCGAAAACTCAAACTGTGCACAAGTCTCAAGGCATATAAACCAGAGGTCAAAATGAAAATAAAATTGAAAACATAATTGTCTCTCAAATAAACATGTAGAAGAAATGTTTTCTAAAAATAAAATAAATGTTTTATTTGGAAAAAGTTGGCTTCTTACACAGGTTTTAAATCTCTATTTTCACCCTGTCAATTACAATGGTATTTTAAATGCATTGAAAACAATTCAGTGTCTTATTTTCTCTGCCTCTATTTAGAAGATATCGGGTTAAAAAAAATACAATTCCAATCAGGTCCATTCTTCCTCCCATCCTTACACCGAACCCATTTCCTCCATTTCTGGAAACTGAAAACAGTCACGAAAGCTAAGGTTTGTGGAGGTAAGACTATGTCCAATCATTCTAAGCATGATAGAAGTTTCTCCTTAAGCCTTGGTGTGTGTGGCAGGGAGGTGGGTACTTACTGAACCAAGTGAATTCAGCAAACTCCCTCTCTCCCTATTTTATCTTTATAGGCTTCCCTGGAGCCAAACTCTGGCCCTCTTGGTTTTGAAAATACTGAAAAACAATGTAAAAAAACAAATAGCACACACATTCAGTTCATACTGAATATCTCACATACAGTTCTAAGCTAGAATATAAATGGAACTATCAAAAATCAAAGAAAAAAGGTCTAAGGAGGATTCCAGGGTGCTGGTGGGATGTGGCTCAGTGGTACAGCATGTTCTTAGCATGCCTGTGTCCCTGGGTTCAATCCTCAGAACCACCAAGCCCCGCCCCAAACCCACACACACTTGAAGATAACAAAAGTTCCATACTATAACTAGGGTCTTTGAAAACCCAAGTTGTAGTCAGCTGAGGCCTGTCTATATTAATAATCAGACTGTGTTGAATAATGTTTTGTAGATTTTAATACTAACCTTTTTGCAGTAGAATTCAAAAATGGCAATGACTTCTAACCACTCAATGTCTCTGAACAGGAGCGAAGGTAGCAATTTAGTGACAACGTTCTAGTGCTAGGCTTGTAGCAAGCATCTGAGAGGAAGCACCCAGCAGGTGACAGACAGACTGTGGCTACGACAGCCAAGATGTTTCCAGAATTTCATGCTTTAAATTTCTTAAATATATACCTAGCAGGTACCTACGCCAGGCAGCTATGATGCTAGAAAAATACTTTAGTCAGTTTTTTTTTCATAAACCTCCAACTTTTAACTATTATTTCTGTCCATAAATGTTCCAGTAACAATTCTGACAAAGCATTACAAACAACAAAACAAGATTAAGGTTAAAGTTACCTCAAGCAAGTTAGTTGTTATTTTTCCTTTTAAAACGACTTTTAAAATAGATGAATTCAGCAGAATGGTTTTAAAAGTTAAGGCTCTCTAAAGAGTTCTAAAACTAAAACTTAAGGCACATTATAATCTCCATGACACTGTTAAAAGCTAAGATTAAAACAAAACAAGAAAAATCCCTACTTCTTTCCCATATCCTTTGCCAACCACTCCCTACCTGAAGCATAGTAAATTTTAAATTCCGGCATTGGTAAGGAGTGAACAAAAACAAAACAAAACAAACAAAACAAAAAAATTTCCACCAATGAACACCTGGTAGGTTTTCCGCACACATGTCCACTGTCTGCATTGAGCACCACTGGTAGACTAGAGGCCAGCAGAACGGTTTCAGATGTCTTGGGTCGCACACTGCTCAATTCAAGCTTCAGTTCAGACAGGACTCTCTTCCTCTGCGGGGTCGCCGGAGCTGTTCTGCTGCAGGGATGGTGCTTCTTTTGTTACTTCCTTTGGCTTCTCATCAGCATCTGTGCTGGTCTCATCCTCTTTACCTTCCTTTTTCTGCTTCTCCTCTGCTTTCTGTTCTTTGGCCACAAGTCGATAATTGATGCCCATGCCAATGAAGAGATAGATACCTGCGATGATGAGGATCACACCACAAGCCCAGTACGTGTATTTGTAGTCTCCATACATGTCATTGAGGCGGCCTAAAGATGTAAAAGACAAGGCTACATGAGTAAGAGCAAACAAGGACACCTTTTCCCAGAGTATAAACATCCTCAGAAAGATGCCAAACCAAACTTCAAAGAACCCATAAATGACACATTAGCACAAAAAACAATTTCTAAACTCTCTATTTATAATGTCTCTGATTGACTGGCCATGCATTTTCTATTTTCAAATTGTAAACAACAAACTTTTGGCAAATCTGAATGAGAAGACAGGAATTATAATCCATTCTCTTAACACACAATGAAAAACTAATTCAAAGGAAGTTTGAGGGTGTCCAAGGTCAAAGAGCTACTCCAGTCACCAAGGTCAAAGTTCTTTATCAGCACTTCCAGAGAACACTTAGCTCTGTAGCCAACAGCACCCTCTCAGCACCAAATTCCCAATGTATCTTCCAGTAGTTACAGAAATTCAAGTACAGTGATGTTAAATAACTTCTTCAAGGTCATAAAGCTAGTAAGGGAACACACAGTCTCAGTGGGGGCCTGCACCTGCCACCTCTGTGCTACAAGGAAGCCTCTCTACTTACTGTTTCAACACTAAATCAATTAATTTGGAAAATTGCATCACAACCTCTCCCAAAAGTTTGTGATGTCTGATGGCAACGAAACCTCCTCACCTGACCAATGTGATTGGAACTCCACAGGGCTAACTATTGCATAAACTAACAAGAGCTATAGGGAGGGCTCTGGGTGGTGAAGACCAGCGAGTGGGTGAGGAATGCTGCTGCTTTTGAAGCATCACATGGAGCTGAGACAGTAGGAAGATAGACCTGTCCAGGAAAAGAGGGGAGAGGATCCGGGCAGAACAGCCAGTGCAAAGGCACAGGGCTGTGAGCAGGAAAGCAAGGGCCAAGGGTGGGAGACAAAGTTGGAGAGACAGGGCTAAGCTCTGCAGACTTGGAAATCAATTAGGGAATGGGATACTGAAGCAAGACACAGGAGTGTGTAAAAGGGTGTGGGTCATGATCGAGTGGGGGATGACAACTGACATGATTACATGATTAAGCAACTCAGTGGGGAGGAGCTGGAAAGGAGCACCCTCCAAATTCATTTATAAGTTTGGTGGCACCTGCCTATAATTCCAGCACTTGAGGGGAGAACAGTCGGGTCAGGAGATCCAGGCCATCTTTGGCTATACAAGTTTAAAGTCAATGAGTTGAGCAAGATCCCATCTCCAAAATAAATCATCATGAACACCCAAAAGGAGTTGGAACAATTGTGGAGACAGTTATTTGATGATCTGGTTGTACGGCCAATGCTGATCTTAAAGTCACAATCAACCTGCCTCAGCCTCCAAGTATGAAATAACAGTTGTGTACCACCAGCCCAACATGGGATCTAAAAGATAAAGGTTTAAGCCTTTAATCTCAGCACTTGGGAAGCAGAGGCAGGCAGATCTGAGTTTGAGGCCAGCCTGATCTACAGAGCGAGTTCCAGAACAGTCATGGCTACAGAGAGACCTTGCTTTGAAAAAAAAAGAAAACAAAAACAAAACACAGGAGTTCAGTAACCTGAGTTCTCAAATTATATAATGATTATTAACTAATGTAGCTGAGTCCAATTCTCCCACTTCCTAAAGCTTTTGACATCACTTATGAAACTGCTACTAAAATAATCTTAGATCCAAGATACACAGTGGTTAGGATAGTTGCCCATGTACTCTGACCTTAAGAAAGATCTACTCTTCTGCCTATTACCAAAATGCTTCTTATTACTAAAATGCATTGTATTGTACACTTGTGCTTTAAGGTAGAGCTCCTTTCTACATGTTACTTTTATAACCAGGACAGAATAAAAAATGTAGGGATATACTATACCTAAAAGTGGTGGCCCTAGGAGGACAGGACAGCACTCCACAATGGTCACCAAGCCCACAGCACTGGAGAACCTCTGGGGTCCAACAAGGTCCATCAATGTTTCAAATAATACAGAGCTGAGCCAACCAAAGGCAAATCCGAAGACTCCCGCGTAGATACAGAAGCCGACGTAGCTTGTAGACAAGGGGGCTAGCAAATGGCAGATTCCATTTGCAACGACAGAAGCAGCAAAGAAGTACTGGATCCGAGGTCTGACCCACTTGGTGTTGGCGGCAAGTCCCATGGAAGGTCTGGCTACCATATCAACAAAAGCCAGAATGGAAAGGAGGAAAGCTGACTTCTCACTGGAGAAATGCTTACTCTTACCGTAATTACTAAGAAAGACCAACGGAGTAAAGAGTCCAAAAAACATGACCACATTTCCAGACAGGTACAGCAAAAAGCCTCTGTGGGCAAACAGGGAGAGATCCAGGAACTTATTAATTGTTTGCAAGAATGATGGCTTTTCCCCTTTGGGGCTTCCTCCAATGAGATCTGTATTTGCATCGGATTTTCCAGCTTCCTGAAGAGATTCTTTGGACTTTAGTTTTTCTACCTTGCCTGGCTTAGGCCCTATTGGTCTCATCAGGGAACCAGCTACACAACAGTTTAGCAGGAGGCCCCCAAGGATTAGGAAGCTTCCTCTCCAGCCAAAAATACCAAAGAAAGCCTGATTAAGTGGAGCCAGGGTAGAGAGGAACACAGGACTGCCTGCCATGGCCAGCCCATTGGCCAGTGGTCGCTTCTTGTAGAAATACTTGCCAATCATGGTCAGAGCTGGGTTCAAGTTGAAAGCAAGCCCAAGACCTAGGAAAGGAACAAAGATAACACTGTCATAAATAGAAGTCACTTTTGAAATTACCAAGCAAAGACATAAGAATAAATGAGGCTGAAAAGATGGCTCAGTGGCTAAGAGCATGTACTGCTCTTGTAGAGGACTTGCGTTGGATTCCCAGCATCCATAGGGAAGCTCACAATCACCTTGTAACTCCAGCTCCAGGGAATCTGATGCATGTTGTCTCATATAATGAACGACATGAGAAGCTGATCATAATACACAGCAGAAAGAAAATGATAAAAATAAACAAAATTTCATCCTTTTTGGTGTAAACAAAACAAAAAAAGGTTTGTACACGGAAGAAACAGTATGGCAGGCCATACATTTGAATGTCATAATATTCAACAGCTCATTTTTTCTTTTGGTCTGTGCTATCCAAGTAACACTTCTGAAATGAGCCTAGAGGTGGTGGTGCACACCTCTATTCCAGCACTCAGGAGACAGAGGCAGGTGGATATCTCTGAGTTCCAGGACAGCCAGGGCTACAAGAAGAAACCCAGCCTTGAAAAAAACCAAAAAACCACAACCAAACCAAACAAAACTACTCTTGGGAAAAAGAACAACCAATGAATACCCTTCCGTGAATCGCTGCATAAATTTCTTTCCCTGTCTATTCTTTTTTCTGGTTTTGAGTTTCACAAACTCACAGAAACCTGCCTGTCTCTGTCTCTTGTAGTGAGATTAAAGGTGTGCACCACCTTGCACTGCTACCATTGTCTAAGAATGCAATAGTCTCGCAATTAAATTAACTAAACTACATATTGTATGGCAAGAGTTTAACTTTATAAAGTCATTCTGGTCTACAAAGCGAGTTCTAAGACAGTTAGAGAAACTCTGTCTCGAAAAATCGAAAGAAAGAAAGAAAGAAAGAAAGAACGAACAACAAGATGCATGTGCATGTCTGTGCCATGGCGAGAGTGCAGGCCGCCCCCCGTGGAGCTAGTGCATTCCTGACACCACGTGGATCCCGGGGAAGACAGGTTCTTCCTTGACCCACTGAGCCATCTCACTAGTGCTGAGTCAATCAGCAGCTCTCTAAAATAACATTTATCAAGCGCATTATCAAATAGTGACAATAAATAAATATGAAACTAATCAGTAGCTACTCACCTCCAATGACACCAATACACAGGTAAAGTTCCTGCACTGTGTTACAGAAAGAAGCTGCAATCAAGCCACAACCAGACAAGCAGCCACCAGCGATCATTACTGGACGGCTGCCATATTTATTCACCAGGATACTGCTGATAGGACCTAGGAGAGAATAAAAAAAGTAGTAATATAAACTCATATTCAAGAAAAGACAAACCAGAAAAAAAATTTTCTTGTCCTTATATATCTAGCTGTCTGAGGTACTGAGCTGAATACAGTAAAATGACTTGGTCCTAATCCTGCATGGTCCCAATGTGAAGAAATGCTTGATGGAGGATGGCTATCGTGGCACAAGGCTGTCAGTGCAATGGCAAGCAATATTCCTATGATCATAGCAGTAGGAAGGCAGACAAAACCAGTCACCCTTACCTATGCAAGTTCAAGGCCAAACTAGGCTATGAGTCCCTGCCTCAAAAACCAGGAACTTACAGCAAGTCAAGTCAGACAACAGTCAATTCGAGCTTGATTTAACCACTCAAGGGGATAGGAACGAAATGAAATGATAGACTAGGTGAACAGATTAAATGGGATTTTAAAGCTGTCATTTTTTTAAGTGTTGGAGAATTCTAAGCTATCACATATGCTGAGCAAGGACTCTTACCATTAAGTCACAACCCCATTCCTATGACACAGTTCTTAATAAAACTAATGATGTCCATCTTCCCAGGGTTCATGAGCCTAACTAATAACTGCATTCTATGCTGATGTGTGAAAACGTTGCCATGGTGTCGGTGCTTTGCTTATCTTATATAAAGAACAAAAAGAAGAAAAGCTAATAATTTTGCTGATTATAAAATGAGTGGTATTCAACTTTTTTTGTAATTATAAAAACATTAGAGTTTCACATTCATAGCAAAGGACTTGTGGAAAGAATGACTGCAGGACCTGTAGCCTCCCTGGTTACAGGAGATGACCACAAATAAGCAAGGCTCTAGGCTCCATCTTCACATGGAGGGAAAACATTCATGTTAACTCAGCCCAAAAGCAAGGGTATTGACAGCCAGGAACTTCAGGAAAAAAATTAGGTCAGAGTCTCAGAAATCTATATGTCTTTATAACTCTAAAATAAATATTGCCATACTGTTGTTCCATGAAGTTTAAGATAGTGTTATCAATTATATAATATTTGAAATACCAAAAAATGGAAAAATGACAAAAGCACTAAGATCTTTTCTCCTTAGCCAGGTGTGGTGGCTCACATCTTTAATCCTAATCTTTGGGGGGCAGAGGAGGGAGGAGGAAGGACGTCTGTGACTTAAGATCATCCTGGTCCACACAGCCAGGGCTCCATATTGATCCTGCTTCAACAAATAAACAAAAAACCCAAGTGTACAGGTTAAAGGACTGACAGTTGTAGTGATAAAAGTTCTTAGGGGCGTTATTTAGAAAACAACCAAACAGAATAACCATAAGAATCCTGCCAAAGTTCACGAGATATAATCTGTCTTTCAGTTACTTTAGAAAAAAATGGTCCTAATTAGCTATCTTCAAAAACAGAAAGAGAGCTAATAGGCCCACTGTCACATGAATTAGAGAAACATGCTAGTTAACTCACTAACTGGGTGAGTGAGGACAAAGGAATCTTCCCCAAAGGAAGGTATCATGTGTAATTAGTGCAACTGACATCACTGACTTTTGAGAAAAATCTGGCAGCTAACATATGAATGACGTTCTGGTTTGCAGTCTGCTTAAACATGCAAAGCATTGACTGGAGTACCTCTGGATGTTTAATCAAAATCTGTTTTTAGAGATCACGGAAGATTAAAGTCCAAGTCCTAAAGACTACTGTCGCTTAAAACATGTCTGGGAACAGAGAGATGGCTAAGTAACTAGGAGCACTTGCTCTTTCAGAAGAGCTGAGTTCAGTTTCCAGCACCTACATTAGGCAGCTTACAACCGTCTACATCTCCAGTGTCAAGCCTCTGGCCACTACATTCACATGCACAAAAAACACAGATACACATAAATAAAAATCTTAAAGTGACATAATTTAGCCCTGAAAATTTATTTTGAAACATATTTAAATAGCCCAAACAGAACAGTGTTAACAATGATAAAGATAAGAGTGAAACAAACAGGTTTTTAATTCCAGCATCCAGGAGACAGGTAGGAAGATCTGTGAGGCCGGCCAGGTTATCCTGAATGCTCTATGTAGAGAGACTCTTGTCAAAAAACCAACCAAAAAAAAAAAAAAAAAAAGGGAGGACTGTGAGAGATGGCGCAGCTGTGTGAGAGCTCTGGCTTCTTTTTGAGAACCTGGGTTTGGTTCCCAGCACCAATGGCAGCTAGAGCCAAAGGATCTGAAGCCCTCTTCTGGCCTGCAGGGTCACCAGGCAGCCACATGATACACAGGCACACATACAGGCAAAACACCCACACACAGAAAATAATTATTTAAAGTTAAAGACAAAAATATACAGGAGAAAAAAGGTCTTCAAACTGCTGCTTCTGTCCATTTATCCCTCTTCAAATCAACCAACTTAATAATGTTTAATTAAATTATGACCTCAACTAACTACACAGTGCTGTTTTTGTGCGCTTATTAACAACATCAAAAAGAATCCCAGATGCAGAGTTCTCTAACACTCACAACATGCAGCCAGAGCTGAATGTACTCAAGGAGCTTAGGAAAGACTGCTGAATCTACTACCAACTAAGGTATTCACCACTGAAATGCAGAACAGAATCCTTATAAACATCTTATTAGATCGCTAACAAGACAACACGGAACACTGTCCACCAGGTTAAATAAAATTTGCTTTAGATTTCCTACTAAACAACCTCAAGTTTTTACGTTTAATGTAGTTTGATGTCTCCAGGTAAAATATAGTGCTTTAAATAAGCAATTTACTTTGTGTTGGGGGGTGTTTAGACAGGGTTTCCCTGTGTAACAGTCCTAGATGTCCTGAACTAGCTCTTATAAACCAGGCTGGCTTTGAACTCACAGGAATCCGCCTGCCTCTGTCTCCCGAGTGCTGGGATTAAAGGTGTGCGCCATCACTGCCCGGCCCTCAATTTACTTTCTTTTTTTTTTTTTGGTTTTTCGAGACAGGGTTTCTCTGTGGTTTTGGAGCCTGTCCTGGAACTAGCTCTTGTAGACCAGGCTGGTCTCGAACTCACAGAGATCCGCCTGCCTCTGCCTCCCGAGTGCTGGGATTAAAGGCGTGCGCCACCACCGCCCGGCTCCCTCAATTTACTTTCTACATAGCCTCCACACCATGTCAAAGCAAACAAAAGGGGGAAAAATGATAAAATTCAAGTTTAAGTTCAACCAAAATGCTTTTATAACTCATAATAACATAGAAACAAGGGGGACTTTTATTTAGTCTTTGTTTTTTGGTATGTGTGCGCGTGTACATGTGTGCATGCCAGCCATGAGGGGTGTCAGTTGTCTTCACCTCTTTGTGCCTATGGGACAGGCCCCACCCTAAATTATAGAGTTTACCTGAGGCTTTGAACTAACTATTATTCTGGACATTTGAGTAACTTTTTAATATCTTGTAACTCATTACTTAAAGATGTTTACTTTCCAAGTGTCTGGCATAGAGCAAGAGAAACAAGGTTTATACATGTCATTTTACGAGAGCTTTCAAAGCAGAGCTAATACTCGAGCTCCTCACGCTTTCAATTTTGTTCCAAAAAGCCATAATGGAATGAAGGGAGTAAGAGATGCCAGAGTTACCAGGGATGGAAAGCATGCTCCTCAGTACAAAACTTCAGCAAGCGCAACCTCAAAGAACTTCAATGAGTAAGATATTAAAATGTACAGACTCGGCAGGCGGTGGTAGCTTTAATCCTAGCACTCTGGGAGGCAGAGGCAGGTGGATCCCTATGAGTTCAAGGCCAGCCCTGTCTACAGGTGTCCCAGGATAGCCAGGGCTACACAGAGAAACCCTGTCTTAAAAAACAAAACAAAAACAACCAAAAAGTACAAACTTTGGCTGCCTAATATAAGTTAAAAAAGCAGGCCATAGTGGGTACTCACCTCCAGCATACATGACAGCCAGCATGATGGATGATATCCATGACACTTCACTGGTAGTAGCGTTGAATATACCTTCAATTTCTTTAAAGAAGACAGTGATGGATTTGGGAAACGCATAAGAGAAGCCTATAGAGATGAAAGCTCCAACTACCACTGCCCACCCCCAGCCTCCATCTGGGGGGGTATATCCAACTGGTCCTCCAATTGCAGGTGGCATTTTAAGTGAAGATGAATCCCAAAATGCAGTGCAAATCTAGTATCTGAAAGATATGAAATGGGGGGAAAATGTCAACAACAAAACAGCGTCCACAAATCCTTCTTCTGCAGTAATAGACATATTTGCTCGGCTCTTGACACAGAGCCACACTGAATTACAACTTTAATCAGCTGGGTTTTGTTGTTTCGGGTCAGGGAAGGAAGGGTACACAGTGAAACCCTGTCTGTCACCCCCATAATCCAATGGACCTACTCTCTTACTCTTCAGTTTGGTTTCTAACCTTTTGTGTTTTTGTACTTTATTCTACACGATTTTCTTTTTAATGGCTCTTTGGCAGCATTGGGCAGTGAACATTCAACCAATTCACTCTATGGAAAATAAACACCACATACTCTAAAATTGCCAGTTCCTATAACGAAGCAAGTAAAACAGATTTCAACTGAAGTAAATGTGCAGATACCATCGGTGTGACAATACCGATTCTAACTAGGGAAATAGAATAAGGTTAGTGGCCCTTCCAGTATTTTTTTTTTTTTTTTGGTTTTTTTCGAGACAGGGTTTCTCTGTGGCTTTGGAGCCTGTCCTGGAACTAGCTCTGTAGACCAGGCTGGTCTCGAACTCACAGAGATCCACCTGCCTCTGCTTCCCAAATGCTGGGATTAAAGACGTGCGCCACCACCGCCCGGCTTCCAGTATCTTTTTTTTAAAAAAATTGGTTTCCTTGAAAGGATTCAGCTCAGGCTGACTTCAAATTCTTATGTGGTTGAAACTGGCTTCAATATCCTGATTCTGCATCTACCTTACAAGTGCTGGAATTATAGGTTTTGTTCCCCTACATGTCCATTTTGTTATCAGTGTACAAAGTAAGTTTCACTGACATTCAAATGACTGCTTACTGTACCCCACTCCCTTGTCAGCCAGCCCCTTCTTCCCAAGCATAACGACTACAACGACGAATTCATCTCCACTCTGCCCCATGCCTTACACACACATACGTGTCTGTAGAATCCAGCTAAGAGAAAACATGAGATCTGCTTTCCTCCCCTCTCTCCCTCCAGAGTCCTGGCCTAGATCTATGTATTGACAAGTTTTCCCTTCCTTTAGGACCCCAGGTCTTTACTCCAGGGAGACTTGTGAGGAGTGAGCAGCACATTTCTTCTCTAACAGGGTGGGTTAAGAAAGAACTCAGGGAGCCGCCCTGAGAAAATCATTTAAAAGTCCTACCTGAATATAAGCTTCTAGATTATTCTTTTAAAAAACAGCCTAGAGGAAAAATTTTTGTTGTAGGGCATTTTACTCATACCAGCTAAAAACATTTTTACAAGCTAAGGTTTCTTAAAAATTGAGGCAGGCAGATCTGAGTTCGAAGCCAGCCTGATCTACAGAGCAAGTTCCAGGACAGCCAGGGCTATGCAGAGAAACCTTGTCTTGAAAAACAAAAAGCAAATTTACCTGACTGAATAATAAAAAGCTGCTTAACATGCTCATGGATTTAAATCTGCCAAGTATGGGTGCTCCAAGCATTAATTCTTTTTCCTTCATCTAAGCATAAAAATTTTCAAAGAACTACTAAAAAGATGAATTCAAGAAGAGTATTTACATATACAGAATAACACCTACACACATAACACATCAAGCCCTGACTAGAACAGCAACACGTGTTGGACGTGATTGAACTTTGTGTTAGCTGCCAGCTAGGATTTGTCAATTAAAAGGCAGTTCTAATTTTTAGTCACAAAGACTTGCCTCATCAAGTTAATAATACCTTTTCTACAGAATCTAGATTTAACTTAAGTAACTTTAAGATTCACAAGTAAACGTGTGTCCAAAATAGCACTGGGGGGAAAAAAAGAATCAAAAGCCCCAGAAACAGATTCAACATATTTTTTTCACAACCACTGCTATAACTAACATAAAAATTCTGATTTAGAAAAAAAAAAAACCCAACCCTCTGTTTTACACCAGCAGTTCTCTTCCATACACAGAAATCCTCACCCCAAAGGAAATGCCAGGACTAGACCCTTTGCCTGTAGTTCAGGAAAAGGGAACACATACACACTTCACATGTAAAAATCCAAGTTAAATGATAGAACAAAAGTTTTTAAGATTTTAATCTTACAGCGTGCAGTAGCCCCATCAGCTTAAATGTTACAGCCTTAAAAAGTAACAGGGGATTGAAAAACACATGAAGGAGTGATGAGAAAATGTGTCTTCTAAGGACACAGAAGCCAAGCACAGTGGGGCATGGCAGAAACACCAGCACCCAGGAGGTGCAGGCCTGGATACATGACCAACACCAAAAGGGAGAAGGGAGAGCAGGTGACAGACACACACACACACACACAGAGAGAGAGAGAGAGAGAGAGAGAGAGAGAGAGAGAGAATGGAAGTGAATCTCAGTAGCAGAATGTTTAACTTAACATACACGCCCTGGTTTTAGTCTCCTGCAGTTACCACCCCACCCCCACTTCCCCAAGAAAGGGGGGGTAAGCATCTATGAAAAGTAAAATTCTGCCAGGCGATGGTGGCGCACGCCTTTAATCCCAGCACTCGGGAGGCAGAGGCAGGCGGATCTCTGTGAGTTCGAGACCAGCCTGGTCTACAGAGCTAATTCCAGGACAGGCTCCAAAGCCACAGAGAAACCCTGTCTCAAAAAACCAAAAAAAAAAAAAAAAAAAAAAATTCTGACTGCTGAACTCGACTAAGACAACACTCAGCAATTATAAAATGTATAATTTTCACACTACATAAAGAAACACCACAGAAAGTATAAACTGGTCTTTACAAACTTCTGAATACAGGGATTAAAAGCATAGGCCACCTCGCCCAGCTGATATTGTTGATAGGACAAATTCAGACTACAACTGCCATTTGATGGTGGTGCACGCCTTTAATCCCAGCACTCGGGAGACAGAGGCAGGCGGATCTCTGGGAGTTCGAGGCCAGCCTGGTCTACAAGAGCTAGTTCCGGGACAGGAACCAAAAAAAGCTACGGAGAAACCCTGTCTCGAAAAAAATAATGCCATTTGATCCAACCATCATTCTTCTGGGAGCACACTTCTAAGATCAGGAATCTGGGGTCAAGGACACATCTGTACTTCCCTGTGCTTTGCAGTGTTAGTCAAAAAGAGGCAAGACTTGGGCTGGTGAGTGGCTGGTGGGTGAAGATACTTTCTAGCAAGTCTGCCCACCCCAGTTGATCCCTGGAATCTTCAACGAAAAGGTAAGAGAGATGACTCGCAAACTGTCCTCTGCCTTCCTTCCACATGAATGCTGTGGCACAGAGGCCTGCAAAACACATCTATACAAATAACCTAAAAATTAAAACAGGCAGACATAAAAGCAATCTAAAGGTCCAATGGCACACTACATGTAGTTACTAAACTCCAGATCCAGAAAGGTAGCTACTGCAGTGATACTGTCCTATCTCGTGAGCAGCTTTCTGCAGAGCACTTATTGCTAAACACACTGAACCCTAGGCAAGCACTCAACCACTGAACCACATGCCCAGCTTTAAATAGCTTTCCTAATTGCTGATGATACAAACCTTACACTATGTTGCCATTAAAATAATTACTGGATCTTTTATTAGGAATATACAATTTCCAAATGAGTACTTGATTTCCCTCAAATTAGAGTAATTATTAAACCACTCGCCTCCCTTCTGCTTGACTGAGATGTCTAGGTGACAGGGCTAATAGAGTAAGTACTAATGTTATAATCACAAGAGGCTGAAGTAGACCCGAGGTTCAATGACCTCTTTAGAGGTTCTTCTAACTGAGCTGCTCAAGACAAGCTTTGAATGAATTTGAAGTATATTTACTGATGTGAACCTACTAGGAAACAGGGCCAGAAAACCCAAATCAAATTAAGATACCCATTTAACTGGTGGCACATAGACTTTCTAAAAAGTATTCTGCCTGAATTTGTGGAAATCACTCTAAACGGCCAAAGAGTCACTTAACCTGTGGTATCACCATTACATAATCCAATGACAACAAGATCTATCTGCTGTGTAGGATTATGGTCTCTGGTTAGCTCAATTTCATATGGGAGTAATGGAACCGGGAGGAATCCTTTCCCTCAGGAATGTCAGATTCCTCTGGCAGTTTGGTAATACCTGTGGGACTCATCCGAATACATTTTTAAACTGGGTATTGATGTGGGATTTCCCTCTGTATGCTGTGATTACCATTAGTGAATAAAGAAACTGCTTTGGACGTATAGCAGGGCAGAATTTAGCTACGTGGGAAAAACTAAGCTGAATGCTGGAAGAAAGAAGGGTGGAGTCGGAGAGAAGCCATGGATCCGCCACCGGAGACAGACACTGGGAACTTGAGCTGGTAAACTGATGGAGGAAGGTCATTGGCTAATAAAGGAACTGCCCTGGCCCATTTTATTGGTTAGGACATAGGTAGGTGGAGTAAACAGAACAAAACGCTGGGAGGAAGAGGAAGTGAGGTCAGAGACTCCACAGCTCTCTCGGGAGCAGATGCCTGAGAGAGACGCCATGCCCCGCTCCCGGGATGAAGCTCTTACCCAGGATGGACTAGGCTAGAATCTCCCCGGTAAGCGCACCTTGGGGTGCTACACACAGATGATTAGAAATGGGTTAAATTAATATCTGAGAATTAGCCTAGAAGAGAATGGGCCAAGCAGTGCTTAAAAGAATACAGTGTCTGTGTAATTATTTTGGGGCATAAGCTAGCCGAGCAGGCGGCCGGGGTGCTGGGAACGCAGCCCTGCCGCCCTTATTACTACAGTAAACCACTATCACGTGGCGATACACAGATTAATAGAGATGGGTTAAATTAAAATGTAAGAGCTAGCCGATAAGAAGTTAGAGCTAAGAGGCCAAGCACTGATTTAAGTAATAGTTTCTGTGGATTATTTTGGGTGTAAGCTAGCTGGGCAGCCAGGAAGAACAAGTGGCCCCTCTTCCTACAGGGTATGGCAGGGCACACCTGTAATTCCAATCTTAGGAGGCTGGGGTAATCTGCATAGTATGTTGGCATAGTGTGTCACAAAGTGACCCCTTCCTTAATAAAACAAGACAAAACAAAAGAGTAAATGCATAGTGCACAAAATGAAATTCAAAAGTAGACCTGCCAAAATACTTTAATTGGACCCTGTGAGGTATTGGTGCACTAACCACAGTAATTTTGAAATGGTGACAACTTTCAGTCTGTGTCTAACAACTGACCAAGTAGGAGGCTTGCTAGTATTTCTAAGTCACAGGTACTGCCTACAACCACAGCTGAAATTCCAGCAAATTAACAAACCCTTCTGAATCCCACACACCTTGGAGATCAATCCTCCAGACTATAAATTTAAAACGTGATATGACAGAGAGGAAAACCTTCCCATAGGAAAACAGAAGAGAAAAATGAGGTAAAAAGCATTGCTTTGGTTCTTAAAACTAAGGAACTGGGCTGACAAGATGACTCAGCAGGTAAAGGCTCTTGCCACTAAGCCTGACAACCTGAGTTTAATGCTGAGATCAACTCTTCCAAGCTGTGCTGTCCTCCATAAGAGCCTCCAACACACACACACACACACACACACACACACACACACACACACTTCTTTCTCTCTTGAAATAAGTTTAAAATAATTTTAGACATAAAAAAAAAAAAAGAAAACCTTAGCAGGGAGGTAATGACATGCACCTTTAATCCCAGCACTGGGGAGGCAGAGGCAAGGAGGACTTCTGAGTTCAGGGCTAGCCTGTTCTACACAAGAAGTTCCAGGACAGCTAGGGATACAAAGAGAAACATAAAACAAAAGGAAAGAAAAGCCCACTCCATTTCACTAAAAGACCTTCACTCTCCAGACAGTTTGCAAACAACACAACAGTATCATGTTTTCTCTTAGTTTTTTTTTTTTAATTTACGTAAAGAGAAAGAATGGACATGTATGAAGGTGTGTGGACACACTCCATGGAGGTCAGAGGAACTGTCCAGAGCTGGGTTCTCTCCTGCCACCTTGTGGACCCAGGAATCAGGCCTGCAAAGAACCGCCTCTACCAGAAGACCCAAGAGTCCATTCGTTCAGTTATATACTGGGCTCTATCCTGTTATGGTTTGGAAGCAAACTGTTTCCCACAGATTCATGTATCTGAACACTTAATCCCCAGCTGGCGGCACTGTTCTGGGGGGTTGAGGAATCCTTAGGAGGCCAGGCCTAGCTGGAGGAAGGTGAGTCCTTAGGGGCAGGGTTTCAGGCCTGGAGGTCTGTAACCCAACTCTGCTTCCTGACTGGCCCAGATGCGAGCAAGCAGCCTATGTTTCTGCCACCAGTTTCCTGCTGCCATGCCTTCCCCACCATGATGTAATACTCAAAACCTGAGCTTAAATAAAACCTTCCTCCCTTAAGTTGCTTCCTGTCAGACACCTGGTCACAACTGTGAGCAAAGCAATCAATACATACCCCCAGCATCCAACCTTCCCACATGCCCAGAGGATTACTGCAGGTAAAACAGAATCGGGGACACAGTTTCAACCACCAGTTATGCAACTTAGAATATCGGAACATTTTTAAGTTCTTTCCTCTACAAAGGCTAAATCTGTCAAATCAAATTGAATATTACGGGTTGTAATCAGCAACAGGGTAGTGTGAAAATAAACAGAACTGTTTCCTGCTTATGTATTTATGGTCAGTGATACCCAATAAAGGCTCAGCCTTTGAAGCCCTTCTTGATACTATGGTCAAGGTAAGCTCATTCTGTGACCATGTGAACGCCGACCTTTGAAACCCTTCTTTGCATGATACTATGGCTCACTCTCTACAATACAGATTGACTGTAAGATCTGACCTTCCACTATCCCCCTAAAAGAAAAAAAAATTACAGGGAGGAAAATGCCACTTTATTAGGTAAATTGAAGAGCATACAGAATTCTAAAAGATTAGTGAGAGCAATATGCTTAAGGTGATTCGATTTGCCAAGCATGGTGGTGCACACCTTTGATCCCAGCCCTCAGGATGCGGATCTCCAGGCGCCAGACTGTGCTGCACCGTGAGACCTTGACTCAAAAAGACTTCGTTCTACTCAGACAAATTAAGATGATAGAAAGTGGGAAACCATGAAAATATGTGTTTACACATGCAAGCAGGTGCACGTTGCTGTGGAAGCCAGGTCTGCATGGTTTCTGCTGAGACAAGGTCTCTCTCTTTTTGCCGGGAGCTTGCTCAGGTTGGGCAGCCTGAAGAGAAAGCCTCAAGGGTCTCAAACTCCCCCTCTCCAGAATGGGACTGAAGTGCGCACCACCCCAGTTTGTTCTCAATTTGTTGGTTTGTTTTTGAGACAGGGTCTCTGTATGTAACCCTGGCTGTCCTGAAACTTACCATGCTGGCCTCAAACTCACAGACCTGCCTGCCTCTACCTTCTGAGTGCTGGGATTAAAGGCTCTAAGGGAGGGAAGGTTTCAAACACACACATGCTACACACTGGTGGTCCTACCTCACTATGCTTTAATGTCCCTTTCTTCAAACTACACCTTTTTAGTAAAGGTGTTCTGGCTAGTAAATTAAGGACGAATGGTAAAAATTAAAGTGCAGTTAACTTACTGTCTCTTAAAACCAGAGTGAGATGATAGAATAGGCTGTGAACACAGCAGGAAGAGGAAAACCTCACCACTCTCCAAGTAGAAGTGGCAAACATGAAATATACTTCTCTCTCTCCTAAACCTTTACTCCGAAGTAAAAATCCCGACTGCTCGTCAAGTCTTCAAATGGGTTCCCAACTAGAGGAAATACAAAAGACAGCAGGATGTGCAAAACTAGGAGATATTAAATCTATGCCACGAGGACAAAGTCATCAAAATCCCAAACGGGGAAAACAAGTAAAGGAGGCCTGTTTCCTTCAAATCAATTACGTAGATGAGGAACCTATAGATTTCACAGATATCAACTAAATACACATGACCTTGTTTGTATCCTTGATCAAAGGAACTGATTACTAAAAAACAAGATCAATGAATAAACATAAATACAATTTGGGAAAATCTGAATATTGATGGGTATTTAATGATGTTAATTTTTAAAGGTAGGATAATGGGATAATGTGACTGTGGAGTTCTGAAGACTATCTTTCAGATAGATAACTATGGATATAAAGTTGGGTTTTTTTGGGGGGGTTGGCTGTTTTTTGGGGAACAGGGTTTCTCTGTGTAACAGTCCTAGCTGTCCAGAAACTAGCTCTTGGAGACCACGCTGGCCTCAAACTCAGAGATCCTCCTGCCTCTGCCTCCTCTCCCCAACCGAATGCTGGGATTAAAGGCTAAAGGCGGCACACCACTGCCTGGCTTAAAGTTGGGTTTGATCCAAAGCATTGCATAAACTGGGTGTGGTGGTACACACCTGTGTCCCATCCCAGAGAGGCAGGAGGTCAGGAGTTCAAGGTCACCCTTTTGGTACAGTGAGTTCCAGGCCAGCCTGGGATACAGGAGTCCCTAGATCTAAAAATAATTTAGTCAATTAAAAAAAATATCTTTTACACCAGGCAAGTGGTGGCACATGCCTTTTAGTCACAGCACTCTGAAGGCAGAAGCAGGCCGATCTGAGTTTGAGGCCAGCCTGTTCTACAGAGCAAGTTCTGAGACTACACAGTTCTAAGGCTGCAGAGTGAAAAGTCTGTCCTGAAAAACCAGTAATAATAAATGAGTGAATAAATAAACTTCTCTTTTAGAACTATGTACCAATATATTTAGAAATGAAATAATTTAATCTAGGATTCGCTTAATTCACAACAACCGAGCAGAAACTGGGGAAAGTTGGACAGGGATAGCAATGATCAACTTCTAGTGATTAAAGTTTTCACACTAAACGGTAGAGAAAGGTAAAGAGGAAACAAAAAATTTCAACTTTAGCAATAAAAAGACAAGGGCAGAAATAGCTTTGAATTTTATCTACAAGTTTTGTAAGTTGGACAGTTCTTGTGGAGCCACACTACCTCAGAACTCCCACTGGTTAAAATGAAAATAAAGCTTGTATTTGCTCCAGCTAGCAACCTGTGCTTTAACCTTAACACCAGGTATCCTCATATGGCCACTCTGAAGCCCCTTTAACCCTTTTTCCACAGTATCCAGAATGATACTCCTAAAATGCAAATCTGCTCAGCCACATCCTTAAACAGCTTTCACACAACTTCAAAAGTATGATTCCAAACTGTTCAGTCTCTTCCTGAGTCCTTAAAACGACTTAGGGCCCTCCATTAGCCGGCCGTCTGCCCCCTCCCTCCTTTCTGACCTCTCTATGCTTTAGGCTCTGGTGAAGTTCTTTCAGCTTCTGCAGCCTGGCACTGTCTTCAGTACTCTGCAATGCCCTTTCAACCCATCACCACCTCTGCCTGCCTCGCTCCTCCCTTGTCAAGCCTCAGATAAATAGTATTTCCTCAGAAAGACACTGCCAGCGTTTCCTCACACTGAGCATCTTCTCTTACACAATACAGTATTTGTCCCCATGGTAATTTACTGTCCCCCTAAAACTCAGTAACTGTTTGCTAAGAGTCTGCTTTCCAGCTAGACTACAAACCCCAAGGGTAAGTGCTAGAGTCCATTCACTGCGGAACCCTAAATTTCTCAATTCACAACTTTCCGTTTTCCTTGTGTTCAAGTCCTCACCAGCAACAAAACCAGCCAAGTGGGCAATATACAAGGATCAGGACCTAAGATGGAAGGCATGCTAGGAAATGAACCGGAGCGTAGGGGGGACGACGGGTATAACAAGTTGGAAAATAATAATCTAACACTATTTTTTGCTCTAGTTGAGGTGTTCATAATCACACCCCCACATCCCTGCCCTTAATCTGTTTAGGGATTATTAAATAAACCCACAGCTAAATCTTTAAAAAGCTTAAAATGCTCCTCAAACTAAGAATTTGCATAGTTAACAAGGTCAATGTAATCTGATAAACAGTACCTACTTAAACCTACAATGAAATTACTGAAATCCACTCATTTAAAAAAGTAATTCTAGGATGGGTGTGGCGTTGCACACCTTCAATCCCAGCATGGGGAGGCAGAGGCAGACCAATCTCTGCCTGCGAGGCCAGTCTGGTCTAGAGAACCAATTCCAGGACAGCCAGAGAGATTACAGAGAAACCCTGTCTCTGATCCCCCACCTAACACGCCAAAATAAACAAACAAACCTCACAATTACAGTTTATTTTTACTTCGTTAAATGAGAAGGGTTCCACTATGTGGAGCCTATTCCTCCTACCTGCACACCTTGGATTTAACTTATAAGAGACTAAAAAGCCACAAAGTGAGACCCTCTCTCTCTCTCTCTCTCTCTCTCTCTCTCACACACACACACACACACACACACACACACATATACCGCCAAAGACTTAGATTAAGAATCACCATTTACCAACTAATTAAAATAAGTAAGCAAAAAATGAGATACAGTCTTTCTTGCTTTATTCAGCTGGCAGCTGAGATGATAAAAAAAAAAAGAACCCTGCTTGACTTAGCTCCTATCCACCCTTGTTCCAACTCTCGTACAATTACTAATCTCACACGTCAGCATGTACTCATTTTGTTACAAAATCAGAAGGTTTTTTTAATGGTCAATGCTGGCGATCAAATTTGGGGGCCTCAGGCATGGTAGGCCAGGCAGGTACTTTACCACGGAGCTAACACATCCCCAGCCTAAGTCATGCCTGAAGATTTCAAAATCAATTATGGTTAATTAAGAAAAAAAAGCAGATTGTCACTGTGTAACCACTAGCAGGAGACGCCCGGTTTATAATGAGCCACTGGAAAACGGGAAAAGACTGAAGTAGTAACACGTGCGTTTCCTGGTTGAGCGATCAGAAACTAGTTTTCGCAACTGCTGGTTGCACCAAATACGCCACCATAAAGAAAGGTTAAAAATGCACTAGGAAAAAGGATGTACTTGGCACAGAAAGCATGCACCTAGCCAAATGTAACGCTATTTCAGTCTTCTCTCCAGGGATGCCTCGCGACCCCCGTGCCCGCCGGCAGACGCACCGAAGCCACAGGTTGGACCACAAAGAGCCCCTATCGCAACCGCCCGCCCCTTCCTCAAAGTTCACCCGAAGCCCGGAGTCCCGGTCGCTGCGGTCGGCGATGCAGCTCCTCACACCACTCTAGCGAGTCACCAGGTGGGACACCGATTGGCAGGCGGGGGAGGCTGGGCGGGCATGCCACGAGTCCTAAATAACTCCCGCCCCAGTCTGTCCCTTCCCTCCGTGCCGAAGGCGGCAGGAGTGCACCACGTGAACCGGCCTCAGGTCGTCCCTCTTCCGAGCTAAGCATCTCTCCAGGCGCCCGCTGGAGACCGGGCTGGAAGCGTCTCCCACAAGGTCACCGGGCACCGTGACCCAACTCCCGCAGCCCGGCGGCCACACCTGACCGCGGGGCCCTCGCGGTCCGGCCGGGCGAGACGCTGCTGTGCTCAGCGCCTGAAGGTCCCCTTCACCCACGCCGCGTGCCGGGGCCACGCGGCTCCCGCGCGCCCAGGATGCCCTCTGCCGGGGCCGCCCTCCTGACCCGCGGACGGGAAGTCTCCGCGTGCCCGGCGGACCGGGCGACCCCACCAGGGCACCAAGGGCACCGCAGAGTCCGTGCCGCGCGCTGCCCGCTCAGCCCCGGACTAACCGTTATGTGTGTCTGACGGCGCCCGGAGTGTGCGTGACGCGGCGGCGCGGGCCGCAGTTCCTCGGAACCCGGAGTCCCGCTCGCGTCCCTTGCCGCCGGGCTCGTTGGCTGCAGCACCCACACGGCCGACCAGTCACGTCGCAGCTCGCCACTTTGTCTGGCGGGGCAGGCGCGGCTGCCTTATAACCCGCGGGGGCCGGAGCATGCGCACAGGGGGTGGAGTCGGCCTTCCCGGCCGCCGCCCCCTCCCTGCCATACATACTCCCTGCTCTGCATCTCGCGCCTCCACACGCCGTCGGCTGCGCGTGCCCGCCCGCTCGGCCGCGCGCGCCGGCGCCCCCTTCCCCGCCACGTGACCCGGCGCCGGGGCCGGGAGACCCCGCACCGACCGCCCTGAGCGCTCTTTTAGCGGTCGGAAGGGTTGCTGCATTTCGCGCGTGCCCGGGACGCCATCGCGGGCCTCACCCCTCAGGCTCTGCAGGAGAAAAGAGAAAAGCTGCCCTGAGGCCGACCCTGAGGTGCGGAGGATGATGGACGGGCGGAATCGCGGGACCGGGCGGCGTTTGAACGGACGCGGTGCTGCTCGGACGCTGGTGGACTCCTATGTGGGGGCCTGGAACCCGGGCTCGGAGCCCCCGGGAAGTTGCTGGAACGCTCCGGGCCTGTTTCCTCGCACGCTAAGTCAGCAGCGGTGGAGGCGTTAGGAAGTTTAATGTGCAATTTTACGCCAGGTGTCTCGTCACAGAGCCTGACCTGTGGCATTTGATGAACGCCGAGTTTAAGGACGAGTTGGTCCCGAGAGCCTGGCCCTGGGGCAGAGGGTGCGCACGTCGGAAAACGCGGACGTGAGCATGCTCTCGGGCCAGACTTTTACAGTCTATGGATTTGGGGGACGAGATGGAATTATCGCTAGTGGAGTTGGGACCGTTGCATGCCAAGCACTGCACCAGAACTAACTTGTATAATCTCACAACCTTAGGAGTTAGGTTCTAAATAAGAAGATTTTGTAAATAAGAAACCCCGGGCTTCACGAGATGAAGACGTCACCAAGCTAGGAAGTGACCAGTGTTTAAAAATCAAAACTCAAGAGCCTGATGTGTCACAAGGGCCATTTTTGGTTCTTGACTCACCCCAGATACCAAAATCTGTTGAAGTGATAAATTGCTATTTTTGAGGGGGTAAGGGGAAGTTTGTAGACAAGGTTTCTCTATGTAGCCCTGGCTGTCCCAGAACTCTGTAGACCAGGCTGGCTTCAAACTCGAGAGAGCCTCCTGCTTCTGCCTCGGGAATGCAGCCATTAAAGGCATGCGCCACCACACCCGGTGAGGAAATTATCCGAAGAGGGCTGGCCGGCAGTCTTTCTCCTCTAGACTCTTATTGCATGCTAGAACCCTGCCCTCCAGCCTCTCCTCGGCTACACTCAACTTTCCAACACTCTGAAATAGGCCCTATAGTTCTCTTCTGTGAATGAAGAACTAGAGATTGAAGAGAAAGCCTTTGCCTCCTTTCAGTAGGAGTTCATCATGTTAGGATCCAATATGAAGTCCACCGCATATGAGCAATAATTTGCCTTTTATATCCGATAAAAGAAGGGAAACTCTCTTCAGATCATTGGGGTGGTCGGAACTTCAAACAGCGATGTTTTAGGGTTGTTAGTGTAAGCCTGGGTTGTTCAGTGTTACAATATTTAGTTTTCAGGAATCTGGCCCTGGGTTTGATATTCAGCATCACAGAAAGAAGGGGGGCGGGTGAGTACTTGGAACATTGTGGTGATAACAGTGTTCAGGGAGATGGTAATTGGGAGGTGAAGGTAGGTGGATCTCTGTGAGTTCGAGGCCGCCTGGTCTACAAGAGCTAGTTCCAGGACAGGTTCCAAAGCTACAGAGAAACCCTGTCTCAAAAAAATGAAAAAAGAAAAGAAAGTGTGAGCTAGAGACATGGGAAAAATCTGGTTTAGAATCTGGAATTTTGGCCGGGCGATGGTGGCGCATGCCTTTAATCCCAGCACTCGGGAGGCAGGGGCAGGCGGATCTCTGTGAGTTCGAGACCAGCCTGGTCTACAGAGCTAGTTCCAGGGTAGGCTCCAAAGCCACAGAGAAACCCTGTCTCGAAAAACTTTTTTTTTTCCCCTAAACTAATCCTAAACCTGAAGGGCCCTCACTTGAGTAGCCCCCATTCTGAGGCACTGACCCGGATCATATTATATGTTATAATTTTGGTTCTTGAGAGAAACAACAAAATTCTAGGTAATTCAAACCTATAAAACCTGAATAGGGACTTAATGTAAGTAGAATGCAGGCTTTGGAGTCACCTCTGACTCACAACTGCTCTCTGGGCAATTCATTAACTGAACTCTGGCTCCAAGTCCCTTCCCAAAGTAAGTTAAAGATAAATAATATTGAGAAGCTTGAGCTCTTGTGATAATCAATGAGATAGTATTTGCAAAAGTGATCAGTAATTCTTTGAAAGTCCTCCATAAGTTTTATGAATTAATTTTTTGGCTTTTTTTTAATATTTATTTATTTATTATGTATACAATATTCTGTCTGTGTGTATTTCTGTAAGTCAGAAGAGGGTACCAGACCTCATTACAGATGGTTGTGAGCCACCATGTGGTTGCCGGGAATTGAACTCAGGACCTTTGGAAGAGCAGGCAATGCTCTTAACCACTGAGCCATCTCTCCAGCTTTTTTTTTTTTTTGAGACAGGTTTCTCTGTAGCTTTGGTGCCTGTCCTGGAACTAGCTCTTGTAGACCAGGCTGGCCTCGAACTCACAGAGATCCGCCTGCCTCTGCCTCCTGAGTGTTGGGATTAAAGGCATGCGCCACCACCGCCCGGCCCTGTGAATTAATATTTTTATTTTTAACTAAAGATGTTTGGTGTGTGTGTGTGGAGGTTAGGGAACAACTTTTAAGAATCAATTCTCTCCGTTCACTCTATGAGACCTGGGATTGAACTGGGTTTCAAGCTCAGCAACAAGTCCCTTTATCTACTGAGCCATCTTTCTGGGCCATGAATTAATATTACTGTTTATGAGATGCATAGGAGGGCAAGATCAAAAGAACTACCGGAGGCTGGACAAGTAGCTCTGTGGTAGGGCACTTGTGCATCACGCTCAAGGGCTTTAATGTGATAGCCAGCACTCCAAACAACAACCCAAAAAAAGGCAAAGCAAACAATAGGGCAGGTGATTTGGAGAAAACAATGGGATAGTACCAATTAAAGTCCTTGTTCTAATTTAAGCCTTGACATATTGAGGAAATAAACTCAGAAGCAGATTCAAAAATTTAAAGCTCAAGAACACTGCGACACACTTCCTCCAGACGCAGGTGGCTCCTAGGCTGAGCCTCCACCTCACCGGGAAACTAATATTCCTGTGGGATCAAAGAATTTTATAAGGACATGATGGATGGAGAGGACAAAGCCATGGTGGTTGTGGAGGCCTTGACATCGTGTCTGACAAATTAATACTGTCTGTTGGTCATTCATCTATTGTAGAAAAAGGGACCAGTAAAGGCCTGCTGAGTGGGAGAGGCCGGATTTAGAGAAATCCCTTAACAAGTGCTATCTAAAGTACCCGTGTATTTGACTTACAAGTTCTACATTTATAGCACCGAGATTCCAGAATTCCCAACTGCACCGGAACTGATCATAATTGTGAACATATTAGATTGTTAAATATATTATAATAACCTATTTGTTTTAGTATTACTTTTTTTTTTTAACTGTTGCCTGGCATGGTAGTTCTCTTTAATCCCAACACTTGGGAAACAGAAAAACAGATCTCGGAGTCTTAGGCCAGTTTGTACTATCTAATGAGTCCCTAATCTCAAGAAAAAGAAAAGAACTGGGTGGTGGTGGTGTACACCTTTGATCCCAGCACTCTGCTGACAGAGGCAGGTGGATCTCTGTGAGTTTAAGGCCAGCCTGGTCTACAGAGCTAGTTCCAGGACAGGCAGGGCTATATATACACACACACAGAAACCCTTTCTCAGAAAACAAACTTCAAGCTGAGAAGAGGAAAATGATAGCATACCTCCATAGACATTTAACAGATGGAAATCAAGGGGCTGTGCGTCACAGCTCACTTCTATGATTCTATCACTGGGAAAGCTGAGACAGGAAGATTGCATGAATTCAAGATAGGCCTGGACTAGATACTGCCAGACTGATCTGCCAAACATAGCAAGACACTCTCTCAAAAAGAAAATAAACCAGGCGGTGATGGTGCACACCTTTAATCCCATCACTCGGGTGGCAGAGGCAGGCTGATCTCTGAGTTCGAGGCCAGCCTGGGCTACAAGAGCTAGTTCCAGGACAGGCCCCAAAACTACAGAGAAACCCTGTCTCGAAAAACCAAAATAATAATAATAAAATAAATAAGATGGGTTCAAAGAAGCTAAGAGATTTTCCGAGGGCATGCTCAGAAGAACCAGAATATCCGAGCACCGACCAGGTTCTTACTCTATCAATTGTACTACTTACGAGCAGATTATTTTTTCATGGAGTCTTACAAAGTCATTACAGTGAGGCAGAGGACCAGTAATGTTCTCTATAACTTAGCTTTATAGCAAGTTTCCCAGAATCTGCATCTACTTTAAGTTTAGTAAACTGAGTGATGTTTGGATTCTGCCTCAGGGAATTTGTACTGTTTGCAAACTTGTTGAATTGAACAAACTAATGATATTTCAAGGTAAGAGTTACAACTTCATAAATTAGTGACAGTGAAAAATTGAAAAATACAATATGCTTTATCTGGGAAGGAAAAAAAAAATCACAGCATTTTTGTCTGGAAATTTGGAACTACTTATTTCCCTCAATTCTATCACTTTTGATATAGAAAACAGGAAGTTCCTATTATCCCCATTTTAATAATAATAACAATACAATAAAGGATTCTTTTGTTTGTTTTTTTGAGACAGGGTTTCTCTGCAGCTTTGGAGCCTGTCCTGGAACTAGCTCTTGGAGACCAGGCTGGCCTCAAACTCACAGAGATCTGCCTGCCTCTCCCTCCCAAGTGCTGGGATTAAAGGCGTGCACCACCACAGCCCAGCTTAATAAAGGATTCTTTTAAAAACAGTTTATTTAGTCAAGAACATACCCCTCACATAGAATTAATATGGAATATGGAAAATGAAGTTTGCAAGTACCGGGCCAAATAAACAATCCAGTGGACCATATTTATAAAAGTGATTGGTAATCTTGGAAATGTGGACAAGTACTTGTGAATAAACATTATTTGTCTTTGTAACAGTACGTAAGAGGGAGAGATGGGAAGGGGCAGAGCCGTGTATGGAACAAGTGCTGGCTAAGCAAACACCGAAAGTGCAATTCCTGAAGACCCTCTTTAAAAGTGGAGAGCACTCGCTCCAAGCATCCTCATCTAGATGCTTGTGAGTCAGCTCTGGTCCTGCTACTTCCTGAAGTCTTCGTCTGAATCTCTATAATTTTTGAAGGGTAACCCAGTAACGATGAGGGGTGCCCCAGGCCCTCTCTGAGCTCTTTCTTCTTGGCTCTTGCTATTTTGAACTTTTTATCACCAGCCTGCACCAGTTTAGCATCCTGATCTACTGCTTCCCCGGCTTCCTGCTCGCAGGAGATAATTTGGTCAAAATGGTTTGACAGAAAACAAATTGCCTGCAATAAAATTTTCTTCAGTGCAAAAAGTAGTAAACAGTTACTTAACAGCACTTTTTAGTATATGTGCCTGGACAGAAACATTTTGTCTGTGCGGTAGGAGTTGTGGGGGAACTGGGGGTATGCCCATATATTGATACGTTTTTCAAAGAATCATTGTGTCTGTTTTCTGCTTTTTTTTACATTTAGACAAAACACCCATACACATACAAAAATAATTTTACAAATTATAAAAAATGCATGAGTATAAGTTGTTTTATGTAGCTATTAATACCAGAGGAGAAAATGCAGAGTTTGAGGCCATCTTAGTAAGCTTCTTGGTGGAGCCAAACAACCATTATGAAAAGTGTTGACCATGAAATCTGTCTTTAACACCAGAAAGTCACTGTTGGCTACTGTCTCGTCCCCATCTGCATTAGGAGTAGTGTGAGTTGGATGGAGGTAGAGATGTTGGACATGGATTTTGAACTTGATTTTAAGGTCCCTTGTAGAGCTGAGGTATGACACAGTAGTAGAACACTTGCCTAACGTTTATGAGACCCTGTGTTCCATCCCCAGAACCACAATAAATAAAACTATTTGAGGTGACATGTGAGAACCCCAAATTTCTGAGGTCTGGCATGGCATGTTGCCTGTAACACGTGTGTAGATGAGGTCCAGAAGTTACAAACCTACAGTGTAGTCTTCCCTGCCTCTACGTTTTGCACAAGCCCTGCGTTATAGCCAAACATGTACTGTACACCTATGAACCCAGCAGTCTTAGAAGCAGGCACAGGAGATTACAGCACCTGACCTACAGGTGGGACCTGTATCTATAAATAAATAGCTTCAGGTGTTGTGTCTTCATTTGCTTTGATGTGGGTGCCTTTTTATGGTCTTGCAGTACAACATCCCTCTTTGGGTAAAAATGAGAGGTTTCCCTATTATAGTAAAAGCTCTTGTCATTCAGAGAGTAATTGTTACACAGAATAGCTTGGGACATGGAAGGTGGCACTTTATGGTGCTGATTTAAAAAGGAAATATGAACTGGCGAGAAGTTCCAACCAGAAGGCTCAGTGGGTGAATTGCTTGCTGTAGAGGGTCTGGCCACTCAAGTTCAATCCTCAGAAACTGTTAAGGTGACAGTAGAAAATCCTCTCCACAATGTCATCCTCTGGCCTGCATGTTCATGACACGGCACCCCACGCTCCCCTTACACACACACACACACACACACACACACACACTATACATACACTCAATGGAAAGCTGGGGGTGGGGACTAAGTTGGCAAAGTGCTACTGTCCGTGTATGAGGATCTAAGCTTGGATCTCTAGCACCCACATAGCTGGTTGTGGTTTTGGACACGCTTGTAGTCTCAGCACTGGGGAGGCAGAGATGGCATGATCTCTGGACCTTGTTGGCTACCTACTCTTGCTCAATCAGAAGCTCAGGTGGAGCACAGCAGAGAAGACAGCCAGTTTTGTCCTCTGGCTTCATTCAACACGCATGTACACATACAAAAAACTCAGGGTCTGCCTCGCTGATGGGAAAAGGGCCTCTGCCACAGTACTGCTGCTAGTCCTGGAGAACAAGCATGTTGGGTATGTGTCAGTGCATGACTTATCCCTAAACTGTAAGTGTCCACACAAAAACCTGAAGGACCAGGAAAAAAGTTCTTCAGCCCGGTATAAGATAATGATACGTGAGCAGTGGGGGAGGGAGAGCCCACCAAACCCTCTAGGCATCCAAATTCAGATGTTTAAAAGACTACGTGAAGCCCACGACCTAGCTAATGATTTTTCAAAAAAAAAAAAAAAAGATAGCACTTGAGAGGTAGGGGCTGAGATCAAGAGTTCCAAAAAGAGAGGCCAGTGAGCTCGCTCAGCATGGCAAGAGCTTGTTGCCAAGTCTGACAACCTGATTTTAATCCTCAGGAACCCACAGGGTGGAAGGAAAGAACAGACTGCTGTAAATTGTCTTATGACCCCTGCATGCTAAATAAATGTTTAACAAGGTTTTGTTTTGTTTTTCAAATTAAAGGAAGAAGCCATAAACTTATAAGCCTTAGCTTTTGGATTTTTTTTTTTTAACTTTGCTTTTTTGGTACAGGGTTTCTCTGTGTATCCCTGGCTGTTCTGGAACTTGCTTTGTAGACCAGGCTGGCCTTGAACTCAGAGATGTGCCTGCACCTGCCTCCTGAGTACTGGAATTGAAGGTATGTGTCACCATGCCTGGCCCTTGTTTTTGATCAATATAAAGGAGAAACACAATGCAGGATGTTGGTCTCTGTGTGTGTATGGGGTGGAAGGGTGTAGAATGAGAAACGAAAAAGCATGTTCGGAGAGTGGGCCAAACAGTATCTCCGTAGACTGATTTATTCCAGTGAGGTCTTTATGTGGTGTTTAGAAGGCAGACAAAAAGGTGCTTCCTCTGCCAGATGTCTTCAGTAGTACCTGTGGTGACTTGAAAGGTCTCCAGGAGAAGCCTGATCTGAGAATAGGGATCATAGTAACAGACTTGGCCATCCTCCCTCCCCACGTGGAGAGCTTTTCATTGTCACCTTTGGCAGAGCAGTGCTCCCCTTAAAAAGACTCATGCTTCCTTTGGTCACCATGACTACACTTCATCTTTTGCACTAGAATGACCCAGACTCTGACTCCATAGCCAAAGGGACATTTTTTTTTTTTTTTTTTTTTTTTTTTGTTCTCTCCCTGGTGTCTTAGAACACTTGGTCCCAGGCTGGAGACTCAAGGGGAGCTGTTTGGTGTGCTGTAGACGTGCACATTCCTCCTACTGTCTACCACCTTTTTTTTTTCCAGGTAGGGTCTTATGTATCCCTGGCTGGCCTTAAGCTCACTATGTTGCCAGATGTGATCTAGAGCAGCTGTTCTCAGCCTGTGGGTCTCGACCCCTTTTGGAAGTCGAATGACCCTTTCACAAGGGGTCACCTTAGACCATTGAAAAACACAGATATTTACATTATGATTCATAACAGTAGCAAAATTACAGTTATGAAGTAGCAACAAAAAATAATTTTGCGGTTGGAGGTCACCACAGCATGAGGAACTGTATCAAAGGGTCACAGGGTTAGGAAGGCTGAGATCCACCTGCCTAGAACTTCTGACTGCCCTGCCTCTATCTCCTAAATGGACAGATTATAGGCATGCACCACTGTATCCAGTTTATTTTTATTTTTTCAGCCACCTCTAATTTAACAGGAAGAGGCTGGATATCTTGTAGTAGGGGAACTCCCTACAGCTCGTCCACTCCCAGCCTAAAGCATAATTAATCTCCAAGCTCAGCATACTTTGGCCAGAGTTACTATTTTTCACCACTCCCGAATTCCACCCATATGCACACATCCCTCATTATTTTGCCTTAGTGCGCTAGCCACAGCAGGTACTAGAATTAAATTCTGGAGAAATTACATACTGTGCCGGCGGCCAGTGAGAGGTACGGAGCCATGAACTGCACAGGAGCCGTGTGAACGAGCACCCAAGTAGAGCACTAGGCATGACCGTCTCCGGCTGCATCAGGCTCAGACAGGTTAGCTAATGGCTCTTCAGTTTTATTTTCAATGGAAAAAGATGAGTAAAAGTGGAACTTTCTATCATCTGTCCCCTTTCTGTTTCAGTAGTCAGCTCATCAGCTCAGACAAGACCACACCACGAAGCAGCCAAATCTGTTTTCACTACAGCCCAATAGCATATAACTCGGGTTGTGGTCGCTAGCAAGACCCCTGACAGTCAGTGGAATGAAGGATGGATGGCAGGAGTTACTCAGGGAACCCCCAGTTCTGCAGCTGTAAAGCTCAATAAAGGCCTTCTACAGAGAACCTAGGACAATCCTGTCCTCCAAGGGTCAGAGGTCTATCACCAAGTAGTCTTACGCTTAGTCATAAATTGAATAATTTTTAAAGAAAATGCTATAGAGGGGAGATTTAAACAGACCTGCTTGACTACTCAGTGTATACGAGGCTATTATTTTATTTTGAATCAGCCTTGCCCTGTAACCCAAGCTTATCTTGAACTCTTGTTTCCTGCCCCAGCCTCCTGAGTGAGATTATAATTATGTACCACCAGTAAGGTTTTTTGTTTTTTTTTTAAATACTGTTGCTGGGCGTGATAGCACATACCTTTAATTCCAGCACTTGGGAGGCAGAAGCAGGTGGATTTCTGTGAGTTTGAAGCCACCCATATAGCAAATATGAGTCAGAACTTCAAAAAAAAAAAAGACCAGTAATAACAATGATAAATAAACAGTGTTGCTATGTAACTAGACTAGCCTGAAAATTGCTGTATTTTGTACAGATTCCTCCAATTTGGGGACTACAGGTGTCTACCACCCCAATCTCTCCCCCCCACACACAGGGTTTCTCTATGTAACAATTCTAGCTGTCTTGGAACTCCCTTTGTAGGCCAGGCTGGCCTTGAACTCACAGAGATCCACCTGCCTCTACCTCCCAAGTGCTAGGATTAAAGGCATGCACCACCACCTCCCGGCTACAGTTAGCTATTTTTATTCATGTATTTTATTCAAGTTCCTTGTCACAGGAAGAAATGGAGATTTGGAAAATAAGAAGGAAAATGCACGTGTGCTTCATAGTCCCAATCCTCAGCCTTTTGGCCTCCATGTGTTCTGTTTCTTTGCAGAGAGCTCTTCCTAAATCGAGGTGTAGCTCAATGGTTGTGGTAGTTAGTGTTGTCAAGCTGACTTGCTCTGGATTCACCATGACTGTCAGATCACACTGGTCTGTGGAGAGGTGGGAAGACCTGCCCACTGTGGGCGGCACCATTCTTGAGCAAGGGATTGGAAAAGAGAGCTGAGCCTTAGCTTGTGTGTAGTCAGTCCCTGTTCTCTGCTCTTGACTGTGGACTTGTGACCAGCTGTTTCCAGTTCCTGCCATCTCAACTTCCCACAGCAATGGATGGACTGTCACCTGGAATTGTGAGGCCAATAAACCTTTTCTCCCTTAATCATCTTTTGTCAGAGTAACAAGCAATGAAACTTAGACAGTGGTAGGGCCCTTACTCAGCCCATGTGAGGTCCTGGGCTCAATTCTGAGCAAAGGGTGTGGTACCTCTTCCTTCTACCTGGTAAACTGAGAGATGGAAGAGAGATAGGTAGATTAACAAGGAAGTTTCTTTCAGTGATTCTGTTTTAATTCAAAGCTCTTATTTCAATTTAGCTTTCTCACTGATTATTGTGAATTAATGGGATTTCTTAGTTTATATATTTGCCAATGAGGTTCTTCTACATAATTGCTTTTTAATCCTCTAATAAAAAGCATAGGAAGACCACCTCCAAATCCAAGCTATTTTCAGTGTTTCATTTCCTATTTCCTTAGCAGGAGTGGATAATTATTTTAGATAAAAGGTTAGCTTGCAAATTAAAGTCCATCCTCTTCTTCCTCCTGTAAAAGACATGCATCTCTTTCTTGTTGGTTTAGTCCTTGTTGGTTTGTTTGTTTCTGAGATAGTCTTACTATATAACCCAGACTGGTCTTGAATTTCCACATCTCTTGTCTCAGCCTCCTGAATGCTGGGGTTTATAGGCCTTACCATCAGGTCTATATGTTTTTGGGTTTGTTTTTTTGGGAGGGATTTGTTTTGTTTTGTTACTTGTTTGTGTCTGTGTGTGTGTCTGTGCTCTATGTATGCGCATGTGGGTGCTGGTTCCTGTGAACACCAAAAGAGGATCCCCTGGAGCTGGAGTTACAGGTGGTTGTGAGCCACCCTATGTGGATGCTGGGGCTCGAACTCTGGTCTTTTGCAAGAGCAGGAAGCGCTCTTAACCTCTGAGACATCTCTCCCGCCCCCTGCCTGTTTTTCTCTTTGTTTTGGTTTGGTTTTTAACATTACATATTCATAAGCTTTGCCAGTCTGCAAACCTGCTGTCACCAGTAGAACAACCCTCATGAAGGAAGGAGAGAACTGCCGCACGTTGTCTTCTGACTTTTACACTCACGCCCTCCCCCATAAATAAATATAAATGTCAGTAAGTAAAGAGCCTACAATGGTGGCACACACTTATAGTCCAAGGTACTGAAGAAGCTGAGGCAGGACGATGGTAAGTTTGAAGCTAACCTTGGAAATTTAGCTGAACTCTATGTTAAAAGAACTTTTTATTATCATTTTTAAAAGATTTTTTTTTTTAAAAAAAAAGCTGGGTGGTGGCAAATGCTTTCTACAGAGGTAGGTGTGGTTACTAAACATTCATTGGTTATTCCCAAGTGTGGGTTCAGTGTCATATAGTAAGGACACACAGCAGTTAACATTAGCAAGGTCTCTATCCCAGGCACTGTGAGATACAATTTACCTAGAACTGCTCAGCGGGTGAGCACTTTTATCTGCTTGTCTGCCCCCCCCCCCCGCCACACACACACACACACACACACCCAGTGCTAGGGGATCTGATCCCCTCTTCTGGACTATACAGGCACTCACGTGCACACATCCCTACACACACACACACACACACACACACACACACACACACACATTTTTTAAAAAGTCCTCTTTAAAGGAATTTTTAAATTGAAAAGATATCCATTAAAGTTTGGGCATGGAAGCACATTCTAACATAAAATTTGAAAGTGTTTTTTTAGTGATAGGGCTGTAGACAAAATTTACCTTGTTTTTATTTGGGTTTCTTAGCTAACTTGTTGGCTTCCCTCATTCCCCCAATAGGATCTTATGTAGCCCAGATTGGCCTTGAATTGACAGTATAGCTCAGGATAATCTTGAATTGCTGGCCCTTCTGCTTCTACCTCCCACATTCTGGGATTACCTGTGTACACCACTAAGGCCATATGTTTGTTTACTTGATTGGTTAGCTTTGTTTATTTGTAATTTTTTAAAGTGGTACCATGACGATCTGAGAGGGAAAGGGTAGACATTCTACTGAGATGACTATTTTATGTTAAGCATCTGCAGTAAATGATTTTTTAAAAATGCTGTGTATGATGGTGCATGTCTTTAATTTCAGCACTCTAGAAGGAGAAGTAGTAGGACCTCTGTAAATTCAAGGCCAGGCAAAGCTACCTGAAACTTTGTCTTAAAAAAGAAAGAAAGAAGAAAGGAAGGAAGGAAGAAAAAGAAAGAGAAAAAAGGAAAGAAAGAAAGCACAAAACCAATTGTTTCACATATATATGCAAAAACAAGGATGAACTCAGAGAACCCTAGAAGGTGAGTTGGAAACACTGTAACCAAGACCTGTTACTCTCTAGATGGAAAAGTTTGAGTTTATCCAAGGCCTGTAGGGCAGCGCTTCCAATTCAAACAACTCAGTTGTTTAATTCCCAGGCTCTTTAGCTCCTGCTTTTTCCCCTCCCTACTTATGGATAATGCCATAGCTGGAGACAGCAGCTGTGACTCTGAAAAGAGGAGTAGAAAAATTTAAAGATAAAAACAGCAACATTTTAAGTAACATTGTAACACAGCTTTCTGGTTTGAATTGATAGCTGGAAAAAGAGAAGGGGGAAAAAACAACACATACTTCATGGTTATAGGCAGGAGAGCCCATTTGAAAACAAAGCCTCATGGTGCTGTTTTATCTATCACCCTCCACTATCTCCCTCTGCTGCTAGTACTGCTAATATCCCTGAAGTACAGAGACTACAAGAAATAAAACTTCACTTCTCAGAGCCAATGAGAGAGCTCAGTGGTTAAGGTGCTCGCTGCCAGACCCGGTTTCCATCCTTTAGACCTTCGTGGTAGAAGGAGAGAACTGATTCTCCCAGGTTGTTTTCTGGCCTATCACGGCCACGGCACACGCTTGCCTACGCACACTGCACACAAAATAGATGTTAAGAAAAAAACAGTAATAAACATCGTGTGCATTTTTGATAGATTCAGTCATTCAACCAGTATTTATTTTTTGAGCTCCTGTCACGAAACTGGCTCTGTGTCTCTAGTCTGAGATTCTCTGCTCAGGTGTCCTTCATGAGGCTGCATCCATCAGTGGCTAAGCAGTGCAATTCATGGAGTGGGTTTTCCCGAAATACTTGTGGACAGAATGAGTTTTATCATGGCTTGCTTTGTGATAAACTAAGTAGTTACCACCTCAGACATATATTTTGGGAGATCGAGACATAATGTAGACTAGCCGGCTCTGATGGGACCTTTCTCTTCATTTTAGCATGCGCCTTCCCGTTCAATCTATCATCCAAATAACCTACAATGTCTGGCTATGAAAAGATTCCTGACACAAAATTCATTTGAATATGGTCAACGGATGACAAAGCTTTGGTGCTCAGCTGCTGCTGTCATTTAGGTGTGGACAGATTGTCGTCATGGTTACGATTTTGCTCTTTAAAAAGGAAACACTTTGGTATTTACTATAGTTATCATAGTTTGCATGAGATAATTTGGGGATATAATTAGAGAGGTTACGTGACTGAGCAGTTTTGGAAGTTCCAGATTCCAACAGCAATACTTAACATACATCTCGAAAATTGCATGTATACATTTGTATTAGACTTATTTCTTTATGTATATTTCTGCAGGGCTAAGACTTGACCTTAGAGTTTCATGCATGCTAGGCAAGCATTCTACCAGTGAGCTTTATTCCAGCCTAGGGATGTGTGTGTGTGTGTGTGTGTGTGTGTGTGTGTGTATATATATATATATATATATATATATATTTAAAGAATTCTTATTTTATATGTATGACTGTTTTGACAGCACATATGTACATGCATTATGTATGTGTCTGAAGCCATAAGAGAGTGTTGGACTCCCTAGAATTGAGAATACAGATGGCTGTGAGCTACTGTGTTGGTGCTGGAAACTGAACCTAGGTTCTTTGCAAGAGCAGAAAGTGCCTTAACTGCTGCTGAGTCGTCTCTTCAGCCTGAGGAATCCTTTTTTTTTTTTTCTCCCCTTTGAGACAAGGTTTCTATGTGTAACAATAGCCCTGGATGTCCTGGAACTCACTCTGTAGACCAGGCTGGCCTCAAATTCACAGAGATCCTCCTGCCTCTGCCCCTGGAGTGCTGGGATTAAAGGTGTGGCCACCACCACCTGTCGAGTAGTAAATTTTAAAATGATGTGGTTACTGGGAGTTTTAACAGCTGTGGAGACCAAGTGATATTCAGCCATGCCTTTTCAGTGAAACTGGATCAAATTTTTTTACGTGCTTTTCTCTGTTATCTCCCTTAAAGAACAATAGATTCTAATACTTTAATTTGTCAGGGAAAGTAAGCACAAGTCCAGTCCCTCTAGTAGATAAAGCAGTGCCACTTGGGGACTGCAGAGTGTTATTGCTTCTACTTTCTCTTCCGAAAGAAAGGAATACTGTCCTCTGACCTGGGAAGACAGTGGCGGCCTGTGGTGTGTGACCTTTTTCTCTGACAGGATTCTGGTGCGTGTGTGGGATTTTTATTTATTTATTTATTTATTTTTTGATAGCTTATACTTTCTTACTTTTTAGCAAATACAGAGACAAGGCACCTGGCATCTGAAACTCAACCAATCCCAGGTTTCCTAACCTTGAGGGCAGAAGAAAGGGATCTCAATATCGTTGCCACTTTTAGGTGGACCTAAGATCCTAGCTGATGAGCTCACGCCTGCCAGTGGAAGAGATACACGAGCTTGGGTCTCAAAGGGTATGTACTCTGAAGATGAAATCATAAATGAGAACATCTGATGTGCGTCTCATACACAATGAGCAAGGGGAGGCTGCTGACGGAAATGTCACACGCAGCTGCTTTGAGAGCTCCGCTCTCCCCCTGTGCCGCTCCGCCCCGCCCTCTTCCTGCGTGCGAATCATTTGGGGCTCGCTGTTCTCATCCTGCTTGCTTTGAAGAGGGCTGTAAATTGATAGCTGTTACTGCAGTCTCTTTCTTCATGGTTGGTTGATGTGCCTGATGGGGCTATAAGAAAAACTGGCTCGGCTACAGTTTGAGTCGCGGAGGAAGATTTACTTCAGGAGAGACTTGCCTGCAGTGCCCTGAACAGTTAAAAGTGCCGCCTGTGGTTCCCATTACACTCTGTTCATCAATGTACTCAGAACAAACTGTTTTCTCCTACAACTTCCTCAGCTATTCAACTAAAACCCGCAGCCCTGTGTGAATTAATGGGTTGGGGAACAGGCTGTTTCCTCCAACCTTGAGCTCTCTTCCTTCTACTCTTCCATCACTCAGCCCTCCTTTTTTGGATTTAAGTTGAGAAACCTGCACCTTTTGAAGACATCTTTCCTGACCCCACTGCTTAAAACGAGGATGACTCCCTAGGCCCCTCTGTAGCACTTAGTCTTGGTCTTTACCACTGATGTTAGGCTTACTTCCTAAGAATTGCTCGGTGTTTATCTTCGCTATCAGATTGTGAGTTCCATGAAGGGTGAAATTGTGCCTGTTTGCATCTTGACTCTCCAGCACCAGGTACCGTGCGTCACCAAATTCGTTCGGCGAATGAATGAGTGATAAATTACATCTCATAATCACTTTGAGATTCCTTTGTTGAAAACCCCACTCCTGGACTCTCTGTGCTGTACCAGCCATGCAGGTAAAATTAAGAGCAGGTGTTGAACAAGAGCCAAAAGGAATCCTGCTTATTGAATGGCTCTCTTTGCCCTGACTATTTCTTATCTTTCTGTATCAATACGATCTAAATTCTCCTGTCATGGGAGCTGTTCTCTTTAAGCAACCATGTCTTAGAAGACTGTGGTCTATTTTTATATGAGAACAGAAATTGCTGGGTACCCTCACCTGCACAACCTCCCTGGGAACAGCCTTTCTATAGGTTTTCTTTTGGGCCACCAACCGGCTCCCAAATCATGGCATGGAGACTTCTGTGTTGTGAATGTGTGGCCATAGTTTAGGCTTGTCCCACTTCTAAGCTCTTATAACTTAATTTAACCTGCTTCTCTTCATCTATGTTTTGCCTTGGGACTTTTTACCTTTCTTTCATTCGTAAGTCCTACCCTGTGTCTGTCTGGCTGGCTCGGGGCATCTCCCTCTCTTTCTCTTCCCTTGTCTTCTCTCCAGCCTAGATTTCTCCTACTTATTCTCTCTGCCTGCCAGCCCCACAGGCTATCCCTCTACTGCCTAGCTATTAACCGGTCTGCTTTTTATTAGACCAGTCAGGTGTCTTAGGCAGGCAGGGAAACATCTTTACATCATTAAACAAACGCAACCTAAACAAGTGTAACAATCTTTCCCTAGTCAAAGTCATGTTCTGCACCATAAACAAATGTAATGCACTTTACCTAAAGTAATGTTCTGCAACAGGAGGTGATGAGGGGAAGAGTTACTAAAGAAAATATTCATATAATATTTAAGAATGAGTTCACTGACTACAATAAACCTTTTTGTTTGTTTTGTTTTGTTTTTGTTTTTCAAGACAGGGTTTCTCTGTGTAGCTTTGGAAACTGTCCTGGATGGAACTCACTCTGTAGACCAGACTGGTCTCGAACTCACAGAGATCCGTCTGCCTCTGCCTCTTGAGTGCTGGGATTAAAGGCATGCACCACCACTGCCTGACTTAATTTCAATAAACCTTTACCAAAATAACTTAACTCTAAGTTAAAATAATAATAAACAATAATAAATAAAATAAGTTATTTAAGTTAAAATAAATTAACTCTAGGTGCTTCTGAAATATCAACCTGAACTCACTCAATTTTTGTTTTGTTGTTGTTGCAGTGATGTCTTAGCCCATAGCCCAGACTGACCTGAGACTCAGTGTGTAGTCCAAGCTGCCTCTGAGTTCCCCGGAGTCCTGCTTCAACCTCTCGAGTGCCGAGACCACAGGTTTGAGACACTACTATACTCATTGAGTATCTTGTTCTAGTTGGAAATGTTTTAGAATAGACTCATAACTGAAAGGGAAAATTCATTAGTTCTTTGACTATTGACTGAACAATTGTTAACAAGCACCAGTCAAGTGCTTCTCTGGGTATTTGGAAATGTCAGTAAGAGCAGGCATGGTGGAACATGCCTTCAACCCCAGCAGAAACAGGCTAGACCTTGTGAGTTCTAGGCCAGCCAGGGCTACACAGTGAATTCTGACTCCTGGCTTCCCACAGCCTCTCCTGCAGTTAGGTTAGGCTTATGTGACTATAGCTGGCTTATGGCCTCTGAGAGGATACTATGTACAGTTTTCAGGCAGAGGAAGGGATCAGTTCGTGTGCTTCTCCTCTGACACAGCATCTCCATGCCTGTGTGTTTCAAGGTAGAGTCTGAGCCTCCATGGTCTCTGTTTGCTCATGCTTCTGTCATGAAACACCTGAGGCTAGAGTTGGCCATAGGGGATACGCCTGTGATTTTAGCACTTTCAAGGTGGAGACAGGGGGATTCCAAGATGAAAGCTAACCTGGGTTATAGAGTGAGAACCTGTTTCAAAAATGAAAAACTTTAGCCTGGGTAACTTACAAATAATAAAAATTTATTTCTCTAAGTGCTCACAGCTGTCAAGTTCAAGATAAGATAAGGGAGGGTTGGCATTCAGTGAGGGCTGCATCTTCCAGAGGGGATGAGGACTGTGACCTCACCTGTACAAAGGCAGCAGAGGAATGCACCTGCTCCCCCAAGCCCTTTTATGAGGCCCTAATCCACTAATGATTGATAAGTCACAGCCTAATCCCCTCAAGGCCCCACTTCTTAATATCGTAATGGGAATTAAGTTTAAACATGAATTTTGGAGAAAACAAACATTTGAACCATAATTTTCTATTCCTGATCCTTCACAATCTGTAGCCTTCTCCCACGGGGGATACCTTCTTCCCATCTCAACGGTCCTTTGCATCTGAACTTGGCACCAATCAACTTGAAACCAAGTCCAAAGTCTCATCCAAATGCAGCCTAAATCCGATAGTGCTCAAGGTACAATTTATCTTAAGACAAGTAGAGAACAGACACATTCCCGCTCCAAAAAGTAGCAGTAGGCCAGGAGGACTATGTAACAGCTCTTAAGTAGATCTAAAACGCAGCAAGCAAATAACCTTAACCCTGAGCCTGCGGCTGGGAATTGATTCTTGACTTTCTGTCCTACTTTCCAGACACACACTGGAGCAACTCCACCTCCACAGCTTCTCAGGGAGCAGCTGCTTGGAGTTGAGCTCCTGTGTCTCTCCCAGCCTCGGTGATCCCCTAGACACAGAGCCTGTCTGTAAGGGCCCTAATCTTCCTGTTCTACTGAGCGCTGTGCCCCTCTGGAAGCTCTCTGCCTGGGCCTCAAGGCTTTCTAGGGACAGCTTGGGCAATGTGGGATGAAGCGGTGTCTCCACAGCTCTTGGTCTGTGCATACCTACAAGGCTGGCTCTAGAGAACACTGCCAAAGTTTATGTGCTTTCTAAGGGGTCATGACGAGCCACTCCTGGACCCATTGGAGTCCCAGCCCGGGTGGCCAAGGAGTGCTACATTGGAATGTGAGTAGAGACGAGGCAGTACTGGACAGTGCCCCTTGAGATCTCATTGTTAACTATTCTGCCCTCAAGGCCCTAGCTCTCTCACTAGCAACCAGGAAGGTTTCTGAAATGCCTCTTCATTGTTCTTCTTAGGCCTACTCCTAGCCAAACTAACCCTCCTTATCAAATGATTGTTCGGACCACACCCCTGCTATCCTCCCAGCTGACGCTTCCAGTCTGGTCAAGTTCTGTTCCCTGTTAATTATAAAGTCCATCTTTAATTTGGTTTTGTCTTGTCACATTTTACACATAAGTAGTCAAAAGAAGCCACGCAACCTGGCAATGTGGCACATACCTCTAATCTCAACCCCCAGGAGGCAGAGGCAGGCAGATCTCCTGCGTTTGAGGCCAGCCTTGTTACAGGCCAGCTAGGGCTAGCTACATAGAGAGAGAGAGACCCTGTCTCAAAAAAGCAAAGAAAAAACAAAAATTTAATAAAAGAAGCCATGTAAGCCTCCTCAGTACTTTGCTTAGATGCTTCTTCCATCAGATATTTTAGTTCAGGGTGACAAGATGACTTGATGGGTAAAAGGTTTACCACCAAATCTGACAACCTGAGTTTGATCCTTAGGACCAATATAGTGGAAAGAGACTGACTTTCATAGTTCTCCGACCTCTACAAATGTGCCTTCACACACACACACACACACACACACACACACACACACACACTGCATAATTTACATGTGTATAAATGTAAAAAAATATCTTGTGGGGCAGAGATAGTACACACCTTTAATCCCAGCACTTGGGAAGCAGGTAGGCAGACCTCTGTGAGTTTAAGGCCAGTCTGGCCTACATAGTGAATTCCAGGACAGCCAGGACTACACAGAGAAACCCTGTCTCGAAAAACAAAACCAAACAAAACTCTAGTTGATTGCTTGTAAATTCTGCCTTACACGAAGCATCGGGGCAGCCGAATTCTTTGTCACTTTATAACAATGCTCTTTGCTCCAGTCTCCAGTACCTTGTTCCTCATTTCCATCTGAGACCTCATCAAAATACCTTTTCCTGCCAACTTTGCTACCAGCATTCGGATTACAACCACTTAAGCAATGTCTAAGGTTCAGGCTCTGACTTTGGCTCTTCCGGCCTGCACCAGAATTGCCCTTAGCGCTCCTTCACAGCAAGCTAGGCTTTTTCTGATCTGTACCTCCCAGTTCTTCCAGCCTCTGCCCGTCAGGCAGCCTCTGTCTATCTCTCTCTTCTTAGCTGAGCCCCCATTTCCAAATATCTGTTGGAAGCATTCTACTCTCAATACCAACTTGCCTCTAAATGGATTTGTGCTGTTATTTAGCTTTTGTTTTTTAATATATATATGAATATGAATATTTTGCCGGCTCGCACATATGTGTACCACTCGAATGTCTGTTGGGGCCCCTGGATTGGGATTACAGATGATTGTGAGCGACTATGTAGGTGCTAGGAATCAAATCTGTGTTACCTACAAGAATGAAAAGTGCTCTTAACTACTAAGCCATCTTCCCAGCCCTTTGGACTGTTATTTAAAAATAAATAAATACAATGCTAGATGTGGGTGCTGGAGAAATGGCTCGTTAGTTAAGGGTATAACACTCTTGCAGAGAATCCACATCCACTTTCCAATACTGTTTGGTGACACAGAGCCTCCTGTACTCCAGCTCCAGGGGATCTCACACCCCCTTCTGGTCACCTATATGCCTGTATACACACATACAGAGACAAATAAATCTTTAGAAAAAAAAAAGTGAAGTGTAGTTTTTATACACATGTGTAATCCCAACCCTTGGAAGGCTGTACTGGCTAGATTTATGCCAACTTGGCACAAACTATAGTCATCTGAGAGGAGGGAACCTCAGTTGAGAAAATGCCTCCATAAGATCAGGCAGCAGGGGCTGGAGGGATGGCTCAGCTGTTAAAGGCTCGGTTCACAACCAAAAATATAAGATCAGGCTGCAGATGAACCTGTAGAACATTTTCTTTTTTTTTAAAGATTTATTTATTTATTATGTATACAATATTTTGCCTCTATGTATGCCCGCACACCAGAGCAGGGCGCCAGAACTCAGTACAGATGGTTGTGAGCCACCATGTGGTTGCTGGGAATTGAACTCGGGACCTCTGGAAGAGCAGCCAGTGCTCTTAATCTCTGAGCCATCTCTCCAGCCCAGAACATCTTCTTAATTGATTGATGGGGGAGGCCCAGCCCATTGTGGGTGGTGCTCCTCCTGGGCTGGTGGTCCTAGGTTCTATAAAAGAGCTGAACAAGTCATGGGAGCAAGCCAGATAGCGGCACTTTATTCTCCATGGGCTCTGCATCAGTTCCTGCCTCCAGGTGCCTGTCCTGTTTGAGTTCCTGTCCTGACTTCCTTCAGTGATGAACTGTGATGTGGAAGTGTAAGAGGAGTGAGCCCTTTTCTCCCCAGCTTGTTTGTTTGGTCATGGTGTTTCATTGCAGCAATAGAAACCTTAATTAAGATGGAGGCAGAGGCAAGAGAATGGCCCAGAAGTTTAAGGCCAGCCTGGGCTAGATAGTGAAACTTTGTCTCAAAGAGACGAAAGAAGCCAGGGTTGGTGGCATATGCCTTTCATTCTAGTCCTCAGAAGGCAAAGGCAGGCAGATCTCTGTGAGTTAAAGGCCAACTTGTCTAAAGACTGAATCCCAGGACAATCAGGGCTGTTACACAGAGAAATTCTGTCTCAAAAAACCAAAACAAACAAAAAAAGGACCAAAGAAAAAGGGGCCTCTGAAGTGCTTTGGTGGGTAAACGTGCTAGCCACACAAGCCTGAATTATCCTCTAACCTCCACGTATGTTGTGACTTGCACACAGCATACACACGATTTCCATAAAACTAACAAACAAGTGAATGCAGCAGCCGAGACAGCCATTTATAAAGAATGGAAATGACCCGTCACAGCTGTGGAGACTGAGAAGTGTGAGAGCAAGGTGCCCAAGAGCTGGGTGTCTGCCAAGAGCCAGGTCTCTACTGCTAAAATGGTTCCTTGTGCTGATGAAGTAGAAAGGGTGTACGGGGAAACGAAGAAATACCGTGAGAAGCCGCTTTCGTCCACAAAGACACAGTCTTCGGTGCTCATGATGAAACCCCCTCCTACAAGCCCATCTCTGCTTTGTTTTTCTGAAACGGTCTCACTGTGTAGCCCTGGCTGTCCTGGAACTTCCTTTGTAGACCAGGCTGTCCTCAAACTCACAGAGATCCACCTGCCTCTGCCTCCACAGTGCTGGGATTAAAGGTGTACGCCACTACGCCCAGCTACAAGCCCACCTCTTAATATTATAGATCTCGATGCAGATTAATTTCTCAGAACACAGATGCTCAGGTTTTAACCATGACTCAGAGGAACTGAGCAACATTCGACCTGCTCTGATTGCCGACCCGGGCTAGATGGATGACGTGTGGAGTACACACTTCTATTGTTTAGCATGCTGAGACTTCAGCTGTGGCCGCTGGGATGGCCAGCATTCTGTGCCCTGAGTGCAGCCCCGTCAGTTATAATACCTTTTCGTGTGCTCGGCGCAGTGCTGGGCTATATGTACTGGTGATTTATTGTTGGAAAAGCCATGAAAGTCACTTTGCTTGCCAAAGGAGACATATTCAATATTCATCATGAGCTGTTACTCCTCTCTTGCCAGCTACCCTTCTCTCTGTTTTCTTTTAATAACCATTCTAAGATTGATGCAAATCCTGACATTTTAGAGAGAAAAAGAAAGATTGGGAGGTTTTACTCTAAAAGACAGAGATCCATGAGTCGTTCAGATCCTGAGTCTGTGGCGTTAGAGAAGCCTATTTAATTGGAGATAATATTTTGCTACTCATAGCACGAGTTTATGATAATCTAAACAAGCTAATTGAATAACTGAAACACTGAATGGAAGACATTACTTGCGAAGCGCTGCTACACGCTACTCAAACTGAGAAGCATTGCGGGCTAATGGATGATTTAATGTTTTCTCCTCTCTCAGCCTGTATTGACAGGCCTTGCTTAGCCCTATTTATACACAATGACATTGTTCTTTTTTGTGATACCGAGGATTAAACCCAGGAGCTTCACTGTGCTAAGTGCACGCTGAATGATAGCCTCAGGCCTATATACCTTGGCCTTTATTGGGCACCGTGCTTCTGCATTGATAAAAGCAAAATATAAAAGAAATAACTCAGCTGAGGTAATTCAAAATGCCTCCCTAGCCAGCCTGTCTTCTGAGCCACTTTTGCCTCTGAGTCACTGATACCTCTATTTCAGCCAGTGCCAACCATACCATCAGGAATAGCATTGATGCAGCCTTCCTCGGGCAGGTCTCCACTGTTTTTGCTTTTGCTGTTATTTTGTTTCTTTCTTTTCCCTGTTTGTTGTTTTATTTTGTTTTTTGAGACAGTTTTTCTCTGTGTAGCCTTGACTTTCCTGGAATTCAGGGGCGGGCTTGCCTCTGCCTCCACGGTGCTGGGATTAAAGTGTGGGATTAAACCCGCCTGGGGTTATTTTTTTTTGAGACAGTGTGTCACTACGTAACAATAGGGTCTTGTGCACGCTAGGCCTGTAGCCTACCAAGTAAACTGCATTTCTACCCAGAAGGGTTATACTTATGGGAAAACAAAAGAGAAAAGAGCAACAAAACAAACTGCAGTGACTCCATTGTATCTTCCGTCCTTCTGTGTGTACTAGTAGGTACCGCCTGCACTACAAGACGGTTCACGTTCGGGAGCCAGGCAAGGGCCCGGAGATTTAAACACACAAAGACCCACAAACAGAGACACAGGTCTTCCTTGAAACAAAAATGCCCCTTTTTTGTGTGTTCAGGGGCAGTTTATATAGTGCTCTGGCCACGCCCCAGCTCTCAGGACCTTTCAGCTGCAGCCACCAGAAGCCACTCCCCTGCCATCAGGGTCTCCTGCTCAGAGCAGCTAGAGGCTGCGCAGAGCAAAGGCAAACAAGTTATTTATAGGATATTCAGGTTCTGGTGGTCTGCAGTCCCCAACTCTCCATGATTCAGGATGCTGACCTAAAGGCCTTTAAATAATTTATAAAACGATTAATGAACACAAAATGTTGGTGACCATAAAATACTGGCCATAGACCCAGGCACAGTGGCACATGCCTTTAGTCCTATCACTTGGGAGGCAGAGGCAGGAGGCTCTGTGTCTTTGAGGCCAGCCTGGTTGACAGAGCAAGTTCCAGGAAAACCAGGGCTACACAGGTAAACCCTGTCTCAAAAAAAAAAAAAAAAAAGTAAGTCTACTCATGGGGAAATTACTGACAAGAAATCCTGTAGCAGAACCAGAAATCAAAGCAGAGCTCTCCTTCCTCACACACCAGGAGCCAGACGCCTTTGAGATGCCTTCTGCAGCAAGTACCTGTCTTCTTTCTCGCTGTGTGACAGTTTCCTCTGTAATTAAAACCTTCCGTTTTAAGCCAGGTGGTGGCGCACGCCTTTAATCCCAGCACTCTGGAGGCAGAGGCAGGCGAATCTCTAAGTTCGATTCCAGCCTGGTCTACAGAGCTAGTTTCAGGTCATCTAGGGCCACAGAGAGAAACTTTGCTCAAAATAAAGTAAAATAAAATAAAATAAAATAAAATAAAATTCCCTCCTCCCTTTTTGGAGGGAAGCTCATTAAGACACAGGATGTTAAAAGGGAGGCCAAACAGTCCGTTAGACAGGAAGCTCTTTAAGCTCAGGAAATCACCCAATGGCTTCAGAAAGTCCCTGAAAGTTATCCTTACTTTGTTCTGTCCTCCATTCTCTATCTGGGGTCAGTGCACATTTTCTCATGTCGATCCAGAAAGGGTGGCACATAATGTTCTTCTAGAAGAAAAAAAAATGGACTCCAAAGACCCATCTTAAGACTGCCTTCTTTAGGACACTCTTGCCAGACTTTTAATCTCTGTGACAAGTGCCTAAGAGTTAAAGGGAGGAAGGATTTACCATGGCTTGCAGTTTCGGTGGTTCCAGTCCACAGTCAGCCAGTTTTCAGATCCTAGGCAGCATAGGTGCATCACGCTGGAAGGGGAGGCAGAGGAGGAGGCGGAGCACTGGCTCACTTATGGCTGCCAGGAAGTAGAGAGACGGGAGAAAGCCTGGGGAAAGGTAATACTTCCTAAGGCATGACTCCAGTAACCTGCTTCCTCTCACTTGGCCGCATTGCTAACATCTCCACCTCGGATAATATCACTGAATTATGAGCCCATTAGTATCATAATCCATGGACTAGTCAGAGCGCTCAAGCCCCAAACACCTGTCAATGCTTAGATTCACTAGCTGGGTTCCAGACCTTTACCACACGAGCCTTTTAGGATATCCAGACTTCTTCAGCGACAATATGGTAATATTTAATTTGTAACTGACTTCAACTTCCTGGTTATTTTATCCCTAGGCATACCAACTCCTTATTGAGATCCGTATGCGTTTGCGCACTTGCTCAGACATGTATGTGCGTGTGCACAAGTGTGCGTGTCAGTGCACATAGGTGGTATGCATGCGTATGAGGCCAGAAGTTGACACTGGGTATCTTTTACTCTCACTCTTCCCCTTACCTTCTGACAGAGAGCCTGCCTGAACGTGGTGCACGCTGATTGGCTGCAGTAGTGGCCACTGCACTCTTAGGATCTATCTGTGTGATCGGAGTTACAGAAAAGTGCGGCCACCCAGAATTTGCGTGGGTTCTGGAGATCTGAACTCAAGTCCTCATGCTTACACAGCAAGCAGGCTCAACCGAGTCATCTCTCCAACTCCTCAGTGAGATAAAACAATGGGGGAAAAAATCTGTGTCTACAGTGTAGCATAATGCCATGTAACAAAAAAGAGAACTAACTGGACCTCTTCCTATTTAGACCTGGAGGAGATACATAGTACGTGTTGTCTGTAAAGGTGATATCCTAGATTACTTTTCAAAGAACTGAGCCACTCCAGAAAAATCCATTTTATTTGCAGAACTGTTGCGTAACCCAGCCCTCCTCTACTTCAGTGGAATGCTCCTGCCATTGCCAAATGTTGCTTGCCTCGTGGAGATTCTTGGCCAGACCTATGGATCGCCAGAGCTTGCAGCTGTTTACCCTTGAAGTCCAGTTCTCCTATCACACCAACCCCAACAACATGTCCTAATGACCTAACGAGAGTGGTCTCCGAGCCAGTTGCCAGTGAGGATAAGATGTCACTATTGCTACCCTCAAGCGGTACTCGACCGATATAAAAACAAGCATCTGAATATCAAAATAGTAAATACAGACTTAAGTGACAACTAGGAATAATAGAGATCGCCAAGACACAACACAAAGAAAAAGGCTGTCTGTGTTATCAACATGTATTTTCTGCTCCTAGAACATGGTGCAGATTATTTCTACACATCCCTATCTTTCTGCCTAAAATGTGGCTTCCCCAGGACCACCCTTTCTTCTAAAAGGAAGAGGCTTGGCTTTGTCTAAAACAGTGCAGTAAATACAGCTGAGGACGGTGGGACTTGGTTGTCCTTCCAATGTTCAGAAGGAAGAGACAAGCAGATCTAGAGTTCATGGCCAGCCTTTGTTGCATAGTGAAACGTTATCTCAAAAATGCAAAAACCAAAGCCAGTGTGAACAGAAAAGTTCCTTCGGTAGCCACTGCCTCCTCTTCCCCTCCTGCTCTCCTCTTTCCTGCCGACCTCTCGCCTGCGGCCACTTTATTCATTTCTTTATGAGAATGAATGCCATCCCATTCCAGGTCTTCAATCAATGTGTTCTAAAAGGAGAGAAAGCCTGAGAGTATGAGTCAACTTTATTCCTGGTACTGAACCCTGTTTGTTCTTGTATTAGTTGCCCTGAGGAACAGGGAAGAGAAATGCAACTTCGGCTTCTCCGGCTATTAAAAGGAAATGATTGGCAGTCAACCCGTTTGACCGAGTGAGAAGGAAGAGTTTGCACACTGAGCTTCTGTTAGGCTGCACACTGGAACTTTTGAAGTATTTGCTTTATAATGCTTTCTGTGGGCTCCCCTTGCCTTTACTAATCTTGGTGCTGGCTTCTGAGGGGCAAAGAGAATCCAGCTACCCCCAGGAAATCTCCCAAGTAGCTTCCTGGTGGCCTGGTAAGTGAAATGCTGTCCTTCACCTTTGCCAGGTAGAGTGACTCTCACTGACCTGCCCTCTCTGTTCCTCCTTCCATAGTACAGCGGTTTGTGTAGGCGCCAATGTCCTGGTTAGAACACAGCCTTCTAGAGGATGTAGCTCAGTGGTGGAACACTTGCCTTGCAAATGTGAGGTCCTGGGTAGGATCCTCAGCACTGGAAAAACAAAAAAGGTCTTAGAGTTAGGGTCAAGAATTCATTTCTTGGAGCTAGAGAGACGACTCAGTGGGTAAGAGCATTGACTGCTCTACCAGAGGAACTGGGGTGCAATTCCCAGCACCCACATGGCAGTTCAGAGCTGTCAGTAACCCCAAGATCTGACACCCTCACACAGACATATATGCAAGCAAAACATCAATGCACATAAAATAAAAAATAAATATGTATAAAAAAGCATTCATTTCTTATGTATCTTCATTCCTTGTTCATATCAAATTCTGCAATACACATGCCAGTGCTCAACAAAGGTATTGTGTTTAGTCAATCAATCGATGAATTGACCAGACCTCAGTAGAATAAGTCTGTTAGTATTGCCTGACTTTATTAAACTATCATTACTATATGTCAGTACATTAAGAGTTTAAAAAAAAATGACTGGGAAGTAGTAGGACACTCCTTTAATTCAGGAGGCAGAGACAGGCAGATCTCTGTGAGTCTGAGGCCAGCCTGGTCTACAGAGCGAGTTCCAGGACAGATCCCAAAAATTACAGAGATAACTGCCTTAAAAAAGAAAAAAAAAAAAGATGACAAGGGCCTTTAAGGTGGCTCGGTGGACAAAGGTGCTTGCTGCAAAGCCTGGCAATCTGAATTGGATCCCAGAACAGATGTGGTGGAGGGAAAGAACAGAGTCCTGTAGGTCATCCTCTAACCTCGACCTCTGCAGGTGTGCCGTGGCACAGGCTCTATTCCACTCTACCCAAAAAAAAGAAAAAAAAAAGTGACAGCAGAAGTTTCTTGTAATAAATCATGAACAACTCCCCTGGCAGGCAATGACAAGCAGAGACAGGGTAAAGACTCTTGTGGGGAGTGAGCACTTGTCAGAGTCGTGTTCGGCCCGACGCGGCCAAGGGAGCCTTGCAGAACACCCCCAGTCAGCAGCAGTATCTCTCTGGCCTCTCCACAGTCAGCAGACAGCCTCTGAAGGACCTTGTTGTGGAGCTCACCCCGTGCTCGCACGCGGTGAATGGAGAAGTCTGTAACCCTGAGAGGCTCCCTGACAGGGCTGCTGAGAGACTGACCAGATGTACGAGGAATGCCTGTGCTCTTCGCTGACTGCCTATTTTGGCCATCTCCCTGCACTGAGCCGATGCTGCGGAGGGGTCAGAGGCTTGAGCCAAGCCAAAGATATAGGAGAAAGATCTGGAATCTACCTCAGTGGGTAGGGCCCATTAAGATCAAGAGGAGTGCACTTTGGGGAATGCCCTGAAAAAACAAACCTATTGGAAGGAGCACAAGGGGCCAAATCTTCCCACTTAGTTAACCCTCAAGCACTGATAGGGACGTCAAGCATTTCAGCATGTAGATGTTGGATGGAGCAAGAAATGGTAATACATCTCCCTGTCTTGAGTAAGTGGATTTGACAGTCTGCACCCCTCCTTGGTCTTCGGTGAAGAGGACAGTGCGTGCTTCTTCCAGCCACATCTAGAGATCTCTCCAAGAAGAAGCTGTGGATCATCAAGTGTATTCAGCATTCTGCAGCCCAGAGCTCTCTCTCTCTCTCTCTCTCTCTCTCTCTCTCTCTCTCTCTCCTGCGGGGAAGAGTTGGGAAGAATGAATCTCAAAAGGCAGGGTTTTGGCTGGGGAGGAGTGCCACAGGGCTATAAGCCCAGCACTCTGTAGGCTGCATACAGGGCTATAAGCCCAGCACTCTGTAGGCTGCACAGGAGGGCTGAATTGGAGGCCACCCTGAACCACCACAGCAAGGCGTTGGATCCCACTACCCTGCCCTGTGTGGGAGCCCAAAAGTGCAGGGAAGAACCCCCCCCCCCAGGGCTCATAAGGCCCTATGGCCCTACCCCTCCCTGAGGGACTATTGGCAGTTAATGGTTGCTAGAGAAGGAAGTCATTTTCTCCTGTAGGGCAATCACTGATAAATTGCCCAGGCTAACCACCCAACTGTGCTCATAAAAGCAACCCTACCTAAACTTTCTCTCTCTCTCTCTCTCTCTCTCTCTCTCTCCTCTCTCTCTCTCCCTCCCTCCCTCCTTGAAAACAGGAGAGAATGGGAGAGAGATAAAGGAAAGTAATAGTCCAGTGTGCTGTTACCGGTAGTCTTTCTTCCCAGCATTTGGGAGGCAGAGGCAAACAGATCTCTGTGAGTTCGAGTCCAACTTGGTCTACATAGGGAGTTCTGGATCACCCCAGACTACATAGTGAGACTAGAGATATATAAAGAAGAGGAGGAAAAGGGAGAGAAGATGAAGGTAGGCTGTATGGTTCAGCAGTTAAGAGTGCTTGCTGCTCTTACAGACATCCTGAGTTTGGTTCCTAGCACCCACGTCAGGCAGCTCACAACGGCCTGTAGCTCTAGCTCCAGGGGCTCCAGTACCTTCTTCTGGCTTCTGAGAGGACCTGTACTCATGTGTACATGCCCACAAGAGGACACACACACACACACACACACACACAATTTAAAAATAAAAGCCAGGGGTTGAGGTACGTTTCTTTAATCATAGCACTCCAAAGGCTGGCAAATTCTTGTTCATTTGAGGACTATACTGGTTAGTTTTATGTCAACTTGACACAAGCTAGAAGTGGGGTCCTTAATTGAGAGAATGACTCCACAGATTGGCCTATGGGGAATTTTCTTGATTGTTGATGGATGTGGGTGAGTTAGCTCACTGTGGGTGGTGCCATCACTAGGCTGGTGGTTCTACGCACCATAAGAAAGCAGGTTAGGTGAGCCATGAGGGAGCAAGCCTGTAAGCAGCAATTCCTCCATGGCTTCTGCATCAGTTACTGCCTCCAGGTTCCTGCTTGGATTTCTACCCTGACTTCAACCTTCCATGATAGATTATGACATGTTGCTTTTGGCCATGGTGTCTCATCACAGCAGCATAAACCCTAAGACGGGGCCAGCCTGGTCTACACAATAAGTTTCAGTGAATCCAGGTCTCCATAGTGAGACACTGTTTCAAAATTAAATAAATAAATAAGACTAGTTAAATAAAAATAAATACTTTTAAAACAGTGGGTTATGGGTACTGAAATTGACCAAAATTCATTATGTACACACACACACACACACACACACATATATAATTGTCAGAAAATAAATAATAAGGCTACAAGCAAACCTGCTCCCCTAGAATCTACATACTCTGAAAGTTCAAGAGAGGTGAAGGGTTTGTCTATACTATTTCCCCACTGTGCAAAGTGTTGTATAACATGCACGGGCAGGGGGTCATCCTTCCCTTGTGTTTTAAGCTCTGACATGACCTGGTTCCAGGGTTCTGGCAGCAGCCATTCTCCTTAAAGTCCTGGCTGCCCTAGCCGGTAGGAATTGGAACCTTGTCTTTCACTGGTTGTCAGCAGGAGACTCCCAGCATGCTAGAAGCTCTGCGCGAGAGCAGGAGCCGCTGCTGTTGCTGTAGCCTCAAGAAGAATTGTGGCCAAGAGCCAAGAACCAGAGCCGCTGCTTGCTGTGTGCAGCGACTCCCCCAGAGCTGGCACAGCCAGGGAGTCTGCAGAGCCATGTAAATCTTTCTCCAAGCAGTCTGTCTCTTCGGTAGCTAGAGAAACAGTGTTTGTTATCCTTTGCTTTCAGTAGACAGGCAAAAATCTGATGGCGACTGTCTCTCTTTCTGAAGCTTGGGAGCCCACCCAGCAAAACCTCCTGAAATGAAGGAGTGGCGCCCACCAGTCAATCCTGTCTCTTAGGCTGCCGTCAGGATTTGGAGCCTCAAGAACTTGGAACCAACTTGCCTTTTTAAGCCCACAAAACTGAAAGTCAGTGCAGAATAGATCTGTATAATATTCAAAGATTTAGTTAGTAAAGGGGAACCATGGCCCCATGGCCAGCAAGATGATGCTATAATGTGGATAAAAACTGGCCTCAATTCAAGAAAGGACACAGCAATCAGAACCAGAGCTGGTGAGCCCAGGAGGCTCGGAAATAGAGAGGGTCTCAGAGCAAACACTGAGTGTGTTTATCCAGGGGCTGGTAAGTAAGAGAATATCTTCACCTGTTCAGTTCTCCAGGCAAGTAAATCGATGCCTTGGGGCTCATGGACCTGATTTTGTCATGACCTGCAATACCCATTACATAAAACAGACGTCCTAGAAGCAAAGGAGAAGAGACTCCCTTGTTTCTGACTCCCAGCTCGGCAAACAAATGACCTTGGCCATCAGGCTTCCTGAGTGCTAGTTGTGAGACATGAATGTTTTGGTCTTCAGCCTATATGTCTCTTTTTTGTATCTATTCATAATTTTATAGCTAAACTGCTATTGTGACTTTAAATACCAGCCTCTGGGACTTTGAATCAGTCTAGGAAACAAACTTGCAGCCTAGGTGTTAACAGATTGGATTTAAAAAACAAACAAACAAACAAACAAACAAAACCAGAACTCATCCTGTAGTCTCAGGCTGACCTCAAATTTATAGCAATTCTTCTGCTCTAATTTCCCAAGTGGTGGTATTACTGCCATACCCAGTAATGCAGTCTGAACATTTAAACATATGTGACTGAGAATCCAAACCTCACCATGGTGAAGTCATGCCACACAGGACCTGATGGGGGATCAAAGAGTCTTTGATTAGGTAGTAGCCAGGATGACTGCTAGTCTGACTAACAAAGTCCCCAAGCATAGGGAGGGTCCCCTCAGTGTGCAAAGATCAGAAGGATATAAATGTGTTAGGAATCTGGTCTGGAATCTGACTTTGTATACCTCCTTCCCTCTATCTTCTCTTTAAGCAAATCCTCCAGGCTTTCTCTGCCTCTGTCTTCTCATCTATGAACTGGGGATCACAAAGTGACGTCTTGGAGGGAGTGGACAGCATGCTAAGCACTGCATGTGGTACCTAACCCGCTGCATGCGCAGCATGAACTAGTTTTTTTTTTTTAATTTATTTATTATGTATACATATTCTGTCTGCATGTATGTCTGCAGGCCAGAAGAGGGCACCAGACCTCATTACAGATGGTTGTGAGCCACCATGTGGTTGCTGGGAATTGAACTCAGGAACTTTGGAAGAGCAGGCAATGCTCTTAACCACTGAGCCATCTCTCCAGCCCAGCATGAACTAGTTTTTCCATTTTCTTTTTGAGAGAGTCTCTCTACATAGCTCTGGCTGTCCTGAAACTCACTCTGTAGACCAGGCTGGCCTTAAACTCACAGAGCTCCTCCTGCCTCCGCTTCCAGAGTGCTGGGATTAAAGGCCACCATTTAATTTTAGAGACAGGCCTAGACAGACACTCCAAACTTTTGAGCTCAAGTGATCCTCCTCCTGACTCAGCCTCCCGAGTGAGAGGGACCGCCACACCCAGCTGTTTCTCCAGTTTGCTCCCATGAGATGCTATCACCGTGCTAACTACTAATAAATTTGTTCAAAGTTGAACTCTGGGCAAGAAATAGAGCCAGAACTGAGAGTTAATCAGGCCCAAGCTTATGTGTTTGACAAGCAAGTTTAACTGTCTGACAGTTTAATAAACACACAAGAAAGTGTTGTTGCCTTTAAAGGAACAGACTTAGAAGGCTGTAAGTTATTCCTATTTGGAAACTTTTGCGGGGAACTCACCTATGAAACCTGTGACGTGTTGTGGGGTTTGCTTTTGTTATTTTGGTTTACTTTTTGAGACTATTTCATGTGGTCCAGGCTGGCCTCAAACTCACGAAGTAGCTAAGGATGACCAAGAACTCCTTGCCTTTATCTAACCTTGCCTAACCATTTAGGGTTACAGACATGTGCCACTAAGCCTGCTGTTTTAGGTGCTGGGGATTGAACCCAGAGTCTTATGCATGGTAGATAAAACTATCCAACGGAGCTACATCCCCAGCCCTTTTGAGCGCTTTTGGTTTTATTTTGTTTTGTTTTGACATAGGGTCTATTAAGTAGTACTGGCTAGCCTTGACTTACTGTATAAAGGAGAGTAGCCTAGAACTCACAGAGATCTCTCTGCCTCTGTTTCCTGGTGTTGGGAGTAAAGGTGTGTTGCCACCTTTAATTTTTTAATTTTAATTTTAATTTCTGAATTTTTATATGGGTTCTGGGAATAGTCATCAGGTTTACTCAGTAAGCCCTTTTATCTACTTTTATCCTGGGTCTGTTGATTATTCATTTGGGGCAGGGTTCCACTTTGTAGCCCAGGCTCAGGCTGGCCTTTAACTCACCACGTAACCCAGGCTGACATCGAACTGGCAAGGATCGATCTGCCTCAGCCTTACAGTTTTGGGCTATCATGCTCAGATTGAACCTTAACGTTTTTCTTAAATTAGTATTATCACATTTATTTGTTTGGATCCGTGGTGACGTGAGTACAACGGAAGACAGCCTGGTGTGGTAGCACAGGCCTTTAGTCCTGGTACCCGTAGGCAAAGGCAAGCAGATCTCTGACTCTGAGATCTACACAGCAAGATCCAGGCTAGCCTGGGCTACACAGTGTGGAAGCCTTCTCTCTCCAAAAAAGGAAATACAATAACAAAAAGAAATCAGAGAATGTCAGGTAGTGACACACACCCTTAATTCCAGCACTAGGGAAGCAGAAACAGGCAGATCTCTGAATTGGAGGCCAGCTTGGTCTACAGAGGAGTTTCAGGACAGTCAGAGCTATATGGAGAAACCTTACCTCAAAAAGAAAGAGGAAGAGGAGGAGAACTTGGGCGAGTCGTCAGGTCTCTCCACCATGTAGATCTCAGGGCTCCAATTCATGTAGCCAGGCTTGGCAGCAAGCATCTTTTTCTGCTGAGCCATCTGGCTGGCCCTCGAAGCTTACTTTTGCTTTGAGATCGGGTCTCTTGTATGTCTCTGGCTGGCCTGGAACTTGCTAAGTAGACCTGCAGACTGGCCTCAGATTCACAGAGATCAGCCTGACTCTGCTTCCCAGGTGCTGGGATGAAAGGCGTGTGTTACTATGCTCTGCTTTCAGTAAGCTCTTAAGATGTCAACACATTCATTTATGTACTGGACTGAACATGTTCCCTATGCCATCTACCAAACAGCATGGAATGCAATTAGCCCTTTTGATAATAAGATTGGAATCTAAGGAAATAAGGCCTAATCATGAGGAGTAACGTTTTGAAGTCGACAGGTGCGCCTCATCTTGCTTCTCTTAGTTACACCTGTGGGCTTTGACAAGTTTCTAAGTCTGTGACTCATTCTTCAATGAAAAAAAAAAAAAAGACATAAAAGGAGGACATGACTACTCCTAAGTATGGTGGAGGAGAAGGTTTATTGTAGATATGAGGGAAAGCACAGCCAGAGGCAGACATCTGGGAGAGTCCAGAGTAGACATGACCGGTTAACTGGACTGGGCCATGTGAGGATTGAGAGGGGAACCAGGAATAGTGACCAAGAGGGCAAAAGACCAAAAAGGTAAAAAAGAACAACATAGTCAAATTGCTGGGTTATATAAGAATTGGAGAAGCTGGGGGAAAGGAAGCCCAGGACCTGGGCTGGAGAAGTTTAGGTACGGGGTGGGGTCTGCCCAGCCAGGAGAACCCAGTAGCAGGTAGGGAATGAGGGTTGCTGGGAGAACCTAGCAGTCAGCACCCACTTTGATATGTTAATAGGCACCTCAGCGATTTGTCTTGGGTTTGAGACCTAACAATTCTGGGCTATCACTTGGGGATATTTGTGCCTAGTACATTGATAGTGAATATTAAGTGTAAGAAGTTAGTAAAGCGTACTTCTGGATGTATCTGTGAGAGCATTTCCAGAGATAGTTGGTACTTGGGACAGTCACTGATGGGGAAGGGTCTGTCCAGTCTGCGGGGGTCTGGATGGAACAAAGTTAGAAGAGGATGAAGCCAACCCATGTGCACGATTTCAGCTGTTACTCCTGCTGCCACGGCCACAGCCACAAGGTTCCAGTCTTTTCGACCTTCCAACATGGACCCACCCCAAACCACTCTCCAGAGAGCATTGCTTCAGGCTCCGGCTGGAGCTGTGCCATTGGTTTCTCTTGTCCTGAGGCCCCTGGTTTCTTGAACTGAGAAGCTCCTGAGTTCTCTGGCTCTCCAGGACACAGCCAGCCATTGTTATACCACCCAGCCAATAGTGAAGTCCATTTAACATGCCTCGATATTTACATTCATTGGCTCTGTTCTTCTGGAGAACTCTACTATAGCAAGTGTTTTATCATTTTGTTGATGGCCTTTGGTGTTATCATGGGTGAGTAGCTCCGCTGTGCGTTGTCACTGTGCTCTGAGTCATCTGGATGGACTCTGTTCTTGTTTCTACACAGAATTTCTCTGTGTAGCTCTGGCTGCTCTAAAACTCTCTTTGTAGATCAGGTTGGCCTCAAACTCACAGAGATCCACCTGCCTTCGCCTCCCGAGTGCTGGGATTAAAGGCATGTGCCACCATCACCTAGTATCTCTTCTATCTACCTGCACTAATATCTATGCTTTATTTTTTGTCTGCTTATTTTGTTTTCAGTTATTTTGCATTTTATTTGTTTGGGGGGGGGCACATGTGTCACACAGGTACAGATGTCAGAGAAAAACTTGTAAACGTCAATTCTTTCTGTCACGTGGGACCCGGGGATAGACCTCAGGTCATCAGGCCTGTCAGCAAGCACCTTTACCTATCGACATCTTTCTGGTTCCTATTTTGAACTTTTCAGGCCGGTGTCCCTGTAACCTCTGCTGGCCTTGAACTCACTATGTAGATGAGGATTATCTTGAACTCTTGTTCCTCCAGCCTCAGGCTCGTGAATGCTGAGATCACGCGTGTAGACCTTGTTTTTGTGAATGGGCCCTGTAGCTAAGGTTGGCCTCAAGATTACTAAGTAGCAAAGGAAGACCTCGAATTTCAGATTCTCTTGCCTCTACTTCCCTACATTTTTGGTTTGTTGTGTGGGAATTAAACCTGTGTCTTTGTGCTTTTTATGCAAGATCTCTTATCAACTGAACAGCACCTACAGTTCAACCTTGATAGTTTAGACAATAAAATACATTAAGCTGGGCACACTCTTTAATTCCTATTTGAGAGGCTGAGGCAGGCAGATCTCGGTGAAGTTGAGGTCAGTCTGCTCTACAGAGTGAGTTCCCAAGACATCCAAAGCTACATAGAGAGACTCTGTCTCAGAAAACAACAAAAACCCAGGTATGGTGGCACATGCCTTTAATCCCAGTACTTGGGAGGCAGAGGCAGGTGAATCTCTGAGTTCGAGGCCACCCTGATCTACAAAGCAAGTTCTAGGATAACCAAGACTACACAGAGAAACCCTGTCTCAAAACAAACAAACAAATAAATAAATAATATATGATAATAAATAATATATATGCTAGTTGCTAGCATTCAGGAGAAACTAAAAAAACCCCTTCATATTATCTTTATTATTAAAATAGAGTTTACATATAAGCAAGGGAAAAAAAAAGCAGAACTATGGGTCAGGCATGGTAGTACACACCCATTATCTCTGCACTTGGGAGAGAAGTGGATACAGAAAGATCAGGAGTTCGAGATTACCTTCCTTTACATAGTAAGTTCGAGACCAACCTTTCCGACAAAAGACTCTGCATCAAACAAACAAATAGAAAACCCGAAAGAAACAAAATACACACACAAAAATTACAAAACATTTTTTTAATTGAGTTAGTTAATTAGTTGAGACAAGGTATTACTATACATGACCCAGCCTGGCCCAGAACTTACTAGGTAGTTCACAATAGCCTCAAATTTTTTGACAGTCCTGCTTCAGCCTCGTTGGTGCTGGGATTGCTAGCTTGCTTTGTGACTTCTGGCTTGCTTCCAGATCTGACCTCCCATTTCCTTTTATATATGCACACATCCATTCACTCCATGTGCCCTGAAAAATCAAAATGAGGCCTGCTGATAACTTAGCTGGGACAGATGAGTAACTACCAAACTCTGAAGAGTTGTGCAAGAGAGGCGGACATTGCTTGCAAGCGAGCCTTTCCGGAAGTCCAGCCAGAGATAAGGGTTGAGGCGAGCGAGAGCTGTCCAGCAATGTCTGCCTGGAAGCAGAGGCTGTGCCTGCTTGGGAGAAATAATCGAGCTCTAGCTTGTCAGCATTTGTTTCCTACAAATGAAAGGTCAAGCTGAATGACCTCAAATGCACTTCCTGTCCCTAAATAATCAACTATTTGCTAGAAGTATATACAGATGTCTGAGATTCCCAGCCTGCAGGGGCGATTTGGGTGATTCTTACTTCAAATCCTGGACAGTGAGGACAGCTGCAGATTCATGCCGTGAAATTCATAGGAAATTCCTCAAATAGCTCAGGTGGGGGAATCTCCTCTCCTTTGTCCAAAATTGAGGACGTGCAATTCCACCAATGAATCCCGGTCAATATGGAAAAGAAATCAAAGGGCGGGGTGTGCCTGCAAAAGGCCTTACATCTGATCTTCAGACATTGTTTGTCTGGTTATTTCTTTATTAATCTGAGGTTTGTTTGTGAGAAAAATTCCTGACCTGGCAAAAATTCATAGTAATTGCTCAGGAGAAAGGAACGAGAAGAAAGGAGCAAACAAAAAACTGGATTAATAAGGAGGGGGAACCTGAGGAGGGCTTCAGTGGGAGAAAGACGAGCCGTCTGTAGAAGGCCCACCCAAGTGCTTTTGATGTCTGACCAATTATTACCTTATTATTCTTCCTGCCATAGATGCAGCTGCAATTTATGTAACAGGATGTTTTAAAAGATGAAAGAGAAGGTGTAGTGGGGTTCGGAGGTGATAAGGGTTCCTAGAATATGTATTTATGGACGTTTAGAGTATAAGTTCCTGTACATTCTTAGAATAAACCACCTATTTGTTTTTCTTTTCATAAGAGCAACAACTAAAAATTGGGCTTCGATATGGCCGCTTCCTGTGGCGAGCGATATAGGAACAACAGCAAAGAAGGCGAACAAAGAGCATCGCTGAGGGGGTTGGAGGTGGTTCAATCTGTGGTCCCCGCTGGTTCTTAATTAGCTTTGAGCTTTGGGTCCAGAATGTTTCATCTTTGTATTATACAAGGGTTGGAATTTATTTGGTTTCAACCTGTTTATCAGAAAATGGATTCCTCTATTGTTCAAGAAGGAGAATTTGTGGGGAATTCGTGACCGAAATCACCCAGTGTGAAGATGAAAGCAAAAAAACAGTTTTGCTGAATGGTTTGGGGGACCAAAGTTGAAATGAGTTGAACTGACTGTGTTCAGAAGGTTCTGTATTTGCTGGGCATGCTTCTAATCCTACCTCTGCAGAGGCAGAGGCGGGTGGGTCTCTATGAGTTTGAATCTGGTTTACATAACAAGTTCTAGGCCAACCAGAGCTATGTCATGAGAACCTGTCTCAAAACAAACAAATCTTCTCTGGGTATCTTAACTAGAGTGACTCACAGGGATTGGAGACTCCTGATGGGTGTGTTGTCAAACCTTAGAACAAATGGGTGCTGGACACCCCATAAAAAGTGTCTTTAGCAGCACCCCATAAAAAGAGTCTTTAGAACACATTCTCAGAATTGCTGTCAGCATGTATGGATTATTTGCTAATTTCAGTTATTTCTCTTAGCAGCCTAGGCAAATGGCACACCCCTCCCCTGTGTGTGTGTTTATTTGTTCATGGTTGCACACAGGTACAGTATATGTGTCAGCATTTTCCTGTTTGAGATTAAGTTGTTGAAGTAATGTCTCTTTCCCATAAATCCCTCAGTATGTATTCCTTAAATACGATGGCATTATCAAACAGGCAGGGGTGCCACACATCTTTAGTCCCAGCACTCGGGAGGCAGAATTCTGTGAGTTCCAGGACAGCCAGGGCTACACAGAGAAAAACCCTGTCTCGAAATATCAAAGGCAAACAAACAAAAAAAAACAAAGACATCATCTTTCATAGCCACAATACAGATATGCAGACTAAGAAGCCAATTCCAACTAAATCATAATTTCCAATCTCTAAGTCTCATTAAAACATACGTCCATGGTCCCAGAAACATGATAGTACATTGCATGCCAGATCATAGATCATATCCACTTATCAAGTATCTTTGGTGGTACGGTGAGTCGTGCCCAGGTCCTGAAGTATGCTAGGCAAGCACTCACTCACACTTTTACTTTCTAATCAGGAACAGATTTTCTGCATGCAGGGCCATGACATATTGAAGACATTTGTAGAATGTTCAATCATGGGTTGGTTGACTCAAGTTATTCTTAGCAGGAATACAAGTGGTGGTGGCACTATTTATAATCGCAGATTGGTTTGTTGCATTGCTGCTTAAGTTAATTCTGGCTGTCAAATTACTTGGTCAAAGTGGTGTCTCCCAAGTTTCTTCACTTCAAGAGCAGTGGTTTTTCTTTGCTTGTTTGTTGTCATTTTGCTTTGTTTTGTTTTGTTCTTAAAGACAGAGTTTCTTTGTTAACCTTGGCGGTGCTAGAATGAGCTCCATAGACCAGACCATTTTAAAAGGAGAATAAAGAGATATTCTAATGTATTTCAGGGCAATTAGAAGGGTTTAAGGTCAGGGGCCTCAAATTTATGGAGATCTGCCTGCCTTTGCCTCTGAAGTACTGGGATGTGCCCCACTGCCACCACCTGGTGTATTTTTCCTTTCATAGTTGATTGACACTTTGTTGGGACATATTTGGGATGATATAAAGAGCCTGCATCTCATCCAACTTGTATTCACTGGGTTTAGCATCCCATGATGGCTTCCTGTCTCTTCCTCTCAGATCTGGGACTACACACATGCATTCCTTTCTTTTCCGTAACTCCATTTGCTGGCAGTGAGGAGTGAACCACATTCTTCATTACTGTACCCAATAGCTCTTGCACCTGGTACAAGCATCTTCTTTCTGGTTCACTTCAGTATGGTTCCTGTGATCCTGAATAAAGACACAGCATAGCTCGCTCCATCTAAACTGGCCTATCACTTGGACAAATCAAAGTCCTTCAGGAAAGTCTGCTTGTACTAAAGATCCCTTAAAAAACACTATAAAGTGTATACAAAATGTAGCTTGGGACAGCGGTCCCTGTGGCCATTGTTTGGTCTCTCCCCTTGAGAGTGTGCTCTGCAAAAAGCGCTGTCTTTTATGCCACTCTCTGTATGTCTCATGAAGGCTTTTAACACAGATCACAAGGACTAAGGAGACAAGGGGGGTCTGGACCAAGATCTCAGTAACACTCTGACATTTTGAAGTCAATGTATACACACACTGATTCTAGGCCACTAGCACCTGATGTCAGTTATATATAGCCAATGCTCTCCAGATCCAGTGCTGCCCTGATTCTTCGGGACCATGATGTTGGCTGCTTCAGCCTGTGATGTCTTTCGTAGACATTCAAACTGTCAAAAATCGTCCTTCACCCCAACTTGGTTCTACACAGAGAAAGGCATGATAAATCTGAAAGAGCTGGCTTAGAATTCTAATGCTTCATGGGATTGTATACATAACACACCACACCACGCACACACTTTATAAGACAGGTCTCATAGCGCAAGCTACTTTTTTGTAGCTGAAGGTGACCTTGAACCCCGATCCTTCTGCTTTCATCTCCCAAGTGCAGCAGTTGCAAGTGTGTACCACCGTATTCAGTTTGCATGTCCTTGTTGATTTTAGCTTTCGTAATCTTGATTCAAACAGGAATCTGGTCTGTGTCCAGAATCTCTTCTCTCTTCCAGCCCTATCTAGCAGCCTTTTCTTCCCATAGGATGAACTTTTCTTCCCATTGTATGAGCTGCCAGAGTCTATTAGCTTGAACTCTCTAAACACTGCCTAAATCACTTTTGCTACTCTCTGGAATTGCATGCATCAATAGGAAATTTGAAAATCATCTGGAAGACAGAAGACTGTATCACAGCTGCAGCAATCTGCTCCCAAAGATTTGATCCAAAGAAAAGAATTCTGTTTTGAGCCTAAAGATTGGATCCAAAGTAAAGAATTCCTTTGCTAGGTGAGGTGACAAATATGCCTGAAATCCCAGCACCCAGGAGGTGGGAACAGAAGGATCTGGAGTTCAAGGCTAGTCTAGCTTTGTGGATCTTATCCCCTTCAAAAAGGGAGAAAGACAGAGAGGGTAGGAAGAATGAAAGAGGAAGATAGGGGAGAAGGGGAGGGAGGCAGTAGGGAAAAGGGAGGGAGGAAGGAAGGAAAGAAAAGGAAAAGGGAAAAAAGAAAAGACTCCAAAGAGCCTGCTGGCTGAAGGAGAGAAGGGTCTGGAGAGCCCTGAGCCACAAGCAATTGCAATGACACCATTGGTCATTCTGACTCATTAAAGGCCATCAGCAAGACGTAAATGTTATTTTCTTTTTATCAACAATGCTAATCTGTCCCTAATATATCATTTTCTCTCTTCTCTTGTTTCCGATGAGTGCATCTAAAGGAGAACTGACTGGGGCTAGCCAAGTAGTCTGTGGCTATGAGACTAAGAGGTGTTAGCCTATTTGTACATGGAATAAGGCCAGCACTTGCTAACTCTGATGCCATTAACATTTCTCCCCAGCTATTGAGCCAGTTACGCACATACTAGTTAGCAGGTATGCCTTTTATTATTATGTATCTAACATTTAATTACTTGCATTGAGATAAACATCTCTTGATTACATTAAAGATATACTTGTAAGATTATGTGCAAGACAGGTAATTATGAATTAGAGCCAGAATACATTAAATCTTCAGTATTAAGATATGAATAATAGGCTGTCTATTATGACTACTGAAATTGTTTCCTGGCTACTGTTTGCCCAGCGTGCACGAGGTCCTAGGTTTGATCCCTAGCACTCAGTAAACCAGGTGTGGCAACACAAGCCCATAAAATTCCAGCACTTGAGAGGCAGAGACAAAAGGCGCAGGAGTTCAAGGTCATCCTTGGCTACCCGTAAGTTTCGGGCCAGCCTACTCACTCTGAGACCCATCCTGTCTTTAAAAAAAAATGTTTTCTTCACTTGACTGAATTTAAGCTTCCTTCATGAAGGATGGAGTTTTGCTTATAACTCTATTTCTACTATCCAATACCTATGCCTGACACACAGTAAAGATTTAATATTTAATAACAATTTGTGGAACAAATGAAAATAGTTTGGGGCATAAGAGAAGGAATTAGAAACTACTACACTAAAACCTGAAGGAATTATTGGCAATAAGAAATAGGGAACAGAATTGCTGGAGAGTCGCTCAGAGAACGATTACTACCGGAGAAGTCCTTCCCCTCCCTCCCCTCTCCTCTTCTTCCCTCCCCCCCTCCCCCCTTCAGTAATTCAAAGGCTCCCTAAGATGATAAGCCTTTCTAAGAACTGACCTAGATCCTTAAATAGACACTCAAAAATTTTATGTGTTTTGGGAGTAGCTAAGGGAGTGCCTGAGACTTGACGTTCCAAGGGGGCACATTTTAAAAGGATAAGATGTTTTAATGTGTTTGAGTGCAATTAGAAGGGTTAGGGTCAGGGGTCTCAAACTCAAATGCCTTCAGAGGAGAGGCCAGCAGCTTAACAAGATGAAGCAGTTAGAATACATCAGGATCATGGAGTCTGAAGACACCAGTAGCTGCAGACACCTGCACCTCCTAAAGACATGAAAGGATCAATGAGATTGGTTGGTGGGTGGAGGCGCTTGCTGTGAAGTCTAATAACCTGAGTTTGACTCCTGGAACCTGTATAAAACTAGAAAGAGTCTTCTGACCTCCGTGTGGGTTCTGTGGTACACACACACACACACACACACACACACACCCTTAATAAAATAACTACACTATTTACTGCATCTAGTAGACTTATAGTGTCTTGTGCCGTGACTATATGAAGAAGAGGATGAACCTATCTATAAAGGGACATGTGTCTTGCTTGCATTTACTCTTTTGCTAGACACATCTCAGAGCCCAATACCCTTCAGAAGAACAGGCAGTTCAGTCACAGATGGTCCTAGTCGAGAGCTGGGCAGCAGGCGATGTAGAGGCAGTCTGGGGACTGGGGGGGCTCACATGCATGTGTGGGTGCTCACGCACTGTGTGAATGTGAGTGTGGAGAGTTCCAGTTGATGCCGGCTGTCTTTGATTATCCGCCATTTTATTTATTGAGGCAGGACGCTTCCCTGAATATAGAGCTCAAGAATTCCAATAGCCTGGTTTGCTAGCTCGTTCCCGGGGATTCCCTGTCTCTGTCTCCTGAGTCCTGGCATTACAGGAAATTGCCACACCTACCTGGTTTTTATGGGGGTTCTGGGGTTCCAAACACGCCTCATATTGGCATGGCTTTCCCACTGAGCCATCTCCTCAGCCACCCCCCTTTAAAAATGTATGCATATGTATATGGGTATGGGTGTGTGCACGAGGGAGGCACATTCCAGCCACAGTACGTGTGTGGAGGTCAGAGGACAACCTCAGGGTCAGTCCTTACTTTCTTCCTTGTTTTAAGGTGGAGTCTCTTGTTAACTAAAGTGTGTGTTAGGCTAGGACATCACTGATTCTCCCGTCCTCGCTTCCCATATCACTGTAGGCATACTGCAATTACAGATATGCACTACCATATCCAGTTTTACATGGGTTCCGGGGAGGCAAAGTCTGGTCCTTCGTGACCAATGGACCATCTCCCCAGCCCAGCTATTTCTTCTCCCGCAGCCTTTCCTGAGAGCGTTGGACATCATTACTGCTGGCAGAGCAAACCAAGCTATAAAGGCTAATTGGTGTCAATTTGACTGGCTTTAGAATCACCATGAAACATAGCTCTGAGCATGTCTATAAAAATATTTCTCGAAAGTGCCCTAACTGTGGGCTGCACCATTCCGCTGCCTGGTGCTCTGGGCTGAATAAGAAGGAGAAAGAAAGCCAAGCATCAGTACTCAGCTTGCTCTGCTTGCTGAAGGTGGAAACAGCATGAGCAGCTCCCTCATCCTCCTACCACCGTGCTTCTCTGTTAGGATGGGCTGAACCTGCCAATTGTGAAACAAAAGGCTGGAGAGATGGCCTGATGATTGAGAGCACTGGCTGCTCTTTCAGAGGACCTGAGTTCGGTTGCATGTGCTGAACATTTTGATAGGTAACAAGGTGCAAGTGGTGGTTTAAGGGAGCATGACCCTTACAGGCTCATGTGTTTGCATACTTGAATCCAGCTGGTGGAAAAGTTTGGGAAGGATTAGGAGGAGTGGCCTTATTGAAAAAGCTATCTGTGGTGAAGGCATTGGGAGTCAGTTAGGTGGTTTCAAAAACCCACACCATTCCCAATCCCCCCCCCCCCGTCTCTGTCTGTCTGTCTGTGTCTCTCTCTCTCTGTGTCTCTGTATCTCTCTCTCTGTCTCTGTATCTCTCTCTCTGTCTCTCTTGCTATGCCTGCCTGCTGCCATGCTCTCCATCATGATAATCACGGACTCCAAACTCTGAAACTGTGAGCCCCAATAAATGTTTTCTTTTATAAGTTGCCTTGGTCTTGGTGTCTCTTTACAGCATTAGGAACGTAACTCAGACAGCAGTTGGTACAAGGAGTGGGGTCTTGCTGTGACAGCCCTGATCATACTTGTTTTCAGGAAGAACGTGGAAGACTTTGGGACTTTGGACTAAGAAAATGGTTGACTGCTCTAAGCAGGGCTTAAGGGGTCATCCCTGCAGGAACCTGGAAGACAGTGGTGCTGGGAGCAAAGTGGACGATGAGGCCCAGCTCCAGAGGCTTCAGAAAAGAGTATTAGCAAATGGTCTAGGGACTGTTGTGATATTTTGACAACGAATATGACTGCCTTCTGCTCTCAGTCTAAGAACTTTTCTACTGGGCAATGGTGGCACACATATTTAACCACAGCCTTTAGGAGGCAGAGGCAGGTGGACCTCTGAATTTCAGGCCAGCCTGGTCCACAGAGTGAATTCCAGGACAGCCTGGACTACACAGATAAACCCTGTCTCAAAAAACAAAAACAAACAATAATAACAACAAAAACTTTCCTGAGGCTAAATTAAAAGTAATGGACCAATTTCTTTAGTAAAAAGATTTTGAGACAGTTATTGGTGGTTATTAGTAATTCTGTCTGGTGGTTATTAGTAATCACTCTTCTGCAGGTTACAATGAAAAAGACCACGTAAGGCAAAAAGAACTGCAAAATTATAGACAGTTTGGAGAGAAAAAAAAACAAGCACCAGAAAATTTAATGCTGGAACTAAGACTTGTGCTGAAAGAAATACGAGGATTGAGGCAAGGCCTGGTCTGCATTGGAGTCAAGGGAGGGATGCTCTCAGGTCAAAGCCCACCTAGCTAGGCTTCCAAGACGTGGAAGGAAAAGCCTAAGGGATGCCCTGTTCCTAAGAATCAGTAACAAATAAAATATCCTGCAAATGTTATTCAAGAATGGTCAGCCCAAGTTGGTAACCAAAGGTGGCAGTGTCGTCCACACAGTGCTAGCTTTGGAGTTGCTGAAGCCACGTGGCAGGCAGTCCCTGTATGGAGACCCAGAGAGGCTACTGCATGGAGCTGCTCAATTGAAGGCTAGGTGTTGGAGATGATAGAGCCATGAGATGTCCTGCCAAGGAGAGGTTCACACAAGAGGTGCAACAAGCTCAAGAAAGAGAAGTTTGAAGTGGTCAACAAAGTTGGAAGGGTCAGGCCATTCAAGCCCTCTGACATCAGACACGGAGCTATAGGATTTGGAGTTTGCCTTGCTAGCTTCCTGTCTGTTTTGATCCCATATTTCCTCGCTATGCCCCTTTTTATTACCTTTTGGAATGGTAATGGATATTCTGTGCCATTCTATGTTGGAGGTATGTAATTTGCTTTTTTTATATTACAGGGTGTTACGGTTAAGAGATTGCCTTATTCTCAGAAGACTTGGGCTTTTGATTTTTTTTATAATATTGAGACTAAAAGACTATGGGGATTTTGGAGTTGAACAAATATGTTTTGTGTTATGATGTGACCATGAGCCTATGGGGACCAAGGAGTGGAATATGTTTGAATGAGAATGACTCCCATAATCTCATATGTTTGAATCCTTGGTCCCTAACTGGTAGGAATGTTTAGGAAGGATTTGGAGGTGTGGCCTTGTTGAAAGAGTGTGTCTCTGGGGACAGGCTTTGAGATCCAAATGGCTCATTCTCAGTTCTCTCTCTCTCTCTCTCTCTCTCTCTCTCTCTCTTTCTCTCTCTGCCTCCTCTTTGCTGATTAAGAGGTGAGCTCTCAGCTGCTCCTACCACCATGCCTTCACTCTGCCATCATGGACACTAACCCTCTGGAACTTTAATCCCCGTTAAATGCTTTCTTTTATAAGTTCCCTTGGTCATGGTACTCTATCCCAACTGTAGTAAAGTCACTAAGAAAATGAGTAAGTGATACAGAGACTGTAGCTAAAATAATATTTTTCCAAAATAAGAAACGTCTGAACTTCAAGACCAGCAAAATCTGGACCTTTCCAGAAAGCACAGAGCAACGGTTGTCCCAGGTGAATCTCATCAGCAAACTCATAGGCATGTAACTGCCTTCCCATGCTTGAAGCAATCATTAGTTTGCATGTCTCCTAATGCAGACGCTCATAAATGAAGGATTAGTTCATTTTTCTATCTTTCAGAGCTAAGGTTGAAAGGTAAGGTTCAAGTCAGGGCATAGACTGGGTGTGGCAGCCCACACCTGCACCTAGAAGCCTGAAGTCAGGGATAGTGAGTTAGAGGCCTGCCTGGGCTACACAGGAAGACCCTGTCTCAAAAATCTAATCAGCCAGAGGCACTTTGATAATGGTTTGGACAGTAATCTGAAGAGGGGTGGATAGAGTATTGAGAACTGGGAAAGGTTTCCCCCATGCTAGGAATTTTTTTTTATTTTTTTGAGACAGAGTCTCATATGTAGTAAAAGCTAGTCTCAAACTTGTGATCCTCCTGCCTTTGAGACTAGTTTTTACTACATATGAGATCAAAGGCATGTATCACCACTGCCTGGCTTATTTTCACTTTCCATGTATGAATACTTTCCTGCATGTATGTATGTGTATCATATATATATCTGCTGCCTATAGAGGCCAAAAGAAGGAACTGGAATCTCTGGAACTGGAGTTACAGGCAGTTGTGAGTTGCTATGTGGATTCTGAGAGCTGAACCTGGATCCTCTGCTAAAGCAGCCATTGCTGTTAACCACTGAGCCATCTCTCTAGCCCTCCCTTTTGTTTTTAAATCACAGAAGATGACTTGAGGTATCTGCCGGGTGAAGAGCAACCCATGTTGGACATAGTCTCTTCCAATTGGCTCTTCTAATAGTAAAGATCAAGAGAATCACTCTGAGGGGTGACTCGGTCCATACTGTCCCGTGAAGGAGACCAGCAAATGTGAACTGAGGCATGGCTTTAAGAGTGAGTGGAGGCCATGTCCTACTTCCAATGCTTCTATTGTCTCAGCCTACTGAACTTTCACCCACTTAAGACCTTCTTTGAACAGTCTGATCAAAAACAAGATCTTAAAATAATTTTTTCCTAGATTGTTTGCTTACAGTTAAACCTTTAGACAGGAGGCCAACTCTCAGTGGTCAATTTCATGAACTTTGGACTAAATCGATTTAGAAAAAAAAAAAACCCTACAGCCTTCAAACAGGCATGTGAATGATGCCAATACAGTGGCTTTATCTGCTCTCCTGAAGTGTTTCCTCTTTCCCAAGGAACCTTGGGGAAATAAGGAGGCTTTAAAGGTGAATCATTGGCCAGTCCTGAAGAGAGGAGTGCAGTTGCTTGGGTCACAGTGACCCACAGATACAGGTTGGAATGGGAGGCCTGCAAAAGGGAGGGGAGAGAGGCTAGGGAACGCCAGCTTGGTCCTGTGAGGTGCCCATTTCTTCTCCCTCCTTGACAGGTGCTTTCTCCTGTTAGTATTATCTTCTCTTCAGTACAGATCATAGGCAAGATCACACAGGAAAAAACACTGTCTTAAAAGTTGCAATTTTGCAGGGCAGTGGTGGTGCACGTTTTTAACCCCAGCACTCAGGAAGCAGAGACAGGCAGATCTCGAAGTCAGTCTGTTCTACAGAGTGAGTTCCATGACAGCCTGAGCTACACAGAGAAACCCTGCACTCTCTCTCTCTGTGTAAGTGTGTGTGTGAATCTTCTACTACAGAAATGTTTTACTCGATGCCAGGCAGTAGTGTTGCATGTCTTTAATCCAGGAGGCAGAGGCAGGTGGATCTCTGTGAGTTTGAGGTCAGCCTGGTCTACAGAGTGAGCCCAGGACAGCCAGGGCTACAACCCTGTCTTGGAAAAAAACAAAAGAAGAAGGAAGAAGAAGGAGGAGCAGGAGGAGGAGGAGGAGGAGGAGGAGGAGGAGGAGGAGGAGAAGAAGAAGAAGAAGAAGAAGAAGAAGAAGAAGAAGAAGAAGAAAAAGAAAGAGAGAGAGAGAGAGAGAGAGAGAGAGAGAAGGACTGTCTAGGAGAAAAGAAAGCATTTTGGATATGGAACACTCTACCTGTTTTTACAGTCTCTGTGTTGTTATGTAAAATGTTGGCAGTTAGTAAGTCTTATGTATGATTACTTCAGTAGTTTTGTTAAAACTGAAATTCCGTTCCTGTTTCTTTTTTTTTTTTTTTTAATTTCTGAAGGTCTTATCAACAAGACTAAAGTTGCTGCGTCAAGGAGGGTGGAGTTTTAAAAATAAAAGCCATAGCCAAATTGCTTTCCAAAAAGGCTATAGCAATTCATATTTCAATAATAGCACAGAAATACACCCTTTACTCCACAGCCCAGTAAATGAAATGAGGACGCGACCCCTTAGATGGTTGAGAAGAAGGGTTTTATTGTCAAAATGAGGGGAGCTTACAGCCAGAGGCATCTGGAAGGGTCCAAACCAAGCAGAGAGGAGGGGGATGTGCAGGAGAGGAAGAAAAGAGAGAGAGAAGAGCAGAGAAGATAAATGGACCAAGAGAGGCGTTGAGGGCCATGACTCCAAGAGTGGAGGTCCAAGAGGGAGCCAGCCAGGCGGTAACAGGCCGAGAGAGCAAGCAGCCAAAATGGTGCGTGTATACAGGAACAGGAAGCTGGAGGAAGGGAAGTGAAGGCACCACTGGACTGAACTGGTTTAGGGTAGGGATCTGGGTAAGAAGTGCTGAGAAGCCAGGGTACTAAGTCCCTTTCTTTGGGACCCCACACCCTGCAGCAATAGGTATTACAGCTTATTCAGCAGCCATTCTAATATAACATCCCCCACCAAACTAGAGACCAAAGGAAACCACTTAAACGTACGCAATAAAGATTACTTGCCCTAAACTGGTGGGTGATGGTGAACACTTTTAATTTCTCACTAGAGAGGCAGAGGCGGGTAGAACTAGTTCCAGGACAGCCGGGGCTACACAAAGAAAACCTGTCTTGAAAAACCAAAACAAGAAAGGAAAAAAAAAAAAAGATTTTTTTCTTTTGGTTTTTCTTTTTTGAGACAGCCTTTTACTATGTAGCCCTGGCTAGCCTGAAACTCACTATGTAGCTCAGGCTGGCCTTGAACTCTTAGTTATTTACCTGCCTCTACATAGGTAGTGCTGGGATTAAATGCGTGCATCTATATTAGATTATATACAATACCTATGATATTAATTGGCAAAATGTAATTATTTCATTTAAATTCAGTGAACCTTTTATTCAGCGTATCTCCCCAGTCTAGTCTACATTTAAGTTTATATGTAATGTACATATAAAATAACATTTCATAAGTGCACAGGTCAGGGCATTATTCATCCACACAGTCACCACCCACATCAAGGAACAGAGGTTATGAGTTCCTTAAAAATCTCTATTCTGGCTGGGTGGTAGTGGTGCACAACTTTAATCCCAGCATTCGGGAGGCAGAGGCAGGTGGATTTTTGTGAGTTCGAGGCCAGTCTGTTCTATAAGAGCTAGTTCCAGAACAGGCTCCAAAGCCACAGAGAAACCCTGTCTCAATAAATAAATAAATAAATAAATAAATAAATAAATAAAATAAAAAACTTCTCTATTCCCGATCTCAAACATGGCCCCTTGCCCCTTTCCTCCTTCCAAAAGGAAACCACTGCTCTAACATTCAACACCCAGAGCATCCCTCTTGAAGTGGATGTACTGGGAGGATCGCAAGGCCTTTTCTATTGTTTGGGTGTCTACTTTATTCTCCTCAGCATCATCTTTGCCCCTTTCCTCAATTCAAACAGGGGTAGTTTATCTATGCTTGCTGCTATGAATTAGCTTGTTGAATTACTCGTATTCCCCCAAGCCATTGCCCAGTCTGTGGTCCTTTGGAATCAGAAGTCTGTCACAATGCCATTCATTGCTTTGTGCCATCCAGAATCCATACAATTACAACATTTTCTGTGTACATGAATTATTGATTTTTAGTTGTTTCACAAAACCACCCAGACATGTCTCAGCAAGAGTCAAGAGATCTCTGTCCAGTTAAACATCAGTATCTCAACCAACATTATTTGAGCCAAATTGTTTAAAGAGCTTAAACTATAACTGTCTAGTGTAAATGTGTACTTACTTCTGCAACTTGTTCAATTCACATACAGAGTGGGCCTGGTGATACATGCATGGGGTTAGAATTATGAACAAAACAAACCAGATTCCCATCTTCAGAGTAGTTACATCTTCGATGATTTGATAAGTATAAACACAAATTAAGTCATTTGGATTTTTTTTTATTTAGAGGCACTTTTGCTTAAATGCATGAGGTAAAGGAGGCCACACTCTAGAAACTGATAAGAAAGACAGTTTTAGGGGGAAGCCCCAGAAGACTGGAAAACAGGAGACAGCTGAGCGCCAGCACACTGGATACAGGAAGCGGGAGAAAGGGAGGCCACAGCTGGATCAGTTACAATCTTGAAGTGCTTTCTTCACGAATACATTGGTGGGTGAGATGCTAGGTGGTGGCATACACCTTTAGTCCCAGCACTTGGGAGGCAGAGGCAGGCAGATCTCTGTGAGTTTGAGGCCAGCCTGGTCTACAGAGCAAGTTCCAGGACAACCAGGACTACACAAAGAAATCCTGTCTTGGGAAAAAACAAAAAACCAACCAAACAAACAAACAAACAAACAAAAACCATTGGTAAGCTAGACCAGAAGATACACCATCAAGTCTGCCTTTAAGTGAGTCTTGATGCTCAAACATGAAGAAAATGGTCAGTCAGTCAGCAAACAACTTTGAGTTGGCAACTTTAGAGTTTGCTGCCATAGGAGAGAGCTCTGCTGTTGGTTGCTGTTATTTGGTCTCCTTCTCTCCCTCCCTCCTTCTCCCCCTTCTTCCCTCCCTCCCCTTCCTCCCTCCCTCCTTTTCTCCCTTCCTTCCTATTCCCTTCCCCCTGCACTGTCTTTTTACCCCTTTCTTTTCACAGTGTCTCACCAATGTTGCCCAAGTTCTGGAACTCCTGATCCTCCTGACTCAGCCTTCTGAGTGCTGGGATCACAGGTGTGCCCCCCCCTAGATAGTCTCATTCTTGCCCTGTCTGCTGTGGACTGATCGAGAACCTGCACTTGCCTCCGTCCTCAGCCTGGCCAGCTTGCTCTTTCCTGGTCCCTTCTTTCACAGCAGGTTTTTAGGTTTTGTCTGCAGCACTTTTCACACGTCCACCTCATCTCTGCTCATCCTTTAATACTGCGTCCTCACAGAGGTGTGCCCTGATCCTGCACCCCCCACCACAGCTAATTCTGCTGGTTGTGAGGTCACAGATAGCTCTGGGGTTTCTTACACGGCACTCACGATCGTTCTGTGACTTTTTGTTGATTGACTTCTGGCAAAGAAACAGATATTGGCCTGTTTTGTTTCTGTCTCATTCTTGGTTCTTCCTCCAGTGATTGGAGCCTAGAAAGCACACAATAAATATTTGCTGAGTGGATGAACTTGCCCTTAGTGGATCCACGTTGGCAGTTAGGGTCAATTGCTTTAAGTGCTCATAAAACATGTTTGGATATTCTATGCCAATTTTTTCCAGAGATCATTAAAGGTTTTGTTTGGGTTTTTTTTTTGGGGGGGGGTACCAAGGATTGAACCCAGGGCTTCTTACACACCAGGCAAGCACTCCCCCACTAAACTGCCTTTTCACTACTTCTACCCCCTTTAAAAACTGTTTTTATTTTGATACAGGATCACAGTGCCCAGACTGACCTGAAACTCACTTTGGGTTGTATAGGTTTTGATGTGGGAGTGTCATATATCAATCTGTTGATTTCATTGGTTAAGCAATAAAGAAACTGCTTGGTTGGCCCTCATAGGTTAAAACATAGGTGGGAGGAGTAAACAGAACAGAATGCTGGGAGGAAGAGGAAGTGAGCTCAGAGAGGCGAGAGCTCTGCTCTCTGAGACAGACGCGATTCAGCTCCGACCCAGGATGGACGTAGGCTAGAATCTTCCCGGTAAGCGCACCTTGGGGTGCAACACAGATGATTAGAAATGGGCTAAATTAATATGTGAGAGTTAGCCGAGAAGAGGCTAGATAGAAATGGGCCAAGCAGTGTTTAAATGAATACAATTTGTGTGTTGGTATTTCGGGGCATAAGCTAGTGAGGCGGCCGGGGTGCTGCGAACACAGCCCCGCCACTCCAATTATTACAAGGTTTTATTGTTATTTGTGTGAGACAAGGTCTCACTCAAAAGTTCAAGTTACTAGCCTTGACTCTGCAATCCTCCTGCATCAGCCTTCTAAGTAGCCAAGATTACCAGCGTATATCACCAAGTCTGGCTCCTTGAAGACTTTGAAACGACAATTTTCAGGATGTCACTTATTCTACATAGAAAACACAGTCTTTGTTTTAAATTTAATTCCCATGTTACATTAGGTATAATTTTAAAAACAGTACCAAATATTGTCTGGGGTTGCGATTCAGCAGTCGAGTAGTTGCCTAGCATGCACAGAGTACTGGGTTTGATCCCCAGCAACACATACACACATAAGTTCATACTAAATAAATAAAAAAAACAAATCTGAGCGGGACTGTGGTGGCACATGCCTTTGAGTCCAACACTTCGGAGGCAGAGGCAGGTGGATCTATGTGAGTTTGAGGTCAGCCTGACCTACAAAGTGAGTTCCAGGACCACCAGGGCTGTTACACAGAGAAACGCTGTCTTGCAAAAGCAAAACAAACAAAAAAGCTAATCTGGATGGTTATTGTAAGCATTGCAGCTCAAATGGAAAGGGATCCTGACATTTGGTAGCCAAGGAGGAATACTAAGTGTTACAGCTCAGTAGGAAAAGTATTCTGACAGTAAGGAGCCAAGAAATACCACAGTTCACATTAAACATAGCTGCTTACTGCCCTGCTCTAGGGAAAGGTTTCCCCAATGTAACAGCTCCGCTTCACAGGGGAGGGTTTCCCCAGCAAAGTCGTTACAATTTTGCAGTTCTCCCAGAGTGTAATAACTCTGTTCTGCTAGGGGAGGGTTTCCCTAGCCAAAGTGTTACAGCCTTCTTCTGGCAAAAAGTTGTTACTTCTCTCCTCCACTCCATTCCAGCGAGAAAAGGTCTCACCCAAACCTCTTTTAAGAGATTTATTGGGAGGAAAGATTTCAGGAGAATGGCTGCCTCTGCCAGGTAAGAGGCATGGGGTTTATACAGGGCTTCTTAGGGGCAGAGCCTTTCCAGGGAGATGTTTTCAGGGTGGGAATTGGTCAGATTTCAGTCCTTTGAGTTCAGATTGGCTAGATCTCACATTCAGGGATTGGCTAATTTTCCTACTCAGAGATTGGTTGATTTTCTGCTTATTTAGTCAGGGGCAGATTTGGCTCTGGTTTCAAGGCCAAAGTGTGTTTTTTTCCACTGGACCTTTTTAACCTTTTGGCTCTAAATTTAGGGTCAGGGCATATTTCTTTCACTGGGTCTGATTCTAGGGCCAGGGTGTTTTTCTTTCACTGGCTCTGGTTTCAGGGCAGGGTGGCTTTCCTCGGCTTGCCCTTTTACCCTACAGTGATGCCTCATGCCTTTGATTCCAGCCCCTAAGAGACAAAGACAGGAGCATCTCTGAGTTTGGGGGAGATTAGTCTACAAATCAAGTTCCAGGACAGCTAGGGTTGTTACACACAGAAACCCTGTCTGGAAAAACAAAAATGCAACAATAAAACTGTACCAAACATATTAAATAATAATTTTAAAAATCTGTTCTATTTTCCAGTTATATTCCCTGGATATATAATTAACTTTAGGCAATGTTGGTCAATTCTCTCTATTTTGATTAATATTTAAGTTATTTGTTTACTTTTTTAAATTTTATTTTTATGTACATTGGTGTTCTGCATGCATGTATGTCTGTGTGAGGGTGTCAGATCTCCTGGAACCGGAGTTCCAGACATTGGGAGCTGCTGTGTGGGTGCTGGGAATTGAACCTGGATCCTTTGGAAAAGCACCCAGTGCTCTCAACTACTGAGCCATCTCTCTAGCTCCCTTTTGTTTTTTGAGACAGAATCTTAGTATGTTACTCTGGCTGGCCTCAAATGCATAATCCTCCTGCTTCAGTTTCTTGAATGCTAGGATTATAGATAAGAACTACCAAATTGGCATTCTGGCTTTTAAAAAGTCCTTTTAGCCGGGCGGTGGTGGCGCATGTCTTTAATCCCAGCACTCGGGAGGCAGAGGCAGGCGGATCTCTGTGAGTTCGAGGCCAGCCTGGTCTACTAGAGCTAGTTCCAGGACAGGAACCAAAAAGCTACGGAGAAACCTTGTCTCGAAAATAAAAAAAAAAAAAAAGAAGAAGTCCTTTTTCACACTTGACAATCAGGACATTTTGCCTGTTAATAATTTTAACAAAGATCACACATGGTAGTACACACTTGTGATCCTAAGCACAGGAAAAGACAGAGGCAGGAGGATCCGAAGTTCAAGACAGCTTATATAATATATATATAAAATATATAATGAGATTGACACACAAAAAAGTGGGAGTGGGTAGAGCTAAGGATGATGGCACACACTTAAAATCCCAGGATTCAGGAGGTTGAGAGGCAACGTTGGGTAGAGTTCAAAGACAACCTTGGCTACGTAGTGCCAGGCTAGCCCCAAACAAACCAAAGGACTAGAGGCAGCTCTCTTGGTGGAGTACTTGCCTCACAGGCACAGAGACCGGGGTCTCAGGCTCAGTACACCACAGAACTGAACGTGACCCACACCAAAAAGGTGGAGATTAGAGGATGAGAAATTCAAGGCCAGTTTAAGGTAGCTTGGTCTACAAGGTGAGTTCTAGGCCAGTCAGAGCCACAAAACGAGACTTATCATTTATCTCAAAATGACAGCAATAAAACCTTACTTTCTCTTTCTTTCTTTATTTCTTTATTTCTTTCTTTCTCTCTCTCTCTCTCTTTCTTTCTTTCTTTCTTTCCTTTTTCTGTGGGGAGCAGGGGTGGGTTTGAGACAGGGTTTCTTTGCGTAGTGCTGGCTGCCCTGGGACTCTATAGACCAGGCTGTCCTGAAACTCAGGGATCTGCCTGCCTCTGCCTCTCAAGTGCTAGGGTTAAAGATGTGTGCCACCAGAGCCCTGCTAACAAAACCTTTGCCAATGAAGAAGATAGACAAACAGGCCTTGTATGATTCCCCAGCTCTCCAGAAGCAGTAGTGACTTGTTTTCCATTCAAAATGTCATGAGTTCTTCCGGGACAGGCTCCAAAGCTACCAAGAAAACTCTTTCTCAAAACAAAACAAAACAAAAAAACAAAAAAAACCCCACCAAAACACAAAACAAAACAAACCCCTCCCCCAAAATGGCATGAGCTCAAAAGTGAGGCAAGAAGGAGAGAGAGCTACAGCGAGGGCAGAGAGGGGCAGTGTAGTATCCATCACTCAAGTCCTCCACACCAGGCATATTCTTTTGAATATCTTTTCTAGAATAATATTTATATGTCACAATATGGTTACAGTCCGCATGAAATATCAGATTTTTCCTGGCATCATATCACAAACCTGAGATTCTAGCACATTAGAGGCTAAAGCTGAAGGACCATGACCTCAAGGCAGCCTGGGCTACAGAGCAAGGCCATATCTCAAAGCTAAATAAAAAGTAAAATTCTGCCATGATGGAACCATTGTGTCTTATGCTAACTGAAAACCTTACCACTGCTAATAAAAGAAGTTCTGGGCAGAGCGTGGTAACGCACACCTGTCGGGTGCTAGCCTTTGGAGGCCGAGGCAGGAGGGCTGAGAGTTTGTGACCAGCTTAGGGCACACAGCAAGGCGCTTTTCTCAACACAAAACAACCAAACAAAAAGTAAATAAATCCAGCTGGGCGATGGTGGTGCACCCCTTTAATCCCAGCACTCGGGAGGCAGAGGCTAGAGGATCTCTGTGAGTTCGAGACCAGCCTGGTCTACAGAGCTAGTTCCAGGACAGGCTCCAATGCCACAGAGAAACCCTGTCTCGAAAAACCAAAAAAAAAAAAAAAAGAGTAAATAAATCTACTTTAAAAGTCTCTTCACAATTTCCAACTCTGCTTCAAATTTAAATTTTGGTTTTTGGTTTTTTTTTTTTTATTCGAGTTTCTTGTTGAAACAGGCGACCTGCCTTGGGCTCAAGACCAGAGTTCTGGTCACGTGGCAGCTCCGATATTCATTGGCTACATGACCTGGTGTCTTCAGTGAAGGCTTGGGGATACCTCTTCCTCCCTTGGGGCCCTGGAAGGTGGAGGCAGTCAGCGGGTCAGTGGCAGGAGGAAGTGCTTCAGCTCCTAGCTGGCCCACTTCGAGCCTCTGTGACCTTTGACAGACTGCTCTGGCGGGTGGCGGGGCGTTTAGGTTTGGACAGGTTAAAGATAACCTTTCCTGCCCCAGTGGCTGTGAGGACGGGGAAAGTAAAGGATGGGTTTAGGCTGTGCGGCCTCTGGCTACGGTGCCTTTTCTCCCTTTTTTACCTTCCTTTCTGTCTAATAAAAACCCACCCACTGTGTTTTTATTAACTTATTTCTACTGTATAAAATAGAAAAATTTGAACTTTGTAAAACCTGCTTATTCCAGGCAAGGTGGCTCTGGCCTGCAATCCCAGTACCAGGAAGGCAGGAAGATCCCCAACCCGAGACAGACTCTGCTACGTGAACCCAGTGGCTCCCCCCCCCCCGCGCCCCCCCCCGCTTGTTTTACTTTCTTTTTTAATTAACAAATTAACTTACAAAATGAAGTGAACTTAAGTAAGACCTCTGTATTATGTGTATTCCCGCCCCTCACAGCGCCGGGTAAGCGAGAAAACAGACTATTCGGTTCTTTGTGCGCAGGGCTGTGAATGGCTCTGACCTCTAAACCGGGCTTGAATTCCAGAGAAGAGCTCTGTTTTGCTCGTTTGGAATTAAGCAAGCTTTTCCTGGAGCTCGCTCCAGGCAGCAGGGTGAAGGCTGAGAGCTGAAGGCCGGTAGAGGGCTTCCCTCCTGCTAGGGGATCTGGGGTCAAGTTCGCCCTGAGCGGACACGACACGCGGTTGTGACTCACCTTCAAAAGGAGAAAAAATGGCTCTGGCACCCTGAAGTAGATTCAGGCACGTGCACAGCGGGGGGGGGGGGGAAGCACACTAGTAATCCCAACACCACGGAAAGGGATGCAGAAGGACAGACAGCGAATTTGGATCCAATCTGGGCTACACATGAGGCCATGTCAAAAAAAAAAAAAAAAAAAAAAAAAAAAAGGAAAGAAGGAAGGAAGGAAGGAAGGAAATAATATAAAACACACAGAGAACCCAAACTATGCTGCTGTTAAGGCCTGTAGCAGTGCATGACCCAGCAACTTCAGAGGCTAAGGCAGAAGGAACATTGGAGCCCAGACATTCAGGGCCAGCTGAGGTAGCATAGCATCTCAAAATATAAATAATTAAAATTATCATTATTATAATAAAGACCACACTTGATGTTTATAGGCTACTCTGGAAAGAACAGAAGGCTGAAAGTCAACTTCAGCCCAGTATTTTTTGCTTGTCTGTCTGTCTGTCTGTCTGTTAGAGCCAGGGTCTCACTACATAGCCCAGGCTGGCCTCCAATCCCTAAGCAATTCTCCTGCCTCTGCTCCTGAGGGCTGGAGTATAGCCATGTGGTACACACTCCACTTCAAGCCAGTGCTTTGATTTTTTTTAAGGCTTTTACAGCATTCCCTAACCCTCTGGATGTTTTGTATTTATGTTTTATTTATGGGTATACTACATAACATTTAAAATTTAAGTTAATGAAGAAAATGTTTAAATTAAATGGATGCCTGCATTATTTGTCAACAGCAGTAACAACAAGCTGGGCTGGGTGGCAGCCCACATATAAATCCCAGCCCTTGGGGAACAGAGGCAGGAGCTACATCGGGAGCCAGATAGTAAATTCCAGGCCAGCCTGGGCTGAGCCTCTTAAAAACACACAAAACCACAAAATGACTATGAAAAAAGAACCCCAGGAGTTGAGACATACTAACAGTGGAAATGAGTAATTCGAGTTACCCTATGGGATAGGGTTCTTTCTGGGCGGGAAAGAGAGTGCATACATGTTTAAACCAAGGTCCCGTGGAGATCACAGGTGAACAGCTCCTCTATCAGTGTTTCCCCCTTACACACGTCCTCCGCTGAGCCACTCTTCCTGTGACGGTGAGCAGCAAGGAGCTACTCTCCACACTGTGCTACAGCCCCCAGCCACGACAGCCACTTTGGTGTGTGTATTTCAGCCCATTTTCGAATTAAAGTTTCCTTAAAGTTTTCTTAAAGGGCGGGGGAGGGGAGGTCTTGGAAAGAGCAACAAGGGGAGAGAGCAGGCCTCCTTACTCCACAGGTCGGTTTAGGCAGATCGCTTTTCAAAACGCAGTGGGCGGAACTGGAAACTGGGCGCTGTGTGGTTCCCAGGGCAGGGCATCTGGCCACCTTCGCCTCGGCAAACTGCTGTTACCTGGCTTTGGCTCTGACTGGCCTGCCAGAGAGAGCCAAGCCCAGAAACCTGACAGATGGCTAGCATCCTCCTAGTCTTCCTTTTTCCTCTTTACACTCTCCCTTCCCTTGCCCTGAAAATGGCCGGGAAAAGGAGTTTCTCCTTCATGCACTGGTGGCTGGGGACACTCTTTCCTTCTCCTTCCTTCCTAAAGGTTAATAATGTCAAAGGCTTGTCCTGGCCAGGCCAGAGAATGTTACATCAGAGACGCTGCTGCTATATTTAAGCTCCGCTTGCCTTTCAAGCATAGCGATTTGAGTGATGAAAAACAGCCCTGACAAACTGTCCTGGGAATCTTCCGGAAGAGAAAAACAGTGAATTTTAAAGTTGGGTATGATTTTGTTTCGCAGTATGTTTCTCTTTCTCCAGGTGCTAAATTGACTTGCCCACCTTCTAAATCCTCTCTGTGGGGGCAGGGGTGGGTAGTTCAGTTAGACTCTAACTGTTAGAAGGTGCAGGTGCAAGACCGTGGCTCATCTACAACACTGCAGAAAAGATAACATAAGATAAAGAAAAGTTAAAGAAATGTATAACTTCAGCCCAGGTCCAGTGACCCGCAGTGACTGTTTAGACTCCAGGTTGCCACCCAAACCCTGAAGAGACTAAATAACCGGCAGAATTGCAAAGTCTTTGTTGGGATGCTCCAGTCTGAAGATACCCATACTGTTCCCTCCCACGTCATTCAGATGGACCAGTTTTCTTCATTCTCCAAGCCTCAGTTTTCTGCTCCTCAGTAAACAGAGAGGATCAGTCCTATTTCGCAATAGGAGGGCTATTTATTGTGAGCAAAGGTGGCAAAGTGAATCAGGTCTCAAAACCTGGCGGAGTGGGGCTTTCCTGAGAAGGAGTTGGAGGTCAGTCTGGGCTACAGAGGAGACCTTGTCTCAAAAATAAAGTAGATAAGGTTGAGAGGGCAACAATGAATTCAACTGTGATTTAATCTAACAGCCTTTCCCTCCTTCCTTTCTTTCTTTCTTCCTTCCTTCCTCCTTCCTTCCTTCCTTCCTTCCTTCCTCGTTCCTCCCTTCCTTCCTTCCTGCCTCCTTTCTTCCCTCCTTCCCTCCCTCCCTTCCTCCCTCCCTCCCTCCGTCCCTTCTTTCCTTTATTTTTTTGAAATAAGATCTCTTGATTATGTAGTCCTAGCTGTCTTGGAACTCTCTCGGTAGACCAGGCTGGCCTCAACCTCACAGAGATCCTCCTCTCTCTGCCTCCTGAACTTTGGCATTAAAGGTGTGTGCCACCACACCTGCTAACCTTTCTTCTCTTGAATGGATTTTTTTTTTTTTGATTTTTCGAGACAGGGTTTCTCCGTAGCTTTTGGTTCCTGTCCTGGAACTAGCTCTTGTAGACCAGGCTGGCCTCGAACTCACAGAGATCCGCCTGCCTCTGCCTCCCGAGTGCTGGGATTAAAGGTGTGCGCCACCACCGCCCGGCTCTTGAATGGATCTTACTCTCTTACTATGCTGCCCAGGCTGGCCTCCAACTCCTAGACTCAAGTAACCTGCTTTCTTCAATCTTGCCAGTGCCATAGTCAAGGGCCCCTGCACCAGCACCATTTCCTGGGTGTGGCATCATATCTACTCTTTTCCTTCCTCCCTCCCTTCCTCCCTTCCTCACTTCTCCCTCCCTCCCTTCCTCCCTCCCTTCCTCCCTCCCTCCCTCCCTCCCTTCCTTCCTTCCTTCCTCTCTTTGTCTCATTTTTGTTTTGTTTTGCTTTTTTCTATACAGGGTTTCTTTGTGTAGTCTTGGCTGTCCTGAAACTTGCTCTGTAGACCAGGCTGGCCTTGAACTCACAGAGATCCGCCTGCCTCTGCCCCCCAAGTGCTGGGATTAAAGGTGTGAACCACCGCTGCCTGGTTTACTTTTTTTTCTTTCTTTCTTTTTAAAGATAGGTACTTGAACTGTGTAGCCCACATGCTGGCCTGGAACTCACTTTGTAACCCAAGCTAGCCTCTGATTGACAGCCGGTCCCCTGCCTCACCTACCCGAATGCTGGGATGGGATAGGAGGCCTGTCCCGCAGCTGTACATGTTCTTAAAGGCTTTAAGAAAAATTTGCAAAGAACCATAACCCCAAGATTCCTGAGAAAGAATACTGGGGGAATTAGGAGATTTTTCTGGAGGAGCCAGGCTTCAGGATGTGCTTAGGGGACAATGACCGCAGCCGTCTGACGTCATTGGGAGACAGGGGACGCAGCTGAGGTCTTAAGAGGAAGCTAAGGAGGCTGAGCTTAGTTTTACGGACAATGGAATGTTATGGGTATTCTACAAAAGATTTATTACTTTTTTTTTCATTGTGTGGGTACATGCAAGGGCATGTGTGAAGGTGGGGCTGGACTCAGGTCATTAGGTTTGGCAGCCAGCACCCTGCCTACTGAGCCATCTTCTTTGTCCCGTGTCTTAGATGAGGAAGGATATGATGGAAATGGTGCTTTAGATCCTTTCATATGACGGACAGGCGCTTCAGTGAGGGCAGTGGCAGAGCATCCCTAAGTCTTCCTCAGGGGGTCATCCAAAATGAGCCTTTGTACCCAGTTCATGGGACAACTTCCTTAGTTAGCCAAACAAGCTCTAGATGAGTGTCCTTTACTTCCCAAGGGAATAGCAGTGAGGTGAGAGACACGGGGACATTCCAGGCAGAACAAAGACTTCTGGCTCCCCATTAAAGGGTGCGTTTTCAGAGAATGGGGCCTTTCTTCTTTATCTCTTGCTTCCCTCTGGGGCAGAGGTCCAAAGACCCTGTGTTGTGGGCCTCGCTGAGTCAACAGACTGACTGCAACCCTTCAGACCTGCTACCCACCACCCCTTCTCTTGTTTCCGGGCCCTCCTTCATCCCTCCTTCCATTCCTTCCCATTCTTTCTTTCTTAGCTTTTGTTGAGTTGGCGACTCCATCTTCCTGAGTGCTGGAATTATAAGTGTGTGCCACCGTGCCTGGCTACAAAGGGCATTTTCAGCACCATCCAGAAACGCCCTATTAATAGAGAGTGAGGGGGAGGCAGATATAGGGGTGAGCGTGCTTATGTAACAACGAAAGGCAAAATTTGATCATGGCCCTTTAAAGTTTGTTTTATGACATCTGTCAAGTAGATCGGACATGCCAAGCACCTTGCAACTTATTTATGTTGTGGTGGGTACTCAGCGAGTGTTCTGCCCTGAGGTGGACAGCCAGCACCCACCTTGCCCTTTAAGTGGGATTGGCATTCCTCCGAGGTAGGTGCTATTGCTTTGTAGATGAGAAAGCTAATGCACAGAGAAGTTCAAGGATTTGCTCAGCGACTCACAGCAAAAACACTGAGTCAAGATTTGACCTGTGTGTCTCTGCTTTCCAAGTCCCATTATTTATTTTGCATTGCTTCACGGAGACGGGGTCCCACTATGAATCCCAGTCTGGCCCGAAACTCATTATGTGCTCAAAGCGGGTCTCCTGCCTCCGTCTCCAAAGTACTTGGATAATAGGTGAATGCTGCCACATCTGGCTCCATAATGCTTTTGTGGTTTAATTTGTATCATCCTCTGGCTTCGGGTTCTCATGGTGCATCAAGGCTGATAGTATAGCTAGTGGAAAGTACAAGGTCCTCATCAGAGACCTAGACACCAAAGCCCAGGTGACCTTCCTTGTAATACACAATGAGTCTCTGTGTAAATACTGCTCAAGGAACAGAAAATCTTCGTTCTTTGGATTGTACCTTCAACAAAGTCCTGTACGGTGGCCTGAGTGGTTCTTGTCCGTCCTGTCTCCCCATGCTGGGCAAACACTCTACTGTTGGGTTGCACCCCAGCCCTCTATTCCCTGAGATTAAATTACAGTTTCCTAATCTCTTCACCACTAAATAGCTCTTGTCATATCTCAATGCTTATCAATAAATGGTTCATTCTTTTCCCCCATTTAAGATAAGCGGGCCAACCACAACAATTGCTGGGATCTTCCACAAAAACAAATAAATTTGGGTATCCTCAAAGGAATTCACAGTTACTACTGGGCTCTTTTGAAATGGGCGGAACTGTTCACAAGCCTCCATTAACGACTCCGCCTCCGTGGAGGCAGGGACCCTGCCGGGTGGAGGGCAGTAGAAGTCCCTTTCCCACCTTTCTCACGACAATGAGGGTGAGAAGGAGATACCCAGGAATGAGTGAGGTAAAAGGAGAAAGGAAGAACGGAAGGAAGGCACTTCCACCTTAAGGATGCTGCCTGGAGCTTCAGCCACAGGAGCTGAGAACAGCTTAAGATTCTGGAGAGGGGCTTATTTAGATTTCAATTTCTGCTTCTCACTGCCTTTATTTCCTGAATCTCATGGACTAAAATAATCCTTATAATTATTATAATATGCATATGGTAGGAGATCCTGGGCTTAGGATGTAGTTCAACAGACACACACACACGCGCGCGCGCACACACACACGTGCACACACATGCACACACCTGTTGCTGTCAAACGGTGGTTTTAATTAGCATCCATTGAAAGTTTGAGTCCTACCAATTGGCTTTGTTTGTGTGAGGAGCAGGGTAGGGTCCCTGTGTATTTCAGGCTCTCCTGGAGCTCACGACCCCTCTGCATTGCTTCTCCATGCTGAAATTACGGATGTGTTCTACCACACTTGGCTACAATACACACATTTTGTTATGAAATTCGAGTCAGGTTGAAGTAAACTAGAAAGACCTCGGGTATTTTTAGCTGAGATAAAGTGTGAGCCAGAACAGCATTGTGACCTGGATGAAATCTGCTGTCCCCAGGGGAAGGAAGAGGGTGGACAAAGCCGTCATCATGCCATAGCTTTCCATTCGGCTTCCTAAGGCCATCCTGCTCTGTCTGTGACCAGGGAGGAATTGTTTCAACCTGATGATCACCAAGAATGCACAAGGAGGCTTTGCTTCAAGTTAGATTCGGAGACACACTTTTTGTTCATTTTAGAGGCCTCCTTCCAAACCCTGGGTTGGAGGCCTGGTATTTCGGGGGTGCAGTTTGAGCTTCAAGCTCTGCCAGATTTTCCAGGTTTGTTTTGCTTCCTGGCGTGAGGCCAGGGACTGAGCTTGCGCAGCAGGGCTCCTCGGCAACCTGGGCCCTGAACCCTGGGGCCTTACCTCCCTGGAGCTGTGAAGGGTGAAAGAAGAGGGGAAGGCCCCTAGCACAATAAAATGCACAGGCAAAGCAGGGCTTCCTTCATGGCTTCTTTCTTCCTTTTTCCCTATTTATTTATTTATTTGAGTAGTGTGTGTGTGTGTGTGTGTGTGTGTGTGTGTGTGTGTGACTGGTTCTCCTGGAACTCAGAGCAGTATGCCCTCAAGCTCACAATGAAGCTAAATTATACTTCTTTTTTAAAAAGCTTCTGTTGGTAGTGACAATATTTATCAATAGATATTGAACAGGTTTATTGGGTTCCTTAATTTTAACAAGAGTCAAAGAAAACAGAATCACCTACTTCCATTATACCATTATAATGGATTTTAAAAATCACATGAATGGACTAGTAGGTTGGACCATCCTCCTCTTTGCCCTATGGCTGTGCTCTAGGAAACCGATTCTGTCAGGTGGGAACAGACAGCCTTCTCTAAAATAAGCATATTCCACAGATAGGAGCTGAATATCAGCGAGCATTTGGCAAGTGGCTCCCTAGAATTGGTCAGGAGCTCTTGGCACAAACTGTAAGCGATGAAATGAGGCTGTCACTAAGCTGAGGCCTGGCCTAATGGAGGTCTTCCTTTGGGTCGCATCACAGCTGACTGCGCATGCGTCTCCTCCGGGCGCCTTCTTATCACCTCTCCCCACAGAGATGTGGTTGGGTGTTAGCTCATTTCACACAGCCTAAAGCTCGGTACAGCCTTCTGACCAGTCGATTTCGAGGTGTTCACCATGGCATTTACTTTTGGATCTCCTCTGTAGAAGCGAGCATAAGATCTGGGATCTGATAAAGAGTTAATACGGATTTGCTGATGGAGAGAGGAAAGGTAGAAGGGAAGGGAGAGAGGGAGAAAGGAGAGGAAAAGTAGAGTAGAGGAAGGAGATGGAGAGATGGGCGATAAAGGGAGAGGAAATCCCATCACTTCTAAGACAGGAGACAGGAGCTGGTGGTGGTGGAGCCACTCAGGAGGCAGAGGAAGGTAGGTCTCTGTGAGTTCAAGGACAGCCTGGTCTATGGAGTGACTTCCAGGACAGCCAGGGCTGCACGGAGAAGCCCTGTCGTAAATAAATAAATAAATAAATAAATAAATAAATAAATAAAATTAAGAGAGAGAGAGAGAGACCGGAAACAGGAGAGGTAGCTGGTCAGGAACCAGGACCAGTTCCAAGCGGTTAGACAAACCGCTGCTGTCAACCCTAGATGCCCCACGGATCAAAGCCCTTTGGCTTCACCATCTTGTGTCCTAGGAGAAGACAAACCACCCTTTTATCTCTCACCTGCTACTGTTTTCTTTGTTCTGTAGCCTTTTTAAAAATCCTTGCCACTTGGCAGGTGTCCTCCCTTAGAACCCCTCCCTTACAGAGTCTGTCTTTCTTTCTAACAAATGGTGTTGGTTGAATCACTCAGCTCTTGAATCCACAGGCTTCATTCCTTATTGTCCACAGGACTCCATCCTGGGGAGCTTGTCGCTTACAGCTTCGGTTCTGCTGTTCCTCTCTTGCCCCCATTACAAATCTTTTTCCTCAACTGCTCCCCCCCCCAACCCCCCCTCCCCCCCCCCCCCCCCCCCGCTTCTCCCCTAACACACCCACCTTTGTGAGGAGGACAGCCCGGAGAACCACCACTGGAAATTAGTATATACATTTTTATGTTGTTTCTTTTTTTTTTTTTTTTTTTATTTTTTTTTTCCCCTAACAGGGTCTCATGAAGTCCAAGCTGGCATGGTACTTGCTAGTGTAGCTGAGGCAGGTCTTGGACTCCCGATTCTCCTGTCTCCCGCTCCCAAGTGCTGGGATTACAGGAGTTTGCCTTCATGTCCACCTCTGTGTTTTGAAGAAAAAAAAATTAAGAATAATAGAGTGTGTATAAATGCAGATCAGGTGACTTTTCAACATAATACTACATCGAAGAAAATTTCCATGTAGGTGTAGGGGTCATACCCATGGTCGTGGTATTCTGGAGGTTTGAGGCAGGAGGATTCTGCTGCTCTGAGGCCAGCCTGGGACACCACATTACAAGATCCTGTCTCAAGTCTCTTAGTTTCCCTACCCCAAAATGTGAAGTTACAATTATGAGCCCTTTCTCTGAGCCCAGTTACAGGAAAAGCTACAAAATGAGTCCGAGGTTGCATCATCAATTCAGGTTACAACTGGTGTTCTCATGTTGAAATCTCCATATACTGTGTGGTAGGGTTAGGAACGCTTCAGGCAGGAACTTGGTTTGGCTCTAACTTACAATATAGGACTTGAATCATGGAATCAAATGCATTTTGTACTCTGTGCCAGCTTTCGAGACAAATTAATAACTAAATCGACAAAACTAACCGCAGCAAAAAAAAAAATGTCATAACACTGGTCTAAAGGAAAGTGAGGCCCCTCTCATTCTAAAGCCTTGAATCTGGCAGGACTACAGAGTAACCGTGGTAGGGAAAGAAAGGCTGTCAGGGATTGAAGGAGGTAAGTTAGAACAGCTCAAAACAGGACAGGAGGAACCAAGAGGAAATACCAAAGGTAAAAAGTAGACTCCCTCTATCTGGCCTGTGCTGCCTGTCCTTCAGTCTCTGGCCAGGCCTTTGCCTTTATCTCTTCAGCCCACGCCTCCTTTTTCCACCTCTGGTTATGTGCTGCCTGCCCATCTGCCCCACTGACTTCTCCCTGACCAGTCTCTTTTGGAGTGCCCGCCTGAGCTGGCAGGTGTAAGGCCTAATTACCACTGAATGTCTGATTGGGGCCTATTCCCTATTCCCATGGTGGTGATCTGCAGTGTAAGACTCCTAACACTTGGAGTTTGCCAGGCGGAGGCGGTGGTGGCGGAGACGCACACCTATCACCCCGGCATTCAGGAGGCAGAGGCAGCCAGACTTCTAAGTTTGAGGCCAGCATGATCTACAGAGTGAGTTCTATCTAGGACAGCCAGGACTACATGGAGAAACCCTGTCTCAAAAAAACCAAACCAACCAACCAAAACACAACAGTCTTGGAGCTCATGTATATCTGGAATATGAAGTAGGATGGGAGCTGATGAAAAGGTGCCAAGTTCAGATAAACGGTATAGTGCCCAGTATGGGCATATATGGTTTATTAATATTGTGTTAAAATGCATATAATACCAACACTCTAGAGGCTGAGGCAGGAGAATTGTTTTGAGTTCCAAGCTAACTACATAATGAAATTCAGGTCATTAACGAGAGTCTATTTCAAAAAGCTCAAAAGGGGGCTGAAGAGTGGCTCAGTGGTTAAGAGCGCTGTCTGCTTTTCTGAAGGTCCTGAGTTCAGTTCCCAGCAACCACATGACAGTTCACAACCATCTGTAACGAGACCTGGTGCTCCCTTCTAACCGGTAGGCATGCATGCAGGTAGAATGCTATATACACAATGAATAAAAGCTCAAACAAACACGGTAATAATGAAGAGAGAGTAGATAATTTCCATGTTATAGATTGGAAGCATGCACAGGGAAGTTTAGGCCCTTACCTAAGAGTGCCCCCGGGGTTCAACTCATGCTTGGCCAAGTCTGAGGCTCTTGGACTCACAGTGAGTAACCAGTGCTGCTAGCTGGGGTGGGGAGGAAGCGATTAAAGAGGAAGCTGCAGACTATTTTGGCCCAGTTCTGGAGCTGCCATGCTGTGGTACTTTGTGGGGAAGGCAAGTCCTGGACATTCTGGTTCCTCCCAGAAATAACATTGGCCTACAGCTGCAATCTTCATGAATTTTTGCTCTTGTACTTTTTTTTTTTTTTTAAGCTTTGAAGCCAAATAGTGGTGCCTACACTCTCTACTTGAGAGGCAGAGGCAAGAGGAACAAGAACATGTGGGACATGGACAGCCTTGGTTATACAGTGAGTTTGAAGTACACATTAGAAACAAAAAATAATTCTGGTGTCCTACAAGGGAACGCACAAACAAAGCAAATGCAACTCAGCAGGGAGATTTCTTTCCACACAAAGGGTCCCACAAACCAAACCAAGCTAGCCAGCACGCAGGGGCAGAAGTCCACCTGGTTTTCATTCTCTGCAGGCGGCCACTGTGTCTTTTCCCCATCAACTGGAGTCCCACCTCACAGTCTTTTGAAACTGGCTAATCTTAAAAGAATCTGGAGGCCACAGGTTCTGGGGATGCAAGGTGGGGAAGCTGGTTATGATTTACCTGGGGCAGAAAAGAGGGGGTGGTGGTGAAAATATTTGCATAAAGCGTTTTCAAGGTGGGAGAGATTAAAATGGGGGGTTTAAGGGGTGGGAGTTTTTTCAATATTGAGCAGCCACCTTTGATTGAAACAAGGCAAAACAAAGTAACACATATCTCACACCCTTGCAATGCTGGGCTGCAGAGACGGCTAATCAGGTACAGACGCTTGCTGCCGAGCCAGACAGCTGAGTTCAACCCCAATGACACACAGGGTAGAGGAGGGACACTGACCTCTAACAGCTGTCTTCTGACCTCCACGTGTGTGCCATGGTAGGTACCACCGCCCCCCCCCCCCCGCTGCCAAATAAACAAACAAATAAAATGCAATATAAAAAATTGAAAACAGCAAAAAAGTTTTGAAAAAACATGTACTTCCTTGTTCATATTCTCTCTCTCTCTCTCTCTCTCTCTCTCTCTCTCTCTCTCTCTCTCTCTCCCTCGGTTTATTGTAGCCCAAGCTGGTCTACAACTCCCTCTGTGGCTCAACTAGGCAGTCTCTCTTCCTCTATCTGGTAGTACAGGTCTGTGTTAGCATGTCTGGCCACCCTTGCTCAGGTCTGTGTTAGCATGTCTGGCCACTCTTGCTCAGATCTGTCTTAGCATGTCTGGCCACTCTTGCTCCTTTTGAAGTTGCTATTTACACTAGGCATGGTCATGCCTCCCTGTAATCTGAGCACCCAGCACCCAGGAAGCTGAGGCAGGAGGATTGAGATTTCAAGGTCAGGATGGGCTACATACTGAAACCGGAGCTCAAAAAACCAAGCCAGGCCAAGCCAAAGCAAACTCATAAGCTTTGGTGTTGTGTAACACCCCCTTGAATTACAGACACACAAAAAATTCCAGAGACCAGAAAGCTGTAATTTTTAAGAATTATTGTTGTAAGTAGTATTTCTCAAAACAACAGAAATGTACATTTTTGTTATTAATTTCCTTTTGGGAGGCATGGGGGGAGGGGAGATCCTGAGGGTGGTTACAGGGACTCACAAGGACTGGGCAAGTTTCTTCCACTGAGTTCTGCCTCTAGCCCTCAAAACAGGGTCTTGATAACTTACCTAGGATGGCCTTGAACTCACTCTGTAGCCCAAGTAAGCCTTGAACACAAGCCCTATATAGTTTAGCTTCTCAAGTAAGAGGGATTCCAGGCCTATTTTACCAGTCTGGGCTGATAATTCACTTTCTGTCCTTGCTGTTTTTAAAGCAGGACCTTATACCCAGGCTGGTGTCAAACTTCCTATGTAGCTGATACTGACTTAAAACAATAATTTTTTTATATTATATTTATTTTATATGTACGAGAGTTACCTCCATGAATGTATGTGCACATCGGCATGTTTGGGCCCTCAGAGTTCAGAAGAAGGCATCAGATACCCCCTGGAACTGAAATTATAGACAGTTGTGACCCACCATGTGGGTGCTGGGAATTGAGCTTGGGTCCTCTGGAAGAGCAACAAGTGTTCCTAACCACTGAGCAATCTTTCTAGGCTTCCCTCCTCCTCCTCTTTTCTGAGACTGGGACTCACTATGTAACTCGGACAGTCCTAGAACTCACTATGTAGACTCACAGCTCAAACTCACAGAGCTCTGCCTACCTCTGTCTCCAAAGTTCTAGGACTAAACCGGTCCTACTACTACTACACCTAGTCCCTCTTCTTAAAAAAAAAGTTTGAAAATTTATTTTATGTGTGCGTCTCTCTCTGTGTCTCTGTCTCTGTCTCTGTCTCTCTCTCTCTCTCTCTCTCTCGTTCTCTGTGTGTGTTAGAGTACCACGGCACACTTGTGGAGGTGGGAGGACAACTTTGTGGAGTTGGCTCTCTTTCCACGTTTATTGGGTTCTGAAGCCTGAACTCAGACCATTAGGTTTTCATGGCAAGCACTTTTACCTGCTGAGCCTCCTTGACAGCCCCGTAATTCACTTCTTAAGTCATGAAAGTTTATTGGTAGTTTGCCTCATAAAGCTTTGGGGAAAGGAGGGTGGTGCTTATGGCCCCTTGATGAAAATAATTGAGACTGGGCATGGTGGCACACTTGTAATCCCAGCCCTCAGGAGGCAGAGGCAGAAGGATTGCTGTAACTTTGAGGCTAGCCTGGGCTATATGGGCAGTTCCAGGGCAGCTCAGGCTGGCTAGTGAGACCCTGTCTCAAACAACAAAAAACAACAATTGCAACAGCAAAAGTATAAATTTAAGAAAAAAAGAAAAAGAAAAGAGAGGAGTGAGAAGGGGAGATAAGAATTGTGGAGGAAGCAGTGTGGTGGTGGCACACACCTTTAGTCCCAGCACTCAGAGGCAGAGACAGGCGGATCTCTGTGAGTTCGAGGCCAGCCTGGTCTACAAGAGCTAGTTCCAGATGGCCAGAGATACATAGTGAGATTGTGCCTCAAAAATAAATAAACAAACAAACAAATAAATAAATGATAAACAAAAATAAATTAAAAAATGGTTTAAAATTATGGAATGAGAAGGCTTTACACTCAGCAATGTAGTAGGGCATCCTTAACAGGAAGGATCCAGAGTGTGTGAGTTGGGGGGCGGGGGTGGGGTAGGGAGGGGGTAAGAAGTGACCTTTTTGTTGTTGTTCTTTAAAGGATGAGGAGAATTAAGAAAAGGAGGTGGAAGGCAGTAGTTCAGGGCTGCAGACACCCCACACCCACCCAGCCTATCAACATCAGTTTCAAGGAGAAACAGACTGAGGATCTCAACATGGATTCCTTTGAAAGCATCCAGGGCTGGCATCTCCCACATCCTGGTGACTTGTGGCCTTACTAAATTCAATGATAGCTTGTCTTTCCTATGCCCTACTTTCTAGGGAGAAAACTGGATCAAAGGAGCAGAAAAAAAAAAAAAAAGGTCTGCTCTTTGTCCCTTATTCAGCCGGTTATGCACAACTAATAGTCTCCAGGATCTTCTAAGGCCTTCTGGAGTCCCTGAGGGTGACTTTTGCTTTTCTTTTTATTCCTCGTTAAGAGTGAAACTCAGGGCAGTAGGGAATCTGTCTACCTCAGAGGCTTAATTCACTGTGTAGAACAAGTGGGCCTGCAACTCACTATGTAGACCAGGCTGGCTTCAGACTCAGAGACCCATCTGCCCCTGCCTCCTAAGTTCTAGGCTTAAAGGCCTATGCCTCTACACCCAGCTCAATTAAAACACATTTAAAAATTTAATTTCTCTCTCCTCTATCTTCCTCCCTTCCTTCCTTTCTTCCTGTTTGTTTTTTGAGACAGGGTTTCTCTGTGTAACCCTGGCTGTCCTGGAACTCACTCTGTAGACCAGGCTGGTCACGAACTCCTAGAGATCTGCCTGCCTCTGCCTCCTGAGTGTTGGGATTAAAGGTGTGAACAACCACTGACCAGCAAAATCAAAATTTTCTAAAGTTTCAGGATCAAAACTGTAAGGCAGCAGTGTAAAGCTACAGCAGATTCCCTGGGTCCTAAAACAAGCTAAGTTAGTATACCTGGGACCTTGGTGCAGTTTTGTGTGCCCATGCTGATTGATTCCTGGCTGATTCCGTAGACTTTAAATACAATTATGTTCCTCTTATATCATATAAGCCTTCTAAGACAAAGCTTAGGAGACTGCTTTACCAAGCTGCTGGGCTGCGAACTAGAACCATGAGTGGTGCTAGCCTCTCCCATCATTATATCATTACTATTCTTTTGTAAGCAAAACTCAATAGGCATGTCCTACCGCTGTCATTCCAAGCGGTGTCTCGTAAGGACTTACAGGTCCAGGGTATTGGTCTCCTAAGAAATCCATATATAAAGAGGTTCTTCATTTTCAAATTAGTTTTCTTTAAATATTTTTCTCTCTCTTTTTTTAAAAAGGCATTTCATCATCATCATTGCTATGATTATTGTGTGTGTGTGTGTGTGAAGGACTTCCGTGAGTGTGGGAACATGTGTGCGGTCACAGAATGATTCTCTCCTTCAGTGGTGTGTCCCAGAGCTTGAACTCTGGCTGTCAGACTTGCAAGGTAAGTGCTTTCCCTGCCGTGCCATCTCACTGGCCCAGTAGTTGTCCCTGGAGACTGTTTGTGTGTTCTCCTTGTCCACTTTGGCAATGGTTTTCCTTGGACGTCTGCAGAAGGAGAGTGTTAGCCTCAGAGTGCTAACCCTGAGCAGTATTATTTTCGAGATGCGTCATTCACGGGACAGACAGAATTAAATTCCTGATGGATTCCAGGCAGGCCTGACCTAAGAGTCACTTCTTCCCTGCCTCTTAGTTGCTTCACTTTAGCCCTAAAGGGTTTTACTGGCATTGACTCTTTGTTATTTTTTGATAACTCATAATGTGGACATACATCAGACTGAGAGAGGACTCATTTTGGTGGCTAGGGACAGTCAGCATCAAACCACCAGATGGTTCATCACAAGTGTCTTCAGAGATGGAGGAGAGAGTTGTCAGCAGAAATGGACTGCACTTCTAAGGGTGAGGAAAGTCCAGGAGTTTCCGGGTTGCGTGATTACTTACACTAGGCAAATATCATCCCGCTGTTTGCTCCAGCATAGCTCAGGAATTCTCCCTTCAACTGCAACCTATTACCCCAAATCCCTCAAGATGGAGATCTAAAAACAAATAGAGCAGAATTAGGTCCTGGCAGGAGGGAAGGTCTTCTAAGGAGCCCCTGTGTTCCTCTCTCGGGTTGTGGATTAATGAGACAATGGTCTCCAGGACTTTGGAATTCTCCAGTAATCTCATACTGGGAGAAGCCCTGGTGCCAGGTAGAGGAGGACCCTGTCTCCCAGGAAGAGATCTCTCTCCCATGTTGCTGAGGATTTAGCAGACAAACTACCTTGCCAGACAGACTGGAGCCAAGACCAGAACACCTTACATCTGCACAGCTGATGCCTGGGAGTAGACTTGGAGGTCACAGGGCCTTTTTTTATCTGTTCTTCTTCCTGTTCTGTCCACATCGAGCCGGTCTCCTCTCTCTGCTCTTCATTCTTGCTTGCCACTTTACTTTTTTTTAGAAACTCTAGGACCCAGGCTTATACCCTAAAAATTATGACCACGGTTTCTGCCTGTCTCGTTTATCCTCTTTAAGTCTTCACAACAGATTTTCCAGCCTCCTCCTCTACCACAGTGAACAGAGCGGTCACCTTATCCAGGGTCTTGGTTCTCAAGGTTAGTTACCCCCTCCCCTGCCCCCTCAAGACAGGGTCTCATTTTGAAGTCCAGGCGACCCTAAGCCGTCCATTCTCCTGCCTTGGCTCCTAGGGCTGTAAGCATACACTATCACTCCTTGACTGTGTTTTCGGAGACAAAGTCTGGCCGCCACGTTGTAATCTTTCCGCCTTAGCCTCTAGGGTGCCTCGTGCTCATTTCGTGTTACAACTTCAACTACAAAAGTTGTAACTATAGCACGTGGTGAGGAGTTAGGAGGGGGACTGAGTCGGACTTGTGGGTGGAGAGTGTGATAGGGAGCCTATTCCAACCGGCAACAACGTATATCTGAAGGCACGGAGCCTGCTGGAGGATCTCATTCAGCTAGGATCCATGGAAAAGAACAACACAAAGGAATAGAGGCACAGATTCATGAAGAGGCTTGGACTAATATATATACACACACACACAAATATGAACAAACCAGGCCCAGTAGTGTACAGAGCAAGAAACTCACCACATACTCTGAGAAACAAGAACAAAAGTGATCTTCTCATGTTCCGCAATAATATCAGAAAACACAGGTGACAGATGTCTTGTTTATGGGCTAGTTCCAGCAATATTTCATCTCAGAACTAAAGCAAAAACCAACAAATAAAACAAAACACCCAAAAAACTAGGAATTAAAATGGTTGGAATTCGAAGGTCCGTGAATGGGCTGGAGAGATGACTCATCAGTTTTAAGAGCCCTCACTGCTTTTCCAGAGGACCCAGGGTTGGCTCCCAGCGCACTATCAAACATCCCACAGCTGCAGGTAACTCCAGCTCCAGGGAATGCCGACACCCTCTCCTAGGCACCCCTCCCCCAGTGTGGCACCAATCGCACAGAGTCACACACATGTTAAAATAAAAAAGAAACTTAAAAAAAGCCCCATTAATGATAGATAATTCAGACAGATGTGATAGTGCGCACCTTTAATCCCAGCATTTGAGAGGCAGAGGCAGAGGCAGATGGATTCCTGTGAATTCAAGGCCAGCCTGGTCTTCATGATGAGTTCCAGGACAGCCAAAGCTGCATGGTGGGAACAGTCTCTTTTTCTTTTTTTTTTTTTTTTTTTTTTTTTTTTTGGTTTTTCGAGACAGGGTTTCTCTGTGGCTTTGGAGCCTGTCCTGGAACTAGCTCTGTAGACCAGGCTGGTCTCGAACTCACAGAGATCCGCCTGCCTCTGCCTCCCGAGTGCTGGGATTAAAGGCGTGCGCCACCACCGCCCGGCTAGGGAACAGTCTCAACGAAACAAAACAATGACAAAAAAGACCGTTCACCTGGCCGTTCATAATGCCCTATGAAAATGAAAGCCCAGAGGGTATAGTCTTACCTCCAAATGCAGCCTTATAATCTCAGCCCTTCGACCTGGGAATGATTTGGTTTGTCAAAGGCCATATCTACCCAATTGGTGTTTGATCATATTTGGTCAGCGATTGATGCAGACCATAAATAAGTCTGGGTACAACACAGGGCTGGAAGGCCATTCACTATCGCTTATGGAACAACACTGATTTCATCAAAAGCTTCGCCAGACAGATTAAAACATAAGACCATAAAAACGACTAGAAGAAAGTATGAAGTCACGATCGACTTTGAGGGCTTACTGGGGATGGTGGAAAAGCTAGAGTAATCACTCTCGTGCCAAGACAAGTCGGTGGAAGAGCATATGCTAACGTGCTGGAGGAGGAAGTGGATGAGCAGCCGGAAGGCAGCGGAGAAGTGTTAATTAATAAGTGAGGATTGGAGGAGCCTGTGGAGCCGGCTTCAGAGGGAGGTAAAGATAAGGAAGAAATAGAAGCAGAGCTGGTGATGCCTACATGACTCAAACATGCCCAACTGCTGAGTCACCCAGCAACTGAAGCACAAAATGATGGGATATGATCCTCGAATGGAGCATCACACAGAGTCACCCAAGTCACTACTGAAGGGGTACCCCCTCAGCACCGTGGGCCTGAAGTCCTCTGAAGACGCTGTATCTCTATTGAAGATCCTGCAGATATTGCGAGCTTGTCTGATAGAAGACTGTGGACCGGGGAATGTGCTCAGTCCAGAGCCAAAGTTATCTTGGGCTGTCTTGGGTCCCTTAACAGCCACTTAACTTTGTAGCTGACCCAACATTCTCCCGGCTAATAGGTAAACTTCTTGGAATGTGTCACTAAGCCCAGCTTCCCCAAGCTCGCACCAAGCCTACAAGTACCAAGAGATAACATCTGTGAGTCTCTAGAAAAGATTTCCTGGCTTTGGAGCCTGCCTACCTGGAGCTTCCACCCATGTAATTAGGAAATTGATATATGGCTTTCTTTAGTTCTGTGGCTATAAAGCTTCACCTTTTCCATAGTGGGATGCATCATTCAGGGCAATTGGAGTAAGTGTTCTTGACCCGTAGTTACCTTCCTTTAAAGCAGTTGGACAGCGGCGCTGTGATGAGTTATAAAGCAAAGACCACAACTTTGTTTTTACATTGTATTTTATTATTGTTGTGTTACATGTTTGTGCCTGTGTGAGCGCAGGTGAGTATGTACTACACGCATGCAAATGCATACACACAGACAAATAAAAAATGGAATTAAAAAATTAAGGACCAAGCTTCACTATATTTACTAGTTGAAACTCATGATCTGATTGCCTTAGCCGCCCAGGGCTAGGATTACATGGGTCACCAAGTTTGGCTTGCTTCTCAGTCTTTCTTTTCTATTAGAATATGGATTGTTTTAGGGCATGGAGATTCACTAGATCACCTTCAAATAGGATTGGAGAAGACCACAATTTGCCTTTCTAAAACATGTTTTTCTGATATATTTATTATTTTAGTTATCTTGAGAAACTATAGACAAAGAGTAAGAGAAATTTATACTTTAAAAGGAAATTTTAGTTTTAAAGATCTTCTTTGCACCAAAAAGAGAAGGACTAGATAATTTTTAACAACAGCAAAGTCATGCACCCCGCCCCACAAAGGTTTATTACAGTCTTTGAAATCTGGGGGGTAGACACTGGGAATGGCCCTGAGAAAATCTAGATGCTACCCCAGTTGCAATCAGGATGCACAGGACCCCAACATATCTGTCCTGGGTCAAGATTTCCTCCTGCAGTGGGCCCAGCTTCCTGGCTCAATGACTGGGAGTCAGGGTCAAAGGTCAGGAAGATTACTGCTTTGGCAGGTGTGTGTGTGTGGGGGGGGGTGCTGTCGGGTCAGGATATACCACTGAGGAGATGGTGGGCTGAGTAAACTGGCCAAAGTTAGAGACAGCGCTCTTTCTTATTTGGCCAGGTAGTTAGAACCTCAAGAGAGTTGGGAAGTGGAGAGAGCAGTAATTCTATAGAGATGCTGGGCAGCCCCCGCCTTGCAGAAAAATGTGACACCAGGACATGGTGCAGGTTGCTCCAAGGACCCCTGGGTTGTAAATAGCAGTGTTACAGTTCATCTCTTGGTCGTTTTTTGTTTGTTTGTTTGTTTCAAGACAACATTTCTCTGTGTAGCTTTGGAGCCTGTCCTAGAACTTGCTCTGTAGACCAGACTAGCCTCAAACTCACTGGCCTCCTACTCATTGAGATCCGCCTGCCTCTGCCTCCCAAGTGCTGAGATTAAAGGCATGCACCACCATTGCCCACATTCTTTTTCCTTTTTGAGGGAACAAAATCTTGATGGTTTCAGGCATTTGCATGCCATCCTTAAGGAGGGAGCATGCCAGTCTCTGTATGGTTCACTTCTGTTGTGCTCGATGACAAACTGGGCACATGTACTTTAATCCGTGTTACATATCTCGCTTGTATTGAGGTGCTTTTCCTGGCTGTCACTTCTGGATACATATTTAATTATTATCTCTCCATCCTTTCTTCTTTATTTCAGATACTGGAGAATTTAAGCCTAAAGTTTAAACACTTTCTTTGAAACACTTCTAGACATTTACACTGAGCATATGAAAACACACATATATTAATAAATCCAAGTTTTTCTTATTTCTTATTTATGTATTAAGCAAGGCATCTCAGTTTAAGAACTAGAGGACACAAAAAAAAAAAAAAAAAGAACTAGAGGACAAACCAGGTGATGGTGGCACCATGCTTTTGATTCTAGAGGCAGGTGAAACTCTTAATTTAAAGCTGAATTAAAAGTGAATTTCAGGATACCCAGGGCTACACAGGGAAACCCTGTCTTGAAAAGTCATGAATGAATGAATGAATAAACAAACAAACAAATAAATAAATAAGATCTAACAGTCAAAGAGAAAATTACCCCTTTCCTCTTATAAGAGCTAGGAATAAGTTTCCTGAGGTAACTCATTTTACCAAGGAACGAAATTATAACAATATTTATTTTATTTATATGCCTTTTTAAACCAGTGTATGTCTGCATGTAGGCATGTGCAGGTGCCAGTGGAAGCTAGGCAAAGGTGTTGGGGATTGAACTCAGGTCCTCTGGAAAATAGTAAGTGTTCTTAACCATCTTTCTAGCCCTCTTATTTATATTTTTTGATACAGGATCTCCCTAGTTATCCCGGGCTGTTCTGAAATTTGCTACATAGACCAAACCGAGCTAGAACACAGATATCTGCCTGCCTCTGCTTCCTGGGGGCTGGGATTAAAGGTGCGTACCACCCGGCCTGGCAGAATTGCAGTTTTAGCTATCTTAACAGTCTCCTTTTGTTCAAAAACTGTGTAATACTTCATTCTACAAAACAAAATAAGTGTCCCAGTGGGCTGAGAAGAGATGAACCAGTTTCTAATGAGAAGGGCTGAAAAAAAGCAAAAACCAAAACAACAACAAAAAGACTCACAAATCACATTTGTCACTTGGAAGTCACCTATCTTGAAGGTGGGATAGGACAATAGGAAATAAGGGCCTGGTTGAGGTTGGTTTCTCTGTGTAAGAGCCGAGGAAGAATAAACAGATTACCAGGCATACTGAAACTGTCCTCTTCAGGACTTTGCCTGGGTTCTTAGAAGGTCAGAGAAGCTAGCTTCTTTTGCATTGGTGATATGGAAGTACAAGCAACTCCATTTTGAGTTTTAACCTAGTCAGGGGGCCAGTACAGGACTTCAGTGGTGAACAATGGCCTTCTGTAACTTCTACTTAAAATCCCCTAGTAGCAGACAAAGAAGGGTCTCAATGGGATTTCGCTGCCTTGGAATTCATTCCTTTTGGAGAAATTTTAGCTTTTTTTTTTTTTTTTTTTTAGGATAATTATGCTGGTTTTGGCATATGTGACAATCGGGGACAAGAAGCATCCTTTGTGTTAGAGTAGGAAGTAGTAACCGAAGACCTAAGACTGGTCATTTTGTTGTTACTGTTCTGTTTTGTTGTGGTCAGGTTGATGGCAGCATGGTGCTTTTGTGGGAATCAGAGGACAACTTGGGGTCCATTCTTGCCTTCCATTATAAGGGACCTTGGGATTAAATTCATATCATTAGGCTTGGTAGGAAGCAGCTTTACCCGCTGAACTACCTCACTGGCTGAAACATGCTCTTGGTTTGTTAGAGATTAGGATCTCAGCTGTACCCCCGGGTAGCCTGGAACTCAACATCTTTCTCCTTCTACCTCTGAGTTTTGGAGCTATCTTCACGTCCAGCTTTAAATCGGGTATCCCAAAAGGCTATAGAAATTGCTGCTTGTGGTTGTGGAGACTAGAAAGTTGAGGATCAAGGTGCCAGCAGATTTGGTATCCAGTGAGAGAGAGCCAGTTCCTTAGAAGAGGTGGTTATTATTATTTTTTAGAGGCATGATTTCAGATAGCCCAAACTGTCCTCAAACTCCTATTGAGACGATGCTAACCCTGAATTCTTTTACCTTACTTTTTAAAAAATGGAATGTTTCAGAATATGTGTTTAGCTATGTAAAGTTAGTTTTACATACTGTAACTATGTAAAGATGGTTGCATTTGTTTAACTATGTAAAGATGTGCTGCTGTTTTCCCTTGCCTGCTTCAGGTACCTGATTGGTCCAATAAAAAGCTGAACAGCCAATAGTGAGGGAAGAGGTATAGAGGGGGAACTTCCAGGCAGGGAGCGTAAGTAGGAGGAGGAATTTAGACTAAAATAAGAAAGAAAAGAAGACAACAGAGAGGTGCCAGGGGCCAGACAGACAGAAAAGTAGGACATGCAGAATGAAAGAAAGGTAAAAAGCCCTGGAGCAAAATGTAGATGTATAGAAACAGGTTATTATAAGTTAAAAGAGGTAGTGGGACAAGCCTAAGTTAAGGCCCAGCATTCATAATTAATAATAACTCTCCATGTCTTTACTTGGGAGATGATTGGCGGCCCAAAGAAAATTGAGTTTTACTATTTGTGTGTGTGTGTGTGTGTGTGTGTGTGTGTGAGCACACACACAAGGGCACACTTGCACACAAGTAAGTGTATGCCTTGGCACACGTGCGGAGGTCAGAGGCCAATGTGAAGGAGTAGACTCTTTACTTTGGTGGGTTCCTGTGTTGAACTTTAGTCTTCTGGCCTGGGTGGTAAGTGCTCACTTACTTGCAGGCCCTGACCTCTGAACTCTTAATCCTCCTGCCTCCACCTCCAAATGCTGGGTTAACAAGTGTTTGCCTCCTTACCCAGTTTAGACAATGATATTTATGTGTTCTTACAGGGTACAGGAAAGGACAAACACCCTCCCTCGAACCTCATTTATTAGGGTCCTTCCCTCATGACCCACTCACCTCCCAACAGCCCGCCACCTTGGCAAGCCATCTAGTTGGACTCAGGAGGTCCTGGATTTGATCCCCAGCACCATAAAAAAAGCAGCCAACCCAAACAACAGAAGGCACTGCCTCTATTTTCTTTTTTGTTTTCTTTTTCTTTTTGAGACAGGGTCTTATCATGAACTCCTGGCTGGCCTAGGATTCTGGGGCTGATCTGGAGGTGTTGGGGTGCTAATGTGGTCTACCATTCTTGGAGGCACTACCTCTAACAATTCACAGGGGGGAAGTATGTAGCCGGTACTACCTTTTCTGTCTTTTATCTTCTGGTAATGAGCAGAAGGAATTCTCTTCATGAGTGAAAGGGCTTCTAGGTGTCCTGAGGACAAGGGCTCACTCCACACAGCTCTGCCCCCTGGAGGTCCTGGATCTGGAGAATGCTGGACAAGGGACAGAGGACAACTGGGCTCAGAAATTATTATTCATTTTAGTATAGAGGAGAAGCCGTTCCTGCCCAGGGGTGAAGGAGAGGCTGCCTCTGATTCTCCAGCCAGCGATGAAAGAAACAGTCAATGGAGAAGCGGCCTATTATCTGGACTCAAACCCCTCCAAACAATGCTTTTGTTGACACATTCTCTGCTCCTTTTCCAAGGGGGAGGGGACAGCAGTTGGCTGATCTATGTAGTCTTGCAGCTTGAGAGTTCGGAGGATCTGGGGGAGGTCATTTTATCAGAAAGTTATCCCAGCAAACTCCTGACCCAAATTGCAACAGTCTATTCCTAGTCTCTAAATTTGAATCCCACAGAGTCCCTCGGAAGAGTTAATGCCAATGCCTGGGCCCCTCCGGACTGCTGAAACAGAATTCCAGGGTGAGGTGCAGGAAGCCGTGTTTTAACAAGTTCTGCAGGGGATAGTTAGATATGCTAAGGTTTGGGGGGAAGGGAGGGAGGGACGGAGGGAAAGAAACTCCTGCAGCTGTTAACGCCACTGGGTCGTTTTCCTATGGTTTCCCTCAGCAGGCCCTGGGGTTTGTTTTTTCTCCACTGTGAATTCCGTTCATTTCCAGCTGCTCGGTGTTGAGAAAGAGACGGAGGGCAGCGAGGAAAGTGGGAGGGAGGGGGAAAGGGTCAGCCAAGGCAGTAGCGCTTTCTGGAATGGAAAGGCAATAGCTTCGTGACAATGTCCCTTTGTCGCGTTCTGTTGATGGAACTGCAAGTCATTAGCAGCTCGGGAGTTTGACCCGGTCATTCTTCAGGGCCAGATCGCCCTCTGCTGCCCACCAGTAAATGACACTCGGGGACGCCAAGGAAAAAAAGATTTGGGGCAGCGGTGGGTGAGAAGAGGATGTGACGAAGACCAAAAGGTCATCAGGTCACCACGCGGGCTATAGCAAAATCATGTTAAAATCTTGTTTGTTGGAAGAAGACTTCGCCAATGCCGTGGGTGTTTCCAGGACACATGGAGCAAACACGGGTTTCTGCCAGGAGCCCTCCTGTTCCCATGATTCCAAACTCCACACTTGATTTGACTCTGCGGCTGCTTTCCCCTTTAGCTCACCCTTACCTCACCTTGAGCAGACAGGGTGTTTAATAAAATGGGAAGAGGGAGGGAGACAGAAGGAGAAAAGTGATGGAACGTTTCGGTGTGTAATCATTTATAGGCAATTAGTAAAGAGTCCGTGGTTTTTGTTTTTCTCCCCCTTCCCAATTTTTTTTTCCCCTCAGCCTTTGTTTCTTTCGTCCCGGGAAAGTACCGGTCTTTCTGTCCGTCTTCTCCTGCCAGTGAACTCTTGCCTCACAGCTGTGGAGCCAGCCCTTCTTCCCAGCTTTATTGCCCCATTTTATTGCTGTTGGAATTGAGGGTTCACATAGGTCACTGTTGAAAAGGAGCAAAGATTTCTTCCCAGAATAAAAACTCAAGCTAGCAGTTGCTCCTGCCAGCCCCGGGCAGTGACCCATTTCCTCCCGCCTCCTGCCTTTGCCCCCTCTAGCTCTGACGGCAGTGGAACCCCGGAGTATCTCAACTCCAGCCCCAGGTTTCTGCAGGGTTTCTGCAGCGGATCTGGCTCTGGGGCAGAGGTCCGTCTGGGAAGTGATTTAAACTCTTGCAAAAGGTTTGGGGTGAATCTGGTCAGGGGTGTGGGAGGTGGATTGGGTGGAGGTGAGGGCTCAGGTAGGGAGGAGGTAAGGCAGCCAAATTCTGCAGAATGTTCTGACGTCATGAAACCTTCGGGCTCTGCCCCAACAGCCTCTAGACTGGATGAATCTGTGTAGTTCAGAGAGAAAAAAAAAAGCAGACTGAGCAAAGTCAAAGGGAGTAAGGCAGTAAACAGTGCCCCTCCATGGCCTCTGCATCAGCCTTCAGGTTCTAACCCTGCTTGAGTTCCTGTCCTGGCTTCCTTCAGCGATGGACTGCAATGTGGAGGTGTAAGCCACATAAACCCTTTCCTCCCCAGCTTGCTATGGTCATGGTGTTTCATTGCAGCAAGAATAACCCTAACTAGGACAATAGGACAATCTCATGTAATCCAGACTGGCCTCCAACTCCCAGTCCTTGAACTTCTGCTTCTCCTGCCTCTCTGCCTGAGTGCTGAAACTACCGGTGTAGTATGATGCGGGGCTTCCTGTAGGCTAGGTACAGGTTCTACCAGAAGAACTACAACTCCAGCCCTTGAATAGTCTGTGGCTTCCTTCCATTTTGCCCTCAGTCAGTCCTGTATGAAGGTAGTGACCTTCAGGCATCTCACCCCGGTGAATTCAGAAATTGACGATGGCTGATTGCCCAATTTCATCTGTTTCCTTCCTTCCTTCCTTCCATCCATCCTTCCTCCCTTTCTTCCTTTTTCCCTTTTTTTCTCCTCTCCTCTTCTCTTCTCTTCTCCCCCCCCCCCCCCACCAAAGAAAAGGTCTCACTATATATCCCTGGTTGGCATGGAACTTGCTATGTAGACCAGGCTGGCCCAGGACCAACAGAGGTCATGTACCACCCTACCCACTGGACCTTAAACTCTCACTTTTCACAGACATCAGTCCTTAGGGTGTCCAGTCTAGGCTGCACACCAATGAAATATAACAATAAGTAAGGGACCATATACTTTAAATGTTTGTTTTAAATTGTGTGTTTCAAATGTTTATTCATAAGTCACAATAATTGAAATTTCCAATCTAACTAATTATGGTTATATTTAAATTTAACTAAATATTAAATTTAACTATTCATGGTTAAATTTGTGAATAGTTGCTGCTTCTTTCTTCTGAGGGAGGCAGCAGCATGCAGATTGATGGGGAAGTCACCTTGGTTTCTGCTGCATTCAAAGGTTATAGGGGATGGGGGTGGGTTTGGAGAGATGGCTCAGTGGGTTAAGAGCACTGGCCGCTCTTCTGGAGGACTTGGGTTTAATTCCCAGCACCCACATGGCAACTCACACCTGTCTTAACTCCAATTCTAGGGGTTCTGACGTCATCACATAAACATACATGTAGGCAAAACACCAATGCACATAAAATAAAAATAAATCATTAAAAAAAAGAAAAGGTTATTGGGGAGGAAGAAAGGGAAAGAGAAAGAGCCAGACTGGAGGCTCCCAGGGGTTGGGTGGAGGGAAGCCTGAGGCTGATTGGAGTCAGGGAACAGAGGTCAGCTGTTTTGCACACAGAGGCAGAGAGATGGGGTTTCTGGAGAGGACAAAGGAATAAGCACTGGAGAACTTGATAAACCAGCAGACTGTAGGAAAGAAAAACGGACAAGTCCCCTCTGAGTGGTGACCTTGTTTCTATAAGGTCCTTCTGTCCTCTGAGTGGTGACCTTGTTTCTATAAGGTCCTTCTGTCCTCTTGGGTCTGCTGTGTCCGCGGATGCCTTCTGTTAAAAATGGAGAAGACAAGCATTATGTACTCGCTGAGCAGTGCACAGTATTTCTGAGTACTTTACGTATACATACACATTTTATTCATTGTGTGTTTTTGTGAGATAGGATCTCCTGTAGCTCAGACTGGCCGCTAACTTCTTACGTAGCCAAGGCTGGCCTTGAGCTCCTGATCCTCCTGTGCCACTGAGACAGGCTCTCTTACTCGTGTGTGTGTGTATATATATGTGTGTGTGTGTATATATGTGTGTATATATATATATGTGTGTGTGTGTATATATATATGTGTGTGTGTGTGTGTGTGCATATTTGTATTGGTGTACTTATGTGCTAATAGACACAGAAGCCAGAGTGGACCTCAGGTGTTATTTCTTCGATGCTGTGCACCTTCATTGTTTTTGCTTTTGTATTTATTTTATTTTATGTGTATGAGTGGTAATTTGCCTGTATGTATGTATGCGCACACCACGTTCATGCCTGGTGCCGGCAAACGTCAGAAGAGGGCATCAGATCCCCTGGGACTGGAGTTAAGGACGGTTGTGAGCCACCGTGTGCATGCTGGAAACTGAACTTGGGACCTCTGCAACAGCAGAGAGTGCTCTTAGCCACTGACCCGTCTCCCTAACCCCAGTCCTTGGTTTTTTTGTTTGTGTGTTTTGTTTTATGTTGTTTTGAGACAGATTCTTGCACCGGCCTGAGATGGCTACTAGGGCTAGGCTGGCTGGCTGGGAATCCCAGGGACCTGCCTGTCTCTGTCTCCCAAGCACTGGGATGACAGCTGGTGCCATCGAGGTTTCCTTTTTCACAGAGTCTAAGGTTTGCACTCACATCATCAGACTTACACACACGCCATTTGCTGACTGAGACATCTCTTCTCATTGTCTGTGGGGGTGGAGATCTCACTCAGGGTTCTACTTGTGAAGCGAGAGCTGTGCCACGCAGCTGAACTGCAGCTCTAATATATAGGGATCCACATAAGCATGCAAATATACACTTTATTTTAAACTTAAACTATTTTATTTTAGCTGGGTGTGGTGGCATATACCTTTAATTCCATCTCTCAGGAAGCAGAGGCAGGCAGATAGATCTCTATGGTCTAAATAGTGAGTTCCAGGCTAGTCAAATTCATATAGGGAGATTCTGTCTCAAACATCCTGACCAAGATATTTTGTTTTATGTGTATAGTTGTTTTGCCTGCATGTATGTGTGTGTATTATATGTGTGCCTAGTACCTGCAGAGAGGTTAGAAGAGGGGGTTGGATCACCTGGACCTGGAATTACAGATGGCTGCAAGCTGTCACATGGGTGCTGAGAACCAAACCTGGGTCCTCTGCAAGAGCAGGAAGTGCATTTAACTGCCAAGCCATCTCTCCAATCCAGCTTCACTAAATATTAGTGTAGTGTTATTCTATCTATCTATCTATCTATCTGTCTGTCTGTCTGTCTGTCTGTCTAGTCTGTCTATCTATCATTTCTTTGAGACAGGGTTTCTCTACATAGCCCTGACTGCCCTGGATCTCACTGTGCAGACCAGTCTGTTGGTAAATGGTTGGTAAGTACTCTACTATTGACCTCTGGCTTGACCCCAATTAACTCATAAAAAAGGCTCATTTAAAAAGCAAAAATCAGGATCTACAGAAATGACTCAGCAGGTAAGAACACTTACTCACTGCTTTTCCTGAGGAGCTAAGATTTCTGTTCCCAGCACCCATATAGTGGCTCACAACATGCTACAACTCCAACTCCAGTCCTGGGGGATCCAAAGCCCTCTTCTGGCATGCAAGGTCACCACAAGCACATGGTGTACACACACACACACACACACAGAGATAAAACACTTATACACATAAAATAAGTAAAAACAACACTAGGAGCACAGCATGTGTTTTCACTACACTTGCATATACATACACAAAATTTAAAAACAAAAATCTAAACAGGGGTTGGAGAGACACCCCGTGATTGAAAGCACTGGCTGCTCTTCCAGGCTAAGCACTTGGTGAAGCCCATCTCAAGATAACAGTAAAGAGGGGCATAACTCAACGGTAGAGTGCTCACTTACTGTGGGTGAAGTCCTTCGTTAAATCATTAGAACCAACCAAGAAACCAACAAACAAAACCGACAAAGAACCCTTCCTTGTGTGGGCCACATCTGGATCTTCATACATGTGGGGGCCAGCCATGAAAGCTGTCTGGTCAGGTCATCCAAAGGAAGTTCTTTACTTCCAACCATTATCACCTGGTGTAATGACTGTTCCCTCTGTTTAAGAGACAAGCCACGCCCACTCCCTCCCCCATTGGCTGAGGCAAGCTGATCTTCAGCTTCCCGCCTGAGCTTGCTCTCTTTTCCACCTTCCTCTAGGAGAGGCAGCTTCTGCCTTTCTCTCCACTTCTCCACTTACCCTGCTTCTGTCTCTCTCTTCTTTCTCCCCCCCCTTCTCTCTCCCCTCTTCTCTCTTCCCCCTCCATAACCTCAGTCTGCATGTCGTGTCTATCCATGTCTTGCTCGCCAGCCACATGTCTCCCTGCTGGGGACCAGCCAGGTCCCTCAGGGACCAGCAGCCATCTCTGCCTAGGACTGGTTGCTCTCAGGGCCAGCTGCCTGCTGCCACGTGACCCACTACCACCGCTTGGGGACCTACAGCATTTCTGCTGCCTACTGCTGCCGGGGATCCTGCAGCATTTTTAATTTTTCCGTAACACCTGGGCCTCTGGCCATCGATGAATTTAAATGGAGTCTGGAGTCTTAATAGTTTACCCTGAGACAATGCCTGGCAGGCCGAGATTACCTGACCCCCACCCAAGAGCAGACCATTCAAAGGAAATGTCTGGCATTCCAAGCACTGTAGATAGAAACACCTGCCTGAGCACTTCACCGGGACACCCCTAGACAAAAGTCAGCCAATCAGGGGTCCTGAACTTCAGAGACCCCTCACCCCCACCTTTACTACTATAAAAACCCAATTCTAATTGAGCTTGGGGCTCTCTGGATATTCCAATATGTTGGACATGTGGAGAGACCAAGTTTGCAAATTTGATTAAAATAAAGGCTCTTTGCTTTTACATATGAGACTTGGTCTCCTTTGTTGGCTTTTGTGGGGACCCATGGATTTGGGCTTAACAAAACACACTGCATATGCTGTATGTTAGGGGAACCCTTTAAAATCTGGGGAACACTCAAGGACGGTAACACTGGGCAGGGGTTTTGTCATACATTTTCTGGTTTTGCTCTTGGAATATTTTTTTAATGGTGCCATTCTTGTTTCACAAATTAGAAAATAGGCATAGAGGTTGGGCAGTGGCACACGCCTTTAATCCCAGCACTCAGGAGGCAGAGGCAGGCGGATCTCTGTGAGTTCGAGGTCAGCCTGGTCTATACAGTGAGTTCCAGGACAGGCCCCAACGCTATAGAGAAACCCTGCCTCAAAAAACCAAAAAAGAGAAAAAGAAAAAGAAAAAATAGGTATAGTAAGATTAAGTCTTTACTCCATATCATGAATGAAGCTATATCAGAATTTAAACACAAATTGACATGGCTTTTCCCATATGCTGAGTCACTGTGTACATGGGCTTTCAGAAGAAATAAGTCACGGCCAATGAAGTCATAAATTAAACTGTACCTTAATACCAATTTTTAAAGGCCTTGGGTCTGTTTAACTTAGAGAAACAGAAGTGTTGGCTATTTTCAAATATTATTAATGTTTCTTGTGGAGACTGTAGGTTTCGAGGGCACAATTTTAAGGCGAAATTGTCTTTATCTGATCTACGTAAAGAGAGGCTTTCGATCATCAGAAATGTGTGAAATAAAATGGGGGCTGAGGAGATGGCTCAGTCAGAAAATTATTCCCTGGTGCCCATTTACAAAGCTGGGGTTAGCGGTGTATATTTTTAACCCTGGTGGTGGCAGCTGGGGTCAGATAATCCCTGGAACTCCCTAATCGGCCAGTTTAATTGTCAACACCCAGCCCTCAGTGTGAGAGAACTGCCTTCAGAAACAAGGAGGGTAACGGGCCGAAGGGTTGGCTCAGCAGTTAAGAGCGTTTGTTGCTTTTCCAGGGGACTAGGGTTCAGTTCTCAGAACTGAATAGAAGGGTCACAAACACCCGCAAACTCAAGTTTCAAGGTAATCTAATGCCCTCTTCTGGCCATTATGAGTACTGCACACATATGAAACTCATTTGGGGACCTACACATATACATGAAATGAATAAATCTTAAAAAGCAAAATCAATCGATCATTTAAAAACAACAAAAGCCAACAGGACATGGTGGTGCAAATCTTTAATTCGGCCCTTGGAGGCAAAAGCAGGTGGATCTTTGAGTGTTTGAGGTCAGCATGGTCTACATAGCAAGATCCAGGACCACCAGGGCTACTTAGTAACACCTTTTCTCAAAACAAATGAAAGAACAAAGAACAACAACAAATAAACAAAGCAAAACTCAGCAAGCTCATAAAGAATGACACCTGAAGCTCTCCTCTTACCCCTCGACAAGAATACACACTCGTGCTGGGCAGTGGCGGCGCACGCAGGCCTTCAATCCCAGCACTCAGGAGGCAGAGACAGGTGGATCTCTGTGAGTTCGAGGCCAGCCTGGTCTACAAAAGCTAGTTCCAGGACAGGTTCCATAGTTACAGAGAAAACCCTGTCTCAAAAATACAAAACAAAACAAAAAAACAGAAGAAGAAGAGGAAGAGGAAGAGGAAGAGGAAGAAGAGGAAGAGGAAGAGGAAGAAGAAGAAGAAGAAGAAGAAGAAGAAGAAGAAGAAGAAGAAGAAGAAGAAGAAGAAGAAGAAGAAGAAGTCGTCATCTGGGGAAAAGGTCCATATGATTTTTCATCTCTACAAAACTCTAAGACTACATACATGAATCTCTGTTAACAGGAAGCAGATGGGTGCTTGATCACAGATAGCACAGGAAGATAAGGGGTGACGGGTGGATTGCTGAGGAGCATGGGAAATTTAGGAGTGAGGGAGGGTTGATGTATTTTTCACGTGGTGAGAGTTATGGTGTCAGAGGTATACACATCTATATATCAAAACCCAGAAAAAAGTACTCTTTAAATATTAAATAACTAGTATGTCAATTAAACTTTAATGAAGTTGAAATTAAAGGAAAAGAAATGTAAGTATTTACTTCTGAAGTTGGGTCTGTAGAAGAGATGGCAGAACCCCCCTCTTTGTGCTGTTGAAACTATATATACTAAATGTTCTCAGATGTTTTCTTTATTTGAAAATGCTTGTTTTATTATTTATTTATGCATATGTGTCTTATCTCTCTCTCTCTCTCTCTCTCTCTCTCTCTCTCTCTCTCTCTCTCTCTGTGTGTGTGTGTGTGTGTGTGTGTGCACACCTGCATGCAAATGTCCAAAGAGGCCAGAAGAGGGCTCTGGATACTCTCTAGCTGTAGGTAGTTGTAGCCACCAGATATTGGTGCTGGGACCTACGTTTAGCTTCTCTACAGAAGTAGCAGGTATGCTGGGCAGTGGTGGCGCACGCCTTTAATCCCAGCAATTGGGAGGCAGAGGCAGGTGGATCTCTGTGAGTTCAATACAAGCCTGGTCTACAGAGCGAGTTCCAGGCCAGCCAGGGCCAGCCAGGTCTACACAAAGAAACCCTGTCTCAAAACCAAACCAAACCAAACAACAACAACAACAACAACAAAAAAAGCAAAAGCAAATACTCTTAACTGCTACAACATCTCTCGGTCCTTATTTATTTATTTATTTATTTATTTGTTTGTTTATTTAGAGACAAGGTCTTGCTATGTGGCCTCGGCTGACCTGAACTTTTGATCTTCCTGGCTTGGCCTTCAAGTGGTATTAACTGAACATAGAATTAACATTTTATGACAAAATTAAAATATTGAAAGAAACCATAAACCTATTCACCAAGACAAAACAAAAAAAGGTTACCATTGTGCTTTGGGTTTAGGTGTCCATGGATTCAGGAAAACGTGGAGAGCAGAAAAGGCTGTCGTAGAGTGGGATGTTCAGAGGTGCCCTAATTACTGAGAACTGCAAAGACCGAGCTGAAGCCTTCAAAGGTTCCCTTATTTTCCTATTTCCCTGGGTCAAAGTCTTTGGGACCCAGTAATACTCCTAGAATAGCCTTCTGCCTTTCTGGCATTAAAGAGACATCATTACATTAAGACATGTTCTCACAGGGCTTGATCAAGGGCTCTGAGGTACAGGCTGCTTTTGTAGAGGACCTTGGATTTGATTCCCAGCACCCATGTGGCAGCTCACATCTGTAATTCCAGTTCCAGGGAATCTGATGCCCTCTTCCTGTCTCTGTAGGTGTCAGGCACATCCATGGTACACAGATATGCATGCAGACAAACCACCCATATACATAAAATTAAATAAGTAAATCATGTTTTTAAAAAATATGGTGGTTTTGAAAAATATGGCTCTTTACATAGATGCTTGAAATTCAAACTCAGGCCTCTTGCTTGCAGAGTTCAGTGTTCTTACCCATGGAGCCATCTCACCTGAATTTTATTATTTATTTATTTATTTATTTATTTATTTATTTACAGTGTGTGTGGGAGGGGGATGGGACAACTTTTGGGAGTCTGCTCTCTTCTATAGGATAAGTCCCAGGCATGGAACTCAAGTCCTAGGTTTGGTAACAAGCACCCTACCCACTGAATCCTACTGAATTTTAATCTGTATTTTACAGATAAAGAAATTTGTCAAGACTGAAAGAGAGCCGGAAGGCGGTGGCACACGCCTTTCATTCCAGCACTTGACAGGCAGAGGCAGGTGGATCTCTATGAGTTTGAGGATAGCCTGGTCTACAGAGTGAGTTCCAGGACATCCAGGGCTACACAGAGAAACCCTGTCTCAAAAAACAAAACAAACAAACAAACAAAAGGGTCAAAGAGAACTTAACTATTTTATCTTAGGTTACTGAGTCAGTAAGTGGTAAAGCTAGGATCTCTTATCTTGTTTTTCCGGTGTTGGTGACCAAACCCAGGCCTTTGCACACACGCTAGGCAAACACTCCATCGCTAAGCTACATCTCTTATTCTAGAGCCAGGATGTTAACGTAGGTTCTCTGAAGCGGTTCACTTTAGTCACCATGAAACAGCTCTCTGGTGTTCGGGATTGAAGAGAGAGGCCCTGTTCTCCAGCTCTCATCACGTGGAAGGCACACTGGCAGAGAGACACATTGGCCTACCGTGTGATAAGCTATAGTCGAGGTGTGCACTTGGGACTATGACAGGGCCAAGGAGGTTCTGGTCCCCTGGGATTGGGGAAAATGTCATCAAGCTGTACCTTGAAGCCTAGATGGGATCTGCCTCGTGGGAGGGAAGTGGCAGCAAGGGATTACATGCCCTGAAAGCCTGTCAGATCTGAAGGAGAGCAGAGAGCACGCAGGAAGAGGAGCTCAGAGGCACGTGAGGACCGAATCAGTTTAGGAGACTTGGGTTGCCCTTCCGGATGTCCCTCGGAATTAGTTTCCCCAGGACTGTGCCGCTCTCCAAAGGAAGAGTGGGATAACTGGGAAAGGCAGGACCGTCTCGTTCCTGTCTCCTTGGTTAGCCAGGAGATGCACCTGCAAGGTTAGGCGGTGCAGTCCCGTGGCAGAACCCTTGCTGTGACAGGCCCTGTTTTGATTTTTATGAAAAATGTTACTAGATATTGTCGCATGCAAATACATGCTTTCATATTGCCTGAGCGTTCCGTTGCTGAGTCCTGGAGCACTCAGATACTTAGTTACATTAGAGAGAGAGAGAAACAGAAGTGTGCATGTCCTCCTCCAAAGCTTCCTGAATATAACCCTGCTGAACATCTTTCCAGAATCATGATTATAAGAGATTTGATTTACAGTTTAACCTTGCCCTGCCGTGTTTAGTCTCTGACACGCCTCTGCGTTTGGCAGGGCCTGCCAAGTCACATTTAGGTGGGGTTTTATTTTTAAACCACCTCCTGGTGCTTTATGTCCTATCTTCACATTTTATATACATGGTATTGCGATCCTCGGATTATACTTAGAATATTATCTCCTTGTATAAAATGGGGAGTGGTCGAAATATGTGTTAACAAATTATACGCAGTGCACTTAGAGTTTATACTAGTACATATATACTTCTGTTTTATACACCCATAAAAGTTTTACATGTGATGGAAGGGAGAGGACACTCTTCTTTCTTTCTTTTCTTTTTTTTTTTTAGGTACTGAGGATTGAATCTAGAGCCCTGTGCAGGCTAGGCAAGTGTTCCACCGCCAGCTGCTTCTCTAGCCTTGTGAGCCTCCATGGCTTCCGTTCAGTCTTTCAGACATCTGCAAATGAGGAGACAATGGATGCTTTCTACCTGCAGGACGATCTGAGGATCAGATGGGCTCCCACACCCAGCAAGTCTTGCCTGTGCGTCTTTCTCTTCCAGCTAATGAGCTGTCCGTATGAACTGCCATAAAGCCTCGTGACGCAATGCCCAGTCGCTGGCTACCCCTGTTGATAGACGCCTCTCCCCTGCTCACACGCTTCTGAACTCTGTGGAAAGAGCATGGGTCAGAGATGGAGTTGAACAAGAACCAGGAGAAAGGGCAAAGGGTGGGAGGAAATGAAGAGTATTTTCTTGTAAACTACAAAATATACTGTTGGCTAAAATAGAAGAAAAAAGTAGGCAGGGTGTGTGTGTGTGCGCGTGTGTGTTTGTTGAGGGTGAGACCCAGAGCTTCACACATGCTAGCAAAGTATACACCATTGAACTGTATCAGTAGCTCCATAAACGACAATTTATGTACTCTGTGAGTGTGACTTGACAAAAAAAAAACAAAAACAACAACAACAAAAAAAAAAACAACCATTATATGCAGAAGACCTAGTTCAGACCCAGACAGACCTGCTTGTTGCTTTAGTCTCTGTGAGCCCATGAGAGCCCCGGTTGGCTGATTCTGTGGCTTGTGTTCTTGTGATGTCCTTGACTGCCGTGGCTCCCTCAACCCTTCCTCCCCCTAGTCTGAGGGCTTCCCTGAACTCCATTTAAGATTTGGTTGTGGGTCTCCGTACCTGCTCTCATCGGTTGCTGGATGAAGCCTCTCTGATGATGATTATGATCCTCTTGTCCCCACCTTACCTCCCAAGAGCTAGATTTTTGTTTTGTTTTCTGAGACAGGGTTTCTCTGGATAGCTCTGGATGTTCTGGAACTTCTTCTGTAGACCAGACCAGCCTTGAACTTACAAAGATCTGCCCGCCTCTGTCTCCTGCTACCACCTGGCTTAGGATTGTTCAGTGCGTGCTGCCGCACCTACCTTGTTTATGTAGTTCTGGGGCTTGAACCAAGGGTTTTCTTTGCACTAGGTGCCCTACCAACTTCTCTACCCCTGCAGGCTTCCTTTTTAACTTGACATTTGCCCGTGTGGTTTCAAAGTGCCGACAATCATTTGTTATTATTACTTTAAGAAGTGAAATATGAAGGGCTGGAGAGTTGGCTCTGTGGTTAAGAGCACTTACTGCTCTTGCAGAGAAACCAGGCTTAGTTCCCAGCTCCCACATGACTGCTCACAACCACCTGTAACTCCAGTTCCAGGGGATCCAGAACCTCTTTTTGACCTGGGCAGGCACCGCAAACGTGTGTTACATCTCCATACACTCAGGTCCACACACACAGAAAGTAATAATCATAAACTCTCTCTTTCTATTTTAAGTGAATTATGCCCAGGTCAGGGAATAGCTAGGTAGGCATGCGTGAACTCTGCTCTCGTGCCTGTGCCCTCAACCCTTGGCTCCTCTCCGCAAGGCCACTCTCAGTCCCAGGAGAATGTTGACCATCTGTCCTATTTTCCACGTGCTGTTCTGCTGTCTGTATCAGCTGCCTAAGCAGTAGGTTCCCAGTGGCTGGTCAGCTGGAACTGCTTCTTCAGACAAACAGGAAGGACTCACCATACCCCACTGGCCTCACTGACAGAAAAGAACAAGAATTCAATCTCAGAACTGTTGAGGAAAATGTCGCGCACTCAGCACCCGCGGGCCTCGGCTTGGATCTGGCAGGAAGCTGGACTTGGATGCTCTGAAGGATCCTTGCCTGTGGGTGTAACAGGCTGCTCCCTGGCAGCTTGCCTCATGCTTGGTTCGGGTTCTAACTACGTCAGCTAAGTTCTGATGACCTTCGTCCTCCGTGTCACACTGGAGCTTTCTGTGGACAAATAGGAAGCCTCAACTGATCGCCTTATGGAAGAAGCCTGCCAGTTCTACCATGTAGGAACTCAGGACAAAGGTGGATTCCTGAAGAAAGGCAATGGGATGAGGCCAGAACTGCAAAGGATGGTATACAGCTAGCCCAGACACTCCTTAATGCCAGTGACTTTAGGTAAACGATTTCACTGGCAAGTTTCTTCATCTGTAAAAGCAGAGGAGGGTAAACATCTCTGCTTCATAGTCTTAGAGATGCTAAGATGAAGGCTTAGTGTTATCAGGTGACTGCGGCTCACACCTTTAATCCCAGCACTCAGGAAGCAGAAGCAGGAGAGTCTCCAAGTTCAGGCCAGCCTGGTCTACAGAGCAGAGACATGCTCAGTAAATGCTCTTATTTGTGTGTTGATCCTCACTTCCTGCCATGTCTCACATTGGCTGTGAGTTTGGACTCCTAAAGGATAGGGCAAGCAGTTATACCCCAGCAATTTCAGCACTTGGAAGGATGCGAATTTTAGTAAGGAATGGTAGCCTACGATCTCAGGCCTGGGCAGTGGAGGCAGAAGGTTGACGAAACTGCGGTCATTTCTGGATACATATGAATTTCAAAGCCAGCCTGGGCTACCGATGACTTTGTCTTTTTATAAATGTCATGGAGATGGATAATGCATGGGCCAGGCATTTGCTGCTCAGTCTAGGCAACCTGGGTTCAATTCCCAGAACCAGCCTAAAGGCAGAGGAAAAGCTGACTTCATGCAATTGTCCTCTGACCTCTACAGAGATGCCATGCCCTCTCCATCCTGCGCACACATAATTATAAATACAATTTAAAAGTAAAAAAAGGAATATGAGTTTGTTAAACTGTCTTCTAAGTCCCCCCACACATACCCTCCCCGAAATACTGAGAGTGTGGGCCATTGGTTCCATCCTGAAATCTCCTTCGTTCTTCTGTGTGCTAAGTTCTTCCTGGCTTCTCAGCCTCCTTTCCAGTCTGCCAGCTTCTCTTTCTCTTCCTGCCTAGGCCTCTCATTAGTCCAATTAATAAATCATTGCTGTCATAACAGCCCCCGGGATCGGGGTCCCTTGGGGATAGGCATTCTGCTGGGGAAGTGAAACGGTTGGGGGAGTCGCAGGGGCATTCTCATTTCCATAGGAAGTGGACCCAAGGAAGCAGGGTTGGCAGGAGATGAACCTCCCGGGGCCCAGGTCTCTGGGGACACCATCAGGACAATCATCGAGGACTTTATTATACAGCGAAGGGCTGTCAATTTGGCAGAACACTGGGGCCCACTCAGGGACAGGAAGGCTTGGAGCTAATGACCAGCCTCAGGCTTCTGGCTTTTTTCCATGTTCTGGCCTTCAGCTTCCTCTGGGCATTCGCACACACATTCACGCAGGCACGCACACAAGTTCCCTCGGTGTTCTGTGAGCTAAAGAGTTTGTGGGTATGTTTCCAGCCTGGAAGGCTGGTGAACGGCTGAAGCTCGGAGGGCCCAAGAACGCATGAGTGCACCTGCTGATTGCTGAGAAGAACCAGACTCTGAGGTTCCCAAGAGTCATTAACCATCACATCCAGGAAGCTTGATTCTCTCCCAGCCTTGAAAAGAGGAAAGGAGCAGGCCTGGGGCGTGGCCCGGCAAACTGAAAACCCCCAAGTGTGGCTTGCTTCAGATGTGCTCAGAGGCTCAAGCAGCCCAGGGTCTGGCTGACATGATGGCTGGTGGAAGTCAGCATGGTCAAGCCTCTCCTCCCTATACCCTCAAAGCATGAAACCAGAGTTTAGGCCAAGGATGAGGGGTGGACGGGAAATCAGGGGGCATGGCTAGGTGGGAAGTCAGGCCCTTTATCTTCCGTCCAGCTGAATCAGGCTCCTTGGGTATGCAGTTGGGGAAAAGGAGTGAGAATGGTACCCATTGTGCGGACACCTGGTGTCTACCTGCTGAGCTGTCAACACTCTAATTCACCACCTAGAATTACGAGCTTCTCTGCTGGCCCCAGCCCGACAGGAGTGGAGGAAGTATGCCGCTGTTTTCTTCATGCTTGGCATCTTCCTTCTCCTCAGCCACAAAACACACACAGTGTTTGTTTAAGAGGCTTTTGCAGATCTCAAAGGGCAGTCTTAACCTCTCTTTCTTCTTCTTTTCTTTCTTTTTCAATTTAGTTGTTTGAGACAGGGTTTCTCCGTATATAACCTTAAGTGTCCTGAAACTCCCATCTCTTCCACCCCCTGCTCTGTGTCTGTGTTGCTGAGACAGGGTATCATGCTGGCCTCAGACTGGATATGTGGCCAGCGATGACCTTTGATGTCAGATCCTCCTGCCTTTGCCTCCCAGATGCAGAGGTTATAGGCAGGCACCACCATGCCTGGGTTATGAGGGGCTGGAGATGTAACCCGGGGCTTCCCAAACCCTAGGCAAGCACTTGCTGTCTCCAGCTCCCTGAAACATCCTCACCTGGTGCTTGTTATTTTTGTCTCTGCTTTTCCTGCTGTTACTACCTCTGTTTTGCATACTTTGAACTTGGTTGTTTTGTCTAAACTGTGCTTACTGTTACCATTTTTCCAGTCTCTGCTGAGTGTGCAGATCTCTTCTCATGCTCCTGTACCCCTGTCTTTTCTAGTTGGTGGACATGGGGTGGCTGCTAAGGTTCAACTATTGAAAGCCATACTTTCCATAGTTAACGCTCGTGTGCGTGTCCCTTTCTATCGATGGGTAGGACTTTCTCCAGGATTTACCTGTAGGAATGGAACAGTTGGGTTCTCGGTAGTGTGACCCCATCAGCTTTTCTAGATCTTTTCGAGGGACTCTCCAATGTGATTATGTGTCTGGGATGCATAGTGACACTCTGTCTAAAGAAACAAGTAACACCCTCAGCACCTAGACAGGCTCGTGTAGCCCTGGCTGTCCTGGAACTCAATTTGTGAACCAGGCTGGTCTCGAACTCTCAGAGATCTGCCTACTTCTTAATCCAAAGTGCTGGGATTAAAGGTGTGCACCACGACAGCCTGGCCACAAACAAACTCTTAATGTCTCCAAATCAATGGAGAGAAGCTAAACAAACAATAAGAAATCTAAGAACCATGAACGGTGTGGAAACCACAAGCTCCCTCAGTGACGGGGCTGGAAGAGCATGCTATTGGGAGGGAGTGGAAGCCATCTGGAGGTGGGGCCAGATGGGAGGTCGTCAGTTCCTTGGGGTCACGGCACGGAAAGGAACAGGGAACCCCAAGCACCTCTTACTCATTTTTTTCTTTTGCTTCCTGGCCACGAGATAAGAACGCTTGCCCTACCATGCCCTACCGCTGTAGCATGCCAATATTATGGGGCCAACATAAACTTATGAAATCTCAAGAGTTAGAAGCCAACATAAACGCTTTTTTATAACTTGGCTATCTCAGATATTCGTTACCTAGACGAAAAGCTGACTAACACTCTTGGGGGGGGGAGGGTTGGCTTGAGAACATCTGACTGCATCAAAGTGAAAAACAGCTGGGTGTGGCAGCTCACACCTGTGATCCCAGCATGCCAGAGTTCGAGGCAAATGGAGTGCCATGAATTCATAGCCAGCTTAGCCTACGTAGCGAGTTCAAGGCTATGAGACCTGGTCTCAGGTATGTAGATTCTCTGGGCTAGTGTTATTTATAGACAGACAATAGATATAGATAGTTGGGCTATAGTGTGAGATTATAGGTAGGTAGGTGGGTAGATAGATAGGTAGCTAGATAGACAGGCAGGCAGATTAAAAATATTGCTATCACCAGGGATGAGAACATATGACTATAATCCCAGCACTTAGGAGGTGGAGAAAGGTGATCAGGACTTCGAAGTCAGCCTCAGCTATATGGTGGATTTAGTGTCATTCTGGGCCACATGAGTCCCTGTCTTTAAAATAAGTTAATTAAAGAAACTATGTTATAAAAGATGAAATCACCTGCAAACAGGGACTGCTTATTCATTTCCTGGCCTCCCAGACCCAAATAATCACACAGAAACTTATATTAATCATAACACCATTTAGCCAATAGCTTAGGCATATTTTTAGCTGGTTCTTATATCTTAAATTAACTCATTTCTATTAATCTGCGGATCGTCACAAGGCTGTGCCTTACTGGCAAGGTTCCGGGTCTCTCTCTGACTCCACCTACTCTCCTTCTGTATCTGTTCGGATTTTCTGCCTGACTCTACTCTGCTAAGCTGTTGGTCAAAACAGCTTTATTCATTAGCCAATAAAAGCAACACATATACAGAAGGACATCCCACATCAACCGCCAGGGCCTTGTCCGTGCTATGTTATCACTCTTACACTGAGCTTCACACACACACACACACACACACACACACACACACACACACACCCCGCAGCTTTGACTAACGTTTCGAATAATGGGATAAACATTTGACAAATGTCTGGCTTTGAAGGCAATTAGAGAAATGCAAATTACAATTCAATAAAATCAGGACTGGAGAGGTGGCTTAATGGTGAAGAGCATCTGTTGAATTCGATGCCCTTGCTGCCCTTGCAGTTAACCCAGGTTCGGTTCACAAGCAGTAACACCAGATCCAGTACATATGGCACCCTCTTCTGTCCAGTGGGGCACCTGCATACACATGGCATGCATACAGACACACACACAATCACATTTTTAAAAAATCTTGCCGGGTGGTGGTGGCACACACCTTTAATCCCAGCAATGGGGAGTCAGAGGCAGGTGGGTTTCTGTGAGTTCGAGGCCAGTCTGGTCTACAGAGCTAGTTCCAGGCAGCCAGGACTACACAAACAAATCCTGTCTCAACCTCCCCACCCCCTAAAAAAAAAAATCTTAAGAAAAATTACAATAAAGGACTCTTCACTGGCCAAACCTAACAAATTATCAGTTTACCAAAGCTGAATAAGGACAATGAGCAACAGGAACTCTCTTGCTTGTTGTGGGTTTGTTTGTTCATTTGTTTGAGATAGGGTCTCCTGCAGCTCAGGACAGTGTTACAACTCCCTGTGTGTCTGAGAATGACCTTGAACTTTTGGTCTTCAGGCCACCTCCTCCTCTGCACTGCACTGGAATTACAGCGACAGCCACTCCAGGTTTTGTGCTGTGTTGGGCATCAAGCCCAGGAATTTTTGCATACCAGGCAAGTATTCTACCATTCCTAGCCCAAGACACAGGAATGCTGTATTCCATTATTCTAACCAGTTTTTTCTCTTCAAAACTTTCCTTTTTTAAAACTTTATCTATGTATCTACATATTTATCTATGTATCTATATATTTATCTATCATCTATCAATCTATGTATGTCTGTACGCATGTATATATATATGTACATATGTACATATCTATGTATCTACCTATTTTTGAAACAGAGTTTCTCTATGTAGCCCTGGCTGTCACAGAACTCACCATATATAGTCTAGGCTGGCCTCAACCTCACAGAGGTCTGCTTGTGGTAGAGGAGATCTGTCTCCTTAGTCTGGTACTAGAGGTGTGTGCCACTTAAATGGTTCTTAATTTTTAAGGCGTTATGGCACACACCTTTATTCTAGCACTGGGGAGGCAGAGGCAGGTGGAACACTGAGTTCAAGGCTAGCCTGGTCTACATAGTGAGCTCCAGGACAGCCAAGGCTACATAGAAAGACTCTGTTTCTCTAAAAACCAAAAACCAAAACCAGAACCAAAAGAAAGGAAAGGAAGAAAGAAAGAGAGAAAGAAAGAAATGAAAGCCAGAACCAAGAAAAAAGCAGAGGTTGGGGGAATGTGCCCAGCTACAGTGTGCTTATCTGGAAGAATAGAATGTCTTTAGAGACAAGAGGTAGTCTCTGTCACACCTTCTCTACCTACATTCAAGGAAAGTCTCTAAATTTTTCTTCTAAAAAAGGTTTTTGTTGGGGGCTGGAGAGATGAGGGGCCTGGAGAGATGGCTCAGTGGTTAAGAGCATTGCCTGTTTTTCCAAAGGTCCTGAGTTCAATTCCCGGCAACCATATGGTGACTCACAACCATCTGTAATGAGGTCTGGTGCCCTCTTCTGGCCTGCAGGCATACACACAGACATAATATTGTATATGTAATAAATAAATAAATAAAATATTTGAAGATAATCTCTGATATATGAGTGATAATGTAGTTCATATAAATAATTAAAAGGTTTTATTAAAAAATTTTAATTTCTGACAGGATTTTTGTTTTTAGTGTGAGGAAAAAGGCCAAGTTACTTATAAAGAACCTTCATCTGGTGATGGATGGAGATAGAAACAGAGACCCATACTGGAGCACTGGACTGAGCTCCCAAGGTCCCAATGAGGAGCGGAAGGAGGGAGAAGATGAGCAAGGAAGTCAGGACCACGAGGGGTGCACCCACCCACTGAGACAGTGGGGCTGATCTATTGGGAGCTCACCAAGGCCAGCTGAACTGTGACTGAAAAAGCATGGGATAAAACCAGACTCTCTGAACATGGCGAACAATGAGGGATGATGAGAAGCCAAGGACAATGGCATGGGGTTTTGATCCTACTTCATGTTCGGACTTTGTGGGAGCCTAGCCAGTTTGGATGTTCACCTTCCTAGACAAGGACGGAGGGGGGCGGACCTTGGACTTTCCACAGGGCAGGGAACCCTGACTGCTCTATGGACTGGAGAGAGAGGGGGAGAGGAGTGGGGGGAGGGGGAGAAGGATGGGAGGAGGGGGAGGGAAATGGGAGGCTGGGAGGAGGGGGAAACTTTTTTTTTTCCTTTTCTCAATAAAAAATAAAAAAATAAAAAAAAATCCTGCTGCAGAAAAAAAAATTTAAGTTCTGACAGGATTTTTGTTTTTAGTGTGAGCAGTCTTTTTTTTTTTTTTTTTTGACTAACAAATAGCTCTAGTGTGTGCATGCAATTGCACACATACACACCAGGGCCTCAAGTATGCTAAGCTCATGTTCTACCGTGAGCTCCACATCCAGCCCCTAGCGTGTTTGATGGCTGATCCATCGCACTGTACTCTGACCTTTGACCATATGTTTCCTGCATATGGGACTTGAATTCTATACCCCTCCTTCTGTCGTGTTTGACTATTTGCTTATGCACATTCTTCTTCCTCATTTTCCTGCTAAGCTATTTCGTCGTGTTTGACTCTTTGCTGTGACCTTTGGCCATACATTTCCTGAGTGTGGGACTTTAGTCCTATACCCCCTTCTGCCGTGTTTGACTGTTTGCCTGTGCACACACTTCTTCCTCGTTTCCCTACTAAGACTTGTTCGGAGTTGTTTTCTGGAACAGCAGGTCCTTTGGCTTTTCCCTTTTGCACTGGTGATTGAACCTCGGGCCTTGTACATGACAGGCAAGCATCCTAGAACTGAGTTGCATTCCCAGCACTTTTTGATTTTTTATTTTGAGACAGGATCTTACGGAGTTGCACAGGTTGGACTTAAACTCACTTTGTAGTCCATGTTGGCCTTGAACTTGTGATTCCTGACTGTTGGGATTACACCAGCTGGCTGAGCCACCAGGCCCGAGTTTTGTTTTATTTTGAAATTTTGTTTTGGTTTTTGTTTATTAAGTTATTCATATGTATTACTAGCTCAGGCTAGTCTAGAACTTACCATCTGGCCAAGGCTAGCCTCCAACCTACAACAATCCTACTGTTGATGCCTTCTGAGTACAGAGAAGTTTATACCATTGAGTCTCACTTTTTTTGTTTGGGTTTTTTGTTTTGTTTTTTGAGACGGGTCTCCCTGTGTAGTCCTGGCTGTCCTTGAACTGGCTTTGTAGACCGGGCTGGCCTTGAACTCACAGAGATCAGCCTCTCAAGTACTGAGATTAAAGGCACACAGCACCACCCAGCTTTTTTGTTGTTGTTGTTGTTGTTAGCCAGCCTCTCGTGAAGTTCAGGTTGACCTCAAAGTGGCTATGTAGTCAAGGCTGGCTTTGAATTTCTAATACTCCTGCTCCTTCCTCCCAAATACTGGGGTTATATATATAGGTGTGTATTGCTATGCTCACTTGTTTTGTTTGCTTGTTTATTTATTTACTTTAGACAGGGTCTAATTATCCAGCCCCGGTTGGCTGGAATTCAGCATGAAGACACCAGAACCTACGCGGTGGAAGAAGAGAATCCAGTTGCTGATTCCTGGAAGTTGTCCTCTGAGCTCTACAGGCATGCTTTGGTCTTACACAAATGGTGGGGTTTGTTTGTTTGCTTGCTTGCTTGCTTGGTTTGGTCTTTTGAGACAGGATTTCTCTGTGTAGTCCTGGCTGGAACTCACTCTGTAGACCAGGCTGGCCTCTAACTCAGAGAACCAACCTGCTTCTTCGTCTTAAGTACTGGGGTCAAAGGCATATATCAACAGCACCCAGCTAATAAATGTAATAAAATGTAAAGACCAACTGGACGTGGAAGCTGTATTATGTTCTTAGACTGAAAGTTGCTTTCTGTAAAGATCTCACGTTCTCCCAAGTTTAGATATAGATTTAGTGCAATCCAAAAATAAAAAAAAAACAATAAGAATGGCATTGCAAAGTAAAAATAACAGCAAAGATACAGTTGTGAAAAATGTAGACCAACTTGCTGAGCCAGTTACCAAGATATATTTGAAGGCTACTGTAATAAAAAATATAGTACTGCCCCAGGGAAAGTTAAATTAACTTTTGATAGCTATCAGTTGTTAATTAGATATTTGATTTATGACATAGAACCTCAGAGCAGTGATTGAAAGGATATTTCACTAAGTGAAGCTCAGTTCTCTGGATTGTCACACGAGAGAAAAATTGGATATTTTCTTTTTTTATAGTTATTTTATGTGTGTTTGGGGGAGGATTTGAGACAAGGTTTCTCTGTCTATCTCTGTCTGTTCTGGAACTCACTATGTAGATCAGGCTGGTCACAAACTCACAGGGAGCAGGCTGTCCCTGCCTCCTGAGTGCTGGGATTAAAAACATGTGATACCTGGATCTTTTCTTTTAAGATTTATTTATTTATTATGTATAGTGGTCTGCCTGCATGTTTGTCTGCGGGCCAGAAGAGGGCACCAGACCTCATTACAGATGGTTGAGAGCCACCATGTGGTTGCTGGGAATTGAACTCAGGACCTCTGGAATAACAGCCAGTGCTCTTAACCTCTGAGCCACTGGATCTTTTTTTAATCACTCGCAAAAACCAATATAAGGCCAGGGAGATTGTTCAGGAGATAAAAGTGCTGGTTGCTCAAAGCTAATAACCTGAGTTCAAGCCCTAGGACTCACATGAAGGTGAAGGGAGAGAACCTCCTTCCCAAGGATGACCTCTGACCTCTATGCTAAATCATGGCATACACGCCCCCCCCCACATATTGTGTACCCACACATATAATAATTAGTGATTGGAGAAATGGCTTATGGGTTAAGAGAATTGGGTGGTCTTCCAGAGGCTCCAGGTTCAATTCCCAGCACCCATAAGGTGGCTTACAATGAATAGTGTGTTACTCCAGTCCTGGGGATTTGATGCCCTCTTCTGGTCTCTGTGGGTACTGCATGCACATGGTGCACAGATGTGCAGGCAAAACATCCATATACATAAAAAGAAATACTTTTTTTTTTTTGGTTTTTAGAGATAGGGTTTCTTTGTGTAGCCTTGGTTGTCCTCGAACTAGCTCTGTAGACCAGGCTGGCCTTGAGCTCCAAGAGATCCGCCTGCTTCTGCCTCCCAAGTAAAATTTAAATAAATTCCAGACCAAAAAGTCATATACATAACTATAACTATTTTGGAAGAAAATTATCAGAGAATATTTTTTTCACTTTGGAGTAGATGTAAGTAATTATAGATATTAAAAGTTATTAACCATAAAAGAATAAGAAATTTGACTATATTAAAATAAAATTGTGAGGTGTGATGGTGTATGCCTGTAACCCAAGCACTCTGGAGACTGAAGCTGAATGGCCTTGAGTTCAAGGCCACTTTGGACCTCATAGTGAGACCCCTATGTTAACAAATAAAATCGTGGTTGATGGGGAGGAGAGATGGCTCCGTAGTTAGGAACACTGACTGCTCTTGCAGAAGACCTAGATTGGATCTCAGGCACCCTCACTGCAGCTCACAACCTCTGTGACTCTAGGGGATCCCATGGCCTCTTCCCTCCTTGTCAGGCACTTCGTGCATGTGTACACAGACATGCCTGCTGACAAAACACCATACACACTGAAGAAACAATCAGGGTGGGAGAGATGGCTTAGCTGGTGTTCCTGTTCTAGAAGACCCTGAGAGGCCAGGAGAGGGCACTGGAGTCCCTGGAACTGGGTTTCAAACCGTCTAGTGTCTGTGCTAGGAACTATGTGCTTTTAACCACGGAGCCGCCTCTCCTGCTCCCACAGTTTTACATTTTGATAAAGTCCGATATCTGGATCAGTTTTCTGGCCTCACATTTTGCTTCAATAATAAAAGAGAAACCTCCAGAGACAGAAGCTGAAGGTAAACGTGAAGTGCCCTCTGAGGGGAAGTGGGCAGGGAACCAGTGATGTTCATGGCCCAAATTGTGCCCAATTTATGAAAAGTCATAATTATCTGTGACTGGAATATGGACACGATGGTGAGGGGATACAGGAAATCAAGAGATAGTTAGGCTGGGGGCTGACGGCAAATACACGTTAGACAAAGAATGTAGACCTTGACAGTAGAGGTGAAATGGAGCCGTTAACACAAACATTCTTCCTATTTTCCAAAATAGTCCATGTTTATTAGCAAATAATAAGAGAAACACAAATAATAAAAGCCATTTGACAATCCCAAATCCTCTTATGTGGAGAGCCATCCAGTGATGGCCTCCAGGAGGAGAGGAGAAGGGCTCAACAAAAGCAGCAGAGGAGCAGGGTGTGCTGGTGGACACCTATAATCCCAGCATTCAGAAGGCCGAGGCAGGAGGGTGGAGGCAGTTTAGACTACATAGCAAATTCATGGCTAGCCTGGTCTACATGGTAAGACTCTTATCTCAAAAATCCAAAAACAAGCCAGGCATAGTAGTGCATGCCTTTAATCCCAGAACCTGGGGAGCAGAGGCACGGGGATCTCTGTGAGTTCCAAGGACAACCTGGTCTACACAGTGAGATCCAAGACAGCTAGAGCTACATAGTGAGACACTGTCTCAAAACAAAACACAAAGGCCAACAACAAAAAGGGGAAGGTGAAGGGATGGAGATGTTTTAAATATAATTTAAAACAAATCTGCTGGGTATGATGGTCCATCCATCTAATTCCAGCACTGGGGGAGGCTGGGCAGATTTCTGTGAGTTCAAGACCAGTTTGGTCTACATAGTGAGTTATAGGACAGTTAGGGCTGTTTAAAGAAAGAAAAGAAAAAAATAAAGATGTATTTTTAAATAATTAATTTTAATCTGGGCGGTGGTGGCACAAGCCTTTAATCCCAGCACTCGGGAGGCAGAGGCAGGCGGATCTCTGTTGAGTTCGAGGCCAGCCTGGTCTACAAGAGCTAGTTCCAGGACGGGCTCCAAAGCTACAGAGAAACCCTGTCTCCAAAGACCAAAAAAATGGTAAGATTTTAGGGCTGGGATGTAGCTCAGTGGTAGAGCACTTGACCAATGGGCACGAGGCTCTGGGTTTGGGCCGTAATGCCTCTAAATACATAGAATTCCGAATTTCTGAGCAGGAGCACTGGATCAGCGTTGCCACAGTATTTTTAACTAGACATGGATCTTTTGCTTGTGTGTGCGTGCGTGCGTGTGGTGTGTGTGTTGCTTAAGTGCCACAGTATGCATGTGGAGGTCAGACCACAGTGACTTCCAGAAGTAGTTGTCCTCTTCTGTCATGTGGGGTCTGGGGATCCAACTCAAGTCGATATGTTTGGTGGCAAGGTTGTTACCGCTGGGCCATCTCACCCGCCCTGTTTTTCTCCTCCTCCTCTTTTAAACAAAGTGTAACTGTACATGAGGCTGAGCAGGGACTTGGGCTCACCCTGCTTCAACCTCAAGTGCTGGGGCTGCAGATGCGCTGGTCCACGCCTGGCTTGCAAGCAGTCTTTGAGAAGTATAAACACACTACATGTCAGTAAGTCTTATTACTATTTTTCAGTCTTATTCACTTCGTAGGCAACACGCGGCTGAGAGGCACAGGTAGCTAGAATCCGCTGCAGGATGACTTCCTCTCAGCCTTCACTTTGCTGATTGCTCAAAAACCACGAACAGAAACCAGAAAACCCCCTCCCCGCAAACAACCCTTTATCTATTTGCCCCGCTTGCTTTTCTGAAGATGGACAATGGTCTCCCAAACCGAGGAAAGATTTTTTTTTCCTTAGAGACATTTACGGAACTCCTGGCTACAGCAGAAGCTGGAGGTGTACAGATGTCTGCACATCGTCTCTGCCACCAGGACCATGAAGTCGCTCCACAGAGAGCCTGCAGTGCGCCGGGAGTACCAGCTGCTGCCCTCTTTCGGGGTAGCACATGCCGCAGAGGCCGCCGTGTTTGGGCTCCGGAGGCCGACATGGTCAAAGCTAGGAGGGCAGCCCTTTGCCATTCCCTTCTGCAGTCTACAGAAAAGGTCCTTTTCCACTGCTACAACACGTCAACCGCAGTGAAGACGCGGAGGAGCGAACGTCGTTCTATTTTAAGGACCCAGTGCGTCCCCAAGCGGAGGCTTAGCGGCTGAACTGCAGAGAAAGCGCGGAAAAGGAGGCAGGGCCGCTTTAAGTCACGCCTTCTAAGGGGCGGGGATATCTCAGGCCTCGCCCCCTGTGGACTCCATTTCCGACGCAACCTAGTCGTGCGGCTCCGATTGGCTGGTTTCTGAGCGTGAGGACGTCGCGTCGCGGGGCGGGGCGGACGAGCGGTGTCTGTCAGGGCCTGAGCTCTACGCCCCTGACCGCCGCCCCCCTCCCCCGCGGTCGCGTGGTTGCCACCTCTCGCTTCCCTTGTCGGGGGACAGGTGACGGCCGGGGCTCCGGGTGGCGGCCCAGCCTCCGGGTATCTGTCCGACAGCCGCCTCTCCGAGCCAGCCGCCGTCCTCGAGCGGGTCCCGGCCGCGGGAAGATGGCGGCCGCGCCCCGCGGCGTCTGGGAGCAGCGGCTCCTGGGCTGTGGGTCGGGACCCCTGGCGCTACTGCTCGTCCTTGCGCAGGCGCTGCTGCTGCCGCTGCTGCTGCTGCCCGCTGCCCGGGCAGGCCTGTGCCCGGCACCCTGCGCCTGCCGCCTTCCCCTGCTGGACTGCAGCCGCAGGAGGCTGCCCGCGCCCGGCTGGAGGGCACTGTCAGGCCCGCTGCCTCCCGACACTTCCAGCCTGTGAGTAGAGGGCCCGAGGGGCGCGGTCTCGGTCGCCAACCCGGGTTCTGAAGGCAATTGCCCTGCGGAGATTGTGAACTTGGAGTGTTAGCTTTGCCGGGACTCGTGGGAAGTTTGGGACTAAGATCGGGGGCCCCGGGGAGTTGGTGATGTTCTGGGCTGCAGATGGTTAACGTTGGACTCTGGCATCCTGAGCACAGCGGGTGCTCTGGGTGGCCTTGGGCCGGCTCCAAGCGTGAAGCCCTCTTTGGGCTGCATCATTTTTGTGTTCCAGTTTGACTGGTCCTTGGGCGGGCACGTGATGCAAACACGATCTCTCCCAAAAGACACACGAGCTCTCTTTTGTCCCCAGGTCTCCCATTGGCTCATTGTGTGCTCCAGGTTGAATACTTGACGGGGTTGAAAAACCTCATCATGCATAAGGAAGGTCATTGCCGACCCCGAATATTTTTGTAAGCCGTCAGTTTAAAGAAGGGAAAGATTTTTTTTTCTTCCCAAATCACGATACTTTGTTTTCACTATATTGCTTTGAGGCAGAGAACCTTCACATCAGATCTCTTTGTTTATATATGAGAGTCCAATACAGTGAGTGGATGAGTAGATTCAGGAGTCCGACTCCATATCCTGACAAACTTGTATTAGCTAGTGGCACCTGGAGCGCTCATTGGTCTGAGTCAGTAGGTATTAAATACAACGTAGGTATTAAATACTGTAATTACGGGACTTCTTAGCCACCATCATACAGTTATGTATTTTTGCCACTAGCTGAGCGACGTGCTTATTAATTGTCTTCTAGTTACCGCTGAAAAAGAGTTATCACTGAAAATGCTTTGGGGTGTAATTAAAATATGAAGAATGGTTGGGTTGTCATTGAAAATAGAATGCAGGTGGAACATCTGCATTGCAGAGGTTAAGTATAGATTTGCAGTATGACTTATAGGGTAGTATAGAGTGGGAAGAAGCTAACTCGTGTATTCATTGAGAAAGTTAGCAACTGCTACCATAAGCGTAGAATTGGAATATAGTAACACAGCTTCTGCCATCTTATGGTGGTGACAGCTGTAGCTAATTCTAGTTTTGTTGACCCAGAATTTAAGATTCTTATCATGTAGTGTAGTCTGAATTAGCATAGCATCTTCCTTATACAGCAGGTGTCTTTTTTCGAAGAAATTGTTGAGACAACTACCTGATTATGCTAGACTGTTTAAACATAAGTGTGAACACAGTATGACTTAATGTAACTGTCATTGAAATAAATATGGCCTACTTTTGGAGATCCTTCATACAGGCTTGCCGAGCATGCTTGTTTGACATGTGTGAAGGCCGGGGTTTGATCACTAGCACTGAAAAAGAAAATCATTAGTAGGTAAACATTAGAAGTAATGTTACCAGAGATGCAGAATGTCACCAGAGGCTGACATTTAGTTGTTTGTTTTGAGAGGATGCATTCAGGTAGCCCAGGCTGGCCTTCAGCTGTCTGTCCTCTTGCCTGAGTTTACGCAGTGCTGCACCATCATTCCCAGTTTGCAGTCAGAAAATTTAAATGTCCGTAATGAAACTGACATTTTCAGTTGGAGTGGAATGTCTCTGAGAATGATTCTCTTAACAGAAATGGAGTCTTCTTCCATTAGCACAAAAACTCATAAGACTGCTCAGGATAGAATTGTATTAAGTCCAGGCTGAAGCATTCTTCAGCAATTGCTATTAGCTACATAACCATCAGGTATACTTAGGGCTCCTTATGTTATCTTACATTTTTTTTCAGTGCCGGGTATGGAATCTAGGTTTTAGGCATGTTAGACAGCTGTTGTCTTACAGAGCCACACCTCAAGCACAGCTCTGATTTCTTTTTAAATTTATTAGGCATGGTCTTTATGATTATCTGTCTTAGCAATTCTCTAAAATATTTGATTTTTCAAAGTTGGGCACAGAACTTGATGTCGTGTTTTATTTAATTAAGCATATATCCATATTCATAAAGTGAAGGACCAGGTAATATTGTAACTTCTTTTCTTTTTTAAAAATATTTTATTGTATTTTTTTATTGTTTTGTATGTATGACCATGTCTGGAGGTCAGAGGATAACTTGCGGAAGTTGGTTCTCTCCTTCTAACATAGGATCCCAGTGGATCAGACTTTTGCTCTCAAGCTTAATGGCAGATACTCTCATTCTGAGTCAGGTTCTCAGCCTCCCTGACGCTGTGACACTTTAATACAGCTCCTCATGTTGTGATGACCTCAACCATAAAATGACCTTCTTTGCTACTTCATAATTGAAATTTTGCTACTGTTATGAATCATAATATAAATTGTGTTTTTTGATGGTCTTAGGCGAACCCCCGAGAAGGGTCATTTGATTCCCCCCAAAAGAGTTGTGGCCCACAATTTGAGAACTGTTGCTTTGAGCCATCTTACCAACACAAAGGTATAGCCCAGGCTAACCTGGAACTTGTGGTCCTTCTACCTCTGCTTCTGCCTTTTCAGCCTGTCCTACTTGTGTGGATCATCACAACTGGCTGAGCTTTGTATTGTCTCTATAGCTCTCCTTTTTTCAGAGCGCCATATAGTTGGTGCTATGGTTAGAATATGAAGTATCTCCCATAGGCTCACATGGTGAGAACTGGCATTGTTCCCAATCCCTTTCTGTGTCTGCCTGCTTTCTGCTGGTTGGGGTTTTGTTTTGTGTGTGTGTGTTGTTGTTGTTGGGGTTTTGTTTTGTGTGTGTGTGTTGTTGTTTGTTTGTTTGAGACAGGATCTTATTGTATAGTTCTGGCTGGCCTGAAACTCTCTCCAAGGACTAGAACTCACCCAAGTTTACCTGGCTCTGCCTCCCAAGTGTGAGTCACCACCCCTGGGGGGGGGGATTGTAAGGTTTGTTTGTTTAATTACATTTGTTTGTTTATTGAGTGTATTGGATGGGCATGTACATGCTCTGATGCATATGTGGAGGTCGGACAACCTATAGAAGTCAGTTCTCTTCTGCCATGTGGGTCCCAGGTATTGAATTTCAGGTGTCAGCCTTGGCAGCCAGCACTTTTACCTGCTGAGTCATCTTACTGGTCCCCCATTCTGCTTTCATTACAATAACTAAGACTTGTTTCCATTTGTTCCTTTAGAATAGTTGTAAACAGGTTAATTCTTTACTACATAGAGAACATTAGTTTCTGTTGAATAACTCTAGCTAAGTCATTCATCGAGTTTCCATAAACTTACAGTTTCAGCACTGTTCAAAAGTCCAAAGTCATCTGGGCCGTAGTTGCACATGCATTTAATCTCAGCACTCAGAGGGCAGAGCAGATAGTTTCTTGAGTTTGGGGCCAGCCTTGTAGCACAATTAATAAAAACCCAGAGACAGAAATTGTTTAAAACAGCATAACCTGAAGGTTAGAAATGCAAAGCAGCCTGCCGGGTCTCACCTCCACCTCAGTCTGCAATGGTGGTCTTGCCTCCTGGAATCTCAGGATGAGACTGTGAGAGCTATCTCCTCCCATCTTATATTCCTCTCTAGTGCTGGGATTAAAGGCGTGCACCACTACCACCTGTTCTGTGGCAAACTACTGTGGCTACTGGGATTAAAGGTGTGTGTCACCACTGCTTGGACTGTAAGGCTGAGCAGTGCAACTGTTTTACTCTCTGCACTTCAGGCAAACTTTATTTATTAAAATACAAATGAAATATCACTGCACAGCCTGGTCTATAGATTGAGTTCCAGGACAGCCAGAGATACACAGAATCCCTGTCCTGAAAAACAAAAACAAAACAAACAAAAAGTCCAAAGTTTCATCTAAGGCCAAAGAAGTCTTAATTGGGAGCCTCTTGCAAAATCAAAAAACAAGATTCTTACTTCTAATGTATAATGGAATAAGTATTATTCCTAAAGGGGAAATAATACATAACAAAAGAAATCAGACCAAAGGAAGACTGAATCACTTGTCAGGCAGACACCTGACCTTGTAGCTCCATGTCGTATCTGGGACTGTGATAGCATCTTCAGTTCTCCAGTGGGCTTGGGTAGCACCATATTTCCTTAGATACATTGCATAGGAGACATACGGTCTTTCCATTGGGCCTTCTTCATTTGGTGCCTTCACTTTTCCTTGTTGAACTTAACACATTTCTGGCATCACCAGTATCTTAGGTTCTCCATTGCACCTTTGGTTCCCTCTTCACAGATAGATGCATAGCAACCTACTTAGGGTATCCCTGCAGGGGATTTGATCCTTCTATAGTTTTCCTGGCCTGGCTTTCTGGAACCTTGACTCAAGCCTCCAAGACTTCCCACTCTTGCGTTCTGTGTGCTTGTAAAACTAGTACCTACCTACCTAACCCTGTTAGACCACAGCTATAGGGGCTGTTGGGTGTTTGCTTAGCTGAAAATATTTATTTTCTGTGTGACTGTATTCTCAGTTCAGGTATTCTCTTTTCAAATGAATTTCATTTTTACAAGTCGGTGCCTTTGATGAATGGTGTCTTCCACTCAAGGCATCTTTCCTGTTGTCCCTGTGTAAAGTGTGTAATTTTTCCTTAATGGTGCCTTCTCAACAAATATAGCAGATTTGTTTATACTCTTTTCATGGCTTTAAGCAGGTTCGTGTTCTTTTCCTGATTCAACTGCTTATTTTCCATATCCTGTCCACTTTCTGATTTGAATTCTCACTATAAACTTTCCTAAGCATACTAAGAAGTAACTCTGACCCAGTCTGAATGTATGCTGTTTTAAATTTTCTTCCATCAAACTTAGTCAATTATTTTGAATTCAGCCTCACCAAAAATTTCAAAACACAGGCAGAATGCAGCCATGTTCCTTGTCAGAATTTGTAATGTGACTGCTGTCTAGTCTAATTTCCAATAGAGTCCTTGTTCTCTGAAGCTTTATGAGCATAGCCTCTACTGTTTATACTTTTATCAGCATTTTGGTGGTATCAATATGTGGCTCACTAACCTGTGTGTCTTAATGTTCTAGAGCTTCTCTAAACCATAGTTTAGAGAAATTATTTCTCTTTTCTCCTGCAGACCAGTTTTAAGGCCCACAAAACAAGATCAGCATATTGTAACAACAGCTCTACCCACCCCCACCCCCAAGACAGGGTGTCTTTGTGTAGCCCTGGCTGTCCTGGAACTATTTCTGTAGATCAGGCTGCCCTTGAACTCACAGAGATCCTCCTGCCTCTGCCTCCAGAGTGCTGGAATTAAAGGTGTCCACCTCGGCCTGGCTAGCCCCACTTCTTAGTATGAATTTTTTATATTAGTTACTTTTCTTGTTGCTAAGGCCAATTACCTGGTGTGTATCAACTTAAGGGAGGAAGGATTTGTTTTGCCTCATGTTCTGAGAGATGCAGTCTTTTATGGAAAGGAAGACTCCGTGGCAGGAGCACGCAGTGGCTTGCTCATAGCTAGGTGGACCAGAGAGCAGAGCTTTTTGTTGTTTGAGACAAGGCCTTGCTAAGGAGTTCCATGCTGTCCTCAAACTTGTGAGTCTTCAACTTTTGCCTCCTGAGTGCTAAGATCATGCTGTGAACCATCACATTGGACACTAGTATGTCTAATTTTGACTTGTGGCATTCTGTGTCATTATGTTGCTGCTCAAAAGTTTAGAACTTTGAAGCATTTTGGATTTTTTGGTTAGGAATGTTCAACCTGTGTTTTTAAATCCTTCCACTTATATGTATATGCAGTGTTAGTGGAGAACCATTTAGTCAAAATGGTTTTAGAGTGCTAGGACTTTGTGCCTGCTAGGCAAGTCCTCTGAGCTCTGTCTGTAGCCCAAATTGTCATTGCCTCTTAAATGCCAATTTAGGAGATCCGTTTTTACTTAGGTCTTCAAAAATTCCTTTATGCTTTGGAGAACCCACTTAAGTACTAATCAGTGTCCCAAGCATGTTCTGTTTTTATTAAAAATACTTTGTAGGGGCTGGAGAGAAGGCTCAGCAGTTGGAGTCGCTGGCTGCTCTTGCAGAGTAGCATTCAGTTCCCAGCACTCAAGTGGCAGGTGACAACCGTCTGTGACTCTAGTTCTAGGGGATCTGATGCTCTTCCGTTTGTTCACAGGTCCCAAGCTTGCTCCTGATACGTAGATATACATGCAAACAAACACCATGTACACAAAATAAATTAAAAAATAATAAATCACTTTGTATTTCTAGTATACAGCATGCATAAACAAGGGAGTAATCAAGCTCTTAATTTTTATTACTATAATTGCATAGTTTCCTAATGCTTGAAAATACATTTCTCTCAACTTAGTAAATAGGATATGTTTTTATTTTTAATTTGTGTGTGTGTGTGTGTGTATGTATGTGTGTTTGTTTCTGTACAAGTGCCTGGAGGTTGAAGGCATCAGATCTCCAAGAAGCTGGAGTTACAGGGTATCATGAGCTGCCTGATGTTAGTGCTAGGAATTGAACTCAGGTCCTCCTGAAGAGCACTGTGCACCCTTTAAGACATTAGGCTGACCATCTATTCAGCCTAATCTTAGTGTTCTAAAATTTTATGTATTTTACATGTTTTGTTTTTGATTTATTTTTATGAGAGAGGGAGAGAGAGAGTGCAAGATTGTTCTACATTATTTCTTGAGGGAGGGACTCTTAGTAAACCAAGATCTGGTTGTGCTAGCTAGCTTGCTGGGGGAACTCCTGTCTCTGCCTTTGGGGACTGGACTTACAGATGGACCAGCAGACCCAGACAACATTTATGTGGGTTCTGGGGCTCAGAACTCCAGTCTTTAACCTTGCCAAGTACTTTAACTGCTGAGCCATCTTCCCAACTCTGCTTTATTCTTTAAAGTCCTCGCCTAATGAAAAACTGGCATTTAACCAATGGAGAAAGATCATATTAAAAGCTTAGCAAAAATGTTTTAGAGAAGGGCTGTGAATGTGTTCTTATGTTTTCTTTAGTGTGCCAAAGTAAATGACTCAACTTATTTTCTATTACCTCTAGTCATGAAAAACGTTAGGTTGTTCAGTTGATACAAATAAAAAAAAATCAAAAATCAAAGCAACTTAATTTTTCTCAAACCAAATTACTAGCTTTATATTTAGGACAATTCCTAGAAGAATGGAATAGTTTATAAACTTTTTAAAAAGAATGTGTATTCTTTACCCCTGCTTCCAAAAATATTATTAATGTTATATTATTTATATAAAAATATAATTATGTTACTTGTAATATTATTTTATATTACAGTATATAACTTTCTATTATATTATTTGTAAAATAGTGCCAGGATAACAAGTGATGAACAATTTTACAATTAAGTGATAAACAGTTTAATAGCAGAAAGTACACTGTAGAAATAATGGAAAACTAAATACTGTTTCTTTTGGGTTTCTCTTATTTTGTTTGTAATATATTTGTTTCAAAATACTATTTCATCTTACTCATATAACTTAAATCATGGCTAGTTTCATTGGAAAATGTATAGATAATTCTGAACATGCAAGTCTTTCTTTGGGACGCTGTTAAACCTGGTGCTGGGTTAACTGTGTTGCCATTGAAAGACTAGGAGATGAACTTAGTGGGTAAGAGTGCTTGCTGTGAAAGCAAGGTGACCTGAGTTAAAATCTCCAGCACTCATTTAAAAGCTGGGCATGACTGTACATGGCTGTGACATCAGTGTTTTGGGTGGAGACAGGTGGATCCCAGGAGCTGGACAGCCAGCCAGTCTAGTTGAAATGGCGAGCTTCAGGTTCAGGTTCAGGTTTCTTAAAGGGTAAGATGGAGAAATATGGTGAAATGGCTCAGCAATTGAGGTAATTTAAATTCCTCCCACAACATAATAAAAAAATAAACAAAACCTATGTTTGTTATTGAGGAATCACGAGTTATTTTAGTGATGAGAAACCCAGTTGATATATGACTTTGTAATTAGATCTTCACCACATGTTATTTATTTGAATTAAAATAAAAGAGTTTTGGCATGAATATGTGTGTAGACCTGATGTCCTGATGTGCGTCTGTGTGGTACATGAGTGTGGAGGTCAGAGAACAGCTTTGTGGAATCTGTTCTTTCCTTTACCTTGGGTTCCAGGGATCAACTTAGAATTTAGGTTGTCCGGCTTGTGCAGCAAGTGCCTTTACCCACTGAGCCATCTCACCAGCCCTTAAACGAAGACTTTTAAGTGGTAAGATAGCTTTTGTTTTGCTTTTTGAGACAGGGTTTCTCTGTCTCTGTCTGTCTTGGAACTTACTTTGTAGACCAGGCTGGCTTCTAACTCAAAGATCCACCTGTCTCTGCCTCCTGAGTGCTGAGATTAAAGGCGTGCACCTCCACTGCCTGGAAATAGCTTGTTTTTAATGTCTATTTCACATTTAAAAGTTTTGACTTCATAATAATAGTCTCCGAAAAAGACATGAACTCAGTTGATTCTCAGAAATGCTCACAAATAATGGAAAATGTATAGTATAGAATATTATATATATTATATGTGTAGTATAGGATATAATCAACAGCATTGTCCCATTATTTTTAGACTGTTTTGTTGTCTCTCCTTTTGATTTTTGTTTTGTTTTGAGATACAATCTTACTATATGTTGTCCAATTTACAGTCTTCCTGCCTTTGTCTCAGAGTGCTGGGACTGCAGGTGTGTATCACTACACCTAGCCTGTTATTTTTTAAAAGATGTATTTTATTGTTTTAAATTATGTGTGTTTGTGAGTGACTCTCCCTCCTTCAGTCATAGGTTGTCAGTAGCTCCTTTGCTGAGGTTGGGCATGATGTTGGGGGTGCTCCTCCGCATTCGTGCTGGAATTTTGGCTGGTAAGATTTTGTGCAGATAGCACAGCAGTTGCAAGTTAGTGAGTGCAATAGCCATACCATGTCTGGAAGTTAGCTTTTCATAGTTCTCCTCTCTGTCCACTAGCTCTCCTTGGAGATGCTCTCTGAGCCTTGGAGAGCTGTGTGGGAGTGGGGAGGTTGATGGATGGCTCTCTGCAGCTGAGCACTCAGTTACTTAGGCCTTTGACCACTTAGGATGAGTTTGTTTTTAAGCAGGTTTTTTTCATGGAGACATTTGAAGTGGGAAAGTAAAAGTTCTTTAGTCACAGTTAAGAAAAAACACTGTTATTTGTTGAGTAGACGTTTTACAGATGGATCTTTTTTCCTTTTGAAACATAAATGAAGCCACTGTGTAGTTTATATAAATATGTGTTGTATATTTTAACTGGCTCCAGAGAACTCTGTAGGATGGAATTTTCGTAAGTTATTTAACTTCTCTCATCTTGATAGCATGTAGGTTTCGTTTACGATTTTTTTAATACAATAACTTCTTGGTAGATAGTTTTCCAAGATTGTATGATTGTATATGTATAATAGATTCTTAGAAATGGTGTTAATGGGAATATGATATTGGTGTGTACCCTAATATATTGACAAAGTCTTTGATGGGCTATCTTTTTACTGCTATCTTTTTTATAGAGTCAGAGTTCAGAATCAATATATAGATATGGCTTTAATATTTTATTTATTTATTTGGTTTAATGAGACAAATTTCTCGGTGTAGCCCTGGCTGTTTGGAACTCACTCTGTAGACCAGGCTTGTCTCTAACTCATAGAGATCTGCTTGCCTCTGCTCCTGGCTAAGTCCAATGATTCTTGAAAACAAAAAGATTATTGACACAGAAGTGGACATACCTGACTGAGCAGAAGAAAACTCCTGTATCTTTGTGGCTACAGAAATTCTTTGTAGTGCCTTGCAGAGCTTGTGACTTCTCTGGGCATTCTGTAAATAATTTACAGCCTGAGAGCACTGCACAACCACAGTAATGGCACCTCAGGCTTTGGATGATACCGAGCACTTTAATAATTCATGCTGCTTCCCCGTAGCATGAGTGGGAGGGGAATCTACAACTCGGAGCCATAAAGCCTTCACTGAGATGTTTACACTATAAATACAGGAAAGGTTACTGATTGTTAAGTACATTTTGGGGGTAGTTGAAGGGAACAGATGGAGCTTTCATTATAATCATAGCAGTGTCGGGGATGCCTTACCAAACCCTTACTCCTCCTGGTAGTTATTTTCTTATTATGTGTATGTTTGCATATGTGTGAACATATGTATCTGTGCAAGTGTTGGTGCACATGATTGAGGAGGCCCAAGGTTGGTATTGGGAGTGTTTCTTTGAGCAGGTGTCCCTCAACTGAACTCAGAACTCAGCTAGCCAGGTTGTTCTTGGGATCTTGTCTCTGCCTTTTGAGTGCTGGAATTATAGGTGGGCTTCTGGGCCTACATGGCATTTGTGTGGGTATTGGGGATCCAAATCCTGTTCTTTATGCTTGCATGGCAAGCATCTTTTCTAATGAGTCATCTTCCCAGGTTGTTGGTAGTCTAACTCTTGATTGCTCTCCTTCCTACTGGAGAGATGGCTCAGAGGTTAAGAGCACTGGCTGCTCTTCCAAAGGTTCTGAGTTCAATTCCCAGCAACCACATGATGGCTCACAACTTTCTGACTCCAGTTTTAGGGGATCAGGCACTATCACACAGATATACATGCAGGCAAAACACCAATGCACACAAAATGAAAATAAATTGTTAAAATTAGAAATATAGTTTGATGTCGGTACCATCAATTGAAAAATAATAACGATGCTTAGAGTGTAAATAAGTTACACTCTTAAATGAAAGTGGCCAAGATATGCAGGCTTGAATCTAGCTCAAAAACTGCTCTGCTGTGATAGAGACATCATTCAAACCCGCATGCACTTGCCAACTGCCTGTTGCGGCACAGTGAGATAAATTGATCTGTAGTGTTTCTCCAGTGTGTCCCTATTGCTAGACATATAGTAAGTCTCTTGGGCAAACAGCTCGTGTGGACTACATTCTATCCACTGTAACATTGTAAAGACAGGAATCATCCACGTGAATTTTAAAAGGACTGTTCAAAAGTTTAAGCTCAGGATGAACTTTAGTGAAATTTCTACTCTAACTACTTGTCTGAGATGGAAAGAAATTTTGAATAAATAGCTTCTCTACTTTTAGTTGTGTAACTTTGGGTTGACAAGCTATTAGTTTGCATGCTTGGCAAATGTGAGGATTGTAAATATATTTGTCTTGTAGTTTTGTGCTAATTTAGCTAGTTGAACACAGAAGACTGTCCACCACTTAATAAATATTAAGCTAAAACTGTCACCATCATCAACATAATTTGAATGAGATTCATTACCTTTTCCAGAAGCTGAATAGCTCCTTTTAAGAAAACCCAATTCCCTGAAGGATGCAATTAGTTTTGTTTGCTTGCTTTTTGAGATTGGGTCTTGCTATGAGCACAGGTTAGCCTTACATGCTAGTGTTAGCCTTTGTGTATCACCATTGCATATGCAGCTCAGTTCAAGTTTTAGTATAGAAACACTCATTTTGACTTGTGACTTCTACCTTCAGATTGGTTTACAGCTAATCTGGCATTATATAATCACTACAAGAGATAAAGAAACTCATTGTTAAGTGAAGAAAGCAAGGGACCAAATGTCCAATGTGGTCCAGTGAACCAAACGTTCATTATCATCTGTGTATGCATAAAACATTTGGAGGACTGCAATCACACAGTAGTTTCATTTGTTGCTATTGGAAAAAGACAAACTGTTAGGAAGCTGGTGACAAGGATTGAAGACTTTCTATTCTTTTATACTTAACTTTTTTGGGGGTGGGGTGGGGACAGGGTCCCAGTTTCTCACTATGTAGCCTTATAGTCTGGAACTCACAGAGATACAGAAATCTGTCTACTTTTGCCTTCCAAGTGCACTACCACACCCAGCTTGTTTGTTTTTGAGTCAAAATTTTTGTTGTACAGCCCAGGTTGGATTGAGGTTTATGTTCCTCCTACCTCAGCTTTCCAAGTGCTGAGATTGTGGGTATGGATCACCATAGTTGGCTTTTGCTTTTATTATGGAACCATATTAATATATTCTAAATTACTACAAACACATTGAAAATTGAAAAGTATTAAATCTGTTTTGAAATTTGGATGGACTTATTCATAAGCATTTATTTTGGTAATGATGAAATTCAATGCACTTTTTTTTTTCTTTTTGAGACTACTATGTAATTCTGACTGTCCTAGAGTTTACTGTGATACCAGGCAAACCTCACATTGGCTGACCCTCCTACTTCTACCTTCTTAGTGCTGAGAATTACAGACAATTCAGTGCCATGCCCTGTATTCACACTTAGGGGCTGGTGAGGTAGCTCAGAGGTTAAGGACACATACTACTCTTGAAGAGAGGAATCTTGCAAAGGACCATATTAAGTGCCTATAACCCTACCTTCAGTCTGGCCTAAAACTTCTGCCTCTGCCTGAGTAGTCTGCCTCCTGAGTGCTGGGATTAAAGGCATGTACACCTGGCTAAAATGAATCTTTAAAAATTTACCTTTAGTAGGACTTCCAGTATTTCCATTTTAGTTTTGTACTTCCTCCCTTCCTTGAACACATTAGGGAGTGCCTGGATCTTGGTCTCTCTAACACTGATATATCTATATAGCTCACATTTTGTTTTATTTTTTTATTTATTTTTTGGTTTTTTGAGACAGGGTTTCTTTGTGGTTTTGGAGCCTGTCCTAGAACTAGCTCTTGTAGACCAGGCTGGTCTCGAACTCACAGAGATCCGCCTGCCTCTGCCTCCCGAGTGCTGGGATTAAAGGCGTGCGCCACCACCGCCCGGCTTTGTTTTATTTTTATGTGAGGTTCAGCTTCCACCACTAAGCTATGTATATTTGTCTTTTTCAGGGATTTGAGTCATAACCGGTTGTCTAACTGGAACATCAGCTTGGAATCACAAACATTACAAGAAGTGTAAGTTATTTTTATTTATTTACTATTATGATCTTTGAAATAACCCAATTATGAATTTGAGTATTTTTTGGTGTATGTTTGTGTTTTGCCTGTGCTCTTAGACGTGCTTGTGGAGTCCAGAGATGAACATTAGGTGTCTTCCTGAATTGCTTGCCTACCTTTTTATTTAAAATAATGTTTTTATTTATCCTTTGAGAATTTTATATATTTTGACTATAATGGATTAAATAAAAATGCTGCAGGATCCCTGGCAGTTGCATCAGCAAAAATGCTGCAGGTCTCCAAGCAGTGGCAGCAGGCCATATGGCGGCAGGCAGTGGTCCTGAGAGCAGCCAGTCCCAGGCAGGGACGGTGCAGTTCCCTGAGTGGCTGCAGCAGGCCACAAGGAGAGACAAGATAGATGGGCACACCATGAGACCAGGCCGCTGGTCCCAGGCAGGGAGCCCACGTGGTGGTAGGCGAGAGACAAAGACATGGATAGGCACACCATGCAGAGTGAAGTTGGATATTTATTTAGTGGGTTATGGAGGGGAAAGAGAGAAGGGGAGAAGAACAGAGAGGTAGAGAGAGAGAGAGAGAGAGAGAGAGAAGAGAGAGAAGAGAAGAGGAGAAGAGAGAGAGAAGAGAGAAGAGAATGAATTACGTTGGCCATATTCTTTCCCTTCCTCCAAGTCCTCCCAGATCCTCACACATCTCCCCACCCAACTTCATGTTTTTTTCTCTCTCTTTCTTGTTTTTGACTTTGTTCTTCTTTTGAAAACAGGGCTTTTCTGTGTAGCCCTGACTGTCCTGGAATTTACACTGTAGCTCAGGCTGGCCTTGAACTCAGAGATCCTCCCCACCCCTTGCTTCTATCTCCTGAGTGCTGGAACTCAGCTTGTAGATCAGTCTGGCTTTGAATTCACAGAATCCACTTGCTTCTGCACCTAATCAGTACTCTTTCTCTCTCTTAAAAAACAAAGACTAAGCTGGGCGGTGGTGGAGCACGCCTTTAATCCCAGCACTCGGGAGGCAGAGGCAGGCGGATCTCTGTGAGTTCGAGGCCAGCCTGGTCTACAAGAGCTAGTTCCGGGACAGGCACCAAAGCTACAGAGAAACCCTGTCTTGAAAAACCAAAAAAAAAAAAAAAAAAAAAAAAACAAAGACTAAGCAAACAAATAAGCAAGCAAATAAAATCTCTAAACAAACATGGTAATTTGTGTTGGCTAGCTATTTCTGAACATGGAGCCTTCCTTGATGTGGTTGATGTACTCAATATCACTCCACTGAAAACAAACTGATTTTCTCTCCCAGCAGTTACCAATTGTAAACAGCTTTTTATCTTGGAATGGGACTTTGTGTTCACGTTCCCAGGGGGTTTTGTTTGGTTTGAGCTTGTGCAGGTCTTGTGCATGCTGTTGTCTTTGTGAGTTCGTGTGTACATTTGCCCTGTTTTGTGTTAGAAGACAGCTGTTTTCCTGAGGTCACCTGCCACCTCTGACTCTTAGGGTCTTTCTGCCCCCTCTTTTTCATGCATCCCTGAACCTTGATGGGAGGGGTATGAGACAGATATCCCATTTAGGGCTGAGCATTCCAAAGTTTCTTACTCTCTGCACATTGATTACCACCTGCTTCAAGGAGAAGAAGCTTCTCTGATAAGGGTTGAGAGATACATTAATCTTTGGGTATAGCAGTATGTCATTAAGAGTCGTTTTATTGATGTGTTCATTTAACAGAATAGTAGTAGATTTCCCTCTAGGGCCTATGACCTGTCAAGCCTCAGGTTCTCGGCCTCATTCTACCTTAGTTTTTGAAACAGCAGCTCTCGACCTGGACCTCGCTGACTCAGCTAGATTGGCTGGTCATTCATACCAGGGATTTCTACTTCCTCCACCTCCATACTGGGTGTACAGATGTGTACTACTCTATTCAGCTTTACATTGGTGCTAGGGATCTAAATTTGATCCTTATGTTTGGATAGCAAGCACTTTGCTGCCTGAACCATTTCTCCAGTCTGAATGTGGGAATATTTAATCTAGAGATGCGTGAAAAAAATTGAAAGAAGGGCTGGAGTGATGGCTCAGTGGTTAAGACTACTTGCTGTTCTTCCAGAGGACTGAGTTCCATTCCCAACAGCATGTGAGGCAGCTCGCAGCCATGCTACTCTCCTATCACTGAGCTATATCTCCACCCTCCTCCTTTTTAAACATGTTTTTAAAGATTCATTTGTTTATTTATTAAGTATACAGTATTCTTTCTGCATGTGTGCCTGCTTGCCAGAAGAGGGCACCAGATCTCATTCTAGATGGTTGTGAGCCATCGTGTGGTTGTTAGAAATTGAATCAGGACTTCTAGAAGAGCAGCCAGCAGCCAGTACTCTTGACCTCTGAGCCATTTCTCCAGCCCCCCTTTTTAAACATTTTTAAAATTAAAATATAATTACAGCACTTCTTAACTCCCTTAAAAAAAAACAATGTTTTTATTATTTTATGTGAATGGGTATTTGTGCACCTCATGCATGCAGGGTCCACAGAGGCCAGAACAGGAAGTCAGATACCCTGGAACTGGAGTTCAGGGCAGTTGTGAGCTGTCATATGGGTGCTGGAATCAAACCTGGGATTTCTGGTAGAACATCCAATGTTCTTAACAATGAAACCATAACTCTTTGGCCTTTCAACCCCCCTTCTTAAAAAGATGAAATCTTACTACATAGCTTAGACTGGACTAGAATGTACTGTGTGGGCTGGCCTTGGACGTATGCATCCTCTACATCCATCTTCTAAGGTCTAGGATTTCTGGCGTGTGTCATCGTCATATCTGGAACAAGCCTTTGTAATACTGATTTTTGTAGTTGTTGTTGCTATTGCTTTTTGAGACAGGGTCTTTTTGTTATGATCCAGGCTGACTTTGAACTTACATTCTCTTTTCTGTTTTTCCCAAGTAATGGCGTTACAGGTGTGCTAAAAACACATCTAGCATTTAATACTGATTTTAATGGTAAGCCATTTACTATGGAGTAACACATTAAAATTTCTAAGTTCTCAGAGATGGGGAGATGGCTCAGGTTAGTAGAGGACCTGACTTTGATTCCCATCATTCATATTGGGTGACTTACTACCACCTGTAACTTAAGCTTCAGGGGATGCACTGCACTTAATGTGTACAACCCTCTTCTTCTCATGTCATTAGAAATAATAAAAATCTTACATAAAAGAAGAAAAGTTCTAATTTCTCCAAAACCACATTTTATATTAGTCTAACTTACTCTGCATCATAGACTTTTCCGAATTTGGATACACTAACATATTAGCAAAAAAAAAAAAAAAACCAGAATTCAGGAGGTAATTTCTACCATTAAAATTTCAAAACTGTTTTCTCTTTTGCTTAGGAAAATGAATTACAATGAACTAACAGAGATCCCATACTTTGGAGAACCAACACCTAATATTACTCTGCTTTCACTGTAAGTTAAAACTTCATATTTTTTAAATTATGAATTGTATGTTGGTGTGTGTATGTGTTTTGGAGAACCAACACCTCCTATCAATCTGCTGTCACTGGAATATAACAGTACCTGTTATTTGTTTTTAAAAAGTCCATATGTTTTCTTCTAATTGTTTAGTTTCCTTGTGGCCTGAAATGGGTCATTGGCAATAACTTCAGTGTAATCCTTGTTTTATAGAGTCCATAATTTAATACCGGAAATAAATGCAGAAGCACTTCAGCTTTACTCTGCTCTCGAGAGTTTAGACCTCAGTTCCAATATAATAACAGAAATCAAGACGTCTTCATTCCCTCAAATGTCGCTGAAATACCTGTAAGTAAAATAGAGACCTAGAGTTACTGAATTGATTAGAAGGATAATTTATTGAGTAAACTGCAAGGGAACAGTGGGCTGGGCACTGCCTGCTTTCTGGATCCTCTTTAAAGTGCATTTCTGTAATTCTTTGGTTTACCACATTCCCTCAAATGTCTGCTGTTTATTTAATTTTGATATTCATGTGTAAAATAAGCTTAGTTTTGGGCTTTTGGAGTTATTTATTCTTCTACTTCACCCGAAAAGAAAGAGTACTCTTTTGCCAGAAAAAAAATTACTAGGCATTGAGAGCAAAGTTTAGAATTTGTAACATTGATTTGTTTGTTATTGTACATGGGGTGATGTAATATCTTACAGTGAGAGTGTGAAGGTCAGAGGACAACTCTGTGCAACTGTTTTCTGTCTTCCACCTCTGTCTCTCTCCTCCCTCCCTCCCTCCCGCTCGCCCTCCCTCCTGCCTGCCTTCTTCCTTCCTTTGCTTGCTTTTTTTTTCTTTCTTTTGGTTTTTTGAGACAGGGTTTCTCTGTATATCCCTACTGTCCTGGAACTGGCTCTGTAGACCAGTCTGCCCTTGAACTGAAGAGATCCCCCTGCCTCTGCCTCCATAGTGCTGGGATTAAAGGTGTGCGCTAATAGTGCTCAATTTTTTCTTCCATCTTTATTTGTTTCCCGGAGATGGAACTCAGGTTGTTAGGCTTGTTTGGCAAGTGTTTTTATATGCTAGGCCATCTTGTCAGCACAAGATTTAGTTTGAGAGTTTTTCATTTTGGTACTGGGAACCAAATCAGTATCTTGTCACACTAGGCAGTTGCTGTCCCATGAGTTATACCTCCAGTCCTAATCAGCAGTTTTGTAAAAAGTAAACTAGGAATGCTTTGTTATTGTTTGTTAAATAGTAGCTTATCCTGTGTAATGATGTTAGTTAGCTTGCATGCCAGTTTCTAAAGCATGCTCATTCACACTACCTTGTAACATCCTAAATGAAGTAGACCTTTACTTTTCCCCCATTTGTTTTGAGACAGGGTTTCACATTGTTTTCCTGGCTGGCCTGGGACTTATCAGGTAGATCAGGCTGGCCTTAAACTTATAGAGACCCATCTGCCTCTGTCTTATAAGTGCTGGGATTAAGGGTATATACCACCATGTCTCACCTTCCCCATGTTTATCAATATCAGGGCTCAAACCCCCAGGACCTTGCCATATGCACTCCATCTCTGAGCTGTACCTTCAGCCCTAACAGAATTAATTTTGTAGATGTAGGGAGAAAACAATTAAGTAATTTGTGACTAAAATAATAGTTAGGGGCTGAGGAAATTGCTCAGTGGGTACAGATGCTTGGTTCTGCAAACACAAGGTCCTGAGTTCAAATCCCAAACACCCATATGAAAATAGGGACATGGCTGTGTGTGTCTATAACTCCAGCATGGGGGTAGTGAGAGTTCGATGGCCAGCCAGCCTGTCTAGCCAAAATGATGGACTCCTGGTTCCATGAGTGACTGAGCTTCTGGTTTCAGGAAAGACCCTGTCTTGAGGTATTAAAGTCAGAGAATGGTAGAGGTAGTCCTCTCTTCCCCCATACTGCTCTTGCCTCTAAACCCCTCCCCCCACATTATGCACATTCACCTGGACAACATATACACATGAATACACACACAAAAAGCACGATGCTTGGTGTTCATACCTTTGCATGGTGTGTGTGTCCCATGACTTCCTTACAACCTTGGCACATGACTTTTCTGACATAAAAAAAAAGCATGATTTGGGGGGCTGTGGGGATAGCAATTAAATGATTTGACAAAATGTGTATAGTTAAGTGATGGAATTGGAGCCAGAGTTACAGACTTTGGTTAGTTATCACTGTTTCTTTTCTTTTGCTTCTACCTTGTCATTTTAGGAATTTGAGTAATAATAGGATAACCACCTTGGAGGCCGGTTGCTTTGACAACTTATCGGGTTCTTTATTAGTGGTAAAATTAAATCGTAACCGAATTAGCATGATTCCACCTAAAGTCTTCAAGCTGCCTCATCTCCAATTCTTGTGAGTATCAAAATTATGGATTGTAAGAGACAAGTTTTCCTCTACAGCTGTTTTTCTATTTAAATTACTGTTAGAGTAACTCAGCCAGTTTTCTAACTGAAATATTCTGTTCAAGGGAGCTGAAAAGAAACAGGATTAAAACTGTAGAAGGCCTCACCTTCCAAGGTCTTGATTCTTTACGCTCATTGAAAATGCAGCGAAATGGAATTAGCATACTCAAAGATGGAGCATTTTTTGGCTTGAATAATATGGAAGAGTTGTAAGTACTGGGATGGGGAGAGTTGGGAGAACTCTTGCTGGGCTTTTAATAGCTAGTGTAAATAGCTAGTGTAGTTGCTTAGTTAACAGAGATACATGGTTTTTCTGATGTGAGGTAACATGCTAAAACCTTCACTTTCTTCCCCTCCCTCCTCCCCTCCAAGACTGAAGCATGGCCTCACCCATGCTTTCATAGAGACTTTTAAGTTTTTTTTTTTATTTAACTGGTAATTTTGTTAAGTTTTTCAATATAAATTACATTGTTTTGACTCACCAGAATTTATCTGAATCAGAAATCCAATACCACTTGGTGTGTTTGTTTTATAGATACTTAGTCCCTTTAGGGCTAGATCTTAAGTTTCTTGGGTCACTAGAGTTCAGCAAAGGTGTCTGTTTGTCAAAGCATTTAAGGGAGATTTAAAATCTTGGTATTGAACGTCTTGTTTTGAGTTACTCACTTCTCTCTATAATTGAACAGAGAACTGGAACATAATAACCTTACAGGAGTGAGCAAGGGGTGGCTATATGGCTTGCGAATGTTACAGCAACTGTATATGAGCCAGAATGCTATTGAAAGAATCAGCCCCGACGCATGGGAGTTCTGCCAGAGACTATCTGAACTGTAAGTGTTGAGTGGTGTTTGGTGGGAGGGTGTGAGACTAGAGCAGATTGGAGTAAATTACTTAGCTCATGGTAGTCATGAGAGCTAGCATCCGTATTTACTCAGTCTTTGTTAGAAACCCTAAACTTAGCATGTCAATGGAGTAAAATTTGTAGGTTGGGCTAAATACAATAATTTTTGACATTCAATGTTTTTTGTTTTTTAGGGATTTGTCCTATAACCAACTGACCCGCCTTGATGAATCTGCCTTTGTGGGTTTGAGTTTACTGGAGAGATTGAATTTAGGTGACAATAGAGTCACTCATATTGCTGATGGTGTATTTAGGTTTCTTTCCAATCTTCAAACATTGTAAGTTTTTGTTTTGTTTTTTAAAATCTGTTTTAGATTGAAACTAAGCAAATGAATGAAAATAATCAGTATGAAAATGGATATATGCTAGTATTTTGAGCTTCTTTTGTTCTCTGTCCCATAAATAAATTTTACTGCAGCTTACACTTTAATTCTGAGTTAATCTCATAACATCAAAGCCTTTCCATGCCAGTTGGCAGTGTTAGAATGCAGTCATTGCTTGTTCTCTTGGTGGGTAGTGTACAGAACTCCAGCCTTGTCTGGAAGGATGTAGGTGGATAGTGGTAGCAGTCTGCTCGCTGTGGTAGTTTGTGTGTGTGATTTTTGGTTCTTTGGGGGCAGTGCTATGGTGTAAAACTTGAGCGTGCTAGGCCAGCACTTTACTGCTGAGCTACATCTTCATGCTTTGCGTAAAAGAAACTAACGTCATCTCAGTGTGTAGCTTAGCTCTGCCTTCCAGGTACAGGGATTATAGGCATGTCCTATCGTGCTTGGCTAAATGGTGTGTGTGTGTGTGTGTGTGTGTGTGTGAGAGAGAGAGAGAGAGAGAGAGAGAGAGAGAGAGAAGTGCGCGTCCATGTGCTGCTGTTGCTCTCGATTGATTATTGACTTTGTTCAGTGGAGCAGGACCATTGATGAATTTCATTGCTTACAGAAATCTGGCTCAGGTAGCAGTGCCTGTGAGACCTCATCTTTTTTTCTTTATGAAATTTATTTTCTTAGATGAATTATGTATCTGGGCAGCCAGCCTTCACTTTATTGCACTAGTAGCACTTGTGTAATGCCAGAGTACAGGACAAGTCTTACAAGAGGTTTGTGTTCTTGAGAAGCACTTATCTACCAGGCACTGTAGAAGGGGATGGGGAAAACCTGCTCAGGAGACCAAGGGTTGGGTGTGTGGGGGTGAGTTTTGGGACAGTGATAACCCTCTGACAGCTGGTTTTCTCCAGGATGGGCCTCATTTTATGTGGGTGAGCACCACTTCTGAGAGTAAGATTGTTCTGCTGTGTCATGCCCGGAGGACAGTGTTCCACAGCATTCCACCCCCTTCTTCCTGCCCTTGCATCTGCACTCCCTCTTCCATGAGACTCCCTCAGCCTTGGTGTGTTTAGTTAAAACCATATCCATAGATTTAATTGACTCTTTCCTACCCTTTCCTTTCCCTATTCTACTCATCCTCTCCTGCTCCCCTGCTTCCTTTCTCATGTAAACATTTCTACTTTGTTTTTCCTCTTCCTACTTTTCTATCTCCTGGGTTCTATCCTTTCCCCCTAAGAATGTCTTTTGTCTTTCTTAGGGGCCCCTTTCTCATAATTTAAATTCTTAATGGCTCTTGATTAGAATACTTGGTGATTATTACATTCAAAATTAATAAATGGTTTCAGGAAAGAGATAGGCTCCAAATTTTGGGACCTAACCACCAATGAGAAGGAGACATAAAAAATATAAGAAAATACTCTCATATTTATGATGCACACTGTCTAGTTACTATTATACTTAGTTACTTAGTTCTATTGCTGTGAAGAGACACTATGACCAAGGCAACTCTTAGGAAAAAGCATTTAATTGGGGCTTTTCTTGCATAGCAGGGAGTGTGGCAGGAAGTGTGGCAATAGGCAGGCATGGCACCGGAGCAGTGGCTGAGAGCTCATATCTTGATCCCCAGATAGAAGACAGAAAGACTGGGTCTGTGTGGGCTTTTGAAACCTCAAAACCAAAAACCCTGGTGACATACCTCCTTTAACAAAGCCACACACCCCTTCCAGTAAGGACACACTTCCTCCAGCAGGGACATACATAACCCAGTCCTTCTCAAACAGTTCTAACTGGAGATCAAACATTCAAACATAGGAACCTATGGGGGCTGTTCTCATTCAAACCACCACATTCCACTCCCTGGCCCTATACAGTTGTTAGCAATATCATGATGAAAAATGCATTTAGTTCAACTTCAGAAGCCCTCGTAGTCTTTCATTGTCTCAACACTATTTAAAAAGTCCAGAGTCTCATCTGAGACTCAAGGCAGTCTTCTAATTATAATTCCCTGTACAATCAAAAATCAAATATTTCCAACATACAATGGTACAGAATGTACATTACCGTTCCAAAAGAGAGAAAAGGGCATAGGAAACACTAGACCAAAACAGGACCGAAACCCAGCAGGGCAAATTCCAAATTCTGTATCTCTATGCCCAGTGTAGATGGTTTTTTATATCCCACTTTTCCAGCTTTGTTGACTGCAGCACGTTTCTCTGGCGGGTTCTACACCTGTCTATAGCTCTTGACAGGTGTCTATAGTTCTGGCATCGCCATCATCTTGGGATCTCCAATGTAATTACCCAGGTTTCACCTTAATGGCTTCATGAAATTGCCTCTTTGGGCCACCATGAAGGGACTCCCCTGCCACACACCTTGCCTAAGCGACTTTCCCTAATTGCTGAGGGATATTCTACAATTCCTTTCCTGTATCCTTGATCAAACCCAGAGCAGTGTGGCCAGAGTGTGAAGTTCCACTGCGTGGGCTAAAACATGGTCTCTTCCATGAGTTACATTTGCATAACCTTTGACTTGGTGATTTCCTTTGCGACATAAACTTTCCTTTTTATAAGTTGTAGGATTAGCTGAGTTGGTTTTTGCCCTGAGGTACCATTCCTTTTATTCCATTTAGCATCAGACCTTTCTTTAAACTTCTCATCTTTGTGGGCTTGCTTGGCTCCAGTGTTACATACACTCCAGTGTACTCCCCACCCCAACTCTATATTTTATTTTCTATTTCTTTTTGCATTATTGGCTCCTTTTCATTGTAGATCTGTGTGATAGTGATCACTGATAACCACATAACACAGTTAGTGCTAGGCTGCTTTGAAGTCTCTACCAGTGACATTAGTCCAAACCTCTTCAATTTAGTCTTTGACAGATTTTTTTGGACAAAGGGCAGAAAGCAGCCACATTCTTTGCCAACACATCACAAGAATGGTCTCTAATATTCTTCTCTTCTGAAACCTTCTGAACCGGGTCTTCATAGGACACATTGCCCTCAGTACTTTAGTCTTCCATGCTCCTACTAGGGTGGCCCAGTTAAGCCCTACTATAACATTCAACTGCTTTGTTCATCCAAAGTCCCAAGTCTACCATATCTCTTTAAATAACAGTATGGTTAGGCCTGTCACACCAGTACCCCAGTTCTTGATACCGACTCCTGTCTTAGTTCTACTGCTGTGTTGAAACACTATGACCGCGCTGGAGTGCTGGCTCAGAGGTTAAGAGCACTGTGTACTCTCCCAGAGGTCATGAGTTCAATTCCCAGCAACTACATGGTGGCTCACAACCATCTATAATGGGATCTGGTGCCCTCTTCTGGCATGCAGGCAGAACACTATATACATAATAATAAATAAAAATCTTAAAAAAAAGGAAAGAAACACTATGACCAAGGCAACTTATAAAAGGAAACATTTAATTGGGGGACTTTCTTACAGTTTCAGAGGGTAAGTCCATAACTATCATGGTGGGGAACATGTAACGGCAGGCAGGCAGGCAGGGCACTGGAGCAGTAATGGAGAGCTTACATCTGATCTACAAAATGGAGATAAAGTGAATGAGACTGGACCTGACCTGGTTTTGAAATTTTAAAGTCCATTCCCAGTGATACCTCCTCAAACAAAGCCACACCCCCTAATCCTTCCCAAATAGTTCCACTAACTGAGGATCAAGCACTCAACTGTAGGAGCCTAAGGGGGCCATTTCTCATTCAAACCTACACACACATACACATATACAAAAACATACCTGTATATGTAGACCAAATTGGCCTTAAACTCAGAGAGTTCTGCCTCTGGAGTGCTGAAATTAAAGGTATGTGCCACCATACCTTACTAATTATGAGCTATATTAGCGTTTTTGCTTGAAGAGGGCTAAGTAAGAAGAAATCTCTCAGCTGAGCGGTGATGGCGCACACCTTTAATCTCAGCATTCGGGAGGTGGATCTCTGTGAGTTCGAGGCCAACCTCATCTACAAGAGCTAGTTCCAGGACAGCTAGGGCTGTGACACAGAGAAACCCTGTCTCCTGTCTGGAAAAAAAAAGAAGCCTCTTTATGTAATCTTATAAATCAGAAAGCATGTGTCTTAGTTTAGTGTAAGATGGCTTTAGGAAGCAAACTGATTAAATTTTTTGTGATTGAATATTTTTAATATAACTGATATTTTATCAGCACATGATATATACAATTGTACTTCCTCTGAGAATGGAATGGTGGATTTTAAAAGACCATAGTTTTCAAGAAAACACAGTGACTACTCTAGCACATGGGCATACCATTTTTTGATTCCCAAGGGGAATGTTAGATTGCTCTTGAGCTGTGAAGCTTTGTGTTGGTATTACTTTTTGAGCTATTTTAAGGTTAAGGGCCCAGAGGAAGGCTTGAAACACCCAGAAATCCCATTAATCTAAAATTACATTTGTAAGCTGTTATCTATCTTCTTTATCTTGAAACCCTTCTTTATGTAGGATCCTGTCTACAATTTTTAATAGGCTAGTACAATTAGACGTGGTTAACTAGAAAGATTAGTAACCTTAGCAGGTTGGTTGGCTTGCTTGCTTATTTGTTTGTTTTTATTTTTGAGACAGCGTTTCTCTCTGAAGTTCTGGCTATCCCGGAACTCATTATGTAGGTCAGGCTGCCTTGAACTCACAGAGATCCTCCTGCCTGCTTCCTGAGTGCTGGACTAAGGGCATGTGCTAACACGCCTGCTTAATTTATTAGTTCTTCTGTGTTTATCAAAAATAATCCTTTAAAAAGTAGGACTGAGTTTTCACTGTAATAATTGTTAAAACAAGGGTCAAAATTAGCATGTATCCTTTTATGCTGCCATACCATGATCTTGCCTAGTTTATGGTAGTCATATTGATTAACAACTTTTTTCTCCTTGACACTTTCAGAGATTTGAGAAACAATGAAATTTCATGGGCCATAGAAGATGCTAGTGAAGCCTTTGCTGGACTCAAAAGTCTCACTAAATTGTATGTATCTGTGGTGTTTGTGTATATAAGGTCTTTTCAAGGAGCAATTCTAAATGTTATTGGATAATGTGTTTTTTATATGGCTAGAAAGTCTGAGGCTTTCTATCATCTCCTAAAGGAAGGAGCTTTGTTTGTTTGTCAAATAGTTTGTTATTGTTCAGGTGCTTTTTATTTATAAAGTATTCCTATGGAAATGTATTTTTTTATTTCTTAGTTTCAGGTTAGCATTGTAAGAGATAGGTTTTATCATAGAATGTTATCCATCCATATGTTTTATTATTCCTTGTTCTCATTCATTCCCCTCCCCTACTGTCCTCTTCCCACTTCCTCTCTGCTTGGGTGATTCATTTTTACATCCAGGTAGTTCCTTCTGCTTTCTTAGGACTTATGTACCATGCAGTATTTCCCACCCTCCTTAAGATCTCTTCCAACCCTCTCGTGATACCTTTTTCAGTTTTATGACCTACAAACACATTTATTACACACATGTATATAATTCTAAGTCTAGCCTCTGCTTATGAGAGAAAACATTTGGTTGTATCCATTTTTCTACAAATTTCAAAACTTCCATTTTTCTTTATGGCTGCATAAAATTGTGTTGTATATATGTGCTACCTTTCCTTCATCCATCCATGTTTCAGTGGACACCTAGGCTGTGGCATATTGACTCAGAGTCCTTCAGGTATATATTTACCAGTAGCTTAGCTAGGTCAAGGTAGTTCTATTTTCAGTTTTTGGAGGAACTGCCATACTGATTTCTTTTTTTTTTTTTTTTTAAAGATTTATTTATTTATTATGTATACAACATTCTGCCTCCATGTATGCCCACACGCCAGAAGAGGGAGCCAGATCTCATTATAGATGGTTGTGAGCCACCATGTGGTTGCTGGGGATTGAACTCAGGACCTCTGGAAGAGCAGCCAGTGCTCTTAACCACTGAGCCATCTCTCCAGCCTCCTGCCATACTTGATTTCTATAGTGACAAGTTTGCATTCTAAATCATGTGGGATTTGAATAAGTTACAGAATAGAGTTTTCCATTCAAGTAAGAGAAATAAATTGTTGTGTTAGGAGCAGCGGGCTGCGTCCCCGGCACCCGGCTGCCCCCACGGCTAGCTTTACCCGAAATAATTACACGGAAACTGTATTCTTTTAAACACCGCTTGGCCCATTTCTATCTAGCCTCTTCTAGGCTAGCTCTCGCACCTGGACTAGCCCATTTCTAATAATCTGCTGTAGGCCACGAGCTGGCTTACCAGGAATGATCTTAACCTGCGTCTGTTTGGAGTGGGAGAATCATGGTGACTCCTTGACTCAGCTTCTTTCTCCCAGCTTTCTGTTCTGTTTACTCCTCCCACCTATGTTTTAACCTATGAGGACCAAGCAGTTTCTTTATTGCTTAACCAATGAAATCAACAGATTGATATATGACAATAAATGCTTTAAGAAAGTGTAGTTGAGCAGTAGTATGTTTAATCATGAGATATGTGGGGAATATGTCTAATAATAGGAGAAAATATTCTCCTATGAAGCATTTTACATCTTTTTGAGAAGGTTTTCTCCAAATATTTATACTTGTCTGAATGTCTTTAATATGACCATCTTTTATTAAGGAGAGAAGTGGGGAATTTAACCTCATGTAGCAGTGGCAAAGTATCAGCAGTTTAGTGGATAGGATGACTGTTCAGAGGAGCTCTGAAATGTCGAGAGTTTTCATGTTGCGCTTTGCATTAATTAGTAAGTTCATAACTTTTTTTAAAATAAATGCTTGCTTTCATTAAGCCCCAATTCAGTGTGTATAGTTTTTTTCTCTCAGTTATGTCTCAATAAAGCCATTAAAGGGGCTAAAGAGATGGCTCAGAGGTTAGGAATGTTTTCTATTCTTTCAGAGGACCTGAGTTTGGTTCTCAGCTCGTAACCACCTGTAACTTCCACTTGAAGGGGTCTGATGTCCTCTTCTGGCCTCCATAGACACAGCACTCACATGAACATACCTCTACCCCACCATCTACACATAGACACATAATTAAAAGTAATTTTAAAATGTGTTACTAAGCCACACTATAAACTTTTAACTTAGTATACTTTGTATAGATAAATATTTAATTAATTTTATTTTATTTTATTTCAGAATCTTACAAGGAAACCAGATTAAGTCAATTACACAGAAAGCATTCATTGGTCTTGAATCCCTTGAGTATTTGTAAGTATTTCATATATATTTGCTCACTGCAGAATCTTTGTGCTGGGTGTGGTGCCTGCCTTTAATCTCAGTCCTCAGGAGACAGAGGCAGGCAAATTTTCCTGAGTTTGAGGTCAGCCTGGTCTACATAGCAAGTTTAAAGCCAGACAGGGTTGCATACTGAGATTGCCTCAAAACAAAACAACTTTTGCTGTCCCTGGGAGGTGTACATGAACAATAAAGCATTTATGTAGCTTTACTATAGAGATGGCTACTGATTTTGCATTTCTCTTGATTTCAGAGATTTGAACAACAATGCTATAATGTCTATCCAAGAAAATGCTTTTTCTCAAACTCACTTAAAGGAACTGTAAGTATTTTTTTTTCCTCTTTTAATTATTAGTGCTTTTTGTATGTAAAGTACACCATTTGTGTGCTTGGTGGAGACAGAGGCCAGAAGAGGTCATAAGATCCTCTGGAACTGGAGTTACAGATGATTGTGAACCACTATGTGGGTGCTAGGAATTGAACCTGGGTCTTCAGGCAGAGCAGACAATGTTCTTAATCACTGAGCATCTCTGTAGCTCTTCATTGTCTGTAAAGAAAGACGGTGACCCAGGTGTTTTCAGAAGCATGTAATTTAAGCAGGAGATCTAGAAGTGTTGATATTGAGTTGTTTCAGTGCTGGTGTCATTTAAAGATACCCGGCACTGAGCATGCCCGAGCGTATGCTGCCTGTGCTCACAAGTAGGAATCCTTAGCACCACTCCTGGGCTCGAATGTGTACTTTACTTTCTGGACTATCAGAAACATGTGTCTCCAGTTCTTACCTTGTGATTGGTTAAGGTGGGTAGCAGTGGATTTTGTTCTTTTACTTTGTGAAGTTGCTCTACGATTTTGAGTTACTAATTTTAATGTATTTAAACTACTAAAATGCTCAGCAATTTAAATATTACAGTAGAAAAAGATAGTATTTTATACTTTTTTCACACATATTTTTAAAGTAAAAATTTAAATGTGTAGTGTTTTGCCTACATGTATATCTGTGTACCATGTATGCTTCTGGTGCCTGTGGAGTCCAGAAGAAGGTGTCAGATCATCTGGAATTGATGTTACGGACAGTTGTGAGCTGCCTTGTGAGTGCTGGGAACTGAACTCAGGTTCTGAAAGAGCAGTGATTTTAGCCACTGAGCCATTTCTTCAGCATCTTCTATGTATTTTTTAAAAATCATTTTATGTGTAAGTGCACCACGTACATGCATGTATGAGTTCAAGGAGGTCAGTCCTGCTGTCCTGGAACTCACTCTGTAGACCAGGCTGGCTCCGAACTCAGAGATCCACCCTGCCAAGTGCTGGGATTAAAGATGTGCGCTACCACCACCTGGCATGATAAGAGTTCTTAACTGCTAAGTCATATCTCCAGCCCCTAAAATTGTTTTTTATTAGTTTAGAGATTTTTCTTTGTTAAGGGAGTTAGCTGGGAATTGTTATTAATTTAAACTGTAGTGTTGGAAAATCAATATTCTAAGCGCTTTGGCTAGCGGCTACTCAAAGGGCATGCAATAGAATCAGTTCATGACAAGTCAGTGATAAAAATAAAGAGAACACTTGTAGGAATTTGTACAACAATTTGATATAATTATGACATCTTTGTAGTTTGTAGTAATTTATAAAGGACTTAGTTTTGGGACAGTGACATGGTTCAATGGATAATGGTGCCTGCCTTCAAGCCTTCAATCTTGAGTTTGATTCCGGGACCCACATGATGAAAGACCTGACTCCTACAGGTTGCCCTCTGACTTCCACATAAGTGCATGACAAGTTGCTAGACACGATAGCACACACCTTTAATCCCAGCACTGGGGAGCTAGAAGCAGGCAGGATCCCTATGAGTTTCACATCAGTCTGTTCTACATAGTGTGTTCCATGGCAGTCAGGATTATGTAGAGAGACCCTGCCATTGTCCACCATGTCCCCGAAAAGAATGTGGCATATGTGTATGCTACCCCCCCACACACAACATCTGTGCACACATATATGGTAGATAAACATTTAAACACATTTATTAAAGTACGGATTTGTAATAGGTTGGAAAATGTAAAAACTGGTTCTTACCACAGATTGAGATTTACTCCTGTCCTTATAACTTGTCACAGTAGACAAATTGCTTAGCTGGAGACTGACTGACTGTTGTCAGGATGGGAGGAGTGGTTCCCTAGATCATGTGGAGATACAGTGAAATAACGGTTTGAAGAGACATTCGTTCTTCATCCATTGTATACTCGATTGGATCATGGTCTCTCTCTCTCTCTTTATAGACAGTTGGTTTGTTTTTATTTTATGTACATTGGTGTTTTGCCTACATATGTGTCTCTGTGAGGGTACCTGATCCCCTAGGCTAAATAGATAGGGATTGTTTTAGTTTAATGTGATCTTGTGTAGTCTAATGTTCAAACCTTGCCTTATTTTTGACAAATGTCTCAAGATAAATTTTATATAAAAGTCTACTTTCTGATTTCAGCTTCACTTTGGGATCACTTGGCTAACACTTTGAAATTTTTCTTTTGTAGTGCTAGAGCCAAGCAAATGCTCTAGCACTGATCTATCCCTAGCCTTTATGACTTTATAAAAAAAATTTGTATGTTGTATACTTGATGTGTAGGGTGGGGAGAGGCTTGTATGCTGTAGCATATGTGTAGAGGTCTGAGACAACTTTGTAGATTCTTGTCTTCTTCTACCTTTATCTATGGGTTCTGGTATCAAACTCAGGTCACCAGGCTTTCATGGCAACTATCTTTATCTACTTAATCATCGTGACAACCACCTGAGCCTCCCCGACCCCTTTTGGCTTAAAGAAGTTTATTTCAGTTATGGAGGCTGGGAAGTCTAAAACCAAGACACCAGAAGATTATGCCACTGTATCAGTTCTCTTCCTGGCTTGCAGATGCTTCTTTCCCCTCATTCTCAGATGGCAGAGAGTGTGGGCATGCACTCAGAACAGCAAGAATGAGCAAGAGTAAGCCTCTTATGTTCTGAGCCCTATTTGTTTGTTTGCTTGTTTGTTTATTTTTTGAAACAGGGTTTCACTCTTTAGCTGTCCCGCAACTTGCTTTGTAGACCAGTCTGGCCTCGAGCTCACAGAGATCTCCTTGCCTCTGCCTCCCAAGTGCTGGGATTAAAGACATGTGCCAACAATGCCCTGCTTGAACCCTTTTTATATGGGCCCTCTGTCTTATGGTTTCTATTACTGTAAAGAGACACTGCGACATGGCAGCTCTTATAAAGGAAAACATTTATTTGGGGCTGGCTTACAGTTTCAAAGATTCAGTGTATTATCATCATGGCAGGACTTTGTACCATGCAGGCAGACATGGTGCTGGAGAAGGAGCTGAGAGTTCTACATCATGATCCATAGGCCGCACAAGGAGACTGTCACACTAGTTTGAGCATATAAGACTTCAAAGCCTGCCTCTACAGTGACACTTCTTTCAGCAAAGCCACATCTACTCCAACAAGGCCATACTTCCTAATAGTGCCACTCCCTATTAACTGAGCATTTAAGCACATGAGTTTATGGGGGGTCATAGCTATTCGAACCACCATAGTCTCATTATGTCGACCTGGCTGGCTTTGAATTCCTGGATTTAAGTGACCCTCTTGTATCAGCCTCCCAAGTAGCATGTTATAACACCCAACTCTTCCTGAAAATTCTTTATCTCTTTGCCTTATGAAAAGGGAAGCAATAAACTAATTTATGTGGTATGTTACCTGGAAAACGTCAATTAAGTGATACTAAATATTCTGTTGGTTAAAATACTTTGGAAGTTTTTTTCAAGTTCTTAGAAATTTGTTTATAGTTTTTGCTATCTGCTATAGTGTTAGCAATCATAATTTTGAATTTTTTTTGCCACAGGAATAACTGCATAATAAAACAAGCTCTTAACCACATTTTCCCATGAACCTCTTTGAAGCTGAAGCACTTTTGTATTATATTGTTTGCAGAAACTTTCAGGAACACATCAGAGTAAAATATAATCATCTGTGATGACAAAGGTTCATGGAGAAGATTAGACAAGAACAGGTTTCTGATTATTTATAATAACCACATTGGTACTTGTACCATTGCTCTCAGAACTTGTAGAATTCTGATGAAGGAATTAGTGGAGTTATGAAATTATTATCCAAAGTTAAAGCAAGAATTAATTATGGGGGCTGGAGAGATGGCTCAGTGGTTAAGAGCCCTATCTGCTCTTCCAGAGGACCCTGCTTCACTTTCTAGCACCCATATGGTAGTTGACAGCTGTCTGTAACTTTAGTCCTAGGGGATCCCATGCCCTTTTCTCACCTCTGAGGGTACCATGCATGCATTTGGTACATAGACATATATGTAGACAAAATACCCAAACACACACACACAAATAAAACACTTCAAAAATTAATTATGGGGCTTGCGCATAATGGCGCCTTTCTTCAATCCCAACACTAAAGTAGGGGAGATAGTTGGATCTCTGAGTTCCAGGACATCCTGGACTACCTAGTGAATTTTTTTTTAAGATTTATTTATTTATTATGTATACAGCATCCCTTCCGTGTATGCTTGCATGCCAGAAGAGTGCACCTGATCTCATTACAGATGGTTGTGAGCCACCATGTAGTTGCTGGGAATTGAACTCAGGACCTCTGGAAAAGCAGTCAGTGCTCTCAACCTCTGAGCCATCTCTCCAGCCCTACATAGTGAATTCTAGGTCAGTCAGGGCTACTTAGGAAGACCATTCATCAATAATAATAGTAATAGTAATAATAATAATAATATGATGATGATGATGACTGAACCAGTCAAGTTGCTGGTTCTTTACTGTTCTCTTTCCAGATTTAAGGAACTCATTTCTGTTTTTTCTTAGGCTTTCTATGACTTGGAACAACTTGGCAAACTATATCTTTAGGGGGGATATGATTGCCTTCCTCTATCTATAGAGCTCTCCAGAATTCAGAAACTTAGTGGGTATCATTATTTTCATGACAATATAGTTGTTATGTAAAGTGAGTTGGATTGTATTTCCGTTTAAGAGTACACAATTGGAGAGTTTGACTAAAATATCATATTTGAGTGACATAAAGTCAGGTATGACTAGAGAGTTTTAAGGAACTCAGGTTGACCTTAAGACACCAATGTTTATAAAGCTCCTGGAAAAACTTAAAAGTTTTTCCTTATAAGTAAGCATGTTCTGGCTGTCCCACAAACTTCTGAGTATTTTGGGAGCCTTTAGGACTAGCTGTGCAAGACTAGCAAAAAAAAGAACTATCCGAAGGTAAATCCTGGAGCTTATGTCTGGTGGCCAGTTCCTGACTTGGCTTCCTAACCTGCTGAGAAGCTTTGAAAACTTCCAGCAAAGCTAATTTAAAAAAGCCACTGTGGTCAAGCACTATTCTCACTGCGCTATAAATAATGAGCCAAAGCTAATGAGAACTGGCTTTATTTTTAAACAAGAGTAAAGGGGAAGGAGTGGTTATAGAGAGAGAATTGTTGTGTCCTTTGTGGTTTCTGTAGTGTAGATTTGTCAGTCTGTACTGAGTTCTCGGTCCTCTAGTTTGCTCTCGTACCTCTCGCCAGCTTTCTGAGATAATGTTTCCATTTATTCTCCAGCGTCCTGACTTGGTACATAAGGAAACAGCCTTCCCCCAAAGTTGTTAGTTGCATCAGGAGAGATGCTGTAATCGTAATCAGTCTTGTATAGCCTGCCTTCCTGCATGTTGCTGGGTGGAAACTGGGGAAATGTGGAACTGATAGTTGCCAAGATTCATCCTAACTCTGAAGATGCTTTGAGACCAACATCTAAGAATCATTGTAGTTAATCTTTTGTTGTTGTTTTTGTTTGTTGAGACAGGGTTTCTCTGTGTATCCCTGAGTGTCCTGGAACTCACTCTGTAGACTAGGCTGGCCTTGAACTCAAAGATCTACCTGTTTCTGCCTCCCACATGAAGGTGTGTGCCACCATGCTACTCTTTTCTGGATTTAGAAACTTGAGTTTACAGTTTGTTTTAGCCACTGAACCTTGTTTTTATTTTCATAGAAATGTGCCCCCCATTATTAAGGGCTTATACCATCTAGTGATTGATATATAATTTATTTATTTTTTTTTTTGCTAGTCTTGCACTGTATTGCCTTGACCACGTCAGGTCTTGACTGCATACTTGTGCAGTGGGTGCAGTTCCTTCTACTGCTACTTCTTGGTTTTCAGCTTCTCTTTGTGCTTGATAGATGGCACATAGCTCTCATCTCCTTGGGTCACAGGTCCAGAGGCTTTTATTTCTTGCCCTTATAGAATCTCCTGAGGTTTTCTTTTTAAGTCTGATTAATGGCAGTGAGGACACGGGCAGTGTATTTTTTGGGCTACTAATATCTAGGAGAGCTGGGAGGGGGTTGGGGGCTGTTACCTTTTTACTTATACAAAGCTGGGACAGCTCCAGATTCTAATCTGCTATCTACACTAGGCACCACACTATAAATCTGCTAGGTCTTGATTTCTGTGTCTAAAAAATAGGGCAGACAATGCTTGCGTGGTTATATTACCTGTTTCCCTTTAAAAGAAGAAAAGAAAACCTTTATCAGGCAAGGGTAGTGACTCAGGCCCTATAATCCTACCAGTTAGGAAGCTGAGACATGAGGACAACCTCAATTCAAGTACAGTTTTCTCTCTCTCTCTCTCTCTCTCTCTCTCTCTCTCTCTCTCTCTTTGCTTTCTACCCCTCTCACACCTACTTTGCCTACAAGAGCCTAACAGTGTACACGCACACACAGAGTTTTCCCTGAAGTGTGTGAATATTATATAATAAAATATTAGCAAAAAGTATCTTTTATATGTAACTCTCAAGAGTATCACAAAGCGTGAGGAGGAACGCCAAAAAGCATAGAAATTTTAATAAGTGCAGACTTAAAAATATTTTAAGGGCTGGGTAGATGGTTTAAAGAGGTAAAAACAGTTTCTAGGCTCCCAGGCTGATGACCTGAGTTGGATTCCCAGATCAGTGGAAGGAGTGACCCTCCATACATGTACTGTGGCATGATCCCCCTTCCCACCTAGTTAATAGAGATTTAAATCATGCACAAAGAATGAGTTGTAGTGTTCCCCAAATTGTTTGCTTTCTCTGCTAAGGGATCACGGAGAGAAAAACACTGATCCCTCAAAGGGATCTGTTTTATAGACAACATTTTTTAAAAGTGACTCTCACTCTGAGTTGAAGTATATTGCCAGAGGGCTAAAGTGCTTTAAGTCTTGATGAAATAATTTGAAAATAGCAGTATACTTCCCACATAGAGCTCTTTCAGTGCTTCAAAATCTGTGACTAGCCTTGCCCACAATGTTTCAAGAATTTAAACGTCAGGAACATAAGCCCGATACATGACTATCCACACCCCTTTCACCAGAATATACTAGTTATTCACCTTCTGACAGACTTACCCAATGCCCCTTGTTCTTTTCTTACCTTCACCTTTGCATCTCTGCACATATATAGTTTTTATGTAGACATTGTACATATAAGTCTTGTTTTCAGACCATCTAAAAGTTGTAAAGACATTGAGGGACTGGAGAGTTGGCTTGGCTGTGAAGAACAGTTGGTGGTTTTGCAGGGAATTCAGGTTTGGTTTTCCGCACCCACATTTCATGCTCACAACCATCTGTTTCTCCAGTTCCAGGGGATCTGATACTCTCTTCAAATGTCCTCAGACACCAGGCATATACACATATTACATATACATGCAGGAAAAACTTCAACACATATTAAAATAAAAAATTATAGATGTTATGATACTTTATTTCTGAATAGCTTGGCAGGTATTTTCTAAAACCAGGGACATTTTTTACATAGCTACAATGTCATTTTCATACTCAATGAAATTAACATTTACAAAATTATATCTAGAATATTGCTTATCTTCAAATTTTTCCAATATCGGAAATATCACCCTGACTGGAGATGCAGCTTAGGTGGTAAAGTGCTTTCCTAGCATGCCTAAGAAACTCTAGGTTTAGTTCCCAGTTAAGCCAGATGTGGTGTTGCACAACCGTAAATCCTAGCATTTGGGATGTGGAGGCAAAAGGACTGGAAGTTAAAGGTCATCCCTGTGTACAGTGAACTCAAAGCCATCCTGGAATATATGAGTCCCCATCTCCAGCAAACAAACCAAACACACAGAAGTATATACACATGCATATAATATATACACATGTATATCCCTCCCTGTTTAGAACCCCTACCCACGAACAAGAATTGTGTCGGTAGGTGTCATTGTGTATTTCTGAGATTCTAAGTTCGAGGCCAGCCTGGGTAACTCTTGTCTCATAACAAACATGCATGCATGAAATGACTCTTTACTTGTCTTTAATCTAAAATGATTCTCTTGTCCTTCAGTCTTTTTTGATGTATTTCATAACACTGACATGTAATTAAGGCTGTTTGTTTTCTTACAATTAGGTGAACATTTTGCTATACATAAATGTGTAGCAAAGTTATACTGGAGAAACTAGAGTAAAGCTAAAATGAAAGGTTCTTTTCCTTGTTTTCTTTCTGCAGTGTTCTGAACACAAACAGTTTGCTCTGCGATTGTCATTTGAAGTGGCTGCTTCAGTGGCTGCTGGATAACAACTTTCACCATTCTGTGAATGTCAGCTGTGCGCATCCTGAGTGGTTAGCAGGGCAAAGCATCCTGAATGTGGACCTGAGAGATTTTGTCTGTGGTTTGTATTTCTGTTTTCAAGTTTTTAAATTTCTCTTAACTATTGTAACAACAAAATAAAGGAGATGAACAAAAACAAAACAAACAAACAAAAACCCACCCCCAGATGGCTTTCGACAGCCCATCTTATGCCCTGTGGTGTTGCTCTCTGTCCTTTGCAAATACAGGATATATTTTGTATTCTTTGACTTAGTGTTTTATAAATGGTTGTTTTCCTCACTGTTCTTGTTTGTCTTTATAATGCAGGGACCCTCTCAGTGCTCCCTTCTCACTGGCTTTATTTGAGAGGAATTGTTAACTTGAGGATAAGACTTCAGGATTTTTAATTATTAACTTTAGAAGTAAGACTTCTGAATCATTATGTATTTTTTTTTCTACAAGAAGACTTTTAGTAGATTTTGAAAAGAACCAACAAGACAAATTTTGAAAATGCATTAGTTTATGTGGCTATCAGCAATTTTAAGTATATAACATTATGGTGTTTATAATCACCAATTTCATTTTTTGGATGTAGTTTTTGGTAAAAGGACAGACAACTTGGGATAGTCAGTCCTCTCCTTCCACTGGGAGTGTTGAGGGATCATGTCGTTAGGCTTGATGGAAACTCTTTTACCCACTGAGACATTTCCCTGCCCCAAATGCAATTTCTTTTCTTTTTTTAATTCATCTATATTTTATGTATGTAGGTGTTTTGCCTGCATGCATGTCTGTGTGTGCAGTGCCCGGGAGGCCATAAGAGGACATCACATCCTTCCAGAACTGGAGTTGCAGAAGGTTGTTAGCTCTAATGTGCTGGGAGCTGAACCTGGGTCCTTTGCAAGAATACCTGGTGTTCTTAACTGCTCTTGTTAACTGCTCTCGAGCCCCTTTATGCAGTTTCTTAGGGCTCAAAGTGACAGCATATCTTTGAGACAGTAGAGACAGTCATAGACAGTATGTTCAGACAGTATGTCCTGAATATAACATTTATGATTTCAAGAATAAATTTTTATTTTTTTTTCTCAACTTGGAAAGTTTTTTTTTATATAATTAAATCTTCTTTACAGTGGATTGAATTCTGCTTACACTGTCATGCTTTGAATTTTACTTAGTTTTAAATGTAAGGCATACTATATGTTTTTGAGACAGGGTTTCACTGTGTAACTCTGTCTGGTCTCGAATTCACTATGCAGACCAGACTAGCTTGGCCTGGAACTCAGACATTTGCCTGTCTCTGCTTCACAAGGGTTGAGATTAGTGGTGTGTGCCACCGGTCTGCCTCATACCATATGTTTTATACTATTCCACTTACACCTTTGAAGGCACGATGGAATGTTACCTGGTAAAGATACTGGTTCAGGATTTCCGTAGCAGCTTCTCTGAATCCATAATGTTGTTATTTATGAATCCATAGTGCACTCACCAGTCCTAAACCAGTTTTCACTTGTGAATTTATCCTGTTTGAATTCTTCACTATTTAATGTCAAAGCTATGTACAAAGTACTTTCAAGTCATGTATTTATTAGTAGTTTCCTTGAAAAAGTAAGTTTTTGTTCCCATTTTCTGTATTATACAGAAATGACAATGGTTATCATAAACATTTTGTATATGTATCATTATATATGGAACATAAATATCATATTGTGTGTACATACATGGTATGGTAGAATTAGAATTTATCGTGAAATTCTTACATAAGGTTTTTCTCCACATCTATCCCCACTCATTGGTAATGCTTAGGAAATGGATAGTAAGCATCTAAGAGTCCTGAGGGATGGTAGAAAGAGTACTGGATGCTGACATCCAGAACTTGGGTTCCAGCCCACCTTCTGTCACTGCCTAATGCCTTTGAACAAACTGTTTAACTGGAGTTTACTTTTCTCACCTTAAACAAGGGATTAGATAGGAGAGATAGCTCAGCAGTTAAGAGCACTGACTACTCTTCCTGAGGACCCAGGTTCAATTCCCGGCACCTACCATGGCAGCTAACAACTGACTATAACTCCAAGATATGACACCTTCACACAGATATACAGGCAGGCAAAGTACCAATGCAAACAAAATAAAAATAAATAAATTATAGTTCCAGGACAGGCTCCAAAGCTACAGAGAAACCCTGTCTTGAAAAATCAAAATGAAATATATAAATAAATAAATTATTGAAAAAACAAAGCAAATAAAAAACCAACAACAAGGGATTTAAGCTCTTTATAGTCTCCTTCAATCTTAACCCCTGTGAATGAAGCTTTTAGTTTTACAGTATTTGTTTTAAAATTGAATCTGAAGTAAAAATAACCGACTTGGCCACTTGCATTTATTCCCTTTAGATGATTTTCTGAAGCCTCAGATGAGGACACATCCTGAAAGCACAGTTGCTTTGCGAGGTGCTAATGTGACTCTGACGTGCACTGCGGTGAGCAGCAGTGATTCACCCATGTCTACTGTGTGGCGCAAGGACAGTGAAATCCTCTATGACGTGGATATTGAGAATTTTGTTCGCTATCGGCAGCAGGCTGAAGAAGCTCTGGAATACACTAGTGTCCTGCACCTCTTCAATGTGAACTTCACAGACGAAGGGAAATACCAGTGTATTGTCACTAATCACTTTGGCTCTAATTATTCACAGAAAGCCAAACTGACTGTGAATGGTAAGGAATTGTGCTACTTGACTTTTGAAATACTTTCTTTTTTGCTTATTTGTATAATTCTGGAATATATGCTATGACTGTCTGGCCTATCTGGCCATGCTGATGGGCAGGTATACTTGGAAGTACTTTTTACACCTAAATTATAAGTCACTTGACCAAGAAAATTAGGTCACACCCCACATTTGGAGGGAACTCTCAGTGTTATTTTCTCTTGGTTGTGGCATATGGCAGGGGTGGACTTTTGGGTTACCCCCCTACCTGCTGTCCTGTACTCTTTGCCCCAGGAGATGCTTTACTCCTACTTCTGTTTCTCCTGAAGACATTCTTTTGATGGTCTTCATTTTCTTTCCAAAACCACAATTCTTTGAAAACCATGAATTCTTTTCTAATATGCTAGCTGTGTCCTCTATACTCAAGAGTGTTTAGGACATCTCCAGATCCAGTGGTCTCCGTAGTTCTCCGATATGGCCTTAATGATTTTGAAAATAAAGCTCTCCTAGTAGTTATAAGAAAAATTTTCCAAAGCAACTTAGTTTATTGTCTATGAGAACTGAGTAACTACAGCATTTTAGGCTGTGAGCAACCAAAAGATATATTTGTGTCCTATTCCTGTTTCTTTTTTGAATTTCTAGCTTTTTAAAAAAGATTTTATTTTATTATTTTATGTGTGTGAGTGGTTTGCCTTCATGTATGTCTGTACCTCATGCATGCCTGATGGCCATGAAGGCCTGAAGACAGCATTGGATCTCCTGAGACTAAAGTAACAGACAGTTGTGAACTGCCGTCTGGGTGCTGGGAATTGAGCCCAAGTCCTACAAGTGCTCTTAACTACTGAGGTAACTCTCCAGCTCTGAACCCTGCTCCAGTGTTTCTTAAATGAGATTTTTAAAAATATTTATTTATTATGTATAGTGTTCTGTCTGTATGTCTGTCTGCAGGCCAGAAGATGGCACCATATCTTATTATGGTTGTTTGTGAGTCACCATATGGTTCCAGGGAATTGAACTCAGGACTTCTGGAAGAGCAGCCAGTGCTCTTAACTGCTGAGCCATCTCTCCAGCCCCCTTAAGTTAGATTTTTAAAAGCATAATTAAAACCAAACAAACAAACAAAAAATCCCATGGTTCTCTTCACACTTGTTCATATTAGATTGGGAAGTCTCATTTAACTTTCTAAGTGAAAGAGTAGTATTAAATATCAAGTTCTAAACTGACATTCAGGAAAGACTTTGACTTTCTGACTTCCTTCTCATTGGCATGGTCACTAGGCGTGGTGTGTACTCTAGAAATACAGTGCTACTGTGCTCCACACATTCAGGTGCTGGTGAGAAAGATGCTTTTAGAAGCTGGGTTCATTGGCAGTCCAGAGAATATGTTTTCTCAAAGAAATGAAGCATTTTACATCAGAATTTCACCTGTTAGATTTATTAGATTTGTGTGCTTGTGCGTGTTTTTTTTTTTTTTTTGCCTACTTTCTCTGCAATTTTTTTTGAACAGAGATGCCATCTTTTCTAAAAACTCCTATGGATCTAACCATTCGCACTGGTGCCATGGCCAGATTAGAATGTGCTGCAGAAGGGCACCCTGCACCTCAGATTTCCTGGCAGAAAGACGGTGGTACTGACTTTCCTGCAGCCCGAGAAAGACGAATGCATGTCATGCCTGAGGATGATGTCTTCTTCATTGCCAACGTGAAGATAGAAGACATGGGCATCTACAGCTGCATGGCACAGAATATCGCAGGCGGCCTCTCAGCAAACGCCTCACTCACTGTGTTAGGTATGCGTACTTTGTCAGGACCACTGCTTTACTGGAGCCTCTGAGAGCTGCTTGGAGGTTTTGATGTGATTTTTTTTTTAACTTTTTGTTGTTCTTGTTTTTTTTTTTTTTTTTTTTTTTGAGACAGGGCTTCTCTGTGTAGCCTTGATTGTCCTGGAACATACTCTGTAGACCAGGCTGATCAAAGAGATCTGCCTCCTCCTACCTCCTAAGTGCTGGGATTAATGGTATATACCACTTCTACCTGGCTAAAACATGTTTTTTAATGTATGCCTTGAATCCAAGGCAGTTCAGGTCTCTGTTTTTTTAGATACAAAGTTTTGTGGGGTCATCTCTTCCTCCTTCTCCCCCACTACCCCCATAGCCCAGGAAAACTCTATAACTCCTGAGAACTCACTATGTGTTACAGGTGAGCCACTCTGATCTGATTGTTAAAAAACCTTTAAAAGAAGTGTGTTAACTTGAGGGCTGAGGCAAAAGGATCAAGAGCTTGGTTATGTTGATAACGTGTCTTAAAAACAGTAGAAATCCCAGCACTAATGGCTGGTAGCCCTGACTTGTGTGTGCCAGGCCAGTGCTGTACTGAGCTAGCATCCCAACCCTGCTTTTCTTTCTCTTAGAGACAGGTCTTGCTAATTTGCTGAAATGGTTGTAAACTTGTAATTCTTTTGCTTTGGCCTCCTGAGTAGAGAGGGTTTACAGCCATGCATCATCATAACCAGTTCATAATTAGATTTTTTTCTTTTTTGAGGCTTTTGTGTTTCTGAAACATTAACTGTTAATCTTCATAAAACCACATATTTCATCATACTCTTAATAGTCTTAGGGTATCAATTTCCTAACTTAGTATTTTTTACTTCCTCTTAGAGACACCCTCGTTTGTTAGACCTCTGGAGGACAAGACCATCACTCGAGGTGAAACGGCAGTATTGCAGTGCATAGCTGGAGGGAGTCCTGCTCCTCGCCTCAATTGGACCAAAGATGATGGGCCGCTCTTAGTAACAGAACGACACTTCTTTGCTGCAGCCAATCAGCTTCTCATCATTGTAGATGCTGGGCTAGAAGATGCTGGAAAATATACCTGCATTATGTCTAATACCCTTGGGACAGAACGAGGACATATTTACTTAAATGTCATTTCATCCCCCAATTGTGACTCTTCTCAGAATAGCATTGGACATGAGGATGATGGTTGGACCACAGTTGGCATTGTCATCATTGTTGTGGTCTGCTGTGTCGTTGGCACTTCTTTGATCTGGGTCATTGTTATTTATCATATGAGAAGGAAAAATGAAGACTACAGTATCACAAATACAGGTAAGTGGCACCCAGATGACACATGGCGTATTCTTAGGATTGTAGGATTTAGTAAAAAATAAAAAAGCTGAGTACTGTGATTGATTACTTGCTAAGAGATGTAAGGAACTTTTTCTGATGAAAATAACCTATCTGGGGAAAAATTTGTAAGAATTTGTATATACTATATATACTTCCCCCTAAATTTAGCTCTTAAAATTGTATTACAGGCATGGTTTCCTTGTTCTTGTGGGGTTTTTGTTGTTTTGGTCTTTTGATTTTTTGAGACAGGTTTTCTTTGTGTATCCCTGGCTATCATCACTTGATCTCTAGACCAGGCTGGCCTTAAACTCAGAGATCTACTAGCCTCTGCCCCCGGAGTGTTGGGATTAAAGGTGTGCACCACCGTGCCCAGTTTGTTCTTTTCTTTTTAGAGGATCTCAGTGTATGGCCCTGACTGACCTGGAACTACAGACTGACATTGAGTTTGCAGTGATCCTCTGCTTCCTCCTCCTGTGTGCTGGCATGGTATTACAGGTGTGGTGAACCATGCCTAGCTGATATATATATTTTTCTATAGAGCCTAAGGTTCATTTCCACCATAGTTTGTTTTAGGGGAGAGTTGAACCCTTGTGTGTGACTAGGTCTTTTACCCAGGGTCTGCAAGAGAAGCAAGCCAGGTAGAGAGATTGTTAAAGTGTAGCTGTAGATAAGATTTTAATGTTTAGTTTTTTGTTTTTCCTTTTGTTAACCGCTCACCCCCAACCCCCCGCTGGTAATTCTGGGAGTGAACCCACAGCCTATACATTAGGCAAACCAAGTCATACTTCTAAAATGAAACTCTGAGAAGAACATTAGTTTAAAAAATTATGCTAAGGGAATATGACGAGCTATTGGGGTCCCAAGTCCATACCGTTTTCCAGGACAGTGTCAAAGTAGAACATATTTATAAAATTGCCTTCTGAATGTTGACTTCAACTGCCTGAGTTTGAGAGTTACAGATGTCTCTTTACAGAGGAGCTTAATTTGCCTGCAGACATTCCCAGCTATTTGTCTTCCCAAGGAACACTGTCTGAACCACAGGAAGGCTACAGCAACTCTGAGGCAGGCAGTCATCAGCAACTTATGCCTCCTGCCAACGGATACATACACAAAGGCACTGACGGTAGGCACTTTACTGTTCGTAGTTACACTTTCAGCCTGTTCTAGTGGGTTTATTGTTCATTGTAGTTTTCCTATTAGCCTGAGGCAATATTTTAAGGTAAAATACTTAGAACATTTAACTTCATGCAACATGGAATGAAAATTGACTATAAAGTCTTAACCAGAGGAGCCATCTTAAAAACAAAACACGTTACCCTTAAACAGGAATTGAAGGACACAGCCAAGGCTCTTGTATCTCTGTCATCACAAGAAGAGGATGTTTTAGAAACTCTTTTCAAGTGTTTCTTGCCCTTTTAGAGATGAGCATCCTTCAGATAGCATCCAAAGGACATTAGGTTCTCCTCCTGACAGGTAGATACTGAGTAAAATATGACTCTCAGCCTATAATGGAGAACTTCAAAGGGCTGTCCCCTACTAAAGTGACTAGAGCCTCCTCTTGCCCTTCCCCCCTCACTTCTGTAGAAGGTGACAGACCCAGGAAGGTGGATTTGACTAGGGATAATGTGAGAAGTTACTGTTGATTGACTGATAAAAGTAACATGGGCTCTCATGCCATGCTTTCGTTTGTTCAAGCCAAGCTGTATCTCAGAGCACAGGTTCAGGCCTGTCTTAAAACTAAAGTTGGAGTTTAGTCTCTGTAGGCTAGACAGAGATTTAACATTAGAATTCAAGAGCATGGGCTCTGAAGCCGGAATGCCTAGGTGCACATTTCAGCTCTTCCTCCTGTCGTAACTCTCAGTAGTGGAGAGAGAACTGTATCTGCTCCATGGGGATGCTGTAAGGAAAAAGTGAGTTAATTCGCATAAGGACCTTGAAATCTCACCTGGTTTATAAAGTAAGTGTGTAGTAAACGTTACAACTGTAGAAGAAAGTTGATTATGACAAAACTCTACCTTAACAGAAAAGCATATGGGTTCTTTCCCATCTTATTAGGTGGCACTGGTACCCGGGTGATCTGTTCAGATTGTTATGACAATGCCAACATCTACTCGAGGACCCGAGAATACTGTCCATACACCTATGTTGCTGAGGAGGATGTTCTGGATCAGACTCTGTCCAGCCTCATGGTTCAGATGCCCAAAGAGACATTTTTATCACATCCTCCCCAAGATGCTGCTACTCTGGAGAGTCTGATACCATCAACAGAGAGAGAGCTTTCTGCCTTTCCCACCAACCATGAGAGGATGACTGAGAAGCTTCCCTTCTCACAGATGAGCAGTGGTAATGGATGCTTTTGTTCCTTTCTGAACTTTTGATTTCACTTTCACCTGATCTGCCCTTCTGTTCTATCGGTAGTACACTCATTTCACAGGAAACAAATTAGTATACTATACTATTATATTATATTATACTATATTATACTTTATTATACTATATTATATTAGTATACAAATTAGCTAGTGTCAAATAGAGGTCTTTACTTATCTTCATTTAAATAATGGAGATATGAAGTGCTACACATACAGCATGAAAAACCTAACGTGTTTTGTTTGCTCTTCTGTCAGGCAAGCAATCACAGCACCATATACCTAGCTTTTGTCAGCAAAACAGAGCTCTTTCTGGACCAATCAGCTGTCACTTCCTCTCAGAGGAAGAACATGGGGAATGGGGCACAGGGCAGTAATTGCAGGGTTGTTGTGAGGAAGGCCACTTGTTGCTGCTCAGCCCCAAAATAATCACAAAGAAACTATATTATTTAAATCACTGCTTGGCCCATTAGTTCTAGCTTCTTCTTAGCTAACTCTTACATACTAATTTAACTCATTTCTAGTAATCTGTATATCGCCACAACACTGTGGCTTACCGGCGTCTGCCCAGTAGGGCTATATGGCTTCTCTCTAACTCCTCTTCCTTTCTCCCAGCATTCAGTTTAATTTTCTCCACCTAGCTAAGTTCTGCCCTGCTATAGGTTCAAAGCAGTTTCTTTATTCATTAATGATAATCACAACATACAGAGGGGAATCCCACATCACAGGGTCACACAGGAAGGTATAGTGTTTTTTCAGGTTTTATGTGGAGTTAGTTACCATGTCTGGGTGCCACTCTGTAGTAGGGAGCTGCGGTGGGCTGCATTCCCGCCCAGCTCCGCATGGCTAGCTTTACCTGAAATAATTACACAGAAACTGTATTCTTTTAAACACTGCTTGGTCCATTAGCTCTAGCCTCTTACTGGCTAGCTCTCAAATCTAGATTAACCCATTTCTAATAATCTGTGTAGCACCACGAAGTGGTGTCTTACCAGGAAAGATTCAGCATGTCTGACCTGGTGGCTGGATCCATGGTGTCTGCCTGACTCGGCTTTCTTTCTCCCAGAATTCTGTTCTGTCTACTCCACCTACCTAATTTTCTGTCCTATCAAAGGCCAAGCAGTTTCTTTGTTAATTAACCAATGAAAGCAACAGATAGACAAATGACCTTAACCAAAAGACAGATGACCCTTCTCCATCAGATAGCTAGCAGGTTTTCATCCCGGTCTGATAAATATAGCTATTTATTATAACCCGATAAGCCCCACCTTAGGGAGGTATTTTCTTAGTTGAGATTCCCTCCAATGACTTCAGCCTGTGTCAAGTTGACATGAAATTAGCCAACACAGTTTTTAAAGCAGAAAAGCCACTAAATTTGCAGGTGAAGAAAAAAAGCATGGTATTAGAAACTAGCTTTTTAGTTCTGTTGAATATAAAGGTTTGGTAGTTTGTAGTTCCAGTTTTTATTTTGTTGTTGTTTTTAATGTTGGCATTGTGATCTCAGTGTCCTTATCAAGGATGCTGGGCATCTTTACTTCTTTTGATGATTAGGTTAAAAGGGTATCAGGGGGCTGGGGATAAAGAACATTTGTTGCTCTTAAAGAGAACCTGGGTTCGATTCCCAGCTCTGACGTGGCAGCTCACAACTGTCTGTAACTTCAGTTCCAGGAGATCTAGTTCCCTTTTCTGGCCTCTTTGGGTACCAGACACACATGTGATATACAGTCATACATGCAGGCAAAACACCCATACACATTTTTAAAAAACGATACCAAGAAATTAATTTTGAAATTCCTGCTGTCTCTGATGATATTTCTTGTCTCTTGTTCTCAGAAATATTTCAGCGGCCTCTGTGGAACATGAACAGAGAACCAGGCCTGCTTCCCTTTTGCCAACAGCCTGTCCTTGAGTCACCACAGCTTCCGCGACATGAGGGCCTGGCAGAGAGGGATCCAAACTGCTCCTCACCTGTGTCCTGCCACAAGTTACATGACCACACTTTTGATTTCAGCAGGACTCGGAACATTCAAGATGGTAGTGAGGGCACATGAAGCCCGTCCACGAGAAAGTCTGAGCAGAGACTCAGGTTGGTTCATTTACTACCTCAGAGTTGAGAAGAACCCCCAAAGTCAGCGTTTGCATTACTCTTTGCTTCGAATTATATCTGGCCACACCAAAGTAGCCTGATGTTTGGCCTTACACCTGGCGAAGAAAAGGTAGTGGCTGGCAGAAATGTACTACAGAAGTGTGTACCACGCTGAGAGGTCACAGCCCCGGCAGAAGACGATGGACAAGTGTCCCTCCAGACGGCCTCACAGTGACATGCCTAGGTGTGCACTGCCTGCCATGAAGGGTGTCATTGCTGCTTAGCTGCTGGCTTGCCCCAGTCCTCAGAATGGTCGTGAGAAGACATTACTGCTTTGACATTTTACTTTGCCTTCCAAGCAAGGAACAGAGATAACTTCTGAGCTCTCCTGAGTCTGACTGAGACTCGAGAATGGAGGCCGAGACTTTGATATTCAAGGTCTTCGGCTGGAATCCTTTCGCCAACTGGTACCAGAGCAAAGGCTTTTGTATTCTTCTGGAGTTGTTTTTTGTTTTTGTGTGTGTGTTGTATGTTTGTTTTGTCCCTATAACCAGGGATGTCATTGTAAATATATGTACATTTATAAATAATTTTTCTACTCATTGACCTTGTGTGTTGGCTACAGTGTAAATATTTTTGATATGCCCAAATTATATATAATGCCTATCTAGTTACTGTATGGGCAGCAACTTCTCAAGATCATAGACTTTGCATAACTTAGTTTAGTGAGGTCTACAAACTCTGTTTAAAGCTCTAAGACTTTGTCACGAAGCTCAAGTAGAGGGACAGGGTACTTTGTGATTGTGTGCTCACAAACTCGAGCTTGGTGTAATTAACTGCTTGCTTCACGCCTGAAGGTCCGCGCATCCAATCACTCACCGTCTGTTTACAAGTGCCAGGTGATAACCTTGTTCTCGTAGCATAAATGTCTTGTTCTTCCAGAGCCCGGCAGCCTTGCCACAGCCCTGTGAGCATAGAAGATGGCTTATTTGGGGATTGTCTTCTTTCAGCAAAGTGCTTTGATGACAAGGAAACCAAAGATTGTTCTTTTTTTTATGTTTACTTTGTTTTTAATCTCCACGAATGTAGCAGTGTATTAAGAAGGGAAGTGTGCCCTCGGGAGCCAAAAAACTTTATGTAAACAACAAATGTCAACACTAATGCTAACGAAATGTCACGTGCTTTCAGCCTGTCCTCTGTGTAATACCAGCCTCCTACTTAAATGGTCATGTTTTCTTCATTTTCATTTTGAACCTTTAAAAAATTATTATAGTCTTTCATTCCTTTGGACCATACGCTTTCTTCCTTTTGGACTGTGTTCCAGTTTTATAGTGGTCTGACTAGAAATTAAGAGCCGGCCCCTTCCTGGTGCTGCCCTGGCTAGCCACATCTGACTCTTACTGCGGAAAGAGGCTGTTTACTAGCTGCTCTAAGCCGCTCTCCAGCTCTCCAGGAACCAGAGAGGATTGTGCTACTTCAGTAAAGAGCCGCCTTTGTCAGCTGTTAGCTAGATCAAGAGTCATGCTGCTTGCTCTGACTTTAGCTGTATTTATTTCCCCAAAACAGGACTAATGGTCTAAGAAATGCTCAGGGGAGGGAACAGTCTCTGCTTTTAAACAGTGTCAGTAAACAGACTCACGTCTGGATTGAAAAGCTGCATTTTGTCTCTGGAGTAGCAGTGCTCCAGCACGTGGGCTCAGAGTGGAGGTGTGCTGCCGCTCGCTTGTTCTGTGGTCAGAGTTCAGCGCGCTGTCAGCTGTGATCTGTCAGGGTAGAAAGCAGGCCCTGACCCAGTCCTCTAGAAATACTTCATCCAGGACGTCACCTCCAAGCTTCAGCAGTAACCTTTCTGCTGGGGTGTCAGGCTGGTCTCCTAAGGGTTGCGAAATGTTGGACTTCCCTCCCAGATATCCCTGGCTTGTTACATAACTTATTAGGAATCCATCTACAGATGGGAAGAGCCTGTTTCTGCTTTAAGAATAACAATAGCTTCTTACATTAGAGAAAGGAATTCCTGAAAAAACTTGCCCATGTTTGACCAAGCAGTGTCTACCCTCCAATAGTGATAAAATTGGCATTTCCTCAGTGCTTCTTCCAGCTGATGGGTTTCTGCTGGTTGTACCTTCATCTGCAGGCTGCTGTCCAGATAGGAAGTATGTGAAATCCAGCCCTGTGAACAGCTGTCTGTAAGACCCCACCTCAGAAGCTTTGCCCAGGCAGTTTTTGGTGAGGTGACTCTCACTCAGCAGGCTGTACGTGGCCCAGTGAAGGGTTGTAAAGGACCAAGAGTTTCGGCACTGTCAGCCATTCTGTGAAAAGGGGGACATGAGAGAAGTCTTTATGTGCATCTGGTTGTAGAGAGGTATAAAGTACACTTCTCTGGTGATGGAAATAACCTGCCTTTTGTGGGGAAGTGTGTGCAGACGTCATTGCTAGCCATACTGCACAGAGACCTCCGATGGAGTGGAACACGGGCAAGGTCCCTGTGACGTCTGCCATGTTGTCATTAGCTTGGGAGTTTGTCCTTTGATCTTTATGTTTGGTTTAGTACACTTCAGGATTTTTTTTTAAACCAAGCCATTTGGGACTTTGGTTAACAAAGGAATCTGATCTGTGTTCCCAGCTAAAAGCATGAAATTGTAGCATTATTTTCTCTGAAGAAAAACCCTATACTTCTGACACAAGTGCCATTCCTCCAACAAAAAATTTAAGCCTGTGTTGTATTATAACTCTTTACTCTGATTTTTAAAAAAAATATTGCTTTTTTTTTTTAGCCCCCTGGCTTTGAACTCTCAATTTCCTGCCTCACCCTCTCAAATGTGGCAACTATAGGTATTTGTCTGTCTTGATTAATTTTTGGTTTTGCCCATGGAGCCCAACTGGAGTGGAGTTGGCATTGCAGTTTTAGGATGTTTTACCCAAGTGTGTGAGGATAGCCTTTTCTCATTGGCTATGCACTGACATGCTGCCGGTAAGTGTGGCTGTTTTCCCCTGGTGCTGGGCCTTGAGCCTACAACTCTGTGAGTGGCAAGTTCATGTTCTCCCACATCTGTTCTCTTTTTGTGTGAAACTTGGTCTATCTTTGGGTTTTTTCTTTTTTTTCCTTTTGGCAGTCCTGGGGATTGATCTATAGCCTCCTGCATACCAGGCAAGTGGTCTACCTCTGAGCTGCAGCCTTGGCTGAAATGTTTTGCTACAGATTAATGAGTGGTTATAAAAACGATGGGACCATAAATGGCTGAGCTGAGTTTTTTTCTGTTTGGTGGTGCTCTCTGCCAGTCCAGTATGGAGGTGTGCTGCACCTCCCTTTCCACTTTAAACTTTTTGTTTGAAACATGATCTAAGGATACAGCATTTAGCCTAGATTTTTCTGTTCTTGTTCTTTTTTGAACATTAGTTTGTTGGCAGAAGTACCAAGCTTCTGAATTAGGGATGTATTAGAAACTGCACTTAGAACATCTGAAAACCCAAGACTCGTAGGCTTTGTGAGAAGGTGGGAGGGGAAGGAGAGGTTGGTGTGTGGTGTCCTGGGAACCAAACCCAGGTAAGCACTCGCAGCCCCGTGTGCTTTAAGTTATGATTCTTCCTTCTCGGTTGTGAATTGTTTCTTTGCAGCGCTGGTAATGACCAAGTGGTGGAGTGAGGGTGCAGAGCAGCTTGACTTGTCTGCACCTGGTGTTCTGACATGCAGTGAGTTTGTAGCAACTGTGACTGTTTCCAAAGAGAAACTGATCTTCATACTTCATGTACCCTTGAAGTATGTCCTGGCTGCTGGAGATGGCTTCTTCGCCCACAAGTGACTTCTGCTTCCTGCTGTCTTCTGTTCTCTTTTCCCGTTAGAGGCTGCCAGCTAAGCAGCCCTCCTATAAGGCACCTCTAAAGATATACAAGCCACATTGTTCAGTGTGGCTGTTTCGCGGTATTGATTATATTTTCTCACATAAGAATGTATATTTTATAGAGCATGTGTTCGTCCTGTCTACTGTAATGTCAATAAAGCTAAACCGTGAATCATTTGTCTTGCCTAAAGTATAGGAATGAAGAGTGTGCTCTGTTTGGGCCCTTTTGAGGGGAGTTATTTGGTCAAAAGTGAGGTCCCTTGGTACCCCTATATCCAGGGGCTCTGGGATGTTTGGTCAAAAGAGATCTCAGCCCTCTGACACCCCTATATCCAAGGAGCCTGGGATGATTGGAAGCATCACCCCAGCCCCTGGCATCCATCCTAAGACCCCTCAGACTCCACCTCCGGGAAAGCCTGCCAAGCACTGACCCCTCCCCAGGGACGGTCAGGACCACTCCCACAGGCTATTTAGGCTCCCACCCAGAAAAGGAACACGTGGTCTCCGGGATTTGTGTGGTCTCCCCTGCTCTTTCCCTCACCATGCTTTTCCCAGCCACCCGGGAGCGCTGCATTAAACGTGGGCATCTTTTATTCGGTCTAATTTGGTCTGATCGGAATTATTTGCATCAGCAGAGAGACTCCTCTTTAGAAATATACCTAACATTATGAATAGTTAAACAAGTTAAAATGAGATCGCTTTTCTCTTGCTATCACCAAGTCCTTTCTGTGCCCAGTGCTGGCAGCACCATGGCACTGAGCTGCGTGGGACAGGCATTGTGTGCTCTCTTCTTGTCCCTCCAGAGGTCCTCTGTGGTGCTATGTCCTGGGAGACAAATGGTTCAAGAGCCATGAAAGAGTTCTCTACAAGGAGAGAATTAGCAATATTTTCTAGTTTGGTAAAGTCTTTGGTTAACGTATTTGAGGAATATCAGTATTCTGTAACTTTGTTGCTCCACCAACTTGGGTCAGCTCTTTGAAGACTGGGATTGTCACATCGATCTCATCGTGTACATCTGCTGTGCTTTGGGGTGCACTCACCGACTCTCCCAGCAGTCTGGGGGGTACAGATGAGACGGACAGCTCCGCTTACTTTCATCTGCATGTGTAGTTAAGGAAACTGCTTCAGTGAAGCCATATACCCAGAGGCCAGAAGCTGTCAAGCAGCGAAGGTAGGGGTTGAATCGGGTTTTGACGGATTCAGGGGTTTTCAGCTAGGATGCCTTCTGGTACTGAGTACCATGCGTTGGCTACAGTCTAAAGCACAGGAATGAAGCCGCTGCTCATTCCCAGGGTGAAAACGAGCTAGAAGATTCGTGATTTTTCTACTGAATTCTGATGGAGAAACAACTATCGTTTGGTTCGCTTGTAAAGTTGAATGCAGCAGCACACCCAACACCATAGTTTCATTACCTTTTCTTCTACGTCTGGAGTGGAATACTCTAGGGCCTTCTAGCAATATCCTGCTGTTGTAAAAATACCCATACCCATTCACACTGAAAATTTTGGAAGTTTTTAACCTAGTACTGAGATGTCCATATAGTTTGCTTGCTTGCTACAGAGCAATACATTTATGAAACATGAGTGAATATTAAGAGCCATAAAAAAATGAATAAAAAGACAAAGTATACAGGGTGGATCTACTGGTACATGTCTATAATTCCAGTCCTTGAGAGGTGGAGGCAGGAGACAGGGAGTGCAAGGCCATCCTTGGCTATATAGCTGGTTTGAGGCCAATCCGCCCTACATAAGAGCCTGTCTTAAAAAAAAATAAAAGTGGGGGTAGGGGTGCTAGGGAGAGAGCTCAGAAAAGTCCTAAATTGAGTCTCAGAACCTGTTAAAAGCCCTGCATGGTGAGTGTTCTTATAATCCTAGCGCTGTGGAGGAGGAAGCAGGCAGGCAGATCCTAGCTAGGCTTGATCCTAGCCACGCTAGCCCATTTGGTGAGCTCCAGGTTAGTGAGAGACTATGTTTAAAAAAGCAAAAACAAAGGGCCACCCCTAAGGAATGACATCCGAGGTTCTCTTCTGGCTTCCCCACACACGTGCACCCTCAGGTGAACATGCACTCACAAAACCAGAAAGAATGCAAGTAGAAGAATTGAACTGCATATTCCAGAGGTGGATACTCTTATCTGTAAGCATTTCTGACCCCTTGCTCAGTTTGTACTTTTTCAAGGACAAGTAGCAAGTACAGTCTGGAGCAGTCTGCAACCTTCTGGATGGCTACCTCTCTGACTGTCAGTGCCATGTGGTCACTGGGGGCTTGGTTGTACTCATTCCTCACGGTTCCTTTTAACCCTCTGCTACAGAACAGTTGAAATTTGAAGACCACACCTCCGTCCAGAAGCCCTGACTAGAAGCAGCAGTGCTGCACAGCCTCCTCTCTGTGTGCCAGCTCCTCCTCTGCTAAGTGCAGGTTATTCTGCAGGCCTGCTGTGTTTCTAGCCAATGCTCTCTGGAATGGGAAGCCTGTGGTTTGTTACCAGGGAAACTATCACAAGGTAGTTTAAGGGAAAAGAAAATGCATGGGTCAGTCTGCAAAGGAGATGGATTGCCAATATGGATGTCACATAGCTTGTGGAAGTGGCTGAAACGAGACTGTTGAATTTGTCACCTCGGCTGCATTGTTCAGCCAGTGTTTTTTGACATCTCAGATTTGGAGCTGGAGAGGTTATGACTAAGTGGTTAGGAGCACTTGGTTGATGTGGGATTCCCCTCTGTATGCTGTGAATACCATTGGTTAATAAAGAAACTGTCTATATGATATGGTGCTGGGAACTGAACCTGGGGCCTCTGCAATCACACTACCTGCTCTGAGCCGTCATCTCTCCAGCCTCCTCTAAACTGATTCTTTATCCAATCCGTCGAACACCACAGCGGCCTCAGTAGGTACTCATCCAACAGCCCGGCCAGCTGGCTGGATACCTCTTTTGCAGGGAGAGAGTTCAGCCCAGATTGTGTGATTTGCCTAAAGTCACATGCCTCAAAGCTTTCTACTGAAAGAGACTGTACTCTGTCCCCGTCAGAGGGTTTTTGTTTTGTTTTGCTTTGTTTGGTTTTAATTTTGTTTGTTATCTTTGTTTTGTGGTAGGGTCTCATGTTTAGTTTCAAACTTTAGTTTCAAACTCACTATTAGCAGAGTAGGGTCTTGACTTTGTGATCCTCTTGCTCCACTTCCAGGGTAGGCACCTGTCTGGCACCATGTTCAGTTTTGTCTTGATTTTTTGTTTTGTTTTGTTTTCAAACAGGGTCTCTCTGTTATGTAGCTCTGGCTGTCCTGGCATTTATTATCTAGACCAGGGTGACATTGAATTCACCGAAATCCACCTGCCTCTGCCTCCGGAGTGCTGAGATTAAAAATATGCATCACCATAGCCAGCTGCCAGTGTTTTGTTTATTTTTAATTTCCCCCCTCCCATGTGTGTAGGGAGAGGGAGGTGGAATGCACATGGGTGTAGTGTGGTGTGCATGTGGCACTCAGAGGACACCCGTGGGTGTCAGTCTTCACCTTCCACCTTGTTTGAGGGGGGCTGTCCTGTTTTCTGTTGTACAGGCTGAGCTGGGAGTTCTGTCTCGGCTGCCCAGCACCCTGTAGGAGCCCTGGATGACAGAGGCACCACGCCTGGTTTTAGTGAGTTCTGGGGGTCAAACCCAGGTCCTCACACTCGATCAGCAAGTGCTTTTGCCTGCTGAGCCATCTCCCAGCCCTCTCCAGGTCTTTGTACCTTGAAATGCATCCTAGAAACTTAGCGTTTTTAGATTTCCTGAGGAGAAATGGGAAATCAAACAGATTGGCTGGTGTGCTGTGGTCTGATCCACCCCAGGGATCGCAGATGGGTAGGCTCGCCAGAAAGGAGGAAATCGCCAGAAAGTGAGTGTGGCTAGGAGCAAAAGCCAAGGAAAGGTATTTGGAACATTCAAAAGTATGTGCTTGCTCTATCTGTCTGTTTATCTATCTATCTATCTATCCATCCATCTATCATCTGTCTGTCTGTCTGTCTGTCTATCATCTATCTATCAACACACAGTCTCACCATGTAGCCCTGGTTGGCCTGAAACTTGCTATCGTAGATCAGGCTGGTCTAGAACTCAGATCTGCCCGACTCTGCCTTGTGAGTGCTGAGTGTGCGCCCCACCGTGCCCAGCTTAGTGAACACTTGTAAACTCCTATTTTATTCTTTTCCAAGGAGAAACCAGATTCAATAGAATCCCATACACAGAGTAACAGCCAGGAGCTCTTGAGGCATTTGAAAGACTGGATTGTTTAAAGATGTAGTTTCATTACTTTTAGTTGTGTGTTTATGCGTGTGTCAGTACGTGAGATTAGAGTTCAAAGATGTCAAATCCCCCTGGAGCTGTAGTGACAACCGTCGTAAGCCACCTGATACAAGTGCTGGAAACTGAACTCAGGTCCTCTGCAAGAGCAGAACACGCTCCGACCCACTGACCACCACTCCAGTTCCAAGACCCAAGTAGTTTCAATTTGTCTCTTTTCTAAATGCTCTATCAAAGCCAGTGTGAGTCCCTCAGTCTTGAAAACAAGGGGCACACGGCTGCTGTTGGCAGTGATGGTTGCCTGTATAATTTATCCTTTGGAGCAAGCTCCAGAGACAAGCACAGGAGTGTGTGTCCCCTGCCAGAAACAGCAGGGCAGAGAAGAAACACATTTCTCTTCCAAGAGGAACTGCTGCCACCCAGGCGGCCTTGTTCTACACATGTCCCTTGGGAGTGGAGGGAGGGGACTCAGGGACTGCACAAGCTGCTCTTACTAAAAGGGGACTTTTAAGGTGAAAATTCAAGCATGTGATGTTGAGAACTTTTGACTTTTGGAGAAACACAAAATCATAATAAATTGCAGGTCTGGGGGGAAGCCATGAATCATGTTGGCAGGCATGCTGCCCCGTGGGCCTGTGCCACCAGCACCAGCCTTCTCTGACACCTCTCCTAGCCCTGAGCCACCAGTCTCCCAGTTTTACCCAGAGTGCAACAGACGTCAGTGCCCAGGGAGGTCAGGAGAGGTTTGCGAAGGACCCCACACCTTCAACTGTGAATGTTTCCAGATTTCTGTCTTTGGGCAGCCTTAATTTAGGGAGGCCTCTCAGCTGCCTCTGTTCATTGCTTTCCTCGGTCCAGGAAAGAGTCAGGACTGGTTCGTCACTTTCTTTAAAGTCCCCTCTTGTGTCCTAGTTGTACATAGTGCGGGCCTCGCTAGCGAGATGACTAACGAGAGTGGCGGAAGATCAAGATCAGCAGAGTTTGGGGATTCCTAAAGGCAAGCTATGGTTTTGCTATAGCTCTGGTTAAGAACAGGCTTGTTAGGCGGCCGTGGAGCACACCTTTAATCCCAGCAGAGGTAGGCGGATCTCTGTGAGTTCGAGGCCAGCCTGGTCTACAGAGCAAGTTCCAGGACAGCCAGGGCTACACAAAGAATCCCTGTCTCAAAAAACAAAAAACAAACAAACAAAAACCCAACCAACCAAACAGAACACCCCTCTCCCCTCCCTTGAAAAAAGGCTTGTTTTCTTTCTCGACAAACTCCAATGTGTCCTTCCTTCTGCTTCCTCTGCCTTCCTCTGGTTCTCAGTAAGGGCATCTTGGCAAAGTACAAAATGTTAAGCTTCTAAAGGGCACAATTTGTCATCTATGGTGGGAGTCCCACGCCTAGGCAGACGCTGCCCACTTCCTGTGGAGACGGCCGGCTAGGACACGGAGGTGTCTTCCGGTCAGCTGGGCCCTGCATTTACCACATGAATTTAAAAGTCATTGGCAGGTCTCCAGTCCGACTACCGTCTATTACCAGTTGCAGAAGCTCAAGCCAGTCCCTTGGTTTTGCGGACCTCGCCCTTCTGATTTGCAGAATGCAAATACGCACGCCTTGCTTCCGGGAGACTCGTTGTAAGGTGATGTGGATAACAAATGAAGCACTGCGCTCAACAGCGGTCCGTACATCACCGGCTCTCAAAATGGAGTGTACCCTCCTTTCTCCTCCCCCCGTCTGAGATGGCTCTGGGTAGAGAATGGGAGAAGGTTGGTTTTCTAGGGCCAGCCCTGGATACTTGGGTTCCTGGGTAAATTTGGCTTGGAAACAAGAAACTTTGAAGAAGTGGAAAGTGCCCTTGAGCCAGGACTCAGTGGGACTGAGATTCTGACTGGCTCTGCGCACACTCACATCATGTGATCTCGGTAAGCCACTGGTGGAGCCTGGACGGCACCCTTGATGCCAAGGACTCACGTACGCGTCCTGCGATGCCCCTGGAAGCCCTTTCAGCGCTGGAGTCCTGTAGATCTTCTCAAACACGGGGAGCTGTTCCCAAGACCGCCTCCAGCATATTTTTGTGCCCCCAGTTGTTTTCCAGTTTCCTAACTCCCAGAAAAGACTCTATTAAGGAACAGTGATTACGAATGCATGCATGGAATTTTAAAGAGGACAGAGCACTCAGCTGCTTTAAACGGGGTTGAGGGCAACACATTTTGAGGCTTCTACAAAGTGTCATGTGTGGCGAGACCGTCAGTGGGCCTTATTCCTGACTGGGGATCCTCTTTGGCCCAGACGTTCCCCTTGTAATTCAGTCCTCATCACTGCATAGGAATCCCACAGCGCTCCCTGGCAAACGGAATTGCTTCTCAGAATATTATCTTCAGTACTTAGCATTCTGGCTTCTCGCTGGAATGGGAGCTGACATCTTGGAAGATCACAAATGTTCTGGAGCCAGAATGCTTGAGTTCCCATTATGGCCACTTGTATTACAGGCAAATTACTAAATTTCTTTTAACTTCTGTTTTCTTCTCTGCGGGACAGTAATGACAATCCTCACTCCACAAGGTCACTGTGTGAGCATCATGTGAAATAATTTTAACCAGAAGGAGGCAAACATTAGCATTTTATTTATTTTTGAGACAGGCTCTCACTAGACAGTCAGGCTGGCCTCAGCCTCATTATGTAGCCCAGGCTAGCCTTGGACCTTTCCTGCCTCAGCTGGGCTGACAATCATAAGTTACCATACCCAGCTCAGCTTTTGTAAGTCTAACGGCTTTCCATAGCATCCCCCTGACCTCCAGCTCTTACGTTATCTCCGGCTCTCCCACGAGGCTCCCTGAGTCTCATTCAGAGCTGAGCATTTCCATAGCATCCACCCCTCCCCGCCGCCCCCCAGCTCTTCCGTTCTCTCCGCCTCCTCTCCCATGATGCTCTCTGAGTCTCAATCAGGGCTGAGCACTCAGCTGTCGGTTTTCTCAGCACTTCCGCTGGTTACGCATCTCTGCAGTAACCACAGCAATATGAAGCTTCTCTGACCAAGGCTGACAGTAACATTATATCAATATAAGCCTAAATATTGGGCTAATGGGATGGCTTAGCAGGTAAAGGGGCTTGCTGCCAAGCTTGATGACTTGAGTTCAATCCCCAGGGCCCATATGGTAGGAGAGAACTTATTCCCACATGTCGTTCTCTGACTTTAATGCCCATGCTGTAGCATGTGTGCCCCCTACACACAAATAATTCAATGTAATAATTAGAAACCATAAACTTTTAGAAATAAATCCAAGGACTTTTAAGTACATTTAAGCTACTTTCCTCCCAGTACGCTGTGGCCTCCTTAGCTTCTCACTAGATTAAATCCTCTCCTGCGGAACAGGTTCAGATTCAGTCTAGAAGTGGTCAGTTACCCATGGGTCATGCCACGGTTATACCAGTGGGCACATCTTTCTTTTTTATGACCACATTTCTTTCTTTGTTAGGATATTGATGGACGTCTAGTTTCGTTCTATTTCCTGGACATTGTGGATAGCCCAGCAGTGAACGAGGACAGGCAAGTTATCTCCGGAATGTGTTGTTGACCTAGAATCTGTCTGGCGTATCCTTAAGAGTGGTATAATTGGTTCAAGCGTAGTTCTAGTTTCAGGGTTTTTTAATTAAACATTTTCTGTGTATGGGTGTTACCTGCCTGTGTGCATGCACCACATGCATGCCTGGTGACTATGGAGGTCAGAGGAGGGTGCTGGATCCCCTGGAATTGGAGTTATGGATATGTGTGAGCCACCATGTAGGTTCTGGGAACTGCCCACGTCTTCTGCAAGAGCAGTGAGTGCTCTTAACTGCTGAGCCGCCTCTCCTGCCCTCGGTTCAGTGATTCAGCTTTCGTAGGACCCTCCATACTAACGCCCACAGCGCAGGTTTACTAGCAGTGACGAGGATTCCTCTTTCTCTACAGTCTTGCCGGGACTGTCATTTGTTTTTATGGTAATAGCCATTCTGGCTTGCACCGCCATGATAAGGGTGCCGACACTTATTTGAGTACGTATTGGCTATCTGCGTGCCTTCTTTGAGAACTCTCTCTCTGTTCAGTTCATTAGCTTGTTTTTGGCTGGATTTTTTTCCCCTGGTGTTTAATTTGTGCTGTTCTGTACATACAAGGGACTGCCAGATGTGTAGCTGGCAAAGGCCTTATTACCATCCTCTAGGCTCTGGTGCTTCTTCCTTTGCCGAACAGAAGCTTCTTAGTTTCCTGTAATTTCACTTGCCGATTGTTGGCACTATTTGCTGTACAGCGGGTGCTCTTCTCGGGAAGTTCTTGCCTGTGCCTGTGTATCTTGAAGTGTTTTTTTTTTTTTTTCCCTAGCACTTTCAAAGCTTCAGGAAGGACGTTCAAGTCTTTGATCCACGTGGGGTTGATCTTTGTGTAGGGATAGAGACAGGTTTACTCATTCCCCTAGGTGTGGAAACCATGTTCTCAGCACCCATTGTCACACAGGTTATCTTTCCTCTAGTGTGTTTTTGACACCTTTGTCAAATGTTAGCTAACTACGGCTTTGTGGGCTTATTTCTGGGTCCTTTATCCGATCCCTTTGATCAACAGGCCTGCTTTTGAGTCAATACCTTGCTGTTTTTGTTCCCATGACTTTGTAATATGGTTTGAGACGGGTATTTCTGATACCGGCAGCATCTTCCTCTTTCTGACAAGGACCTGCTTGAAATACTCAGGGTTTTCTGTCTTTGGGAAGCTAAACTGCTGACCTGCCAAAGGAATAAACATAAAAATCTGAAAAATGAAAGGTCGTGTGTGTCCGTTGGTTCGTGCCCCCTCCTCCCCCGCCGCCCTTCTGTTCTTTGCTTGTTTGCTTGCCTTAAGAACAAAATCCTCTTTCTCAGTTTGGGCTCCTGAGCCGTTTTTCTTTGTATTGGACACTCCCTGTTCCCTGGGTCCATTTACTTATAATTTCTTCAGGCTAAAACAACTTGGAGCCCATTTTAAACAATCGCCTTAATCTTCGGTGCCTTTTAAGCCCAGCCGGTGCGTGGTCATGCTCAGCGTCCGGAAGCTGACTGAGGAAGCTACGACGCACCCCAGGCCCTCTTCCCAAGTTGGTCAGTTCTGGATTTTGCAGTAGGTGGACGAAGAGGCTGGAGATGCTGCAGTTCTCCGCACGTGGGCTCTTCAGATCCAGATTTTAGAATTCATGAGAAGAGGTGACAAGACCGCTGTGGTCCCAAGCCAAGGAGAAATCCTGTCCCGTTGAGAAGCCGCGTCCTTCAGCGCTTGAATATCCCATCATCAAACAGCAGGAGGCAGTGAACAAACACCTTTCAAAAGGTGCCATATTTTGCCTTTTTGTTCCAAGGCATCTCTTGCTTCAGGCTGCTTTTAGAAAGTTCTACTACACAACGGTTTGAGCGAGAACTGGCCTCCAGGTGGCGCTTCAGCACAGAGAATGGCAGCTGACGGCGCTACCCAGGCCACCATTGCTCAGGATGCCCTTACGTAAGGGCATTCAGGGAAATCCGGCTTCTCGGCTTGCACAACGGAGGAAAGGCCTGGTCTTTGTCATGGCTCAGACTGTGGACTCTAAATCTGTCCGGGGTGGTACAAGGCTCCGAAAGTTCTAGGCCGCTGCCAGGACGAAGCCCAGGGCAGCTCGGCCTGTTGGGAGGGTGAGGCTATAGCTCGGGTTTCGTTCTCCGATGCTGCAGGCCATGCTCTGGGCTCCCAGCCCATGGCTGAACGCTCAGCTCGGCCGGGCTAGCGGAGGTCTTCAGGCAAAGCGGACTGCTCCGAGGCTGCAGTCCTTTCTCTTGGCCTTCCGCCTCGGCTCCTCTCCTCCCCTCCCTCCACAGCCCATTCTCACCTTATGCTATTTACAAATCGATTTCCAGGTGTGATCTCATTTGCAGCTCCCACTCCCGAGGTAGAGGGACAGATTGGGGCCATCTCTCAGTCCCTACTCTCTGAAAGACCTCTTGAGAAGGTCTCCTGCTGTGCCTCTCTCCGCTAGCAAATACTGAGCAACGCGGGCAAATATTGAATTCGACTTGGTGGTTTCAGAGCTTGGCACTGAGGAGGGCTCGAAACTATCTACAGCATGAAGAAGCATTTACAGATGAAGAGTTGGATGGAGGAGCTGATCGGCAGACTGTTTGCTAGAAGTCAGGGCTTCAGACACCTAGGGCCGGTAGCAAGGCTCCACTGGGCACCAATTACAGCACACGGCTTTTCAGGCAGAAGCACAGTATGTAGGAACATAAAGGACCCATGCAGATTCGTCTCAGGGCCTGACAACTCATCATGACTCCGGGTTGGACACTGGGGCGCCTGTCTCTAAGGGGACAGGGAATGAGTGGTATTTTTGAGGCCTTGTTTAAAGCATGAATAGGCACTCTGATCCGACTTATCAAAAGCCTTATGACGTCACTGAGGATGCCCTGGACGGGGGAAGTGTACCTGTAGCTTTTATCCTACCCCTTTGGATCAGGGTCCAGCTCTTTGGTTTTTGTTTAGACTTGCATGTTTCAGGCAGTGTGGGACTTGAAGGAGGCCGGGTTCCAGTCCCAGCCCAACCTCCTACTCGCTGTCTGGTCGGCCTTGGGTGGCACAAACGTTTCAGGGGCTAATACCCAGAAAAATGAGTGTGTGTATGCTTAAGAGTGGAGGTGCTATGGGCGGTGGTGGCACACGCCTATAATCCCAGCACTCGGGAGGCAGAGGCAGGTGGATCTCTGTGAGTATGAGACCAGCCTGGTCTACAAGAGCTAGTTCCAGGACAGGCTTTAGAGCTACAGAGAAACCTTGTCTCGAAAAACCAAGGAAAGAAAAGAAAAGAAAAGAAAAGTGGAAGTGTTTACCACTGAGAGGTCCCTGCCCCATGTCTTACCTGTCCCTCTGTAGTTATTCTGTACTTGAGAGCTGGTTTGGTGCACTCTGGAGTGGTGGTGGTGGTGGTGGGGGGTGTCTCATCAATATTGTGTAGGATTTCCTCGGACCAGCTGCCAGGCTCTCACCTTCTCTATTCCGTTACAGCTTTTTGACAGGGTTTCTCTGTGTAGCCCTGTCTGTTCTGGAATTTGTTCGAGACCATGCTGGCCTCGAACACATGGAGATCCGCCTGCCCCTGCTTTTCAAGTGCGGGGATTAAAGGCGTGCGCCTCTACCTCCTGACCCAGTTATAACTTCCTTGTGCTCTAAGGAGTGGAGGAAACACCTTGAAATGCCCTGGCTTTGTGTTGTTCTTCTGCCGGAGGAACTGACATCTTCATCTTCAGACTCTCCAGGGGCTCCATTCAGAGTTCAGAGGCTCTCGTCTCTACCCAGAGCTCACAGTATAGCGCGTGGAAGCTGTCCAGTACATAGTCATGACCGACAGGAAGGAAGGGACCTTGCACAGATGACAACACTAATTAGCCCACAAAAGTTTATCTGGACAAGCTCCTAGGGGATGCAAAGCTATCCCGTAAGTCTTCTGACTAAGCGTGGAAACGCGATCAGCTTGGAAGAGAAAGGGGGTGGGTAGGAGAGAAGAAACCATAGCTCCCCACTATCTGCCAGAGGCATCGTTTTTTCCATTGCACAGGGCTCCATCTCTCAGGCCAGGTCGAAAACCTTGCCACTACCCTGGGGCACTGAAGGTGGCTCCAGTTGCTGTTTGCCCAGGAGTCATGTTCTGTGGGGGAATTTGTTGTGTAGCCTCTTCGATTGATACCTCTCTTTATGGCTCAAGACCAGCCAGCTCGTTGGGCGTATGTGTAGGCCAGAGGAGGAGGAAAGCAGAGCTGGAGTGACCAGTCTTCAAATGTTACCCCGCTTCCCCAGGGTCTTAGCTCAGGCTGATGGGGACCTTGCAGTATACTGAAGACGACCTTGAACTGTCCTTCCACTGTTACTCCCAGGGCTGGGAGTCCAGGTGTGAATCACCACACTTGGTTAATGTGGTGCTGAGGATCGAACCCAGGATTTTGTGCATGCTACGCAAGCACTCTACCGTCTGAGCCACAATTTTAGCACTCCAGGGTAGTCCTTCTTTTCTTTCTTTCTTTTTTTTAATAACTTACTTTTATTTTATGTATTGGTGTTTTGTCTGCACGTATGCCTGTGTGAGGGTGTCAGATCCCCTGGGAGGGGAATTACAGACAAGTGTGAGCTGCCATGTGGGTGCTGGGAATTGAACCCTGGTCCTCTGGAAGAGCAGTCAGTTCTCTTCATCACTGACCTATCTCCCCAGCGCCATCCAGGGCAGTTCTTAATAGAAGCTTTTCTCACTGTAACCGTCTTATTCCAATTCTCAGGCCAAATAAGACTTCTGAAAGAGCCCACCCGCCGTCCAGATTGCCCAGCCGGAAAGGCTCAGAGCAGACAGAATGTAACTGGATGCTCCTCTAGTTTAGGGGACCACGGGGAGTTGAAATTAAAGCTCTTGGAGCTTGCCTAGCAAACACGTTCTCCATTAAGCAGCTGGGCCGCTGATGGTAAGCAGGAAGGCATGTCTCAGGCACCTGTGCTCTCTGACTGATGGACATAACCTTCCTGGGAAATCGCATTGAGGAGGAGTCTGAGTGTGTGTGTCCCCTGACACCCAGGGGCAAGTGCTCTGACAACCACGTCATCCGCCCCAGGAGTGGTGGATCTGTCCCTGCTCTGGCTGCTGATGAGAACAGGGGGTTGTTTATTTGGAAGCTGGGAAAATAAAGATGGTTGACTGGTCAAGGATGCTCATTTCATTAGCTCACAAAGGGCACTGAGCAGCAGCACAGGAAGGTAGGCTCTGGCTAGGTAGAGGAACATTCATGCTCCCGGTCCCTGCATACTTGTCCATATTAAAAACACTCAGGTGGCAAAGACAAGTGATATGCTTGCTCTGGGCTGGGGGTTAAGACTGGGGTAGACCCTAGAAGAGAGAGAGAAGCCATCAGTAAGAAGATGCAAGGGCAGGGAGTGTTTCCCACCTGAGCTCTGCACATCACCCAGCACCCCTGACAGGTTGTAGCATCCCTGACGACATTCCTGTAAATGTTTTGCCATGAAAATCAGGCAGTGATGGGGGTTCCAGCAACCAAGAGAATCCTGTGAAAAGAATTCAACACAGCTTACTGAGCCCAAAGTGGATTATTTATTATTCATTGGAAGCTATTAACGGTATAGTAAAAATCACAGTTAAATTTTCATACTATACAATAGCCCTTATTCACATCACCTCAAAGCGATGATTGGCCTGAAGGAGGTATAGAAGAGTCATGTCCTGGAGGCTCAAGTTCTGAAAGGCCTTGAATGACAGGGGAGGAGTCTGGTCTTGGTTGAATGACAGGGGAGGAGTCTGGTCTTGGTTGGGAGGTAGAGAACTTGTGGGCAGAGGTGATGAAACAAAGGCTGGTTTAGGAAAATCACTGTGGGGACTGTGAAGGAGAGGCTGAAGTGGAGTTCTTAGTGTTCTATTGCTGTGAAGAGACACCATGACCATGGCAACTCATAAAAGAAAAACATTTAGTTGGGGTGGCTTACATTTTCAGAGATTTAGTCCAATCTCATCTTGGTGGGACATGGTGGCTTGCAGACAGACAGGATGCTGGAGAAGCGGCTGAGTGTCCTACATCTTGGCTTGCAGGCAACAGGAAATGGTTTGAAACACTGGATGCAGCTTGAGCATATATAAGAGCTCAAAGTGTGCTTCCATGGTGAAACACTTCCTCCAACAATTACACCTGCTCCAAGAAGGCCACACCTCCTAATAGTGCCACTTCTTTTGGGGGTCATTTTCAAACCACCACAAAGAGTAAGGAACTGTTGTGTGGTCCAAGTAAGAGCTATTAACAGGACTGGGGATGTAGCACAGTGGGTAGAATGCTTCCTAGCATGTGTGAAGTCCTGGGTTCATCCCCTAGTGATGCTTAAATCCATGCATGGGGTGGCACAAGTACTAGGTAATCCCAGCACTAGGGAGGTAGAGGCAAGAGGATCAGAAGATTTGGGCCATCTTTAGCTATGTAGGGAGCTCAAGGTCCATCTAAGTTATTCAAAACACTTAAAATATATCAAAGAAAATAAATGAACACAAGAGATATTAACAGAGTCATTGAGGGCAGTTACAATAGAAACAGAAAAAGAGGGCTCATAGTCAAGAGGTACTTGCCAGTGTCTTCAAGAGCTTTCAGGCCATTGAAACGGGGACTCTGGGGATAGGTACCAGCTTTATCCACAGCATTTAGAACAAAAGCTGCAGAGAGGGAGGCGAATTGCTGAACTGAGGTGTCTGAGGAGGTAGTGAGAGCCGCTTCTTCCCATGCTGGGAATGATTAAGCGTAGAAGAGCCACCCAGGACATCAGCGGGCCCTTCACAGGCAAGTGGCCATCCATCCTCCCTGGACCACAAGGCAGACTCTCAAAGCTGCTCTCTGCTGGATGAGAACATCATCACTTTTCTTAGAAATCTGAATATTGAAGGCGGCAATGGAGCGTTTCTCGTCAGTGGCTTTCAAACCGGACCCAACAGGATTTAGTGGATGAATGGCAGCTACGCATCCATGAGGTGTGGGGTTCAGTCCGCATCCATGAGGTGTGGGGTTCAGTCCCCAGCACCCAACACACACTGCATCCCTCCCACACATACAGCACCTGAACACCACACCACAAACCTCTGGGGAGCTTGACGAGATGCTGATGTTCCAGAGAACAAGATTTGAGCAGGGAACCCACGTTTTGTGGTATCTGGAGGTGTTCAGAAGGCAGGACCAAGTCTAGGTATCCTTTTAACTCCTGACTTCATTTCACAAGTGAACAAGCTGAGGGCCAGAGAGGAATGCGGTCTGACTTCAGGTCACACTGACAAAGGTCTCAGGAGCGGAGCTTGGGTCAGAACCTCATGCTTACGGCTCCTCAGACACACCACAAGCCAATGCCTGGTTCCATGCTTGGGTCTAGGTTGAGGGGCACATGGTAGCAAAAAGGCTTGGAACTGTCCATAATCCCAGGGGCTATAGCATTACAAACAACATTTTACAGGTGAGCTGGTTAGTTTTGTCAAACTAGTCACAAACTTGAGTTACCTGGGAAGAGGGGCCCTCAGCTCAGGAATTGCCTCCATCAGATTAGCATATAGGGAAGTCTGTAGGGCATTTTCTTTGATTAATGATTGACGTGGGCAAGCCCAGGCCATTGTGGGTGGTACCACCCCTGGGCACACGGTCCAGAGTTATATTAGAAGGTCATAGCCTGCGAGCCAGTAAGCAGCACCTCTCCATGGTCCCAGCTTCATTCTGTTCCTGCCTCCAGCTTCGGCCTTGGCTTCCCACAAAGGTGGACTGTGGAAACCAAGGCCTAGGAATGATATAGGTGAATTTTATGGTAATTCTATTTTTAATTTTTTTATGGAGGCTCTGACTGATTTCCACAATGGCTGTTTTAATTTGCACTCCCACCAGCAGCAAATAAAATTCCTCTTTCCCCCCACATTCTCACCAACACTGGCTGTCAGATTTCTTTTTATTTTTCAGATTTATTCTTATCTTGTGTGTATGGGTATTTTGCCTAAGTGTATGTATGTGTACCTCATGTGTGGCTGGCTTCCTTAGAGGTCAAAAGAGGGCAGCAGATCCCCTGGAACTGTAGTTACAGGCGGCTGTGAGCCACCATGTGGGTGTTGGGACGCAAACCCAGGTCCCCTTCAAAAGCTGTCAGTACTCTCAACCAGTGAACCGTCTCTCCAGGGCCTGTGGTCAACTTTACATGACAGAGACATGTTTTCAGATTGGCTTTAGGGAAAATGAGTTCTAGTTTCCACGGCTTCCCCAGGAGGAAATGAAGGGGAAGAGGCAAGAGGGCCGGAGAAAGTCAGGGCGAAACGCCACCGGAAGGGGTCTGAGTCCCGGTGGCTACCCAAGCAGTGATCCTGGGAGAAACGCCAACTGCTCACTGCCACAGCTGGCCTGGAACAATCCAGCATCTGGGAGGGAGGTTACTTGGGCGAACCTCAGGTTTCTATCCTTCCCCGCCCCCACAGGGCCAGGGCCAGGAAGAGAAACAAAGGAGCACTTCCGGTCACCACAGAAGGGAAGCTTCACACACTGGGCGGTTTCCTCAGAAGGGAAATGACCTGAGGTGGAGGCTGGAGCAATGCTGGACAGCCTGAAAGACATCTGCTCCCGCAGGGCCTCCTGAGGAGGAGGACCCACAGTTGGGGTGAGGGGCAGGCAGAGCCACTGCGGAGGCTGCTGCTCCTGAAATCAGGACCCTGCGTCTCTAGCTGCAAGAGTTCTCTGTCCGTTGCAGCCACGGGCCTCCTTCAGGGATTGCATAAGAATAAAGGCCACAGTGAAGGAGGCAGGGAACAGGAGGAGGACTGTTTGACAGGGCCTTTTAGCTAAAGCATACTGTTTCCAACCCCCTTTCCCGGAGTTGCTTTGAAGTGGAATGAAGGTTGGAAGAGCCCGGCGCAGCCTCCTCTAAAGCGCAAAGGATTATTATTTTCCCCAACAGGCCCTTGCAATCAAAGACAGGAGCAAAAACACGAAAATAAACGAACAAACAAACAGCTGTTTTCTCAAAGGCTTTACCATCCCAGGTTCCCATTTGGCCTAAGTTTCGGCGGTGTTCTCTCTGGCAGCCCAGCCAGTTGGGCGGGTGGGCGTCTGTGGGAGGTAGGAGGGAGAGGATAGTGCTTTGAAGTAGAATTAGGTCAAAGCTGGTGCTTAAACAGTGTGGAGATGGTGGAGATCTGCGGTTCCTTTCCCTGTCTCCTGGAAGAAGCGCTGGAGAAACTGTAGGAGGGAGGGAGACGGGCCAGACATGCCAGATGTTTCCCCTGCTCTCTGGTTTCTGCACACAGCAGGCCCTTGGAGGTAAGGGAGATTGCCCTGTGCTGTTTTTAGCTGAGGGGGGAAGTCGGTACTCCTTCTACTGTTGCATCTTCTCCCAACAGACTCCAGGGACCAGGCTTGTCCATGACGTCTTGTCAGCGTTCAGGAAAAACATGGAAACATTCCCGGTTGGCTGTTGGCATTTGAGCACCTGAAGTTCAAATGGAGCTTAGAGAGGGTGGAGGGAAGGGCTGGTTTCTGCAGGTTAACTCCAGACACTTCTCCTGGAGGAGGGAGCTATGGCATAAAAAGTCACAAGTTTGTCCAATTGGACACACTTGAGATTATATATATCTCAGAGAAGGAGCAACCAGAGGTTCTCATACTTGACACAATGTAGATAGAGATTGGAGGACAGCCTATGGGAATCTGTCCTTCCACCACGTGGCTTCCAGGGGATTTGAACTCAGGTCCTCAGGCTTGGCAGCAAGCATCTATCCCTGGTCCCACATTTGGTGTTTATGAAGACCAAGGATGGATATATATATACATATACATATATATATATATATACATATATATATATATATGCTTGCAGCTTTTTTAAAAAAGATTTATTTATTTATTGTGTATACAGTGTCTGCATGTATGCCACCAGACCAAAGAGGGCACCAGATCCCATTACAGATGGTTGTGAGTCACCATGTGGTTGCTGGGGATTGAACTCAGGACCTCTGGAAGAGCAGGCAGTGCTCCTAACCTCTGAGCCATCTCTCCACCCTAACCAAGGATATTTTTGACAAACTCTCCAGAAGTTATGCCAGGTGAGTCACAGATGGCAAGGCGCTGAGTCAGTTGGTGGTAGGGAAGAAAGACTTTTTGCCAGTGGCCTTTCTACTTTCCAAGTAACAAAGATGATTTTATAAACCATAATGAATAGTGTGTATATGACGTGTGTGAGGATGAGCACATGCAAGGCACGCATACACGTAGAGGTCAGAGGACAACTTCCGTTATTCCTTCTTCTACCGCTATGAGGGTTCCAGAGACCAAACTTAGGTTGCCAGGTTTGCCGGGCAAATGCTTTCACCTACTGAGCTCTAGTCCCCCAAAACACAATTTTTTAGAACAGTTTTGGGTCACAGCAAAATTGAGTAGAAAGGGGCTGAGGTGTGACTTAGTGGTAGAGTAGTTACCCCCAACCCAGTCCCCATGCGTGGACGACTTCACCTGCTGAAGTTACCCCATGTTAGAACTCTTCATTCTTAAGATTGATGATCTACATCACTCCATCACTGTTACCAGAGCCCAGAGCTCACACGAGAGCTTATTTGTGGTGCTGTACACTCTGGGAATTCAACAACACCTCCCCCATGGTTGTGTCACGTTCTTCCATAGTTCAGTCTTCTTCATACGGAGCTGAGCTTCTTAAACCGAGTCCCAAAGGGGGGCTCGTAACTGAGTGTAGGAGTACTGGAAAATTTGGCCAAAGTAAGTGATTTCTGAATATCTAACAAGCAAAAATTAATTCTGAAATCCCAACTCATGGTGAATCAGGTGTCTCTGGGAGGACAACCCTGTGTTGTATCACATGACTTCTCTGTGGCCTTGGATCTGGACCATAGCACGTGCCCTGTGCGTACTGTCTGGCCAGGAGACGCCTGTGCTGTCCCAGACAGCTCTGCTCAAACTCCAGGCTACTGTGTTGTGAACTGCAGTGTGAACTGCTCTTAGAGAAAATAATGGTTTAATTACAGACAACGAAGTCTCAGAATGTCCCTATCACCATTACTCAGCATGTTAAGATCTTTGGATCCGACTGTCTTAGCATGTTTCATTGGAAAAATTGTTGTTTGAGCTGCTATCTTGAGCTTAGGATGAGGAAAGAATTTCCAGCCATTTCAGAAATTTTTGTTTTATGGCATTTAGCAGTGTGCATACTATTTATGCAAAGTGACATTTCCAGCACTGACTATAAAATCAAAATATCCATGAACTCCGAAGAACCTTCATGTTCTCTCTTAGGCAGTATCAAATGTTTGGATCAAGATTTAATCCTTTATGTAAAAGTAAATATGCACATCCTCTCATTGGTATGCAAATTTGATTTCGTTTTTACTACAAATTATAAAAGTATGTGATGATCAAATAATTACTTAAAATAAATGAGTGATTTACTATCAGTAATTGATTAGCTTACCTATTTTATATACAAATACACTCAGAGTCACATAGAAATTTCTTGGGTGAAAAGGGGTCATGACTGGAGAAGGTTCGAGATGCCTTGCTAGAGAGGGTCTCCCTCACCCACAGCCAACATGGCTCTTAAGAAAGGCTGCCAGGGGACTGGGAGATGGATTGGTAGTAAGGAGCTTCCTGCGCAAGCATGAGGCCCCAAGTTCAGATCTCTAGAATCCATTTAAATGCCAGGTGGGCATGGCGACCCACCTGTCATTCATCCAGTCTCAGAGGAGAAAATCGGATCCTCAAAGGAAACTGGTTAGGAGAACTAGCTAGGCCAATGAGCTCTGGGTTTGGCTGAGAGATCCTGCCTCAGCTGATAGGCTGGAAGAGTTACCGAAGGTGACATCAACCTCATATCTCCATGTACACACACCCACATATGTGTGCACACACATGTGAAAGTGCAGAAAGAAGAGTCGCCCCACCGTCCTCGAGGGATCTAAGAGACCCAGTGAATACCTGAAACCTATGTATGATGTTATTCCTGGTTCCACATATTTATAATAAAATTTAATTTTATTATATATTATACTTCTATTATAGTATAGTGTAATACACTATAAGATATACCCTTATTGTATATATTACACTCTGACCACTCCCCTTAATGTATCTTATTGAGGGCCAGCGGGCTGCTCAGAAGGCAAAGATTCTTGCCACTAAGCCTAATGACTTGGGTTCGACCCTCACCCCAAACTCACCCAGGAGAGAGCCAGCTCCTGCATTTTGTCTTCTGACTTCCACACATAGGCCGCAGCATGCACATACACACACTTCCCACCTGATTTGTTTTTATTTTCTGTGTTTGGGTGTTTCTCCTGCATGTATCTGGCACCATGTGCATGCAGCGTTCACAGAGGCCAAAAGAAGGCATTGGAAGCCCTGGATCTGGAGTTACAAAAGGTTGTGAACCACTGTGTGGGTGCTGGAAATTAAACCCAGGGCCTCTGCAAAAGCAACTAGAATTCTTATTGGCTGAGCCATCTCTCTAGCCCCTTGCTGAGAAGTTTTGTGTCTATATTCACAGGAACTATTGGGTAGACATTTTCTTTTCTTGTAGACACTGGTTTTGGTGATATAGCCATGTTGGTTTCATAGGGTGATAAGGAAACATTACTTTTGCTCTTGTCTTTGGGAATAGAGGAAAGAATTGGTATCAGTGGTTCCTTAAACATTTGATGAAATCCACCAGTTAATTTATTCAATCGGTTTATCATTGATTCAAACTTGTTCATACGCAAAAGCCTGTTCAGATTTGTCCGTTTTTTTTTTTTTTTTCTGGCTTGCATTTAAGCAGATTCTCTCTCCAAGGAATTAACCTACTTCACTTAGGTGGTCAAATTTATGACATAGAGCTGTTTGTACTATTACTCCGTTATCCTTTTAATGCCCATTAGAAACTGTAGTGATAACCTCCCTTTCATCTCCGATACCAGTAATCTATATCTCTTCTTTCTCGTAGTCTGGTTAAAGGCTTATGGATTTTACTGATCTTTACAAAGAACCAGCTTCTAGGTTTACTGCCTTTCTCTATTGATTTCCTGTTCGGTTTCTTTAATTATTTTTTTTTTTAAGATACAGGGTCTTGCTATGATACCCCAGGCTAGCCTCAAACTCCTGAGTTCATGTGATCATCTAGCCTTAGCCTCCTAAGTATTTGGTCCCAAAGAACCCAGGGCATTTGCTTAACTGAGATGCCTACTAGGGTATCAAAGCAGACACTGACTGTCAGGCTGTCCCAGCATCTCAAGTCCCTGTTACAGAGTCCTGGCTTGTCTCAGCATCTGTCCCTACCCTAAACCTTTCCAGCCTGAGCCTCCTTTGCCTTTCCCCAGCTTCTCTTTCCTATATTATAACCCAGCTATTTTGGCCATATGCTTTCTTGGTTTCTTTTGTTCTCTTGATTTTTCTTTTGTCTCCCTCTCTTGCTCGTCCCACAACCTCCTCTCATGGCCCAGTCTATCCTGCTGGTTGTGTTCATTCTGGACTCTTCCTGATGCCTATGACTGTTTTCTCCCTCGTATCTACAATAAAATCCTCCTTACAGGAGCAGTCATGCCTTCATTTTCGTTCACTATACACCCAGGACCACAGGCACGCACCGCTGAGCCTACGTTATTTCTTTTCTTCTGTTGACTTTATTGCTTGTTTATATATTTATCTTGAAATAGTGTCTTCCTATGTGGCCCTGACTGGCCTGAAACTCACCATGTAGATGAGGCCTCTGCTTCCCAGTGCTGGGATTAAAGCCATGTTCTGCTGCCCAGCCTCTCCTGCTGACCTTAAACTCGGTTTAGATGAGTGATTTTACTACTCCTTTGTTGCCAACACACACAGTCGGTGCCAGATATATTTGCTCCACAGTGACTTTGCTGCATCTTGCACATTTTGATAAGTTATATTTTTGTTTTATTTCAGACGCTTGGATATTCCTCATGCTACTTTGTCTCTGACCCATGTGTTATTGTAAATACGCTGTTCATGGGGCGGCTGTGCTGGTGTTTCCCAGCTGCCTTTTCATTGCTGATTTCTAGTTTCTGTTTCCTTGTAGCCCGAGAGCACAGGTCATATGATTTCTATTCTTTCAAATGTGTTAAGGTTTGTTTTATAGCCACAAAGGTCATAGAACTTACTGCTGCTTCTTAAGGGCTTGTGAGAAGAGTGTGGCTTCTGCAGCTCTTGGTTAATGTAGTGAAGTAGTCAGTTGAAGTTGTCCAAGGATCCAATTGACTGATGGTACTGTTGAGTCTGTTTCTGTTCCTTTCTGTCTGTCTGTCTCTCCCTTTAGCTTTTCCCCAACTCTAGAAGGATTAAGCAGATTAAGCTTAACTGCTTTCCTTCCTTCCTTCCTTCCTCCCTCCCTCCCTCCCTCCCTCACTCCCTCCCTTCCTCCCTCCCTCCCTCCTTCCTCCTTTCTTTCCTTCCTTCTTTCCGTCTTTTCTTCCTTCCTTTTTTTCCTTCCTCCCTTCCTTCTTTTCGTGCACTTTTCAAGAGCACTCAGTTCATTAGACCACCATTGACTTATACTCTCCTCCTAACATTCACCTTTTAGAGGAAAAACAAATTAATCTAAAATATGAGAACTCATATTTTGGCTTGTGCCAGTACCAGTTCATGTCCATGCCTGGTCCCCTCTGTCTATGATGACAACCCATGAGACTTGAATCAGGTTGCTGATCCCTGAGAAAGCACGACACTCCCCATCATCAAGAGTGATTCTTGTGTATATTCACTGTTGTCTGCTTGGGCAGGAATATGGAGGGTGAGGCTTCCAGAATCCCTGGGAAGAGCAGCAATGTGGTGAGTTCATCTCCTCAGCTTCATCCCCACATCTTAAACTGAAGTTGGGATTTCCTTGTCCTTGACATCCCAGAAAGGGAAGAGCTCAGGGTGACTGGATGTCTGCAGAGAGTCTAGGGAAGAGGAAGTGCCAGGGTGGTGCAGGCCTGTGATGGCTAAGGTTGCCATAGTAAACATTATAGAATCGATGCCTTCAAACAGAGGATGTTCGTTATCCTCTGGTTCTGGAGGCTAAAGGGTCCAGGTGTCAGCAGCGGTCTGGGGGATCTGTCTGCTTGTCCTAGCTGCAGGTGGCTGTTGATATTCCTTGGAGATGCTTGACATGTAGATATGTCATTCCCGTCTCTGCTTCCCTCCTTATCGTGCATGCCTCTGTGTCTCTGTTATCTGTGCTTCTGAAGACTCTAGTCCTTGGACCGAGGCTCTCCTTTCTTCACTGATTATATTTGCAAAGATCCTCTTTCCAAATATAGTCATTGACACAGGTACCTAACAGAGGCAGATCCTTCTGAGTGATAAAATAAAACCCGTGGTAGAGTGTTTCCTCTGTCTCCGCTCACCAGAATGATCTGGGACCTGGGACAGAACTAATAGCAGATGAAGGGAAGAAGGTGAATGAGGGGCAGGGAAGCTTCCACAGTCCTGCCAAGGGGTCAGCTCTGTCCATATCTCCCATCCCTCAGAGACAGTTTCAAAACTGGCATGTGATGTGTGCTGTACTTGTGAGTCTTTATCTAACCCAGCACTTCCAAATAAATGCTGCCAAATTGGTCCTTTCATCATTTATAGGGCGCACTTTCACACCTTGGTTAACATCCCGTTCTAAGGCAGGCGTGTGGTGTAATTCACCCCAATTTTTAAGAGAGAGCACTCAGAATTCTGCTCAGATTCATCATCCAACAGTTCTGACAACTGCGTCTGATGCTGACTAAAGCCTGGCAGGAAGAGTTGCCACAGGCACTGAGCTCTGGCATGGAGCTGGGACTTCTCAGCGGGAGAACTTCAGGGGTGGAAGCCCACAGGCCTGTTTGCCTTCTTAGATTAATATTTAATAGGATGACCGCCCCCTTCCAGCCTGCTACCCCAGATCAGGGCCACAAGCCAAGGCTTGGCCTTGCTGTGTGCAAGGACTGCGAGGAAGATTTGGCAAAATTTTAATTAACTGAAGATAAACATACATGGGGAGTTTGAGGCCATTAGCTGGCCCTGCCACCCAGTGAGAAAAGGCCTGGCTAATCACACACCGCAGCAGGTGAGGTGGCCCGCAGACCCGTGGCGGCCATGCACTTTCAAATTAAAAAACATATTTTAAAAATAAATATGCGTGGGGGTCCTGGTGCATCATGTCGGTTCATCTGACGAGCAGGAATAGCTGGAGTGTTAATGAGTGACTGTTTTCCATAGTTGGGCCCGGGAAGGCCAGAAACACATGCTCAGCCAAATGAGGCTAGAAGGGAACGCTCCTGGAGGAGGGTGGGCATTGGAAATCAAGCCAAGGGAACCGAAAGTGAAGACCTGGCCTGGAGCCAGGCCTGGGCTAGTTGAGGAGTTGATGGAAGAGCATACACCTTGCAGAGGTAAGTAGTGTGTCTGGGGCTTACGGTCACAGTATTCTCGAGGAAAGAATTGGTCAGAAAGGTACTACACTCCCTGGTGACTTAGGTAACACCCTCTGCTCTGAGACAAGGAATGAAGCAATGTGGAGGCAACTTATGTCACAGTGGCAGGGGCAGATAAGGAACCCTCGAGAAGGTATCGTGTGGGAAATACCTGGTGACCTGAATGGTGGGTGCTGGGGAGGGCTTTCCAGGGAACACCCAATGCACAGCCCCGAGGAAGGTAGAGCTTGATCTGTGAGAGGATTACAGACGAGACCAGAGAGGTCGGGGCTCAGCGAGAAAGGAGGCCACTAGCGGAAATGTAAGAGGGTGCAGAGCCAAGGAGACTGGGTTTTATTCCAAGAGTGATGGGTCATTTCTGTGAACTCTCCCAGCAGCTCAGGAGCTTCAGGAAGACAGAGTCTTCCTCACTTCACCTAAGGCCAGAAGGGGATGAAAGTTTGCCTCCCGGGGTATGCAAGGGCTGCCTTTTCTTTTCTTGGATTCTGATCCTCCCTATGGTCTGGGATGCCAAGCTCCGAGTAGGCCTCCTCCACTGACCCTGGGGCCTTTTGGACTCTTCTTACACACAGATGGGCAGGGGACCTTTGTCACCCATCCACCTACCTATATTATAAGAGGTAGAAGTGGCATGTGTGATGTCTGAGGCTAGGCTGTGAATGTCATGCCAAGTGGCCACACAGAGAGGCCTACATGGAGTGGAACCGGGTCTCTGGACAAAAGTCAGTCAGTCAAGTGAATGAGCCAACTTAGAAGTGGAGGTCTCTTAACCTTCTGATGATGATAGACCCAGGTGACGTGTGATTGAGACTGAATGAGAGACCTAAGCCAGAACTGCCCAGCTGAGAGCTCCTTGAATTCCCAAGGGAAATTATAAGAGGTAGTAAATGATTGATTGGAACTTGTAGCTTTTAGGCGATTTCTTGGAACACATACCATGAGGTCCTTACTAAAAGCCCCCGCCCCAAGATCAGAAGGAGAGTAAAGTTTGTCCTTGAAGAGCCCTAACAGATCTGAATAATGGGACTGCCCTAACAGATCTGAATAATGGGACTATTGGCAAATAAACAGCACCTACTGTCCCCTGGGAAAGAGACAAAAGTTTAGAGATTCAAGACAATGTTCTCAAAGATCTAAATCCTGTGTAATTTGGTTTTGTGGTCCTGGGCTGATTTGACAGGGTGAAAAGCTCTTCAATGTGTGTTTAGATGAGGAAGAAAGGGGGTGAAGGGTTAGGGGAGAGCCCCCAAAGCTACTTTGGGGCAGTTGCAGCAGGGAGGTAAGGAGCCTGTCCTTGTACAAGGAACCAAGCTGGGCAGAGAGTCCCATTAGGCCCGAAGTGGGCTGGGGGTTCAGAATTGAAAGGTGGGGTGGAGGGAGTCAGACTGGCCCAGTCCTTTCCCCGCTCTGGGCACAATGATTCTCCCAGTTCTTCTTGAGGATCTCAGCTCCACCTCAGGTAAAAGTACAATGTCATATAAGTTGGTCTTGGGAGGTGGAGCTTGGCATCATCCTTCAGTAACCTCCTCCTGATATGTTTGTCTGGGAGTTGGTTTTCTCCTTCTACCATGGAGCTTCTGGGAACCAAACTGAGGTTGTCAGGCTGGTGTCAAGGTCCTTCACTAGCTGAGACATCTCTCTTGCCCTGGCTACTTATTTCTGCCAATAATTGAGGCTGTTCAGTTGAGGTCTGTTGAGTTTTCCTTTTAGAATAAGTTTGATGTGGAACTCCTAAGTGTGCTTGCTGTTGCAGTTAGGATGGGGGTAGACTGAGCCTGGCCTCCTCCTGTCCCAAGGTGCTCACAAGAGGAGCAGCAGGCTGAGTGCCAAGGATCTAGAGGGTCAGAGAGCCTGCTGCCCAGCTTGATGATAAGATGCCCGCTGGGCTGATTCGTGCCAGTGTTTTTCCTTTTCCCATGCTATAAATAGCCAGATTAATCTTTCTCAGATACTGCTTTCCCACACACCACTATGCTTCAGTACTGCGGGATGGATCCTCCTCCTCAGAAGCTAAGGTCAAAACCTGTATCTCAGCCTGGTTCCTGCATGCCCCCCGCCCCCCCCCCCAAGCCCTGTCTCTTTGTATTTTGCTCTGCAGCTATTTCCTCAAAATGGAACATTCTCCTTTGAAAGAAAGAAAGAGGCTTCTATGAGTCAGGAAGTAAAACATACAGGGTCAGGAAGCAAATGAAATTTAAAAGGCTCAGGAAGTTCCTGAAGTTAACAAGGTCCCCAAGGACCCACTCCAAGGTTATCTGATCATCAAACAATCACTGGGAGGAAGAGATGCTGTGATCTCTTGTACCAGGAGCTCCAGGGATGCAGGGTTTGTGAGTCATCACCAGAGCTGGATGGGCTTTTCAGTGATGCTGTTTTGAGTCACCCGTGCAACCCCTAAGTAATGCCGGTAAATCCACCGCCTCACCAAGCAGACCCGGGTGAAATCATTTCTCTGGTCCATTACCAACATTTGTTCATGTGTACCCATGTTATACCACAGAGTCTTTGTGTCCCTCCTCCAGACCCTGAGGCTTCCCTTTCTCTGCTGAAGCGTCATTTGCTCCCCTCCGTGGAGCTCTTTCAGGCTCTTCTTCCGCTCCACTTCTGAGGAGACGGCTTTTCACCCAAGGCCCCTTTCTTCATCAACATCCGTTAGCATGCGCTGTCTACACCCGTGGGTCAAAGTCACAGAGGGTTGGGGAGATTGGTGGGGCAAGTTCTCACTATACAGATGAGAGCTTTGAACTAGCGTATTCAAGGTCACACAACCTGTGCCAAAGTCAAGTTCAGAGTCTAGGTTTTGTTCTGCGCCCCCCCCCCTTATCTTTTAATGCAGCCCAGGCTGACCTGAACTCCCTGTGTAGCCAGGCTGTCCTATATCCTCCTGCCTCACCCCTCTGAATTCTGTGATTATAGGTATGCACCATCATGCGTGGCCTGAGATTCTAGTTCTTCAGGCTAGGTTAGCCTTTCTAGTACTCTGTTAAGTGTAGGTGCTGTCTTAAATTTCTTCAAAGTCCCTAAACACAGTGTTCAGTTCATATTCGTGGGGCTGCTGGTGGGGCTGCTGGTGGGTGGTGGCTAAGGATCAGAATGCATACCTCATTCCTCTTGGGTCAATCGAAGGTCAGTGCTAAGAAGGAAGGTTGAGGGGGACTAGCCAGGAAGAAACTGTTACAAAGTCTTCCTCTGCAAAGCTTACCTCAGAGGAGCTCCTGCAGAAAAGGGTGAGAACAGGCATTCCTCCCTCGGAATGCAGAAAGCCTGTGGAGTTTAAGTGTCGGCATGCAGGAGAATGGAGCAGGTCAAACTCCAGTGCTTAGAATCCTGCGTCTCTGAGCAAGCCACTTAGCCTCAGAATTCAACTTTCTGACCTGCAAAATCAGGATAATGGGGTTAGGAAAAACGTGTACAAAGCCCTCCCCGAATGTAGGTAGCCAGCAAATCATTGCTATTTAAAAATCACATCACTTTTTAATTTTGTTGTGGAAAACTTGACAGACATAGTACAGATAAAATAACTGGTATAGTGAAGAGGTGTTTCTTAGGCACCCAGACCCCGACATTAACATTTTGTTAAACTGTTTCTCTGGCTTGTCCATCTACTCACTCATCCCTCTACCCAGGAATCTACCTTATTTTAGCGATGCATGCTAAAGCAAATGCAGATGTTAGCGCACCTGCCCTTTCAGCAAGTGAATCATTGTATCGGCATTCACTTCTTTGGCCTGCAGGTTTAGAATCAACAGCATGTGCTGTGGTGATCTGAGTGAGACGGCCCCACATAGGCTCCTATATTTGCGGCCTCACTCCCCAGCTGGCGAACTGTTTGAGAAGGATTGGGAGGCGTGTCCTTGCTGGAGAAGAAGGTGTGCCCTGTCTCTCCCTCTCTGCCTGCTGCCTGACGGCTGGATGTAAAGCTCTCCCCTACTTCTCCAAAACCATGCCTGCCTGCCTGCCTGCCTGCCGCTACGTTCTTCCCACCATGACAATAAAGGATTAAGCCTCTAAAACTGTAAGCTACCCCAATTAAATGTCTTCCTTTATAAATGTTGCTTGGTCATTGTGTCTCTTTACAGCATTAGAACGTGTGAATTTTTTTTCTTTTTTTAAGAAAAGGATTTCTCTGCAGCTTTGTAGCCTGTCTTGGAACTCAGTCTGTAGACCAGGCTGGTCTCAAACTCACAGAGATCCACCTGTCTCTGCCCCCCAAGTGCTGGGATTAAGGCATGTACCACCACTACCCAGCTGTGTGAATCTTAATACACATTTGCTGAGTCTTAACATCTATAAACACCTGTGTAAATCAAAGTCCCATGAAGATCTATGGAGCATTTCCACCAGAAAGTTCACTCCTGCTCTTTCTCGGGTCATCCCCTGCTCCACCTCTAATGCTGTTTCCCAGCCGTCATTCATTCTTTCTTTTCCTACATAGATTACTGTGATAGTTAATCATTGTTAACTTTATTAGATATAGGAAACACATCTTTTAGGGCATTTCCGGGAGGTTTAACTGAAGGGAAGACCTACCCTGAAGAGGGGCAGCACCACCCCATTGACTGAGGTAGAACAAGGAAGAAGAAGGAAGCCACCTGCACTAGCATTCATCTCTCTCTGCTTCCTGGCTATGGATGCAATATGACCAGTTGTCTCACACTCCTGATGCCATACCATTTTTTGTGATGGGCTATATTCCTTCAAACCATTAGCCAAAAATATGTCCTTCCTGTCCTTAGTCACTTGTAAACAGAGAGTACTCTTTTGTTCCTGGCCACCCAGACCCAAATAATTACACAGAAACTATGCTAATTACAACACTGTTTGGCTTCTTATTAACTATTGTTTATATCTTAAATTAACCCACTTCTTTTAATATATGTATCACCATGAGGCTGTGAGGTTCCAGTGTCTTTCTCCTTCGGCAGCTACATGGCATCTCTCTGACTCCGCCTACTCTATATATCTCTGTTCAGATTTCCTGCTTGGCTTTATTTTGCTAAGCTATTGACTGAAACAGCTTTATTCATCAACCAGTAAAAGCAGCACATATACAGAAGGACATCCCCCATCAGTCACTGCTATTAGATATTTTTTCATAACAAGAAAAGTAACTATATAGAAAATTGTTACCAGAAGTAAGATTGCTGCTATGATAAACGTGACTGTAATTCATAGGTTTTTGGAACTGGTTTATGGCAGGAAGGAGAAGAATTTGAGCAGCGGACTAGAGAAGCCCTAGAATGTTCTAAGTGGAGTTTAATGGATCATTCTGGTGGGAGCTGGTAGGGTCAGAATGGAGAAAAATGTAAACATTAAGACTTTGCTCATAAGGTTTCAGAGGGGAATAAGAACTCTATCAGGAACTTGCTTAGAGATCATTGATGTTCTATTCTGGTGAAGAATCAGCCTGTATTCTTCCCATGTTATGGGAAATCAGAGTGAGACTGAATTTAAAAGAATTGTTTTGAAACAGGACATTTCAAGATAGCACTGTATCCAGGCTGTGCCGTGATTACTGCTCGCACCTCTTATCCAGGTTTGCAAAGAGGAAAAGCAGTAAGTGGAGGAGGAAGCTAGGAAGATGATCAGCTTGGTGAGGATAAGCACATGCGTGTGTGTTGAAAGTCACAGATGAGGGTGTAGAGAAAGCAGCTGTACTTGTTAAAGAGATTAATACAATTAGGGAGAAATCCTTCACCTCTCACCAGGAATAGAACATATGACTTGAGGGCAAGACCTTACACATCAAAAGCTCCAGCTTGTGAAAATGCAAATTCATCGGGAAGGAGAGAAACTGACCTGAGACTGTAGCTAAGGGAGTCCTCTATCAAAAACAACTGCCCGCAGAAGGTCCACCCGCCCCGCCCCCAGGTTTGGCAACAGAGGCACACAGAGGCTGTTACAGCTGTGGTAGAAGCAGGCCGGACCATATTGAGTTGGCAGAATAACGTGTCAGCATTATCTATGTTGTGCTGATTTTACAAGCTTGTAAAAATGCAAGCTGGGGGAGGGGGTGGTGGTTAATGGAGGATTTCATCAGGTCCCACAGGACACTGAGGAGAGACAATTCGTTGCAAGGTCGGATTCCCTACAGACATGCTCCAGAGGCCAGTGAGTGATGCTATGAAGGGGAAACATCAGTTACAGTGATGATCCTAGGATGTATGAGATGCCAGGGCCATGCCGTGTCTTCTGAGGAAAGCTGAGGGTACAAAATGGACCCAGCCCAAGAGAGAGACCGTGTGTGCTAAAAGCAGCAGCATCAGAGGAGCAAGGCTGCCTAAGTCTCTTGGAGCCCAGATGATTCCATCATGAGCGCCAGAGGTTGCTATGGAGCTGACAGGTTTGGTGTTTGCTCTGCTGGGTGGCTGTCTTGTGTAGCACATTCTAATAGGACTTAACAATAAAATAATAAAACAATAAAATAAATAATAGGTCTTAATAATAAAACCCCCGGGGTTAGATATAGGGGAAAATGCTGAGAGAGCAGAGAGACGAAGGAGCAAAACCACAGCCACCTTACCTGCTCAGCTTCCCAGCCAAAAAGAGGCTGAGCTCTTGTCTCCTCCCGCGATATCACTTCCTGTCTGTCTGTACAGCCCTCCAGATCCCTGTGATTAACTTGTGGCTAGCTCTGCCCTCCGACCTTTAGGCAAGCTTTATTTGTACAAACAAGACATCAGCCCAGGGATTGGCTCACAACGACTCCTAAGATTTTGTTGTCTCTGCTTGATTATCTATAGTAATAAGCCCACATTCTATAACTCATGTGGATAGATATGTTGTCCCCCCAGACTCACATGTATTCACACGCCAGTGCATAAAAATGCTGCCTTGTTCATGGCGTATGAACTACTTTCACCTTTTGTGATTTTTGTTTTGTTTCCGAGATGGTTTCATTATATATCTCAGGTTAGTGTAGGGCTTTCAGGCTAGCCCAGCTAGCCTTAAATGCAAGATACGTCTGCCTTAGCCTCCCGAGCGCTGGGATTATGAACCTGGCCCACCATACCCAGCTTTGCAGAATGTCTCTGAAACTCTTCCATGTTCTGTGATTAGTAGCTCACAGTTTTTCATTGCTATGTAGTATTTCATTGCATGGAGACACCACTGTTTGTTTATCCATTATGCTAACATTTCTTTCTAACAAATGCCAGTGATGACCCTTATTTTCTAATGATATATCATAAAGAACATCAGCCGCCATAAGATCTAACCAGAAGCGAATTGGCCTGAGACATAGGAAGACTATGGGCTTCCCAATGGATCATGAACTAGTTTTTATTTTCATGGTTTAAATCAACACATAGATGCAGCATCGTTAAAGACAGAAGATTAGCCTTCCATTTCCTCCTGGGAGGTCCCTCACCTGACCTTGTCTCATTCTGTGTGCCCCGCCCCACCCCAGCACCCTCCGCCATGAAATCACTTGGGGTCAATTAAGAGCCTTCTGCTTCCTCATCAGGGATATTTATGGCTATGGGAATATTTATGATGCATGCGGAGGTCGGGGAGTAGATGGAGCTTCTGCTGTCCTTGTGAACGGGATTTGCCCCTTGCTAGCATTTGCCAGGGTCATGAAAAGGAAGAGTGCAGACCACATACTTCGGGGTTGCTTTTCCCCGTTTCCTTTCCTCTCACCTTTGTATTCAGGCTGTGGGTTAACTGGTGAAAAGCTTTTTAAAAAATAGTTCTTATCACTGCCGTCTCTGCTTTTGAAGGGCGTTGTGTTTTTCTGGACCCTCGGTGGCGCTTCTCCCCTGAGCCCGTCCTCACACGTCCTGGCCAGCCTAGCGCTGTGACACACTAAGGAAAGAAGATATTTTGATACAATGGTGGGACTTTCTTCCTTCTCTAAGAGGCTTGGGAGCTACCAGAAACCACTGTAGTTCATCTCCACAGACAAGAGGGGCCAGGGTCATTTCGAATACTTGGAAAAATTGCCAGGGAAGCCATCCTCATCAATAGTCTTTTTTTTTTTTTTTTTTTTTTTGCCTTTCTTCCCTTTCATCATTCGCCTCTCGCAGGAAGTACCTGTCTCCTTCCTGCGTCTGTGATCTCCATCTGGACTGAGACTCCCATCTTTTTCTACCCAGACCTGGCTTACCTCCATCTTGAAATGCTCCCTTGTGAAGGCTCCTTTCAGGCCTGGGGAGTAGCTCAATGCTACAGTATTTACCGAGCATGCACAAAGGTTCAGGGTTCAAGCCTCAGTACTGCAAGAAGAGAACACACATATACAAAGTACTGTACCCAAAGGCTCCTCCTACCCTGACCCATAAACCTGGCTCTTCTCTCTTATAACGCTGAGACAGTTTATTAAAATACCCACCCATTTCACATATATATGATACGCTGTGCTCAGAAATGCCTTCTATGTGCCAGATTGCCTTTGGCTCCTGGATGTCTTGAAAGTGCCAGCTCTGCTTGGTTCCTTCGTCCGATCACTCTTTGTAGCTTTGTCCCTTGGAGACATTGGACCATGAGGATCCCAAAGACCATCATCTGCTTCCCAGCTGGAGACCCAGCAGCCGCCTCTGTCCTGGTGACCAGTCCACCTGACGACTTTTGGGACTCAGCAACCTTCTAGCCATCAGTCTGTCTTTTCCTTTTGAAACCTTGTTTTTTTCCCTCACACCCTAAGGCAGTCTTCCCTCAAAGCTAGGTCCTTGGACCGTGACATCTCCTCTCTCACAGCCTCCGCTCCTCTGTGGACATCTGCGTCCCAGCTCACCTCTGGCGCACACGCATGCGCACCTGACACACATACCAATTTGCTCTCTAGAGGCCTCTGCCTCAGTCACTGAGTCATCGAAAATCAACTTCTAGCCAAGCCAACAGGAGCTCATAATTTAGTCAGAGAGACACACGCGCTCAGATTTTGAAATGTTCTGTAACAAACCCCGAGAGGTAGTTAATACTGAAGGTGATGAGACAGCGAGTCACGCCATGTGAGAGGGTGTTCCCGAGTGGTGCTAATAAGAAGGCCTCACTCAGAGCAGGAAGAAGCCGCAGGCTACATTGGACTCGGTTGCCTGGGAGCTTGTAGTGATCAGCACATCACTGGAAAGGACAGCATAGGGCAAGGTCAGGCGTTTCAGAGAATATTCTTCTGACTGACCTTCACTCAGAAATTGGGCCCTGAAATTCCTTAGCCTGAGGTGGAATAGTTCCCCTAGAGAGATTTGGGAGGTTCACCTTTTCGCTAATTGTCCAAGTGGGAGGCTGGGGTGGGGGTGGGGTGAGGTGGCTGTTCATGGCATCTAGAGCCTGGAAAAATAAAAAAGAATAGTGAATTTTCAGCAACGAGGTTAGTCCCGAATCTGGTGAGTAGCGGTCTAGGTAGAAAACATGAATAGTGGGGTCGTGGGTCATCTCATGTCTCTAAGAGGCCCACCTTGGTCTGTGGAAAAATAACTAGTGTTCATACATAATGCAAGGAACTGCGCTCCCAGAGAGGTAATTGGTGTCCAGCAGACAAGCCAGTCACTTGCCCTAGAAACAGGAAGAGGGTCTAATTCTGCTTGGAGCTCAGTCACCGTTTGGCAGGCAGGAAATCTGGGAAGTAATTTTTCTCTTCTTTCGAGACATTGTCTTACTCTGCGGTCCAGTGTGACCTTCAGGTCACACTCTTGGAAGTCCTTTCTCTTCAGCCTTCGGGGTACTGGGGTTACAGGTGGGAGCCACCACATTTGCTTTAGAAAGTTGCTTTTTAAATATTTGGTACAAATTAAGTTTAATATTAGATCAAAAGGTAAATTCATGCTGCAGAGGAAATAGCTGGTCCAGAAATAGTTGTTAGAAATAATTGCAATGCTCAAGAGGTGCTTCTCAGGAGGGAGGCTGGAGATGCTGGAGATGGTGGGAGAGTTATGGAACCTGAAGGCTCCTGGCTCCTGTGTCTTGTTTGGGAAGAAAGGAGATGGTCAACAGGTGATCTAAGGCTAGTCATCAGTCTGTTGTTGGTGAACAGATACTTATTCAGTAACTACTGTGGGCTTGGCCCTGGGTGACATTTGTGATCAAGTTCCTGCCCTGGATGTTTGCATTCTGAGGTGGAGGAGTAGGGACTTACAGAAATGCCACAATAACTCATTGACATCTGATCCAGGTGACATGCCGATGGCTGCAGGTCAGCAGACAGCCTTGAGAATGGTCAGTTGGAGAACAACAATGGGGCAGGTGTTTCTAGTTCTTTCTGGGGAGGCAGGGATCTCAGTCATCAGCTACTTGACTGGTTCGCCAGGTCTCACCAGGGTTTGAGGAAATGAACCTTGAGGTTTTCCAGCTCCATCCCTGTCCCAGAAGGGACATCCTGGATGGAATGAATGACAGGAACATCCCGAGGTTCAGAATTCAAGTTGAACTCAAGTCCATGGCGGGGAAGAGGTACAGGGTGGTGGTGGCTGGCCAGTGGTGCTGGATGAAGGCTGGATGGATTCTTCGCCACACTGGCTGTGACTTGTAGAGGATTGCCTGGTTTAAAGGAGGTGGCATTATTTCATGACATCTCAGTTTGGTGTGACTCAGTGAGGGTCTCCACAGGGCCACACGTCTTGCTCATTAGAGTAACCCAACCAGAAGGGTGTCAGTGGATTCCAGAGCTGGCCAGGGGTAGCCACCCAGACCTTAGCTGAAGGAGAAGGGAAGCAGATGCTGAACTGGGAAGGAGAGAGGTCACGTGGTGAAGATAAAGGGAGTGGCTTATCTTGAAGAATCAGAGGTGTGGCCAGCATGGGGCCTCCTCGTGGGGAGGCAATGAGGCTGTGATCCTGCTCCCCTGCTGTCCTGTTTTTGGTGGGTTTCCCACTGACAGATTCCAATAAGAAGTCAATGGATAGGAATCAAGGAGGGGCCGAGCAAATGGAAACACGTAGGCACACCATATTGGGAAACAACAATCTCTGTATAGGAATACCCTTCACTGTAAGCCATGGGTCTTCTATGAGAGTGGCCGGATGTGGGAAGGAAGAGCCAGGCCCCAGCTGACACCTGCCCTTATGCGACCTCTTACATGCCTCTGCAGCAGGCTCACAGAGTCCCTCAGGGTTGTCCCTTCTTCTGGTGCCACACCCTCTCTGATGGGCATTTCTCATCAGGGACAGGAGCTGAGCTGAGCTGTTCTCAGCCTTCCTTCTCTCTCATCCCAGCTCTGCCAGCCACAGAAATCCAGTTTCTTAAGTCGCTTATCTGAGCATGTCCTTCCATTCCCTGAACACACCTCCTCACAGTATCCAGCACAGAACCCCCATACTTAGTAAGCTTTTGAGGTGTGGCCATTTCCAGCCCCGTTCTTGCCAGATTTATCACCATTAACCACCTTTGAAAGTTTTAAAGTTGCAACTTCTCTTCGAAAGCTTCTCCTTTGCTGGCCACTGAGGTCCAACCACACTGAACCACTCTCTGATCTTTCCCTGACTCCAGGGTCTTTGCACGTGCCGGTTCACCACTGGAACACCAGGAATTCCCTCAAGTCCACCCTAACTCCTTTTCATTCCTCATTCCTCTGTTGCTAGCTGTCGTGGAAAGGGTTTGCTGTGCCCTGTCTGTCTCCCATAGCATCTCAACCCTGACCATAGCCACGTATTTATTTCCTTATTTCAATTCAGTAGTTGTTTACCGAGTGTGTTGTATCAAGCTGTCCCAACTCCGAACCCTACCCTGTTGGCCTACGCTTCTTCTAGCTCTTCATCCAGAAAAGCTGTACACATTCTGGGATTCTCAGATGAGTTATTTCCTCTAGGAGGTTACTCTCCCGACATCCTCTCTGTCTCTACCTTCTCTTAGGAAAGGAGGCCCGTTCCATTCTTCACGAGTTCCCACTACCGATTTAGAGCCTGGCATGTGTTGGGTCTACCTCATGTATGTGGAGGGAGAAGAGGCAACAGGTTTTCCTGTTAGACACGACAAGCAATTAATAAAGGCAGAATGACCCAGGGATAAACTCAGGTTTTATGGGACTTATAGCTTATACCATGTAGAAGGCTCCCTTTTAAAAAAATACAAAATTACCAACACAAGATTAGAATAGAAAACAAGCCTTTATTTAGTGTGGAAAATGTCACAACTATCCCAAAGTAAAGAGAACTAATAGAATTTTCTCTTAATTAACTGCCTGGAACACCACCGTGATAGACGCTTTCTCCGCGTTTTTTGGCTGAGCCCTCTTTCATCTCCTCTTCATATTCAATGATTATGTGATGTTTTCTGTAGAGAGAAAGGAACGATAATTAATCTTTCCTCCAGCATAATAAAAATGATATTTATACTGATGGATGGGGTGCATAACACATGATTTCACAGCCGGGTACACTTGCAGCAGAACTGTGGTAGTTTGTACCCTACCAACAAGAGTTCTCATAAATCCTATTGGGCATCATTCCTATCAAAAAAGAGGAAAACGAATAGCCTATAATCATCTCGCTGTGTTACTTAGCTCAGTCCTGGTCCTGTGACTAGTGCTGGTGAGAACTTGGTCCTGCGTATATCAGACCGTGGGTGACAGGACAAATTGCCCCACGGGCTATGTCTTTCAAGGCATGCTCTGCTGCACTGCCAACACATCTGGTGTTGAGTTCCACGGGACACTCTCCTTTCTGAGCAGAGCCTTGGTCCCGCGCCTCAGTATGGCAGTGCCAGGATAGGTTGGCACCATGGGCAGCAATATTCTTGAAGCCATTTCCACGCTGGGCCGGCCAATGAAGGCTGATTACACTCAGAACTGACTGTAGAGGACCTAACCATGGCCCACAGAACCTCAGAGCTTAATTTGTATCTGACTTAATTTCCTAATGAGACCCTGCCAAAATGGCTGTGACCTGTTTAGTACCCACCAGCATGACGGAGGGTAGGATTGAGTGCAGAGAGACAGCAGTTTTGACTGAGTAGTAAGACCAGCCCGCAGACTTTTGTCAAAAGCCACAAGTCACGTGACCGTCTGAATGGCAGACCCCAAAGGGTTCATTCTCAGTGCTGTGGATCAACTCAGGGCCTTGCTCATGTTGAGGAAGAGCTTCACTATGAGTTACGCTCCCAGCCTGAAGTCCCTAAGCTTAAAAGTCACTAGCCCCATGCTAAGTTTGCCTCTCCTTGTACCTTGTTTATTATTTCTGTTACACCTGGCTTACAGTTGCTCCTTAATAAGGGTCTTAGACACTGTCTGCGGTGCCAGGACAATACCCGACAAAGGCAACTTAAGCAGTGGTTTATTTCACTTCACAGTCTAGGGGGGATAGTCTTGCGGCAGGAAGGCACAGCTGCGGCCACATCATGTCCACAGTCAGATGGCCAAGAGTCATGAATGATACTGCTCAGTCAGTTCTCCCTCTCCCTGTTTCATTCAGCCCAGGCTCTCAGTCCGTGGGATGGTGCTGCTCACACTCATGGTGGGTCTTCCCTTCTCAGTTCAACCTCTGGAAACCCTCACACAAACACACTGATAGATAGGTGTGTCTCCTAGGTGATTCCAAGTCCCGTCACTTTGACGATGACGCTTAAACCACAAGGAGGAGCATTTGCTGCTGAGTCCCCTTTGCACAGTGAATCATACTGCCTTGGTCAAAGCTGGCTCTCACAGAGTAGTGGAGTTATTGGAGATGCTGGGTGGGGGAAGGAGACCATTTGGTGGGATACGTTTTTCTGTTCCTTCATGATCAGGAGAGAGAGAGCCAATGCCAAGATGTCAGCTGCCCTCATTAGCAGCCAAGTTACCCTTGTTGCCTTCTCAAGGTAACTCTAATTGGCTGCAGTCAGGAAGAGCCATGTCTGGATTTTACAAACAGTGACAGCAGCTCCACTGCTGGATGAGCAGGTAGAAAGGTCACGTAGGAAACGCCATTTCCAAGTGCAGAGTCATTTCAGGCAGAACTCATGGCTACTACAGCAACACGAAAGTGTTTCTCTAGCCCACTGTGGAATCCCTCTTGCTTTCCTGCTTCCATCTATTCCTTGTCAGGGAGTTAGCCTTGGACATCCACATACATTTTTCTTCATAATATTGCCTCTACTTCAAAGAACTTTCTAGATTGCCGAGGGCATGGCTCCAGGGGTCTCCAGTGACGAGAGCTTAGGATATAAAATGCTAGACTGCATTTCTGGGCCAGATGGAGGTTTGGAGAGTCGTGGGATGTGCACTTGCTGTCCTGCACCTGGGGGCTGAAGTAGCAAGGTGCTGAGTCCTGAGAACCAGGCCTGTCACACACTTGCTTCCTGCGACATGGCACTCCCAGCTGCCTGACATCTCTTTGATTTAAGTGTCCTGATTATCATCTGATAAGTCACCTCCCTCTGCATGCCCCCATGTCAGTGGACTCACGGCCCTGTCCCAAGACTCAGTGCATGGCCTTTTCTTTATGCACTCAGCCACCTGCCTTCCAAGAGGGGCTGCTGGTTCTTCTAGAGCACCAATCAAATCGCATTCATATACCAGCTTTGGTTCGTGTCCATTGGCAATCTGACGTGATCTAGAGTCACCTGAAGACAGGTCTCTGGGCGTATCCACGAGGGATTTTCTAGTTTACATTAATCAGTGTGGGAAGACCCATCCTAGCTCTTGGGCTGAACAAAAAGAAGCAGGTGAGCTGAGGTCCAGCGTTCATCTATTGCTTCTTGTGTTCCTGTAGCCGTGCCTCCCGCACCATGATAGACTCTAGCCTCAAACTGTGAGTCAAAACAAACCCTTCCTTCTTCAAGTTACTTCTCATTGGGTATTTTGTCACAGTGACACACAGAGTAAGAGTAACTGATATGGTCCCCACTACAGAGCTTGCTCATGATGGCCATCAACTGACCAACCCAAAGAAGGGAGTGGAAGCTTTGGTCAGAACCAGGTGAACCACCAAGCCAGGCATAATTTTGTAGTAGAAATAACACTGATACAGAAGAAATCAGAGTCCCCCTTTAGGGTGCTGAGTCTCATTAATAAAATAATTTAAGAATGGACTCAAAGAGACGTTCAAGGACAGTTTTATTAGAGTTTAAAATAAAAAAAAAAACAACCCAGGGTGGGCAAATCGTAAAGTTTAGGAGCTACCCAGAGAAGGGGAATGGAGGAGAGAAGGGAAAAAGCCATGCCATTTGAGCTGGTATGGAGGCTAGACATATGGCCATTATCAGCCGCATATCGGGGAGGTAGGCTTTAGAGCAGTGGTTCTCAATCTTCCTAATGCTGTGACCCTTTAATACAGTTTTTCATATGGTGCTGAGCCCCAACCATAATCTTATTATCAGTGATACTTCATAACTGTAATTTTGCTACTGTTACAAATCGTAATGTTTCTGGGTTTTCTACTGGTCTTAGGTGACCCCTGACCCACAGGTTGAGAACTGATGCTTTAGAGGCAGAGTGAAGAAACCCAGAATGTTGGGGGGAAAGCCCCAGTGTTGAGGAAAGTAGTTACAAGAGAGATAGAAAGTAGAGAATCTGCTTTTCTGAATGATTCAGCATCTTATTGAAGAACCATTTCTCCCATCTTTTATCATGTCTTAAGGAGAGTCTGCCTTCCTAGGGGTGAGCCCTTGGCCAAATGAACAACCCAGGCCCAACTGGGAAATGAGGTCTCCACTTAGGGCAAGGATTCTATTTTCTTGACTAGGAATTTTCTTTACTCCAACAAATTGCGGTGATCAGTTGACTTGGGCCTTTGGGTCTACCACTAAGCTAACAAGGATTGGGATGGTGTGTGAAAAATGTCACACACCTTAACACAGTAATGACTTTAGCAAGGTAAATTTTCTTTTTAATGGAAAAATCTAGAGGCAGTCATTGCATCTGTCCTTCATGGAGCCCCTGGAGATCTAGGTTCTTGCTGCCCTGTGGCTCTGCTATTCCCTGGGTCTCAGATGTGTGGTCATGGCTGCTCTTCATGACCCTGGCTGCCCTGGACCCCAGCTCTACTGTCACAGCTGTGTCCCACATCTGGGAGGAGAAAAGAAGTCTGGCTGTGCCAGGAAGCCATCTTAGCTTACATCCTTTGCCCGATGATCAGTCACGTGAGTACATCCGGATCCCCTAGAGTTTGGGAGTGCAGTCTTAATTCTGGAAGGTCACGTGTGCAGCTGAGAGTGGAGTCTATGATTCTGTAAGGAGGAGGAGTCAGACTAGGGAGGAAATGACTCCGTGGGTTCAGTAGCCACAGGTCTTACATAACCTCCTTAATTCTCAATTTCCTCATTCAGGAGGGAGAGGAATGCAAGCAAACCTCTTAGTGCAGTGTCTGGCGTTCCCTCAGGGCTCAGGCATTGTTGCTATTTTATCATGGTCGTGGCAAGGCTGGCAGAAGGTGTGCCCCTGACAGGGAGCTGGTATGCACAAGAGAACCTGGCTGAATCTGAGTGTGTGTGTGTGTGTGCCCGTGCGCGCGCATGTGCCATGGTATTCGTGTGGCGGTGAGAAAACTTTGGGGAGTTGATTCTTTCATTCTACAATGTGGATCCCCGGGATTGGACTCCTGTGTTCAGGCTTTAAGCAGCAGCTGAACCATCTTGTTAGTCTTTCTTCTTAGTTTTAAGCTAGCCTTTCACTAGGTTGCCCAGACTGCCCCTAAACTCACTCTATAGCCCAGGCAGGTCTTGAACTTAGGATCCTTCTGCCTCATTCTCTGGAGGATTATAGGCCTATGGCACCAGACCCAACCTGAACCTGCATCTTAACTAGTGGAGCTGCTTGCCAGACTGACTTGGTGCAGTTACTTGACTTTTCTGCCCTTGGCCTTTCTCATCCACTGAGCAGGGCCAGCCACAGCCCTTTCTTTCACGGAGCTGCTGTGAGAACTATTTGGGATCTTGTGTAGAGCACGGGTACCGTTTAGCATAATATTAAACAATAAATACTGTTGGCTGCTTCTGCTACTAATGAGAGCAAGCCCGGAGCGACCTTGATATTGACCGTGGATGATGGCAGACTTTACACCGGGTTCTGCTCCACCTTCGGACCTCAAAATTCAACTCACTGTTAGGGGCAGGGCAGCTGTAAGCAGGAGGCAATAAATGAGCTTGGCGATGGTGACTGCATTAGTATGCTTGCATTTTGAATTCTCTCCAAATAGGGCTGGCTGACCTTAAAAGCGAGGGTGATGTCCTCTGCCTTCCTGCTTGTTGTCAGCTCCCAAAGCCGTCAGCGGTTCTCAGATGAGCCAGGAGAGAGGCTCCCGGGCCAGGAGTCCCAGCTGGCACTACCAGCATGAGGGGTGGTGCTAGGCTGGTACCACGGGGCCAGAACTGCCTGTCTATCATCAGAAGATACAGCAGGGCAGCAAGAGCCTGCAATGAATCAGCCCGAGTTGTAACTAGTAAGATGCGCAGCATTCCTGCCTGGCCCCTGGGAGGAACACAAGGCTCCCAATATCATGCTTTTTGGAGTATCCAAGCTCAGGAAACTGGCAAGATTTAGAGGAGACAGCCCTTCCTTCCCCCCATCTTTGTAGGAGCTAAATTTGAACCCTCTGCCATTCACCTTAAGTTCCCCCGTACCTTGGTACCAGCTGAGTAGTGCACTGGCAGGGGTTCCCAAGGGACTGAGGCCATGGATGATGATGGTTGGTCTCATCCTGTGGCTTCCAGGCTGACCCTCCCATTTATTTCCACGGCTGAGGGTGAGTCCGGGGCAAACCATCTGTACATGGAACTGCTGTTCAACGCCCATAACTCCCAGCTATGTCGGGAATATGCTGCTTTTCTGCAGACTGCAGGGGGAGGCCTTCACTGAAGGTGAGAAGTTGGCCAAAGCGTAACTGAATCAGTGCGCACGGTGCTTCCATTGCTCTGGGGTATATCGTACTGCCACTCAAAATATAATCGTGAAAATTATGTGGTGACTTGGAAAAATGCTCTAGTATGATGTTAAATATCAAATCTCATTTTTTTTGCCGTGAATATAGCTGTAAAAAATTATATGTATGACTAAATAAGAACAGAGAGGAATTTTGTTTTGAAGGAAATGGGATGACCATGGATATAATTTCTCCTTTCTTGATATATTCTGGTATTTAAGTAAGGAAATATTTTAAGGGGTCAGAGATGGTTCAGTGGTTAAGAGTACTTGTTGCTTTTCCGGAGGACCCAAGTTAGGTTCCCAGAACCCATTCTGGGTGGATCACAACAGCTATAATTCCAGCCTCAGAAGATCCAACACCTCCTTCTGGATTCTTTGGGCACCTGCCCACGCATGCACGTACCACCCATACATACACATATAATGAAAAATAATAAAAACAGATCTAGAAAAATACTTTAAAATTTTGCTCACTGTTGTATACCTCCACCCTGCCCCCTTTCAGCCCTCCCACCACATGCACAGAAGGGGAAAAAGAAGCTGAACCCCTGGAATTTGCCAGTCTGACTCCTTAGTATGCTATCAACTTTCCAATCGATATTCGTAGGAAAAGATAGGACTGTTTTGAAAGCAAGCCTCAGGTGAACCCGGCTCTCTGGTAGCCCTCCTCCCAGCGTGTAGTGACGCAGGGCAGCAGTTCCCTGGTGTTCCCGCAGCGAAGGCCAAGGCAGGCAAGCTACCAGCAGGCTTGGGAGCTTTGTGCTCCTGGAGGAGACCGCAGAGGTGGGCTTGACAGCCGCTAAGCTGCTGGCTAGTTCTTCACTCACTGGATTGGGAAGCATGAACGGGAGAAACTAGCAATCCACCGTTCTCCATGATCCCGAGTCATTTGAATACTGCTGTGGCTTGGAGTTTAAATTTCCTCAAAGGGTCAGGGGTCGAAGACTTGGTTCCCAATCTGTGCTGCTGCTGCAGGGCGAGGTCTACGAGACAGAAGTTGGTTCACTGGGATATTTTCTTAAATGAGACATTGGGCCCTCAGTCCCTTCTTCCTGGTCACAATGATGTAAACACCTTCTTTACAACAGGCTCCTGCCACTGCCTTGCCTCAGAACCCTCCATTCCCTTCCTACCCCTGTCACAGAGCCAGTTGGAAACAGTGACTCAATACCCCTCCCCCTCATGTGTCCGTGTGTCTGTGTATATGTATATAGAGTCCAGAGGCCAGTGTCAGGGGTCTTCCTCAGTTGCTCTTCGTATGTATGTATGTATGTATGTATATAATTCCACATGAATATATGAAGTTCCTGGCTGACTTAGAACTTCTCTTTCTGGAACATGCTGGCCTTGAATTCACAGATCTCTCTCTCTCAAGTATTGGTCACCTTATTGTTTTTTAAAGTAGCTCTCTCACTGATTCTAGAGTGGAATCATCATTTCAGCTGAACTAATTGACCAGCAAGCTCCAGGGATCTGCCTGGGTCTGCCTCCCTAGTGCTGGGGTTACAGATGCAGGCCTGGATTTCTAGGTGGGTGCTGGGGATCTGAACTTAGATCCTGCTTGAAGGACAACTGTTTTTATTGCCAGAGCTATCTCCCTTGCCCTAATCTTTCCCCCCTTTTAAGTCGGTGCCCTCAGACATTTTGTTACAGTGATGAAGCTCAGGAATGCAGATGGCATCCCTGCTGCCAACCCACTGGGTAAGCCTGATGCCAGCAGCCTCTCTCCAGGTTACAGGACTCACTTTTAACCCTCTCTCCTTGACAGACAGGCAGGGACGCTTGAAAACGATGGTGCCGAGCACTTGTCTTGCAAGGAGGAACGAGAGGCCATCAGCAGGACTCAGGATCAGCAACTGCGGGTGCAAGGCTCTCCGGAGAAAAGCGAGCTCATAAAAATTAAATGAAGTTAGGAGAAAAAGCTTCACAAATTTCAAACCCGTTGTTTTCAATGTTAGTTTCCTAGGGTAACAAAGTTCCGTAGCTGGGTGGTTTCAACAGCTGGCATTTACTGCCTTGGAATTCTGGAGGTGGGATTCTGAGGTGAAGCCAGTGGGTTTTCTCCCGAACTTCTTCCTTGGCTTGAGGGTAATGCCTTCCCTCTGTCCATGGTCTTTCTTCTGTGAACACCTGTCTCCCCGTTGACTTTAGGAGGAAACTCGTCACAGGATGGCAGCCCACCCTAATGACCCCATTTTGCCTCGTTTTTTTTTTTTTTTTTTTTTTTTTTTTTTTTTTTTTTTTTAATATAACTGCCTCTTTAAAGACCCTGTTTGCAAACACACTCACATTCTGCAGTCCTGGAGTTTAGAACTTCAACATAGAAATTGGTTGGGGTGGTGGGGGTTTAGGATTTGCCACTACACAATATAAGTGACCTCAGAGCAGTACAAATATTTTTCGGATTTGCCCAGGGCTGCAGTGATGGGCATTTAGGAGCCAGTGGGCCAGTGGGGCTTTCCTTGGCAGTGGCAGATGAGAAGCAAGAGGAGATGCCCGCTCAAAATCTGAGCTCCTCCCCGCCACAGTGAGGCTGAGCTCCTCCAAGTGCTGCCTCCAGCCTTGTTCAGCAGATAAATGAGCTGCCTGCGCATTGGCTTGGAACACCTTTTTGGTTTTTAGGAAGGTGGTTGTCAAGCGCTCAGCAGTTACTAGCAGGATGGAAACAGTTGTGCATGGGCAGGGGAATGATTCTTTGATTACGTCTGTGTTTGCTGGAATGGCAATCAAGGTTTTTTTACGGCACTCTTCTGAATTAAAGGACAGACGAATGACAGGGAGGCCAAGTTGCATTTGCTTCAAATTCTTCTTGGGTACTTACTTCCACCTGCTGGGGAAGGGCCCCCCGTGAGCATTGGTTAAGGCCCTCCTTGGGGTCTGGGGCCATGCTGGAACTGAAGGATTGTTTTGCTCACTGGATCTGTTAAGTAAACCCAGACATTGGACCTGCAAGCTGGAGAGGAACTGAGGGGTCCAGGGCTGGGAGAGACCTCTTGCCAGCGCTTGTGGTTCAGAGCCGAGCAGAATCTTCTTGGCAGGGCCAGGGCTACGTGGCTGTGCTGTTTTGGCTCTTGAGTGGTGTACGGAAAGGAAAGCCCAGCAGTGTCCCCACTCTCTTCCCATTGCTCTCAAGGTGGTCTCGGATGGCTCTGCATGCTTCCTGGAAACTGCATTCCAACTTAAGATCAATAAATCTCTCCTCTTTCTAATTATCTAGAAGTTATGTTACCAACAAGCCTCAGTTTACCCTCTTTCAAAGTGGAGTTCTCTTACCCACAAAGGGAAAACGATTTACTGTTTTCTTCCCAAGTTTGCTGTCCTATTTCTGGAAATACTCCACTTTTCCTAAGAGAACCCATTCCAGGTAGTTCAGGTAGGGCTGACCTCCCTCCAGCATAGGGGAGGTACCTGCCCTTCATCGGCCCGACTGGAATGATTCATTCACCTCTACCACAGTGGTTGGCCGAGTTGGGCATGAGACACAGAAACATAGCAAAGTGTGCTTCAGGTGCTGGGATAGCCGCCTGGAAAGAGAGGTGACACTTTCATGAGATGGGACTTAATAGCATGTCTTCAAGTCATTGAGGGTGGGCTCCCAGCGTCTGAGCAGTCCCTTCTTTTCCCTCTTGTTCCCTCCCTAGTATTGGACCAGTAACTCTGGACTCCAAAGCTATGAGCCAAAGCAAACCTTTGCTCGTTTGTTTTCTTTTTCTATTTTCGTGTGTGTGTGTGTGTATGTGTGCATGTGTGTGTGTGTGTATGTGTGTATGTGTGTGCATGTGTGTGTGCATGTGTGTATATGTGTGTATGTGTGTGTGCATGTGTGTGTATGTGTGTGCATGTGTGTGTGTGCTCATGCACATGCATGTAAGCACATGTGAGTATACATGCAGGTATGTGCACACAGAGGCCTGGGATTAATATCCAGATCATTCTCAATAGCCCTTCCATCGAGGCTGGGTTTCTCTAGCAGACTCAGAATTCAGGATAGGATTAGTCCCAAGAGCCAGCTTGCTTGCTCTGGGGAGCCCTTGTCTATACCTCCCAAGGCTGGATTGCTGGCAGGTTGCCACACTGACATGACATTTATGTGGGTTCTGGGTGTCTGAACCCCAGTCCTCACACTTCTGTGGCAAATGCTTTAGCCGCTGAGCCATCTTCCCAACCCAGATCTATGGTTGTTTTTTTTTTTTTTTAAATAAGCTAATGACTCGGGGTGAAAGCATTTATTGTTCTCTTAGAGGACCCGGTTTCAGTTCCCAGCACCCACATGACAACTCACAACTGTTGGTAACTCCAGTTTCAGGGATCTAGCGCCTTCTGGGCTCCTAGGCACCAGGCGGGCTCATGGTACATCATTGTACATGAGGTTAACACTCATACACACAAAATAAAAAACCCTTATAAATAAAGTTGATTATCTCAAGTGTTTGTTTCCACGAAGTAAGGCAGACAGACATAAGGGTGGGTGGTGGGACAAGAAGAATGAGGCACTCGGGCTCCGGGGCTATGTGGCTGGTTTGGGTAACTGTTGATTCAAGTCATTATCAACCTACTTTCATTTCCATATTGTGCCATGGTGCACGGCCCATTTCATTGGCACGCCATTCTAGTCTCAGAAATGTGCCGGCCCCTTTCCCCTAATATTGCATAGATCTGGGGGGACCGGTTGGAACACACCCTCTTCCCCACCAGGGACAACAGTTCACACTGGGCTTGGTTTGGGCCTGGGACTCGAGATCCGCTGAGCAGACAGGCTTCCCTTCTGAGGCTTGCTTTCGTTTAGGCTTGCAAAGTGAGAGCCTGCTCTGACTCCAAAGTCTTAATGAAGCTTTTCTAACTTAATTTTCAGAGGTAATGACAGAACCACCCCTGAATATTTGATCTGCAGCTTCCCTGGCTTCCACTTGCATGAGATATTTGGCGTGGTTCTCCTGTGCTCTGCGAGTCTGGCAGCTTGTGTTTCTCTCCTGCTGAGGCACAGTGTGGGGCTTTGGACAGGCGCCTGGCTATTATGCTTCCCTTAATGTTTTTGTTTGTGTTTCTGTCAAATATGGTCTTCTTAAAGGTTGATTCCTATGCTTTCACGATTACAGTGGGGCGGGGGGGAGGGGGCGGGGAGAAGGTTTGTGCCTTGTGCCCTGTCTGTGTGAAATGCCCTTTATTATTGATGAAGATATCCTCTTCCAGTGTCTACCAGCTCAGGAGCTGGGAGCCTTCCCTGGCTGTGTTCAGCCTCTAGCGCTGCAGAGACGTGAATACCAAGTAGTCTTCACTGCAGGTGTGCAGCAAACAGGCTGTAACCTGAGGGCCGCGAGTGTCACACAGTAAGGAGTGTCTGCCCCAGTTCTGACACTCTGGCTCCCTGAAAAGGAGTGTCAGAGAGAGGACCTAACCTGTGATCTCTGTGCCTTCCCTTTTGCTTCCCCTGAGATTAACAAGGCTTCTCATTTGCTGGGCATCTTAACATGGCTGGTACTCGACGTGCTTGACGCACGGTATCTCACGGAAGAGTTTTACAGGGTAGAGGACATTTACAGCCGGGAAGCCGAGAGAGGTGAAAGCCTGTGCTGAGCTCTCTGTCTCCTGTTCCTCCAGTCTGGGCCCCCAGCCCATGGCACACTGCCTCCCGTCTCATTAGCCTAATCTAGATAAGCCCTCCTGGACACACCTGGAGATTCATCTCCACATTGTTTCCAAGTTTCCACCGCCCATCGAGCTGATGATGAAGATGAACTATCCTAACCCCTCTGAATTGAACTCCTAAGCATATCACTTTTAAGCCATAATCTTCCCAGAGGCTTCCTCCTTCTCCCCAGAGGCTAAGGGCCATTAGTTAGGGTAAAATGCAGTCCAACTTCAAAAGTCCCTATAGTCTTAACAAGTACAGCACTGTTTAGAAGTCAAAACACCCAAGTCTCATCTTGAACTTCAGTAGTCTCTTGACTGTGAGCTCATAAAATAAGATTATTATATTATATATTTATTCTGCACCAGTTCACAGTGGTGCAGAATAAATCTTCCTGGTCCAAGAGGGAAGGCCAGGCAACTAGAAAGAGATGACCAGGCTGCCGTCAGACGGAAACCCAGCAGTGCGAAGCAACCGTGTAGCTCGGTGTCTGTCATTTGGGAGCAGGGATAGAATTGTTTGGGCGCCAAAGGGCGTGTGTGGTCCACTCCTGCTCTGCTACCTGCAGCGAGCATAGCTGCTCTTTTGTGCCAACTCTACCTCTTGTCCGCAGCTTTCTTCGGCAGATGCCCCATGGTCTTAGCATTCCAACATCCTGGATCTCCATTGTAACTGAACTTTACTTTCATAGCTTCATGTAGCAGCCTTTGGGTCTTCTCGCCTGGCTTCCACAGCCTTCTGGAATCACAGTCCAAGCCCGTGACCTCTTCCGTCTTTTACCTTTCAAGCCTTTAATACCAATACCATATGGACAATGCTGCCAAGTTCTGCAACTAGCTTGGGGTGGAGCCTGGCTGGTTTTGAACCACAGCTGTATGCTAACCTTGTCTGTGTGCTAACCTTGGGGCAAGACCATCCTAGCCAGATTTATCACTCGGTAGACCAGGCTGGCCTTGAACTGAGATCCACCTGCCTCTGCCTCCCGAGTCTGGGATTAACAGCGTGCGCCACCAACACCCATTTTAGCCAGTTAATTTGAGCAGGGAGCCCCTTCAGTGACATTCTCTCCTTGCAAATGAATTTGCATTTTTACAAGGTGGAACCTTTGATAGATGGGATCTTGCTCCTCAGGGCACTTTTATTGTCCCGCGGCAGGTTTCTCCTTAGTGACACTAATAACTTTACCAATTAGAGATCCTTTGTCATCCTCCAGCTCCCTGTCTGAAGCTGCAAGCCTGCTCACACACTTTTCCTCCTCTGCTTTTTGTTCTCTGCAGACCTGGGGAAGAGCTTTTGTACCACACAGCCTGCATGCTAGCCTGTTTTGAAAATCCCTCTACCAAATAAATGAACCCACTGCCTTTAAAGTTAACCTCATCCAGACTCTCGGGACCTGAATAGAAGGCAGCCAGGTTCCTTGCCAGAACATCACATGACTGGCCTCTAGCCCAGGTGTGACAGGGTTCTTGATCCCCCCCTGAAACTCCAAGAGCCAGGTCTCCATTCTCTCTGCTTCTCTTAGTATTCTTGTCTTCCAGGCTCCTCCAAGATAAGCTCTGTTACAATAGTTAAGGAATTTTGTGGTCCAGGTTCCAAGTTCTTCTACGTTCCTGCCATAAGCCATTTTCAAAGGCCTGAGAAACTTAAGGTCAGGTTTATCACAACAGCGCTCTGACTCTTAGTACCAAATCTTCTCAATTAGATTCTTTTCTTGGGATGTGATGAAATATCTGGGAAAAGTAATTTAAAAAGGAGGGGGTCTATTTAAGTTCGCTGTTTGAGGGAATAGTCCGTCATGGCAGGACAAGGACGGTGGCAGGAGCGTGAGGCAGCTGGTCACACTGAGTCCACAATCAGGGAGGGAGAGAGAGAGAGAGAGAGAGAGAGAGAGAGAGAGACACTTGTGTTCACCGCCCACATTTAGGATAGGCCTGCCCAACTCATTGAATCTAATCTAGATAATCCTGTAGATGTTCCCTGAGCCTAGTTCCCACGGTGATTCTAAGTCCTTCCCCTCCCCCCCCCCCCTCAAGTTGACAATCAAGGTCAAGATTACCAGTCAGAGCTAGTCTGCTCGTGAGAGGAGCACGTGGCCCTGGTACGAGTGAACTCACAGATCTCATTGGTACTAGGTGCTCCACAGGGGAAGGTGACTTCACGAACAACGCAGAGCTCTGAGCAGGGAAGGCCACGTGCACAGAGGAACTCAGGTTTGGGCAAGAGTTCAGAATGGATTTTCAGGAGTCTGGCTGCAATGATTTGGGAGCAGGAATAGTAACGTGATTTGTGCTGTTAGATTATAGCTGAAATGATACAAATGCTATAGACTGACTGTAGATATTAACTGACGATAGATAGTGTTTTAGTGAGGGAGGAGGGAGAAGAGAGGAAAGAGGAGGGGGAAGAAGAAGAATGGAGGAGAGAGATGAGAGGGGGCTATTGAGAGTGTATTCCAAGGACGGGAAGATCCAAGTTTTTTCTGTGCTCGCTTTATTATCTTCCTACCTCTGTTCAGCAAACATCTGTAGAGTTTCTGGATGCTGGGCTCTATGGCAGAGAAGAGAAGCGCCTAGACCGGTAGGTAACACGGATCTGGAAAGCTCCGCTCCCTGCTTCCGGTGCTGGGATGATAGTGTGAGAAGCGCCTAGATGGTAGGTAACACAGATCTGGAAAGCTCCGCTCCCTGCTTCCGGTGCTGGGATGATAGTGTGGGCTGTGCAGTCAGCTTTGAGAGGTACCACACCTCATTTCTGCCTAAGCATGGAGAGGAGTGCCCTTTGCTGGAACAGAACAAAGCTGCAACATTCTGAGATGGCGAACAGACAAGGAGCAGACTTGGGAGACCGGAGGAAAGAGTTCAGTGAGGATGCTCTGGGTCTCAGCCCAGAAGAGGCGATGGTTTGAATGGGAAAGTTCCCTCTGACCTTGGGTGTTTGAACACTTGATTCCCAGTTGGTGACCCTGTGTGGGGAAGTATAGGAAGTATAGTCTTGTCCGAGGAAGTGCATCACTAGGGGCAGGCTTTGAGATGATAATAATCTTACTTTACTGCTAGTTCATTCTTCCTACTCCATGCTTTGTGGTTGAGGATGCCACCTCTCGGCTTCCTGCATCTTTCGCCATGCCTCCCTCTTGTTGCTATGGTCCTCCACCTCCCACCGTGATGGGCTCTTATTTCTTTGAAACTGTAAGCCAAATAAACTTTCTCTTTCATAAACTGCCTGTGGTTATGGCGTTTTATCACAGCAACAGCATTAATACATGAATTAATACAGGCGACAAGCCACAGATCTGCCCCTGAAAGGCTGCCTGCCCAGCTCTGTATTCAAGGAGCTGCAAGTGCACCAAACAGGCATGAGGTGGGTGCTCAAGGAATATCTGTGGACTGGGTCTGAAGTTCATATGTGGAAGTGTCCTGGGGCTTGTGCACTTATCCATACCCATCTTTTGTGGTGCTGGGGATTGACCCTCAGGGTTGGTCTTACCTCCTATCTGTTAATTTTCTCTGGAAACATCCTCACGGACACACTTGGACGGAGGCATGCCTTCTAGGAGAGTCTAAATCCAGTTGAACTGACAATAAGATTAATTATCACAAATATATTCCTTGCCAACTTGCACTTAAACACTTGCCTTTTAAACAGAGCACATCCGTCCACTCACAAGGCCTACTTGCAAAGCTATTCACATGCATGAGTTCTTTTTGCTATTTGTAGGCAGTCAAAATATGTGGACATATGGTGAGGTCACCCTGTGTCCCTATCAGACAAAGCTTCTTGGGGACAGAGACAGAGTTTCATCCCTGGAGGCTCTAGCCCAACTGTGCTAGTCAGTTCTGTAGAGGAACAGAAGTTATAGGATGAATCTCTCTCTCTCTCTCTCTCTCTCTCTCTCTCTCTCTCTCTCTCTCTCACACACACACACACACACACACACATATGCATGCACACACTATATGGGGTGATAATTACAATGGTTTACGGGTTGTGGCCCAGCTAGTCCAACAATGACTGCTTTAACTATGGAAGGTCCAAGAATCCAGAAGTCACTTAGTGCATGAGACTGGATGTCTTCAGTAGATGCCAGAATCCTAAAGAAGTAGGCTCTGATGCCAGTGAAGGAACGGACTTGTTAGCAAGAGCGAGAGCAAGCAAGCAAAGAAAAAGCAAGCTTCCTTCTTCCATGTTCCTTATATGGGTGGCCAGCAGAAGGTGTGACCCAGATTGAAGGTGGATCTTCTCTCCTCAAAAGATCTGGATTAAAGCTTTAGATCCGGATTAGAATCGGGGTCTTCCTACTTCAGACGATTTAATTAAGAAAAAAGTCCCTCCCAGGTGTGCCTAATCGTTTGTGTTTAGCTAATTGCAGATGTAGTCAAGTTGGCAACCTAAAACAGCTACCACATTGACTCAGCTCAGCATCCCTAGGACCGAGTCATGGGGCCCAATCTGGCCCACAGATACTTTCTTAGACCCTGGTGCCCTGACATATCCAGACAGCAGCCAAATGGGCAGCTAAGAAACAAGCATCATCATGCAGAAAACTCAGAGGCAAAGCGGGAAGTGAGACCCTTCATGGCCCTTCAGGGCGTTTAAGGAGATAAAAGAGCAGTTTGGGAGCAGGTGAGGACTCCAGAGGTCACTGAGCCAAGTCCAGCTCCAGCATCTCCATTCCGATGCTGCCATTTATGTATGTATGTATGTATCTATCTATCTATCTATCTATCTATCTATCTATTCATCCCAGGTTCTATAAAAAGCAGACTGAGCAGGCCAGTGAGCAGCACTCTTCATGGCCTCTAATTGGCTCCTGTCTCCAGGTTCCTGCCCTGCTTGAGCTCCTGCCCTCACTGCTTTTGATGGTGGAGTCTTATCTGGAACTGTGAGTGTGATGATTTGAATGAAAGTGGCCCCCCCATAGGGAGGGAGTGGCACCATTAGAAGGCGTGGCCTTGTTGAAGTAGGTACCACCTTGTTAGAGGAAGCGTGTCATGGGGGGGTGAGGGGAGGGGGGGGAGGGATTTGAGGTCCCTTTTGATCAAGATCCCCTCAGTGTGACTTTGAGGTCATTTCCTGTTGCCCACAAGATATAGGACTCTCAGCTGCGACTGCTCCAGCACCGCATCTCTCTGCAGGTCATCCATCATGCTCCCCATCATGATGATAATGGACTGAACCTCTAGAATTTTAAGTGAGCCTAGCTCGCCACCCAATTAAATGTTTTTCTTTATAAGAGTTGCTGTGATCATGTGTCTCTTCTCAGCAGTAGAAACCCCAAGACAGGAGTGAAGCAAACCCTTTCCTCCCCACGCTGCTTTTGTCACGGTGTTTCATCACAGCGACAGAAAAGTAACTCAAAACAATGGTTGTGAGCTGCCATGTGGGTGCTGGGGATTGAACCTGGGTCTTCTGCAAGAACAAGTGGCCTTAACTGCAGAACTAGACGCTGCTTTTCAAAAGGACAGAATTTGCTGTTGGCGTTTCAGGACTTCACAGGAAGATGGTCCATCTCTCCGCGACTTCCCATCTTCTTTTAAATTGCCTGTTACTCTCAGAGCTCCGTGAGCACAAATCCATTCCTTAGGTGTAAGACCCAAATCCAAGTGTTGCTGAGCAGGTGCTCTGGGCTCTCCAGAGACAGAGAGAATACCCACGGAGGCTTTGGGCTGGGGCAGACTTCTGCAAAAAAAGGCGAAGAGAGACCCATGAACATCCCTGAAGATATTCAGAGATGATGATGGGGAGGAACTTCAGCACCAAGGAACAAAGGCAGCCAGAACTGGGGAAGTTTAGACTCCCCATTGTCCTTTAACCCTACCCTGGAACACCACGACACTTCCTTGCCTGCAGGCGTGTTCACTGTTAGGGAAGTGTTGGGACATTTTACACCTTTCCCAGGGACTCTTGTGAGGCTAAGAAGCACCAGGGATCAGGGATACATGGACAGATCCAGGCGAGAGGGCCAAGCATGCATTACTCTAGGTATAAAGGTCAAGACCCCTCCACGGGGAAGAGAAAGACCCAGAGCACATCATGCTGAGCTCAGACCTGGCCCTGATGGGGTGAGCTCCTCACCACCTCGGACTCTCAGCTTCGCCATCAGTGAAGGGTGCATCCTCCTGCTTTACCCGGAGGGCCGCAGCGACAGTATGAGCTCACTTGTGGCAATGCTCTGGGACATAAGGGATGCTCAGGAGGGTGTGTTGCCCTCCCCCAGCTCCCTGCCTGGGCCTGTCTGTCACCCTGGGGTGGTTTTCCTTTAAGAGTGATCTCCAGAATCAGTCACTACTGAGACCCCCTCAAAGAGAGGTAAAGTGTGTAATGAGGGATTTCCAGAGACATAAAAATTACATCATTTTATGTGTCGCCATCAATCAGTTTTAGAGAAAGCTGGCCGGCGCGGCCGAGCGACACCGCCAGCTCTGTGCTTCTGCAGACTGTGCTTCATTTTATTAAGAGCAGAACAATGAGTCCGATTTCCCTCCTTGGATGTTAAAAAAGACAAATTAGCCAAAAGCAAATTCTGCTGAGACTGTGCTTCAGCCTTGAGAGACTCTGCTCTAAGATGGAGCTTTCCCTTGACCTTGAGAAACCACAGACAAGCTGGCGGCTGGATCCCAGCCTGGTGTAGTGACAGCTGGGTCAGCAGCCCAGCAGCCCCAAAGCCAGTCCAGGACCTGGCCAACAAAGCAGCATGTATAACGTCAGAATGACCCTGGCCCTTCACACAGGACATTGCATCCTTCTGAGTAAGGCATGCACATGAGGATCCATTGCCGCACTAGCAGTGAGGACTGTGTCATCCTTTCTGACCCAGCTCACCTCAGTGAACTGTGGGGAAGGGTTAGAGTCAGGGGCATAGACATCGTCTCAGAATACTGTTTTCATAGCTACAAAGTGAAACAATACAGGGACAGCCCTTAAGTGGAAATGTGTGGGAATGCTCTTTCTCCCTCTCCCTCTCTCTCTCTCTCTCTCTCTCTCTCTCTCTCTCTCTCTCTCACACACACACACACACAGAGAGAGAGAGAGAGAGAGAGAGAGAGAGAGAGAGAGAGAGCGCTAACATAGTTATTTGGACAGGTCATAAATGGTGATAAGGTATCTTGAAGCTGGACATTAAGGAATCCTATGCCCCAACCACCCAAACACAGATGGCAAAAGGCATTTCTTCATTATTCTTCTTTTAGATTTATTTCATTTTGTGTGTCTGGATGCCATGTGTATGATGTCGGGAGCCCTCAGAGAGGGCATCAGATCCACGAGAACTAGAGTTACAGACGGTTTGAGAGCTACCATGTGGGAATCGAGCCCAGGTCCTCTGCAAGAGCAGCAGTTGCTCTTAACCACTGAATCATCTTTCCAGCCCCCTAAGCACTTCCTGAAGAGGGAGCAGTTGGCGCTGTTAAAGGAAGGGAATAAAGAATTGAGGGAGGGAGGTTTGGCAGGAAGGTTTAGTTTTGTGGCTGGAGTTCCTCATTCAGTCCCTCAGAGTCCTAGGCGGGGAGAGCTGTGGACAGAGTTGGCAATGGACTGACCATCCTCTGAGTCACACGGCCACAGGATGACAATAGGAATCCAATTGGCTATGGCTTTAAGGAAGGTCAAGAAAGTGGATAGGAAGAGAGGAGGCAAGAGAGAACCCAGGACCTCAGGAGAATGTGCTGGGATTTCAGTGCTGGGATTTCAGTGCAGCTTGCTCCTCCCTGGGAAGATGCCCCTTCATGGCCAGCTTTCCGCCATTTTGTTGGAACAAGTCTCTGGCAGGATTGTCAGCAGGGAAAATTACTACTAAGAGGGATTCTTAGGGACCACCTGTACCCCAGGCATGGTCTTCCTTACCACCACTGTGCCTCACAATCCATTTTCCCCTCAGAAGTCCATAGACCAGTTGTCAGCAGGGAAGATTGTAATTTAACATTGATCCCATTAGCACAGCGGCTGGGCTTGTGTTTATCCCAGGGAAGACTTGGCTCTGTCCCCAGATCAAACTTGTGCCAGCCATCCTAGGATCCAGGTAAGCCAGGAATAGCAATGGTAATGGTTCACATGGTGGGTATGTGGGAAAATGTGTCCCAAAGGCAAGAAAGAGTCCAGCACACCAGTTTGGTGGAGATGCAATGACTTGAAGATCCAGGAAGGGTGATCTGAGGTCTGCTAATGAATGGACCTCAGACACGAAGCTGGGGTTTCCGTTGCAAGAGCAATGGTGCACTTGTCATGCTGGACCCTGTGCTGAGCACGCTGGTTTTGAACATGAAATCCATGACACTGTTACACGTGGACTTCTACTTTCAGAGAAGGAGGTGGGTACTGAGAGGGCAAGTCACTTGTGCAGACATGAGTGTGGGAGCCTGAACCACTAGTGTTCCTGACACCAGCAGCATCTAGCGGAGGAGTGGGGAGGGGAGAGAGCGTGACAGGACTCCAAACTTGGCCAAGGCGAAAGATGACCACTCTGGACTCTATGCCTTGGGAACAGTCATGGTGTGGCCCCCACAGTTCATCTGTACGTGTGCAGGGGACAGTGCAGTTACTTCCCAGAGGTGGAGAGGACTCATCTGTGAAGAGCACTTGAGAGGCTAGCAGAGCACTTTTTAGGACCTGTGGATGCTTGCTACTGTGTAAGTTCCCCTTTAAGAGGAAATAGCTACATTTGGATCATGGGGTTGTGGGAAGGTCAAGAGTGTGTGCTCTACTCAGCTGGGCAGGACTCTCTGTGGATCACCCCATCTTCCAGGGGACTATTCTGTCCCCCTAGAAAGTGAGACTTCCGATGTGGCCTGCTTGCCACAAGGATTAAATGAGATGACTTAAAGTCATCCACTCCGGTGCTTGACAACCATAGGTGCCCAATAAATATACATTTTCCTCCTTTCTCCTTCAGCAGAATTTTTAGAGGCTGTGCAGTTTCTTTTTGAGCCTTTATGTGAATTTATGTGAAATGGCATTCAATGAAATCACTCATCTGAATGATCCCTTTAATTCTACCCGCAGCTTCAGTAAAATTGAAATTTAAATCATACATTTTGTTTAATGGGACAACTTAGATGTCAGGAGAAAGGAGAGAGGTGGCAAGGCGACACCTGTATTAAGACAAAAAGACCTTGGTATTAAAAATGAATGTCTTGGGGAGAAAGAACTTTTGCTAAATGGACTGTTATCCTTGGAGGATTTTTTTTCAAACAAATTTAATCCAAAGATATATATTGAAATCAGGTTTTGTAGAACAAATTATACATTTCTAGGCTACCGTTCCATATTTGTGTCTCTGATTTTCCCCACTATTTCTCCAGCATCTTGTCTGTCTGGATTAGTATTAGCTTACAACACGGATTATTGAAGGCTCTTAATGATTTATAGGAGAGAGAAGAAGCATAAGATGATTCCTGGAAATGCATTTTGGGCTTTGGATCTAACTACTGAAAATGTCCATCTATGTATAACCGTTTTACTTAGCAACGGCTTTAACATTAGAGATACTTTCTGTGCATGCACAAGGCCCCGGGCCCTGGTTTGCCCCCTCTCAAACAAACCTTACTGTAAGGAAATCCAATTATGAAGAGAGAGAAGTGAAGGATTCCATTCCTCATGATAGCTGATATTTTTGGTTTGTAAAAGCTTTCTGTAGATGGGTCCTAATTTTAATGTATAGAAGTGTGTATGTGTTTAGGTAAATTAAGGATTTGTTCTCTGTCATTCAGAATGTTAAGTGGGATATTTCTTTTCATTTTTATAGAGCAAAAGCTACTATAACTCTCTGTTTGGATTTTTTGTGTTTTTACTTTTAAAGGTCTCTCTGTCCCAAAATTATTAAAGCTTAACTTATCTTTTATTATTTTTATGATTACATTTTATACGTGACCTTTGGCGATATTGCTGGATTTTAGTTTGCTATAAAAGTAAGGTTTGGATCCAGGCTTAGTTTTTCAAATGGCCATCCAGTGTTGTCACCACCACCATTTCTTGAGTAATCTATCTCTCTATTGATTTGAAACGTTTCTTTTATAATGTGTTTATAATCCTCTATGTGCCATGCTCTGACTGTGTAATCTTATAGATCTGGTGACTGGAATGTTGAAAGATATTTTAATATCTGGTAAGTTAGTTTTGCACAGTAAATTTTTTTAGGGGGAAGTAGAATTAACATCTTTTATGAAGAGAGTTTCTTTTTTTTCTTGGTTTTTCGAGACAGGGTTTCTCTGTGGCTTTGGAGCCTGTCCAGGAACTAGTTCTTGTAGACCAGGCTGGTCTCGAACTCACAGAGATCCGCCTGCCTCTGCCTCCCGAGTGCTGGGATTAAAGGCGTGCGCCACCATCACCTGGCTATGAAGAGAGTTTTTTTTTTAATAAAACCATATTTAAAGATTAGATGCTGGCGGCCAGAGAGATGACTCAGTGGTTAAGAGCACTTTTGCTCTTGCAGAGAGCTTGAGGTTGATTTCCAGCACCCAGATGGCAGCTCACCACCACCTGCAACTACAGCTCCGGGGGAATCCTGTATCCTCCCTTGTCTCCATGAGCAACAGGCATCTGTGTGGTACACATCCATCCACGGGGGCAAAACACTCATGCACATAAAATAAAAATACAAATCTTCAAAAGAAATCAAATGTTGGCTAGATGTGGTGGTGCAGACCTGAAATTCCATCAGCCGGGAGGCAGAGGCAGAGGCAGGGAAACTCTTTAACTGTGTGTACAACCATGGCACACACAAGAATCAGGTGTTGTACCTTAGAAGAAAGAAGGAGAAGGAGACAAAGAAGAATGAGAAGGAGAAAGCAAAGCAAGAAGAGAAAGAAGTCCAGCGGGTGTGTGGATGGAAGACAGAGGGAGGGAGAGGAGGAGGGAAGAAAAAAAAACAGGGAGAGAAAGAATATTTCCCTTTCTATGATTAAAGCAACGAGCGTTCAAAAGACCAAATTACACAATTCTATATCAGAATTACCTTCTGAAACTAGCTTAAAAGAAAATCAAAACCGAAGGGAATAAGACGAATGTCCTTTAAGTGGAGATATATTGTTGAAAATTGGCACAATTTCGCTCTGAAGAAAATTGTCTCCTCTGAAATGAAGGAGCCAAGTCTATGTAAGACCGGATAATGAATACATAAAAAAAGATCACAGCATAACAGAGCCATCTGGGAGGCTGGACATCCCTGGCAGTTGTGCCCCTGAGAATTTCTGGATGGGTGGGAATTGCATGGATCCTTGCCCAGCCTTGGTTGTGTAGATGGGCCTCTTCTGTACAGAGCTAGCCACAAGAGTCTTGCGAGGCTCTCCAGAGCCTCATCTCTGGGGGACACCATGGAGCCCCTGGTCTGCTGCAGCTCCTGGAGCTGAACAAACAGTAGGGCTCTGAGCCCAGGGCAGTGGGAGGCAGCCAAGAGCTGAGAGGCCCACACTCTGTCAGCATGGAGGCCAAGTAGAACCGCCCTTCATGACTGAATCGCTTACTCAACCAGAGACCTCACAAGTCAGTCCCTGAACACCGTTCTGTGCTCTAAAATAATGACTGATAATCTTTCCTCTGTAAGCCATCTACTGAAGATGTCAAATGGAGTAGGACTTTACCCTCACAGTGGAATGGGGAGGCTCCTCCATGGGATAGTTTGGATCCTGGCAAGACCTCTGGTTGGGAACAGGGTCATGAGTTCCCACAGTTTCTAAGAGGAAGATGTGATAGTCGTCAGAGTTCCTCATTTGCCCTCAAAGGACTGGGATCTAATTTCTTGTAGACATGACAGTCTAGAAGGAAAGGCAGATACTACATAGTAAGTATGTACTGGAGTAAGTATGGTACCTCATACTGGAGGTGAGAGGGTAGGGCATCCGTGCTACAGTCCCGTAGCGCCTGTACTACATATACAACGGTACTATGCCTGTAATGGAGGGCCTGCAGGGACAGGACACCAGTTCAGGAGCAGGGCAAGGGGCTGGAGATTCACACACACACACACACACACACACACACACACACACACAGACAGAGAGAGAGAGAGAGAGAGAGAGAGAGAGAGAGAGAGAGAGAGAGACATGGGTCATTTTTGAAATGAAGCAAGAATGTCAACTTTACTGTGTGCCAGGGAAGCTTGTATAGGGCTCTGGCCACGCCCCAGCTCTCAGAGTCCTTCAGCTATAGACCCCCCCATCAGGATCTCGTGGTCAGGAAATTCAGGGTCTGGTGGTCTGCAGTCCCCAACAAGAGGGGAGGGTCTTGCTTTGGAAAGTACACAGCACAACCAAGTACGCAGATTTACGTAAGTCACAAGTGTGCAAAAGGCAGAAAGTCAGAGTAACTACCCCTGCAGCAAGGAAGCAAAGGGCTTCAACTTTCAAAGATATATATATATATATATATATATATATATATATATATATATAATTGGAATGTTTTATAACCAGCTTATATTACTTTTGTACTTGTGAAAATACAAACCTTAAAACTTATATTGAGGGCTGGAGAGATGGCTTAGCTGTTAAGAGCGCCCATTGTTCAATTCCCAGAACCTACATGGCAGCTCACAACTGTCTATAACTCCAAGACTTGACACCCTCACACAGACATACACGCAGGCAAAACACCAATGCAAATAAAATAAAATAAAATATTTTTAAAAATTAAATTGATTTAAAAAAGTATTGAGTATCTTTTTGTTTTTATTTACTTATTTTGGTATTTTTCGAGACAGGGTTTCTCTGTGTACCAGCCCTGGATGTCCTGGAACTCACTTTGTAGACCAGTCTGGCCTCGAACTCATAGAGATCCACCTGCCTCTGCCTCTTGAGTGCTGGGATTAAAGGTGTGTGCCACCACTATCAGCATTAAGTATCTTTTTAATTAAAACTCTTTTATGTGTATGGGTGTTTTGCCCGCATGTATGTCTGTATACCACACAATTGCCTAGTGCCCGTGGAGACCAGAAAAAGACATTGGATTCCCTGGAACTGGAGTAACTTACAGGTTTTAGCTGTCACAAAGGTGTGGAGAATTGAACCTAGGTCCTCTGGAAGAGCAGCTGGTGCTCTTACCTGCTGAGTCCTCTCTCCAGCCCCAAATATTGAGTATTCTTAAGACTGTGAAACCGCTTGACTTTGATTTTTGATAGTTTTCTTCAGGACCCTGAGACTCTGTCGTTAGTGGAGGGCCTATTCATCTACGGTGATGAACATGAGTGCTCTCTCTGCTTCTCTCCAGTGAATGTGAGTGCTCCCTCTTGTCATCTACAACCCACTAAGAGTGCTCGTCTATAGGTGCAAATGTAAGTGCTCCATCTCTTCATCTTCAGTAGCAAGTGTGGCCGTTCCCACTGCTCCTTGACAACACGGAAGGTGATTGCTTCTCTGCCTTTTTACAGCAGCAAATGTGAGTGCTCCCTTGGTGTGAGTGCTCCCGTGGTGGCAAGGGTACTCAGCGATAGAATGAGGTGGCCTCTGGAAAACTCAATGGTCTGAGATAGTCCCGGCCTGAGACTGATAAGGTCTAACGTTGCAGGAGTGACAAACAGTTAATTATGACCAGGAAAGGAAATGGTGTGGGTGAAATGGTCAGCCAATAACCAATACATGTCTGTGGAAAACTGGGTTGGGACCACCCCCCTTCAGTCAGAGTCTTTTCTTCATTGACTGCAAGGTCTCTGTGCTCAACGAGAACACCCCGATTCTAGGTCCCCAGTCACACACACTGGCAGGGTTCAGCTGCCTTTGGAGGAGCTGGAATCCACAGGCTACAGCTCTTTGCATGAAGATGAGAAGCCAGGGTTTTCTCCTCCCTCGTTTTCTTTTTCTGGCTCCAAACAGGTCTGTGCGTACACAGCAGATGGCTTTCTGACGAAGCCCAAATTCATCCAGTCTTTGGGGAAAAAACTACAGCGAAAAGGACTGTTATTCCAATCTGATAAAGCTTTCTATTTTCAGCTAGAAAAAGGAGTGTCTGTGAGTAGAAAAGAGAGGGAAAAAAAATCACTCCAATCCCAGGAAAGGGAGAGAAATGAGAGTTGCTACTCGCCTTGGGTGGATCTGGGAGTTTTAATTGCACAGGCTCAGGCCCCACTCTGGCTCAGCAGTCACAGGAAGACAGCTTCATACGGCAAACCAGACAGGCACAGGCGGGAAGGGGACACCAGCTCAGGACAGGACAGGCGATACCTGCAAGGAACCCTGCAGAGAGCAGCAATGGGAGAGGCTGAAAGGGGCTCTTCACAGGGCTCTAATAAAACTCTATTTTGCTTAGAAGAAAAACGAGCAGCAGAAACCTAGGCACTCTAGTTAACGACCAGCAAGGACTGCTAAACAAGAATGCTGGGGTTAGGATGCTGGCCCTTTCACCTACAAATGGTATAACTGTTACAAGTACCCAAATATCCCATGCCTCTATTTTCTCATCTTTAAAATGGGGGTAATGAGAGAAGACATGGTGGAGATTAAATGGGTTAGCTTGCTCACTCGATGTCTGCCCCTTGAGGACAGTGACAGTTGCCAGGCACGGCTCTGAGAAGAAGGGCTACTACACACACGGAGAGAAAACAATTTGGAACTAAACAATGAGACGTATCATGTTAGATACGTGTAAGAGAGAAAATCTGATGGTTCATTTACAAAATGGAGTGTCTGGAATCTTCGTGGGTTCCCTTGCAGACAAACAGAAAACACGAGGAAGTGGCCAAGTTACCCTACTCCCCAGCAAGCTGGACGCTTAGAGAAGAAAATTTCTAACAGCCAGGATTACCTAGTGACCTTTAGCTATGACAAGGTCAGGTTAAGCTTTAAAATGAACAGAATGTAAAAGGTAGAGATGAACACATATGATTTTAGTTGAAAAAAAAACAAAATAAAAGATGAACATAAGTGGCAGAGGGAAACACCTAGATGGTGCGGAAGACTGCACCCTGCGCAGCCAAGGTTGGGGCTCGTGGTAGGGTTATAGAAGCTTCTCTCAGCATTCAATCAGCCTGCCTGTCGGGGCTCATACCCCACTTTGTAAAGTCATAAAACAAACTGCTGCATTTGGCTACTCTGAGTCTTCAGGGCTTGTTTTTATTAAGTGAAGAGCTTTGTTTCTCTCTCAATGAAGATGAGGAAAAAGGACGAGAGACAGAAGCTAGGAGTGGGGGGGGGGGGCTGGGTGTGGGGCTTGGGAGTAGGGTATGAGGGTGTGGGGGTGGGATGTGGGGGTGTGAGGGACTGGGTGTGGGGCTTGGGAATAGGGTATGAGGGTGTGGGGGGTTAGGAGTGAAGTATGGGGGGCTGGAGTATGGGGATGTGGGGCATGAGGGTGTGATGTGGTATATACCCTCAGATCCCAGTACTCTGAGGAAGGCGTGTACCTCCAGCTTGAACTTATCTTGGACTACCTAGTGAGACAGATAACAAAAGCCAGGGAGAACCAGGGGTTAAGAAGGTTGATGCTCCTGTCAGGTGACTGCTGGTAAGTTCAGAGAGAAAGCCTGGCTGGGACTTTCCTCGTCTATGTTTGAAATCTGCCTTACTTCTAATGCTAATAACCCTTTTTTAAGTGACCAAGAAGAAAGATGTATGGATGTGTTCGAATGAATATAAAACAGGGCTGGGGAGACCGCTTAACAGTTAAGAGCACTGGTTACTCTTTTAGAGGACCCAGGTTCAATCCCAGCACCCCCATGGTGCCTCACAACTGTGACTCCAGTTCCAGGGGAGCCGACACCCTCTTCTGGTCTCTGTGGGCACCAGACATGCACTTGGTGCATTGACTTACATCCACGGAAAACAACATAGATATGAAAACAGAAAAAAAGTGGGTAGGAAAAATATCAGAATCTTGATGGTCTTTGGGAAGAGTTGCCTGAGAGTGCTCCTGCATACAAAGAAACTTAACCACCAGAGGACAAAGGTGGGGCCATGACACCAATAATGCAAATGTAAATTGTGCTTTAAAGAGAGAAAAATCACATCAAATAATAATAATAATAATAATAAAGCCTAGTCATCTCTAAAACCGGGAACAGAAAACAGCTGAATGTATGAACCAAGCAGCAATGGACAGCTCTCCAATATGTAGGGGACATTTGACATGTCAGCTGTTGAAGAGGGGAAGAAGGTGGGAAAGACCAATGAGAGGCATTCAAATAAAAAGGAGAAGAAAGGAGAAGTGAAGAGTGCATAACAGAAACAGACAAGCTGACACATGGCCAAAGGTAGAACGGATAGAGCAAGAGCAAGAAGTAGAGTCAGAGAGACCGTCACTCCCATCTCCGGCCTTTTGTGATGTCATCGTGATAAACCAAAGCTGCTGCAGCGTTTGGTGGTCTCAGGCATTGGGCAAGCGGCATCTGGATGCTTCTTTACCAGAAGAGTATGTTCATTGCTCTATTTGTTGCTGTAAAAAAATACTTGACAGAGCCACCTAGGAAGGGGAGAGGAAGAGAGGAAAGGGAGGGTGTAGCAGAACTTTCTTGTCGGGACCATCAGACTGCAAATAATGATTCGAAGACTTATTAATTATGAAAGCTCAGTCTTAGCTTAGGCCAGTTCTCAACTAGCTCTTATAACTTACATTAACCCAACCACATGGTCTTATTTTTCTTCCATCCCATACCTCCTGTTTCCTCTCTGTCTCTCGCTGGCTAATCCCACCTTTCTCCTTCCCAGAGTTCTCTCTCTCCCCGGAAATCCCGCCCATTCTCTTCCTGCCTAACTATTGGCCACTTAGCTCTTAGTTGAACCAATCACAGTGACACATCTTCCCACAGTTTACACAAATAGTTCACAACAGGAAGGGTTCATTTTGACTCATGGTTCAAGAGGTGATATAGTTCACCATGGCAGGGAAGACTTGGCGGGCAAGAGCGGTGAGGTAGCTGGTCATATTGCTCCAAAGTCGGGAAGCAGAGAGAGACAAATGCTGGTCCTCAATTCTCTCTCTTATTTTCATTCAGTTGTCTATGGGATGAGTCATCGTAGCTGGGGCAGGGCTTTTATCTTAGTTATCCTGTACACCTGGCCTCCCGGATGGCCTCAGAGGTGTATTTCCTGAGTGGTTCTAACTCAGTCAAGGGGATAATGAAGAGTAATTATCTACCGCAGAAAAACAAGTGAAATTGGGAGCTACCGGGCCCTGGGCCCTGTGGGCAACTTTCAGGTCTTTATCTTTGGTTAGTGATTACAGAACAGGCTAGAAAGTCAATAAGGTTTCTTCCTGGCCCTGCAGAAGGCTGTCAGTCGGGACCATGCTCTGCCGCAGACCTCTCCCCTGTTCCCCAAACACATTCAAGCCCGCTCATTTAGACAGTGAAAAGTCAGCTCTTCACACAGAGGAGCATCTACCTGCAAAAATACCCAATGCCTGTCTAGTTTTTTAATTTGTCAAGCTCTCTCCCTGCTCAGACCAACAAAACCACAGTCAGGTTTAATCATACAGTGACCGCAGAAGTACTAAGATACAGACTTAAATACAGCTAAGGCACAAATCCTCATTCAACCCAATAAGCTGATGAACAGAGGAAACAGTGCAGCTTAGGAAAGTTAGTGTTAACTAGGCTGAAGAGTAAAGACTGGAGCATCCTGGGCTAGATGGTTCAGTAGCTAAGAGCACTGGCTACTCTTCTAGAGGACTCAGGTTCAATACCCAGCACCCACATGATGGCTCATAACCACCTATAACTTCAGTTCCAGGGGATCCAACACCATTCTCTGGCCCCTACAGGCGCTACATGTACACAGTACACAGACATACATGCGGACTAAGCACCTATACATAATTAGAAAAAATAGAATTAAGTTTTTTTTAAAGGTCCAACATTCTGATGAAGAAGATCCAAAATGGGAAATCAGGCAAAATGCAAATGAGGATTGGAAAAGAGCCCTGAAAGCTGTGTTGGTTAGGTGAGTACAGCGCAGATGTTTCCCTGAGGAGCTGTGTGGAGAACAAAAGCCAAAGAGAAGTCAAGCAGAATTGAGGCCCATTTCTCAAGGAGGAGCAATCTCAGAAAGTGGAGCACAGAGAGACAGGGCAGATTCACAGGGAGTGGGGGAGGGCACTCCTTTAACCCTGGGACACAGACATGGACTCCATTCCAATACTTAGATGTACGTACCTGCCAAGAGCCTGTCTTTTAGTATTTTGTCTAAGCAATATAAATAATAGAGACAAAAACATATCTATAAGATGAGATTAAATAAATCATGGCTCATGCAACAATGATTATGCAGGCATCGAAAGACTGTTAAATATTTCAAGTCGTTTATGGGCAGCTTCTAGTTAAAGATGCCAAGTTGAGCACACAAACCTTTATCCATCTGGAAAATACAGTAAGAATCTATGAGCAGGGGTCAAAAGAAGCAAATACCCGCAGGCTCACAGAACAGGAGAGAAGACAACGGCTGCAGTTTAGAAGTTGGGGCTCAGGCTATAGCGTGATTGTCTAGCATAGGAGAGGCCCAGGATTTGATCACAGACACCACAGAGTCTAGGCATTCAAGAGATGAGCAGGGGGATTGGGAATTCAAAACCAGCCTGGACTACATGATACTTGTACCAAAAAGCAAAATAAAAAAAAAATTAGTAGTTTAAAGGCAAACAGACAAGCATTAACACGAAAACACACACAAAAAGATGGCTGTCAGGTACCTGGGGATGGAGACTAAGAAGCTATCAGAAGCACTGTGACTCTGAGACACCATTTCCAACTCAGGGACTCCCTGTTCCCTATCACAATCCAGAAACCTACAGGTTTCCTATCTAGAGGAACTTGACGTACCAGGCATATTCTTGAAGAATGAAAATGACATTCAGTTTTTCACAGTTTTTTTTCTATATTTTAACAAATTATCCACAGTAAACATATACTCATGGTAATTAGAAAAATGATTTTTAGATTATATAAAGAACTTTGCACAATTTTAATAGTGGCAAAAGGAGTGAAGTTAAATGTCTCACCCTGCCTCTCTCTAGCTCCATGGAGGAAACCCCAGTTTAGAGCTGCTTTGTATATTCTTAAGGAGAAAACAACTTAAAAAAATAAAATAAAAAATACGGGGAAAGAGAAGTGAATACCAAAAATAAGTCACTTTTTTTTTGAATTTCAGAAAAGGAGCAGAGATGAATTTTCTCAGCTCAAGAGTCTGAGATGGAGGAGGAGAATACTGGGGAGAAAGGGGAGAGAGGAAGTGAATTTTGTGTTATTTTGAAAAATATGGACTAACATAAAGGGTCCCAGGGTCTCTTAATTTAGTGACATTGTCCCATCATCAGAGAAATGACTTTGGTATTCAAAGTAGAATTGAAGAAACACGAAGAGCTCCCTTTGTCCCTGTGAGCCACCACATGCTTGTCCAGCAGGTTCTGACTTCCTGGGCTTTTCAATAAAAATTAACAATTTATCTATAGTTTGAAGTCACGGCATCTGGGGTGTGTGCACAGCCTTTGTCTGTCTTCACAGCAGACCCAGGTGCTCCTTGTCTTATACAAACACATAGATTTGCTTTAAAAAATGCGTTCATGCTTGTGTCTGTGCATGTGACTGTATTGCCCTTGAAGGCCAGAGAGGGTTTCAGATCCCCTGGAGCTGAGTTATAGGTAGTCGGGAGCTGCTGATTTGGGCGTTGGGAATTGAACTCAGGACCTCTCCTCCAGCAACATGCTCTCCGGGCTGATCATTGCTCCAGCCTCAAGGTGAAAGAAATCGATTAAGCCTTGCTGAGATCTTTTATGCACTTAGGGAAACCCACCTCATACTGGAGGAAGGCTTGCTGTATCTTTCCTGCCTATCTCTTTAAATCAAACAAGCAAATTCAGAGCACTCTAGTTTGCCACAAGATTCTCTGGGATTTCTGCACTTAAACCATGACATTTTGTTAAGAGGGACTACAGGATAGAAAGCGGGAGGGTGCCATTATATGGTGAGCTGTACCATGGAAGATCATTTTTCTTATAATGTTCTTGGGAAGTGTTTTAATATACTCAAGAACCTTGAAAGATTGTAGGAGATAGGAAATGATTTACCGAAAATGCCATTAATAACTTGTTCTTGAACATAAAGCAAAACCAGCCAGGGGAACTGGGGGTGGGGTTTACCAGAGGAGCAAATACACACACACACACACACACACACACACACACACACACATGTATACACACACACACACACACACATACACACACACCTGCGACAGAAAAAAAATCACCAACTGCTGCATGATGGGTTTGGTGAGTTTTATCTCAGAATTTCTGAGTCAAAGAGACACATTTCCACTCAATATGCTGACTTCAAAGCTTCTCTCTTTAGTATTTATTACAAAGACACAGACTTCTGAAAATCTACACAGCCCCCAGGAGTCTGCAGGAAGAACCCTGCTGTGCCACTGGGAAGGTGGGGTGGGCACTGGGTGTCTCACTCCTCTGGGCCCAAAGGGGACCCATGGGGAGTCATGCTTCCTGCTGAGAAAAACTGGTGTGTGGTGGAGCCTGCCCCTTCTGAAGATTCTGCTCACCCTTTCCTTCTACTCCCAGCTATTTCTTTAACCTTCCTTTTCACCCTCTCCGGCTGGGAGAAAGTCACTGTCTGTAGAGTAGTCCAGTCTGTGAAGGAGATAGGAGACTCCTTGATCTAACAAGATGTGAGAGAATCCGGATGAGGTTAAATTTAGCTATGAAACAGAGCGGCTTCTTGGTTTAAATAATCGTTCTGGGATCTGCCCGCTGCCGTGGTCTCTAGTCTGCGTTTTGCTGTGGTCTCTGGTCTCCCTTCTCTCATTGTTGGGCTCAGCTGCTCCCTACCACCTCCCCACTGAGAATCTGGACAAGAGCCCTGCCTTGGTGCAAAGGAGTTGGTCAAGATTAAAATGCAGGGGCTGAGAACAGAGCTCAGCGGCAGAGTGCTGTGTAGCCCAGGCAAAGCTTCGGGTTAGATTCCTAGTAAAACATACCCAAATCCACACAGACCCCTACTTAGGTACACACTTAGGGTGAATGGTTACTGTTGATCTCCAGGTAGTACCTCTGGAGTCTGTGCCAGTTGGGGATCAGAGACCCAGGCACACATGTTCAAGCTACTAAAAGAAAGACCTTTTATTTTTGTGCCTATACGTGGTCTTCCCTCTTCACATGGCAAGAACATGATATGCACGAGTTGTTTCAGCAAAGTCAGACAGCACAGGCAAGCAAAAATGAAAGATTACATGTTCTGAAATCTCAACACTCTTTTAAAAAGCAAAAAAACAAAAAAACAAAAAACAAACAAACAAACAAAAAAAAAAACCCAAGATTTTGCTGTACATAATTGGTCACCAGAGTCCTGCTGACATGGATGCTTCCAGAATGATCTGAGAGAGCAGCAAGTCCAGATTAGGGCCCGAGGGCAGTTCCAGGAAAGATGCCACTAATTAAAAATCAGACTGGACATGTTTTCTAATGAGTTTATTGCATCAAAGGGGGTTTAGAGTTCTGATATTGTTTGGGAAGAATCAATGCTACGTAAATTGCACAGCAAATTAAACGATACAGCTTTTAAATCTGAGGGAAACAATGTTACGCCAAGATGAACATCTTATCCTAGCATAGTGTTTGACTCCACTGTGCACTATATTTTGATTTCATAAATAATTTTTTTTACTATTTATTTTGAAGTGAGTGTAGAGTCACAGAAGGTTGTAAAGACAGTGCAAGAAATGCATCAAAAAATGCAATGGTGGTATGTCTCCCGACCTCGCCCAAGAGCTATGTCTTACACAGTGACAAGGCGGTGTGGATTAAGAAACTGACATCAATATAATATATGAATATAGTTCTTCTCCCTTAGGGCGCGTGCAGGGTCACATGCCCACCATGTCAAGGGAGTTCCTGAGTTGTTTCGTGACAGGTTGTTCTCTCTGCTGCCATCTAAAGACATATATTTCCCTCCCAGCATCCTTAATGTTACCCTGGCAACTACTAATCTGGGCTCCATCTCTCATTCTGTCATTTTAAGAATCTTATATAAATGAATTTAAATATGCTGTGGCCCTTTGCTTCATCATTGCCATCTTAACTAAAGCGTCGAGGAGTGACTGGTCCTCGGGGACTGACCTTCTTCATTCAGATAGATTGCCATTAGCTCTGTGTAGTTAACGCTTGTTCCTTTTTATTGTCAGGTAATATTCCAGAGAAATATTGTTTCAAACAAAAGTTGTGATGACTATAACTGGACTCGTATTAATTGCTCTGGTAACAGAAATGGCTAGGAATGAGTGGGTCCTTAAAATGTTTTGTAAATGGTGCTTGGCGTTTTCCCTAGGCTATCTCACTTGGTTCTCCACCAGCCATTTGCTTGCTTGTTTGTTTTACTATTTTATTATATTAATTAATGGGTATGGGAATGCTCCTTCCACAGGATGCGTGTGTGGAGGGCAGGGGCCAACTTGTAGGAGCTGGTTCTCTTCTTCTACCAAGTGTTCCCTGGATTGAATCCAGATCATCCGTCTTAGCTGTAGACACCCTTACCACTGAGCTATCTAAGTGTCCCTTTGTTTGTTTTTTTCTGAGACAGGGTCTCACAGTGTAGTGCATGCTGACCTTAAATTCGTGGTCCCCCTGTCTGAGGCTCCTGAGTCAGAGGCCACCATGCTTGTAACTTTCATTTTACAGGCAAAGAAATGGATGGAGGTTCACAGGGGAAGTGGCTTTGTCAGGGCTGTGCAGTCACTAGGGTCCCTTTAGCCCAGGATGTGAGCGTTTGATCTTAGTGCCCTGAGAATGTGGTGCCCTGTTTCATTCCCATGCCCGACAGGGAAAGAGGCCCTGACTGTGTCCCGTTGAGTACCGCCTCCTCCCTACAGGCCACACCAGGCTGTCTTTGTGTGTTGAATAAACAGACTCCTGACAACTTTGGAAGCCCAACTTCCAGTGTGGAGCCACTAAAATAAGATTTACCTTTGTGCAGATCCACATTGACTTCCAAATGGCCTCTCCCTTTTACAACTTCCACCAAATCTTTAAGGATCCTCTGCGAAGCAGAGACCATTACAAGGATGTAAATGACAAGATAAAGATTCAATACGCACGGAAATCCAGAAGTAAAACTCACAGCCAATTCTGAGATGACTTTAGGCCCTAAATCTGCAAGTGGTTTTTTTTTAAAGTCTTCTATAATTCTTATGGTTATAAATGAGCAACCAAGTATTCTGACAATAGGGTTAAATTAATTTATAGGCTCACCAAAACCAGAGAATGAGCAAAGCAAGCAGATTCTTGGTAAGAGTTTACAGAAAGGGGACATTTTTGCCTGTGGTTAGGGTGTGTGTGTGTGTGTGTGTGTGTGTGTCTGTCTGTCTGTCTGCATGTGTGTGTATTTATGGAGCTGGTAATCAAGCCCAGAGCTTGTACCGTCTAGCCAAGTGCCCATCCCATTTTGTGTTTCCTTAGATAGAGTCTTTCATGCTGGTCTTGGACTTACTGTGTAGGCCAGGCTAGCCCTCTTGCCTCAGCCTTCTGACTGCTGAGATTACGGGTTTGCACCACCATGTATGCCTGAGAAAGGGCATTTGGGACCACATATACACTTGAAGGGGATTTCTTCTTCCTCTAGTGCCCTTTGGCAACTGTCTTGTTTACAGATGACCACGATGTTGCCTAGCTTGGATTCCCATGTGTCTTCTGTGCTGAGAAGATTGTGGGTACCTTGTGAAAGGCATGAGAAAGAGTGCCGTGCGGTGTGAGAGCTCTCCTTGGAAACCCCTCCGCCAATAGCTGCAGTGAGCCTGTAGTTCTGACAAGTGACAGACAGCCAAACCCTGTTTGGGAGCCTTGTGGTATGCACACTGGATGCCGCTTAGGAAATATGTGGAAATAAGGATGGCCGTTCAGTCCAGGGCATGCTTGCATGCCTGCAACTGGCTGTGCCGGATCGCCTTTAACCTTCTCAGTGCTGCTGTGGGGGGGAAATGGGAGGAGTTTGCCATTGGGGACGTGGGGAAGGAGCTCAGATGACTTCCCTGAGCCTCAGCCAGCAGGAGTGGTACTGGTCAAGCAGGACAATGAGCCAGACCTCAGTGTCACCAGATAGCTAATGAAATAAGGTCCCCTTTGGAGAAGCTGTATAACGAACGCATGGGTGAGGAGAGAGATGAATGACATCATGCTTTGCAGCTCCTATTGAAGAATCACCAGGCAACCAGCACAGTGGCTTCTAACATTGTGGAAGACTCAGCCACACCTTAGGTACTTCCAACCCCGCCATCAAAAGTAGACCGTGTTTACTTGAACCTGATGGAGGCTTCCGATCTCATTACCGTGAAGAGAGTGGGGGGGACAGAGTAACATGATGAAGTAAGCTTGGATAAAAGTATAGTTGAGACTGGGGGATTTCATAGGGCAATCTAGTTTCTGATACAGAAAAGAAAAATCATGGAAAAGAAGGAAGATTTGAAAGAGAGGTTTTTAAATGAAAAGATAACAGAAAGAGATGCTAAACAATAGCCACGAGAATTTGATCGGCTAAGGTTAAACAAATAAACCCTTTTAAAGGCTCTTATAATGTGCTAACCTCACAGTCAAACGGCCACCACCGTCCTTGTATTGGCTGTGCCTACCTCTGTGATCCATCAGCATCCAGCCTGTGAACTGGTGGTCTTTTCTCTTAAAAGGAAGGCATGGTTATTGCCCCTAACTGGAGTACTATTTGCTTGCAATTCTGCCCTAATTGCAGCTGACCTTGGGCGTCTCTAGGAAGGACTATAGAAGGAGGTTAATTCCTCAGACGCAGCAGCGAGGAAGCCGTCATCCTTGCCATGTGAAGGCTTTCGGGTGCCACTGCTTCGGGTCATCCATGCTCCTGGAAATAAGCCCAATAAGCAAGCCCATTGGCTCCCCCAGGAAGTCTGAGAGAGGAATGATACTATGTCCTTAAGAGGAAGGGGTACATGCTGTTCATATCTCCTTCAGGGAAGGAATTTTGGAAACACTCTTTCCCAGGCATCTGGGGAATGTGAACGGGGACGAGATGTCTGAGGCGCCTGCGCGGTTTTCTGGGCAGTGACCGACAAGATCAAGGTTATAATTTTGCAAAGGGAGTCCTCGGAGAGTCACACTGAAATTCAAACAGTGGGCATGCCTGTGGGATCAGGAGAGTTGGGAGGGTTCCAGGCAAAGGGGATAGGACGTAAACTGACTACTGTTGAAGTCCGACAGAATCTAACTCGTGTGTGTGATCCGTACACATGAGTGTGCGGGTACGTGTGCCCGAGCACACGCCAAAGTCAAAGGAGGACTTTGGTGTCTTTCACTCTTGCCTTTCTGCCCTTGGACAGGCTCTCTCACTGAATCGGAAGCCTGCCACTTCAGAGAGGCCGACTGAGCAGCGAGCTCCCAGGAGCCACCTGTCTCCGCCCCACGGTGCTGGCGTTAGGAACTACACCGCAAGCCTGGCTTTTTCATGTGGGTTTTGTGGATTTGAGTTCGGGCTCTTAAGCTTGCATGTCAAGTGCTCTTACTTTCTGAGCCGCTGCATCCTGTTTTCTCTTTAAGACGTGATGGAAATACTTCAGAAGCAGAAGGAGAAGGAAGAGTAAGGAGGAAGAAGGAAGGAGAAGTAGGAAGAAGAAGAAGAGACAGCTAGAAGTGGTGGTGTATGCCTGTAGTACTGGCATTTGGGTGGCTGAGGCAGAAGGATAATTTAAACTCAAGGGTATGAGACCACTCTGGACAACATAGGGAGATGCCCCCCTCTCAATCAGTCAATCAACCAACCAACCAATCAATCAATCTCAGAATGAACAGCTATGAATTTTCATGAAATAAGAGAAGTCCCCAGGAAAGTGCGCTGTTCGGGCTTCAAGTCAGTGGCTTGGCCAGCGGGGTTGGGTGCCCTGTACTGAAAGCCCAGTACTGAGGATAGTGCCTTGTGTCTCTGGGGAAGGGCCCATTGCTACCCCAACTCTCTTTAGCATGTGTAGCCTGCTACCCAGGACCATGCCAGGGGTTCCTGAGTCTCTTCATTTCTTGGCCTCATCCCTGTCCTAACCTAGAATGTTTAGCAGCCTCCCTGAAAGCAGACCCCCAGAGTCCCTGGAGCAGGCAGGCAGGTGGGGTACACTGCTGTCCTCTCCACTCTGTGTTCCAAACTCTGCTGTCCCGGGGTGGGGCTGGGGAACATACAGTGGGCAACGGGAATCAGGTTCTAGCCTCTTGCTGGAGAATTGTTGACTTTTTAATTATCGACTCGTGAAAGCTCTTGTTTGTGTCCTGTGCATTACCTCAATCTTTTTTTCTTTTCTTTTGAGGTTTTGTTAGTGATTTCTGTTTTGTTATAAGAGGGGAGGTGAGTCAGTTATGTTGGTGCCTTCCTATAGTCCCAGACTTTGAGAGACTGAGGCAGGAGGACCGCTGCATTTGAGGCCAGTCAGGGTGAGATTCTGCCTTTAAATACTCCCTGTGCAAAAAAAGAATTTCTGGGGAAGACCTTGAGACCTTTAATTAACTGCTCAGATCACTATCACAATCCCAGTTGCACTCTCTTAAATGGTCTCCCTTCATCTCTGCTCTTTGCCTCTCTTCGCTTCTTCTTCCCTTTAAGCATTTAAGGCTTCTGATAGTGTGGGGTCATGTTTTAAAGACCTCCAGTGGGTGTCCCTAGTCTCTGGGAAGGTCGAAAAGCATCCTCCCCCATTTCCTCCATACAGCCACAGTGGCTAAGGAATGAGCCTTGTCTGGTCATTGCTTTTCTCAGATCTGTTTTCTTCCCTGTTTTGATTCCTGTGGGAGCACCTGTCTAGCCTCTACACAGGCTGCAGTAGGACCTCATGGGAATAGTCACACACCTCCCCTCTCCATGAAATCACATGTACACACACATATACATACATACACACCATACACATACACCACGCACACACACACACCACGCACACACACACACCCCACATACACACCCCCCCTACACACCATACACACAAACATATACACCATACACACACACACACCACACATACATACACACATCACAACACACATACACACACACACGCGCGCACACACGGAGTGTTGTATACAAATTGTAACTGCTTAATTTAAAAAGAGTCTTCACAGGACTCAAGGGCTTTCTTCGGGTTGTTTTTACATTTTCATCATGTAGATTCTTAATCTTTGCTTCTGTGTTGATGGATTGATTATCCAGCTACAGCAGGCTGCTGGCCAGTGTCTGGCATAGCTATGAGCTGCGGTCTTTTCTCTATAAGCTGGTCTTTTGTGCTAATGCTGATTTAAGTGTCTTCCAGTTAGCACTCTCTTGTTACAGTGTGTCTTTTTGCTCACTCAGGATCCAGGAAATATAAAGTTAGTTTTTATAGTTGTTTTGTTTTGGATGGAATATAGAAACTCTCGTGGCCCAACGGTGTTGGCTGTAAACATACTCCCTCCCTGCCTCTGCTCGGCTGTGCTTGCTTGAACTGCTTTTCCCTTCCTCCCCTGGCTGCTTAGAGTTTTTGCAGCTTCATAACTTCATATGGCCTGTGACATATTGACCTCGGGGGACACAATTTTACTCCTAATGTGCAATTTCAAATGCCATACTAATCCCTTGGTCTTTTTTTCTGGATTCACATCCCCTAGTCTAGTCTAGCTTATCTTTCTATTAGTGTGGTTGGTCAGTCTGTGGTACGGTTGACCTTGCGCCGGGGGCTTCATTCAGCCAATCACATGTAGCATGTGTGATGGAGGCGGTTGTGGTTTAATCCAACAAAACATACCCACCCAAGACGCGAGAGGTGTATTAGTCAGACGACTCCCTTTGGAGGGAACTGTGAAGGGGCAGATATCAATGGATGTTTCCAGAACATTAATTAGTTAAAAGCCTCATCCATTATCGGCCCAGAGAATTAGAAAGTTAAAAGAAATGTCATAAATTCTGTTCACTAAAATTCACGTTCCCTACTTCTAAGAACCCCGCGGCCATAAAATGAATATTTATTTACTTATTGTTCTGACAAAACGCACCTGCGTACTAGGTGCGCCTTCATACCTTCTAAGTAGCTAATCTAAGATGAGAAAAAAGGCTAGTGCAGACAGATACTAATAGCATCGAGGCAGTAACCAAGAGGCTGACAGCATGGCAGAGAAACCTTTGAAAAGCAGACACATGGACTCAAATAGCACAGTAGCCTGGGAGCACTCCCAATGTAGGTTAAAAACAGCCCTCTGCACTGCAACAGCCCTCGAGGGCATCGCTGTCTTACAGGCTCGTTAACTGTAGCTAATGTTCACATTGCTGAGCCTTGAGTAGAGAAGGACAGGCTAAAGGCTAAATCATGTTTAGAACCTCCAGCTTAAGGAGGCAAGGAATTATATAAGGCACCTAAGAAAACTTTCCATGCACATTTAGAAGTGAGCGAGCATCCCTCAGTTTTCCCAACCAAGTTGCTTGCTGAGAACTCAGGAATATGCTATCCTCATTTATATGTGTTCATACACCTCATATATGTATGCCATGCTAGCTACCAGGAGCCAGGGGCAAAATGCTCTTGTTCCTCATGACTGCCAAGAAAGATTGTCTTAACTCTTTTGAGGTCAAACTAGACAACATCAGCTAAGAGTTATGGGAGTCAAGGCTTCTTAGGTGGGTGGGGAGCCGATTCATGACCTCATACCTGATGGACTAGCATTTTGCTTACTAAGTTAGCTTTCTAGCCCCTGGAATTTAAAATGTTTATATTATATTATTATATTATATGACTAAAACACCTAGATACATTGGCTTTTTAAATTAAAGACTTCTTCATTTTTATTATGTGTGTGTCTTTTGCCTGCACTTACGTATGTGCACTCTGTGTAAACCTGGTGTCCTTGGAGGCCAGGAGTGGGTGCTGGACTCCCTAGAACTAGAGCCAGAGACCACTTTAAGCTGCCATGTGGATGCTGGGAACTGAGCCTGGGTCCTCTGCAAGGGCAGTACATGCTCGTCACTCCCGAGCTCTCTCCAGCCCTGTAAATATGTCTTCTTGGGGCTTATTTGATCCTCAGGCATTATCTTTCCTCCTTTGGAGCATTAACTGTTAGCAGGAAAAAGATCTCTCATTAGTTTGTCAGCTAATGAAGGAGTCATGAAGTTTTTCTAGAAGAACAGAACAGCCTGGAAGGGACTGGTTAGGAAAATGGCACCCAGGTTTGTAAACTGAGATGGGATTTGTTGGTTTGTCAGGGAAAGGGCCAAAGGGTGCGGAAGGAAATTTGACGGGGAGAAGGAGACACAGGAGGGCAGGCAGAGAGGTGCAGAAGACACTTTTAGTTAAAAATATTCTTAGGGTTATTGACTTGATTAAAGAATGTCAAAGGCCAGTTTGAGAATTTCAGGACATGACTCTCCCTCTCCGCCTCATCTCCCTTATACAGGTGACTTGATTCCAAAGTCAAAAGCAGCTACCACGGAAAGAGTACGGCGATGGAGTTGTCACCAGAATCTTTGAAATCTTGGCTTAAACAGTGCCTCTGTCAAGTCATGTGGCCGGCCTGCCTGCCTGCCTGCCCGGGAATTCAATCACCTCAGCCCATTTTCTTCAAATAACCATTATTACATTCCTTTTCAAAATAAACAACTCCAGGCCTCCCAGCATCCCTGGTTGGGGGGCGGGGGAGAGAGAGAGAGAGAGAGAGAGAGAGAGAGATTGAGATTTAGCTGTCAGTTTGAGGTTGAAGACATCAAATTTGCAAACAGAAAATTGAAAAAGAGAGGGCAGATTCACACCGTGCTCTCTGTCAGGTAATAATCTGAGCTGCACAAGCATCCAAGTCACCCACATGCTCACGACCCTTTTCCCCACACTTGGGCCTCATCAGGATAAAGCCAAAGGTTCTGCTTCTGGAGCTACGGCACAGCTTTGACAAACCCCCCTCCCTGACTGGACTTGAGGCCCCATCTCACTGTGTGCATCTGCTCGGCCGTTTTGGAGACTTTTCCAAAATTTTAAAGGGGTTAAATATTTTTCTGACACGCCAGGGATTTGAGATTGCCTTTTAATAATAGTTTTTATATAACAGTGGCTCTTAGCATCACCAGATTGCTATTACCGTATGGTTAAATTCTCAAAACCCTCGATAAGAGGACACCGGCTTTCTGCTAAATTGATATAATAAATTTTGTAAACAGCACTTGAAACACACACTTGGTGCGTGCACCCTATTAAGTAATAGTTAAATCCTTCTGTCTAGGGAGAAACCTACAGAAGCCAGATCCAGTGTTCACAAAGAATTCTGGGCATGGCAGAGAGATTTCAAACTGTCTGTCAGTCCCAATCACCTGTTTGTTGATATGTTGAGAGCTTTCTCGAGACTCATTTTTAAGACCAGATTTCTGTTCCTCTGGAATGAGTTCTGGGATCAATTAGTGATGTCTGCATTAGGTACAAGATAGAAGTCTAGAAGGACCCTTTCTATTTATGACGTGCCCTTTTGGTAGATCTATGACACTGGAAAATGTAGAGTTTGTATTATCGAGTACTTAGCATCTTTTTCTGAAAATCCATACTATAAAGTGATTTAGAAGGTTTATCATAAAATACATTGAGGGAGAATATATATCCATGCATATATCGTGTTGGTCCTTGGACAGCCTAGCTCTCTGCAAGGCCTGGAAAGACTCAGAGACAAAGAGTAACTCAATGGTAGAGGGAAGGAGCCACATGGCTTTCTCACTCACATGTCTGCTGATTAATGCTGGCCGTCAGAACACCTTTGATGGGGCTGCTGGCCAGAGCACCTACACATGTGGCTGTCTGTGCATCCTTCCTACTTGGCTAGGATCCCCGAGAACCCAAGGAAGCTACATTCTTTTCGAGACGTAGCTGTTGTCTCGTGGTATGACTGTTGTCGTCAACGTTCTCGGATCCCACTGCCAGGAAGACAGGGTCTGCTTCTACAGGGAAGCAATGCCAGACTTACGAGGTAGGAAGAGCATTAGGTAGGGTGGGAGATGCTGATGGAGCCATTTGCGGAAAACACAATCTGCTGCAATCGGTTGGCAAGGGAGCCGACCGCTTCATCTAACACACCATGAGGCATCTTCTGCTCCTCCGCTAATTACTCGCCTAGAGCCATAAAAACTGGATTCATCTGTGAATAGAAACAATAGTTAACAGTGAGAGACCACACTTTAGGGAAAAGTCAAACATGCTTAAGTCACGGGATGAGAACCTGTATCAGAAGGCAGCCGTCAGAAGGGCCCTTTGCCCCGGCAGATATTTCAGTCGGCACACGTGATTCTTGCTAACAGTTGCTGGCTGTTTGCCTCTCCAGATGATAGCATAATAGCGACAGACCAAATACCCACTTAATTTAGAGAATTTTACCCTCAGCACTGCCATTGTCTGTTGTAGGGGTCCTCTGTGTCATATGTGGGCTAGCATCGGCTGTAGTCTATTCCCCTCCCCTCCCGTTATGAAAACTCAAGTTGTCCCTAGCCTGAAAATTGCTGATCTTTCTCTAATACACAAGGCTGAAAAAAATACTCTCCAGAATTTGTTTCCTAGGCTACTCTTGAAAAGGTTTGCATAATGGATTAAAAGGGAAAAAGAGAATGCAGGGACCGTTGCTATCGGAACCCCGGCAGCTAATGTTTTGCATGTTTATTCATGGATCCGCTGGTAATAACTGAGTGTCTTCCGCATCGACAGCACTCACTCTGAAGGGTGGGAGCCCCTCTCCCGAGGAGACCAGGGGAATGTTAGGCAGGGTAACTTGAGGGAGGTAGAAAGCCACTCTTGGCCAGCCCGCTTCTGTGTGTGTGTGTGTGTGTGTGTGTGTGTGTGTGTGTGTGTGTGTGTGTGTGTTGGAGTGGCTATGAACATGGCTACACACGCTCTTCTCCATCACAGCCTTCACAGCAGGCTCTCCCACACCCTCGGAAGAACGTGTGAGCTGAAAAATGTGTGTCTCCAAGAAGCAGTGAGATGATCGCTCCATCTCTTGCATCCACAATTAATTGGGGGCTGAGAGTGCACACTGAGCAGTGTGAAAACAGGAACAGTTTCTGCCCTGGAGTGTCACAGCATCGGAGCCGGCTGCAGGAGAGATGGTGTGTGCACCATGGGAGGATGGAGGGAACAGAACCCTTTCCCGTCACTCACCAGTAGGAGACCAGGACTCAGGTGGCAATGGGGGTGACATGGACAAGAGGGTCTCGATTTATAAAGATTATATATATATATATATATATATATATATTCTTTAAGATCAGTAGCATATTTCCCAGAGAAAAGGAAAGTCCTATGTGCCAGTAATTCTGCTGGATCAATTGGAAAAAGCCAATGTAACTCTTTCTGTGCACTGCAGCCGTACTGATGGTATTGTTTCTATGCATAACAGTTTCTAGGGAGCTTTGTTCATATTTTCAATTGGGGGATGAAATAATCTTTCATGGGGCCTCTCAGTAGATGCTCCCCAACTCTTCTAGTCGGCTAATAGTGCTCCCCAATATCTGCAGTGCTCCAGACAGGACATAGGTGATGGGGAATTTTTAAAAAGTCCCTGATTTTGTTTTTAAGATTTGTTTCATTTTTAAATCATCCGTATTTGTGTGTCTCTCTGTGTGTATGCTCGTGGAGGCCAGAAAAGAGGGTTTCAGGCCTCCTGGTGTGGGAGTTGCAGGCATTTGTGAGCCTCTAACTGATCTCGGGAACAGCAGGACGTTCTCTTATCAGCTGAACAGCTGCTCCAGCCCTGAGTTCCTCTTTTTAAGGATTCTGACTGTGCCCCTTCCCTCTAGAACCCATCCTGTAAAACTCAGGAGAGCAAAGCCTCCCTCCCCAACTTTGTTGGACCTGGGTGATGGGCTGAGGTTGGGTTCTCACAGGAGAACGTGGGATGGAGATGGATCTGCAGACACCTGCTCTGATAACCCACCACTCAGAAGAGAGGTAATACCATAGCATCTTTCATACCTGAAACACCAATATTTATAGAACACAGTTGAACGTTAATATATGAGGAAAACCCACAGGACCAGCATGCATTGTGTTATTTAAGTTTCATGGCTTCATTACCCAGGACCTGCCAACAGAAAGAAGGCAACATCTGAGACACAGAAGAGTGTCACCATGAAGCCAATGCCAGATCTTTGGGCGATGGAGTGTGGCAAATTATCTTGTAAATGGTTTCATCCGGTATGCTGCCAGGTAACCCAGCCCAGAGGTCACAGGAGAAGAAAGCTTCCAGTTCAAACTGAGCTGCTTCAGTGATGCGCTCTACTAAATCCACTTAAAACATAGAGTAAGAAGCAAGAGGAAAGAAAGGAGTGGGTCGCTCTCTTAGGTGGGGGGGATGTAGGGAGGAGGGGCTACACCTTCATTCCTAGTTTGTGCAGTGCTCATCCCCACCCCAGCCCCAGCCTCTCTCAAGGAAGGGGAAAGCTACAGAACCAGAGGCCAGACCTGGAATAGGCAGTTGTGTGTGTCATCTTGCTTAGGTCACAATAGGCAGCTGTGTGATTTTTATTCGGATATTTCTGGGAGGTGTATTTGGGGCGGGATTAGAATTTAAATCAGTGGACTTGGCTTAAAGCAGTTTTCTCTCTGTAATGGGAGTGGGCCTCGTCCAAGTAGCAGAACTGAATCCAAGGACAGTCCATGGCCAAAACCCTGTATGCCAATCTGGATACTTTCCACGCTACCCCCTAGCCTGGCAGTTTTTTGGATTTTCCAGACTTTACAACCAGATGAGCCCCGACCCACATGCCACCACCCACCACCTATTTCCATACTTTTTTTATTTTTGTGTGTGAAATAAGCCTGGAACTCACTATATAACCCACGCTGATCTTGAACTCACAATCCTCCTGCCTCAGCTCCTGAGTACTAGCATTAGAAGCGTGAGTCACTACACTCAGCTTCTCTCTGATGCCCATTCCTCTTATTTATCCCTAACTATCAAGACAGTTCTGACCCATGCACCTTGTCAGCAGCCAAGGCGTGAGGGCAGGACATTAAGTTCAGACAGAAAGGATGGGGCACCCAGCCTTGCGTTGCCATTGTGACAGCAATGGCGAATGAGGCCTCCTCTCCAAGGGTTCTTCCCTGGAGATCTAGGCACAGATTTAGCCAAAATGGAATCCAAAGAGGTATCTGCCAGGTGGCTGGTTCAGGGGAACATCCCTGGCAAACGGGACAGATGTCATTCTTTCTGTTTTTATATTTTTTAAACTTTATGTGTGTGAGTGTTTTGCCTGCATGTCTGTGTGCCACATGTGAGCCTAGTGCCTTAGAGGTCAGAAGAGCATGTTAGATCCCTAGGAACTGGAGTTACAGATGGTTGTGAACCACTCTGTGGGTGCCGCGATCCAAACCTGGGTCCTGTGCAAGAACAAGTGCTCTTAAACATGGAACCTCTTCAAAAGCAAACTCAACTGTCCTGTTTCTTTAGGCTAACTCCCTGCCCTCTGCGACCTGTCCTAGAGCCTAGAATGAAAAGGAAAAAGATGCTCTAAGCCAATAGTGGTTGGTCCTCAACCCTGCAGAGGCTTGATGTGAGGCTCATCTCCACGGCTGGGAAGAGTCCGAGAGAGTCCAGGAGGCTTCTGGGCTCAGAGAGACATGGGCTCACTTCGGCTGCATCCCCTCCCCTGGTGCCGAGTGCTGTGACGGGTGACCTAGGCCTGTGAGCCATCCTCCTACCCCCACGCTGATGCTCTCAGCCACATGCGGCCGTTGCCTGACTCCCCATCTCCGTCCCTTGCAATGTGTGGTTTGAGGTCAAGGCTAGGACTGACTCACGCCCTGGCACGGTACTCAGCATTCAAGAAAATATCTGTGGAATGAGTAAATCGATGACCCAGCACTCAGCCAACCTGGAACAAGAGGAGAAGCAGGACTGGAAGCCTCGGGCAGAGTCAAAGCCAGCTGTGGGGCCGACAGCAAAGGAGGCCATGCCGCCAGCGGGCACTTTTCCTGTGAACTCTTGGGCTTCTGTGTAACCGAGGGCCCACCTCTACTAGAAGTAAACATTCCTAACTCCTCTACAGAGAGGCAGACAATCTTATTAAACACCCACATGTCAGATTTCAAATATTTACACATTATCTTGCCATGGAACATGTTTTCCACCAGCGAAACTAGTGAGGCTCCCTTCTAGCACGCACACCGTTGCCAGCGCAGTGTTCCCCGAAACCTGCTCACAAGCTGTTCCATGATAGCACCCTGTCTGTCTACTTGCTGCATGTGGCCGTGGCATTTTCGAGACTGACGGGAGTTGTGGTCTTCTTTGTAAATTCGCGTGTGATTATAGGGGTGAGGGGCTGAAGCCCACCCTTCCTCTGGTGGTCTGGCTTCACTGCAGATAAACTATCCCCGCCTCCCCCTGCCCTCCTTCCCGGTCTGTTCTTTCCTACATGCCTCTGGGCCGCAATCTTCCCCCTCCTCCCCCGACTCTGTTCCTTTTCCCACACCTCAGACACACCTTGTGTTTTCCCACCTTTGAACTTGGGGTTGAGGTACTGAAGTTCCTTTAAGGTGCCCTGGGGACAAGAGCCCGGCTCCCACAGCCCACGCACTGCCAGGGCAATAAAAGTTGAGGGAGAAGCCACAACCTGTTCTGCAGCCCAGAGGCAGCCCCGCCCGCCCTGTCCCGTCCCGTTTGCCTCTTTAGGCAATAGCTCTGGCTTCAGACTTCGTTTTTGCCTTCACCTTGCTCCCTGGACCCTTCAGGCTCACCCCTCCACTGACATTTGTGGCAAACGTTCCTTCTTTTTACCTATTTGTTCAAATGAAATAATTAACAACCAGAGACTGGGAGTGAGGCACAGTGTGGAGTGCTTGCCTAGCGTGTGCAAGGCTCTGCATTCATGGGGATAGAGGCTGGGGCAGGGGTTTGTGCCACTATAGTAACCAATGGGAGTGTAGCCAGAGTCCTTCCTGGGAATTCATCTTAGTGGGCAGCAGACAGCTATTTGTAGAGGATTTTCTGTAGGGAAGCCCTAGAGAGATACATACACATTTGGCCCTGATGTCTACAGGTAGGAAGTGGCAGCTGGGGGAGTGGGGGACTGGAAGACAAAGGCTGGTGATACTCCAAGGTGCTAGGGGCAGAATAAAAGAGACCTGTGATGGCAAACAGATCCCAGAGTCCCGGAGGTAGTGGTGAGCTCGGAGAGCTTCAGAGGGTCAGGATGTGAAGGGCGCTGGGGTTGGGTCAAGGACACGCAACTCTGCCCTGAGGTTAAGAGAATCCTGGAGAATGCTCAGAGGGTTGATCAAATAGCTTCAAGCCCCTTGCTGCCACCTCCTGCTGTGGCCCTTTGGGCCTTAAGGAACCTGAGTGGTGACACTACTTCCCTGGAACATCAGACAGAACCTTTCCAACTTGTCCAGGGCTGAGTTCATACATCACCCCCAAACCCTGCACCCCCTGACCTGCTTCCTCGGCTCTGACATGGAGTCGTGTCTCCTTGCTGTCTCCTGCCGGGTGGTCTCAGGGGCTGCTGGATCTGTGTAGTTATTTTGCGTGTATGCAGGTGTGTTCAGATGGGTGCATGCGTGTTTGAGAGTGTGTATGTTCCTGCGTGGGAACATGTGCTGTACAGGTGCGTGTGCGTGTGGGTGTGCCTGTGTAGGACCAGAGGACAACTTGGAGGGGATGTTTATCAGGAGTCATCTGCCTTGTTTTTTGAGACAGGTCTCACATCAGCATGGAACTCTACAGTTAGAGGAGGTGAGCTGCTCAGTCAGCCCCAGAAAGCCCCCTTGTCTCCGCCTCCCCAGGACTGGGATTACAAATGCAGGACACATTCCCTGCTTTCTCTGCCAGTCCTGGGAATCACATCCAGGCCCTTCCTGCTAGCGTGGCAAGCGCTTTATTACTGAGCAGATTATCCCTCGTACCTCCTGTTTTTGTTTTTATTGCTGTTTACATTTTCGAGATAGGGTCTTGCTATGTTACTCTGGCTGGTCTGGAACTCTCTATTTAGATCAGGCTGGCCTCAAACATTCAGCAGTTTTCTTGTCTCTGCCTTCTCAGTGCTAGGTTTATGAGTATATGGCACCGTGCCTAACTTTTTCATATTTATTTCCTTAACTGCTAACCCTTCAGTGGGGGCAGAAAAAGGAAACCCTTGAGACATGATCTCTCACTGAACTTAGAGCTTGCTGTTTGGGCTAGATTAGTGGGTAGCAAGGCCTAGCCATTCTCTCTTTGTTTTCCACAGCATTGAGGTTACAGGTGCTATTGCTCTAATAAAACACCATGACAGGACTGGAGAGATGGCTCAGCGGTTAAGAGCATTGCCTGCTCTTCCAAAGGTCCTGAGTTCAATTCCCAGCAACCACATGGTGGCTCACAACCATCTGTAATGGGGTCTGGTGCCCTCTTCTGGCCTGCAGGCACACACACAGACAGAACATTGTATACATAATAAATAAATAAAAAAAAAACCACCATGACAAAACAAAACAACAACAACAAAATACCTTGGAGGCAGGGGAGAGATTTATTTGGCTTACACTTCCATATCATCATCAAAGGAAGTCAGGACAGGAACTCAGACAAGGCAGAAACCTGGAGGCAGGAGCTGATGCAGAGGTCATGGAGTAACTGGCTTGCTCCTCATGACTTGCTTAGCCTGCCTTCTTACAGAACACAGGACCACCAGCCTAGGGGTGGCAATGGCCATAGAGAGTTGAATTTCCTCACATCAATCATCAGTCAAGAAAATGTACTGCAGACTTGTCCACAGGCCAATCTGGTGGGGGAATTGTCTCAATTGAGGTTCCGTCTTCATAAAGGACTTGTGTCAAGCTGACTAAACCTGCCACCACAGAGACCATACTAGCAGGAGCATACCATAGGCTGAAATGGTTGTCATAGGCCAAGATGAGCCAAGAACCTGGGATTCAACCAACCCGAGAATTGTGGATGTCTCTCCTTGCCCCTCCTCATAGCGGGATTTTTTGGACTGCAAGTTCCTAAACCATGACACGGAGACTTTTTATTAATTATGAACGCTAGGCCTTAGCTTAACCTTGTTTCTAGCTAGCTTTTTTTAAAACTTAAATTACCCCATGTGTGATCCACAAGGGTCATTTACCTCGTCTTCTCACTGTCCATCCTGTTTTCCTGCTTCCTCTGTGTCTGTCTGTCTGTCTGACCGCCCCCTGCTGACTGAATTTTCTCTCCACCCACTAGCCCCACCTATCCCTCCTCTGCTCCTATTGGCTGCTCAGCATTTTGTTTGCCTAATCAGGCACCTTAGGCAGGCAAGGTAAAACAGCAAGGCATCTTTACATAGTTAAACAATTATTCTGCAACACAAACAAATGTAACACATCTTTACTTAGTTAAGCAAATATTCTGTTCCACAACACCCCTCATTCAAGGAAAGGTCGGGGCTCCCTGCAGGGCTCCCCTAGACTCTGAATGTATATCTTCCAGCTAACTTCTCAGGAGAGGCCCTGATGGACTAACTCAAGAAATTCAGAACTCAGCTTCATTTGTTCAGCAATCCTGAACTTCAAACATGCGGTGGCAGAGGGTGGGTGAGCGCAGAACAATAGGAAAGACTGTCTGCGTGTGGACCCTGTGGAGCAGGAAATTCACGTGGGAAGGAGTTGCCGCAACTCACCCTGGTGTGCAAAGCAGAAGATCTCCCCAGAAAGGTGGGGGTGTGAAGGTCAGAAGTGGCTTCCTGGTCTATCAATGAAGGATTGTTCTGCTCTGGGCTTCTCAGGCCCAACAACACTCCACAGAGATGCCTGCAGGCTCTTCTTGCATTGCCTCAGACTTAGCAAGGGCTGTTCCAGCTGTTGGGGCAAGAGAGCCAGTTTCCACTTCTTAAAAATAGAAGGGAGAGGACATCAGACAAATCCCAGCTGAGGAGTGTTCTACAAAATGCCGGACCAGCAAACCTTCCTCTGAACTGTTAAGGTCAAAAGCAAGGAAGGCTGAAAAGGAAATGTGGTACCTAAATGTATGGGTATCCATTAGTAATGATATATCGATTATAGTTCACCAATTGTGACACATACATTGATGTAATATGTTAGTGATGGGGGAAGCTGGGTGGGGGTAGGAGGGCTTCACCCTGTCTCAACCTCCTGTGGAAATCCAGATCAGTTTAAAATCTGGCTTGTTCAGGCAGGGGAGGAGCTGCTGACCAGCAGATTTGTAGGCCACACTCTGTTGATGAGCTCAAAGCCATCTGTGCGGTTGGCCAGAGCAGGCATCTGCTTGAGCGACAGCAGTTTCAGGGATCCTAGCGTGGAGTCCAGGAGCGTGGGCAGCCCTAAGCACCAAGACGCTGCAGAAGGCAATTTTGTCTTCATCTTGGGGTTCAGTCCCTGGTGTCTGATCAGAAAGGGGGCAGTCTTCAAGAGCTAAGTCTGAGTGCTACAGATTGCAATAGACATTGTACACTTTTCATTTTTTCCACTTGAACACATTTTCATGTATATATATGGTGTGTGTGTGTGTGAGAGAGAGAGAGAGAGAGAGAGAGAGAGAGAGAGAGAGAATGAGCACATTAAATGTTCATGTACCTACAAACAGAGGTCAGAACTGAAACTTCGGTTAGCCTGGGTAGCCAGTGAGATCCCATGATCTACCTGTCTCCACCTGCAAGCTGGGATTACAGGCACGAGAGGCCGTGTCTGGCTCTTGTGTTAGTCCTGGGGATTTGAACTCAAGTCCCCATGCTGGCACAGAGAGTGCTCTTACCCACTGAGCCATCTCCTCAGGTCCTTTCCTCTATCTTTTCTGTGCCTTGAAAGAGGGTCCCCAGCCCCCACCCCAGAGCCAGCTCACTTCCCATATCTCTGCATAAGCTTCGTCCATCAGTCACTCCTGCAGCACAGGGAGAGGCACTAATGGTGCCTTCCCCTGCCTTTTTTCTATCCCACCTCACTCCTCCTAAAAGCCCCAGTTCCTATCTCTTCTCGTCTTTCTCCTGTTCTCTCCAGTCTTCTTGTTGCTGTCCAGGCTCAGCTTCCCCATCCTGGGCCCAACAGTTCCCAACCCTTCTAATGCTCAATAAACAAAACAAAACAAAACAAAACAAATAATGATGAAATACTTCAGGAAGCCTAATCCCCAACAGGTCTAGGTAATGCAGTGAACCTAGAGCTAAGAATAACAACAAAACTTTACTGATGGAATTAAAAGTACCTCCACCTGAGTTATTCTCCACCCTGGGGCTCTTATATCTCAGTCCTTTATTTTATTGATTCAGTGTGTAGCTCGTGCTAGCCTCAAAGTTGCCATCCTCCTGCCTTAGCTTGCGCCCTCTTCTGGCCTCTGAGGGCACTCATACACACACGGTACATTTGCATAACTCAGACACACACACACACACACACACACACGTAAAACAATAAACGAAAAAATAATGCATTTGCTCACTTTTACCAGGGTAAGGAAATACTCTCCTGTTTCTGGTGTCCGCCATGAACAAGGGTCTGGGTTGTACTGAATGCTCTTGGTGTCCACTGGAGAAGCCCGCGCCGTAAACACTTTTCCTCCGTCAGTCTGCTACTGTGGTGTTTTACAGGAAGGTACCCACGTGGTCCTCGCCCAACATGGCAGGCTTTTAATCAGGTGATTAGCATGAACTGATTTACACTCCAAAACGCTCACGCTGGCCTCCGTGAGGAGAATCCTTTGCGGAGAGCAGGGGTGAGAGAGGGAGATTAGCCCAAGGCTGTGACAGTCCTCCCAGGGGCGGAGTGGCCAGAGGAAAGGGAGATAAGTGAGAGAGATTTGGAAAGAGGAGAGATGTTTTGGAGATAACACTGACAGAACTGTGGAGGGATTAGAGAAAAGAGGATGCATTGTGAGCTAGGATCAACTAAATGGTCCTATTTTATTTAATGGAGAATGCTCTGTTTGAATCTGAGATGGTCCCCACAGGCTGGTGGTCCGTAGCCAGAAGCGCGACTTTAGGAATTTCTGAAAACTTCAGATTGCTGGGTGGAAGTGAGGTAGGGGGGTACTTTGGAAAGGTCTATGTAGTCCCTGGCCCCTTCCCCTCTCCTAGTCCTGTCTACCATGAGGTGAAGATCACCACATGCCCCGGTCACCATGAGGCTCCGTCCAAAAGTGCGTCCAAGGCCCAGAGACCAGGGACCAAACACAGAGGACTTCTGCAAAGAGGGAAGGAGTCAAGACTCTCAGACAAGTTAGGGGTCAGATGCCCAAGGGAAGGTGCCAAGCAGACAGTTGGAGGTTTGAGTGAGTGAGACGCTCAAGGACAACTCCGAGCTGTTGACCTAGATTAGAGCATTGGAAGCCACAGTCAGGGGAGTGAACACCAAGAGAGAGAAGGAGATGGAACAGATAGAAGCGTGCTGGTGTGATGGCCGTTGATAGAGACAGGGAGACGAGGCAGGGGAAGCCAGAGGCGTTTACTAAGTAAGCATTCCCAAATTTTTGTCACTGGTGTGCACAGATATTTGAGAGGAAAACCAAGAACCGTTGACGCACTGAGTAAGTCAGAGGTATCCTCAGTTTACAAGATTCTCTGGAGGAGGGAAGGGCAGCTTTCCTACAAGGCCGCCTCCTTAGACAAGCATCTCTGGCCTTTTCCTTTCTCTCGCTTCCTGCCCACCACGAAGGAACGAATCCCTTTTGCAGCGCACTCCATGACAGCATGCTCAAATGCTTGGGGACAAGTAACCATGGTCTGAATGCTGCTCCGTGCTGTGACACGCAGGTTTTGTTCCATTTTGCTCTCTCCTTAGCAGGACTCCCAGAGCCACAAACACTATCTCTTCCACACACATTGGACTCGTTTTCCTGAGTACCATGCACATCTTCAAGGTCTGTGGAGTTCACAGAAGAGTGCACTCCTGCACCCCTGCCCCAAGGCCTATTTAAAGCTAAAACGGAATTTCAATTACCTTCGCCCAGACAGTTTCTCCACACACCCTTGGAGATAACATTTACAAGTGACATTGAGACTCCTAGCCAAGAGACACCGGGACAAAAGCTGGCACAGATCTAAGATGTGCGAGCAGCTTCCCAGGGTCTGGGGAATCCACCTGGCTTTAGCTGGGCAACATTGCAAGCTTAAAGTTTCCTCCTTGGGATTTATGGTTGGTGGAGTGGGAGGTGGGGGAGGGTGGGTAAGAGGGGGTAAGATCCTCTCAGCTGTGTGCAGTCAGTTGTTCCAATTTCAACAAGCCCTCCCCTTCTTAAACAACCTAGATGATTCTCAACAAAGGTAATTTTCTGCTTCTCTGCTTCAATTCAATTTATCTTTTTAAAAGCAATTAGCACCCCCTTTAAACTTCCTTTATGCCCGACTAATTGCTCTTAGTTCAGGAGGTAAAGCTTCTCTCGCTCTCCCTCTCTCTCCCTCCCCATAATAACTCCAACAATATCTGGTTAAAGTACAGGCCAGACCCCAAAAAATATGCATTTTGGTTAACAGTCTCCTTAGCTTGGTAAGTATTTAAATTTCCACCAGTTGAACAAGGAGGGGGGATCCATTTTTATTTTAAGGCTTTCTTGACTAAGGTGCATTTCCAATTAACTGAACATCAGAGGAACTGGAAACTGCACACCAGGGGACTTAAATATGCATTAAGAAAAAAATTCCACTGCACACTTGAAACTAGCTGATAGGCCCACACGTATCAGACACACCAGGGAACTTGTATTTTTCCTCTGTAAACCAACACTTCTTATTTACTTAAGCTGGGTAAGGCAATCTGAACTCACCAACACGCCGACCCGGTTAGACAGATCTTCTTAGGTGGCGGCTGGCTCTCGAGAAGATCCAGGTGTGAGGGAAAGCAGCCGGCCCCAGGATGTGCCTCGCTTCCAGCGGAGAATTTTGAGTTCAAATCGTCTCGGCATAGTGTTGCCCCTGACTTTGCAAACTAACAGACTCACGAGTGGAAAGCGGGATTGGGAGTGCTAATGTGTTCTTTCCACGGCAGAGTCGGAGAGCTCCTGATGTACGCATTGTGTTGGGATGAACTGAGGAAGTGGAGGAACAAAAAGGCCCCTGCACCCCTCCAAGAGTGATGTCATTGGTATGGAGAACTGCCTAGACACTGGGATCATTTTTCTTAGTCACACTGATTTATTTGTGTGTAGGTGCACACGTGTGTGGGTGTGTGCATGCTATGTCATGGTAGGAGATCAGAGGACAGTGTACAGGAATTAGCTCTCTCCTTCCACCAAATGAATCCAGGGCATAGAACTCAGGTTGTTCGACTTGGTGGCAAGTGCCATTACTTACCGAGCCATCTCTCCTGTCACACACTGGGACTCATTTACTTCTGTTTTTTAAAGATTTATGTTTAGCCAGGTATGATGGTGTGGTGGAACACACCTTTAATCCCAGCACCCAGGAGGCAGAGGCTGGTGGATCTCTGTGACTTCGAGGCCAGCCTGGCCTACAGAGGGAGTTCCAGGCCAGTCAAGGCTATGTACCAAGTCATTGTCTCAAACAACAAATACAACAACAGAGATGTATATTTATTTTAATTATGCATATGTGTGTCGGTGTGTACATATGTGGGCATGTGCAGGAGTCTTTGGAAGTCAGAAGAAGGTGCTGGAGTCCCTGGAGCTGGAGTTACAGCTGGCTGTGAGCTGCCCCTTGAGGATGCTGAGAACTGAATTCAGGTCCATTGCAAGCACTCTTAACCACTAAGTCTCTCCAGTACTGACACTGGGGTTTTAGAACATGCCTTCCCCCCTTTGCCTAGCAGTAGAGGGAGAGGGGAGGCACACACGACATATTAACAAGACACTTAACTCTAATCCCCTTGGCCTCACCTTCCATCAGCACAGATTCTCCAGTTAAAAGGGACTGATTGAAACCCAACCCCCGGACTTCCCTTTTGATTTATAACTTACAGCATTCTTTTCTTTTCTTTTTTTATTGGGGAGGCCTGGAACTGATTTATATTTGGCTCCTGGGCCAGTGTACTCATTTGGTAAACAGAGAATGGCCTTGCTGAAATTCTGTAGAGGTTGTTGGAGCCAAAAGAATCATCTCATCTCCTAGGAACCAATTAGAATTCCTGAATGGCAAAATTCCCACTTAAAAAAAGAAAAAAAAAAACCCACAAAACACTCCAAAGAGGCTAACTCTCTGAATTACTCTGGAACTTTCCACTGGGCAGGGCAGGGCAGGAGGATCTAGGTTGGCAGAAAGCCGGGCAGTAGTTTGACATTGAGTAGTCAAGAGAGAAGATGGAGTAGCCACCAAAACCCAGTACCATAACGTAGCTCGAGGCAGGCAAGCGTACAAACACACATGATGTATTGATGTTGGCAAGGGTCCCTCACCACATTTAATGTCAGAAGCCAGCCAGCTTAAAAAGCCATGGGCAGCGAAGCTCTAAAGATGCATTGAAAGCTGGCGGGCCCAGTCGGCCTCCTGCTTAATTCTGTGGCCTTGCATCTGTTTGGGGGGTCTAGCGCCTATTGGAAAGATAACAGAGAGCTGAGAAATCTGAGGCCCGGCTTGCTGACCTTTCTCGCCACTTCCAAGTAAACCATTCACCTGCCGAAGTTGAAAGTTCCCTCTGTTCAGCTGTGTGGTGAGGAATAAAAAAGAAACTTCCCCAACCTGTCCGACTGGTTCTGAGTCTTGAACCAGGTCCAACACCTTTACATAACCCAGGACACCGGTCCCCGATCGTGCTGACTTCTCACACTGGCACCCCAAGTCCTACAATACACACCATCCCCTGCCAGACAGTGCCTCTCTCTTTGACAAATCCTGAAGATCTGAGGGTCCCGCCTGAGTGCCGGGGAGCCACGCATCCGCAAATTATTTTAAGAGAAACATTTTGTAGTTACAAAGACGAGGAAGAGGCCCTAAGTGAATGACAATCGTGGGAACAGCCAATTAACTGGTAAATCCTTGTTGTCTGCCAGTCGAACAAGGAGTGAGGGGGGAGGAGGGGAAGCAGCTGCAGCCCAATTAAACCCGGTAGCTGAGCCGCCCCTAGAGGATTCTCACTTCTGGTTTACCTAAACATATCTGCTTTCTCAGACATCTTAGGGGACTGCTCACAGCAGTAAGCGCTCCGGTGATTTCCTTCTTTATTGCTGCTGGCAACTGAGTTAAGATATGCATGTAGGCAAATTGAAAGGACAGAAGGGTCACGAGCCCCCCAATTACACCTTCTTTAGAGTTTTGGTAGAAGGGACAGGGAGACTGCTGGGTGTTGTAACACACCAGCCTAAAGAAGCCAGCCATACACAGATGCCAGCAGCGGGGGAGGGTGCGGTACAGTCCTGCCCACTTAGCACGTCTCTGAGAATCCAGGCTTTTCCTCCAGCTAGTGCCTTTGGAGAATCTAGAACGCCTTGCTCTGGGCTCTGACAGAAGGATGCTGTTATGCAATTCTAGGAGCTGGGCATCCCGGCCAGGATGTCTTCTCTCTGCCTGTTTCCACCCCCATTTTTACCTTTCCCCTTTTCCTGGTTGCAAAGAATTTTCCAACTTCAATTCCTCATCAGAACAGAAGCGTCTTCAATCAATAAACACCTATATGATAGTGACCCCTGGAAGTCACATAACAAAAATTTACATTACAATTCATAACGTAGCACAATTACAGTTATGAAGTAACAATAAAATAATTGTATGACTGGGGTCACCACAACACGAGGAGCTGCGTTAAAGGGTTGCAGCGTTAGGAAGGTTGAGAGCCACTGCTTTAAGAATTTGTTTCCAAGCCGGGCGGTGGTGGCGCACGCCTTTAATCCCAGCACTCGGGAGGCAGAGGCAGGCGGATCTCTGTGAGTTCGAGACCAGCCTGGTTTGCAGAGCTAGTTCCAGGACAGGCTCCAAAAACCACAGAGAAACCCTGTCTCGAAAAACCAAAAAAAAAAAAAAAAAAAAAAAAAAAGAATTTGTTTCCAGCCCCACAGCAGTTACTCTTGCAACTGTCCCTCAGCTGGTCCTGAATCAGCCGAACCAGCATCATCTGCTTGTCTTAGAAGAACCCCAGCTTGGAGGCAAAATCTCCTTAGTGCCCACAAACCTGGGCCAATTGTTGAAAAAATATTTGTTTATTGCAGACGTATTTAAACAAATGTGCTCTTAGAAAGAAGACCTCATGCACATGTTATTAAGTATTCTCTTCTCTCACTTCAGTTCTACCCAGCTTTACCACTCCGGGGTTTTTGAGAGTGTGTGTGTGTGGGGGGGGGAGAGTAGATATTTTGAAGTGTGCTACCGAGGGTGCACACTATTAATATGGCTCACTGCTATAGATGTTTTTAAGTTTGATGGTGGCCTACAAAATATGGGTTCTGTTTCTACAGAACGATGGGTTTTACTGTGGCATTTTCATACACGTCAGTGTTTTTGGCTTGGAGCCACTCTTTCCCGCCAGAACCTCTTCCTTTCCCCGCGGTCACCCCTTCTCCTTTCTCCTGGAGTGTGTTCAGATCCCCTCCCACACCCTCTCCTTTGCTGTTAACACAGACTGAGGAGTGCTTGTCAGGCTTCTCCACCAGAAAGCTGCTCACGTTCCCCTTTATGCTTCATTCATGGAGAGATGAAGTCACTGTGCGCAGCCCACAGCTGAGGGCTCCATCTCTTTGAGGCTGGAGACCCATAGGGATTGCTTAGGATTCTACACTGGAAACCCTTCCCTTCCCATGCATTCATTTGTTAAATGTTGTGTTTCTGGGTGGAGGATGGCTCAGTGGGTAAAGGTGTTTTTTGCCAAGCTTGATGACCTGAGTTTGACCCCAGGAATCCATGTGCTGGAGAAAACCAACTCCTGCAAATAATTCTCTGATCTCCACACATGCTCATGGCACGCGTGTGAGTGCATATGTACACACACACACACACCAAATAAGTGTAAAAACATTTTAATTGCTTTTTTCTTCAATTTAGACTCTTAGGCCTCAGTTTAAGCTTGGGGTTATGGTCCAGTTGTGTTCTGGTTTGTTGTCCACAGTGGTCCAAGTCTGACCGCTGGCAGTTTTCCCGTTTGTTTCTGTATGACTTAGACATGCGCCCACAATTTCTTTTTAAAATAGTGCTTCCTTACTCTCTGCCACTACCAGATGTTTTGGGACTGCCTTCTCCGTTTCTTGTCCCATCAGAACCAGTCAGTCCTCTGAGAAGGCCCGGCTCCTTTGATTGGAGAATGGTGCTAGACGCTGTGATCTGAATGGCGTGCTGCTTGTTGCTATGGGGCCTCCTTAGCTGACACGACAAGGAGATCCATGTCTGCGTAGCAACCCGTGCGGACAGACACAGCGATAGGTATTTTTGTGCTTGCCCATCCCTGTCTATATTAAGCTAAGCATGAGTTCACAAGAGCATCTCTAGCTCCAGGCTGTCACCGCGAGGAGTCTTCTGGCTTCCTCCAACTCTAACAGAGAGGTCACTGCACCCCTCTTGTATAATTGTTCACGTCTAGGACACGGGCATTGCCATTTCCGTTGGCTCTAATGTTCGCTTTTGTGCTTTAAAAGTTACATGCACTTATTGTGTGGGTGCACATAGTCCACACACATGGAGAACAGAGGACGATTGATGAGAGTTGGTTCTCTCTGTCCACCATCTGGGTCCTGGGGATTGAAGTCAGGTAGTCCAGTCTGGTGGCAAGCACCCTTATCCACTGAACCATCTTACTTATCTTTTTGTTTTGTTTTGAATTGTAGGCAATAGTTGATTCTAAAGTCAGAACTATAAGGTAAGATGTATTTGGGCCAACCTCACTGCCCCTCCCCCTTGATTTCTTCCCTTCATGCACAATACTTTTCATCATTTTCCATTTTGTTCTTCCGTTATTTCCTTTAGAAAATACAAGTAAACACACGGTTACATCCGCTCCTTCCTTGCACAAATGGTGTCTGTTGTGTACATTTTTCTTCACCCAGCAGTGGGTCCTGGAGAGCATCCAGAAGGGCCAGGAGTGATCCTCCTGCCCAGGCCCCTATGTTACAGCTCTTCTGTGGTGATCTAACCAGGCCTCTATTGATTGACATTAGGATTCTACACTGGAAACTTTTGCTTTTATAAATAGCACGGCGAGAATAGCTTGGAACACGTAGCGTTTGGGATCTTTGCCAGTGCATCTTCAGGATGGATTCCCAAAAGTGAGATTACTGGGCTGAAAAGAATGCATGTGTAATATCGTAAGATACTGCCAGATTTTTCTTTGTAAGAGCCGCATCATCTTACATTCCCATCAGCAGCTTGTGAGAGATTCTTTCCCCTACACTTTTGTTCAAATGTGGCCCTGTGTTTGGATTTTCCATATCTTACAGGTACCAAATAGTAACACAAGGAGACTCTATCTGTCTGTATGTCTGTCTACCTACCTATGTATCTATCTATCTATCTATCTATCTATCTATCTATCTATCTATCATCTATCTATCCATCCATCCCTATGGTAGCTTAAAATGTCAACTTGCCCCAACCTAGACTCACCTAGGAAGAGGGTTTCAGTTGAGTTATCTCGGTCACGTTGGCCTGTGCACATGTCTTCGGAGGGTTGATTGCCAGTTGAGGAGGGAAGATGCACCCAGAATGTGGGTGCATCATTTCATAGGCTGGGCCCAAAACTGTGTAAGAGTGAAGAAAGCTAGCTGAGAGTAAGCAAGCAGAATGGTGCATCTGTTTCTCTATGCTTTTGACTACAGACATGGTGTGGTCAACTGCTTGAGTTCCTCCCACCTTGGCTTCCCCACAGTGATGGATTTAACCTCGTATTGTTAACCAGAAAAACTTTGCTTTTTGTCAAGGTTATTTTATCACAGCAAAAGAAATGAAACACAGATCATATCTATCTATCTACCTACTTATCTATCTATTTATCTATCTATCTATCTATCTATCTATCTATCTACCATCTACCTATTTACCTTATCTATCTATCTATCTATCTATCTACCATCTACCTATTTACCCTATCTATCTATCTATCTATCTATCTATCTATCTATCTATCTACCTACTTATCTATCTATCTTCTATCTATCTACTATCTATCTACTATCTATCTATCTATCTATCTATCTATCTATCTATCTATCTATCTATCTATCTCTTTCATCTAGCTGTCTTTTACTATACTAGAAATTACCCAGAGTCTCACACATGCTGGGAAAGTATTCTACCAGTGAGCTACACCCACAGCCCATCACATATCTACTATTGCAATGAGACCCAACACCTTTTCATCTATCTAAATGTCATTTATGTGTTTCTTATTTTGCGAGCCTCCTGCTTATTTTGAGAGCCACCACCATGGTAAATGCGAGAAAGTGTGGAACACAGGTCTCATTCTGGAAGGAACAATGGAGCTTGCACAAGACAATAGGAAAATAAACAGCACACGTTCCAGTTTTAAAGTTCTGGGACAAGCAAAATGCTTAGGGAATTCGGAGAATAAAGACAACTGTAAAGTAATTAGAGAAAGCTCCACGGAGGAGGGATTTGAGTAGGGATTTGAAAGATATCTGGGGTAGCATAATCAGAAGGAGAAAGGGAAAACGTGCATGGGGTGGCAGAGAACAAAGCGTGTGATGGTGTAGGGATAGGAAGTACCTCAGGGTTGGGCTTCTCACCCTCCAGCACAGCCTCCTTGGTCATCTGGTTGCAACCCCACAGCCGGGAAGGTGATAACAACATCTGTCTTAGGCGGCCACCCTCCTGTATCTGTGGAGGATTGACTCCAGTCCCCAGGACGCCACTTCTACTGATGCAGAAGTCCCAGGGATGGAATGGCAATGCAGTTGCCATTGGTGTACCCCATGCCATCCTACCATCACTCTCAACCATCTCTAGATTGCTTGTACTTTACTGCAAGGTAAAGGCTATGCCAATAGCTGTTGGATGCTCTTGTGTAGGGAATAAGAAGGGAAAGAGTCTGTATGTGTTCAGTGCAGATGAGATATTTTTCACGTTTCCAGTTCTCGGTTGAAGTCTCAGATGTGAAACTCATGAATAAAGAGGGTTGACTGAATAATGCTGGCTGAATATTTGCTGTTATTACAAAACACAGGGGCCACTGGAGTCTCAGTCAGAACCGCGAGAGATTCTGATGAAAATAAAGATGAGCTTGGGTAAGGGACAACATCAAACTCCATATTTAGGGTTTGGATGATCTAAGGGGTGTGGCAGAGGCCTTGATGGAAGTGCTAAAAGCAGGAGAAAACCAAGGGAGGCTGCTTTTATCTGTGTGCCACCAGAATACTGAACAAGGGATTCCTGAAATGGTATCAAGAAGAAAGGGGAGTGGGGAGGAGAACTTGAGGGAACAGGATAGTTGAGATGGAGGAAGGACAGAGATGAGAGCAAGGAAAGAGATATTTTGATTGAGGGAGCCATTATGGGGCTAGCAAGAAACCTGATAAAAGAGAAATTCCCAGGAATCCCCAAGGTTGACCCCAGCTAAGACCCTAAGCAACAGAGGAGAGGATGCCTGAATTGGCCTTGCCCTGTAGTCAGATTGATGAGTATCTGAAATGTCATCATAGAACCTTCATCCAGCAACTGTTGGAAACAGAGGTAGAGACCTGCAGCAGAGCACTGGGCTGAGCTTCCAAAGTCCAGCTGAAGTGTGGGAGGAGTGAGAATATGAGCAAAGAGGTTAGACCAGGATGGGGACACCCGCTGAAACAGCTTACCTGAGCTAAAGGGGGCTCACCAACTCCAGCTGCACAGGGAAGGAACCAGCATAGGACCAAACTAGACCCTCTGAATGTGGGTAACAGTTGTATTAATTTAAACTGATACTTAAGAGTCTAAGAAACTAGGGCAGACTGCAGGGCCACTAGCAGTGGCACCAGGATTTATCCCTACTGGTTGTACTGGCTTTTGGGGGATGTATTCTCTTTGGATGGATACTTTGCTCAGCCTAGATATAGTAGGGAGGGCCTTGGACCTTCCTCAAAGCAATGTGCCTTACTCTCTCTGAGCAGTGGTTGGGGGTGGGGTGGGATGGTAGGTGGAGGGAAAAGAAGGAGGGGAGGGAGTGAGAACTCAGATTGGTATGTAAAATGAAAAAAGATTGTTTTCTTTTTAAAATAAAATAAACTACAATTTTAAAAAAGAAACTTAGTTTAAACTTCTTACCACCCTAAAAAAATGGGCAAATTCTTCCACTGCTCAGTGTTTTAATTTAATAATTAATACTGTGCTGGACCAATGGGAGAATCAGAATCTCAGAGCCCAGGCTTGTCCTTCCTAGCGGGTTTTCAAGGTGGGAGGGAGAAGGGACTTGTGTATTCTCTTGATTTATAGCCTGTTTTTCCTCTTCTCATCCTTTCTCTGATCTGTGATTTCTGGCCTTTGTCTAACTAAAAGGGACCAGGATGGAATCTAAAGGAACCTGCCCAATGCTGTGCTAATAGAGTATCACAAGTTGGGAGCCTATCTTAAAGCTTACTTAGCTCCAAGCTCTTTCACTAGCCTGTGAGAACTTCTGCTAGGGATGTTCGATGACATTTTGTTTCCTATTGATCTATTAATTTATTTTTGTGACAGGGTCTCACTATGTAACCGTGGCTGGCCTGGAACTTTCTATGTAGACCAGGCTAGACTCAAACTCACAGAGCTGTGCCCACCTCTGCCTCCTAAGTAATGGGATTAAAGGCATGTGCTAGCCCACCCAGTCAATAACATTGTGTGTAGTGTAGCTGAGGCAATTTCCTCTGAATGACCCCTCCCCAGCCCCAGTTTTCTAAAAGCCCTTTCTACAAAGACTTCCTGGGGACGTTTAGGCAGGCCTCAAAATGACTCCAGGACACCCTTGTCCCTACGTGCTTCAGTTCAGCTCTATAAGAAACAGTCTTGATCCTACAAAGGTATACACAGGCTGCCCAGAGCGACTACTGCTCCTTTATCCTGGTCATTAGAAGATTCTACCAGCTCGTCATTATCTTTTAGATTCCTCAGGCAGAAGTGAGGCACCAGTCTGTGATTCTTCCTACGGCAGTCCATTTTCTATTGCTATAACAAAACACTTCAGCCTAGGAATTTTATAAAGAAAAAGAAGTTAATTTAGCTTATAGTTTTGAGGTTGATGTCATCCATCAGAGTTCCTCCTCACCAGAGACCAAACCGTAGAGACTCGGTGATTGGGTTCATTCTTTCTGCAAAAAACCTGATCACATGGGAACTAATGGGGTCCCGCAAGACCTGTATTGATTCCTTTCCAAGGGCCGCACTTCCAATGGCCTACTTACCTCCTTCTGGGTTCTGTTGCTCTTAGGTCTCTCGCCGCCGCCCAACATAATCCTTTGAGGGAAAGGTCTAAACCACATCTAAACCACAGCAGCCCTGCCTTCTGGTGTCAACATGAAGTTCCTCATGTGATACACTGGAAGGCTCTTATGACTTGAGGTGAGAGTGGAAGCACCCTACTCCACCCCCACCCTTGGGAATGGCATTCACAGCTTGGTCACACATTGTCCTTGCAACGGTCTCTTAACCATTTTTGGTTTGTTTGTTTTTTGTTTTATTTTTGTTTTTTGGTATTTTGAGACAGGCTTTCTCTGTGTAACAGCTGTCCTGAAATTCACTTTGTAGATCAGGGTGGCCTCAAAACATGTGTCGTGTGTGTGTGTGTGTGTGTGTGTGTGTATGTACATGTGTGTACGTTCTTAGATGGCACAAGATAACCCTCAGGTGTCATCCTCAGAAACAATGCTCATCTTCTTTGGGACACAGGGTCCCTCCTTAGCCTGAAGGTGGCTAAGTTACGGTCACTGTGAGCCCCAGGGATCCCTCTGTCCCTGCCTCCCGAGCACTGGGATTACAAGCCACTGCACCTGGAACATTGACATGGGTTCTGTGTATCAAATTCAGAGTCTCATGTTTGCAAGGCAAGTGCTTTACCAACTGTGTTATCTCCCTAGTCTTACAGATGTGGGATCCTGGAAGTCTAAGTCTTGGTCACTTAAAATATTTGCACAGTCGTGTTTTTAAAAGTATCCTGTTCCTTTTGCCTTAGAAAACTGAGACCAAAGAGTCTTAATGTTAGGATGGAGCACAGCGCCTAGCCCTCCGTGATTAATGATGGGAGCATTAGGAAGATGGATCTGACTGTTTGTAATGATAGGCTGGTATGAGGTGGGAGGAAAACCAGTTTAAACCTGCCATGATCCAGAAATAAGAAAAAAAAAATGAGTAAATGAATCATAGGCGAGAAAACTCAGAAGGGCGAAAGTGTCCTTTGCACAGGAAAGAGGAGGCTGTTGGATGGGAAGAAGAAATGGGTCTTTTTCTTTCCAAAGATAAGAACTGGAGTAGGTGGGTACATTTTCAGAGAGACAGATTAGGGCTTCATATAAGACCTTTCTAAAACCAGTGGGCTGACAGACTGTCCTTGGAGTGAGGGGTGAGCGCGCCCCATCATTAAGGGCATGGGGAAAGAATACTCTCTGAGCACCAAGCTCTCCTACCCCAGGCTTCCCATCCCAGATTACATCACTAGTTAGCCACTGCTTGAGCCAAAACCTAGGAGCCATTCTTGATTCCTCCATTTTCCTGTATCCCCATATCAAACCCATCAAACACTGTCATGTCTGCCTCCTGGATAATTGAACAGACCCTTGTCCGCTTGTCTCCATCCGCCCTGCCCTTGCGCTCCAAGCCACCATTAGCGCTCAGCTGGATTCCTGAGTGCTCTTCTTGCCCTCTCAGGAGCCACACAGTCCATTCTCAGACATTAAGTAGTGAGAGTGATCTCACAAAAATGCAAAGTGAACCCTATCCCTGCCCCCTCCAGCCCCCTCGAGGGCTTCTGCTTGAACTCAGACTAAAGCTCCAGCCAAGCCTTGCTTGAGAAGCCCATGTTGTTAGGCCAAGGCAGCCTCTCCATGCTCATCTTCTGTAGCTCTCTTAGCTCGCTGCATTCATGTCGTATCGGCCTTTCTTGTTTATCAAACAAAGCCAGGTTTATTCCCACATGAGGACTTGCACACTGGTTGTCCTTGTGGGGGTCGCCCCTAGATTGTGCACTATATTCTCTTCTGTCCATCTGGACCCAGACACAAATGCTCTTTCTCAGAAGGGACTTCACGAAGCCCTCGTCTGATGGAGAGCCTCTCTGTGCCTCCTCCGCCATCACTTTCCATATGTCACCGTATGTCACATCTCCCAGCTGTTCAGAGCGGTTTAATTTACTTCCATATTGACTGTCTGTGTGGGAGCCAGCTCTGCCATCATTGCCTATCTCCTATCTCCTGCTGTCTCCAGGGTACACAAGAAGCCCCCAGTAAACATTTCTTGAGGGAATGAGTGGTTGGAAGACACTGGCTGAAGATATTAGAGAGAGAATTCCAGTCATAGGAGAAGGGTCACTCACAGCCTGTATCTGGGGTGGATGAATTACTAGGAATAGAGGACTATATCTAACATGTCCATGGAGGGCGAAAATGACAGAGTGATGTGTGGGGGACAAGAGCATGGGACAGCAAAAATTAGCTCTGCAGTTAGACATAGGGTAGACTCAAGAGCGGTGACACTGATGGCAAAGAGGTTTTTGCAGGAAAGTATTTCCCTTCACTTTGGATATACTGGTAGGTCGCAAGTATGGAGGGGGTCTAGAGGCAGGTGTTTGGGCTAAAGACGTGGCTTGGAAGTCGTAAACCGACAGCTAGTCATTAAGGCCATGTTCAGTAGGCGGTATCTGGTGACCGGAAAAGTAACTGAGTTCCAGGTGGTATGAATGACAGGCGAGTAAGGGAAAGAGTTGTGCAGAGGAGACAAGGGGCGCAGCGATCAGAGAGAGAAGGGAAGTGAATGCCCGGGGCCTACGTCTATCAGACTCAGAATAAGAACTTTAAATGAGAGGTGAGGGCAAAGCAAGGGAGAAACATTTACAGGTTACACCACACACACACACACACACACACACACACACACACACACACACACAGTCTATGACAACAAAGATAGGGCAGAAATAATGGATGACCTTTAAGGGAAATTGCACTAATGTAATAAAAACCATATAGCAAGAGATTAGGGAGGGAGCGGGTGACAAGAATAATGATGAGCAGATGAGGAACGTGCCAATCATTCAGGAGAAGAGGCATCTGCAAACGGCTGGAAGGGCTACATCACGGGGCCTTTGGGGGTTTACATTTGGAGATCTGGGCTGGGGGCGTAGCTCAGTGGCAGAATGCTTGCTTAGTATCTGTAAGGTCCTAGGTTCTGTCTGGGGGCAGGGTGGTGGGAGGACTGAGACTTGTAGGATCGGCAGGAAAGAGAGTGGGTTTCAAATGGGAGATCCCTCGGGTAGGGGTAAAGAGTGGATTCTTCAGTCTAGGGGAGGGTCTTTCCCCCGAGACCAGCAGTGTATCCTCAGGGAGTTCTTCCTCAATCCTTCAGAAGTTGTTCCAAATCTCTCCTCAGCCACACCCCATTCTTCGCTCCTCATTCCACCGGGGAGAAGGAAGCCCCTGGCCCACTGCTTCTGCCTCCTTCAGCCCAGACCTAGAGGACCAGGCCTCTCCCCTCCACTTAGGTTCGCATCTTTCCTGCTTCTTCCCTTCTCAAGGTACTTGGGCTCGTGCCTGTCCCTGCTTTCATCCGGGGTCACACAAGATACAAAATGAATCAGTTAATGCATCAATAAGCTAGAGACGCATCTCATTCTCTCTCAAACAGCCTTTCAAACATCCATCAGATGGACTCGTTTCCCTGCCCAGAGAGCCCTCCCACAGCCTCTGTTGTGGCCTGGAAGCTAACATCCTTCGTGCTACAGCCACCTGAGCTGCCCCCAGAGGCTCCAGTTCTGCTCCTGCCACCCATCACTGGCTGGCAGCTCTCCAGCAGAGCCAGCGGTCCTGTTTTTCCCCCGAGACCTGTCGAGCTTGCTCCAGCCTGCAGACCTGAGCCCTCGCCTCTCCTCTGCCGAGGATGCCATAATTGTTTTTCATAACATTCAATATCTTTCAAATGTTCCCATATCTTTCTCCACTCAGGCCTACTGGCCTTTCCCCTCCTCAGATGGGCAGGGACAGCTACATCATCGGCAATGCCAAGAGCAAGGCAGGTCTTCTGTCCAACAAGCAGGAAGAAAGCTTTTCTTCTCTCCCTGTCACTGCCCTTGTCATCTGAGTCATGGTGTGTTTCATTTGCTACTTGACACCATGATCCTTTGGGTACCGGGGTTTTTCTGGTCCAGTGTAAGTCTCCAGAAGTGTCTCACCTTAATCCTCCTGTGCCGCTGTCCATGTCTAAACCCAGGCAATATTGCTTCAGGGATGTGAGAACTGGTAGTCAAGAATCTGAGAGAGGCGGACAAGATGGCTCGGAGGGTAAAGGTACCCGCTCGCCACCAAGCCTGAAGACCTGAGTTCTAGCACAAGGATCCACACGACGAAAGGAAGGAGCTGACTGTGACTATCTGCTAACCAACACACGTATGCCAGAGCATGGGTGACCATGCCCATACACAAAAGGAGCAAATGTAATAGGAAAACAATAAATAGTCTGAAGGAGTGAGACAAACGTCACCCATGCCTCTAGGCTTCATGCTTGCTCCATTGTCAGATGTCTGGGGATGTGGCTCAGTTGGTAGGGTGCCAGCCTGCTACCCAGGAGGCCTTTGGTTTGATGCTCAGCACCACATAAACTGGGCATGGTGGTGCATAGCTATATTCCTAGCATTCGTGACTCTTTAAGATGGTTACAGCAGAGCAGGGTCACCTTCTGAAAATGATGACACATGTATCTGGGGACTTTCTTGGCCACTGTATTCTATCTACTAGCGTCTTCTCATCCCTGCCTTTCTCCATGCCCTGAATCTGCTTCACTTTCCTTATAGCCCTTCTCACTGCTTAAAGCTGTATTGGTTTCTCTTCTCTCCCCTGCTGGACTGCAAACTCCCTGAGGACAAGCACCTTGTCTGCCTCGCTTGCAGCGGTACGCCAAGCAAGCCCTACAGATGCCCAGTCAACAGCTGGGGAATGATTGTGTGAGGAGAATCCAGTCACCTGTTTGGCCTAGTTTCAGTTACCTTTCATAAAACCATCGTGCCTTTTGTTTTTCGTAATGTGCAGTTTGGCATATTTTGCTGTATTTGAGCTAAAAAGAATGTTTTTAATTTCAGATCTCTTCTGCATCTTTGCCAAGTCCTCATTTTCAGTTTTTAAAAGAGCGATTAAAACCTAAAGTACTTTTGCCAGAGAGGGAATAATAATAGCAAAAATGGCCAAACTCTGTTGTGTTCATTGGGCATTGCTGGTGCTGAGTCAGAGGAGCCAAGGAGACTTGCTCTCTCTTGTTTGTGGCCTAGCCTTCCCGGTTTTAGCTCTGCAGGCAGGGAGGGGTTCGGGTCAGCTCAGAATGGCTCATCCTACTGTAATCCACCAGCAAACCCATAGCTCACTGGTTCTCTATTGGAGCATGCAGCCACCTCTCAGGGTTCAGAACAGCTCATAGTTGGTTCCAGCCCCCAGCCCTTCTGGAGCTTTTGGGAAAGTAGATAATGGTTACGTTTCACACCCTTTGTGCACCCCTTCCTCCTTTAAGTTGCTCTTCGCCTAAACCTTATTTCCTCAGAGAAGTCTTCCTCCAGTGCTCAGACCTGATGCTCATCTTGCTCGTTCACAGCACCCACCAGGTTCCACAGTTGTAGTGCATTCCTTCACTGTGTGATTATTTATTGAATGACCCTTGTTGAATCTCCCTTAGCAGGCTCTACGCTCTGTGAGGGAACGGGAGTCTTAGCTGTGAGCCCCTAGCCACTTCCCACAGGCACTCAGGAACACTTTGATGGACGGGTGATCTCCCATCCCTAACGCTTAGTAATGGTACTCCACAGAAGTCCGCTGGCATTTGTTGAATTATATTGGGAAAATATTTTTTCTTTAATCGCAACAATTAAGACTTGGTTAGAAAGAGTTGTTTTTCCTTGTTATCAAAATAAAAGACAGCTTGAATAATTAAGCCGTTTCCCAAACACTGGTCTTTACTAACTGGAAGACATCCGGATGTAATAAATGAGCAATTGGAACACACACGAGACTCAAGGGGCCTTTGCCGCCTCTTTTCTGGTCCCATCGTAGACCCTCCTTTATTTCTAGGCATAGCCAGTGGTCTACCATCCAAGCCTATCACCTTAAAGTATCCCTTCCATCATGAAGCTCTGACTTTTGGAGCCATTTGTTACTGAAAGTAATTAGAGGCAGGCTTCTGAGACAAAAAAACAAAAACAAAAAACAAAAAACGAACTAAATTCCCCTATAGTTTCTCCTACCAGGCTAAAGACTCTGGAGGTAAGGATTCAAATGAGGTCCAAGCTGCAAATTGCATCAAGAGACAGGATAAATCTGTCTTTGTCAATGCAAAGGAGCTCTTCCTTTTCTCCCAGGCAGAATCAATACAGACAAATGGCGAAGCCGGAAACGAAGGCTCTGCTCGGCTGACCAGGCGTCGTCAAGTTTAGGACTTAGCAGACGGCCCGCCTTCATTGGGTGACTGCTATTTCTGCAGGTCTTGTGTATTTTAATCTATCGATTCTCTATTTAGCAATAATGGAACGCAGCACTGATAAATAATGCATGTCAACAGCAATACCCAGCATAGAGGCTGATGCTTCCTCAAGGCTTGGGGGGCCTCTTGTTTTTTAAAGCAAGTGCAGTGCTCGGTAGTCCCAAAGACTGAGGGGCCTGTCCTCTGAGGCTGACTGCTGTGGATACGGCTGTCACTGTTGTCCCTGCGTTCTTTTTGCGATTTTCCTTACCAATCTCACCTCTGTCGAGCCTTCCTAGTGTGACATTAATCAAGCAGGCCTTGCCAAGTGGTTCTGTGGAAAAACCACCTTCTGCGAGCTGTAATTTATGGCCTTAATACTGTTCACCACGCGGCATCCTTTGCATTATTACAACTGATTAGGCAGTAGCCATAAAGCAAATTTATATGTACATTTATAGAAGGAATGTGTGTATCCCCATACATATGTACGGACGGAGTAGCTTGTTTCCCTTCGAGTCTCAGCAAATAATGCCGCGCTGTTTCTTCACGGAAGACACGCAAGCGACTTTCCTTTTTTTTTTTAAAGGGCTCATTTAACCGTTTCTCTCTGACTCGGTATCTGAACGAAGGAGGCAGAGCTTAAAAGGTTGCAGGACCTTGGAAGGGGTGGCAGTTGGTAACGGGGACATTGAATCTGAGCTCATATCATCCTGTTTCATGAACCGGAAGACTTCGGTACAGATCATTAGCCCTGTGTCCCTGAAGGTGACGGCAGAGCCAGCTCACAGGACCGTAATACAATTTGGGCTAGGACAGGATCCTGAATGAAAGGTACTGATGTGAAAAGAGGTGCCACTCAGCCCTGCTTGGGTCTCTGGTTCAGGTTTAAGGGCCTCTCCCCTCTAGCCCTGGACTGCAGAACGTCCTTTGACGACTCCTCAGGGCACCATTCTGTGGGTGCAGAACACAGCCAGTTCCTCCATGGCTATGCAATCCTTCTACACTTTCCAACTTCAACCTCCCTTCCCCGTTTTTTGCAGCTTCTCTGCCCCCACCAGCCTTTGATCACGGGGAAGTGGTAAGCCTCTCTCAGTCCTGGCTTTAAGGCCCAGCGTAGTGCCTGGCACACAGGGAATTCAGGCAGAAGCTGTATGCTTTATTGATGAGCAGATGAATATCTTGGCAGGGTTTCCTTGGAGACTCAGCCTTCTTCCTTAAATTTTTCCCCTCATTAAAATAAATCTAACATTTTATTATGGAAAACTTTGAAAATCTGTAAAAACAGATATGGTCTATACCAACTTATCCATCTCCTCATGGCTAAACCTAGCCCGTTCACACCTCATCCGTTTCCCTACTCACTTTGTTTTGAAGCATACACAGCCATCAGATGACTTTATCTCTAAATATTTTGGCTTGAAGTTTGAATCTTAAAAGTTTAAGGATTCATTTCGTTTTCAGTCACAATAGCATTATGGAATCAAAACTAGTTATAATTTTTTCTTATTTATCATGTGTGTGCAGAGTGGTATGTGCGCATGCATGCATGCGTGTGTGCATTTGTGTGAAGGGTCAGTGCACATGCATGCATGCATGTGTGAATTTGTGTGAAGGGTCAGAGGACAACTTCTATGAGCCTATTTTCTCCTTCCACCCTGTGGGTTTCAGGAATCAGACTCTGATCATCCAGCCTGGTGACAAATGTTTTTACCTACTGAGCCACCTTGCCAGCCCTGTATAATTACTTAACAGAACAACTATGAAGCCAATGTTCAACTTCAGAGTATTACAAATGTCACATGATTCTTTAAACTTAATTTTCTGACAATTTCACACATTCATATGATGCATCTTGACCATATCACCTTCAGCTATGTCCTTCCAGCCCCCAACATGACCTCTCCTATCTTTCTTTCTTTCTTTCTTTCTTTTTTTGTTTTTCAAGATAGGGTTTTTTGTATACCCTTGGCTGTACTGGAACTTGTTCTTCAGACCAGGCTGAACTTAAACTCACAGAGATCTGCCTGCCTCTGCCTCACACATGCTGGGATTAAAGGCATGCACCACCACCTCCTGGTCCTTTTAAATTTATTTTTACTAATATTTTAAAATATTATGTGTATATGTCCATGTGTGGGTATATTCGTAAGAGTACACATGTCTTCAGGGTCTAGAAGAGGGTGTTAGAGCCTCTGGAGCTGCAGTTAAAGAATATAGTGAGATGCCTGATGTGGGTGCTGGCAACTGAACTTAGCTCTTCTACAAGAGCAGGAAGTGCTCTTAACCACTGAGCCATCGTTCCCGGCCCCTTCTATTTCTTTCTAACCTACTGAATCCAATTAGTGCTGCCTGCATGCACCTGAGTATGGGGCCATCCACGGAAATGTGGGCAACCTACCAGTTGGCATAGTTCTGGAGGAAAACAAGTTTCTCCCTTCTAGTACCCATCAACTGTCAACAGCTCCTCAGCCAGAGGACTTTACGAGCCTCCCTCGTCCATGATGGTCCATTGACTGGCTTAATCTTGCACAGGTAACGTGGACACTATGAGTTACTGAGTGCAATGCACGTTGGGCCCAGAAAGCAGCATCTCACAGGACTCCTCCCATTTTCTGGCTCTTACAGTCTGTCCACCCCTGTTTCAGATGTTACCTGAGTCTTGGGGGTATTGATGGAGGTGCACCATTTAGGGCTATGACTCAGCAGTCTTTTGTTTTCAATACCTTGACTGACCGGTTACGAGTTTTTTAATTCACTGCTGTCCACTGTAAAAAGAAGCTTCTGCAACCGAGGTTGTGAACAACATTGAAACACTGATCTATGGGTATAAATATAAATATTTAGAGGGCAGTTTGACAACATGTCATTTAGGAAAACAGCAGTAGTTGTTCCCTGCTAGGGCCTGTGATCTCCCTAAGCAACTGCTGATATATGTGTGTGTGTGTGTGTGTGTGTGTGTGTGTGTGTTTATATATATAGTCTCTAATTATAGATTTCTGCCAATTTGTTTTGTTTTGTTTTAACTTTTAAAAATCAGTGCTGGAGATTGAGTCCAAGGCCTTGGCATTCCAAACTCTTGGCTTATTGAGAAAAGGCCTTGCTATGTGGCTCGCTTATGGACATACCTGCTCTATATTCACTGTGTAACCCAAGCTGGCTTCAAGCTCATGACCCTCCTGCTTCCGCCTCCTGAGTTCTGGAGTTTTCTAACTCTCTCTCTGGAGAAAACTGCAGAAAGCATGGAGAGCCAGCCACATGCAGTGGCAAACATTTTACCAAGCAGTCCCTACGCTCTTTGCCTCGGCTCTCACAGTGGTAATATTTTACACACCCACAGAGCAATAACATGAAGAAAGTGACCTTGATATAATCTGCCAACCTTACTCAGACCTCACCAGTTCTGCACACCGATCTGTGCATGTGTGTGTGTGTTTACATCCATACGTTCTAGTTAGCTGTGCAGATTTATATGACAGACCACAAGATACAGGTCAGTTACAACACGAACTCTTTGGACTACCATTAATAGGCATATCTCCCTAACACATTTTTCTGGTCTCCATCTCTCTGCCATAGATGTGTTTTTTATTCTTTGACAATTTCATGTGTGTGTGTGTGTGTACGTACAGTGTATCTTAATCCTCTCCACCTACAATTTCCCCTTCCATCTTCCTTCTCTTAATTTGTTGTTGTTGTTGCAAAGCTAGGGATCAAACCTAGAGTCTTGTGTGTACTACACTACAAGTTATAGCTACAACCCCGCATTTTTGTAAATTTGTCACTTCAGAAAGGCTTTGTGCATTGTGTGTGTGCTAGTAGTGTGTTTCTTTCCGTCACTGAGTACTGTCCCATGGGATGGCTATGCCAGTCTGTACATCCCTTGACTGAAGGGATCTGGGTTGTTTCTAGCTTGGACTATACACATAAAAGCCTGTTAACAGTCATGAGTGGAATTTGTGTAAATGTAAGTAATTACGCTTCTGAGACATACATCCTGGAGTGCAGCTGCTGGGTCATTTAATAGGCCTGGGGTTAGTGAGAACCTGCCCTTTCTTTTCTGAGTGGCCTGGGGTTAGTGAGAACCTGCCCTTTCTTTTCTGAGTGGCCTGGGGTTAGTGAGAACCTGCTCTTTCTTTTCTGAGTGGGTGTGCCATTCACATCCCTGTCAGGAATGTATGAGTGCATTTTTCCATTTTTTTCTGGAGCCTCACTAACATTTGATGTATTTTTTTTTAAACTTTAACAACTTTGGTAGGTGTGGAGTAATATCTCATATTTTTTTTAACATTTTAAAACTGTAAATATAGCTTATTTTTGTTCTAGTATGAAAGCTGATTGAGGAAAGCAAGACACGGCTCATGTGCTAGTGTCTTAATATATTCTTTGGTATTTTTTCTTTAAGCATATCTGTGTATGTTTTATAAAACTAAAGATATAGTTTTATATCACATGCTTTTCAATAATGTTATATGAGAAATATATTTCCTATGAAATATTATTTGAAAACATGTCTTAATTTCTGTTGGGTACTGGGAATTGAAACTAAGAACCTCTGAGTGCTAAATGATTACTTTACCATTGGGCTGCATCCCCAGCCCTAAAACATATTTTTTAAAAATTTTCTGTATGTGAAGCTAGGCATGAGTGGTGCATGCCTTTAATCTCAGGACTTGGGAGACAGAGGCAGAGGCAGAGGCAGATGGAGTTCTGTGAGTTCAAGGCCACCTTGGTCTACAGAACAAGTTCCTGGGACAGTTAGGAGTAACCTTGTCTCAAAAACAAAGAAAACAGTGTATATGTGAATGCATGTGTAAGAGTGCAGGCTTCTCAGAGGTCAGAGGACAACTCTTGGGAGTCAATGTCACCTGTCACCTTGTTGAGGCAGTGGCTATTGTTTCTGCCACCTCTCCAGGCTAACTGGCCCTCTAAGTTCACCCTCTTGTTCTCACCTCTCACCTTGGCGGTTCTGTGGGAGTGTAGGGTTTACAGATGTGTGCTCCCACAGCTGGCGTTGTTTGTGGGTTCCAACGCAGGTCATCAGGCTTGTGTGGCAAGCACTATTCACTCAGCCAATACCCTGTCACCAGAACATAGCCTTAGTGAGGAGTTACTGGTAGTGGATGGTGGCTGGGTGAGGGACAATCATTCCTTTGGGAGGTTGTGGCTACTGGTAGATTTCCCATGCTCCAATAGATGGTCCTACACTCAAGCCATAAGGGTAGCATTAACTGGACTTCATGACTCATCAAAAACACATGAAGTTGGGTGGGAAAACCAGTTGGAGAGGATATTGGGGGAGTTAGTTATATAATCATATTTCATTATATACCTATGTGAAATTTTTTTTTTTGTTTTTGAGACAGTGTTTCTCTGTAGCTTTGGAGTCTGTCCTGGAACTAGCTCTTGTAGACCAGGCTAACCTTGAGCTCACAAAGATCTGTCTGCCTCTGCCTCCCAAGTGCTGGGATTAAAGGCATGCGCCACCACCACCCAGCCTATGTGAAATTCTTAAGAATAAAGACAAACTGAAAATAAAATAAAACATATATACACATACACCTATGTGGTGTCCCCACACAAAAAATTAAATGGTGTCCTATCATATAGAATTAAATTTTAAACTTTTCTTTTCTTTTTTTTTTTGGTCACATGTTGTTTTCAATTTTTGATGAGATAAATGTGATTTGAATTGCCATATACATTTTTTTTCTTTTTTGGCATTTCTAGTTATTTATTCGCAATCCATAGTAGAACATTGTAGGTCAAGGCACATTAGGGCTTTTGTTGGCTACAGAAAACAAATCCAATGCATTTTTAAAAAATCCAATGTATTTTTTTAAATCCCAATGTATTTTTAGAACTATTATATCTGTACTCATTTTATGCTTTTATATTGGCCAAGTTGATTGAGGAAAACCCTACTTTAAGTTTGCATCTCTTTGATAAGTATAATTGAAACATATTTATAAATTGTATTAGCTATTTGTAGTTCTTCTTTAATTGTTGGTGTTTTCTGCAGCTCCCTATTGGAACATTCATGATGTTGTTATTTGAACAATACATGGGGAGTCATGTTGTTTTGTTTTCCAGTACTGGTGAACACCACCTTCCTAGAAGGGATTGGGGACAGACTAGCAGCTGGGAGACAAGGAAGAGGAGCAGACTGTTACCATGGGTTTCCAACGGTCTTGCTCTTGGCGCATGCCTGCTCCTAACGGAGGCTGAGAACCCTGGGTGGCTGATCGTCACGGCAGCAATGGGTGGCAGGCAGGTGTTTTCTCTGGCAGCAGCTGAGAACTTAGGGAGCTAAGCTGCTCAATCCTCCTTCTGTGCTCAAGTGATCTGGAGGAAAGCAGAACGTCTGAGGAGCGAGGTCCTGCAGAACATCCTCTGTTTGCTCATCTTCCCCTCCCTGCGTCTAGGTGGCTTGAGACCAAAGTTGTCAGTGTTCCCTGTCCTTCTAATACAAATTCTTTATCAACCAAGCGGCAGCAAGTTCGCAATTAATGAAAATAACAATAACAAACAAATAAAACTCAAAGACAAACAAACAAACATCCCTTCCCCCGCCTCTGACGACATTAACAAAAGCAACCTAAACTTGCATGGCTATACATATACCCAGGGTGTGAGCAGAGTGTAAGACAGATACAGCATCTGTTTCGGTTCTTTTCATACATTCGTCCTCTCCACGCGCAGATGCCAGTGACGGCAGTATTTGGAAAGTAAATGACAAATCAACAGGAGCAATCCACATAACCCAGGGATAAAAAGCCATAGTCTCTCCCTCATGTATTTGCTCCAGCCAGCCTTTAAAATAAACTCCAGGAGGCACGCCAGCCACTGGCCTCGGTTTGAAATTTTATTCATCTAAAGTTGTTATTTTATGCTTGTCAGACATCCAGTTAACTTCAAATCCTTGTGAGTCTTTTTTTTTTTCATAGCCATGGTGACACAGTGTTAGATGGGCCCATGACTGGATGTCAAGCTGAGTGGTATTTACCACCAGCCAGGTGACGTTGACCTATTCTGTACATACATCTGTTGGGAGTCTGTCCTCGGTGTTTCTGTCAGCGGAATAGAGATCATGGGACGACCTCTTACCCTCTCATCTCCTCATCAAGTGCTAACCATCCCAGAGGTCTGTGAGTCCCCATGAAGACTTTCTGTTAGAATTTCATGGAAGCGACTACTCCCTCAAATAAAAAAAGGCTCAAGGAACGTTCAATTAGACTCCTTCATATCAAAGGAGAGATACATGAAGGGCAAACCTTCCATAAGTGAAATAAAAATAATTAGATCTTCAAAAACATAATAAGGCCTTTAAAAAAAGAAGTGAGTTTCCCCATGAGGCCAAGTTGGCTAAAAAAATAATCCTTCCTCCCCTAGAACACTGCCTCTCAGTGGGAATGAGCACTTTTGATTTTCAAGGAAAAAACAAACTAAATAAGATGCTCCCAACAGCGCAGGATTGAAAACAGCAACTCAGCGTGTTGGCACGTTGGAGGTTTGTGAGAAACAGAATCTAGATTCAGGGAAGAGGAGGGATGGGATGGAGCCACAGTCCAGTCATTTCACACCAATTATTTCATAGCATCTCCTCGCTGGCCTATGAGCTGGGAGTCCTAAGAGGTTCTACGACTTGAATAGAGATCGGATCTGTGGACCGCCTCTAACCACTGTTGTCTCTTTCCACTGTTTTCCCAGAGCTGTAAACTGTTAAGACCTGGGAGGAGGTTCACATATACCTGTTCTCTGTATTCTTTCCTCTCTCCCTCCGCCATCTTAGCCAGATGATCCTGGCTTGGGAAGGGGGTACTCTGGACGTGTGAATGTGCCCGTTTCCTTTTGATTCCCCTCAACAACTTAAATATCTCAGAGTTAAAGCGACATCACCGCAGTACCCGAGCGGCATCAGGGAACGTTCCCTGTCAGAGCTAAATCACCTTCATTTGCCCTATGCTATTTTGGGGACAATATGATTTGCTAAATCTTAACTTTACCCTATATTTCTTACGAGGACTTTTAACTCAGGATATTTATAATCTTCTTTGCATCTTCAAAGCACTTCGCAGTATTAACTAATTAAAACTCAGCAACACCTTTGATTAACTCCTTTTTATAGATGTGGGAAAGAGGCATGGAAAAGATGCCCTTGGCCACGATAGAATCAGCATTCCAAGATAGAATTGGAGCCTGAAATTTCCTGTCGCCACCTCTGTCTCCTGCCTTGATGTCTTGTTCCTCACATCACCAGAGCTGTCTCAGAAGTCCCTGTCACCTCTCCCATGCTCTTCACTTTCCATCCTGTGTGTCCTTATGACATAACTTTATTCACCTCAGAAATCAAGAATTACTGGGAGAGGTGAACAAAATACCCAGATCTCACGTGTCCACTTAGCTCCCTTGCAACTCCCCTTGGAGTCTATTCTTAGACAAACTGTCCGTTCAGGAATCCAAGGTAAGCCAGATTTATCTGGCAACATCCCCAAAGATTTCTCCTTTCCATATGTCCAGACAGAAAGTTAAGCAGTAATTCCAAGACAGAGAGGGGTCAACAGCAATCATTTTCATTGCTACCAGGCAAAAATCCACCATCGGTGTTGCCGCCAACACAATTTCCCAATCGTTGTGAAGGCTGGAGGAATCACTTGAAACGTATGATTTATGGGCAGCTGTCCCAGCCAGGTGAGGTTCTGGCTGACAGATATCAGACTGTTATTAGCAGTCTCTGCTCTAAATGAAAGAAGAAGCCTTATCTTGAAATATATCCTGGAGTCTTAGAGGATGGTGGGGACTGGGTGGAGTGCCAGCACTATAAACACTAGGGGAGAGACGACGGCAACTTTAAAGACCTCCTTCTCTAAGAATGTGTTATTCTTTGATGAATGAGTTTGATAGCTTTGGTGCCTTTGAAGGTAGGATTATCACTGAGACAAATGAAGACCTGATGTCAAAGTGTACCTTGAGACTTGGTGGCGCTCAGAGGTCGCATAAGGTGACACTCCCTTCACCCCAAATCCAAACCAGACTCAGAAGGCTCAGTAGCATAGGAGATTTGGTCTAGAAACTCTCAATTTGAGTTACTTATGTTTATCTGACCAATTAACCTTGCTGAGCTATGCTTCCTCATTTCGAAATATACTGGTCATACTTTCCTTCTATAATTGTTGGGAAAATAAAATATTTTCTGTACTCTAAAAAATTATTTATTTTAACCAATTTTGGATATTAATGGTAATGGCCAATGTTTCTTGTGTCCTTACCTAATGCCAGACTCTGTGTGAGGATGCTTTTATGCACAGGTTCTCATGTGTCACCCCAACAACCTTCTAAAGACAAATATATCCCTCTTCCAAATGATGAAACTGAGGTTTAAACACCCATTAAATAGCTGATTTGTCCACACTGTATTTTCTCTTTTCTTTCTACTTTCAAATCTTTATTGCTTCAAAATTGGACAGGTCTTTTACAATGCAGCATCTTGTTATTTAAGTGACCTCTAAATGTTAATGTGCAATGAATATCTTTTTCTGAAACTTGACCATGAATTCCGAGTTCATCAATATGGTTACTCTAGACAGACCTGAGACGCCAAGGAAGCCGAGTCCTGCCCCACAGTGCTGTCGTTAATCTCCAGTAGTCCACGGGACACTTCTATCTGCTTTCCTGGGGATCTTCCAACTGTTAGGACTCTCGAGGAAACTCCCTCCTCTCCTCGAACAGTACCAGATTTCCATGAACTTTCCTCTTTGCTCAAACTGCCATTTTCCTCCTGGCTTGGAACTTCTAAGCTATCTGTTTCTTTACCTTTCTGACTGAGTCCCTCTGGCTGTCCAACGCCATCCTTGGCATTTTCTCCTCTTCTTTCTAATTCCTTTGTCAATACTGTGGCCGAGACTTCATCTCATCACGCATGGGCTGTTCAATAGCTTCCTAATTTGCTTTTGTACCTTTGATCCATTTGAATCCCATCGGCTAATTGATCCTGAAATACCATTTTAGCAAGTCATTTCCTTTTCCAGAAATGTTTGGTTATTTATGGAGTACAGCCCGTGTTCTGACTCTTGTCCCACCCCACCATTCTGCCCTGTCTTAGCCCTGTACGTGTCCCAGGCTTTCTGCCTTTGTGCAGTAAGTCTCTTTTCCTTCATGTCCTTTCTCTATTCCTCTATTTAGGAAATGAAACTCTCTAAGATCCAAGCCAGTTCCTCCTGCCTTGATTTTCTAAAATAGTCTGTCTGTCCTCTTAAATCAGTAAGACTGGAGCATTCAGCAACCTCTGCTTATTACTCCACTTAATTTGTTAATTTGTCACAAATAATATGTCATCTTATTTCCCTTCTTGGAAGGAGGGGAGAATAGGAAATGGGCTTTATATTTCTTTCTCTCCACCACAACACCTCATATCTATTGTAAAGTCAAGCACTGTGCTGCATTCTGGGAACAGTGAGATGACCAAAGTATGTTAATGAGCTCATAGACTAATAGAATAGGTCACTATGCAAGCAAGTCCTCACCACTGGATATTAAACAAGCTGGTAAAGCTATGCCTGGAGGATTCTGGGAGTGCAGAGTAACAACCCAGAATAGGGAAGCCCTCATAACGTGTGCCTTGAACTGATTCTTAGAAGATACAGTGAAAATAGCTCTCTGGACAGAGAAGGTGGAAAAGGTTTGGGGGAACAGAGAACACCATACCCAAAGGCATAAAGGCCATGTGTGAGTCCAGGGCTGGGGAAGCAACACATGTGACCAAGAACCAGAATAGGCTACATAGATAAACAGAGTTAAGTTTCTAAAGACCTGGTCATGCAAAAGAGAGGGAATTGATACAACTTGTATCAATTGCGGGTAGAAACCCACAAGTGTGGTGGTGGGAAGGGGAGTTGTAATCTGACCTGAGTTTAGATTTGGAAATTTAACTTTGGATGGTGTTGGAAGACCTTCTGTATATGTGTTGCTTTTATTGGTTAATGAATAAAGCTGCTTTCTGCCAATGGCTTAACAGCCAAGCTGGAAAAGATATATATAGAGAGAGTAGGCAGAGTCAGGGAGAAGCCACGTAGCCACCTGCAGGAGACAGACTCACAGCAACCTTGCTGGTAAGCCACAACCACATGGTGATACACAGATTAATAGGTATGGGTTAATTTAAGATATAAGAGTTAGCCAGAAATATGCTTAAGCTATTGGCCAAATAGTATTGCAAAGAGATTTCTGTGTGGTTATTTTGGGAGTCTGGGCCAATGGGAAACGAACAAGCAACCTCCCCCAATGTTTGGGGGCTGGAGAGGTGACCCGGCATTTTAAGAGAGCTTGCTGTTCTTCTAGAGGACTGGAGTTCAGATCTTAGCACACAAGTCAGGTGGCCCACAACTGCCTATAATCCTAGCTCCAGAAGATGTTGCTCTCTTCTGGCCTCTGTGGACACCTGCATGCATGTGTGCATACACACAGAAGATACCTACACACATAAATAAAAGAAGAAGAAAAAAAGGAGGAGGAAGAAAAAAGTTAACTCTGCTCTGACAGCATGGAAATAAATAGTGTTTGGAGACCTTTGAGGGAGAGGTGCCAAGAGATTTTGAGGGTGTGGACAATAGTTAAGGGGAACAAGCTGCGTGGTTGTGGTGTACACCTTTAATTCCAACACTTGGCGGAGGCAGAGGCAGGTGGATCTCTGTGAGTTGAGTTCCAGGACAGCCAGAGCTACACAGAGAAACCCTGTCTCGAAACCCCCTCCCCCACAAAAGATAATGAGTACAGAGGGCTGTGGTTTGGGTATGTTAAAAAGGAGACTAAATACTTGGAAGTGGCACAAACTGGATTTGGTCAATGAGGTCAAAGGACAAAGGATCTGCTTTATTATTGTTACTATGATTAGCAGTTTGGGCTGGAGCCAAAGGTAAGCTAGGCAGGTTCTCCACCAGTGAGCCACACCCAGTCCTTAGGACTAGTCTGCGGTGGTAGACTACTTTCAGAGAGGCCCTCTTCAGGAAGGTAGAGAACACAGGGGTGAAAGACCCCTGCTGCTGCTCTTGTGATTCCTTTGGAGGGGAATGAGGAATGAAGTTAGCCACAGTGGTGATGACGGTTATGACGCAGAAACACTGATAAAGAGATGTTGAGAAGCGAGTAAATACTTCTCCCGGGCCTGTCTCGGTGCCTGGTACATGGGGGGTACTTAGCACTGTTGATGGAGGAAGCAAATGATGATTCCGGCTAAGTTTGCAAATAATGCATTAGTTACTTACATTCTTATGTAAAACCATTTTCCAAGTTTTGTAATGAATACAATATAGACCTGGGCTTCTGGTGATATCACAGACGCACTGAGGTCTGGCGGGTGGGTTGGTGTTGGGACTGGCTGGCAGATACTCTCATCAGGAGCAGGATGAAAACGGAGATTAAGGATGAGCCCTGGTGTGACATTGATGTGTGGCCACATAAACTGTGCACAGGGTCCCTGGGTTTCTCTCAAAGATGCCGAAGACAAAGGATCTCACGGCCCTGGAAGTGTTGACACCACATGAATGTTTTTAATGAGGTATGGCTATTTTATTCATTTGGGTTTCCTTTTACCTATATGATAAATCATAACCTGGGATGTATAATCCTTTCCTAGCCTCTTATAAACAACTTTTCAATTCATCCCAGGGGGAAGGATGCTGCAGACAGGGGAAGAAAGAGATGGAAGGAGAAAAAAAAACTCTGCAGGAGACTTAAGAAAATGATGATTCACCCGGCAGATCCCTGCTTTTTCAGTTCCCCTCAGCATAAGTGAGCGATGCCCTGGGATGTGGAATTTTAAACATTAGTGGACATGTTTCAGTAGTTCAGTACAAAGCCATTAATTTCCTTGGCATTTTCAGTGCTGCAATGCTGTTAAGTGTTCCCGGTACGTTCAAGTTAATAGAAAATTTGCAAGCCAAGGATATTTTATGCCTGCATAACTCTAGTTAAAAGCAGTATTGGGCAGTATTTAGAAAAGGTATGGACTATGTTTACACCGGTCCGGTGCTTCAAAGACAGTAACGCTCTTTTCTCACTGTAATTGCTTTTTCTGCTCCTGGACTCCAGTCTCTATAGTGATATCACACACAAGGGTCCATTTCTACATGTGATGTAAATGGCATACGATGAAACTGTATACATTTGCCTTCTATGACCGTGCAGAAAGGAGAAGAAGCAACACGCTTAAAGTCCGGTGGGCATTCCATGTGTTTCATGGTATTGACAATGGTCAGGAGAGGTAATTCGTCTGGTAGAATATTATAAAGCTCCCCTCCTCCACTTCTCTTAAAATCAGAATTATAGGCTGTGGATAGCTGGACTCTTCTAATAGAATCTCCCCATTTTTGCAGATGGAATATCCATCCAGGAAACACTCCAGTACTCTCTTGATAGCAAGTGACAGAAAGCAATTGACTTAAGCAAAAACGGAATTTGTTGGTCTACAGACACAAACATCCAAGAGGAAAGCATGGTTTCAGACGAGGCTGGATTCAGAGCTCAAATTCCACCTGGCATGGCTGTCTTCCACCACTGTCTTGGCTTCCATCCCAGAATCTTAAGTGCTCAGAGCACAACATGATGGCGCCAGCCCCGGCTTCTGTTAGAGCAGAAGTGCCTCCTTCAGTCCCACAAGCCTTACAGCATTCCATTGGCTCTGGTAGGGTCATGTGACCCTCCTTAGTGGGTGCCAGTGGCTTAAGGTGGCTTAGTGGCAGTCACATGCTTAGCACGGGATTCAGTTTCCATTCAAGCAACAGGGTGTGGAAAGAGGAGGTTGTTGCCCTAAGAACAAGGAATAAATCTTGAAAACCAATAGTGGCCTTGCTACCCAGTGATGCTTAAATTAAGATTTTTCAACAGTCTTATTCTTGTTGAGGAGTCTTCCTCTATCTCAGGACTCCCCAGTAGGGGGGACAATTAGTTTGTGATTGCTTGAAGAAGCAGAATGAAGCCCAGGTGTTTCCCCCGTTTTTGTCTCTCCTTCTTTCCTTTATCCTTCTTGTCGTCACCAGCCTCAGTCCAAATCCTTGCAGTGTCTCCCCCAGAATGGACCAGCTAACAAATATTTCTTCCAGATCTCTGTGAGAATGTTGGATAGAATGTGGGCTTCCTTGCTGAATCCTGAAAGGGTTCGGTTTCCCTCCCTTTGTCCCTCATGTGTTATATGGGTAATTTGGGTGTCCTTAGTTTGTGAACTTGACCCCCTCCCAGGAGCTTACATTGTTTGTTGTTACCTGGCTGTTGGGCCAGAACCACAGAGAAGTTGGAGCCTCTCTGCCTTAATGTGTCTATTCATTTCTTACTATTTTTTAAGGTCTTCAGAGACTTTCAAAGTTAAATCTCCCATCCACTTCCTTTTCCTGAGTATAAGTTAGCAGCCGTCTTACTTAACTATGTCTCTAGAATTTACCCAGCTACATCCATTCACCAGTTAAAAGTCTGCATTCTTCAAAAATTACTGACCGTGCCTGTGTGATTGTGCACGTGAGGTGTCAAGACGAGGGATCGGTGCTATGATATGCAGAATGGTATCAGGAAGTTGTTCCCAGGAGCGTGGCATGTCCTCGCTGCCAGCTAATCCCTCTCCTGCCATTTAGAGACTCTCACTTTGTTTAGATAAAGGCTCTACTACACCTTTCAAAAAATTTCCCAGGGAGTACTGTGGGTTAACCAAAATCAACTAAATGGAAAAGAGAAAATGTGCTCTCTGGACTTTACATGTTTTATCATGCAGCAAGAGCTTTTTCGCCAGGTGGTGGTGGTGCACGCCCTTAATCCCAGCATTCAGGAGGCAGAGGCTGGCGGATCTCTGTGAGTTCGAGGCCAGCCTGGTCTACAAGTTAGTTCCAGGATAGGTTCCACAGCTACAAAGAAACCCTGTCTTGAAAAACAAAAACAAAACAAAACAAAACAAAAGAGCCCTTTCTAGAAACAGACAAGAGGGCAAAAATAAACAACCCCTTTATCTATAAATTTTAAACTTATCAGTTATCTGCTTTGACAAACCCCTGAGCTCTGAGCTCTTGGTAGCTAAGAACAGAAGCAGCTTTACCAGTTCATTATTCTGCAGGGCAGTGGCGAGGGTTGGACTCAGCTGGGTGTTTTGGGCCTGGTTCCATCAGAGCCCATTCATATGGCCGCAAGCATCTGGCAACTCAGACGGGACTGGAAGCCCACAATGGCTTTGCAGACATGGAGGGGGTGGGAGTGGTGCTGGCTAGGTCATCATCTCCAGCAGGTTGGCTTGTATTTCTTCACCTAATGCCAGAAAGTTCTTAGCACCAAGAATGGGTCAAACTCAACTGGCAGGCCTGCTTCCAGCCTCGGCCTGTGTCACATTTGATAATGAGACCATCAACCAACTCAAGTGGCCAAGTCCAGAGTCAGTGTGGGAGGGAACTGCCCAGATATGTGGGGATGAGGGGGTGAGATCTACTGGGGGGACCATTACCCTAAGAACCTCTCATGTATGTTCAACAGCAGCATCGTTTCTTTTCGGAAAGGCGAGATTTACCTGGAAGGATTTAAGGGCAAACCCATTACCACGAAGAAAAACTGTCAGAGCTTTGTAGACACAGAGCAGAAACATAACCTTTTTATAGACTTATTAGTGCCAAAAGAACACTGTCTATGTGTTGAGGTATTACTCCAATTATAAAATCAAACCGCTGTAAAAACGGGAGTCTACAGTTAGACAGGAACAAGCTGCCCTGGTGTGCACACTAGGGTAACTGCAGACAACAACAATGCCCTGGGTATTTCAAAGTGCTGGGAGAGAGGGCGTTGACTGTTTTCCTCATGAATGGTTGTGGGGAGATTAGAAGTGTTTACCCTCATTTAAATGTCCACACAATTTAGACATCTCTCAAGATGTGTGGTCAAGTGTCCATATGTACATCAATAAATATGTACAACTTACGTTCTAATGTGTCAGTTTAAATGCATGTACATTAAAAAATGGAAGCCAGCATCTGCATAGACCCAATCTAAATGTTTAATATACAGCTGTAATTAGGGCTCTTCTGAAGGACCCTGGGTGTGGAGGACGGGAGACTTTCATTGACTTAAGCCCGTTCCATTGGTCATCCCAGCCCGGAAGTGGAGAGAGCAAGGAAATAAGATGAGCAACATTTCTGAGCCACTCTTCTCAGCGCCTGGCGTATGTCTGGATCCACTCTGTGAGGTGGGTAATGATCTCATCTCTGCTTTACAAATGTGGAAGCTGAGGTTTAGAATGCTTGACTGACTGGAGCTTGTGCAGCTACAGCAGAGGAAGGATCCCTGGACTCTGTCTGCAGAGGCTCGGTGACGGTCTCCGGATGGAGCTGGTTTTCTCAATCACCTGGGACAGAGGACAACCAGCCGCGCAGTCACGTCTCTGCCTGGCCAAGCGTTCTACACACGCAGCTCTGTGGAGCACTAGTTCTCAGAGAGGCTTTTTCTTCTGGAAGTCTCCTGGACTTGAGAGTGAACACGGAGTCCTGGAGAGGCAGCTCCCATTGTTATGACAGATGAGAACTGATAATGAGGTTCATTACTTCCTCCGTGAGCGCTGGGACCCTTTCCCAGGAGCGGCTCTGGCAAATCTCTTGCACACACGTTGCCGCCACAGTTGCGTGAGGAAAGTCACACTTCTTTCTGTCTTTACCCAGCACTAAGGCGGGGTCCCTTATGTTTCGCAGTAAAGCAGCTGCCGAACTCCGTCTATCTGAGCTTAATGATGTAAACAAACCTTTTATGCCAGTACCTACCCACCAAGGAGCGAATCTGAGGATCAGAGCTTTAGAAGGACTGGCTGCCTTTCTGTACAACTCAGCCCCCAGACACCGATAGGTACTGATGGTAACCAGACTGTGATAAGGAGAGAGAATCGCTACCCTGGGATTAAGTCTGTTTCTCTTGAAGGCTGAAAGTCATGGCACTATAAGTAAGGTGAGCTCCTGTCCTTCTGTGGTCTTCCCAAAGTCCTACTCAGGACACTTGACCTTTGACACCCTACCCCACCCCCACCTTTTTTGAGACAGGGTCTTGTTTTTGTAGCTCAGGCTGATCTGAAACTCACTGTGTAACTCAGGCTAGTCTCTCTGTTCATGGCAATCCTCCTGCCTCAGCCCTCAGTGTGCTGTTATTATATGCATGAGGTACCATGCCTAATTTCAGAGGCACCCCCAAGGCTCTCAACGGTGCTTCACGCTGGGAAAAGCTTCCTTACCTCCCCCCTTGTCTGGCCCAGCAGCTGATGATGGGCCCTTTCTCCCTCCCCTCCCTCCACACAGTCTGAGCATCATCCGGACTTTAAATTTAGTTTCTGTGAAATGAAGGCCTACCGACTGGAGTGTTTTTTTTTTTTTCTTTTACTCGCCCTCTTTCCCTCCCTCAAGTGGCCTTAAATTCAGTTTGGAGCCGGGAATGACCATGAACTTCTGACCTTCTTGCTCCCACCTCCGAAGTGCTGGGATTACAGGTGTGCTCCTCCGTGTCTGTCTCGCATTGAGGGCTGAACCCAGAGCTTTGTGTGTGCGAGGCAAGCACTGTACTAAAGAGCTGCATCCCCAGATGCTCCCCCATATGGGTTTGAAACCATTGTCCAGCCACACACACTTTTTGGCAAAGAGGACATGATAAGCCATAGCACGTCAGACAATTGTCCTTACACCTGTCTTTGTAGGGAGGTAAATTCAGCAGAGAAAAGAAGTCGGTGTTTAGCTAATTTTGAAGAAGAATAAATGCATTAGATGGTATTCAGTGAAGCCCAATTTGCATAGCATGCAAATTGCATAGAATGGTAATGCCGAGAAACCCAGAGCTTTCCAATGGTGAATGGGTCTAATTTATAGCTATTTCTGGGGACTGAAACATTCTGAAGTAATAACCGGAAGATTTAGTTTCTATCTGACAATTTGTACAAAGAGAAATTAGATTATGGAGTGTATTTTTTAGTAAACCCCTTGACTAATAAATTATAATTTAAGGAACATAATGCACTGCTTTCTTCTAGTTCTGCATTGAGATGGTACACACGTCATCTGCCTTACTTTCCAAGCTCTTGGTTCACGTTTATGTACTTAGGAAATTTGCTGTTCACCACGTGGAAGAAATCCTAGAAAAATTAATTATTTAATGAGTTTCAATATTCAGATTATATTCACTCTGAATATAAATCTGAAGGCATATTTAAAATTTAGCCAGAGTTCAGTGCAAATTAATATCCACCCAGGCAGTGTGCAGCCAGATGAAAAACGGAGGAAAAGAATGTCTTCAAAGAAAATAAGACAGAGGTCTGTTCCACCGTGAAGCTTGTGGCTCTGAGGCCATGATGAGGCGCCCAGCAGGAAAGAGCTTAGATGCTGATCCCAGATCAAGCCTTTCAAGTGTGTCTCAGAAAAGAACCAGGGAAGAAGGTATGTGGAATTCCATCCAAGTCGGATTCACGGAACATCTCAGGAATGTTTATAAGAGTGTGAGGGTGAAATGGACACCCATGTTGGCATCAGGAAACAGTCCAGCCTGGCAGATAAGCATCTTCCAAACTGAGAGAGCGTGTGCTTTGAGTTTGGCAGTTGCTAGAGATGACAACTCTGCAGCACGGTGAATGTTTGGAATGCCAATAAATTATACATTTGAAATGGGTTTGGATGTGTGTAGTTTACCTCCATATTGAAAAAAAAAAGCAAAGATGTAAAAAGAGAAAGAAAGGATCCTGCCTGTTGGGGGATGTTTGCCTGTCTGAAGGAAAGATGCTGACCATTGGAGATTGATGTACTCGAGAATCTCAGTTCTTTTTGTCTTGTGGATATTTGTCATCCTGAAGCCTAGGTTGCTGTCTGAGTTAGGGCAAGAGTCCTGTGAAAGTAGCCATGGTGGCGTTAGTCCATACCCCTAGTCCTCTAGGTCAACACAAGAGAACACAAAACATAGCCCCGTCTTGGAAATAAAAATAGAAGTAAAACAAAATAAGGAAGCCCTGTGAAGACTATGTTCACTAGGAAGGTATTTGTATACCTGTTACAAGTTGACCGCCACAGCAGACTTGTTTGAACAAAGTACTAGGAAGGGGGAAGGATGCTAGACTTAAACTGGACTCTGTCCCTGCTTGCTGTGTGGCCCTGGGCAAGGTGAGTTAATTAACCTTTCAGAGATTCTGCTTCCTTGCTAGCAAATTGGGGGTCATAAAAAATGACCTTATTTGATTTTGGAAAAGATTAATACCATATGCACAATGCACTGTGCAGAGAAGGCACTAATAAATGTTAATAGCCTCCCTTCTTTCTCATCTCCCAGCGTCCTTCACTTCAGTCCTGGACTTGAAAGCTATCAGATGATGTCATTTCCCGTGACACGGCAACAACTCTCGCTATTGATGTCATGTCCTATGATACAACAGCAATACTTAAAGATTTACTCTCATTAGGAAAACAGTGGAAGGACTAACTTCATATGTCCTTGTAGAAGGGCTATTTACTAAATCAGGGCTCTCCAAACCCAAACGCAACCACCGCCTACTTTTGTATAACCCACAGGCTAGGAACAGTTTGAATTTTTATTGTTGTTGAAGTTGTTTGTGGAGATAGGGTCTCATATTCCCCCACAGTGTTCTAGAACTCATTGTGTAGCTGAGATTGGCTTCTAGCTCAAGAGCTTGCTCTACCTCCACAGTACTGAGGTTATTATGACCCACCATGCCCAGCTTCGGTTTTTAATTTTAAAGAACAGTGTAAACAAATCAGAAGAAGAATCTGCTGTGCCACCCGAAAGTGCAGATTCCACTGCTCATCAGTAACACAGCACTGGAGCATGGTCACATGACTGCCTAGGGATGCTTTTGCCTGGCAGCGGGAAGACTAGTAGTCATCCACTCTGTGGCCCACAAAAGGTGCACTATCTGGGTGGTTCCAGGAAAAGCTTGAGACTCCTGCACTAGAGTTTCATTCCTGGACCCCCTCCGTCCGCTTTCATCTCTCTTGATGGAGACTTCCTTGAACGGGCGCCACAGCTTGTTACGGATTCAAAGCATCACTTTCTTTTGCCCTAGAAAAACGGGGAATGGAGACCCTGAAGGGCAGGACCTCCTCTGCAGGGCTGTGCCCTCAAGGCCTGGTTTCAGGACAGGTGATTGAAGTGCCCAGACTCGGGGAGAAAGCTCTTCTGGCTGCAGCTGCGAAGCCACATTATCTGAGCAGCCATCTCTTTTTAGCCCAGATGTTTGGATCTCTATGGTTATGGCCCCGGGAGGGGAGAAGGCATGGTTTATTGGGTCCTTAGAAATCCGGCAATCCTTTTCTAGCAGTTGCAGACGTGTCTGAACCCTCATCGTCTCTTATCTGGATCACTAACATCCTGTGACCTGACCTCCCAGCGCCAGTATCACCTCCCTCCAAGCCACAGGGCCAGTGTGGCCTTCCTAAATAGCGCCAATCTGACCTTCTTTCTTTTCTCCTGTGAAGAAAGACTACGCTAATGGCCCACTCTTTCACGCACATCTGTCTGTACCCAGGCCCCTGGGTAGCGCCTCTCCACACTTGCTCTTATCTCTGCCTCGTGATGTGCTTTGGCCAAGGGGATAAGAACAGTGACACTGCACAGCCTCAAAACACGCTCGTGTGTTTCTTCTCTGGAACTCAGCGCCCACACCAGCCTGCTGAAGGGTTGTAGGCGCTGAATTGAGGAGAGCTGAGTTATCCAGTCAAGACTATCATAAATAACCCAAGCCCAGGCAACTTGCTGGCTGACTTCAAACGCAGAATGAGCCCAACCCAGAAGCAGACCCAGTTCCAACAACTAGCAGACTTGTGAAAAACAAGCAAAGGTGGTTCTGTCTCTCTCTCTCTCTCTCTCTCTCTCTCTCTCTCTCTCTCTCTCTCCTGGAGGGGTTTGTTATTCAGGGCTCATAACTATCTCTGCAAACAAAACTGAATCAAAGACTCCCAGAACTCCTAAATAACATGCAAGGCTCGTTATCTTCCTGAGCTCTGGCGCCTTTGAGATGACCCCATTGCCCATCATTATAAAACGGGTTTCCCACAGCCTGGCCCACATGACCAGCTGTGTCCTGAGCTTTGTGTCTGCCTTTTTCCCCCCCTTCTTTGTTTCTGATTAGTCCCTGGTTTCCTGCTCTGATTATCCCTCACATGAGAGAGACTCTCCTTAAACTTACACTCACTGTTTAGACCAGATCAAAACCTTGAGCCATGACTCATCGGGCCGGCCACAAGATAAGCTTAGGTATGCATAAGTAGCGTTTTTTGTTTGTTTGGTTGGTTTGGTTTGGATTTTTGCCGTGCTGGGTTTGGAATCCAGGGCTTGTGCAGATTGGCTAGCATTTTAAAAAGATGAAATAGTGCCAGACATGGAGGCACCTGCTAGCAATCCCAACACACAGGGAGGCTGAAGCAGGGGGATAGTGAGTTTGAGCACAGCCCGGGCTTTGTAATGAGACCCAGCCTCAGAAGAAATAAACCGAAAACAATGAAGCTGAAAACAAGAAACGGGAGAGAGTACAATAGCAAACATCACTGTGGGTTGTGCATACTAAGAGTAAATTTGCATTGTGGCCTGTATCAGTTTATAGAGTATTGATATCTGTGGGCTACAGCCAAAACCTTTTGGAAACACTGCTTTTACACCACATCTTCTGACTCTAAGTGAATGCCACCCATATCCACCGGGCCTCACGCCTCTTTCCTTCGTGCTCCATCTAGACAGCTCTTACTCAGTGTCTGCCTATTCTCAGCTGCCTCATCACCCACATCTGGACAGGCCAAGGCCTCATCACCCACATCTGGACAGGCCAAAGCCTCACCACCCACATCTGGACAGGCCAAGGTCTCACCACCCACATCTGGACAGGCCAAGGCCTCACCACCCACATCTGGACAGGCCATAGCCTCACCACCCACATCTGGACAGGCCAAGGCCTCATAACCCACATCTTCCCTAAAAGGTTAATATCTCTCATGACTCTGTGTCTCTGAAGTTTGCTTTTTCTGCTACTGGAAACCCAGACCGTAAGAGCACTGTTTCTAAGGCTCCTTTTCCCATGTTTCTACTGGAGACTCACCAGCAGTCCTGTGTGCTCCCATGGTTTCATGCATGCAGTGGGCATAACTCTTAGCAATGATAGAGGCCAAAGCCGAGCAAAAGAGCTGGGAGCTGGAAAGATGGCTCAACAGTTAAGCTCATGAGTTTTATAGCTTGGTGTGGTAGCACATGCTTTTATTCCCAGTGCTTGGGGGACAGAAGCAGGTGGATCTCTGAATTCAAAGCCATGGTCTACAAAGCAAGTTCCAGGACAACCAGGACTACACAGAAAAACCCCTGTCTTGAAAAACTAGTTGCTCTTTCAGAGTACTTGGGTTTGATCCCCAGCACCCACATGGAGGTTCACAATCATCTGTAACTCTAGTTCTTAGGGAATCAACACCCTCTTCTGGAATGCATGTGGTGTCCATGCTGGTAGAGGACACCCATATATATAACAATAAAGGTTAGAAAAATGTTTTTAATCCATGTAGAGAGCTATGGATGGCACTGGCTTCCGCCCTCCACGATCCCGAAAGTGAGCGCTCTCTGATAAACAATTCCTTATTTGGCTAAGACCGGATCACCCGATGATCACAAGTGGTTTGCGTATGCGTGGACCAATGGACGGTGCCCACGTGGCTATCCAGGGTTGGTAGCCCAGGCCTACTTAAGGGCTGGGAGAGGCTTGCCTGGGGAGAGAAGAGAGAGAGATACAATTGTAAAAAAGGTCCTGAATAAAACTGCTTGCAAGAAGAGCTCCGGTGTCGCATCATCCTTGCTGGTCGAGGCGGTCGCGACGAATCCATACCCAAAGTCTGTTAGGGATGAAAGACTGAGTCTTGTTTGTCTTCATACCACCTAACGTAGATCCTGGCATCCAACTGGAGTTGAAATCATCCCTTGTTATATTTTGGAAAGCCCAGATGATCTGTAGTGATGAGATGCAGGGTCATTGTTGATGGAAAGATGATGGCCCAAGAAAAAGGATGGGAGAGAGGAGGCTCCAGGACAAGGACTCTTCAGAGGCAAAGTGACCACTGTGAAGTCCCACTCACCTCTTCAGCAGTCCCAGCAGCCCCTTTCTGAGTACTTGGCACAATGAATGACCTGAGCTCACACAAGCAGAAGCCCCTCCATCGCCTCCTCTTCTAGCGGTTTTGTGTGCTACAACTCGGGAGATAGATAAAGGGATCCACAGAGTAATTGAGTCAAGAGAACCGTGGAAGGGCACGAAGCCTTCAGCACCGTGGAGAGGCGTGCTGTTTACAGACTGGGAGAAGAAGCAAGAGAGAGGACAAGAGGCAAGCTCCAAGCAGCTAATACAGAGAAGGGTGTGCAAAGAGCCCCAGCTGGTCGGAGGAACATTTCTCTCTATTTCATATGCCAAAGAACAGAAGTGAGCAGGGAAGTAATGAGAGCTTTCGAGAGACCAAGGGACTCATTTAGTCACGTGGAAGTACACTCCATGGGGCACTCGCATGGGTCTCTGCTTCGAGCTGCGTTCACAGGTGCTACTGTGGGATTTTTTTTTCACATACGATTTGTCCCAGTTACTGGCTTTCCAATAAAGCCTCTGCCGTGGCCTCCGTTAATTAATTACAGCTTCAGTGAACGGCTGCTGTGTACCACGGGGAAAAGGCCATACTGGAGTTCCACAGGTATAGGGGAGCGGACCTCTTCTTGGATGTTTACAAACAACGGAGCATATAGCGCAGGAGCTGGCACACAGACGGGGGGGGGGGGGGGGAGCGGCTCAAGGGAGTCAGCGAATCTTTTCCTTTCTTCAGCTCCTTCGTCCTTCCTAAGGCAACCAAACCATTCTGATTTGCAAGAATAGCCATTCCCAAAATAGCCAGCACGTCTATAGGAAACTGTACTAGCCAGTAATGAGGGGCAGAGAGTGGGGAGGAGGAGATACAAGGGAAGGAGAGAGGAAGGAGAAGAGGAGGAACGTCCACTTCTTTTGTGCTGGGTAAGCCAGTTTCAAGGAGGAAATTTCCCATGAGAATGTATGAGACAACCAACTTAACCAGAGCAAAGTCCTGTCAAGAAAGCAGGTCAGACCCAAAGCCAGGAAGAACGAGAGTGCGTTTGGACTTAGCATCCATGATAAGGTAAGTCTGAGATCATGGAGTCCCTGTCAGTTTCTTGAGAAACCACTTTTGCTATTGACTGGGAGGAACATGGGGATGTGAACCAGATAATGAGTCAGTGACCTCAATGGGATTCCCACTAATGCACTGGGAAACAGCAGCAACCAGAAAGCAGGGTGAGCAAGTTTCCTGATGGCCTTCCAGTCACAGCCAGGGAAGGTATCCTACTGTCCTTGGAAAACTAGGAAATGAGATGCCAGGGAGAGCTGGAATGATGAAAAGGTATCATTTAAATAATGGGGCTTAAAGAAGAAATGAAACTAATTAAAAACAAACAAAAAGCCTTAGAGTGGTGGTGGTGGTGGTGGTGGTGGTGGTGGTGGTGGTAGTGGTGCACGCCTTTAATCCCAGCACTGGGGAGACAGAGGCAAGCAGATCTCTGAGTTTGAGGCCAGCCTGGTCTACAGAGTGAGTTCCAGGGCAGCCAAGGCTACACAGAGAAACCCTGTCTTGAAAAACCAAAACAAACAAACATAAAAATCAAAAAAATCAAGTATAGTCAATTGAGCCGTCCCCTAGACAGAAGAACCATCTTTTGATGCAAATCACTTGTTGGAAATTGCCTGTAACGGTAGTCTGTATATCCTCAGCCTGGGAAAAATATGCTCAAGAAATCCAGGTAGCTGGAAAAAGGACAGAGTGCTGAGGGACAATTTTAGAACGAGAACAACTCAAGGAAAGAGAAGGTCTCTTTAGATGCTGAGTCAATTTGTATACCTTTAAAGTAGTTTGATACATAACTCATTTCTATATGAGCTACATTGCTATATTATAATATAGCACAAGCATTAGCACGTGCATGCGCACACACGTGCACACATACACACACGTACTGAACTATGCAAGGCACTCAATAGTCTATGTCTAACACCACTGACATTTTTTTTTTTCCAAACAGCTAGGCCATTTGAATCTGTACCCATAAGCTAAGCTCACTTGATATAATTTTTATGACCTGTCTGGATGCTGGACAGGAAAGGCCTCTGGAGCAGTGCGTCAGGTCACTGAGTCCAGCCCTGTTCTGTGCTCCAGTTGGATAACTAGATTTCTGTATCATTAAACACCCATCAGCTCCTTGTACCGCAAGACTGCCAGTGGGTTTCTACCTGGGGAACCCTCTTTACCTGAGACCTAGTTATTTAGATGGTTTGTCTTCTATAACTTCTCTGGGACTGGGACTAAGAAGCCCCCAAGTCATCCAGTTTGTCCCAACCACAAACAGGCACCTGGTGCTAGGTCTTATGGCCCTTAGCCACAGTGACAAAACCCAAAGGGAGGAAGAATTGGGCAAAAGCCACTGAACACTCCCCAGCCAAGGAAGGGGCTAGGACAGAAAGAGCCAGGGATGAGGGTGTGGAGGGAAACTGGGTGACCCCGATCAGTGTCACTGGTCTCACAACTGAAGTCATAGGGGATTGGGGGTGACAACATGCACAGTGAGGTGGCTACTCTCCTAGGAGATCTGTCCACACATGTCATTACCCCAGGCAACAGGCAGGGATCTAGGGACAGGAACTAGTAAAAAGGGGCCTTGTCCCAGGCAGCCTAGCTGAGTGCTGAAGAGACCAGCAGACTAGGAACTGCCTCAGGGGAGAAAGACTCCAGACAAGCCTGGGTGTGGCCCTGAGGCTTTCCCTGCCTCCTCTCTGGCCCTTATTCTGTTTGCCCTGTCATTTGCATTCAGGTCTTGTTTCCTAAGACACAGCTTTCCCACCGTCCATGCTCAGGATCTTTACCAAACCCTCGCATTGTGTGTGTGGCTTCAGCTGTTACAAATCTCTCAGAACAAGACAATATGGTACAGGAAAAACCAACAATGGGGCATGCGGCAGACAGGCTTAGGATTGAAAATAGATTAAAATGGATAGTTAAACAAGCCCAGTGTGGTGGCACAGGCCTTTAATCCTAGCATGAGGGAGGCAAAGACAGGTGGATCTCTGGGAGTTTGAGGCCAGCCTGGACTACAAAGCTAGTTCCAGGGCTACACAGTGAAACCATGTCTCAAAAAACAAAAACAAAATGAACAACAACAAAAAAGAAAAAGAAAAAGAAAAGAAAGGAAGGAAGGAAGGAAGGACGAACAGAAGGAAAGAAGAAAAAAAGCTGGGCGTGAGAAACCTGGATTCTATGCATGCAAAGCTGCTGGAACCTTTAACTCAAACTTGTGTGGTGTTGTTTTGAGAATGGATGATCACTCCTGAGACAGAGATGGGGAGAAGTCAGTAGGTTTGTTTGTAGGGAGCTGAGGATTGAACCCAGGGATTGTGCGTACTAGGCCAGGGCTCTATCAGCAGCTGGGGATTAGGCAGTTCTGGCCAAAGACTGGTGATGCTTATGTCTGATGGAGTGGAAATACACGTGACCAACGCATTTTCTTCACGCTCTCTCCAGTGTCTATTTGTTGATTCCACATGTACATGTTGAGTGCTTTCTCTGTGTCAGACCTTGGACAAGGCAGAGGGATAGAGACATGAGCAGCAGACAGACACAGGGCTTCGCTTCTGAGCAATAGCGCAGTAACATGGTATGATAGTACAGTCTGTCACTGGGGCACATGCAAAGGGCACCCATTCCTGGTTAGGGATGCGCTAGCTCTCCCACCACCCTTATTTGACTGCCTGTTTCCAGGCGTGTGTCAGATGTGCTCCTGGTTTAGGCTCTGGAAGCAAACTTTCCCCAGCCTTCCCAGAGTCTACCAACTCTTTAAGGCCTATCGGATCTCTCGGATTCCTCCTAAAGAGACTTCTCGTGAAGGTGGTATATACATTTACCCTTTATGTCTACACACTGTTCCTGGGCTCGAAAACATAACAATGGCAGACTAAAACATAAAAAAAAAAAAAAAAAAAAAAAAAAAAAACACACACCAAAACACAAAGGCTGCACTCAAAAAGCCAACACTATAAGTAAGGCCGAGGTCACGGCTGCTGGGCATGACTGTGAGCACAGACTGTGTGTGATAGCAGGGACTAGTGTGCTCTGTGCATGCAGGGCAGCTTGCTGAGTGGAGCATGAACGTTCATGGATTCCCCCAGCCCTGGGAGGAAGATGAAAAGTGTTCCCAGGGACCCCGTCCTGGAGTTCAGAGAGTGTGCAACTGAATATCTTAAAAGGTGGGAAATAACGAACCTTACCTGGAGTAAGGACTGGGTTGGCGATGGGATCTTTTTCTATTGCAGTGGGATGAGGCTTCTGGACTGTGGGGAAAAGGTTGCTGTCTATACACTGGGACCCAAGGCCAGGATAAAGCAGCCATCAAATTGTTGAATCTAGAAAGGGAAACAGGACACAATAAAACCTATTCACAGTGGGCCTCCAACTCTCCAAAAGTCATGGAAAAATGAAAAATGGTGAAAATAACTAGGAGATGCATTTACTCAAAGTGAAATGAAAATAATAGACTAATAAGTTTTAAAGTCCTTAAAATAAGTACGTCAAGACCACCCAGAGAAATAAAAGAAGGGCTAGCACTCATAAAAAAAAAAAAAAAAAAAACAAATGAGAAATTGAAACCTGAGCATCAGATGGAACAAGAACAGGTGGATATGAAACATGAGGATTGGGAAATGCTGGGAAGAAGATGGCGCAATCACTAAAGTAAAAAGTCACCGATAAGACACACTCCAGACTGGACATATTGAAACAGATGGCCAAAGACTTGGAAAACACACCGAGAGACTCAGAGAACGCTGCCGAGAATACCAGAGAGATTAAAGCTAAGATATGTCAGCAAGGAAAGAGGTTGAGCAACTCTAGCTGGAGCAGGAGTTCCTGAAAAGGAGGGCAGAGAGCGACAGAAAAGATGTTTGCACAGAGCTGGTGGCTGAGAATGTTCTGGACTTCAATAGAGAAGGGCACGAGCTGTACTGAAGTCGAATGCGGTCTTACACTTTTATGACTCAGCTGTGGGTGTCTCTGGGACTAATCTCCCTTCAATTTCCTCACCCAGGGCTTTCCTTCTGGCCTCTCCGCTAATCCCAGGACAATATAAACCACCTCCCACTCAGAAGCATCCAATTCGCACTTTCTCCATGGGAATGCCTTTTGTCTGCAAAAACAATTGCTCTCACCTTGAAGGGAACAGGAGAGAGTTTGTTCTGGAGCATATGTGAGTGACCACGGAATACAGATTAAGTTTCCCTCAAATTCCATGTTCCAGTGTGGACAGTTTCATGAAGTTTTTACAGTTGTACAGAACAAAGGAAGTTGTAAACCATGGGAAGTCTGAAATACGTTGGTGGGTACATCTGAGAGGTGGGTACGGCAAGACGGGGGAAGCTTTTCTATACTCCCCAAATCCTATCTGATGTCAACTTAGCTTTTGAGTTCGTAGTATCTAGTAGTCTGCTAAGTCAATAGATTCTAAAATGTTCCTGTCTATCAGTCACAAGATGTTAGCTTCAACGCAGAGGTGGGCCAGGAACGGCTGTTCTGGAGGGCTAGAACTAGCCCAAGATAAGACAGTTAGCCTCTGGCTCCTCAATATTCTAGCCTCTCACAGTGCTGACATTCTACCCAGCAATAAGACTCTGTCACGCAGCTCCTTTTCAGGAGTTTTTGTTCACATTTTCCACAAGGTAATCCATTTGGCTGGCTCACGGATTCCTAGAGTTCTCTTCATGTTACCTTCTCAGTGCAACCTTCCTTGTTAAAAGCAATAAACATTTGCTTAGGAAATGGGTGACTGAATGCTGGATAGATACACTGTATCCTTTCTTCCACTCACAACCTGCCCCACCCATTCAAACCCGGCACTTAGTATAATATTGGGTACACAGGGATGTGTCTATTTTTTAAATTTAAAATCATAAATTATTTTGTGTGTGTGTGTGTGTGTGTGTGTGTGTGTGTGCGCGCGCTTGCACACACCATGGCATGTGTGTGAAGGCTGGAGGGTAGCTCTCAGGAGTTGGGTCTCTCATCTTCCATGTGTATCTTTGACGCAGGTAGCCAGGCTGGGCAGGAAGCAACTTTACCAGTTGAGCCCTTCTCCTTTAGTGTTGTTAAATTCCTTGAGAAGTCCTGTCTGTGTCCTTAAAGCTGCCATTATTACGTGTGCTTATGAATTAATAACAGATGTACTCAATCTCTTTTCCCAAAAGGTTTATCATTCTTTATAATAGAATAATGAAATCACGGAGTTATAAAGTTGAAAGAGGAGTTTAGAGCCGTTAGCTTCATTCTGCATGTTCTACATATGAAATATGGATCCCAAGAAAGGTGACGTGGACATGTGGCCTAATAGCGGAGCCATGTCGCGGTTAGCAATCAGCCCTTGATTCAGAGTCCAGTATTCATTTTACAACGCTACAAGACTTTGGCCTACCTGTATTCCCAGTGAAACTGGGTCATAAAGAATTCTCCCCAGAAGCAGCCTCCCACCCCTCTGCGCACACACGTTGTTTCCAGGTAACAATGGGTCACCTTACTTGCTTGGAAAAGTCCAGGCGTCCAGATACCACTTCATTAAAAAGGTCATTGGATGTGGTTTTATTTCTGTGTCTTCTTGTCATTAAGAGCCCGTCATTAAAGTAATTAAAAGAGTCTTGCCCGTTAATCAGTCTACATTTCAATAAAACATTTTAAAATTCACAGTCCAAAACTGTTACCTTATTATTTAAGCATGAGTCCCATTATATAAATTGTCACCACAGCACCGCCAGGCAGCTATTTATAGAAAAAAATCTGTTAGCTTTTCTTTGGTAAACCAGTGTCGCACTATTCTGAAGTTATTAAAGAACTTGCATGGAGACAGGAGGTGGCTGGGTTTGGTCCCCATCCTGACCTCCAACCCCTGCCGTGTCTCCAGGCTCTGGAAGAGTCCCAAAGCTTCTTTTGGATGAAGTGTATGTCAAGATAGTTGGGCAGAAACAATTTTGGCTGTGGCAATGAGAATTCACGTGCTAAATTTTGGGTGTCACGCACACATATGTACACACAGGGACATGTGTGTGTGGCGATGGGGAAGAAAGGGATTTTTTTTAAAGCTGCGATAATTCAGGCAGACTGCATTCCACGGGAGGAGGGGAGTTTAAGGCACTGAAAAGCAATGAAAATGATCATTTCAGAACCAGCTTCTTCCAGGGATTGCACTGTTCTGTTTCCTTCAGGCTTGTGTCTCCTGAAGCCTTAGGGTTTCTGTGGGGCTTCTCAGCTTGCATTCCCTCAGCAGAGCCGCGGCTTGACCCAGGAGAGTCTTGGCTGGAAGCCCTCCAGAGAGCATGTGCAGCCTCTGGAACCAGTCCACAAATTGATCTCATGAACCTACTGGCCTAATAGCTGCTTACTCTCCTGGTGCCCTACATGCAGCAAGCTTATTTCCAGACATAGGACACCCAAACAGCTAATAAGAAACCCCAAGATGCTGGGCAATGGTGTCTCGTGGCTTTAATTTCAGCACTTGGGTTTGGGGCCAGCCTGCTCTACAGAATAGGTTCTAGAACAGCCAGGGCTACATGGAGAGACCCTGTCCTGAGAACAACAACAACAACTCAAACAATCAAAGATAATAAATATTTTTTAAATCCCAGCTGGAATTTTTAAGTGATTGGAATTCTTTGCTGGCTGGTTTTTAAGATAAGTGTTCATCTATCCTATGCTTGTCTTGAATTTAATATGTAGCCAACAACACATTAATGTCTTACCTCTGCCCCCCAGTTGTTGCCATTGCAGATGTACACCACCAGGCCTTGTTTGTGGGGCCCCAACTCAGGGCTTCATGCCTGCCCTGCTAGGCGAGTACTGTGCCAATTAACCTGCATTTTCATCCTCTTTAAGGAACTTTGAAAGTAATTATAAACTTGTTGTTGTCTTTGTTCTGCACAACGGCCTTCATGACAAGTATGAGTTGGCCTAATTCTGAGATGTCCCACCTTCCACGTCCATATCCCTTTAAATGTGGGCAGACCTGTGACTTGTGCAGGAACAGGGGGTGGAGGTGGGCACCAACCACTGTCAAGGTCATGCTGTATTAGACTAACTTCCATCTTGACAGCAAACTGTCCCTTGATGCCCTTGATGAAATAAGCTTCCAAAAGGACACAGCAGAGAGCCCAGCGCAGCCTGTGGCTCACAGAGAGAAGCTAAGAGCGGCTGTCTTCGCAAGCTCGCAAGGAACTTGAAGGTAAACCTTCCCTGAGTCGAGCATCTGCTGAGATCCTGACCCTGACTGATGACTGCAGCCTTGGATAGAAGCCAGAGCAGAACAGAGCAGAACTAAATGGTGCCCATGTTCCTGACTCACAGACAGGGGTGTTGTTTTAAGCCACTGTCTTTGTGGTGGCATGTTAGGAGGAAAAGTGAAGCAACATGCTCCTCTATGATACAAGTAAAGCCAGGTCTCACAGACGTAAGTTACAGAGAACTGAACGGTTGAGTGTCGTGGTTCATGCTCATAATGTTAGAGCTCACAGGGCAGAGGCAGAGGATCTAGAGTTTGGGAACAGCTGGTCAGATACCAAGTCCTGTTTGGGCTGGAGATGGACCTTGGTTGTAGATTGCTTGCCTAGCATACCCAAAGCCAGGGCTCAATTTAGCACAACAGGGGGCGGGGGAGGGAAGAAGAGGAAGGAGAAAGACAAGAAAAAAGACAGAGGGCATCGGTCTTGACAACTATGGGCCTAGATTTTAGTTCTTGCTTGTCACTTGACATCTGTGGACCTAGAGCATTCGTCCCATCTTTTCTCTATGATGGAGGAAGGTTATTGGTTAAGTATTAAAGAAACTGCTTGGCCTCATAGGTTAAAACATAGGTGGGAAGAGTAAACAGAACAGAATGCTGGGAGGAAGAGGAAGTGAGCTCAGAGGCCATGCTCCCCTCTCCTGGGCAGACGCATGCAATGAAGCAAGCCTTCAGGTCAGACATGCTGAATCTTTCCCAGTAAGACCGGTGCTACACAGTTTATTAGAGATGGGTTGATCGGGATATCAGAATTAGCCAGTAAGGGCTAAAGCTAATGGGCCAAGCAGTGTTTAAAAGAATACAATTTGTGTGTTGTTATTTCTGGTGTAAATCTAGCCGTGCGGGAGCCGGGCTGTGGGAAGAGGCCCGCAGCTCCTACAACATCTCTAAACCTCCGTTTCCATGGTTCTCATTTGAAGATAGTATTTCCTACTGCATGGTCCTATGTGCCAGAGTAAATCAGATACAATACTTGCGAGTGTGCCAGGCAGATCTGAAATGAAGTTAAGTGTCATTCCCTGCCTCCCTATCACATAGACCTCACCTATGGATGCAATTAGGACCCTCACTTGAGGCCCTTTCAGCCTGAACGAGCTGGTCAGGCTGGTTTTGTTAACTGCTTTGTTTCTTCCATTCAGGACTTTCTGGTTTGGGGAGACTGAATGGCCTTCTATCTAGTCCTGGAAAGATTTTTAACTCTCTTGAGTCTTTTAAATGCTCTCCTCTTGCTACGTGATAGGATTATTTGATTCTTTTTGTCTGGATAAAAGATGGGGGAACATGGGAATGATGAGTTATTAAAGATCCCTTTTCAACCAAAGAAACATTAAATTCCCTCAGTGACACGGATATATGACCTCGGTATTCGTACACAAGGTAACTCTGTATCGGGAGAGATTTCATTTTCTGGCCAAGGACACTGAGCTGTCAGTCACGCACACGTAGCAGTTGTTGCTTTCTTCATCAACTGGAACACCCTGGGAAGTGTGAGGTTTTTAGCTGCCCCTTAGATGGGGTGAGTAATAGTACAAGTTTCGTGCCTGCACGGCAGATGTTTCTTAGACTCAGGTCAGGACAAGCTAAAAGAAACTAATTTCTGTCAAAGTGACCTTCCTTTGTTACTCAGAGAATCAGTGAGATTTTATATTTCAAACTAGTCTAGATTGGAAGGCTCAGAAGAAAAGAGACGTGTTTTGAAGCTATGGGACGGATATCTGTGTGGCAAGAGGGGAACGGCACTGGGTTGACTCTTCCGAGAAACTGTCCTTAAAGGGAAGGGACCTTTCCTCTCAATGCCTCCTCCCTCTGTTCCTCTCCTCTCTCCCCCACTTTGTTAAATTGAGAGCAAGAAAGAGAGAGAGAGAGAAAGAGAGAGAGAGAGAGAGACCCAACTGGTCTAGATTTCACTTTATAGATCAGGCTGGTCTCAAACTCACAGAGAGCTACCTGGCTCTGCCACCTGAGTGCTGGGACTGAAAGTACACACCAAGGCATACGCCCATGCCAGTCCAGCCTTTCCATTATTTAAATAAGGGAGAAAAATCCAAACACACACCTGCCATTGTCTCGTGTACATGAGGGGTAGTTGACCTGGATACAAATCCCGACTCCATTGTAGCTCATGTACTTGGGCAAATCATGTCACCTCGTAAGGTCTTGATTTCCCATCAGTGAAGCGAAGAGACTAACATAACAATGAACTCAGAGAGGATGCAGAAAAATCTAGTGAGACAACACAGGTGCAAAGGTCCAGTGCACTGACTTTGCTCTCATAGGATATAGGATCAGTTAAAGGGGAAAAACCATTCTTCTCCTTCCTTTATGTGCTAATTTTCCCCCGTGTCTCAGCTATATGCTTCTCTGACCACTCATGTATGGTAATTCATTTCTAAGTTGCATTGGAAGTCAAAGATCTGCTAATGATTTCTTTAGGCAGAGGTAATGCTTGCTGCTTAATCGAGCACTTGCTGCTGGCCAGAGAGTCGTGCGTGTCAATTCTTTCGACTCTTGGAGTAATTCCACGAGGGAATGAAGCTCAGAGGGGGCAACTTGATCAAGACCACACAGCTCACGGGGTTAGGAATCAAACTCAGCCTTTTCCGTTAGTCATCTGTACCAAGGCTGCTTTTGCGACGCCAGCTGCCTTGAGCAAGAACCTCTCCCGCCAGTGTTTAAGCTAGTAACCAGGAGAACCAAAGAAGCGGAGAGGATAAAAGTTTGCAACCAGATCTAAACACAGCTACAGCTGGTACAGCAGACACTCACAGCCCTAGTTCTGGCTTTGGAGAAAAGAGCTCCCAGTGATGGTGCCCCAAATCGCTCGACATGATGGCTGTTGCTGGGCACAAAAGGCTGACCTCTTTAATTTTGCAGCTTCACAGAACCCTTCAAAGGCAAGTGGGTCATTACTAGAAAGTGATCACGTGAACCCCTGTCTTCTGTTGATGTAAGCTCCTGAGAAATAGTCAATGAGAAAGGAAAGCGCCGGGATGGTGTTGCCTGTGGTCTGCTTTACTTCCACGGGCTTCGGACAAACCACACAGTCCTGTAGGGCAGTGTGATAAACAAGCAGCTCTCTGTGGTTTTATTTTCTTATTTTTCTTTCCAATCGCTGTGATCCATGAGCCTCCCAATGCCTATCCCATCCAAAGCATCAGTGATAAATCATAAATATTTATAACATTTAATCATGAGGCAGCCAAAGAACTGAAGGAGTGGTACATTATTCAGCAACTCATTAGGCACCCTGAATGCTGATAACCCGGGGCTGAGGCCCGCGAATCACCCTCCATCGCCCGCCCATTGTTTCTCCCTTCCACAGGAAAAGCATTCCTTAATGTTCACACGTGCACCTCCCGTATAGCAGGTGTGAACCGAAATCAATTAGACAGCTTCATCCTTGATGTCCTAGAGAGGTATAATTTAACAGTAAACACCAACGAAGCGCATCCTCCGTGCTCTCCCACGATAGGAAGAGAAGGGGAAACCAGAGCGGCTTAGAGGTAGAGGAGAGGAAGACAATTACAGAGCCCTCCCGAGAGCCAGGCAATAATGGCTGGGACATCACATTTACATTATTAATGGCTCCACTACATTCCCATCCCCACATTCCCTTTGTTTTATCACTTCTGAAGGGAGAATATTGGATCTCCGGGAAATACTAATAAGCACACACAACCATGGAACAATAGTTCCTTTAAGAGACAGAAGCCTCATGCTGGGAATGTTCCAGCAGGATGTGGTGTTCCCCCTACCAGAGAGAGAGAGAGAGACAAAGACAGAGATGGAGACAAAGACACAGAGTCATTTGTGTTTCTGAGTGGGTTTTTAAGCTTATTTTACTTTGGATTTAAAGATCCAAGGTTAGGCTAGGTGGTAGTGGTGCACTCAGGAGACAGAGGCAGAGGGATCTCTGTGACTTGAGCCCAGCCTGGGTTACAGAGCTCCAGGACAGCCAGGTCTACATAGAGAAACCTTGTCTCAGAAAAACAAACAAAGAAATAAATGAATGACTATCCCAGGTTAATTTTTAGCATGCAAAGATGGCTTTCATTGTAACATTATGCATACATATCATGATGCCATCCCTCTCCCTTGCTGGTCCCCTTCTCTGCCAAGCAGTCCTGGCTTCGGCTTCCAGGACACATATATTCTATTGCTCTCATTTGGTCCATCCTCTTTATAGACCTCTTCCCTCACAATCATCTCCCTTCTACTCACATGCCCTGTGTGTGTGTGTGTGTGTGTGTGTGTATGTGTGTTTATATGCACACACATTTTTACGTACGTACACGCGTGTATATATAAACTCAGATTTAGGTTCTGCATCTGAGGGAAAACATGTAGCACTTGTCTGTCTGAGGCCTCCTTCACCTATGATCATGCCCAGTTCCGTCTGCTTTTCAGCAAGCGTCATAATTTCATCCCTCTTCAGAACAGAATGAAATTCCATTGTGTACACATCACAGCTTTTTCATGCATTCGTTGGTTGATGAGCATCTAGCCTGGTTTTCTATCTTGGCTACGCTGACTAACGCGGCATAAACCTGAATGTGCCTGTATCCCTGTGGTATGCTGACTCCGAGCTTCAGGTGGATGCCTGATATATGCCGGATAGCAGCGGTATGTCTGAGTCATATGGCAGCTCTATTTTTAGAGCTTCGAGGACCTGACACATTAACTTCCATGGTGATAAGCCAGATCACATGTCCATTAGGTTTTCTGTTTGTTGGTTTTAATTTTTATTTTATGTTTCAGATAAGGTCTATGTTGTCCAGTATGCTGATCTTCCAGGTTCAGCTTCCTGAGCAGTTTGTACGACAGTGTGTACCACTACGTGCAGCAGGAGTTTTCCATGAGGAAATATAACATTCTCTCAAGAGACAAAACCCAGCCTTCATTTTCCTTCTACACCAGAAATGTAAAGGCGGGACTACTTACTCACTTTCCCAAGCTCCCTCGGGGTTGGAGTGGTCATGTGACGCATTTCTGGCCAATGAGATGAGAGAAGGCTCTCTGGCGAAGTGGGGGGTAGTTTCTGAGCAAAGATTGTTGAAGAGATAGATGGACATGCTGGAAGCTTCATGCCCTGCTGGTAGGACTGAAAAAACAATGTGGCTCCTTCGTTTTCCCTTTCTTTTCAAAATTGTGTTTATGTATTTAATTTTTTACAGTTTTACATGCGTACCCTTTGCATACTGATGACTCTCACGTCCCACTTCCCTACTTCCCCTGTATTCCACACCCCCCCCCACCACCATACAGCGATCTCGTGCTGTCCATGGCTGTTTTGTTCTGGGACCCACCAAGATTACCTTGGGCCATCTGTGTGACTGTGGGTTTCAAATTATCCGTTAGAACTTGGTGGGTTCCGCGATAAGCATTCGGATCTCTGTGAGTTCGAGACCAGCCTGGTCTACAAGAGCTAGTTCCAGGACAGGCTCCAAAACCACAGAGAAACCCTGTCTCGAAAAACCAAAAAAAAAAAAAAAAAAAAAAAGACAATGACTCCCCCTTTCCCAGAATCTATTGCTAGACAATAGCTTAGAGGTGAAGGTGGGGCCCCATAAGCCCCTTCCACTTCTCTGAATGGTTGTTGATGGGGCTGGTCTTGTGCTGGCCCAGAGCCGGTCACTACAACTGATGTGAGTTAATGAGTATAGTAGTTTTACGAAGTCTAAGGAACGATGTTTCACGTAGCATTTCTGACATACTTCCCGCCCCTCACATTTATTTGTTTATTTTATTTATTTATTATTTATTTAGAGTGTAGGTCAGAGAACAGCTTTTAAACAGTTCTCTTTCCACCATATGGAACCTGGAGATCAAACCCAAGTCATCAGTGTTCCTGGCAAGCACCTTTGCCTACCTACCAAGCCATCTTACCAGCCCATGGTATTCTTTGGACAAGTTTGGCAGTTCCTCAAAAAAAAAAAAAAAAACCATACAGAGTTACCACACAGCAGAGCAATTCCTAGCCATATCCAAGTAACTGGAAAGCATATTTCTACATAAAAGCTCAAATATAAATACAGCGACATTATTCTTGATAACCAAAGAGTGAAAATAGCCCAAATGCCCATATACCAATGGGTTATAGCCATACAATGAAGTATTATTCACTTATAAAAAGGACTGAATTACTAAGATTTCCATTTCGTGAATGAATGTTGGCAATATCGTGCTAGGTGAAGCCAGAGACAAAAGCCACATAGTATCGAACTCAACTTACTGAAAAATGGCATGATTACCAGAATAGGGGACTCCATAGAAACAAAACATAGACACTGTCAGAGTTTGGAGATGGAGGAGGGGAGGCTACTGACAGCTGACAGGTAGATTTTATTTGAGGATAATAGAATTAGATAATGGTGATGATTCACTGAAAACCATTGGAATATGTGTTTTAAATGAACGATTTGTTCTGGTATATGGTATATGAATTATATCTATTAAAAAAGACTCAGTGGGCATAGTGGGTAAGGCCTCTTGCCTATTGTCCCTCGCTGTGACCCTCTCTTCCTTCCTGGAATGCATGGCAACCAGGTTTTGACGGAGAGAACAAAAGCCGTTTGCCAAGGAGGATGAGCAGTTTTCAGGCCCCAAAGCTTCTTCCTGTTTAAGATGTTTCAGGTTGTCTGAGTCTGGCAGCTGGATGCAATCCTACCTAATATACTTCCCAACATTGAAATTTTATGAAAAGCCAATTACTGTTAAAATCGAAAAGAATGGAGTTCTGAATTGTAATATCTGGAGAAGTGTAAAACATTCGGTCAGAAAGTGTCATTTACGGGGATTCTGCATTTATACGGCTCTTTAGTGATTGTGCTGGAGAAAGAAGTGACTTAGGTCTTAAGTTTATTCTGCTGCATTATGGAATGTGAAATATATTCAGGCCATCTTTAAGAAAAATACAATAAATATGAATAAGTTCTGTAATTACTATTTCCTTAAACCATTCTCTGCAGTCAAAAGTGAAAAGTCTATTTCTGGATTTTTTCCAAGAATGCCTGTAAGAAAAACTCATAATGATAGGTCCTCCTTAGATCTCTAGGTAAGACCGAAGACATTTTAAAACTGCAATCTGTTAAGTAATAAATAACCATAATCTGAGTATCAGGGAAACCATTATGAATGCAGAAAGCATGAAGTATGTTGACATTTATAGTCTCCTCTGAGATACTAGCAGGTCTCACCGCCACTTTTAACAACTTTAACACAAACTTTCAGAAATTTGTACCTATACATTTTCCATCTAGCTTCCCATGTTTTTACTTAACAGACAGACATCTTTATACCGCCAGCTCCCACCCTCTAAAAAGGAGAAATGACTCAGTGGATAAAGGTGCTTGCCACTCAAGTCTGATGATCTGAGTTCAATTCCTGGAAGCTACATGAAGGTAGGAGGAGAGAACCAGCCCCACAACACTGGGCTCTGATCTGCACACACTGCATCAAGGCATGTGCCCTCCACACACTAAATATTAAATTTTTTCCTTCAGTTTCTGATTTTTTTTTTTGCACTGGCCCAATGTGGTCAAATTCTTCCAGGATTCTGAATTTTAATGTTGTTAGATAAATGGAGTATGGTTAGGTTTGCTAATCAGCTCTAGAAAATTGAAATATAGTTTGATTTTCATGCATGATCATTCTTGGATGGACTTCATTCATGTGGAAGGAAGGAAGGTCCCAATGTCTTCCACTCATTAGGCATTTTAAATTACAAAAGGTTTTGTTCAAAGACTGAAAAATCAAATTAACCACATAATTGTCTGAGCAAATAACAGACAATTATGTGATGAAATTTTTTTAAAAAATGGAGGTGCATTCAATAATAACACAAATTCAAGTGCGTACAGACTCAGGCACTTGTTTCTTGCCAGTTTTGAGACTAGAAAGGAGACGGACTCGCTTGGCTTCTGTCAGTGCCTGCTATAGCTGTGTGGATGACTCGCCATAAAAACCTAGACTGTTCCTCACGGGTCACATCTTGATCAATTTATTTCAGATCCAATTTGTGTATTATTCTCAGTGTACAAAGAACATGTGTGTGTGTGTGCGCGCGCGCGTGCACAAAGTGTAGGGAATCAGAAAGTTAAAGACTCATTTGACATGATGGATCTAGCATATTCGTCTTTCTAACAGGGCTCTGGCTTCCTTCTGTATCTTTTTTGGATAGTCATCAGTCGAGAGGACACGCTTGATATAAACCTCTTAAACTATGGCCATGATTTTTACAAGGAACAAAACTCTAATTCCAAAGACATGCAGTTTCTATACTTACTACGTTTTCCCCCCTGTGGAAATATTGACTGCTCATTAGGCTAAATTGTAACATTTTGACAACCAACTCTATGTAGTTATATGGCAGGGAGCCCAAAGGGTCAGCTGAGGATATTAGCAAATCAGGGTCTGGGTGTGCTCTGGTCGGCTTTATCGAGCTGATACTGGAAAATGGAAATACAGTCACAGAAGGAATTGTGGAAGCAAGGTAGCTCACCATTTGCTGCAACATATGAGAACATACTTCCTAAGTACAGGGAGGAGACATACGGAATCCCTCTAAAACTTGAAATATTATACTTTTCAGGGAGGACAAAAAAGGAAAATAAATATGTTTAGCTCTACCGGCATCTTTGCTGGTGAAAATAATCACGATAATTAGTCACTGCATCAAAAACGCATTGTGGAGAGTCGCTCAGCTGGAACAATTAGTTTCTCCACCCCACTGCCCTTTAAATCTCCCAGTCACACTCCACAGTCTTCCCCCACACAGAAACCTTTGCTACTTCAAGAGATCAGTTGTGACGCATGTTTCTGTGCTAAGTTTATAAATATGCGCAGATGTGGTCACAGGAGAGTCTCGAGGTTCGCATCCAAATGCTACGGCTACCTAAAATAGCCGTGTTTCTGTTACACACCCCTTAATGAGCGTGCTGTGTTTTTATGTCTTATTCTATTGTGGTTTCTTTGTAACCTCTCAGAGCCGTGATGAAGCTGTGAAGAAGGCTGCTCCAGGCACTGAATATGTGTGCCTCTTCCTGAAACCTAGAAAGCCTGGTACTTTCAGGCTTGTAGTCCGCATCAGATCCGATACCCAAGAACAGAATGCTGCCCCCTTCCCCTTTGCAGCCTCCAGGGCTTACATAGCCTAGATCCCGAGTCACACCTGAAGGATGCTAATGACCAATTTCTCCACACTCCTTAGACTGAAAGGTTGATAAAGTGATATTAATGGTGTCAAGGATGATAATGGTTACTTTAATGGCAAGTCAAACTTTTAATATTTTAAAGAAATTACCTTCACGTTGAGATTATTAAGATGTAGGGCTACATTATGGAATAGAACTGCTATGAGCATGTGAAAGGAATCAATTCAGAAGGAAAAAAAATCACCCTTGGCAAATGCCATTTGCTTCTCTACTCTTTTCTAATTGGTTACTGGGCATGCTCATGAGCATCCATCTGTGAGAAGGCTTCACACAGAGGGTCTCCAACTTGATATGCAGCCAAGTGTGACTTTGAACTTCTGATGCCCCTATGTGGAATTACAGTGCTGGGATTGATTACAAGTGTGCACCATCATGGCCAGTTTGCACCGTGCTGGGAATTGAACCCAGGACCTCATGAATGCTAAGCAACCACTCTACTAAACTGAGCTCCACCCTCTGTAGTGGGAGACTACTCATTTGTTTGCCAGCTGCCTAGATCCAATAATCACCCAGAAATTATATTAATTACAACAGTTTGGCCAATGACTCAGGCATATTTCTAGTTAGCTTTTACATCTTGAAATTAACCCATTTCTATTCATCTGTGAATCACCACGAGGCTGTGGCCTACTGGTAAGGTTCTGGCTGGCAGTTGACATCTTTCTCCCTTGGCAGCTACATGGCGTCTCTGTTGATAGAGATTTCTGTACCGCCTGGTCACGAAGCCGTTCAGTCCCAAAGAAACACGCAGAGGTCTGCATTAATTATAAACTAGTTGGCCTCTTAGCTCAAGCTTCTTATAAATTAATTCTTACATCTTAAATTAGCCCATTATTCTTGACTATGTTAGTCACGTAGCTTGGTACCTTTTATAAGCGAGTCATTCTCTTCTCGCTTCCTCTGAGTCTAGGTGATGACAGTAGAGTGAACCTTTCCTTTTCCCAGAATTCTCTTGTTCTGGTTGCCTTGCCTATGCTTCCAGCCTAGTTGCTCTGCCTATACTTCCTGCCTGCCTAATGGCCAATCAGCATTTTATTAAAATAATACAAGTGACAGAATACAAGACTATTGTCCCACAGCTCATCTTCTTGGCTCTGTCTATCATCTCTCTACATCTCTGTTTGGATTTTCCTCCTGGCTTTACTCTGTTAAGCCATTGGCCAAAAGTAGCTTCTTTATTCACCAATGGCAATAAAACATATTCACAGCATACATATGGAAATCCCACATCACACCTCCATCCCTGGGATATATTATTGCTATTGTGTTTATCATACAGAACATTATTTTCTGTTTCCTTCCTGGCTAAAACTTAAATAATTAGCTTTTCTGCCACTTAGCCATTAGGAAAAATCTAGAACTGATGGTGGTCCAACTTGGAAAGTGGTTTCTTACTATGCTTAACTTCAAAGGAACTTTGAACTCTCAGAAGGCAGGGCCCAGCTTAGGGTTAATCCAGCAAGTAGCACTTCATGTCCTGTTCAGGGTTTGTCTGTATGAGTCTCTGATGAAGTCACCCGTCACAGTCGCATTCTGAAGGGCACATTGCTCTGTGAGGTTGTTCACATTGTTTTCTCTATGTAGTTGGCGTGTTCCGTGACACCAAGAACCCAGTGAACCAGATAGAAACAGTCGCTTTTTTATCCACACCTGCCAGCATGTGCCACATCTAGTTCATGAGTTGGGTCTCTCAGGATCGTATTACTGCTCTTCTCTTCAAGCCAGGAAGGACCTTTGCACAAAGATGGTGGAAGAGCATGCCTTCCCTACTTAGGATTCTCTTGACTTTACCTTCCTCCTCGAGAGAAGAAAGAGAGTGATTCTAGGCCTGGGTTGATGGAGACACAAGGCAGATTGTGGGTCTTATTGGGTAAGAGGTTTATCAGAAGAATTATTAATACCATTGACAGGCAGGCAGGCAGGCAGGCAGGCAGCAAGCCAGGGGCTCTGGAGAGAGTTCAGGCTCTGTCAGAGAGAGCAGGGAATCCCTTCTTGTAGGTCTCAGGGGAAGAGGGAGATTTTATGCCATAGAGTTGGTAAGAAATCCATAGTGCAAGCCTGAAGGCAAACTGTCTCTGATGCCTGGGTAGCAACTGGAGGGGACCCTGCATTTCAGGAAAGACATAGGAGATATGAGGAAGAGGGGCACACATAGTTGAGGTGTACCCTTTATAAGTATAAGTAGCTCTCCAATATACTGAACCTGTGAACTTGTTGGGGGAAAGACAATGGTGTTTTCCTTTCTCCTGGAACCCAGGAACCTGGGAGTCTCTTTGGGGTTTAGAGTCTCAGAGACAAGCTCTGGGTAGGAAGCATGCAATTTCATAGAGGCTTAGGAAAGCTAAAAGCTCCTGTGGTGGGCATGGTCTGGCCACCCTATATCCTCGAACCTAAGAGAAAGAACGGCAGAAACAGAAGCAATGAAATTGCCAGTAGGCATCATTGGGATTTGGTGTGGAGGCTGGGAGCCCTGCTCTGCTAGCTTCAAAGGGAGTCACCTCTTGCATCTCTGAAAGGACATGAGTAATGACATCCTTGTTGTGGCTTCTCTCTGGTCACAGTTCTCCTGTACCACATACTTTTTGAAGGCGTGTGTGTGTGGACAAAGATGTAGGGATTGGCCTGAGTATGCGTGTGTGAGAAAGAGAGATTCCATCTTTCCGATCTTGCTTGAAAGAGTGTTTCTGACAACTCAACTTCTCACACATATGTAAAATCTTTTAGCTGGAGAATACCTTCCACTAAATTGCTCAAGGTCTCTTTTACAGAAGCCTCTTGTGACAATTATTTTCAAAGCTCTATGTCAGGAAAGATTTGTCTCTCTTGAATAATTGACCTGTTTTTTCCTAATAGATAAAAGGTAAGGTAACTCATCGCATTTCCCTTTTTGCCTTGGTTACTGGGAAGCTTGAGTATAAATGCTATTGCTTTTTTCCTCCTTGCTTTTGCTTATATAAAAACTTCACCCTCCTTCCCTTTCTTATTTTTACCTGTAGTTCATCTGATAAACTGACCTCATCCAAATCCCAAATTTGCAAGGTTTGAAGCAAATTAAGAATAATGGAAAGTTATTTACCCGCTGGCTATCTTGAGTTCACATGTGTAGTTTGTGGTGTAGACACTGTGTCTTTCTCTTAGTTCCCGCCCTGGTCAGTCTCTACCTCCCGGGTAAGAAGAGGAAAGGAGGTTCCAGTGGGTCTCAGGATTCAGAGAGCTCCTGGGAAGGAAAGCAACACACTTGCTGATACAGGATGTTTGCTCTTGGGTTTTCTTTTCTGTTTTTAATTTATGGGATAAGAAGCACCTTTGCTTGACTAAAATTTCCATTTACATCAGTAATAACCAAGTTACACATCATTTTACCAAATTTGAAATTGGATTCTACTTCTTCCAAGTGGGCCTTTGGGGTCTGTCATATGGATCATATCCATAAGTCTTGAATTTCTGTGATTGTTTTAGACTTCAAATATTCTGTTTGGGAGTTGGGAAAAGCACCGTACATTTTAGGGATTTGGTGTCCCTCGTACATCTCTTGAAAAGATGAGAACAAAAGTTTCAGGTCAAACTCTGTATCTTGTTTAGAACTTAGAAAATTTGCCAATCACCTGCTCAACAAGAGGAAAACCATCCCTGTCCTGAAAACTTAGCTAACTGCTCGGTGCAGGTGATGTCATGGTTACTGGAGAAGAATCTACAAGCACTAATTTACTAATCCAGCATAATCTGTAGGCATTTGTCCTTATACCCACAGATAAGTGTGGTCTTCACTCTTCATCAAGGAAACATCTATTTACAACACGCAGAGACCACGACAGAAAACCACAGTCCATCAAAATGCAGAGTCATAGAGCCCAGTCCCAATGGGTGTGTCTACAAAACATAAGGTTCACCAGGCGGTAGTGGCACATACCTTTAATCCCAGCACCTGGGCGGCAGAGGCAGGTGGATCTCTGTGAGTTTGAGGCCCTGGTCAACAGAGCTAGGGCTGTTACACAAAAAATACCCTCTCTCAAAAAAAAAAACAAACAAAAAACCCATAAGGCTCAGGGAATACTGAGGAAGAGGGACGGAAAGACTGCAAGGGCCAGAGGATCAGGATTTGCCATGAGATTGTGTCTCCTAGTAATGTCAGAAGTTACACCTAAAAAGTCTCACCAATACGACTGCCCAAACATAAATGGAACAAGGATGGTATCAATGGACATGTTAAAGTGGACAGGGAAAGAGCCCATGAGGCCTGAACGCTACACAAAGAACCATAGGCAACCGAGGAAAGCTGGGAGAAGAAGAGATGGTCTTCCCCGGGGAAGAGCACAGCTATTGATTCGCCAATACTAAAATGGTCAGCCCTGAAAACATATATACAAGTAACATTATACAGTCTGAGCAGGTTATATTTAGAAATGGATGTGAACATATATATGTTCTTTGTGCATGATTGTTATTGTATGCAATAAGAATTAATAAAAAAGAGGCCATGAATTTGAAGAAGAGTGGTGAGGAGTGTATGGGAGGATTTGGAAAGAAGGGAGAAATGTAATTATTTTATAGCCTCAAAAAGAAAAAAATGCCCATCAGAATCTTACATTTTAAGAGGGACTTGGAGAACATGAACAACTATAAGAAAATAACTGTAACCTGCTATGAATTATTATCCTAGTTTCAATTCTGTTGCTATGTTAAAATATAGCAGAAGGCAATTTAGGGAGAAAGAGTTTATTTGGATTAAAATTCAGGGGGGAAATGAATGTGTATATGCTCACCTGCTTGTTTGTGCTCAGCTCAATTTCTCCACTCTTACACAGTTCAGAAGCCCATGCCTAGGGAATGGTGCTGCCCACAGCAGGCTGGGTCTTCCCATATCAACTAAAACAAGCCACCCAAGCATCCCACAGGCCAACACACTATAGATGATCTCTCATTGAGACTCTCTTCCTGGGAGATTCTTGGTTGTGTCAAGGTGACAACACTATCATCCATGCTAGGATAGTAATAAAATCTTGGTATTCGTACCCTGACTTCCAAGATTTTTTTTATCAAGACCATTATTGAGCAATGACCATATTTTTCCTTAGACATAAACTTGTTCCAAGGAAATTTGTAGTCTAATATAAAGCAAGATGATTTAGATGGGTAACTAGCTTCTATGTGCCATCCATTTGTATTCAACCCATTCCCAGTCATGATCTTGGGGCTGGAGAGATGGCTCAGCAGTTAAGAGCACTGATTGCTCATGCAGAGGATCCGGAGTTCCAGAGGACCCAGAACCCACATGTCAGCTCACAACTGTCTGTAACTCGAGTTCCAGGGGATCTGACACCTTTACACCAATGCACATAAAAAAAGATAATTTGGTCTAGTGAGCTACACAAACACACACACAGACACACATGGGCAGAGGAGGGGAAGACTTGCATTTTATAGATGGGAAAACCCAGGAGCTCAGAGGTATCCAAGGTTGCTTGGGCAAGTTTTAGAACTCCTTCACCAGCATTCTATTTCTCCTAGGTGGTGTTTGTATTCTGGCTTGCTGTGCAGCCCAGAATGGTTACATAGATTAATCGGTCTTAAGTGATTCAGGAGCACTGAGTAAACATGGGCGTGTATACACAAATGAACAGTCACGTACCCCACAGCTTCCAGCCCTGGATATATTTGAAGAAGGGTGCTTTAGGAAGAATTTTAAAAGCTAAGCTCCAGAAGTATGAGTTTATGCAGCAGTCTTATTAATATTCTATGAAACTATTTAAAATTGATGAGTACACTACATTGTATCACTAAAAATCCAGAGGAAAGGAGTGATTCTTTTTAAGTATTGGTGCTGCTCAAATGCCGGGTCCAAGCAATTCCTAAAGCAAACAGTGAACTGTTTTAGGATTTCCATATAATCACTAATGTGATTTGTAAAAGGAACACAAGTAGAGAGGAGTGAGGCTGCTCAGCAGGGAACCATATGGATCACTGTGGGAGCAAACATCCACGTGAGGATCAGGTTTGGGGGATTTTTCCTGGTTGTCTTTGAATTATCTAAAGCATTGTTTCTGAACTACTTTTTTAGAAAACATAAATAAGATAGACACACAGATGTCAGCAATGTAAAGAATTACAACACAAGAAAAGAATCTAACATCTGCGCCATGGTGATGCACATCTGTAATCTTAGCACTCTGAAGGCTGAGACCAGAGGATTGTGAGTTCCAGGCCAGTCTGGGCTACATAGTAAGGTCCTGTCTCAAAAACAAAACAAAACAAAAAAAAAAAAAAAACCAAAAAGAAACAGATTCCTCATTGTTGATCCTCATGGTTTTTCAAAACAATAGTCCTACTGTTGCTTTTGTTTGTAGAGGCAACAGGGAAAGACCAAGGTCTGATTGGCCTGGGCTCACCAGAAGTATGTATGATCTGTACTGTTGCTCCTTGTCCACTTTCCCCTCTTCTCCTTTCTTAGGGAGTCTTGAACCCATTGCTAAGAAAGTACCCTGAAGTCTCTGAATAATTTCTGCTTTTGTCAGCCCCACTTTGCTCCAGACTTTATGTAAGAGAAACCCAAGGATTATTTGCGTTGCAAATTCCAGTGGTTTGCATGGTAGAAGAAAGCCCAGGCTGCCTTTCGTTAGGGAATTAAGAGTGGTTTGTATCTTGTACAAACATTCTTCTTGTTCACTAAGAGAAATGTAATGGGATATACAGATGTGGAATTCCTTCAGTTTTCTGAAATGTGTGACCTGCTGCCTCTCAGGAGAAACCCAGAGGAGACAGGGCAGGAACCTGAGAGGTCTTCTAGGTTAGTTTAGTAAAACTGTTTTGGAATGAGTCCAAGAGTAAATATTTAGTGCAGGACATATGTGTGGCCTCTGTTGTAATGATTCAGCTCTATCAAAGCAGCCACAAGGAAGTGTGATTGTATTTCAGCAAAACTTGACTGATAAAAGACTAACAGCATGCCAGGTTTGGGCAATGTGGACCATGGTCTAGAGCAGTGGTTCTCAACCAATTGCTGCGACCCTTCCTTTCCTCATGTTCTGCTGACCCCCAATCATAAAATGATTTCACTGCTACCTTATAGCTTTAATTTTGTTACTGTTATGAGTCATAATGTAAATTATCTGTGTTTTCTGACAGTCTTAGGCGACCCCTGTGTAAGGGTTGTTCAACCCCCCTAAAGGGTCGAGAACCACTGTTCTTGAGTGTAGACCAAACTCTTGCCAATACAGAGTCCCCTTCAGAAGGACTCAGAGTGTCTTAAATCTGGGTAGCTTTTCTTGTATGTTCTACACTGTGTTTCTTTGAAATTCTTACCCTACTGCTATCATCACCAACTCCAACCTGGACTGTAACAGACACATCCTAGCTGGTTTCTCTGGTTCTACCTTGCCCTTTCTATTGTATATTCCCATGTGGCAGCCCATCCTCACCCTGAGTCATTCTAATAAAGTGGAAACAAAATCAGACCATTCTTCAGTTCAAGTTTTGACCAGTATTCAGAATAAATCAAAATGTTTTACCTTGACCTTATGGCAATAAACCTTATCCCTATTGTTTCTCGAACCTCTTTTCCTGCTACCCTTTGGCCACACAAACTCCTCAGTGTTTTCCAAACAAGCTATGTGTGTCCTCACCTCAGGGCCTTTGCGTTGGGTTTCATTTCTTCTGCCAGGCAAGACCTGCTCTCTTCCTTCATTCAGATTTCTGCTTAGCTGTCACCATTTCTGGGAGGCCTCCTCCAATTGCTTTACCTGTCATACTCCATGCCTTGTTTTGTGTGTGTGTGTGTGTGTGTGTGTGTGTGTGTGCATGTGTGTGTGTGTCTGATTTACTTTATTTCATAACATCCAGCACTGTCATCATAAATATATGTGTGTAACTCTTTTTATCATTTGCTCTCAAACATGCCAGTTTTACAGTGTAGAAATTTATGTGCCCTGTTCACTTGTAGTTCCTATGCCTGGGGCAGCAGCTTGTGTATATCAGGTCCTCAATATTTGTTGGATACATGATGAATGTGACTGTCCACCCAGCCTTCTGTGGGACAACCCTTCTGTTCATAGGGGCAAGCTCTGCATTTCTCCCAGATCTCCCAGTATCCAGGGGTGCATCATATTCACACCCATGTCATTTCAAATTATTCTCATAGGTCCCACACCCCTTAAGTTTGTATTTCACCTCTGCCTGTCCATTGCTTACACCTGCCATGGCCACTCTGTTTCTCTTTAGGGACCTTTATTTCCTGGGGCTTTCCCAGGCTCTAGTAAAAATAGATAAAATGTATGGACACTTGTTTATTTTAGTTGCTCAGCATCTGAATCCCTCCTTGTGTCTGAGGAGTCCCCACTTTTTGAGAGGCCTTGTATTCAGCACAGAATCCGAACTCTTCCTATGCTCCCTTTCCCAGCCCCCTGTGTAGCAAGAGTGCTGGTATGTGCTCTGGGCACCCTCAACCAGATGCCCCAACTAAACATCCCAGCAGAAGCCACTGTGGCTAAGAAGTAGCCACTGCTCCCTGCAGCAGCAAGGACAGTGTCTTAGCCAGGATTCTGAGTGGGATCGTATGGGCATGCTTTAATAGAGGATTGTTACCCAGGATTCTGGATGGGATTGTATGGGCATGCTTTAATAGCGGAGGATTGTTCATGAATTAAGGACATCGTGGGGGTGGACTCAGAAATTGATAGAGATTTCTCTAAAATAGGGTTTGTGTCCCCTTTTTGCTCTTCTATGACATTTTTTTTGGATGTGTAATGGAGTCTGATACATAGTAGGAACAGAAAATTTTGCAAGTCTAATGACGTGGAGACGCCACTCCATTGAAACACGGCAGTTAGGAGTAGTCTCGGCCTTGTTGGTCCCAGCGCTAGGCTTAGTTGGCCTGGTTGGTCCCAGCCAGTTTTGGGTGGTCTCAGATCTTCTGTTTGTGTGGTCTCAGGACGGCCGGCAGGAATACTGCACTGGGTTACCCTCTAGCCTACTTCAGTTTTCCCCTCAGAGATTCTCTTAATCTGAAGGGATTGAAGAGGGCCAGAAATGTATCTTCCACAACCAATTCCAGCTGCCATTGATCATGTGGCCCCTATCTATCATGGGGAAGGGAACTCCTGCCTGCTTTCAGGGGAGACTAGGACGGAGCAGGAGGCTCCAAAGTTGGGAATATTTCTTCATTTAGCACAGAACTGAAATTGTCGAGAAAGTTAAAAATGTGGGACCCAAATATAAAGTGAGTAATAATGGCTACCAAGTACCCCAAGAACGGTAAGAACCAGGTTAAACCAGGCAAGGTGACTGTTACTGTTGTCCAAATGGTGCTTAGGTCTGGGAGAGAGAATATTTTTTTTGTCTACATCAGCTTGGTGAAAACTCAAGGGTTTGACCAGCAAAGCTGCAGGGAAGGAAAAAGTAACACTACGCTGTGTGACCTGCCGCAAACATTTTGCATTTGATCTCAACTAAAAGGCTGAGAAGCTATCGCTGCAAACGTTTTTAAATCCAAAGTTTGATGTAGTTTAACGTGTAGGGATTCATCCCACACAAGTCCATGAATTCCATCATGTTCTTTGCAACTTTGTTTATGATAGCAAATTACTGAAAGGGAATAAAATGTCAATCAATAAAGAGCTAATTGAGTATATTGTGATTTTTCATGAACTAGAGATATATGCATTGGCATGGAAAGGTGTCCGAGACCCGGAATAGCCAGATATAAATAGCACCTAGTGCCAGCTTGCAAAGGCTCATGAGATTGTTATTTCTTTCAGAAAGATATATTCAAGAAAGTTTCCACGGTGATTGCTCTCGGAGGAGAGGACGTATTTGTAGTTGGTAGAAGGAGGAAGATTGCTTTTTTGTTTGTTTGTTTTTTATCCTTGCCCTTTCCTCATATGCAAAGTTAGTTATATTTTTGAAACAAAAAGTAAAATAAAATAGGTATTTTTATTAATCAAGTAAGTGGTTTTATTTTTGTTGTTGTTTCTGTTTGTTGTTGTTGTTGTTGTTTTGCGAGACAGGGTTTCTCTATGTAGCTTTGGACCCTGTCCTGGAACTAGTTCTATAGACCAGGCTGGCCTCGAACAAACAGAGATCCTCCTGCCTCTGCCTCCCAAGTGCTGGGAGTAAAGGCGTGTGCCACCACCTCCCGCCTTTATTTAATTGTTTTTGATAATAATACATTATAAAAAATATAATTCAAAATAGATAAGTCCATATTACTTAGTAGCTTTATTGCCACAATCCTTTTGGAAAGAAATTTGATAGTGTGTGACAAAAGTATATGCATACTAACTTATTTTGACACTATAAAATTGTGTGTGTGTGTGTGTGTGTGTGAGAGAGAGAGAGAGACTGAGGCTGTGGGTGGTGTATGCACAGGTCCATGGGAGTTTGCACAGACGCAGAGGCCATTGTAGGACATTGGGTATCTTGCTCTATTGCTCTCTGCCTTGTTTCCTTGAGACAGGACCTCTCACTGAGCCAGGAGCTGGGCTGGCAGCTAGGAAGTCTCCACCATCCACCTGCCTCACTCCCCACAGTGCTGGAGTTATAGGCACTGGAAGTCAGGCATGGCTTCTCAAAAAGTTATATTTGTATTTATTTATTTATTTGGGGGGGGGATTGCCCTCCATTTGAAAGTTAGAGAACATTACCTGTGGCAGTTCTCCCTCTACCATGTGGTCTTGGGGATCAAACTCAGGTCATGAGACTTGGCAGCAGGCCCCTCACCTGCTGGGCAATCTGGCCAGCCTGTGATGGTTAATCTCGATTATCCACTTGATTGAATCTAGAATCAGCTAAGACACATGGGCAGGTCACGAGTGCATTCCCAGGACGGAAGGGCTGCTGACATCAGAACCCAGCTTCTTGGGCCTTTCAGCATGAACTGGAGCTCAGATGTTCCCAGGAATTCTCCAGGCTTTCGGTGCCACACTGCGACTCCTGAAGTAGCCAGTCTCACGGATCGAGCAGCTGCTTGGCCGTTATCTTCCCCGGTGTACAGACAGGCTTTGCTGGACTACTAGGCCCTGTGGTGTAAGCCAATCTAATAAACCTGCTTTTGTGATATATATCCATTGAGTTGGTTCTGTCTCATCAGGGAAGCCAAATACGATTATCATTTAAAGTGACAGACACAAATATTTTGTCATAAATATCTTTATAATATTAATAGGAGAAAGTCACACAGTGGATAGAACAGTCACAACCATGTTAGAAAATTTATAGAAAAAAATACCAACAGCAAAATGCCTTTTTTTTTTTTTTTTGAGACAGGGTTTCTCTGTAGCTTTGGAGCCTGTCCTGGAACTAGCTCTTGTAGACCAGGCTAGCCTCGAACTCACAGAGATCCTCCTGCCTCTCGAGTGCTGGGATTAAAGGTGTGCGCCATCACCACCTGGCCACATTTTTCAACTTCTATAAAATAAATGTTTATTATTCTTGGTGGGAAAGTCTTCTCTAAAGAAGGAAATGAGATGCATTTGGTATGATTTGCTCATAGGCGCTTACTCAGGCACTAAGTTAATCTACCACCTCAATTTCTAAATTAAACACTCACTTATCATTTCTAAAAATTGGTTATAGCATTTTGCCAAGAATCAGTCATCAAACTTGTCGATCTTTATTATCCGAAGACGTTAATTACTCATCGTCAAGTGATGCCAATCTTGTCTTCTGAGTAACGATTGACATGCGTCTTCCTTCCTCCACCCCCACTGTCGACTCTGGCAGAGGCCTCGATCCTAACCACACTTTGCCCGACTTGCTTCTCTTCATTCTGTTTCCCTCAGCCACACGGGATTCACAATGCGACCTGCATTATTAATTTGCCTAAATCACTCCATTACTCTCCTGGCTCCGGAGCAGAACAACGTGAACTTCTCAGTGAGTCTACAAGGCCCTTCTCACCTGTGCCATCTCACTTTCAGTCCTAAGAATATAATAATTTTCCTGCTTCTTGGGGCTCCCCTGCCACTCCACACCCCCATACCTTTGCCTCTTATGAAACTTTCTGGCTACTTTTCCACCTTCAATCGGTTCCTGCAGGAGAGATGGCTCAGGTTCCCCATTGTTATGGTTTGGATATGAGCTATATTCCTAAAAGGCTTGTGCACTGAGGTCTTGGTTCCCAGTACAGTGGTGTTTAGACCTGAGGATCTGAGGAAGTTTGAGGGTTCTGACTTCATCAGTGGATGAGCTTGTCCCTGCTCCCCTCCTATCTCGGATTCCTGGCTCTGACGAGGTAAGACGCTTCACACGACTGCACGCTCTTCTGCCATGCTATTCTGCCTCACTACAGGCCCACGGCGACGGAACAAAGACGGAAACCTTGGAAACCACGAGGCGAGATAGCTCTTCCTCCTTTAAAATAGCTCTTCATCTCAAGATACACCTGCGGATGCAGCTTCAAAACCACTTTCCCAAAGCAAGTACAGCAACGCTACTTGATACATTCTCGAGGTATTTGCATATGCAGTGAACCCTCAAGATAGCCTGCCAAACAGGAAGGAAACACATCATCCCCATTTCCCCTGTAAGAGCGGGAAGAGTAAAGACACACTGGGTTGCCCTTGCCTAGCTCAGAGAGCAAAGTCAGGACTCGGGTGTTCTGACCTCTGAGAATTTTCTCTTCCATCTTCATTTTCTGAGCTGTAAAAGCTACATAGGTAGATCTGGGACTATCCCTCAGTGGTAGAGAATGCTTCTTTAAAATGCATGGGGACATGGAGTCATCTCCAGTACCGCTACCCCCCTCCCACACACACCACACTTAGTGTTGTGTGAAACTGTTCTTGGCAGACATGAATAAATGTCTACCTACCTCAAATAGGGAACTGACCAAAGAGTGATGTAAGGATACCACCAAAGTCCAACTTGTTAAGGTTATCTACAGGAATATGGATGAGGGGATCCATACCATAGCAGAAATAATTCAAAGATGGTTGCATCACCAAAGTCCACCTCAGCATGGGTGACAGCTCACAAGAGCTGGGAGCCTGGAGAGCACTGCATCACCTGCAGTAGCTCAGCAGACTGGAGAGTGTCCTTTCCAGGAGGCGCAGTTGGTTCAAGTCCCTCCAGGCTGGTCTGCTTCTTCCAGGCAGCTTGGCTGATCTGAGAGTGTTTTCCCCGGCACTCCTTATCGCCTATATGTCCTTGGGGAGGGATGGGCCTAGTGATTCCTGTCAGTTTCATGGACTTTCTGAAGCTATTGAGTTGTTTACTTCCCTGCAGGATAGAGCATTTCACCTTCCCTTATAACATCCTATTACTTCCCTGTAACCATCCTGTATCATAGTGAGCTCACTGCTCAGGACATCCTGGGGTTACATCTCCCTTTTTAACATTCTGTCTTAAAATACTCTGTTGTTTCACATCTTGGGTCTTAAAGAACCTCACTTAAAAATGGAAAGTTTTAATCTAGAAGGAAATTGCTACATGATACAACATCACATACAGATGCATGTGCATGCGCACACACGCGCTCATACACAAGAGATGAAACTGGGGATCACTGATGAGTTGATGGGAGGGAAGAGACTCTAGCTGATAGATGATTGAGAGAACTAGACTAAAAGTTTATTCTGCCTATGTAAATACCGTTTATTGAATTCTCACCCTGTTTTCAATTCTATGCTAGACACGTACTGTAAATTGCCTTACCTAGAAGATAACAGACCCAAGTCTGCCTAATTTGAATCCCAGACCTACTGTTCAGTGTCTGGATCTGGGCATGCTGTAGTTTCTCCGTCTGTAATACAAAGCTGATAAAGGTATCTCCCTCATGTGACTATGGCTCATACTTAGCCTAAGATGGTGGTTTTTATTTATTTATTAATTACAACTGCGTTAGTTATTTCTATCACACCCTCAAGTTGCCCAAGACTACATATGTTGTAAGTGATAGCCCTAGGCCAAGCTAGTTGGATTCTGAATCTCGTGCTCTTTCTACATTCAGAAAAGTCTAATGGCTCAGGGAGAAAGAGAGCCTGGAGGTCATGAAGTCATTGGCCAACACTTTCTGTTGGCGATGTTATCTTGGGCTGGTTGCTTAACTTCTTTCTCAGTGGTGGTTTCGACATCGCTAAATGATCAAACAGGCCGAGAGATGGCTCAGGAAAGATGGCTCAGCAGGCAAGACCTTGCTGCCAGACTTGGTGACCGGAGTTTGATCTCTGGGACCCACGTGGTGGATGTAGAGACTTGAATCTAGCAAGTTGTCTTCTGATCTCTTCACATATGCCATAGCATGTACACACACACACACACACACACACACTGATTAAATGCAATAAAATAATGATCAAATATAGCATGTTATATAGTATGTTATATACTGATATAGCAAATGACCTCATACATTAAGTTTGCTTATTGTGCTACCAAGATTCTGAGACTTTTTTTTTTTTTGAGACAGAGTCTCTCTGTGTAGCTTGGGCTGTTCTGGAACTCACTCTGTAGACCAGGCTTGCCTCTGTCTCTCGAGTTCTGGGATTAAAAGGCTTGTGCCACTATGCTTGGCCTAGGTACTGAGATCTTGAAGGATGTAACGACAAAGAAGGATGTGGGACTCTCTGTGGCAGATGTGTAGATGGCCCAGGATCCAGGTAGAGACAGAGCTGCCATCACAGCCTGGATATGTGATATGTGGGGCCTTTCCTGCTGTCTTAACAGAACAGCAGGAAAGAGAGGGGAGAGAGAGAGAGAGAGAGAGAGAGAGAGAGAGAGAGAGAGAGAGAGAGAGGCCAGTCAGCTGACATGACTGATGTATTTCCTCACATACTTTTACTGTCTTTAAAGTGCTAGCCACTAGCTCTCAGTCATGACACCGATTCCTACTAACTTTACATCGTGGTCGTGGTGGAGGCTTTGAACTTTTGATCCATGTTATTGATGAAATTAATAAGATATAAATGATGACTATTTTCTAACCTGACTGGAGAAGGGGGGTCATTACTAATTCAGTTGGGACTTTAGGACGTGTCGAGTGCTATTACAACAACTGTCAGCCATAAATCCTTGTCTGCCGAGTAGAACCAAGGCATAACAAAAACTCTGTTGACTGCAACACTCCTTAGTCTACAAGGTGCAAGCGAGGTAGCAATGATGCTTAGATATTTGTTAAGAGTTGGTGGCCGAAAACATTATATTCTAGAGATATTCGTTCCTACTTTTCTTCTTGAAATTTAGGGGTGGGAGATAGAAAATCAGAAGTTCAACGTCATCCTAGGCTGCATTATAGTGAGTTCAAGGCTAATCTGGAACATATGAGATGCTGCCCCCCGAAGTGATTGTCTGAGGCCTTTTCTTACCTCTGAGTCCAGGGCCTTGCACACTCCAGGTAAGCACTTCAGCACTGAGCAAGACCTCCAATTCTGCTTACTTCACATAGTTCCCTGGCTAGCAGTCTCCAGTCAGGAACCTTAAGGTCATTCTACCCATTGTAAAGCTGCCATTTCCTGTAACTCAGAGTCCGTAAGGCATCAGTGACTGATTCTCAGGTTACAGCAAGCTCAGAACAAATGGCCTTTGTTTTTCTTATTTGTTTTATGTTGATGAAAATAAGGACAAGATTCTTAGCTTTCAAATATCAATAGAAAATACTTTTTTAAAAAACAAAATAGCCATTGGGAAGTATGAAACAAACCTACAGGTTTTGCTCACAGACTAGCAGCTCAAAATAAAATCGATGCATGGTGAGTATAGAAAAGGAATATAGAAGTCGTATGATGTAGTCACATGGCGTACCACACTTCATCAATGAGAATAATATTAAATGTCACTTTAAAAATAGCCAGTGGGAAGTGGAAGCAAATAGGTAATGTCTTAGGCTGACAGGACAGCTCAGTGGGTAAGAGTGACTGCAGGCCCGATGGCCTGAGTTCAGCTCCCCGGATGCACATAACAGAAGGAGCAGGCTGGGTTCCACAAGTCATTGTCTAGCTGCCACACGCCTCAACCCTATACAAAAGAAAACAAGATTTCTACTGCAATAAAAACATTCATCTCATTTCTCTTTCCAACCACATTTCTTCTGTCATGAGAAAAAAATTGCCACTGAAATGTTCTGTTCCCTCCTCTGCCTCCTTTGGCTCTTTTGTTGCTTCTTTTCTCCAGTCAGCTTTATTTAACAAGTCTTCTGCTTTGAGGGGGAAAAAGTGCATCGCTTTCCTCACGTTTCGCTAAGCTGCAGGACCAGCTACATCATTTGTGCAAACTGAAATGCAAGGTCTTCAGTGCAGAAGTCGCCGGCAACGTGACACAGAGGCGGCTGAACACAGACCTTGCTGCTGATGCTTCGGAGGCCAGGCCACGTACCTGGAAAGCCAGCCCTGCCAGCCAGAGAAACACAGCCTGGAAAATAGCTCTCCTGTTCCTTGGCTTCCTTTCCCCTCACGCTGCTAAGAAAATAAACTCTGAAATGCACCTTTCTTTTCATAGCAAACAAAACAAAACCGAAAACTAACCAACCAACTAAACAACAACAACACCCCCCCCACACACACACACACCAAAAAAAAAAAAATCCCAAACCAAGAAAACGAGCAGTTTGTTTTCTGGTCTTTCTCTCCCGGCTCTTCGACATGGACTGCAGAGGGACCAGGCCCCGAGAGCAGAGGGTCTTCCTCCTTGCTTTGCCTCCAGCAGCAGCACGTTCTCATCTCTGACTCTGGAGATCCTAAAACCCAAGCCTTGGGGACCTCCGGTGAGCTTTTCCGGAAGGCTGGGCGGCCACCTAACAGCAAAACTTCGATGCTCCCTTTCAGCAAGAATAGAAACCTGTCGGTGACGGATAAACATCAGACACTGGAAGTCCGCAAACTGGGTTAAATGAATCATTAGATACTCTGTTATTTGCTAAAAATAATAACAAAAAAAATGTGCATCGACTAGCAAGTGGCCATGAATATTTAACCACAGCTGATGCCATTTTTTTACATGCGGAGCACTGCAGCTGTTCTAATGTACGACAAAGACGGAGGGGGCACTGGAGACGAGGAGGCTGCTACTGTCTCTTTACTGTAGAGAGTCAGCCTTTTTTTTTTTCAATCAGGAAAAAAAAATGAAGCTATGTTGTTTCATGGTTTCAAAATACCAGTTTTCAGCAAATAAGACTAGATGATGATGCTTCAGTAAATATGAATATCAGACAAGAGTTCATACTCATTGTCCTCTGGAAATCAGACAAATTTCACTACTCATCCTCCTCTGGAATATTGATTGGTATAAGGTTTAGGCAATATGAATCCATAAAAGACCTGAAACTCTTTCAGAACAAGATTAAACTACGACTATTTTCTATAAAACTAAAATGGTATATAAGATTACATAACACACACAATCCAAGCATCCTGAACTCAAATGTAACATCTCTACTTTTACTACCAGTGAGGTTTGAGCAAAGTGGGGTACAGTGCCCACTTCATGCTTTTTAAAATCTTGGGCCACCAGAGATCAAGGCGCTAATGGGACAAATCACAGCCTGGCTTGTCTCCCTTCAGCTCCACTATGATATGGGCCTCGCTAGGGCCACTGGGGACACTTCTAGCCAGTGTGTTCCCATCACCTTCCTTCAACTCTCCTGTCTTAGAAACATTTACCTTCCTAAACCCATTCACTAAGCGCAGCCTTGATATGGAAGACTGTTCATTAGGCTTTACAAATTAATTAAGATAATTCATGGATGTCCTCCTGAATGATAATAATGAAGGCTGCTTAATCACATTGTCTATCATCTCCATGTAGATGCCATGTAAGTCCATGAGCCTCATATTAACTGATAAGAAAACTGAACCTCATAGAGGTAAAGTGACAGCCGAGAGGTAGTGGCGCATGCCTTTGATCCCAGCACTCAGAGGCAGATCTTTGTTAGTTCGAGGCCAACCTGGTCTATAGACTGGTGCCAGGACAGGCTTCAAAGCTGCACAGAGAAACCCTGTCTCAAAAATAAGAAAGTAAATAAATAAATACAAACAAACAAAAGAGGTAAAGTAACATGTTCAAGGTCACGGAGCTATCACCCCGTTTGGTTATGTTCGCAATACCCAGCCGGGCTTGGAGAACATATCTTCTGGTTACTAGTTCTATCATGCCTTCAATCTAAACAAATATTTATGGACATATCTACTTTCTCATCATTTTGACAAATACCTAACAGAAACAACCTAAAGAAAGATTGATTTTGGCTCATGGTTTGAGAGGCAGACAGTCCACTCTGGAGGGGAAGGCTTGATGGAGTTTCATCTATCCATGATGGCTTGATGGAGTTCATCTGTCCATGATGGATGTGATAGAAACATACCTCAGAGACCATGAAACAGAATTTGGTAGTGGGGCTGGGCTGTAACCTCAAAATCTAACTCCCAGTGACCCACTTCCTCCAGCCCCCTCCCCTTAAATCACAACCAACCAAGATAGCACAACTAACTGGAAATCAAGTGTTCAAACCCATGAGCTAGTGGAAAACCCTTCATGTTCAAACCTTAACAGTTGGGTCATAGCGACATGTAAGGCATTGTGCTGAACAACAAGGGGGTGCGAAGAAATTATAAAAGCCCTTTTAAAGAAATTTCTATGGGGCCAGCCAGATGGCTCAGCAGGTAAAAGCCCTTGCCACCAAGCCTGAGAATCCAAGTTTGAGCCCTGAGACCCACTGGTAAGAGAGAACTCTCACAAGTTGTCCTTTGAAGTCCCCATGTGTGCTGTGGCACATGTAAGCCCACTGTGTTCAGTTACAGCCAGGTTCAGGGGCCTCCTCATTTCTGCCTCTGGACCACTTCCTCTAGGCATCTTAAAGTAGCGCTTCAATGTAGTCCTGTACAAATAAATAAAATAGAAAATTTTAAATAAAATAGTAGTGTCAAGGGGCTGGCAAGATGGGCCAGTGGGCAAAGCTGCTGCTCTGCAAGCCTGATGTCTCAGTTTGATCCCCGGAACTTGAGGTGGAAAAGAAGAGAACCGGCTCTCAACAGCTGTCCTCTGACTGCACTCGTGGGCAGTGCCTCCCTTTCTGCCCCCCGTCTCACAAACACATAGCAATAATAAAATAAATTAAACATGGTTTCTAAAACAATCTTCAGCTCTTGGTCCTTTTAATACCTACTGCTTGCTGACACATCGTGAAAATAATTTATTTAAGCCTCTTTGGCACAAAGTATTTTTAGCTAGTCTCTATTTTGTGCAGAACCACATTCAATTCCCCTGCAAGCTGCTTCAAGGACCTGGTCTAGAGGAGACAGTGAGGATGTCCTGAAGGCAGGGGTTTGAACCTGGCTGGAACTGAACACAAGGGGCTTGCTTCTTGGTGACTGTTGAGACAAAATAAGCATGACCAAGACATAAAAGAGCGGGGAAAGATTTATTACCTGCAGCGGGCAAGGAGGCCAAGGGAGCCCTTTCCACACCAACGCTGGCCTCCAACAAAGGAAGCACGGGGCTTTCAGCCAGGAAGGAGCCAATCCATATTCACAAGGAGCAGGCCCATTCCTAAACGTGTTCAGTTTAAGGTCACAGAGATTAAAGTGACGGACAGGAATGCTTCCGGGCATGCGCATCTTGCACCATAAAGTTTTAGCTGAAAATAAAACAAAGGCTGCTTCATGATGCAGTGACCCCGGAGCCACCCCTGAAGCTGCCTTACTTAATGGCTCGTAGTGTAGTGAACAACTAGCCTTACTTCCTTTGTTCAAATCCCATGATCCATCTGCGTCACACTTTTCTTACCTGTAAGCCTAGGAAATAATGGGCTTGTTGGAAATACTCAATGAAGTCAACAAAAGGCCCAGCACTTAGGGAGTATGGAAGAGTCCCACCTTACCACCAAACCAATCCAACGGACCCTCGACTTTGGCCACGCCATCTTGTTGCCGCCCTATGGACACCGTCACACAATCCTGCGTTCTTAAATGTTCTCCTCAGGCTAGAGAACCCTGCCTGTGCCACACCCGTCTCCCATAGCAAAGTCGTACTCGTCCTTAAAACCCCCGCTGAAGGCTTGCTGCTTCCCTGTGGCTCTCCCAAAGCCATTCGCTCTTATATTCCTGAAGCACTTATTGTCTCGTGTCATGGATTTAATAGACCATGCTGTTATTAAACTTTTCATGCTTGTCTTACCTCCCCAAAGGTGCCGTAAGCTTCTTAGGGGGCAAAGATGAGGCCTTCTTCTCCTCTGCACCCCCCACTGAGATGATTGCGGCACGACACCAGTGACGAGTGTTCCATAATGACAGGCAGCCCGTATGAAGGAAGGCTGCATCATATTGCGTTTTGTTAAATTATACTGGTTCGCCTGGGGGCTTGAAATGTGAGAAAATTATATTGCCATGTCTCGTCTCTCTGACGCAGTTTGCCTTTAAAAATATTAGCCGTCCAACCTGTTTTGTTTTCATATGGACAGTTTTTCGTCTCCGGTATTTCATCGTACCACTTAAAATCCGATTTGAAGATAAAAAAGTATTAAAACATGTGTCTCAAATGGGTGGGGGTGGGGAAGCACAGCTATGACTAATGTCTTCAATTTATAGTATATCCAATTTGGAGAAAACCATGCTTTTTCATAAGGTTGCATAACTGCTAACAAAAACATTTTCAACCCCAGGATGTGTTTGGGAGGGGGGGAGTTAGCCCTTCACTGAACTAGGAAAAAATGTAAAAACCCAAGAGCACAGCTTTTCTCGGTATGCATATGCCCTACACAGAGACAGCACTCAAGTGCACGTAAGATGCAACGTCCTCTCCTCATATAATGTGAGATGGGGGGTAGTAAGTCAATTGACCCATTCTCACTGAGCGTAGTACATTCTAATTCTGGCTGGCTGGCCTTGCGCACTCTGTCAGTATTGCCAACTATTAATCACGCGTGCTAGCTATCAGCCTCAAGAATGATTAAAGGAGATGAGTGAGAGATGAAGTCACATATATCACTATTTCTATCTGTTCTGGATTAAATAAACAGGCCTGTGTGTTATCAACTTCCTAATATTCGTTGTTAGAGTTGTTTGGAAGTAGAATGGCCTCCCAAATGAATCAGGAGCACTAGAACTCCAGTTAATTTGTTGACTATCAACTTACAAGGAAGTAAAGCAGGTTGCGCTGGTGAACACCTGAAGTTGATACTGCTTAGTGGTCTTTTCCATGGTCATAAATGAGGTTGTAACATCTAGGCTAGGGTCAACATGTCAAATGAGTTTGACTTACAGATGAACTAAGGGCTAAGGATGTAACTCAGTTGGTAGGGGGCTTGTCTAGCAAGCACGAAGCTATGGGTTCTACCACATAAACCAGGCATAAGTGGTACATGACTATAGTCCCAGCTCTCAGGAGGTAGAGAAAAGAGAATCAGAAGGTCAAGATCTCAAGTTGTTCGTCAAGGGAGTCTAAATGACTCCCAAAACAATGTAAGCTATTGCTATTGCCCTGGATTGTCCTCCAGAAGTTGAAGATGAATCCCTATTGCTAAAGACACCATGTACTTCAGACATAGGACTCTGAAGAACAGAGCTAGCTCTGACTTGAAAGTCTCTTACCAGAGGTGCTATGCAAGCCTTTATGGGAAGAAAGCATTCAAGAGTCCTTCCCAGCTGTGCCGACTATGAACCTCAACAATGGTCAGCACAGCAAGATACCCCTAAAGGTGCAACAGTGGAACCAACATCTTGGCAGTAACCAGCAGCTCTCTGAGTGGTCTTAAGGCCTCTTTGTCAGCAGGGAAATCATGCCTATTACTATAAAATTAGCCAGCCAACTGTGGTAGTGAGGTCATAGATCTTTGAGAAGAATCTACTAGTGCCAATTTTATAAACCAGTGTAATTCTTAACTGCATTCTAACTGCTTCTTCTTACACCCACAGGTAAGTCACTTTCATCCCACATCAAGGAAGCTTCTCGTCACTGCTGATGGAAACAATTACACAAAGCCACAGCTAGTCAGAATGCAGAGAAGATCTGACTGTGGGGTGCTCAGACCCAGTTATTATATCTATGATGTAACCCCTACACTCAAGGCACAAGGAACATAGCAAACAATGAGCAGAAAGGCTGTAAGAGCCAGCAGACCAGGAAGTCTACTTCAAGATTGAGTCTTTTGTACATGACTTAAATTTGCACCCATGAAGTCACAACAAATGACAAAACCAGTTGACATGCCAACACGGATGGGGAAATCACACAGGACCCCACCCCTAGATGAAGAGTTCTAGGCAATTAAAAATTGGAGAGAGAGAGAGAGAGAGAGAGAAAATTAGCCTTCACCAGAAATGTACCCTCTAAAGTCAGACCTAAAAAACACATACAAGCAACACCAAAAGGATTCAATAGCTTGCATTTATATATTTACCCACATATATATCTATGTAAAAATAGTTAAAGAATAGGAATCAGGAGGACAACATAGGAGGGGTTGGAAGGGGGAGAGGGAAGAGGAAAATGATGTAGTTATATTTTAATTAAATAAAGAAGTTCAAGATCAGCCTTGGCTACATAATGAGTTGGCGGCCAGCCTGGGATGCATGAGTCTGTCTGGGGAGAAGAAACTAACTGAACAAAGAATGTATAATTTCAATCACACAAAAATAAAGCTCTTTAAAATTCATGAACTATAACATCGATAATCCAGGAGAAAGGTTTAAAACTCTCAGTTGCATAACTGTTCAAATTATTTATTCATTTTTAAGAGTGAAAAAAAAACCCATGAAAGTAACCCTGTTGTCTCTGCCAAGCTAATAAGAACAGATCTTAAGTCGTAAACATGTACTTTTTTCCTTCCCTTACAGATTTATTTTGCTACTGAAGTGAGATATGAGAATTAAGATCTATAAAGTAGAGTTTTTAATCGAAGCACACACAAAAAAAAACCTGTTTTTGAGGACAGGAATGAATCCCGACACTTTAATTATGAGTTCAGTGGAAAATCTGGGAGGAGACTGTGAACTTGAACATTATTATGTTGTCCTTATGGAGACTGAGTTTGAACAACACTATGTTATAATTATGAATTGTAAAGGATATCAATTTGTTGAAGAAACGGTGAATTACTTAGCAAACGTATAGGACTCTGTCTCCTGGTAGTCGGGAGTAGTCCCCATAATTTACTTGATTAAAAAACCTGAATGTTGGAAATTTATAAAGAGACATAGTTTTTTTTAAAAAACAACATTATAGTGGCTAGATTTTTCTTAGCAATTCCAATCATGCTCATCATAATACCATTTGAAATATGAAAAAACTAGAAGTGGAGCTGGAGAGATAGTTCAGTGGTTAAAAGCACCGGCTGTTCTTCCAGAGGACCCAGGTTCAATCCCCAGCACCCACAGGGCACATGCAAATACATGAAGGCAAGACAAAAAAATACACATACAATAAAATACACATGCAACATAATACAATAAAATATGCATACACAATACAATAATATACACATCCAAAACAGTACAATAAAACACACATGCAACATAATACAATAAAATAAAAAAATTAAAAACTAAAAGCAGTCTAAGTACAGGAATGCATAAATTATAGTGGATTTAGCTGGTGAGTTAAGGATAGATACAAATAAGTCAACAAACTGAAAATGTGAATTCTTTTTTTTTTTTTTTTTTTTTTGAGAGAGAGTTTCTCTGTGCAACAGCCGTGGTAGTCCTGGAACTAGCTCTGTAGACCAGAGTGGCCTTGAACTCACAGAGCCGAGTGCTGGGATTAAAGGTTTGTTCCATCACACCAGCAAGGATGAAGATTCTTAAAAACTGTCCAAGGAAAGCAAGGGGAGATAATACACAGAAATGTGATGGAATTTACATTTGTGTGGAGAGTATGGATTTTTATTTTTCCTAAGTTGTATTCTATTTTATGTGTATGGGAGATTCGCCTCCATATGTTTTAATGTGCCACATGTGTGCAGTGCCACAGACACCAGAGCAAGGCATTGGAGCTCCCAGAACTGATGGTTGGTTGTGAGCCACTATGTGTGTGCTGGGAATCGAACTCAGGTCCTCTGGTAGAGCAGCCAGAGCTCTTAACCACTGAGCAATCTCTCCAGCTCCCTTTTTTTTTCTTGGTTTTTCGAGACAGGGTTTCTCTGTGGCTTTGGAGCCTGTCCTGGCACTAGCTCTTGTAGACCAGGCTGGCCTCGAACTCCCAGAGATCCACCTGCCTCTGCCTCCCGAGTGCTGGGATTAAAGGCGTGCGCCACCACCGCCCGGCTCCAGCTCCCTTTTTCTAAATCTTGTGCAATGTTTTAAACTCTACTTATAATCTTTCATAATTAATTTGTATTGTTAAAGAACTGTCATGTGTAATATATTCATTAGTTTGAACTTATGAAATTGCCAATTTTCAACCTCTTTTAATCTACCAAAATAGCAATATATGGTTCAGTCTAATAGTGTGTTCTCATTGTCTAACTTAGGAAATGGATCTGCTTGAGAAATAAAATTGCTGATGCCTATTCTTCACGAACTTTTTTGCTGGGCTAGAACCCAAGGCCTTGTGCATGCAAGGCAAGCCTTCCGAGCCAACCCCAATCCCTATCCCTTCTATTCTAAAATGTTCCCCAACATTCTAAGTCTTTTTGAAAATTACCAGAAATCAGTTACTTGAAAAGGAAGTTTAGAAGCTGTGACTCCAAAGTGATTGATCTAGGCTGAAGGGAGCTTTCTCGTTTTTCAAGAAAAGGAATTTAGGTCACCAGTCGTGAATTAAGACAGAGCCATGCAATCACATCTTTTTAAGTAAATTTGAAATTAAGCATCATGTTCATTTTTTAATTATCCTATGGCCAGTATGAAGTAAAACATTCATAATTTAATAAGTAAAGTTGCTTCTAACCTGCTCTGGGAATGACACTTAAATTGCTTCATACTCTGTGATTACCCGGTGATAATTAGTCCTCTAAATATTACGGTAATGAAAACCATGGGCTTAATGAATCATACAAATTCAAGCCGAATCTTTACTGAATATTTAAGGTCAGCATAAAAACTGTTTAACAACTGGTTAGAATTTGAAAAATTATATAGGGCCAACCAAGCTCTACAGCCGTCCACAGGGGTTTTGTATCGCAGACCTAATAAAAAGGAACCGATCAACCTCTGTTTGAGGTAGGCATAGACTTTGTGCTGTAGTGGCTTCTGTTCAGTCCTTGACACTATGGATCAGTGTCTGGCTTTCAGTGAAGTAATTTATAGTCTTTTATGATATGTTTGGCAATAAACTGTAAAAATAGACTTCTTAAAGGAAGAGAGCAAAGTATTTGAGAGTGTGTGTGCACTTGCGTGCGTGTGTGCAGGCACGTGTGCATGCGTGTTCGCACATATGTGTTCATGCTCACCCTGTTGGCACTGAACACTGTGCCCAGGACATGGTAAGTAACAAATAAAAGGTGAGGGACAGATGTTTGAGTTGGTTGAACCAGCTGATTAAAAGGAGAAGTATAAAGAAAGTGCTTGATGAGGAAGCTGTGTTGGTCTTTACCTTGGCTCCGGCCTGTCTCAGTGACTTGGCTAGAGATGAATGGGGCATAATAAATGAATTCTCTAGGGAGTACAATGTTGGTGGGATAAGCCAATGACGTCAAGATGTTAAGCCATTTTAGACTTGGAATGAAGAGGTGAAGGAAAGACTATATGGCAGGAGATATAAAGAAAATTCTCTTCCTGAGTTTCTTGAAACATGAGCTGCCGCTGGTGTATAGTTTTTTTATTTATAAGATTTTGTTTTCTTCAAGGAGAGGCTTATCAGATGTTATCCTCTTTTCAGTGAGCCAAAGACAAGTGGGCCTTTTCCCCTGTGACAGTCTCTCCACCCAACCAAAAGACACTTCCTGTTCTTATTATGAAATCCCCCAAATGTTCAGCCTCACCTTGACCAAGAGTGTGATGCTCTTCTCTGAAGATCTGTTTGTAGGGTGTCTCCCTTTTTGCAAAGAAAGAATCCATGGCAGGGATTTCTTCACTGTGACCACTAGAAGCATCTAGGCTTTAGGCCTGTTTGTTCAATCAATCATACATCAGTTCAGTAAGTGTTGAATGAGAAGCCTGTTACCCCTGCATGCTGTATTAGGCACTTGGATGCAATGGTGAGCAAAACTTGAAAAGGGGGAGCCTCTCCTGGAGCCTACTGTCTGGTCAGAGAAAAAGAGCCACAAGGGAAATGCTGTGCTGAAATCCTTCTAGTTTGAATGAGCAAGGAATGCATATGAAAAAGATAGACTTGGTAGACAGATCAAATGCCGAGGTTATACCCAGACAGCAGCTGCATTTTGGACCTTAGGTGCATAACTCCGCCTGCCTGGACCTCCTTTCTTCATCTATGGAGTGAAGGCTTCAGAGTGGGCATCTTAGGTTCCTATTTTAAGTTCGTCATCTAGGGAAGTCAGGGCAGGAACACAGGACAGGTACCCGGAGGCAGGAGCTAAAGCAGAGGTCATGGAGGAGTCCTGTTTACTTGCTTGTTCCCCAGGGTTTACTCTGTCTACTTTCTCATACACCTCAGGATCAGATACCCAGGGGTGGTACCACCTAGAATGAGCTGGGGCCTCCCACGTCAATCTCTAATTAAGAAAATGCACCACAGGTCTATTCTCAGATAATGCCAACTTGTGTCAAGTTGACATAAAATCTAACCAGCACACTGGACATGGGTTTTAAAAATTGTCGTGGGAAAGATAGATCCTCAGTTAAGAGCTCCTGTTGTTTTTTCCGAGAACCTGAGTTCAGGTTCCAGCTCCAGAGAAATCTAATTATCTATTCTGATCTCTGTGGGCACCCACATGTCTATAGACAGACACACACACACACACACACACACACACACACACACACAAATAATAAAACTAAATCCTTAAAAAATTATTCTTAGCTTTATTGATGTATAATATACATAGATAAAATTCACTCATAACAAGTAAACTAACAAAATTGTGCATCCATCACCACAATGTGATTTTAGGACACTCCTATTATTCCCAAAACTTGTGCCCACACACAGTCCCTTGCCCCATTCAGCAACCTATCTGCTTTCTAGCTCTATGAATTTGCATTCATGCAAAGCAGTGTCCATTTGTGTCTGGCTTTTTCATTGAAAATTGATGTATTTGAGATTTAGTAAGAGTTATTATTGTTGAATTGTGTATCATACTTGAATTTCCTTTCATTGGTGCGTTCTGACGTCCTGTTTCTTTAATCCATCAACTGGACGGGCACATGTTCTATTCCCACCTTTTTCTTTTCTTGCTACAGTGAATACTGACGCTCTGAACCTTTACCCACAAGTCTACATGAGGACATTTGTCTTTGCTTCTCCTTGGCAGATACCTAGGAGTGAGCTTTCTGGGTCATTGTGGCATTCTATGTTTAACTTTTGAGAAACTGCCAAACTGTTTTACAAAGTGGCTGCACCATTTTACATTCCCACCAGCAATTTATGAATGGCCCTGCTCCTCGGTATCCTCACCAATACTTGTTATTTTCTGTTTGTTTTTCTTCAAATTTTATGTTATTTTGCATGTATGGGTGTTTTGCCTACATGTATGTTTGTGCACCATGCATTCACAGTACCTAAAAGTACATTAGATCTCCTATAATTGGAGTTGTAGACGGTTATGAGCTACCATCTGGGTGCTGGGAATTGAAACTCTTCTGGAAGAGTAACCAGTGTTATTAACTGCTGAGCCATCTCTCTAGGCCCTGTCTCATTTTTTTGTTTGCTTGTTTGTTTTGCTTTTAAATGAATCTATTTATTTTTATTTAGGAGTGTGTGTGTGTGTGTGTGTGTGTGTGTGTGAGAGAGAGAGAGAGAGAGAGAGAGAGAGAGAGAGAGATAGGTATACAGGTGCTTCTTGGAAGCCAGCAGAGGATGTTAGATCCCTTGGATCTAGACTTACAGGCATTTCTGAACTGCCTGATATAAGTGCCAGGAATTGAGCTCAAGTCCTCTGAAAGAGCCGGAAGCCCTCTTAGCCATTGAGCCATGTCTCCAGCCCCTGTCTGATTATATATATATATATATAATTTATTGATGTGGCCGTGAGTATGTATGCATGTATACATGTGTGTATGGCTGCCCTTGGGGTGCAGAAGAGGGTGTCTTCTGGACCTGGAGTTATAGGCATTCGTGAGCCACATGAGTGAGCGTTAAGAACTGAACTCCAGTGCACTGGAGGAGGGCACTGAGCTATCTCTCCACCTCCTTACCGTTTTCCTTAACATTGCCATATAAACTTTCAAGTCAAGTAGTTGATATTTTGGAAAAAAAAAGAGAGTAGGAAATTTTTTGTTCAAATATATTTATTTCAATAACATTATTGAGGCATATTTTGTGTATCACATTAAATTTCTAAATATCCGGCTCATTGATTCTTACAGTTAATTTATCAAACTGTACAATCATCACCATAAATCAGTTTTAGGATGCTTTTAGGACACCAGTAAGGTCCCTCCAGCAAATCCAAACTTAATTTCTCCTCACTCTCAATCACTTTCTACCTCTACTTTTGCCTTTTTGGAGTAGTTCATGTAAATGGAATGTTAACTTTTCTCTTAAGACTGCCAAAAGTTATAGATAAAGATTTTGAGGCCCGGAAGGGTGTATCTGTAGTTTGTCCTTCTTCATTTCTAACTAGCATTCTATTGTATGTCTGTATTATGTTCTGTATGTCTGTTCACCAATTTGGTGACCACTTAGGATGTTTCCAGTTTGGGCCTATTGTGAATAATGACACTAAGAGTAATCATGTCCAAATTTGAGTCTAGATATACTTTCATTTCTCTTGGATTAGATGTCTAAGAGTTGAATTCTGGGTAACATAATAAACTTATGATGTTTTTCTAGGAAGTTGCCAAATTACTTTTCAAAAGACTTCACCATTGCATAGTCCATCAATAATATATGTAGATTTCTGTCCTTTTCAACATTATTTATTACCTGTATGTTTTATTACAGACATTCTAGTTGATGTGAAACAGTATCTCCTTGTAGTTGTAATTTGCATTTCACTAATGAATTCTCCATCTATGACTGACTGTTCTGGGGCTCCGTTTGTGCAGACCCTCTGCAGAGAAACACAGTCATGGTGAGTTAAAGAGTGCCATGACTATGCCACACCCATGAGACCGCATTTCAGGCCCTCTACTTGCTTCTTACATTCTTTCTGTCACTTCTTCTGTAATGTTCTCTGATTTAGACATTTTTTTTGATGGGCTGTCTGTCTCATTATTATTGAGTTGTAAAAAACAATATCATACACACACACACACACACACACACACATATATATGCGGACTACAAATCATTTACTAAGAGTTTCGCAAATACTTTGCTTAGTCTATATTACTTGTCCTTTAAGTATCAAAGCCCACGAGGTATTTTATATGGAGTGTGTTGAATCTTCAGAGCAATTACAGTGTTTTTTTCCCCTTTGTCAACAAGACTCATTCATAAGCATTCAACCTGGGGTAAGACGAATTGGCTTTCTTTCCTACTCCAAGAGTATTGGTGCTTTCCACGGTGTGAGGAGGGATGCAACTGATAAGGAAAGTACGTGTGTAAGGAGGAAGGCAGAAACTTGGGAGCACAGTGATGGCGGTGGCCGTATTTTGTTTTTTATTGTTGAGATTATACTATAATTACACTGTAATGAGTATTTTGAACAAATGAATAACCAAAGATTGCTATTGTGGTTGCCTTAAAAATTCTTTTTATAGCTTAAATATTTTACATTCTCTCAAATGCTCTAGAGACCTTCATTATTCTGGTGACGCTCCATAGACACAATGTTTCTAATAAAATGTAGAGACAGAATTCAATTCAGTGGGCTGTGATATATGTGGTATAAGGAAGGCAAAAGTCATTATTTCAAGGTATTTGAACATCATATAATCCTTAATATCAACTATATTAAAAATTAAAAATATTAAAAATTAATATTCTTAAAAGCATTGTTGTAGCAAAAACCCTCTTTCAATTGCGGAACATGTTATGAAACTACCATAATCAAAACTGCATTGTACTTGCATTTAAACAATGGACTGGAAGTAAACTTTACATATGGTATTGACAAGGACCTCAATGCCAACAATGGTGTTAGAGGATTTTATACCCATGAAAAAAGTTAAATTGGAGCCGAGCAGTGGTGGCACATGCCTTTAATCCCAGCGGGAGGCAGAGGCGAATGGATCTCTATGAGTTTGAGGCCAGCCTGGTCTACAAGAGCTAGTTCCAGGACAGGCTCCAAAGCTAAACCCTGTCTCGAAAAAAGGAAAGGTAAAATCGAACTCATAGACCTTATACAAAAAAAGTAACTCAAAGTGAACTTAGGATCTGAGTTGTATGACTTAAAGCTACAAAGGTGCAGAGGACACATAGGGACAAAGCTTCATGACACTGGATTTCACAATAATATTTTTTACATGACCTCAAAGGCGCAGGCAATGATGCAAAGATGATATATGGATTGACCATGACAAATTTGGAAGCTTCAGTAAAGTACGTGCATGGGAATTATTCAGTGGCACAAGGCAGCCTACAGAGTGTGAGAAAAATCTTTGCAAACCATGTATTTAAAGAGGTTAATCCAGACTGTACAAAGAACTGGTACAACCCAACAACAAAAGACAAAATAACCCAACTAAGAATGGGCAGAGGACTTTACTAGACATTTTTCCAAAGAAGTTATGCATATACGTATGTGTGTAGCCACGGGCATAGGAACAAGTGCTCAACATCTATCTCTGCTAGTTAAGGGCATGTGAATCACAGCCACAATGAACCATCACCTTGAACTTAGAGAAGAGCCACCATTACAAGAAAATGACAAGAGAAAACGTGGTGTTAGTGAGTGTGTGGAGAAACTGGAACCTTGGTATACTATTGGTGGGGGTGCAAAATGATGTAGCCGTTATGCAAACAGTGCCATTTTTCAACAAATTAAAAGGAGGTTTACCATATGCTCTTACAATCACATATTCGATTGAGGTTGAAAGCAGAATCAAGCGATGTTGGCACACTCAGGTTTATGGCAGCATTTTTCATAGCAGTCAAGAGATGGAAGCAACCTGATTGTCCAGTGACGGGTGAATGCACAATGAAGATGTGGCATGTGATAATAACAGAATCTTATTCAGCCTCGGAATATGAAAACGGTTAGCCACACACTGGAAAAGCGTTCTGTTAAATGCTACAACACGGATGGAAAGTGAGGACATCCTACTAAGGGAACCCAGTCACGAAAAGATGCGCATCATGTGGTTCCGTTTACACGGAGAACGTAAAGAAGTGGAACTCAGAAATAGAGAGATGGTTGCCGGGTGCTGAGGGTGGCTGCCGGGTGCTGAGGGTGGCTGCCGGGTGCTGAGGGTGGCTGCCGGGTGCTGAGGGTGGCTGCGGCAGTAGTGCGTGGCTCAGTGGATGTTGAGTTCTCGTTTTTGCAAATCAAAAAGGTTCTAGAGATGGTGCCGTCACAGTGTGCATACGGTTGACCCCACTGAACTGTGCACTGAGAAGTAGTCAAGACGGAAATTTTAATCTTATCAAAATTTGATCTTTCCCAAGAAAGAAACATCTTCAAATGTTGGTATTGATTGTCCCTCACTACTCATTGTCTCTAGAATGAAAGAACTAAAAGTCCTCGGGGAAACTAATGCACATATCTGAAGCAATCTTATCAGAAGTACCTATTATACAGAGTTAGCACCTTATTAAGGTAGAGAATAAACAACTTTAAAATGGCTTGATATCATGACTTCATCTAATTGTATTGATATGCACAATAGCAGTTTGCTTTTCAAAAATATATTCATTATAAAATGTTGAAAAACTAGTCCCTTTAGAACCAAGATTTCACAGATTTTTTATAATGAATTTTTTTCTTAATTTTAAAAATTATATGTATGTGCCAGGGAGTATGTGCATGTGAGTGGCAGGTGCCCTTGGAGTCCCAAAGGGGGTGTTGGGTCCCCTGAAGTTGGAGTTACAGGCAATTGTAACTGACCCAATGTCAGTGCTGGGAACTAAACTTGGATCCTCTGTAAGAACAGTGTGTGCTCTTAACGGCTCGGCTGTCTCTGCTTTCTCCCATTTTATATTTAAAAATTGTGTGTGCGTGATTTATGTGTATGTACATGCTCACATGTGTGCAGAAGTCAGAGGTCAGTGTTGGGTGTCTTCTGGCACTCTTCATCTGACATTTTGAGACGAGGTCTTCCCATAAACCCGGAGCTCACTGATTGGCTAGATTTTTTGATCAATTAACTCCAAACATCACTTTTTCTCTGTCTCCCAAACACTAGGATCAGAGATGTGCACCACCATGCCTGTTTTTTTCTGAGGTCTTGGGGGTCCAAATTCAGGTCCTCAGGTTTTCACAGCAAGCGTTTCAGTACCTAAACCATCTCCCCAGCCCCTGGGAAGTTCTAAAGAAATCTTTAGAGAGTTTGAAAAAAGAACACCTCGAGTGTGTTTGGTGACTGCATTCAGCGTTTGGATCATTTGCAGCTTTCTTTACCTCCTCAATTTAATTGCAAACACCTTCAACAGAGTGATAGCAAACTAATTAGCAATTCCTTTTCCTCAAAAAAAAAAAACCCACTCCTAATCAAGGAAGATAATCATTTCTGATTAAACAACAACCAGAGTTATCAAATGTAAATTTGCAATTGATTACAGAAAAAAATAACATAGTGTGTGCTTTTCCTCTTAATAACAGGCAGCATTATTGCTCCGCCACTCAGTTATATTTAGTTTCTTGGATTAATTTAGGCTGATCCATCTCTTTTGATGGTGTGCTCACCAGGGATGCCCATATTATTTCCCAGAAGAAAAATTTCCATGCAAGTAAAATATTCAAATGCAAAGAATGTGTGAGGGAAAAAAAAGAAGCCTGGCAGTTGCTCAAATGTTTTAATAATTTGTGTGTCACCAATTTTCTATTATTTGGGCTTACAAATATCTCAAGAATAATGGGGTCACAGAAAGCCATACTCAGTCCTAAAAGATACAAAGCTGACTGTCTAGAAATGACCATCCCATCTAAGAAAAGTTAAATCTTTTAAGCATTTTTTCATTCATCCCACAAAAAAAAAAATGGAACAGACACCTACTATGTTCCAATCAACAGTGGATAAGCTACAATTTGTGTCCTTAGGGAGTTTCTAAGCCAGCTGGGGAGACAAGAAACCTAAAAGGCAATTTAAAAACAGTAGGACAGAAAATGGGTTGATTTGACACAAAAAGGGATCTTGACACTGGAGGACGTAAAGAAGCCTAGATGGACGTATAGCTTCTGCTCGCCCTAAAGGACTGATGGGTATTAGGTAGGTAAGGTAAGAAATGGAAGATGGTATTCAGAGTTCCAGGAGAGAGAAAAAGCATGTGTTTTTGGGAAGACACCTAGCATGTGTGAAATAGAAGTGAGAAGAAAATGAAAAGACCCTCTCTGGAAGAACAATGTGTGTCTTCTGGTTTGCATGCTATTCTAAGAGCAATGAAAATCTCCTTGAGATCATTTAAGTGATTTCTTAGGAGAAAAAGATTATATTTGCTTTCTTCCCTTCCATATGCCTTATTGTATATTGCATGTCAGATTGTGTGTGATTAGAAAATGCAGCCAGGTGTGATGGTGCACTCAGGAGGCTGAGGTAGGATCATTTAAACTCAAAGGAAGCCTGGGCTGGATAGGAAAAAAAAAGAAGAAGAAGAAGAGAGGGGAAGGAAGAAGATGCAGTTCATAGGCAGATTAAGGCAGTTAAATATTAGTCTTCATCATTTGAGTTACACATCAATTTTCTACAAATAGATACAGGAAGGAGAGTGATGACAGCAGCTCTTGAAGCTTAGTACTGTAACCCCCAAGCTTGGAGCTGCCCTTGAAATGAACAGGAAAAAATGACAATAGCGTCAACTGTTGGTGTTAAATCTTAACAGGGAGAGGACACCATTAAGAGAGTTCCCTCCGACAAATGACTAGACGTGTGTCTATGCCAAAAGCAAATAGAACAAAGAATCTTTATCTTAAATTACCAATAAATAGCTACATGGTTGTAGGAAAACAAAAATTCTAATCCCAGTGGCCAGAATGTACCGTCGGGACAGTGCGACTGTATTTTAGGTAATGAGCTGGCTAGCGATTGGCTTGCAGCCCAGTGCGATGCTCTGTAAAGAATGATGGCATTCGCTCCACAAGCACCTAGGTTTAAATCTGGAGTCTGCTGCTTGCTGTCACTCTGCCTCTCATTCCTCACGCCTGGTTTTCCCCCAGTGTCACTGAGTGAGAAAAAAGCTGTCTTCACATCACATTCCACAAGAAGTGGGGCTTAAAAAAAGCAACCGATGACAGGGATCCTTTGATTATATAGAGATAAATAGCAGTTCATTATTTTAGCCGAACAACAACAGCGGATATCTCAACGAGAGAGCACAGACATTTTGCTTTTTTGTTTGGTTTGGTTTTGCTTTCGCCCAAATGACAACCATAAAAATGAGGTGTAGATGTAATGGTGGCTGAAGGGTTCTGAGGAAGATAGTCTAGAAAAACATTCTGTTAGATTGAGCTATACAAGGATCAGGGAAGGAGCCAGGGTAGAAATAGATGACACATGATAGATAGATAGATAGATAGATAGATAGATAGATAGATAGATAGATAGATAGATAGATGATAGATAGAAAGACAGACAATAGGTAGATAGATAATAGATAGATAGATGATAGATAGTAGATAGATGATAGATAATAGATAGATAGATAGATAGATAGATAGATAGATAGATAGATAGATAGATGATGGATGTTATGGTGGTTTGAATGAGAAATGTCCCCCATAGCCTAATCTGTTTGCACACTGGGTCCACAGTTGGTGGCACCATTTGGGAGTTTTAGGAGACATGGCCTTGCTGAAGGAAGTATGTCACTTTGGGTAGGCTCTGAGAGAATATAACCTTGCCCTACTTCCTGTTTGCACTCTTCGATTCACGCTTGAGATTAAAGATGTGAGCTCCCGGCTTCCTGCTTCTACCACCATGACTGCTGAAGGACTCTAGCATGCCTGAGCATGGCAAACATATCACCAGCAGGCTTTGCCTTTTCCCCTTCTCCTCTAGTCCCTCTACCTTGCAGAACCATTAGATTACATTCCTAAAACTAACCACTAAAGTCCATTCCTTTACTTCCTCCTCCCGAGGTCCAGTATTGAAGTTCAACAATCAAAAGCCCCTTTTGGTTACCCTAATTATCATAGCCAATCAAAATTAATCAACTCATTTTAACGCAGGGGTTTCCCCTTTCCCTTTTAAACTGTCATTTGCCTATGGGCCATGCCTGTCTCCTCTCTATCCAAAGGCAGTCCTTTGTTCCTCTGGGGCAAATACCCCTCCCCCATCTTCTTCCTTTCCCCTTCTCCATCCTCTATCTCCTGTTTTTGTCTCTGATTCCTTGCCCTTTGTCCATCTGGGACAAATAAATCTCCTTTGTGCTAAGAACTTGGTGCTGGGATATCTTATGCTGGTCCTTTTACCTGCCATTCGCTGCTTTGCCTCCCAGCCATGATGGACTTTTTCCCCTCTGGAACCATAGCCCAAATACATTCCTCCTTTTATAAATTGCCTTGCCCATGGTGTTTTATTACAGCCACAGAAAAATAACTGCATAGATAGCAGTAGGAGATATGACAGACAACAAGGAAGCCCTGATGTATAAACTCTAGTAGGGCTGCAAGAACAGGAAAAAAAAACTCCGACATATCCATAGTATTGTGAAGATGAAAAAGTGGAGAGGTTCCGTACAATCAAAAGGAAGAAGAAAATAGTTGTGTGGCAGAAGCTGCGGTTGAGATAGTTTTGGGAGATGCAAATATCTAATGAGTGATAAGAAGGACCCTTCAAATGAAGGGGCGTGGACTTCAGAGGTGGATGGGGTTCAGATCTAGGTCTTCTATTTTCTTATCATGTGATTTAGGAAATTCATGTAACAATTTTCTTTCACCTATGAAAATAGGATGATAGTTTCTACCTGACACCGTTTTTAGGTAGATACAGTGCAGTGCATGGGATTGAGAAATTGCAGCTATTGCTACAGTTACCAGATGCAGAAAAATCTCACAGAGGAAGAACAGCGGTATAAGCTGGTTGAAAAGGAGTGTGAAGGAGAAGCCTGGTGTTGGGCCAGTTTACAGCGACTTATAGATGGCAGACTAAGGACTGGGACTTTAAAAAAAATTCCTCTTTTTTTTCCCTCTATTCCTTTCTTCCTTCTTCCCTCCCTCCCTCCACCTTACTTTCTTGCTTTATTCCTTTTCTTCTTCTCCCCTTTCTTTCTTCCCTCTAGATTTCCATTGGCTTTTTAGGTTAAATAAGCACAAGAGAGTAGGCACTGGATTAAAAAGACAGCCTGGGGCTACGACAGCAAGTTGAATGTCATAGTCAGGCGCATCTTGCAGGTTGATAGTGGTAGTGGGAGTGGCACAAGAGACAGGGGCACAATTCTAAACCACAGACCGACAGGGTCATCCTGAAGTAATAAGGGCGGCGGCGGGGCTGCGTCCCCGGCACCCTGCCGCCCCCACGGCTGGCTTATGCCCCGAAATAATTACACGGACACTGTATTCTTTTAAACACTGCTTGGCCCATTCTCTTCTAGGCTAATTCTCACATATTAATTTAGCCCATTTCTAATCATCTGTGTGTAGCACCCCAAGGTGCGCTTACCGGGGAGATTCTAGCCTAGTCCATCCTGGGTCGGAGCTTCATCCCGGGAGCGGGGCATGGCGTCTCTCTCAGGCGTCTGCTCCCTAGAGGAAAGCGGTCGAGTCTCTGCTCACTTCCTCTTCCTCCCAGCGTCCTGTTCTGTTTACTCCTCCCACCTATCCTCTAACCAATAAAATGGGCCAGGGCAGTGCCTTTATTAGCCAATGACCTTCCTCCATCATTTCCCCTTTTTCGGTTTAAACAAAAAAAAAAAAAGGCTTTAACATAGCAAAATTACATATAACAAAACAGTTATCAAGTAAAAGTTACAATAATCTTTATCATAACTAAGGAAAACTATAACTATAACTAACTATTCTTAACTCCATCAAAGACTCCAGAAAGATACAATACTACCTAAGCAAACAAGAAAAAAGCAACTTTTAAAACTCTAGAAATGACAGAGACATCTCGCTGCCTGGACAGTCACCCAAAATTCCTCTGTACTGTTGGGGCATCCATCTTCAGCCTTCAGGCCCATGGTATCCAGCAGATATTTCCATAAAGCAGGAAAATTCAAAGTCAGTTCATTCACTATCTGTTGTGTCCTGCAGAATGTCTCGCAGACTCTTTTATGAATCAGGAACCCCGAAAGATCATCTCACCTTAGGCAAGTTCAGTAGTCCTCTCTCTGTGGGTTCTCTGTGTCCAGTTTATGGAATAGTCCAGGCAAGAGCAGTTTCTTGCCCAAATGGCTATCAAACTCCATAACGAGCCTCTTCGATGCCCATCTTCCTCTTGAAGTAGATTGGTGCTGCCAGGAGCAGAGTGTCTCATTGTCATGAAAAGTCCCAAGTTATTAAAACATTTAAAATGCCATATTCTATAATCTTTGAAAAATATGAAGAAAGCCTATCTAAAATATATCTATGCACATCTAGAAAATCTTAACTAACATGACTACAAACTTGACTATTATTTATGATTATCCATCAACAACCTATATTTACTAATGATACATTACATTTTAATAATGAACTACACAATCACAACACCTTAATCAATATCAGAAATACATATACATATAACAAAATTGACCTTAAATCTCTATCAATAAAGCAAAATCTATATTAATGCAAATTATTCATACCTATATCATATCCCCCTTTAAATGTAAAAGAACATTTATAAACATTTTTTGGGAATTTGGGCACAGTTATTTCTCTCCAAACTGCTTCCTGCTGAATGGGGGCGTCGTTAATTAGGCCTTTCATGGTATAACCTGTGTGCTAGTTTCATCTCAGTTGGCATTTGAGCAAAGCAATTTTCTGAAGGTGTTCACACCAACCCTTCAGGAGGGCGTGGTCCATCATACCAAATCGGAATAGAAGAAATGAACAGTGTCTCATCCTCTGTGAAAACAAAATAAGAAACTCCTTTCCAAAGCATCATGTCCTTAGATCCAAATTTCAAAGTCAAGGCATCAAAATATCTATGTTGGATTAGTTCAGCAGCATTTATAAATAAATATCTTTTAGCAGCTGTTGCTCCTTCCTCAGCATTCAAATAATTCAAAGAGAGCATAATAGCATACAGTATCAAAATTCTCTGTGTATTTTCCATCTTTGTGCAGCTTTGTTTTAATCTCTATTTTGTTTATTTTTACTTTTAACTCTTTGCTTTTTGAGACAGATTCTCTGTATCTTTGACCTGAAGTAACTCTGTAGACCAGGCTGTCTTTGAACTCTCAGAGATCCGCCTGTCTCTGCCTCCCAGGCACTGGGATTAAAGGTGTATGCTACTACACCTTGAACTCACAGAGATCTGTTTGCCTCTGCCTTCTAGGCACTGGGATTAAAGGCGTGTGCTACCACTCGCAACAACTCTCTTCCTTTTTTTTGCTTTTTTACTTTAAGAACTTCAACTTTTAGTCTGCATATATTTTTAACACACTTTAAACCATTCAGAAATTTTCTCTGTCTTTGAATGTCTCTTTACTGTATATCTCTCTTTTTCTGACCACATGAATCTTTAATTTACCAAGCAATCTCAGTAGGACTAAAGGCGTGGCTTTGCCAGCTAGATCCAGTCCATTCCTTAGCTTTCCAGCCTCATGGCTGAGGTACCGGCTGTAGGCATGTTTACTGCCATAACTCTATGGCATTTCAAGGTCCCTGCCAGCAAGCGAGATTTAGCAGCCTGTGCTTGCAAACCGCACGAACTGCCTGTGTAAAAGAGTCAGAGTTTGCCCTGGCAGGACAGCCCAGAGAGCCGGCATTTTTAAACGGCGCAGCTTTTTTTTTTTTTTCTACAGCTGAAAACCGAAAAGCATGCGTTCAGCTTTTCGTCAACACCATTTAAGTGTTTCGTGGCAGGACCTCTTAATGAGCTGCAGGCTTTGCAGCTAAAGCTGAGTCAGGAAGCCTCTCTTAGATGAGGCGCTTGCTTACCTCTAGCAAGCAGAGTAGAACCGAGAAATTGCTGCTACCAAGAAACCAGGCACAATGCTTTCATTTTGTTCTAGAATTACTTCCCAAACTGTCTCAGGCTTTATGTGGAAGCAGTTGTCCACGTGGGCGCCATATGAAGTAATAAGGGCAGCGGCGGGGCTGCGTCCCCGGCACCCTGCCGCCCCCACGGCTGGCTTATGCCCCGAAATAATTACACGGACACTGTATTCTTTTAAACACTGCTTGGCCCATTCTCTTCTAGGCTAATTCTCACATATTAATTTAGCCCATTTCTAATCATCTGTGTGTAGCACCCCAAGGTGCGCTTACCGGGGAGATTCTAGCCTAGTCCATCCTGGGTCGGAGCTTCATCCCGGGAGCGGGGCATGGCGTCTCTCTCAGGCGTCTGCTCCAGAGAGGAAAGTGGTCGAGTCTCTGCTCACTTCCTCTTCCTCCCAGCGTCCTGTTCTGTTTACTCCTCCCACCTATCCTCTAACCAATAAAATGGGCCAGGGCAGTGCCTTTATTAGCCAATGACCTTCCTCCATCATCATCCTTCAGCTATGGGATGCTGAGCTTGGCGGGACAATAGATGTAAATTTGGAGGCACAAATTGGAGGAAGAATGTTCTAGAAAAGGGGATGGAGCTGTATAGGCTGACAGCCATGTCAGCGGGGGTTAAAGAAAGAGCCATGTCTATCAGAGAGAAGTTTTAGAGGAGGCCTGGACCCCTGAGACTGAGGAGAGTTTTCCACACAAAATAAAACAACAGCAGTAAAGGGAATCGAGAGTGAGAGAGGGAGCAACAAGTGTAGGAATCTAAGCCAACGGTGCACACCTGGGCATGGGATGCTTTTCCAGGAGCGGCTTGTTTAATTCTGCACTGTGCAGCACAAACATTAAAGCTGAGAAAGCTACTGGAAGGGACGGAGGCAAGGGTACCATAGCTGATGTCAGTTACTAAACAAGTTAATAAAAGCTGATTAAGATTCCAACTGGATTCTCTGTATCTACAAAATTCTTCCATAGAGATGAATGGCACATGGCCGTATGGGTGATATCTTGCTGACTCTCTTCACTGGATCCACGACTGTATCCATCACTATAAAACCTTTCAGCTGTAGGGTTTTACGTTGTTCTACTTCCCCCACAAATGAGGTCAGAAATAGAGGCAACTAAACACCTCAACAACACGAGAAGTTAGAAAAAAAAAAAAAACGCATCCCCTGGAAAACCAGGTCAGCAGATAACAGACACCTAGAGGTAATTGATAGTTGGTGTAGAATCAGGTCGGTTGTGAGAACCCATGTCTAGCCAACAGAAATGGAGCTTGGTGAGCTGGCTAACAATTTGCCAGGCCATATTAATGATGCAGGGCCCTTGATACCACACACCCGAGACAAAGCGAACCTTGCGTACATTGTAGTTACACACATCCGTAGACATAAACAAAGGGGAAAGCAAGGGCCTTTGAGGACATTTTAAATGACAGGGATGAAGAGGATTCTATATGAAGGATGGTCCCCATCCTCAACAGTGTCATTCTGATAGGCTCCCTTGGCAACTGCCCAGGCAGAGAAGACAAAAGCACAAACAAGTACAAAGTTCCTTGTAAGAAAGACTATGGAAAGTGGGGTTGGGTGGTAGAGTGTTTGCATGCATGAAGCCGTGAGTTCGAGTCCCAGCACCTCAGAAACCGACCCATATGGTGGGATTCCAGCCTTAGCTTTGTAACAAGTTAGAGGCTAGCCTGAGACACAAGATCCTGTCTCAAAGAAAAAAGAACATGGAACTTATGAGGATCCAGGCCTTCAATCAAGAATAGATCAAAGGGTAACTAGCTTCATAGTGAAGTAAAATTTCTCCCAGAAAGTGTTTGTTTGTTTCTTTATTTGTTTTTCTGGATTGAACCAGAGCTATGCACGTGCCAGGCAAACTCTTAGCTAACTGAGGTATCTTTCCCACCTAGAAATGTTTTATTTTATTTTTTTTACATATTTATTTATTTATTAGGTATACAGTATTCTTTCTGCGTGTATGCCTGCAGGCCAGAAGAGGGCACCAGATCTCATTACAGATGGTTGTGAGCCACCATGTGGTTGCTGGGAATTGAACTCAGGACCTTTGGAAGAGCAGGCAGTGCCCTTAACCTCTGAGCCATCTCTCAGCCCCTAGAAATGTTTTAAATGTAAGGAAAATTGTTTCAAAAAGTACTTTAAAAGTAACTCAACTGTGTGTGTGTGCTTTGCATGTGTGCATGTTCACATCTGTGGGTGTATATGTGTGTACAAAGACACGTGAGCAAGCATAAGTGTGAAGGCCCAAGGCTGACATCAGGACTTTTTCTCAATCGTTCTCCACCTTACTTTTTGAGGCAGGATCTCTCAATTGAGCCAAGAGCTCTCTGATATGGCTAATCTGCCTAGCCAGCTTGCTCCCAAGATTGTCTCTGCCTTCTACATGCACTAGAATTAAGGTTAGATTACCACACCCTGGCATTTATGTGGGTCCTGGGAACCTGAACTTTGGTCCTCATTATGGCAATTGCCTTATCCACTGAGTAATCTTCTCAGACCAACACAAGTATTGTTTGTTTGTTAATTTTTACATTTATTTATGTGTTGATGAACCAGCCTGCCTCCATCTTAGGCATAAAAGTCATCTTATAGTAAAGACAAACTGAGTTTATTTCTGTTCATGATTAAATCTTCATTTCTCAAGGATTAGGCTAAGCCCTACCTGTAACCTTAACTACAAATCATTTGTATTGCCTGTTCTAGGAAACAGCAACCATGTTGTTGTTTCAAATATTTAATATGACCATCTTGCAACCCTACCTTTGTTTCAAACGGTTATGACTACCTTGTTATGCTGCTCCTGCCTGCCAAGTCCCCCATTTGAAAACCCCCTATCCCTGAGCTATTAAAAATCCTTATCTTGCACATATCCAATGCTGACCTTCTGATGCCCTGCCTTAGGGAGAGATAACCCATGTCCATTAATTAAAAAGCTTGCTTTAATAAATTGCTCGTTTTAATTAATTTGGCCATGGTGATTTGAGTTGGTGGTGTTTCTTCTCATATCTTTGGGATTAACAGTGTATGTGTGTGTTGCTTGCGTGTATATATGTAGTTTACATGTACTCCTGGTGCCTACAGAGGTCAGAAGAGGGTGTTGGATTCCCAGGAACTGGAGTTATATATGGTTGTGAACCATTATGCCAGTGTTGGGAATTGAACCAGGGTGCTCTGTAAGAAACGAAAGTGCTCTAAACCACTGAGACATCTCTCCAGTTCTAAAAACACAAGTTTTTTGATTTTGGGTTTTTTGTTTGTTTCTTTCTTTCTTAATGTAGAGAAACATTTTCATATCTTTTGTTGAAAACAGCAGCTATTTGACATTTCTATAACTGGAACATTAAACATAGAAGGTCTGTCTTCAGATGCTATAGCAATGCAAATATTGCAATTCTCAGAGCCCACCCAGGAAACGGGGGATAGAGGAGGGAAGAAGATGAAGGAAAGATGGAAACATGGCAGTGTGTCTGTTCCCCCTCATCTGTTTTTCAGGAGTGGCCTCTCCTACCATGTCCTCAAGGCTACAAGAGAGCCAAGGGACAAAAACAGCCACAGCCTTTCTTTTCCTGCCCCCTGACCGGGGACCAGGCTCCATCAAACCCTGACATCACCACCATGACATCCTGTTGTCTGATCTCATTGTTAAGAGTTCTTCCTGTCCTTTCGCAGCATGGCTACACTGAGTGGAGCGCAGCTTTTGCTTCTGGAATCTAAAGCAAAACAAAGCTTGCTGTGGAACCTTTCACCCGGCGGAAAACTCTAGGAGAATCACAGTTTCCAAATCACACGGCATACCTGTAGTCTTTCCAGATCAGAGATGCATGACTCTTTCAATAATAGCTTTGATGCAAAGGATGCCATCTGGATGCCAATGCAGAGAACGCATGGTATTCGAGTTCCCCCTTTGGAGGGAACACGTAGGTGAACTAATGACATCGGAGTTTGCAAAATCATCATGAGGATTAAAATCTAACTAGTGCCATGGTTAAAGTTAAATTGGTGATAATGAGCAAAAATTGCTTTTTGGCTTATTAAGATTAATGAAGAAGACATTTTAGTGAGATGTGAACTAACCTCCCCAAAACTCTAATAATATTGTAAATGCTGAAGAACAGACAGGCATGGTCATTGTGCATACCCAGCAGGGACAAATGGGCACATAGGGATGAAAGGTGGGCAGAGGACACTATGGCGTGTACACTACTCTTTGCTTTTAGGATGACGATATATCAGATTCTAAAATGGTTCCCTTCACTCCCATTTGAAAGTCAGCAGGCAGATTCTTTACTTTATTTCTTTATTTTTTTAAGAACTTGGGATGCTCGACTCATCTCTCTGAGGGTTCATGTAGGCTTCAACCTCATTACACACAATCCAACAAAACATAGCTCTCCCCAGAGGGTAATAACGGCTTAGAGCTCGATACTGCCGTCACAGAAGGACAGAGCCTTTCCCGAGAAGAGCACACACAGAGACATTACTTGGATCTTAATGGAATCACAGTGCAGTGCAAGTGAAATTTTATTAACTTGGCTCCTTGTGGCTATCTGTAAAAAGGGAGATGTATTCTTTAAAAACATTTTAATATTGTACACTGTTTTCAAAGTTTTTTTAAAATTTCCTTTAAGCTTCCTTTCTTGAAATGGCTTTCTCCTATATATTTTCTTGTCCATCTTTCTCAGGAACATTGTAACCAAGGGTGACTGGACTGGCGACATAGTTTTAGATGACGGCGACAGATGGTAGACTTGTGGCTACTTTATGTCAGAAGAACAAAAGCAAGGTTTTCTTGTAAGACAGCTTTCGTGAGAAGTTTAGATTATAGAAGAGCTGTGAAGATAATACACAGAGTTCTCGCACACTTCTTTCGTTACACTTGTTTAGCTGTGGTATGTTTGTCAGTATCCTGGTCATCGTCACCTACACGTGTGTGCACATGCGCGTGCCTGTGGAGGCCAGACGGTGGCTTTGGATGTCTTTTCCTCAATTGCTTTCCACGGTTATTTTTTGAGGCAGGTTCTCTCACTGAGCTTGGAGTTCATCCATTCAGATAACTAGGTGGCCAGTGAGTATCAGGGGTCTGCCTATCTCTGCCCCCCCAGCTTTGGAGTTACACGGTGCTGAGGTCCCCATGCTCAGACATCAGGCACTTTAATGACAGGGCCATCTCCACAGCCTTACAATGGTATACTTATGTAAACTGTGAAAACAATGCCGGCACATTACTGTTAACCTCTGCTCTTTATTTAGCTTCCCCCAGTTACCCCACTGAAGTCCTTCTTCCAATTCAGGATCCAGTCTAAAGCAGCACTTTTCACTGAGCGGTCATTTCTCCTTAATTTCTGGCCATGGATAATTCGCAGCTTTTCATTATTTTTCAAGGCATTGACCTTTTGTCGAGTGTCCTTCAGTTTGGTATTGCTATGCTTCTTCACTATAGAGTTACTATATGTTTTTTTCTTTCTATACTCTCTACTTATTGCATGTAAGTTATGTAATCCAAGCAACACTTAAGGAGTAGATGGGGTAGTTTACCTTTAAAATGCCTTACGTGCAGAAATTTGAATACATAATAAAGCTCTCATCTTTCATTCAAATTTAGTTCAATATGGCTTTTATTTTTTAACCATCAAGAGATATTTTGGAGCTTTCTACAGCAACGGTTGTAATCTCTGGAAATAGCTGAGCGCATTACCATCTTATGGAAAGACACAAACTTTGATCTTCACAGTGATTACAGATGCTAAGAAATGGTTATTGTTGCCGTACCTGCACTGTTATCAAAAGGATTGTTTATTCTATAGCAATTTGTAACAGCTGATGCAATGTCTGGATGAATTTTCTTCTGAGACTAAGCATGTTCTGCTATAAATCACACACAAGCTAAAGATTCCTCTTCATGTATCATAGACAGGGGTCCCATAGCAGTTAAATGTACATCACTAAAACTACTGCTCCTCCTCAGAGTCATAGACACACGAAAAAATCTCTCCCTCCCTCCATCCTCTATCCTTCCTTCCTTCCCTCTATCTCTCCAGTAGTGGGGATTGAACCCAGGGACTTGTGTATGCTAGGTAAGCATACCACACTGACCTTTGACCACAGCCATTTCATGGTTTGTTTTTTTTAAGTTTTGGTTTGAAAGCAGGGTCTTGCTAAGTTGCCCAAGTCAACCTTGAATTTGCCATCTTTCTACCTCAGTTTACCGAGTAGATAGGTCCTCGCACCTCTCCTAGAAAATTACTTTCCCGGGGCAGTGGTAGCGCACGTCTTTAATCCCAGCACTCTGAAGGCAGAGGCAGGTGGATCTCTGTGAGTTTGAGGTCAGCCTGGTCTACAAAGTGAGTTCCAGAACAGTCTCCAAAGCTACACAGAGAAACCCTGTCTTGAAAAACAAAAACAAACAAAAACAAAAAAATTTACTCTCTCTTTTTCAGACATTATGCTTTTCTGTTGCTGTAGAAGAGGGGAAGAAAGGATTTTTTCATCTTATTCTTCCAGGTCATGACCCATCGCTGAGGAAAGCCATTGCAGGAACTCAAGGCAGAAGTTTGAAGCAGAAACCACAGGGGCCACTTCTTACAGGCTTGCCTACCCCACCCTGCCCCACCCTGCCCCCCGTGCTCAGACAATTTTCTTATATAACCCAGGCCCATCTGTCCAGGCTTGGCACTGCCAACAGTGGACGCGGCCCTCCGGTATCATCCATCTAGCAACGGAGGAAATGTCCTCACAGAGATGCCCACAGGTAAATCTGCAGGAGGAAATTCCTTGATAGAGGATACCTCTCCAGGCGATCCTATTTTGTACAAAACTGATTTTAAAGACCAGCCAATAGAATGCAGTTATACATCTTCTTAAAGACAGCTGGCCTCTATCTTACACACGCTTACCCTTTCACATGTGCGGGTATTTCCGTTTATGGTTTTCGTCACAACCTCTGCTGTCACGGTACCTTTCAAAATGTTACTCTCAATTGCTATTTTCTCCTGACTGTGCTAGCTTTCCTTAACCTTTGATTAATATTTTAATTGTCACAGTTTGCATGGTAAGTGACAAGATGAAAATGCATTCTCTCCAGTTTGAAGGAATTATGCGACTATCTCACAAATCTATAATTAAGGTCTTGAATTTGCTACATTTTTCTAAATGGGTGATTTACATCTCTCTTTGTCCTGATCAAATTATAGCATCCCAAAGACACAGTTGTGCCGGTTAGAAATGCCTATCGACATAATGATACATACTTGCTTTTTCAACATTCACTGATCCCTGACAACAGTGAGCTAGGTGCGGTGGAGAAACAATGCAAGGAGTTTTCCGGGAGAGAAGCTTCAAGGACTGTGAGAAGCGTGACTCTATGAGGTATAAACTACAGACATGAAGTCAGTACACATAAAATGCAGCAGAAATAGAAAGCAGGTCTTGGGCGTGCAAATGACAAGACCAGAGGCATAATTTAGACAAATTAATTCACTAGCACTAAATTGGAAGGATAATGGTATCCGATTAGAAGGGAAGAGGGATGGGAAGAAGAGAGATGAGAGGCAGAAAAATCTATAGAAGGTTGTTATTCGCGAAGTAGCGATATGAATGAGGGCAATAGCAGTAGAAACCGAGACACGAGGCAGATAAAAAAGCAAAGCAAGTGTGAAAAAGTGAAGCGGTGGTGGTGCACGCCTTTAATCCCAGCACTCAGGAGGCAGAGGCAGGGGGATTTCTGTGAGTAAGGGGCCAGCCTGGTTTACAGAGCGAATTCCAGAACAGACAGGGCTATGCAGAGAAACCCTGTCTCAAAACAAAACGAAACAAAACAAAACAAAACCAACAAACGAAATAATGCAACTATAAAAACGAAACCGGTGGGTTATGGCTATTGACTGAAGGTGGAGAACAATGGAGAGGAAAGAGCCAAACAAAGTTGTCTAGAAGAGGAAATGTAGCAGGAACATGGCTGTTATTCGTCTTTGTTTACATTCCTTTGTGGCATCTTCTATAGTGTATTCTGTGTGTGCTGAGAGCTAGCCTGCTGCTACATTAGAACTTCTTTATCCTGAGGCTTGCCTGTGAGTCACTCGTTACAGCAACCTCTATTCCTTCCTGGAATAAGTTGCAGTATAAATAAATGAATCTGCATTCATCATGCTTGATTATATAATTGTGCCTCCTTCTCAGCAAATGTCTCAAGGTAGTAAGGGGATGGCTTCTGTTCGTAATTAGGATCTCAGTTTGGGCTTTCTGAAGGGACTTTTCCAATATAGTGTATTTGCTTTATATTTTGCAATATCCAGCAAGAAATAACAGTGTTCTACAGCAGGCAACTTTTTCATTTTTATTTAGAGTTGGGTAAACTAATAACTATTTTGTTTTTCCTCAAATAAGCATTAGTGACATTAACTCAACAACAACAACAAAAAAAAAAACCCTCTGCTAATGCTTGCTCCTTTAGATTCAAATTGTTCCTCATATCTCTGTTAGCATTATGAAAATTTTAGTAATAATTAAAATGGTACAACCACAACAAATACTTACTGATCATCTATTATGTTTTTAAAATTATTTTTATGTAAATGGATATCTTTTCTGTACAGCACGTGTGCACAGTACCCACAGACAGCAAACTAGGGCATTAGATGTCCTGGAACTGCAATTACAGCTTGTCGTGAGCTGCCAGGTGGACGCTGGGGATTGAACTTGATCCCCTGAAAGAGCAGCCAGTGCACTTAACCACCGAGCCAACTCTCTAGGCCCGGCATGAATTATGCTGAAGTTGCTGTGCTACATCCATCAGATCTAACCCTGAGAATAACCTTCACAATGAGTTCTGTCAGAATCCCACTTGAAAGGTGAGACTCTTGCACCAGCTACACCCTGAGGGTAGGAACTAGCAGCACGGAACTCATGAAGTTTGGTCCCTGAGTCCAACGTGCTTGGTAGCTGTGTCCTCAGTCACTTCCCCCACATGTGGCCATCCACAGGTTTAGACTTAGAAAAAAAAAAAAACAGAGCCCTCTGCCATATATCTCCATTGGCCTGAAGTTAGGGCTACTTCAGTAGAGAAAACAAAAACTTAGTAGCCCATTGGCATTCTCAGAGGCCTTAATCATCAAAACTCTGTAGAAACACAATTCCCTACCCACCAAGACGTTTGGTTTGGTAATTTAAAATAGTCACTTCCCGGGGATAGCTGTAGGGAAGCAGAGCTATTTATTTGCGTTTAAACAGAAAGTAGTAAAAAGAGAAATGGAAAATAAATGAAATTGGGTTGATTTTTGTTGTTGTTGTTGTTCTAGAACAAAACAAAAAATCTACAAGAATTCGAGGGGTTGGGAAGAAGTTCTCACCATGTGAGCATGAGGACCTGAGTTCAAGTCCCAGAACTCACACTAAAAACTTGATTGTGGTGTCACCCATGCTTGTAATCCCAGCATGGGAAGAGAGAGAGACAGGAAGACACCTGGGGCTCTCCGGCAGTGAGCTCCAGGTTCAGTGAGAGACCCTGCCTCAAAACTAGGTGAATGGTAACAAAGGAATGGCATCTGGATTGACCTCTGGCCAATGCACACACACACACATGCACACACACACACCACACACACATGTACACACACGCACACACATGCACATACACAAACATACACACATGCATACATGCACACAGTCATACAAGCATATACGCGCACACACACAAGCATACACACACGCACACACATGCACATACACAAGCACAGACACATGCACGCATGCACACATGCACACACACACACTCATGCAAGCACATACGCAGACACACAAGCATACACACACGCACACACATGCACATACACACATAAACACACACAGTTGACAGGTAACTCAGATATCTGCTTAGTGCATTAGTCAAGTGGAATTCAGGAACAGGGAGCACATGAGTCAACGGCTTGGAATGAGGAAATGAAGGGCCAGCAAAGGAAGCTCTGCAGAGATGCCACTGTTTGTAAGGCTTGTCAAGATAAAATGTTGAACACGCTCCTCGTGGATGCCTATAAGAAGCATAAATCTTTGATTTAATTCCGAACTCTGAAAGGACTGAATCATTTCTGAAGACACTGAAGTCTGGAAATACATTTCATCAAAATCTCATCTGCCAAATACCTTCATGGAGAATATCTTCACAGATCACGTGCTCTGAAAAGGTGGCCTGGCATGTGACAAAGATCCTCAGAGCAAGTGAGTCCTGAGTCACTGTCACATCACATGTGCCCCGGTTTGCTTACTTCGTGTACTGTAGTGGGTTTGACGGAGAAATCAAACAAATCTGACATGCTAGCATACATGTGTGTGTGTGTGCGTGTGCATGCATGCATGTGCATGCATGTATGCATTAGCGACTCTAAGGCAAAATAATCTTTCTAGAGGGATAGTACATCATTAAAAATTTTAAGTCTGATTTTTATTTCAATTTAAAATGCCCTCCCATATGTTGTCTAATGCTTTGTCCTCTTAGTCCCCCAAAACCTAAATAGCTTTAAGTGCAAATTACATTTTTGTAAATGCATCCCTAAATGTATGTATTCGTGTGTCACACACACATCTGTGTGTGAAAGAGAAAGAGAGAGAGAAAAACATACTTTTTTCCTGCCCTTTTAGTCATTTGTTCTTGTTGTTGTGAGTCAGGGTCTCATTATGCAGCCCTGGCTGGCCTGGAACTCACTATGGAAACCAGCCTGGCCTCAAACTCACAGAAATCCACTTGAGCCACCACACCCAGCTCTTGTGTTTTCCTGCCAAAGAAGGAAAAGGGGCGGGGGAGCCCAAAGTACTGCTTTTGCTCTGCCTCAGCTAAAACAGGTCTACTTGGAGGCATCCGTATTCTGCGGTTTTACATGAGCATCGCATCACAGTGAAAGCAGGAGATCCTCCGTCGCGAGCTGCAGAAGGATTTTGCCTCAGGATCATGCTCCCCAGGTCCCTCTGCTCTTTCCCTCAATTCTCAAAGAGGGGCATATGGCGAGGTGGCAGAGTAGAGCCATGTGTGTTTTGAAAATTACTTCAAATGTGAGGAAACCAAGGAAAGATAAAAAGCCCAGATAAGCGTCTCTCAGAGCCTTGTGCTAAGATAGATCTCAAAGGCTTTCCCTCTCCACTCAGGGATGTGTCAGAAATGAAAATGCTAACAGCCCCAGAGCTTCTCAATCAGAAATCCTAGGGGTGCAGCCCAGCAGGCTGCTGCTTATCTGCCCTTCAGAGGCCGCTGAAAAGGTTGGGAACTGCAAAGCCACCTGGGGAGTCTGTTGGAAATGCAGACTAAATGGCCCACCTGCACCAGACCCAAGAGTCTCTGTTCCCACAAGATTTCTAGGTGGTCCTTACGTCACTAAAGTAATAGCTAGACCAACTGGTCACTTCATGGCAGAAAGGAAACAGCTGGGTATAGTGGTGCACGCCTGCAGTCCCAGCACTCTGGGGGCTGAGGCAGGGGGATTGCCATGATTTTCAGGCCGGCCTGGGTTATATAACAAGAGCCTGTCTCAAGAAGTAGGGGTGGGGAGGAGACAGATGGGAGGGCAGAAGGGAGGGAGAGAGGACGAAAGAAATAGATCGCAGTCTTCTTTGGAGTCAGTTTCCTAGAAGGGGAAAGAGCTCAGGCCCCAGAGTCTTGCCAACCTGGCTCTGAACTCCAGCTATGCTGTGCACTGCCTGTGCAATGTCCGTTATGTCATCCTCAACCTCCTCGTCTGGAGCGGGGTCTTACTAACACACAGCTGATCCCACTTTGACAGGATCCAGGAAGACTGGCCATGGGTGTTACACCTTGACAGACATTTGTCTCATTTCTTGTGCTTTTCCCTTCTGAAAGTGTCCTTGTCTTCCTGTCACGTGCTTGGCAATGTTCTCCGTAAATTAGAATTAGAGTTCTCCCTTCACGGCTTATTGCTGTTTGACCTCCCTGTGCCTCAGCTCAGCATCTTTAAAATGGGAATATAATAGCACTCACTTCCTTATAGTGAGGATTAACTGATCTAATATATGTAAAGTACTTTAAGAAGGCATCTAGAAGACTCCTTCTGAGAGATGACTGAAAGAGAGCATGGTCGCAAGTACACTTCCGAGCTTCAGAGAAACTAAACTTTCCAATAATAGGCGTATTATTTCTCCTACAAATATTTGCTTATGATATTGAGGCCTTTGAGACAACAGTCCCTGTTGTCATGGAGCACATATCCTAGACATCAGTCACAGCATCACACATATGACCAAAGGGAGCAATGGGTGCCGAAAGCCAGATGGATGGAACTCAGGAAGCAAAGAGAGAAGACGGAACAATGTCAGCTACAGCGTGGAGAAGTGAGAGGGTTTCACCTGCAGACACTGTTTCTGAGGGCTCTCTGAAGATGAGATTTGCAAAGGCGAGCTGGAATACTGGAAAGACCAGTTAGAAGGTTTTACAACGGTCTTGGCACGAGACTATAACAGCTAAGACCAGCATGGAGCAGAAGGAATGGAGCTGCTTAGAGGCTAAGAGTTGTGCAAGAAGGGAAGGGGACAAGATTCAAGGAAGAATGCAAGATGGTGGCACAGGGGGCGGGGCGCTCCTGAGTGAAAGCCCCTCACTGTCTATGCTGCAAGAGACCTGCTTGGCTGGAGAGTGGAGTGAGCACCGCGGTGCTGGGCACGTTCAGCTCTGTGTCACTGAGAAGTCCACATAGGAGTACAGGGCAGGACAGATTGCTCTGGGGGACAGTAAAGAGGTCTGGGCCAGAAAAACAAACCAGGTGGTAACAGGTTTGTAGATGGCAACTACTATCAGGGAGAGACCTTGGGACCTCACTCTAGATGGCCCAGTGAGGGGGGCGGGGTACTAGAGGATGAGCATGCAGAGAGGCTCTTTTGTAGAAATAATTTCTCCCTTGCTTTCATCTCCCTCCTTTGCTCTTTGTTTAATCTGGTAGTCTGCTTTTATTATTTCTAGTTTCAAGGAGATCAATAGAAGCTAATACACAAGGATTCTTCAGTTAAGACTTTGAGAGTTTCGAGTGAAAAGGTCCAGATGGCAAAGAGAATGCCCACAGTCAGGGGACAGAACCCATGAGGGTTTGGAAGTACAGGGACTTGTGAACAGCTCAAGCTCCCAGGCTTAAGTCTCAGGGAATGCTAAAGATTACTTTGTATGCCTTCTGATGTGTGTGTGTGTGTCTTCTAGATCTTTGCTCTGTCCTAAAATAGGTTGCTTAAAAATAGCAGGTTAAATTTCTCACTAGACTGACAGGATGATAGCAAAAGTGTCTCCACACCAGGTTAAAAAAACCACAATATGTTTTTGTTGCTGTTGTTATTGTTTTAAGGGTGTATCATTTTGGTTTCTGAAGTTAAAGAAAAATGTACCTCTGGCTTTAATGTAAACAAACCCATCAGTAACATCCTCTAATGGACTTCTTTGATTGCCTTGTTTTGAGCTGAGAGTATAGACTCTTGACTGGGGGCTGTAGAGATGGCTCAGCAGGAGAGCACTGACTGCTCTGGCCTCTAGAGGATCTGGGTTTGCTTCCCGGCCTCCACATGATAGGTCACAATGGCCTGTAACTTCGTTCCAGGGGCTCTAATGCCCTCTCTGACTTCCACAGGCATCTGCATGCAAGTGATACACATATATACAGTCACACACACATATACACACATAAAATAAGTTAATTAAAAATATCCTCTTGACCAAATGATGATACAAATAACTTTTAATTAACATGTAGTTAATTAAATCATAATAAATTCTCTTTTGGCATAAACAAACTATATTTACACTTTAAATGATAGTTTAATACACCTACATTTCCATTTCAATAGTTTTCCTGCTACATTAATGTTCAGAAAAAAATTAGTCATTTAAAAATGCATTAAAACTGAACCTAAAGATATATTTTTCTTTTTGCCTCAGGCTCCAATCTTAATCAGCATAGCACAGTACTGGCTTTTTAAAAAGTTTTTGATATTTTGTTTAACATGCTCATTTACATTAATTAGACATTTGGAATATTTTGTTCAAAATTCGTTATTCTGTTTATTGCATTTTGATAATTACATGCATTTATTCCATGTGTGTAAGTTGATATGTGAATGTGAGTGTACATATGCCACCATATGCAAGCAGAGGCCCGAGGACCACTGGCATGTTACATGGTCCTGGAGATCAAGCTGAGGCCATCAGTCATGACAAGTGCCTTTACCCACTGAGTCATTGTGCATGTGTTGCTAGTTCCATTTTTTTTTCTTTCTTTGGCAATCCCTTAAATTTTATAAAAGAGGCAACCGTGTCCCTCAACTTACCTTTGTTCTGATTTTATTTCTTTATTATATTATTTTATTATGTTTATTTATTTATTGTGTGTAATACCTTGCTCCAGTATGTGTGTGTGAAGGTCAGAGGATAGTGGGAGTGAGTTTTCTCTGGACACCACATGGGTTCTGGGGGCCGAAGTCAGGTTGGTAGGGTTGGTGACAAGTGCCTTTGCCCAATGATCAGTCTCAATGATCCTGGTTTGATTTCTCAAAGTGCTTCAGAATGGGCTAAACATCACCTCAACTCTCAGGAGAAGTAGCCAGAGATAAGAAGAGTTTAAGGCCCTCTCAGACTGTTTCCAAGAGAAAGAGAACTGGAGTGTAAATATCACCGAGAAGTCGAGTAAAACTCCGACTGGACTGTGTACTTGCTGGATGGCCTCAAGGCATCGGAAGCTGATGTGATAGCGTAGGCAGGGCTGATGTGGGTTCAACAGTGAGGTCCACACAGGACCATCTTTCGCTATGGGCGATTCTCTCCTCGGAGACGACCTGGACAGAGGGTAGACTCAAGGGAGGAGGCTGCACTTCATGTGGTCCGTCATGACAGAGACACACAGCAGAGCTACTCAGACCACGGGGAGTACTGGGTCTTGAAGAGGCTGAGAGGATGTGGGGTTCCAACGAGTGCTGAAAGAATGGGCTTCAAGCCAGCGGTGTAATGTATCCTGCACTGCCACACACCCCTCCACATATGCAAAACAAATAACACAGTGATAATTTTTTTAAAACTAGAGCGGGTGACAATTCAGTTGGTAGAGGGTCCACCTCGCACACATGAGGACTTAGGTTCAGTCCTCAGTTTGAGAATCAAATGCTAGCAGGTGAAATCCTATATAAATAATGAACTCAGAATCTGCTTCCCAGCCAAGGCCAAGCTGTAAGGCACCCTGATAATACTGTCAGCTGTCCTGTCACCCCGTCAAGAAGAGGATCACAGTGTTACATCTTTCCGAAAGGATGCTGTTAGGAGTGTCTGGAGCATAGGAAAAGATTTACGATCATGTCACAGCAGGTGTGCTCTCCCACTTGCTGAAATAGACGGGAGGTTCCTGCCTTCGGTGCCTTTTCCTTTTCTACTTCTTCCCACCCCTGATGTCCACTCCTTTTACTAGAACTGCCCTTTATAATCTAGTTCTGCAATCCTCGTCTGCCCTCCAATCCCCACAGTACAGACCTGAAATTTCACTGTCACAGTGTGTCAGCCATGGTCTCAGCAGGAAGCACGGCGAATTCGAATTGGGATCATCCAAAGGCACAAAGGGCGACTTATAACGATTTGGGGATGGAGTATCACAGGAGGGAACCTATCTTCCACCAGCCCTAAATGTGGGGGAAGAGGAAAGGGAGAGTGTAGTAATTTGGGGGCGGCGGGCTGCATCCCCAGCACCCCAGCCGCCTGCTCGGCTAGCTTATGCCCCGAAATAATTACACAGACACTGTATTCTTTTAAGCACTGCTTGGCCCTTTAGCTCTAGCACTTACAGGCTAATTCTCACATCCCGATCAACCCATCTCTAATAATCTGTGAGCACCGGTCTTACCGGGAAGATTCTAGCCTAGTCCATCCTGGGTCAGAGCTTCATGCCGGGAGCGGGTCTCTCTCAGGCGTCTGCTCCTGAGAGGAAAGCTGTCGAGACTGAGCTCACTTCCTCTTCCTCCCAGCGTCCTGTTCTGCCTACTCCTCCCACCTATCCTCTAACCAATAAAATGGGCCAGGGCAGTGCCTTTATTAGCCAATGACCTTCCTCCATCAGGAGAGCTCCCCAGGGCCTAGGAGGAAGTGCTGTGCAGAGGAAGGCCTCACTGAGAAGAAACCACAGAAACAAGGACTTGGTCCTTGCTCCCTCCTCTTCCCCCTCTGCTACTACTCATCCTCTATTAACAAAACTCAAGCTGGGCAGTGGCGGCACACACTGGGCAGGCAGATCTCTGAGTTCAAGGCCAGCCTGGTCTACAGAGAGAGTTTTAGGACAGCCAGGGCTGTTACTCAGAGAAACCCTGACTCGGGAAGGAAAAAAAAAGTTGAATGAACTACATGGAGTGATAGCACAGTGTTCTACTTAGTGACAAAATTAGTCAAATGCTCGCCAATGCAGCGGGCAGTCTTCCTTCAGCGTCTCTGAGAATCAGTGACAGGATCTTAAAGTCACTTAGATAAAATGGCAGCAGTATCCATCCATGGTCCTAATTAAATAATCTCCAAATTCCTTATGATACCTAATACCTAATACAGCGTAAACGCTGTGTAGCCGTTGTTACCTTGTATTGCTTAGGGAATAAAGATCAAGAATGTGCATATAGATGCAATTTATGAATGTAGGCATTCGGAATAATGCAATTTACTTTTTCTGTTTTGTTTTTTACTTTTAAATCTGGGGTGGTTGAATCAGTGGGTGACTAATGCACAAATACAGAGGGCCTCTGTGATTCAGAAAAGGTTGAAGCTAGGACTTGAACTTGTGGAATTTTAATGGCTGGAATGAGAAACGATGCCTTGCCAGGCGAGGATGCCAAGGGACAATCGGAGGATTACAGCTTGTTCGTGAGTCCGTAGAGAAGGCCTTGGCATAATCAGAAATATCCAGAACCAATGAGATGAGACTGAGGAGCATGGAGTGATAGATGACCTTGAAATATAAGAAATGAGAACAGTGATTTGGGGGGGGGGATTAATTTGCCACTTAAAAAAAGTGTGAGTCAGATTGGAAATGGAGTATTGTGCCAAGAAGTATAGTGAAGGCCTGGACGAGCAAGAGGTAGTGAAAGTGAGGATTAATATTGGATATGAATACTTCTATGCAAAACTCACCCGCGGCACACAGAGACTAATTGCCATGGTGATGACAGAGGGCTAGATTTCAGTTAATTTGCCTTCAGTCTCTAGTTGGCAGATGGTCTTATCATTGACCGAGGAATTGGAGTTAGTTGGGAGAGAAAGGAGAAAATAGTCTCTCGTTTAGATATATTGAGTTTGCTGTGAAGGCCTAATTGTTCCGTCAGCCACTCCGTCCTGCCAGTTTAGAGGCTGTGCCGGCTACCGTGTGTCAACATGACACAGACAGAGTCACCTGGGAAGAGGGCATCTCAACTGAGGATGCCTCCCTCAGATTGGTCTATGGGGCTTTTTTTTTTTTATTTTTTTTTTTATGATTGATGTTGGCTTTCTAGGTACTACTCCTAAACAAGCGGTCCTGGGTTGACTAAAACAACAACAAAACAAACAAAAAAACAGCAGCCGCAGCAGCAGCAACAACAACAAAATTGAGCTAGCCATGGAGAGCAATCCAGTAGGCATCATTTCCCTATGATCTCTGTTTCCGATCCTGCCCCCTCCAGCTTCCTGCTTCAGTTTCTGCCCCAGCTTTCCTCCATGGTGGCCTACGATCAGGAAGTGTAAGCCAAATAAACCCTTTCCTAAGCTGCTTTTGGCCGTGCCGTTTATCACAGGATCAGAAAGCAGACTAAACCAGGACCGAGATCCAGACCTAGGGACCAAGAGGCACAAGGTCAAAGGTCAGAGGTCTGCCTTGTGCTCCTGCTACGACAGCTCTCCAGAGCTTATGGAGAAGCTTCGTTTCTTCACCTTTTGCCTTTTTAGGTTTCCCTTCTATTAGTTTTCAGTCCACAGCCGGTCTTTGAGCACGTCCCATCCTGCTGTGATGTGTGAGCTGGGGCGGGGAGCAGGGTAATGCTCTGGGTATCATAACACACCAGGGTACCGAAGCCTGTGATTCAGGACCGGCGCACTGCGCCTCTAATTGATAATATTTTCTGCTTCACAGTAACTGAGCTGAATTGCACAGACGTGGAGGAGTAAATGAAACAAGTGCTTTATGAACAACAGGCAAACCATTTAAATCTATAACTACTATGCTTATGCTTCCTGCTTCCGAGTCTACGGTGGAATGGAAGTGGCATTTGTGAGCTGCACACAGCCATTTCCTTTTATGTCCCCACATAACACTGCAAGTGGTATTCTATCCTTACTCAGGCTCACAGGAGACTTAAAGGGCTGAGTTGACAAAACAGGAAAACTAAATCATTTATAAGGATGTAAACAACCAGATTTTTACCGCCACCACTATACCCCAAATGCCAAAACACAAAACGAGTTCATTGAAACCATAAAAACCTGATCTTTTTGCTCAGAGGAACAAAGATTGAAAGACTAAAGCTCTTTTTGGACTGGAAAGAATAACAACTTTTTCTGGCTTGCCTGATTGTAATCCCTAAAATATACAGATGATCCAAAACTTTAAAAAACCTAAAATTGTGGAACCAAGTACTCCTAAAATTTGACTATGAAAATATTACATAGTCATGGCAGTGGTGGCGCATGCCTTTAATACCAGCACTCAGGAGGCAGAGGCAGGAGGATCTCTATGAGTTCGAGGCCAGCCTGGTCTATAGAGAAAGTTCCAGGACAGCCAAGCTTCACAGTGAAAGCCCCATCTCAAAATACAAAAAACAACAACAACAACAAAAAGAAAATATTGCATAGTATTTGTTAGCTTACTTTAAAGCTTCAGCTAAGAACAAAGACCAAATGTTAAGGCAGAAACCTACAGACCGGTTGCTTAGAATGTAACAGGAACATTGCAGAAAAAGCTAAAGGAAAGCAGGCAAGGTTTCCACTGATGGGCTGTGACCATAGGTAAAGACAGGGCTCTCAGGTCTAACACGGTTACACTGTAACATAGCATTTGATTTTCTAAAAACGTGGTCTGGTAACATCTTTGTAAATTACCTTGCTCTGAGAACTCAGTGGCTTTGTTCTCTTGTGGTTGATGTTACAGAACTCACATACAAAGGGTCTGTTGTCCTGTAGTACTTTTCATATTCAAAAGTAACTCTGCCTAGCCAGTGCATGAACACACACACACACACACACACACACGAACACACACACACATGAACACACACACATACAGAGTGCTTTTTACCAGCTTTAGTTTATACAAATACCATTTATTTTCATTGCATACTGTTTACATGCTATGTGCTAGATCGTTGGAGAGAAAAAGATTGACAGGCTGGGTGTGTCAATGTATACTTAAAACATCAGCGCTTGGCCAATGGAGGCAGGAGGATCAGGAGTTCAAGATCATCCTCAGACACCTAGTGACTTTGAGTGACATGAGTCCCTGTCTCAAAAATTCCTAATAAACACTGCATTGTCCCTGCCTCCAATTAACTTACATAATACTAATTTTGAAAGTGCTTTCTGAACAATAAAGATGTGTTTTGGTTTTTGCTTGGGCAATGACGGTGCAATTGTCCACTGAACATGCTTTGAGTCAGCCAGCAGAGTATAATGATGATACTGGGCACCTGCATGTTCTTGTTTTTTAAAATGAAGGGTTGGTATTTCACCCTTAAACAGAGCGATTTCCCTCCAGCTGTGGTTTTTAGATTCAGAAGTCTTTCTATTTTGCTTAAGAAGAAAAAGAGCCCTTAGTGAGTTTAATGCCAGATTGATCTGATTGAAATTCTGGCTTCTCATGTCATAGCTGAGTGGCCTTGGGCCCCATTTATTTATTCCTCAGAGTCCTACCTATAAAAATGAAGGCAATGGATACCTGTTTCATAAGGCTTCTTACTAAGGGTAAGAGTTAAACACACATAAGGAGTTTACAAATGACGCCTGGCATCTGGGAAACGCGCATGCTTGAGTTATTACATAAACATGCACTCACATTGCAGTAGGTCTGCTTAGCCTGCACTGACAAAACACCAGAAACGGGGGACTTAAACAACTATTTCTCAGTTTAAGAGATTGCACATCAAAGATCAAGATGCCAACAGGGCCTGGTTTTTGTGAGTGACTAACTCTTCCTGGCATCCATCCATCTATCCATCCATCCATCCATCCATCCATCCATCACAGTGCCCTCACACGGTGGGGTGAACAAGTGAACTCTGGGATTTCCTTTTAAGGCTACAAATCTTATTCATGGGGGTTTCACTCTCACTAGGGAATGGATGGCAACCTATGAATTTGAGGAAGGAAGACACAAACATTTTCTCCATAGCGCACACATTCAGTTCCCACCTGTCTACTTTTCTGCGCTGTTCTCTGTGTTACCCTGACCAGAGCAGCCTAAGAGAGCAAGAGAGAGTTTACGTTAGCTCGCATTTCAAGGTATTGTCTATCACTGTGGGGAAGTCAAGCCAGCTGCGGAATGAGACAGCTGGTCACACTAAAGCCCACAGTCAGAAAACAGAAAGACGGGCGCAGGAATGCCAGTTTCTCGGTTCCCTTTCTCCAATTAGTCTAGTAGCTCATCCCGGGACTGCCAAGGAAAGGTGTCATTCGCAGTGAGGCTGTGTTCCCACTTCAGTGCACAAAATCAAGACAATCCCTCACAGGCATCCCCTGGAGACCCGCTCCTGAGATGATCCTAGGTTCTGTCGGGTTGACAATTAACACTGCCACAAAGCCCCTTTGCACCTGTGCTTCTTGACGAGCTGCCCAGCCTTCCTTACACAACCCTCCAATTGGAAGCCACTGGAGAACACATTCCTAGAATGGTACACAGCCTTTTCTCTCTGCTCATCTCCGCAGCTGAAAACTGCGGAGGCTGTGATAAGGAGGGGAAAAGAGAAACAACATTGCCTCACAGGTTAACAAGTCTTCATTCCTACAGGGTGGGATGGAGCAATGGTTCTTCTAGAAGATGAAAACCGTTCTAAGGAGAGAAGAGAAGGTGCTAGGTGCCACTTAGCCTTTTCTTAAAACCAATGAAAGCAAAATGAGGATACTAGTATAAAAAGTGCTAAAACTCCCTGGTAAGGGCTGACATGGAATTCTGGTTAAACAATCCCAGAGAAAGCAACCCGAGAGAAGGATTACCTGGAGGCAAGTTTACATGCTGGCAAATCTACTTTCTTTTAAAAAACAGATTCATTTTAGTGTGCTCACATAGTCTTATTTATTTGATGCCATTTTAAAACTCTTTCTTCAGGATGGTAATGGCCACAGCCATCTGGATATCATTCCTGTATAACAGCTTTTTGTTTATACCTTTAAAAATCAAGCGTAGTGCCCACAAACCATGTGCCTTGGGAGATGGGCTGATTTGAGGCCTGTAGCAGGAAGTGAAGAGAGTTGGGTACATCTTGCTATACTGGAGAGCAGGGGAAGTCTCTGGGATGAATAAGTCAGGTCAGAAAGGCACGGGAAATAGCACAGGCAAGACACAGATACAGAGATGAAAAGCAAGGAAGGGGAAAAAATGGAAAACATACAGCAGCATCTTGATTATCTTCTATTCTAAGTGACAAGTACATAGAGTTCCTTTTACTATTCTTACTATTTTCTTTTGTATTTGTTTGATTTTTATGACAAAATAAGCATTTATGATTTAAGCATTCTTTAAAGTCAAGTGATATGAATTCATAAACCCTTGATGACATGAGACAACGACTAAATAAGATATAAATAACGGACAATTCTACATCACAGTGATAATTAATCAGCTACTATTAACAGCTCGGGCACTGCACATGCATGATGCACACACAGACATACATATATGCAGGCAAAACACTCATATACATAAAATAGAAATAAGTACTTAAAAAAATTTTATCCTTCCCTATCTCATATCTGCCTTGCCTGGAAACACCATTTTAGTAATACTGACACACTGTTCCATAATCTCCTAGGCTTTCATAATTAGCAAACAGAGTCTGGGCTCCTTCCAACATTCTTCTCATAATTCTTCTACTACCGTCTGTCTCCAGAGACTCTTCATGTGTAGCCACCCTGGGTATCCTCCGAGTCAGTCCTGACTGATTCCTATAGAAATGTCATAATTTATAATCCCAATGAACCAAGACCTTTAAATAATGTATTTGGGGATTTCAAAGCTTAGAATTCTTGATACAATCAGCAACTTGTCCCAGCACAGGACCTAATTTTTGTGAAAAGGCCAAGCCGTTATATAAGCATTTGCCAAGGTCAGTGCAAAGAAATTAAGAGAACACATTTCAGCCCAACTAAAAGACATTTGGGGGAGTCGGCCGCCACCACAGGCCACCAGAACTCTATGGCCATTGGAAACACCAATGGCGTGCTTCTCCTTGAGCCCAGCTCCGGAGCCCCAGCTCCCTCAAAGGATTGGGCTTTGCAACCCTGCGGGGGGTGGGGTGGTGTCTCAGCCTCTTGCTTCACTGCACTTGCTTCTTTGTCTGGGAAAAGCTGGAATCTTGGTGATGAGAAGCGTACCTCCATTGTTTCTCAACTTCAGCAACCCTGCGAGCCCATGAGCTTGGTAATTAGATAGCCTTACCATTGGAAAGAAGCCTTAATCACAATTGATGAGGATTCCTCTTGGTGTTTATTTTTCCTAAATCTCTAAAACTAAGCAAATAAGACACTCATAATGCAAAACTGAATTCCTATAATTTCCCAAGTCTCCCTTGCCCGCACCTTGGGTATTGATCTATTCACTCTGTAAAACTTAAAACTTACTTCCTTTTGCACAGAGTAACCCCTTAGATCAAAATAAGCATGGGCTAGATCCTATTGCGCAAGCCAGGCCAACGCTAGACACCCAGTGAACCTCAGACCTCGAAGAACCTGTACTAGTACATTAACTCATCATAACGGGTCTTTGTTTTGTTTCATTATTTGGTGGGTCTAGCGGTACATCTCATGCTGGCCTGGAAGTTGCTGTGTAGACTGAATGCATGATCTTCTTGCCTCAGCCTCCCAAATTCTGGAATTAAAGACATGCACTGCTGTGCTCACCTTCGATAGGTCTTGTCCCCATAGTGGTAACTCATCCATCTGTAGCCCAGATGGGGGTGACATGCTGCTTTCATATAAGGGAGCTTTTCTTGTTCCCTCCTTTTCATCAGTGTTGATTTACCTTTGATCCTTTGTAATGTATATAAGTAGCAGGTGAATTTTAATTTCCTGTGGATATTAACTACCTCTTTACATCCTTGAGCTTGAGCATTCCATACCCTGAAATGTTAGAGGTTAATTTGAGTTGAACTAATACATAAGTGAGATCCGGGGCTGGTAGAAAGGATTTGAGAGCTTTGTTTATGCCATTTACTATGTCCAAGACTTTGGCCAGGGTAATCAGGGTCTGCACAACCTGTCCTTTCCTCTGCTGCTGCCTTCCCCTATTCCCCGCCTTCCTTCCACTCCACTTCCTTCTCTATTTTGAATGTATTCTTTTTTTTTTTTTTTTAATGTAGCACAGACACTTGTAGAACTTTTGGGCATCAATTCTCTCCTTCCACCCTCGCATGAATTCTGGGGGTCAGATTCAGGTGGTCAGGTTTTGATGACAAACACATTTACCTGCTAAGCCAACCAGCCCAATCATTCTAATCTTAATAGGCATTTGAGTTGTTTTCAGTTACAGGCTATTATGAATAAGTCTTATGTTGATCTTTGGGATGACATGATTTCTATTGTGCATATATTCAGGAGAAGAATTAATGAATGATGGAATATATAGAGACTAGCTTTAGTAGAAATTGTTAGTTTACTGAAGAGGCCAAACCAATTTATCTTCTCCTAGGCAGTGTTTGGAAGTTTCCACACGCCTACATTGTTTTTGTTAACACCTAAATCAGGTTGATCTTTTTCATTTCGACTGTTCTGATGCAGTTGTTAATAGACTACTGCTTAACAGTGTTTTGATTTTTTTTTTGCTTGTGAGAATGATCATCATGGCATAGGAAAGCAGACTAGATGTGGAGCATAGATCCAGTTTTGTCTGACATCATTTTTGTAAGTTTTAAGTGATTAAGTGACCTTTCTAATTAAGTGACCTCTTCTGCCAAGAGGACAATGATAACAGCAACTCCTCACAGTGATTACAGATTAAATTATTATGAAAATGAAATGACAAACTCTAGTTAACGTCTTTGAAAGAACTTGGAATGGGAAGCATGATGTGGGAGTGATTTCTTATTAATAAAGAAACTGCCTAGACCCATTTGATAGGCCAGCCCTTAGGTAGGCGGAGTAAACAGAACGGAATGCTGGGAGAAAGAAGCTGAGTCAGGGAGTCGCCATGGTTCTCCCACTCCAGACAGACGCAGGTTAAGATCTTTCCTGGTAAGCCAGCTCGTGGGCTACACAGATTAATAGAAATGGGTTAGATCAATATGTAAGAGCTAGCCAATAAGAAACTGAAACTAATGGGTCAGGCAGTGTTTAAAAGAATACAGTTTCTGTATAATTATTTCGGGTAAAGCTAGCCATGCGGGCGGCCGCGTGCCAGGGACGCAGCCCTGCCGCTCATAACACAACAGAAGCACTTGGGCAAACAAACATTTCTGGAGAGTCTGCTCTGAGCTGGACAGTCTTCTGGGGGTATCTCAGCGACTAAAACAAAGATTCCTGTCCCTTTTGGAATTTTTATTCTAGAGTAGGGTGCTGGTTAGTTTTATGTCAACTTGGCACAAGCTATAGTCATCTGAAAGGAGGGGACCTCGATTGAGAAAATGCTGCCATAATGTTGCAGGCAAGCCCGTAGGGAATTTTTTGTCTTTATTCTCTCTCTCTCTCTCTCTCTCTCTCTCTCTCTCTCTCTTTCTCTCTCTCCTTCTTCCTTTTTTGATATTTATTCTTCTCTCATACATTACACCCTAACTGCAGTGTTCCCTCCATCCTCTCCTTCCACACCCCCTCTTTCCCTCAAATCCACACTTCCCTCATTTTCCTTCAGAAAAGAGCAGGCCTCCACGGATATCAACCAAACATGGCAAAACAAGTTACAATAGACAAGGCACAAATCCTCATATCAAGGCTGAATGACAACCCCACCCAGTAGGAGGAGAAGGATACCAAGAACTGGCAGAAGAGTCAGGCACAAGCCCAGTGATTCATGTGGAAGGACCCAGTCCACTGTGGGTGGAGCTATGCCTGCACTGGTGATCCTACATTCTATAAGAAAGCAGGCTGGGCAAGCCACGAGGAGCAAACCAGTAAGCCGCACTCCTTTGAGGTCTCTGTATCAGCTCCTGCCTCTAGGTTCCTGCCTTGTTTGAGTTCCTGTCCTGATTTCCTTCAAGGATGAGTCAGGTGATGTGAAAGGGCAAGCCAAATAGACCCTTTCCTCCCCAAGTTGCTTTTGGTCTCGGTGTTTCATCACAGGCAGCAATAGTGACCCTAAATAAAACAAGCAGAGACAAAGAAGACATAGGAGATAAAGTAAATAAGCTGTAGACTATGCTATAAAATTCAAATACTGTTGACAGAAAGAAAGCAGGGTACAGAGCTGGGGAATCTTCACTTTGGAGTCGAAAGATCAGGGTGGAATCCACCAAAAGGGAGCTTTGAGCAGACTTCGAGGTAAAAAGTACAATGGGCAGACAGACAGACACCTGGAGGCAGAGCTCACCAGGTTGCAGAAGGGCTCAGTACAAGTTTGCCTGGCAAGCTGTAAGAACTGAAGAAGGCCAGTATAGCAGCAGTAGAATCAAAGGGAAGGGGTAAGGACAGTTAAAAACTAAGGTTTGAGGGGCTGAGCACATGACTTCAATCACCAGCAGAGCAGAAACCTGTGTGGTAAGCGTGGCAGCACTTAGGAAGAAGGGTCAAAGATCAAGGTCATCAAGATTTCTTCCTTAAAACAGGAAGTCTTAAAGCTGGGAGTCTGAGATCAAGAATTAAGTTGGCGCAGGCCTTTAATCCCAGCACTCGGGAGGCAGAGGCAAGCGGATCTCTGGGAGTTCAAGGCCAGCCTGGTCTACAAGAGCTAGTTGTTCCGGGACGGGCACCAAAGCTACAGAGAAACCCTGTCTCGAAAAACCAAAAAAAAAAAAAAAAAAAAAAAAAAAAAAAAAAGAAGAAGAAGAATTAAGTTGGTCTTTCTTTCCTTCTTTCCCAAGTGTCCTAGTCACGATTACTATTGCTGTGATGAAACACCATGACCAAAAAGCAGGTTGGGGAGGAAAGGGGAGGAAAGACTTACACTTCCACAATGCAGTTCAATCATTGAAGGAAGCCAGAATAGGAACTCAAATAGGGCAGGAACCTGGAGGCAGGCGCTGATGCACAGGCCTGGAGGAGAGAACTGCTTATTGGCTTGCTCCCCATGACTTGCTTAGCCTGCTTTCTTATCGAACACAGGAACACCAGCCCAGGGGTAGCCTCGCCCACCATGACTAAGCCCTTCTCCATCAATCACTAATCAAGAGAATGCCCTTATAGGCTTGTCCACAGCCCCATCCCAGGGAAGCATTTTCTCAGTTGAGGTTCCCTCCTCTCAGATGACTCTAGCCTGCGTCAAGTTGACATAAAACTATCTAGCACACCAAGTGATAGGATTTCAGTCTTTCGTTAATGCTGAGTAGTTTCGCACTGCATTTACATACTCTTTGTTTGTTTGTTTCATTCATCCACTGGTGGACATTTAGGTTGACTCCATATCTTTACTCTTAGTAGAAGCCCTTTAACAAAAATGAATGGGCAGGAGTCTCCTGCTTTGCCATACTGGTTTCATATCTCTTGGACATATACCCGGTCATAGGGCTGCTGGCTCATATGGCAGGTCTGATTTTCCATAATGACTATAGGGTTCTCTTTGCTTCCCTACCTGGCCCACACACCATCCCTTCACCTCTCCGATGATAACCATCTTGACAGGTGTGAGGGAAAGCCTTTGGTTCTCATTTGCATTTTCCTGAAGATTACAGATGCTGGGCATCTTCTCACTATCTCCGTTGGCCGTGTGCGTGGTTTCGTTCGGGTCCTTCTCCAGTTCTGAATGAAGGCAAATCTACACTTTACTTTAATGTCTTTGTAAGCATCACAGAAACGCCTTAGGACCCTGTCTTTGAATGGGAATAGCATTTTGAAGCACACGCGTTAGATTTCCAGTCAGTTTTACCGTGAAATTTGGGAGTGCGTGTTTGGAGGCACTTCCCTTAAGCTTAGCCGGGGAAGTGAGAAATTTTGCTCTGTTGAAGAAAGGGAGTTTCGCATGGAGCTTTGTAGTACAATCTGCTGGAGGCATTGCTTACATCTCCTCTGTACTGAGGAAACAAGGCTCCAGGGGCTGCAGTTTTCTAATTAGCCAAAGAACCTACAAGATTCCCACAGTGGTGAGGTCCTTTGTAAAATAAAGTTCCCCAGTCCCTTTATAATTTGAGAAGCACATTCTACGACTTCTAACTACATAGTCTCCAGATTAGAAGAACAATGCAAGTCATGCCAACTTGAGGATCACCCTACCCTTTGAGTGTAAGCTACTCTCTGAAGAGAGAAAACCAGAACTTTGAAATTGCCATCATACCTGTGCGAGTGCTCCTGGGTAAAGCAATGAGAGGCACCTGTATACATTTAAAATTAATTAGGAACTCTCCCTCACTTTATTTCTAACCCTCCTCTCCTTACTGAGGAGAGAGACTTTTCAACAAAGCAATTATACTCTACAGAGATCCCTACACAGCACAATTGTAACGTACACTCGTTAGCCATAATCAGCGGATGAAATTAAAGCTATAATTTCTGATTTCCGCAGCATTCAACGAATTTTCGTATCTATCCTTTCTATCCCAGTCCAACATCTCCATCATTTATTAATGGGTCCCTGGTCTAGATTTTTCTGAAAACGGAGAAAGAGCTGACTTGAACTCGGATCTAGTTTCTCTTCTATAGTCACAACCCAGCCCGTTAACGACTCCAGTTTGGGGGGGAGGGGGTGTCCACACACGCCAGCCAAGCAATCTGTTCTGCATGGATACCGGCCACATGTTCCCCCAATTTAATTCAACCCTGACTCTGTCTTAGTGTCAGACCTTACAGGCTGAGGGCTCAGCTCTCTTCAAGTGTCAATTGCCCGCTGCAGGTAACCACAGGTTTCGTCCGCGCTTCTGATTGGTCAGCCATAAGTAGAGTTCTCTCAGTTTCTTCCTTGCCGAGCTCAGGGAGCCATGCTTACTGATTTTTTTTTTTAAGCCTTTTCCAGAGGCCACAGTGTGAATGTTACACAGATCAAGGGTTGGAGGAAGGGATCCTGCCTGGGTGTGCCACCCTACAGGGAGTCCCCACGTTCCGGAAGCTCTCTGAACCTTGTCCTGTTCAGTTTTATGGAGGCTTCACTGCATACCTGTGACTGACACAGGGACACCCAGGGTAAGACGGTGATTGGCAGAGCCTTACAGCGGAGTGGGGAAGCCTAGCAGAGCTGTCTAGATTCTCCTTGGCCTCGTTCGTGCAGCATTCCTTCTTGTTGGGTGTGGGCAAGATTGGGGGTTTTATGACCTTCTATTAGACAAGGAGAGTCCGAGAATTTCTTTATAGCCAGTTCCAAGATGGAAAGGCAGAGGAAATTAGAGCGAGTGGCCAAAGACAGTTACAAATGAGGCCCAAAACAAAATTGTAAACGTACGAGTTTTTTTTTTTTTATTTGTTTGTCTGAACTTGAAAGTATGATTGCTGAGTGTGAGCTTTGTAGGTGATAACATGGTGTTGCCAGTCAAAATTTGGACACATCCATAAAGAGTAGAAAATTCTGATTTTTTTTTTCTGGCTCCCTTTGGAGAAGAAAAAGTCAACTGTTTTTGGCCTGCCTCCCGGCAGGGAAATTTCATTTCTATTGCCTGCCCTGGGGAAGGAGTCATGAACCAGGAACTAAGGAGGACATCAGCCTGTCACAGACGTCTGGCTTCCAGACACCCAGCGTCCTTCCCAGCAGGAGCCAGAGGCAGAACAATAGGAAGCAATCCAGACCAGATCACACCACTCCCCGCTTCACGGCTTTTTACTGAACTCTGAGTAAAACCCACGTTCTTCCTTGTATCCTTGAATGCATCTGTCATCTCTGGCCTTCCTGACCTCATTTCCCTATTCTCTGCTCTGGAACCACGCTGAGTGCACATCAGCCCCATTCCTCAAGTCCTATGAGGGACTATAGGATCTGCAGAGTGTCTGGTCTGTGTGGTCATCTGCCTTGTCACTTGACCTCTGCTTTCTCAGCCCTTAGTCTTCCATCCAGCCACGTCCACCTATCACCCATTCAGCCTTGAATCTCGCGATTATTTGCCAGTCTCGGGCTTACTTCCTTTCTTCCTTTAAAAAGCAGTTACCCTGGTGCACACCTTTAATCCCAGCAGAAGCGGGCAGATATTTGTGAGTTCAAGGCCAGCCTGGTCAGTAGAGTGAGTTCCAGGACAGCCAGGACTGTTGCATAGAGAAACCTGTCTGAAACAAAACAAAACAAAAACAAAAAAGGAAGAAGATTTGTAAGCCTGGTTTTGGCTGTAAAGGGAACAATTAAAGCCACGTCAGCTCATAATCTGGGGAATGGATGGACAAAGGAATCTGTGCCAGCCGAAAGACAGGAGCCCAGCCTGATGACACACACACACAGGAGGGTCAAAAGAGTGTGCCCTCAAGGTCTAGATCCCACAGGGCTGGGTGCTCCATAGCTGACGCCACTGTAGGAAATCGTGGCCAGCTTTAGGTAGGACACTGTGGTTAAGCTAAAGGACTAGAGTTAGGCCAGGCATGCTGGCATATATCTGTAATCCGAGCACTTGGGAGGCTGAGGCTGGAGACCCTGTCTTCCAAAACTAGCAGGGTAGGAGGGGACAACAACCGAGGGCCTATTGACATCTTCTATTGCGTTCAGTGCTCTCTGTGTTCCGCTTTGTTGGACAAGCTTGCTGCCTGACTGCTTGACTACCTTCCCTGTTCAAAGCAGGCTGCGGCTGTTGACCTTTAACGTGCCTGTGAATCTGGCCTGGCTGCATGAGATCATCTGAAGGTAAATGTGCCTATGTGCTTATGTGTGGAGCAAAATTCTGATTTTAGACAATAAATTAGTTTAACTGAAATACAAATTTCCATATTATTCTATTAGTCTCCGATTTGAGCACTATCATACAGATGACAAATAAAATGAGAGACAAAAATGCTAATCAAACATGAAGATACAACATTAACACTGGGTTAGGCTAGTGATGGTGGATTACGTTGCATATCTTACAACATAGTGGTACATGCAGGGTGTGTGTGCGTGGCGTGTGTGTGTGTGTGTGTGTGTGTTTGGTATCTTTCTCTATTGCTTTCCACTGTATTTTTATGGACAGGGTCTCTCACTGATCTGGAGCTCACTGGCTTGGCAAGATTAGATGCCTGCCTCAGTCTTCCAAGCCTGGGCTGACAAGCCTATGATGCCTAACTTGTTTTTCAGTTGGTGCTGGGGTTGAATTTAGATCCTCAAGCCCTTTACCCATGAAGACATCTCTACTGCTCCTATAAGAACATGTCTAAAGTAAAAACGGTCCTCTTGCCCCCTGCATATTATCTCCTCCACAGAGGCCAGAGGAGGATATTAGGTGTCCTCCTCTATCATGCTCTACTTCATTCCCTTGAAACAAGGTCTCTTGTTGAGCCTGGAGCTTGTGAGTTTTGGACTACGGCTGGATGGCCAGCAATCCCCATCAATCTTTCTGTCTTTGACCCAGTTATAAGTTAGGGTTACAAGCATGGTTATGTGCTGCTTTTATGACCGTGTTGAAGATCGCATCTTGGGTCCTTAAATGTTCTTACCAATGAAACTATTTCCCTGACCCCTTTCTTTCTTTTTTTCTTTCATTCCCTTCCTTCCTTCCTTCCTTCCTTCCTTTCTCCCTTCCTTCCTTTCTCCCTCCCTCCCTCCCTCCCTCCCTCCCTTTCTCCCTCCTTTCTTTCTTTTCTCTCTCTTTCTTTGTACTGGAGATTGAAACTAGGACCTCATTCCTGCTCTGTAAGTCTCTATTACTGAGCTACAGTCCCAGTCTTTTAGAGCTTTTGCTATTGAGACAGGGTCTTGTTATATTGTCCAAGCTAGCTTGGAACTTGTGATTTCCCTTGCCTCAGCTTCCCTAGTATCTTTCTAGGGAAGAACAGGTCTTTCTTTGGACCCAACTCCCAAATAATGCTATGGAGACTTCTTATTAATTATGAAAACTTGGCTTTAGCTTAGGCTTGTTCCCAACTAGTTCTTAAAATTAACCAGTCTGTATTAATCTACGATCTGCAATGTGGCTTGTTACCTCTCCTCAGTACTGTATGTCTGACTTCCTCCTCACCTCACTGGAAAATTCTGCATTACTTAGATTCTTCCCAGAGTTCCTATCTCTGCCAGGAAGTCCTGCCTAACCTCTCCTGCCTAGCTATTGGCTGTTCAGCTCCTTATTAAACCAATTAGAAGGTGCCTTAGGCGTGTGGGGTTAAATAGACACATCTTTACACAGTGTACAAAAGATTTTCCCAACAGAATTGCAGACCTATCTCACTAGGCCTGTCTCGTAAAGAGTTTGTAGTTCAGAATTTGAACAATTCAAGATGGTTATAATAATTGGCAGGAGACAATCACAGTGTTCTCACGCATTTTGTAGAGAAGGTATTCATACTACCATAAGCTCTGCCTTTCCACCTCCGTGCTTTTGTTCTTTTGACTTTGTAGCTCAGCCTGGCCTATAATTCACTATGTAGCCCAGGCTAGCTGAAACTCTGATATTCCTGCCTCAGCCTTCCAAATACTTGGATTTAGGGATGTATGCTATGCACTTGACTTTGAAGAATATTTTATTATGATATGTGGCAGAAAAACCAAGCTAAAACTTCATGTATTCTGTACAGAAGGCAAAAGTTTACAACGCCTGTCTGCTCCACACCCTTTAATATTTCAGGTGACTGATGAAGGCCTGATTCACCATCACTAGGATTCAGGCTTCCTTCAAAAGGAATTCATGAGATTGAAACTACAAGTGAATCAGCATTCTTTCTAAACTTGTCTTGCTTTGTTGCTGACCTGCAAATAGCTGGGGATACAATTTGCATAGAGTGAGGTGGCCCCTGATATGAAAAAGGAGTAACCCTGGGTCATGTCAGAAATGTTGGGTTTATGAGTTGTTCTGAAGTTTTCTACTAAATGGGCAGGTTTACTTAACTCTCATTGGGAACATTGCATAGTAACGTGAAATAAACATTTTTACTTTTTGCTAAAACAAAACAAAAAATATCAAAGAAACAAAAAGACAGAAGCAAATTAATACATTATATTTGTAGAGGATGCTATGGTTTTTCTTCCCTAAATACTAATACTAAATGAGATTTATTTATTTATTTATTTATTTATTCAAAAAAAATTTTTTTGAGATAGGGTTTCTCCATGTAGCTCTGGCTGTACTAAAACTTGCTCCGTAAACACCAGGCTGCCTTGATCTTAGAGATCTGCCTACCTCTGCCTTCTGAGTGCTGGGATAAAAGGTGTGAGGCATGACACCTGGCTTTTTAATTTTTTAAAAAAATATTTGCTTTAAAAGATATGTGTATATGTGTGTGGGTATATGCCTTTGTGAGTGCAGATGCCCGTGGAGTCCAGAAGAGGGCATCAGATCCCCTGTATTTGGAGTTACAGGGACTCCTGAGCTGCCTGTCGTGGATGCTGGGAAGGGAACTAGGGTGGTCTGCAGGAGTAGGATGCACTCTTAGCTAATGAACCATAGCCTCCTCTTCATCCTTACAGAGCCTCTTCAGCTTTGCTCAGTTGTTGCATAACCACGTATCTTCTGAGGTCCAGGGGGATGCTGGATATGCAATGGAATTTTATTATCCTCAGCAGGGACTGGCTAGTAAAATCCATTGGGTTCTTGTGGCCAATCAGCTAGAGAGGAAGTCCTGTTGGGAGGAGCATTTGGGAAAGACTTTCTTGAGATACAGAAAGGAGATGATAAAACATCTTTCCTTCCTAGAACGTTGTTGGTTGAGGACAACAATTATTTGGACCCCTGATAGCCATCTTGGGATCTAACATTTTTTTTTATTCTATAAATTAGAGATAACTCAGAGAAACTTGGGAAAACATTAAATTCAGTTGTTTTATTTAGTTTTGTTGGGTCTGGCTTCATATTGTTTGACTTAATAATATTCCCTTAAGAAAACTTGTAACTCTTTAACCCAACCATTAAGTTTAGGAAACAGTGATAAACTTGAAAACAGTTTGACTAACCAAGGGCCATTTTAGAGAGAAAAATCTATGTGACATCTGTGACTATGTAGTAATTTCCAGAAGTGTCCTACTGTCAGAAGCTCACTGAGCGGGCAGCATATTCAGACAACAGTGGAAATGGACGGCTTTTGCAGAACTGGAGAGGCACCCAATGACGCATTTAGCCTTGACACAAATATTACGATATAGCACAAGCCAAAATAACACTCTGTAGAGGGTTTGCTTTGCCATCTTTGCAGAGTGCTGGACTCAGCTGCGGACATGTCTCGCCACAGCTCAGTTAAGTATTGTTGTCATGTCTGTTCTTTGCATGGGGAAATGGAGAGGAGGTGACAGCAAGCAGCTTCCTCGGAAAGAGAAAAGCTGGGAGGTGAGGCTGACTCTGATGCTCAGGCTCCTAGTCACTTCAGTTTTCTGCCTGAGAATCAATATGCGGTTAAGACATTCAGCAGATGTTGGGTGACTACTTAAAGCAAGGGAAAAAGGAAAAAGAAAAAAAAAAGAGGAGAAAGACACAAACATTGTTGAGTGATGACTTAATAACCATTCTCCTCCTCCACCCTCAAAAATGCCCTCTACTTTGTTTGAAGGTGACTTATGATTAAGTTAATGGACTGTTAGCAATTGCAATTCCTTTCGCCAGTGACTGGTCTAAGGTGGCCATGTGACCACTTTTCTAGCCAATCATGGTGGCTCAAGCTGGGTAGGATTTTTCTCCTTCATAAAATTCAGAGTAACATTTCCTTACCCTCCTCTCTTGCTTCATATAATGACCCCTGAGGATGTGATGTCTGGAGCTGCGGCAGCCACCTTGTAATTAAGAGGTGACAGGCTTGGAGACAAAAGTTCATACGGATATGATGGCAAAGAGTAAACACACAAAGATCTTCAGTCTTTGATAACAGAGATCTTCCTGCCCAACTAGTCCTGAAACTACCAACACTTAAGCTTCATGCTGAGGATGTCAAGAATGACCTCACACTCTAAGCTACTATTAGTCAGATGTTTTGTTCCTTGCTGCCCAAGCCATTCCAAACAGATACAGTTTAGGCAGAGAAATGTGTTTCAGAGTCTCAGCAAAAATAGATGTTAAGGTGATCCAGTTTTTATCCAGGAATTTATTAGCATTAAGCAGTTGTTCATAAAACAAATTGAATTTTATCTCAGATGTGGGTCAATCTGAGTAATCCACATGATGCCTGTGATAAATATTTCCCTCGCTGGTTTCCAGATGCTGGGCTTCCTCTACGCCCATCTTGAGTGTGAAGAGCATTAGAAGCCATCTGAGTTCCAATGGACTTGGTCAGAGTGAGGCTCAGCAGGATGGGGGGTGATCCTATAGAAATCACCTAGTTCCTTTCTTGGGTGACTGACTGCTCAGCAGACTCCGAGCAAGGACTGAAGGTTACAGTTTCCTGTCTGGCAGCCTCTGGGCCTGGGTCTAGATAAAGGTCTCTTCTCTGCCTGGCAAGTCCTAAGCCGGCAGCTCCAGGGTTCCATTTTCCTCGTGGTTTCTGGAGCCTTGACTACATTTTGCGTTTTTATTTCCCCAATTCAGTGGTGTGAAGGAAATCACTGCAGCTGTCTTGAAGCTTGGTCCAGTCTGTGGAGTTCTTCAGAGTTTAAATAAGGGCTATTATTAAAGGGAGTCAGAAGGCATGCCCTGTCACAGAGGGAGACAAAGTGCCCCGGTTCAGAGAAAACACTTTCCTAGAAATCCTGGAAGACTACGACAAGAAAGAATGAGTCCAATAAAGAAGGAGAAAAGCCTTAAGAAGTGTTTCTGAACAATTGGAGAGGGAAGGGATCTGAGGTGTCCTCTATTCACAGTCACCTCTCCTACTACCTTCTTTACAGCGAAGCAGAGATCTGGCCAAGGTCAAGTGACCAGTGTCAGGATTTAGCTCCTTCCCGCTTCCCTCAAGAGGTCTCCAGTTAAGCTGCAATCTCCTCGAGAGCAGGATCACTGTTTTCTTCACTCTCGGAGCCCAGTGGCTAGTGCAATTAATGATCTTCACTTTCAGCTGGGGATGCTTATTTCAGACAGGCTGTCTAACTTGCCCGAGATCACACAGCAGTCAAACGCCGGTCTGTATTTAACCCTCCGTATCCGGACTCCGAATGCCTCGACACAGTGGATCATTCAAGAACATTTGTTGGACGAATGAAAGAACCCAAACTGGTCGAATCCGTTTAGAGGCCTGGCAGCTCGGGGTAGCTGGGGACTGAGCTCGCAAGATCCAAGCAAAGCACACGCAGGCTTGTCCTTCGGTTCAGGCTCAGAGGCCCCGCCCCCTGTCCAGCTGGGCACGCCCCCATCTTGGGGACTTGGGTCCCTTTCTGCGTCCGAGTTTCCTTTGGCTCCCGGCCCTGGGCGGAGGGCCTCTCCGGGTCGGGAGACCTGTGCCGGCTCCCAGACCAGCCCTCTCTCTGCCCCTCCCTTCCTCCCTCCCGCACACTCTAAACTTCTTTTTTCCTCCCTCTCTAAACTTCAGTCATTCTAGCGCCCGCCTCCTCTACTCAGCGCATCCAATTAGAATCAACAGATCCGCTGAGGGCCCGCCCCCAGCCTGCCGGAACCCAATCCGCCGTGCGGAGTCGAGAACGGGGCGCGTCCCCCAGAGCCGGGCTGGTGACGACAGCGCGCCGGGCGCTGCGCTGCGGGAGGGGGCGGGGCCGGACCGGAGAGGGCGGGGGAGGGGCCAAGCGGGGAGGAGGTTGCGGCGGGTTTGAAAGCGCCAGTTTCCTGGCAGCTGGGGCAGGCGTTGGTCTCGGCGCTCCCGCTCCGCAGCGGCGCCGCTCGAGCGGGCGACCGAGCTCCGTGCGCGCGTCCCGGACGGAGCTTCGCCTTCCAGCTGCTCCCTCCGCTCCCGCCCCTCTGCCTTAAGCTCTTTCCCGCCGGGCGGGCGCCGAGCCCCGGCCGTCGGCGCTGACCCCGCCCGGAGACCCCGCCGGCGCCGCCCGCGGGGCGCGCGCTCCCTCCGGCTCTCTTCGGCGGCCCGCGTGAGGGGCGGCTCGCGGCGGCGCGCGGCCGGCGGGCTGAGGCGGGGGGTCAGCGGCGGGGCCCCCCTCTGGCCGGGCTGTACGCGGGGCCCGGAGCGGCACCGCGGCCGCCCGCGCGGGGGCTCCCCATGGTGCAGCGCAGGTCGGGATGTCGAAGACGTTGAAGAAGAAGAAGCACTGGCTGAGCAAGGTGCAGGAGTGTGCGGTGTCCTGGGCCGGGCCCCCGGGCGACTTGGGCGCGGAGATCCGCGGCGGTGCCGAGCGCGGCGAGTTCCCCTACCTGGGGCGGCTCCGCGACGAGCCTGGTGGCGGCGGAGGCACCTGCTGCGTGGTCTCGGGCAAGGCGCCCAGTCCGGGCGATGTGCTGCTGGAGGTGAACGGGACGCCGGTCAGTGGGCTCACCAACCGGGACACCCTGGCTGTCATCCGCCACTTCCGCGAGCCCATCCGTCTGAAGACCGTGAAGCCAGGTACGCTGTGGGCTCTGGAACCCGGGTCCTCCGGTTCCCGACTCCCTGGGGAGGGGAGGGAGTAGGGGGAGGAGGCGGCGCCGGGCTTTCCCATTTTGCAGCTGGTAAAACTGAGCTCGGGTTGAACCGACAGCTGTGTAGGGTGTTAGGGAATTGCAATTAGGAGCTGGCTTTCTTAATCCAGCTCGGTCTCCCACCGCAGACAAGAGTTTCTATTTGTATTTGCATTTTTATTTATTTATTTTTTATTTTTTTGACTAGAGAAGGCCATTCTTTTCTGCCCCCATCTGTGGAAAAGGTCCTATCTAGCACGATAGTCATTTCTTGGGAACGGTTCTGCGTATTCTAACGCGGAGAAAGGGCTTTGCTATGGAGACCTGTCGCTGGATCGAGTGCCTAGGTTACCACCGAAAGCTCCCGGGAGGGCTCAGCTGGCCCGGTGTGTCGTACACAACCGCAGACGTCTGGGAGCTGGCAGCCCAACTCAGTAGGTCTAGGTGGCTCAGGTGTTTGGGTACCGGCGAGGTACAGCGGGTTACCGGTGGAGCTGTTGTGTTTGAAAATACCTAGGTGCCCAGCCTAGCAAATGCTTTTGTGAAGCTTTTGAATCTACAGAATTTGTTGAAGCCTTGGGTAAAAAAAGAACCCTCGTTGCCCTGGTGTCTTTGATGCTCGTAAAATGTGCCGCAAAGCACGCTACGCTTATGGCATTCTCGCTAGTTGGAAAGCATTGATCAGACTGCGTACAGTCTGGGCTGGTAGTATGTAGTAAGTTTTCTTACGAATTTGTAAGGAGAACGTTGTTGGACCTTTCGGTGTTGGTAAAATGTGATTCTGGCTTCTGAGATGGTTGTAGACAAGAGAATTGTGATTAATTATTACTAGAAATCAAATTGTTTCTACTGAATATGCGGTGCATTTGAACATACAGGGCTGCCAAACCGTGACCCAGGCAAGATTTTGGTTTTTCCCTTTCACTACAAAATGCTAAAAATTTCTGGAGAAAATGTAATATTCTCTCTCTCTCCCCTCTTCCTCTTCTTCAGCTCACTTGAGGAATATTTCTTTAGTAGTCCTTGAGCTAATTGCAACTGATGATTTGAGGCAATATATGTGTATATCGTGGGTATGTAACAGTCTTACTATCTTGAATGAAGGTTCTTTCCTGTTCTGTCATACCCATTTTAAGATCTGTGCTTTTGTGAGTTTTTCTTACTGTTAGTTTTTAGAACTTTGTCAGACTGTAAACAACCTTTTCTTTGATTTTGAGGATTGTAAGATTCTTATTTCTTCTACAACTATATATGAAGGGTGAAGGAAGGCTTTGGGGGCTGTAATTTGGCCTGTTGATTACTGTCTGTAATACTGAAAAGATCATCCAGAAAACATTTACTAGCCACTTAGATCAGTGGTTCTCAACCTATAGGTCGTGACCCCTCGAGGGGGGTGTGTCTGAATATAAACTATCCCGCACATCAGGTATTTACATTATGATTTATAACAGTTATGAAGTAGCAATGAAATACTTTTATGGTTGGGGTCACCACAACATGAGGAACTGTATTAAAGGGTCACAGCATTAGGAAGGTTGAGAACTACTGACTTAGATGAAATCCCAGGCAGCCAGCAATGATGAGAACACGTGTATCATCACTCTGTTTTGTTTTGATCACGGGGCATTATTGAGAGAATAACTGTTTTAAAACCAGCCATAAAGTTGATAGGTTGTTGAGGAAGCTGGTATATTCCAAATCATTGCGATTCCTTTAAAAGACTAGGCGGTGGCACCTTCATAAATGCCAATCTGGCTTACAAGTTATACACTTTTCAGCTTTCACATTGAATTGGAGAAAATACTTAAGAGTTTGGAGTGTTATACAGTAGTGTCAATTAACTAACTGCATTGATCAACTCCTGTCCTATTTGAATATTTAGTCAAAATAAAGGGAATAACTGGTGCCAATGGCTGCAACACATCTTATTAATAACAGTTTAATGTTGTGCTTGCTTTTTAAAATGTGCTCAGCATTGATAATTTGTGGCAGAATCACTATTTTGTGTCATTTGGGATTTGAAACTGTTCTAAGCAAATTATAATGAAAATATTTGTTAGGTAAATGACTTTCTTAAATGTCTTTGCTTAAATGTAGCATTTATAATGAAATACTAATTGTTTTGTAGGTTAAACACAAGCTCTAGTACTAGAAATTAAGAACTTGAAGAGGTTGTTTGTAGAACTTGGATTTGGTTAAAATAGCACAAGTATATCTCCAGAGGATTCTGGATTCTTTATGGTTGTGTTTTGTTTAGAAAAGCATGAAAATACAGTGTAAGGTGTTCTAAAAAGAAACTTGCCCTGCCCCTAATCCCAGTTTATCTAAATTTTGTGAGAGAGATGAACTTAATTTAAATTCATTTTTAGCATTTAAATTTAAAGCATTATGCACTCTTGACTGGTAACTCTTCCCTGAACTGCATTCTTGAAAGTCAGTTAGAAGCTAACATAGTGAAAGAGTAAAATGTGGCCATTTCTGTAAGACGTCATGTTGATGAGTGATGATCTCATACTGTCTTCTGGCAGTTGTGGCAGAAGGATGAGCTGAGCTGGAGACATGGCTGCAGCAGCCCTACTTCCTAACTCCAGCCTTTTTTTCCATCCTGGAGATGTTCAGGGGAGCCTTGTCAATGCTGTCAATACAGGGACTTAAAGTATGTCTTTGATTTAATTGTATTTATTTTCATTTGTTATACTTTATAATAGTTAATCAAAAATAGATCTTTAAAATTTGTATCCTTCTCTGAGTTAGATTTGGTGTTTTAGTGTTAATATAGAACTTAGCAATCAATACTTTAATATTTAAAGGTTAATCTTTAGTCCCATTTATTGCTTAGCCAAATTAGTTACTACTTTTTAAATTGTTATCTGTGGCTTGTTTTTGTTACTGTTTTTTGCAAGAGAAAAGTTGTCATTCGAATTTGAACTTTTGAACTTTGGAACACTGGTGAAACTTTTTATGGTATAATACTGTGTCTAGCACAAGTGCCTGTGATTTTACATCAGAGTATATTCTTAAACAATTTTTATTTGGATTACTATGATAATTAGGTAGTTTTGTAGAGTTTTAGAATACATAAGTACTTGCTTCTTAGTACACCTGTAAATGTTTCATCAGTTGTAAATTACACAGATTTTGTTCTAGTTAATGATTAAATATTGCATTATAGTCTATAAGTACGTGAAATCATTGTGTGCTGCCTTAGTATGCACACAGTGCATTGGACTACCTTAACTCTACTACTGTGTACAGGGATGAAAATCACAGGGAACATTGCGGTTAATGCAGTTAGGTGTGTGTTTATCGACTAATTTGAAACAAAGTTTGTAACATTTTAGTTAAATGCAGGTAAAAATGTTCACCACTGACCCAGGGATTATAGTGTCTAAAGGAATTACTTTAAAATGATTTCACCCCTAGAAATACATTCCCCTTTAGTGAAGAAGCTTTATTGGATGCTTAAAATAAGGAATGTGTGTGATAATCCTAATAATAAGAACTCTGTTTTACTTCTCAACTCTTGGATCTTTTCGATGGTTTTTAGTTTTGTGGGTAAGTTGCAACATCATTGAACTTTGCTTAAGTGGTTTAATATCCAAACAAGAGATGAGCAAAAGAAATGAGACTTAACTGCTAGCCTTCTAGGTTAGTAATATAACCAAGTATTCAATATCTTCAATACACTCTTCAGTTCAGTACCAACAGAAACTAGAGATTAGGTGAGGTAGCCCTTTTGTTGGATACAATTGTATCAAATTTTGATAAACCTTCATTTGAAACATTCCTGCTTTTCCAGATTTTTGGTAGGAGATTTTTCCCTCTAAAGGTCTTAATTTAGTGGTTCAGGTTCAGGATTCCTATGAATAATTAGGGAGTATATGCTGCAGCTACAGCTAGCGTGCCGTCTCTTGCTACATTGTTAACATCTTTATACTTAAAACCTATTTTCTTTAATACTTTGTAGGAGTACTGTATCCAAATATCTCTCATATATTTGATTACTTTTCTGGTGTATCATACTGGTTGCCTTATTGATTGATGTTCCCTGTCTTAAGGTTTTCATTGCTTTGATGAAACACCGTGGCCAAAGCATCTTAGGAAGGGTTGAGTCTGTTTGGCTTACACTTCCACCTCTTCTGGCTCATTACTGAAAGAAGTCAGGTCAGGAACTCAAACAGGGCAGGAACCTGGAGTCAGGAGCTGATGCAGAGGCCATGGAGGAGCGCTGCTTACTGACTTGTACTCCATGACCAGCTCAGTCTGCTTTCTTACAGAACTCAGGACCAACATCCCAGGGATGACACCACCCACAATAGGCTGGGCCATCCCAGATCAATCACCAATTAAGAAAATGCCCTACAGGCTTGCCTATAACCTGATTTTTATGAGCTGTTTTCTCAGTTGAGGCTCCCTCCTCTCAAATGACTATAGCTTGTGCCAAGTTGATATAAAACCAGCCCACATATTCCCCTTAACGTTAGACAGTCTTTCCGAGGTTGATGTCTTTTAGAAATTCTTTAATTTCTTGCTGTCTTGTTATAAACACAGGTTTAGTATTTGACACTTTCAATTTTCAGGTCACTTTATTTTTGTTTTATACAAGTCATTGATAAAACTGAATTTCATGGAACCCAACAACACAACACTGTGTTTCTGGAAGTACATGTTATTTTTCCTCTGACGTGGGGAATACTTTATAAAACCACTTGTTATAGTTTAGTCATTCTTAAAAGTTTGTTCGCTAATTTATGTAAGTTAATGGTAAAACATCTAAAATTTGTTTGAGTATTTGATTTATAATGTTAGTGTCTCATCTTTAGGTGAATAATGTCACAGTGTCTTTAGTCTATAATCCGCCAAGTCCTTTTTGAAATTTTGTGGGTACTCAGTGTTTTGTGTTTTTGGACTGTGTTATTGTGGCACATGCCTTTAATCCCAGCACTCGGGAGGCAGAGGCAGGCGGATCTTTATGAGTTCGAGGCCAGCCTAGTCTACAAGAGGTAGTTCCAGGACAGGCTCCAAAGCTACAGAGAAACCCTTTCTCCAAAAACCAAAAAAAAAAAAAGTCTTTTTCCTTCTCATTCTCTCTTCCTCTTCCTTTCCTTGATAGGCTTTCTCCCCCCCGTGTATCCCTGGCTGACTTTGAACTTGTGGGAAGTTTTCTGTCCCAACTCCTGAGAGCTTGGATCAAAAATGTGTACCACTACACTAAATAACTTCATTTTTTTTTTCTGGCTCTTGATTTTTCGAGACAGGGTTTCTCTTTGTAGCTCCGACTGTCCTAGAATTCACTCTGTAGAATTCAGGCTGACCTTGAACTCAGAGATCTTCCTGTCTATGCCTTTCAAGTGCTGGGATTAAAGATGCCCGCCACCACCATCTGGCTTCAATAATTTTATTTTTGAACCACTCTCATATTCTTTATCAAACTCTACTGATTTTAAAGTGAATTTTTGGTCCTTTGTAATTTAACAAAAGATAAGTTTTAGTATTAAAGACTACAAATATGTTACCATGAATTAACTTTTTCTTTTTTCTTTTAAAATTTATTTTATATATCATTTCTCTGTCTTCATGTACACCTTTATTCCAGAAGGGGCATCAGATCCCGCTATACATGGTTGTGAGCCACCATGTGGTTGCTGGGAATATAACTCATGACCTCTAGAAGAGCAGCAGCCAGTGCTCTTAACTGCTGGCCAGCCCCAACTTTTTCAGAATGTGTCTTGAAATGTTGAGAAGTATATTTCTTCAAATATTTTGGTAGGGAAGAGTGGACCCTGAATGTAAGACTGTTGCTGATGGTGGTGAGCTTCTGTGTAGCATGGAGGCTGGTGCTTTGGAGACATGTGTGGTGGAAGAAAGGTAAGTCTACTCACTGCTCTTCCTGTCCTGAAAAAACCAGTATTATTTTGAAAGTTTTCCTTGGAATGCTGCTTCTTTTAGAGAAAGTGAAAAATTGGCTTACAGATCATGCTTCCCCCTCAGATACCTAACGATATCCTCACAGCTTTGTCAAATGAAGTCAGAAATAGTATCATTACAAAGCACATAAAATCATAAGGGCCAAGTGATTCATTGGTAAAGAATTTTTGTAGAAAAGGTTTTTATTTATTTATTTTACCTTTTCCTTACTATTTAAAACTCCTCAGGTAAGATTTAATATGAATTTTGGTGAAAACTAAATTCTGTAGTGTGCTTGTTCTAAAAAGTTACTTTGAACTGGATGTGGCAATAGACACCCCCGAGTCTAGTTCTTTGAAAGTCTGAGGTGGGAGGATTGAGAGTTCAAAGCCAACTTGGTTTACATAGTAAGAACCTATTTCAATGAGAGGGAGAGGGAGAGAATGGGAGAGAAGGAGGGACGGAGGGAGGGAGGGAGGGAGGGAGGGAGGGAGAGAATGAGAATGAAAACATTAGAATATCTTAGTGAGGGTTTTTGGTTCCTTGTTATAAAAAAAGGGAAATCAAATGAATAAAAGTATCTTTTAAAAGGTCTGTAAGTTGCTCACCAAGCGCTGATTTGTACCACTTTCAGAATGAGTCTCCCATTCCACCCATATTGGAATCACTGCTGTGTTTAGTAGACACCACATTAAGTGATTTGCTTAGAAAATAAAATTCTAAGAAATTATTGTCAAGCAGTGTCAATAGTGAAACTTTGGATGATTTTGAATTGTTTTTGTTTTAGTAGAGTCCTGGTTACTTTTCCTTATTTTCTGACTTGGCTGGTTGGGGAAGGAATTAGGAAAAAAAAATCTGAATTTATTTTGGTTTTGAAAGATAGATAGGTTTTGGTTTAGTTGAAGAAGGACATTTTTTAGTAGTGGATGAGATGAGAAAAACACAGTTCATCTATAAATTATCTATAAGGTGTTCCATTGCTATAGTTTTTATATGTGTGTATATTAAAAACACTTTACTTAATCTAGTTGGTGGCAGTACACGCCTTTAATCCCAGTATTCACGAGGCAGAGGCAGGTGAATCTCTGAGAGTTTGAGGCCAACCTGGTCTACAAAGTGAATTCCAGAACAGCCAGGGCTACACAGTGAAACCCTGTCTCAGAAAAACAAAATAAGGAAACAAAGCCCAAAGGCAAAGAACCACTTAGTACAAATGCACAAATCATATTTTATAATATTATATGATAATTGGGAAGTAGATGGAAAATTATATTGTTTAAATATAGAGATAATTCTATTTTGTATTATTCCTGATAATGTTCTCTCAATTCTAACTTAAAATGTGTTTCTCCTAGTAATGATGCTGTTGGGGTTTATTTATTTATTTATTTTTTGATTTTCGAGACAGGGTTTCTCCGTAGCTTTTGGTTCCTGTCCTGGAACTCGCTCTTCTAGACCAGGCTGGCCTCGAACTCACAGAGATCCGCCTGCCTCTGCCTCCCAAGTGCTGGGATTAAAGGTATGCGCCACCACGGCCCGGCTCTGTTGGGGTTTAATGGTATTTCTCTCTTAATTTAAATATAAATAAAAAAATATTTTTTTAAAAAATATTTATTTATTTATTATGTATACAATATTCTGTGTGTATGCCTGCAGGCCAGAAGAGGGCACCAGACCTCATTTCAGATGGTTGTGAGCCACCATGTGGTTGCTGGGAATTGAACTCAGGACCTTTGGAAGAGCAGGCAATGCTCTTAACCACTGAGCCATCTCTCCAGCCCCCTGGTATTTCTCTCTTTAGCTTAAGTCTCATTCGACTCATGATAAAGCACCACGAGTGTCCTTATTTTTGCCATAATGTCGTGCTTGCTTTGGCAGCACATATACGAAAATTTTGCCAGAATGTACTTGAAATATTACCACTAATACTAATTGTTTCTGGATAATAAACTTATTTGGGTTATTTTGGAAGCCCAACAATTTTATGCGCAAACATAGTTTACTAGTATAGTAGAAAGGGAACAGAAAACAGAGTTCCATCTTAACTTTGACTAAGTCACAGCGGATTGACTTCTAGTTACAAGGTTGGCATCATATCTTTATTTCTCCACTATCCCAGTAATTTCATGCAGCTAGTGGCTTGTAACATTGTTGTTCTGAGGAGCAAACCTCCTACCATTTCAGTCATTCCAGAATGCCCAGAGAGTATAGACTGCATGTTGCAGACCATAAATTTCAGTTGTGACATAATCTAAGCACCTGAGAAAGGGCAGTCTGTGTTTGCAGATTTAGTTACTTTGTTTTATTAACATGTATTAGAGATATTGTTTAGAGATTAAGGCATGTAAAAGGTTATATAGCTAATGTTACTGTCAACTCAACTTTGTTCAGAGAAGCTTCTTTTTGCTATGTACACTGCTGCAGAGACTCATAACTGCTCAAAGTGATGAGAACATGTGATGATTGAATGCAGAGCCAAATATGGGACATATGGATCTATGTGTCACCCCTTCCAAGGCTCAGAGGACGTAGTAAAGGAGGCAGCGTGTAAGAACCAGATGAGTGGTGCTGAGTGTCGAATGTTGACATCCGGTTATTGCAAAGCATTGTACTCTTGAACTCATAGCAGCTAGCATCTGTGATTATGTGTACAAGGTCAGCTTGACTACGTCCCGTGTCCCATTGTGGACCGGGAGGCGTTTTTGGAGGCCCTACCCCTTCCTGAAGATATATACAAAACCAATGGTTGCTAAATAATGCAGAGACATTCTTCAGTGGTGTGGCCACTTGTTTTGATGCCTATGCTCTTGTTAAGTATCTCATCCATTTTTCTATAAGCAACCCTAATTCAATGGGTCATCAAAAGAAAAAAAAAGAATTAAAGAGGGGAGTTAAATTTTCCTACTATAATTTAGTTAGGAAGTTTTTTTTTTTTAAAGATTTATTTATTTATTATGTATACAACATTCTGCCTCGATGTATGCCCACATGCCAGAGGAGGGCGCCAGATCTCAGTACAGGTGGTTGTGAGCCACCATGTGGTTGCTGGGAATTGAACTCAGGACCTCTGGAAGAGCAGCCAGTGCTCTTAACCTCTGAGCCATCTCTCCAGCCCCCTAGTTAGGAAGTTTTTAATTTTGTTTTTATCATGGAATAGGAATGAATTAGACATTTTGCTTTTAATTATTATGTTCTGTTTAGAGAATATCCATTCTGTGCTGGGTAGTTTAATGCCTACTTGATAAAAGTTGGAGTCACTTGGGAAGAGGTAACCTCAGTTGAGGAAATGCCTCTCCAGATTGGCCAGTGAGAAAGCCCGTGGTGTTTTTTTCTTTAATTGAAAATTGTGATGTGGGAGGGCCCAGCTCACCCAGGGAGGGCTGTGCTATTCCTGGGCTGGTGGACCTGGGCAGTATTATTGGAAAGCAAAGTGAGCTAGCCCGGAGGAGCAAGCCAGTAAGCAGCACTCCCCATCACCTCTGCATGAGTTCTGCTCCAAGTTCCTGCCCTGACCTCCTTCAGTGATGACTGAGCTGTGGAATTATAAACTGAAATAATCCTTTCCCTCCCCAAGCTGCTTGGCTTTATCACAGCAGTAGAAGCTCTAACGAAGACACCTTCTTAATGTCTTGGATTTGCAATATGAATAATAGCATCTACTTAACAATTCTGGCATTTTACATTCTTTGTTATTCCTATGTTTTTTTGCAGAGAGTTTTAAACATAATTATTTTCCTTCCAGAAAGCTTGTGAGGGTCTGGCTTTACATTTTTATTTATATTTATACAAATATAAAAATTGGATTTTACTGTACATGATGCTATTTAATAAAGTAATTTTATGAATTGAAAATATATTAAGGGTGAAACCCTGTCTCAAAAAATATATATATATTAAGGAAAGAAGACAAGTTTTTATTAGCAAATACTTTATTTTCTGAACTTAAATAGAATAGCTTTGTTTTTTTTTCTTTTGATAAAATAACTTTTAAAATTGTGCTTGAATAAAGTAGTCCTAGAGAAATATTGCTGTTTGGATCTAATCATTCAGACTAATTATGCACAGGAAACTTGTAATAAATGGCTTAGATCTCAGCAGGAAACATGAAAAAATTCAACACCAACACCAATGAAAAAACTCAATTTATATGCCAATTTTGAGAATCCTGTAGCAAGACAGACAGGAAAGGAAGCTCTGAACCCTTTAGAAATGAGGGTCAATAAAGCTTCTCATCTTTTCTTATGGTGCCCAGTAACAAACCCTGGAGGGACTTTGATGTACTCCGTGCTCATCTTTGAGCCATTGCTCTAAAGAGAGGGCCGTGGTGTACGGTGATTGGACAGGCTGGGATAACATGGCCATTCTTGCAACTACGTATAGATAGCACAATATCATTAAAGCAGAACTCCACGAATGGGAAAGAGGAGAGAGTTCCTCAAAGGAAAGGCTGCTAAGCTGACAGCATGGGATGTAGCTGCTTTTCAAACACTTAATGTCTGCTACTTTGAAGCCAACAGCTGGACCTAATTGAGATAAAACTAATTTAAACAAGCAAACCAAAAATCACATATATGCTATAGAACAAAGCTGAGACCAATTTTGTCAAATATTTTGCTCAAATGTTATTGCATTTGTTGTTTTTAAATCTGAAAACTGCTTTTATATAAAAATTTAGAAGTTTGGTTGGCGAGATGGCTCAGCTGGTGAAAGTGCTTCCCAACAATCCTGTGAATTTGATCCCTGGGACCTAAATGGTACAAAGAGCCACCTCCCTCTTATATCGTCCTGACAGCTACACACGCGCGCGCGCGCGCGCGCACACACACACACACACACACACACACACACACGTGTGCACACAATAATTACGAAATTATTTTTGGTCTGGAGGGAACAGCTTAACAGTAAGAGCTCTGCCTGCTCTTCCAGAGGACCCAGGTTAGACTCCTTAGCCCCCACATGGCAGCTTTCACCTGTCTGTGACTCCAGTTCCAGGGGATCCAGCAGCCTCACACAGACTTACATGAAGAAAAAACACCAATGCATATAAAATAAAAATAAATTATAAAAACGTATTTTTATGTGTATGAGTATTTTGCCTGCATGTTTTTCTGTGCACCATGCTGCATACCTGGTGTCAAAGAGGCCAGAAGTGGGTGTCAAATCCCCAGGAACTGAAATTATAGAAAGTTATGAGCTGCTATGTGGGTGCTGGGAACTGAATTTGGGTCCCATGGGAGAGTAGTCAGTATTCTTAACCATTGAGCAATCTATCCAGATTCCCAGCCACCTTTTGTGACAGTATCTTGCCGTTTAGCCCTGGCCGGCCGGGAACTCGCTATGTAGACTAGGTCAGCTTCTAACTGTACCTGGCTTCCTGCAATGAAAAAATTTTAAAACACTTAGTTGCTTAGAAAATTGAGGTGCTGATGCTTGGGTACGTTCAGCCAAGACATACTACTTATAAGTGTTCTCACGCAAAAACAAAATCCACATAATACCAAATGAGACTCCACGTCAGGGCTTCTTGTTCTAGAGTAGATGGAATGCTTTGGTGGATCATTAAATAATAACTCGGTAGTGAGAAAATGACCTAATTCAAAAACGACGTTTTAAAACTTAATATTATTATCCATTTTGAAAATTAAATTCTAAACTAATTGCTTCTCAGTGTTTTGCTTTTAAAGCAATAGTTTTTTTAGGCATAAATTGAGACAGTATCACTATCGCATTATTTCTCAAGGTTCCTGTACTGACTAATTTTATGTCAACTTGACACAAACTACAGTTATCTGAAACCTCAATTAAGAAAATGTCTTTTTAAGATCTAGCTGTAGGACATTTTCTTAATTAGTGATTGTGGGGAGACCCAGCTCATTCTTGGTGAGGCCATTTCTGGGTTGGTAGCCCTGGGTTCTAAGAAAGCAGACTGTGCAAGCCATGGGAAGCAAGCCAGTAAGCAGTACCCCTCCATGGCCTCTGCATCAGCTCCTGCCTCTAGGTTCATGCTCTGTTTGAGTTCCTGTCTTCTACTTCCTTCAGTGATGAATGATGATGTGGAAGTGTAAGCCAAATAAATCTTTTCCTCCCCAAGTTGCTTTTGGTCATGGTGTTTCATCATAGCAATATCAACCCTAAGATAGTTCCCTAATTTTACCTTTTAAGCATGTTCTCATAGCAGTTATATATAAGTGAACCTACTGACTCCTAACTTAGAAACACTGCTTAAAGTAAAATATAACGTGTTACCTTTTAATAACCAAAAAGCAATTTGGCAGACATTGCAGAATAAAAATTCTTTTGTTAAATTTACTTTTTCCTTGGCCTCTACTGAGCAAATGGAGATACTTCAAGAAAGAATGGGGAGCCTAAGAAAGGGTTAGATGCTCACTTTACTGGATTTTTAAAAATTGGTTTTAATTTTATACTGGTTTAATATTTAATTAAAGTATTAATATTTTCAGATTTTTATGATACAAAATGATTTTATTTTTGAGACAGATAATACTGTGTAGCCCAGGCAGCCTTGAACTCATGATCTTTTTGTTTGCAATTATGTCTCCTGAGTGATAAAATTACAGGTCTGTGCCACCATGCCTGACTATAAACAATAATTTAAATATTAATCTTTATTCACAGAGGAGTTTTGCCCAGTCATCCGATAGCTAGATCTTTAGTAGACATTAAATGTTCAGAGATTATTTGTGAATATACATATGTAATGATTGTATATACAAATGAACATCTTTGTCTGGGCGTGGAGGCACACGTCTACAATCCTAGTACTTGGTTGAGATGCAGGCATGAAGGTCAGGAGTTTAAGGTCAGCCTTGACTCCATAGCAAATTCTAGGCCAACCTGGGATGAGTGAGATCTTGACTCGAAAACAAAATTTCCCAAACATCTCCTAATGTTCTCCCCGACCCCCCAAAAAAGTTTAACAAAAATGAAACATCTTTGGATTGGGTATGATTCACCGATAAGAATCAAACAGAGATTTATGGTTTTTTTTAGATTAATTTATACCTTCTAGGCATGTTTTTTGGCCATATTTGGAAAATTACTGCTTCTGTTGCAGAAGCCTGGAATGATTAGAGTTCTCTAACATTAATTTCATATACTGACTAGTTGAGCTATAGAATCTGTTTCAATAATTCATTCTTTCTTACCTCGGTTCACAGAACTGTATCTTATCCCATTTTAGTAATTTTGGGTAGAATATTTTGTCAAAATTTTATTGTTTGAGCTCATGGTTCTATTTACCAATTTAAATATTTGTTTTAGGATGGAATGCAACTAGTGAAAGTTTTAACTTCTTTTGAGTAGAGTTAGAGCCAACCAGAGCTGTCTCATGATGTAGTAATAAGTAAAAAAGAAACTCAACTTCTTTTTGGTTGGCAACCTCATGTTCCGACCACTGTGCTGCAAATCTAAGACTCTTCCACCCTGAGACCTTGTCATGGCATACCAGTTGTTCTATCTGATGTGGTTTATAAGGACATAAATGGTGGCATTCACATCTTCCTGTAGAGAAATTAAGAATTGTACCTCCTTTTATACACAAGGAAACTGAGGTTCAGAGAGATTAACACATTAAAGTTCTCACAGTGAGAACTATGAACAGAAGCATCATTAGGCCTTCATTTTTCACTTATTGGCTAAAATATTAGTTCATTGTGTCTGAATAAAGCTGCTTTCCCCTACAGTTTTGAATTGAGTGGGTGTTAAATGTAGTAAAACATTGGGCAAATGCTAAACTAAAATAAAAGGTTCATTGTTTGATTCTGTTTCTGAACAAAGTTTGTGGTAGTACAATTTAATTTAGCTAAACTGAAGAGTGTTCATAAGGATTATTAATCAAATAGAAAATAAGATTAAATTATTGCTACATTTAAAGGGAATAGTTTAAGCAGTTATATTGAAAACCTGGATATTTTAAATAACCTACTTGAGACAACTGTATACTTGATATTGGAATTAATACTTTTCCTGTATTTCCTGTCCCCTTGCTATAAAATTTACTAACTATGTAGGTGTCTGTTAGCACACTTATCCTAAGACTGATAGCCTAGAAAATAATGAACATAAGATTGATAACATTTTGAAATTAGTGGTCTTTTCTAAGTATACACATTCTTCTCAAAGTATATTTTGCTTAATAAAATGCATCCAATCTAGAGAGAATAACTCATTGTATTCAAGCAGACCCCTCCTGCAGTCTCCAAGTACTCTACACTAAGATGGACTCTGAAGAGGTAGTTTAGAGCAGCTGCGGCATCGCTGCCTCCTGTTCTTTGTGCTGTTAGATTTTCTGTTAGGCTTAAAGGTCATCATCAACTGGAAGGAACTATGTCCATCCAATTCGTACCCTGAGTCTAAAGAGAAAGTTGAAATCTTAGCAGTGACAGAGTGTGGACTAGAACCCAGATCATCTCATTCCTTTTATTGTTTGGTTTCTGGTATAAGATTTTACATACAAAGTTGATGAAACATGAGATTCCTCAAGGAGTCTGTATTATTTTAGAATGAAGTGTTATGAGCTAAACCTGTTTGTTGAGGCTGTCTGCATTCATTAGTGTGGTTAGAGCAATGGTAACCCAGAAGTTGGAGCACATGAAATAATTTAAATTAATGTATGCCATAAGTTTTCAGGGCATTTTTAGCCTGACATACTGGTATAGCTTATGGTTAAGATTTAAACAAGCATATAAAAGTTTTAGCTGATGTTAACAGTTGAGTATCCAAGTAGTTTTTTTTTTCAATTGTTTCAACATTGAGAACATATTTTTTCTAAAAGAAATTGTTCATAATGCTTTTAGTCAAATTCCTTCCAGTTGCTGCTGCTGTGTTAGGTAGTCTCCTAATGCTATTTCTTGCTCCTTTGGCTACACTTGTACTTTTTGCTTCTGAGTAAATAGGACATATAGTGAGGGAAAGTAAGTTTTCTGGCTGGGAATTTTCAGGGAGAGTGAGAGGCGAGCCATCAGGTGCACTCTGGCTTAAACTTGCTTGTCTGTAATGGATATTGATTTACCGAAGGGGAAGATTGTGCTCCTGGTGGGGCAGGGCTGGCACATGGCTCACACCATGGAGGGCTGGCTGTACATGAGGACAGAGAATTACCTGTATGAGGCAAAGCTGAAGGTGGGGTTGAGGAGGCAGTTCTGGGAAGAGTAGTCATCAGGTGTTATCAGTGGGATGATGAGAGCGTGCGTGGTTGTGTGTGGAAGAAAATTTTCCTATGCTAACAGGTTACATATTCCTTATAGTGCCTGCCGGGGACCAGTGCAGGAATCAGAAAGAGACAGAATGTAGAGAATTAGTCATGTGGAAAGTCTTTGAAAGGACACTTCAAGGTGTAGCTGGGCCTCTGACAATTGACTTCCAGGACACCTTGACCCACCATGATGGCTGCCACTTTGCAGTCAGGTTAAATAGCTAGCGAGAGGTTGCCTGAGAAAACAGTGGATCGCACAGCCACTGCTGTTGTCACCTTCACTACTGGAAGTGGAGTGGAGTGTCTAGTCATTGCTGTGACTTCTTGATGCCTGTGACTGTGTGTTTGTGTGTACAGCTGTATTGTTAATGGCAGAACACTGAGCAGAAGGACCTGTCACATACACCTTTTCTCAAGATCAGAATCATTCTTGAGTTCTAGAGATTCAACTATATTTGACTTTCTGTTCTTGAGATGATATGAAATTGTGAATTTTTGTGTTACCAACTTTCATGAAACAGTTTGGAATTTTGTTTATTTATGTCATGGCTATGTGCTTTCTCATGAAGAGGCAGTATAAATTTGTCTTCAGATTTTTTTGGGGGGGGATAACGATAAAGTTAAAGATGCTGAAGAAGTAAGGGAGAAATCTGATCCTGTAAGTAATTTCCAGAGAGGCATTTGTGGCTTTTAAGTATTAGTGTGTGGCCTGTAGCTCAGTCCTTGTAGTTTTGGAGATCATATCAGATCAGGTGCCTTCAGGATAGTATGGCCATAGATCCCATACATTTAAACTAGAATGAGATCAAACTCTTAAGAGATACTATTTACATTTTTAAGTTTTGTGATTTTATTTTTGATCATAAGCATTTTGAAGGGATTGTGGCTCTTTGTACATGGAATTCCCTTTTATTTCTGTGGACATGCACTAAGCTCCACAGCTTGGAGAGCTGGAGAGTGCTGGGCGTTGTAGAATATTGTTGCACCTCCAGCCTGTGCCTTTAGGAAGCCTTACAGTGCAGACCACAGATCTGACTCTCTGTCTGCTGCTCACAGCCTGACCCTCCCTGCTGGCTTTGATCAGCTGCCTGTTCTCTCTACTCATCTCTCCAGCTTTGTTTTCTCCTTACACAGATTGTTTCTCCCACGTTTCTCTGCTTTCCAGAGAAAACACTGACTTTGTATCGCTCTCACCAGTCTATTGAAGTGAATTGTCAGTCTCTGGGTCAGGTAGAAACGCAGGTTAAGGTATTCTTTGTTATGTTGGTCCTGGCTGAGATACACATACATAAAAATATATACACTTTAATATTTTAGTTTTGCATTAGAAAATGTTCTGGAAGCCAAGTTTCAAGGCAGTATTTTATTTGGAACCCTTGTTTTAGTGGATCAGACTAGACTATTTCATAAATCCCTCCTTTTAAAGACACCTTTAAAAAGAGAAGTGATTGGAAATGGATCTTTGAAATGAATCTCTAAGGATAATTTCTTACTGAGTGAAAATTGCCAAGTCTGCTTATTAATCCAGTATTAAGATGTTACAGGGTGTATGAAAATTTCATTAGCACTGTTTGTGTGGCATTTGTTTCAGTTAGGTGGTCAGGGAGGCTTTCCCAAGCGTTTGTATAAACCACGCGTTGAAATAATAGAAGGAAGTCTGCTATGTGAATGTTTCTAAGCAGAGGGAACTATTAGATTCACTACAAGAATCTAATCCAGGAAAGAAACAGAGAGACGAGTGTGGCTAGCGCCGAGGAAGTGAAGTGAAGCTTGGAGGCTGAAGAAAGAGACAGGTGTCTGTGGAGGTCTGCAGACCACAGGACCTTTGGAAGAGCAGGCAATTCTCTTAGACTAATGGAGACCTTTTAGGTTAGAAGAAAATTAATGGTGGATTAGATTTTTATTAAGAATAGTATCAGTGAAATGGTGGTGGGTAGATTTGAAATACATGTTTTGAAAGAGGAAATGACAGGACTCTATGACTGCAGGTAAGGAAAGGAGAGGATTTAAGTTCAGGATGATGTTTAGGTTTTGGCTCTAGGCAGCTAAGTGGGTGGTGTTGCCATTTTCAGGAATAGGAAAAACTGGAGGTTGGGTAGAATGATCAAAGTTAAGTTTCTCTGTCTGTCTCTCTCTCTCTGTGTCTCTCTCTCTCTGTCTCTCTCTCTGACAGATGTACATCCAACATTTAGCTTACTTTACTAATTTATGTATAATACATTCCTTTATTCATCCATTAGTCTAATTTATTTTTTATGCATTTAAAGGTAAATTGCCATCATCAATGCCTTTCTTGAAGGAAAACTTTTGTTTTCCCCTCCCTATCCCTACCCCCCAAATTACAGGTGCAAAATCTAAGGTTTGCAGGAAACCATGCTTAAGTTCTTGTATCTAGTAGTTATTGGTAGATCTAGGATAAGCATGTAGCTTATCATTAATCTAGAACTCTAATTTGATTATATTTTAAAATTAAGAATAAAAATAGGGGGCTGGAGAGATGGCTCAGTGGTTAAGAGCATCGCCTGCTCTTCCAAAGGTCCTGAGTTCAATTCCCAGCAACCACATGGTGGCTCACAACCATCTGAAATGAGGTCTGGTGCCCTCTTCTGGCCTGTAGACATACACACAGATAGAATATTGTATACATAATAAATAAATAAATATTTTAAAAAAAAAGAATAAAAATAGATGTTAGAGAGATGGCTTAGTGGTTAAGAGCATTGCCTGCTCTTCCAAAGGTCCTGAGTTCAATTCCCTGTGCATGTATATGTGTGTGCATGTGTTTGTAGACTGAAAGACAACCTTAGGTGTCATCCTTAGTGCTGTCTATCTTCTTTGAGACAGGGTCTCTCACTGACCTGTAGCTTACTAATGAGGTTAGATTGTCTAGTTGTCAAGCCCTAGGAATCTTCCTGTTTCTGTGTCCCTAACACTAAGATTACAATGCCACCACACTGTCATTTTTTATGTGGGTTCTGGCACTTGAACCCAGGCTCTTGTTTTTTATAAGGCAAGAACTTCATTGACTGAGTCATCTTTCCAGCATACGAGCGGATGTTTAAAGATCTCTTTAAAAAATATGACAAGTAAAAAATGAATGGCTTTAGGTTAATTAAAACATAGTTACTTGTACTTTGAGAACAAAGTCCATTGGAGTAAGATGGGATGCATCTAAGAAGCTGCCCATAAACTGAATGTATTACATAAAGTTATCATATGTGATTTTTTTTGACATCCAAATTCTTCCATGTGAAATACTTTTAAAGTCTTTACAGTTAACTTCTGGGGGCTTGTAGTTTGGTCAGAATTAGATATAGTGTGGCCAGAAACAAGTCTGATGTCAGAGATAACTTAAATGTTGGCATCATTGCCACTAAGGAGAGCTGTCTTAGGGTAGACTTTAGTATGACTGTGAAGTGAAATTAGCATTTAGAACCTCTCAATTATCCCCTTTGACCTTTGATAGTTTTTCTTGTTATTATTCTCTATGCCCTGATTCCAGAATGTCTAGTCTCCCCGGTCTTTGATAGGCAGTTAACAATAGGCATTTACCATCATATACTTGGTAGTTATTAGCAAAATTATATGATTAACATAGTCTATACTAAACTGGTGCAAGAAATTACTTCTGTTAAACCTGCTTGTGTATATTTTCCTGTTAATCTCCTCAGTAACTACAAATAATGGGATTTTGAATGCCATTGTAGCAACTTTCCTTTAAACTACACCACTAAACTAATTCTGTCTAATATAATGGGTTTTAGGAAGTGTAAGGAAAATATGTATGGTTCCTATCCCTGTCTTCATCGTCATTTTAAAAAAATCATTTCTACTTTATTATTTGACTATTCCCTTTCTCCATATATATCCCTGTCTTTGGTTTTTAAAGTCATCGATTATTTTGGATTATTTACTAAATTGTTAACTATATAGGAAACTTTGAGCTTTCCCCTTATACCAAATTTTAATTTTATATGTATGGATGTTTTGCTTGCATGTACATATGTGCACTACTTGTGGGTCCAGTGCTTTCAGAGGTTGGAAGAATGCATCATTTGTGGGGGCTTCAGAAAAGACTTCTTTCTTAAATTCAGCTAGAACCAACTATCCACACCTAGCTTCCTCCTGTCTTAGTGTAGTGTTTGTGTTTGGTGATACAGTGTAAATACTTGATTAGACTATGCAGAGACACCTGATTACTCTTACACAGAGAATATTTTAGTGAATCATTTGGTAGCTAATGAAAATTTGAAGAATAATGATCAATATGGTAAACATTAATATTTTAACAGACATGTTAAAGAAAACTCCCAAGACTTTAAGGTGAATTATACCGTAGGCACAATGTATATTGCAGTGCATTTGTCAAAGCTGCATCATTGTTAATGGGGGAAATTAATTTTGGTAGATATAGCTATTATGTAACTTATGAAATATTTTGTAAAGACATTTGGCTTAACTAGTGTTGTACTTTGGTTAACTATTTTTTTTTTTTGCAATAAATTCTGTAACTCTCTTAATTAAGTGTAAGGTAGGGGAGATAGCCCAGTTGGTAAGGAAAACATGAGTGCCTAAATTTGATCCCCCAGAATCCATGATAAAAAAATAAAATTCCAGGTGTGGTAGTGTGCCCTTGTAATTTCAGTGCTGGGGAAGTAGAACAGGGTGAATCCCTAGGGCTTGCTAGTCAGTCAGCCTAGACCACTTTACGAACTTCTGGACCAATGAGAGGCACCATTTCAAAATATGTGTGTATGTATGTATGTGTATATATATATATATATATATATGTACATATGCATACATGTATATATGTACATAGCTAAGAATCATACCTGAAATTGTTCTTTGGCTTTCACATGCATGCATACATGTATACACAGGTGTACCATTACATACTTACCTATACACATACATACATATATATGCACAAAGTAATGTAAAGTTTAAGAATCCTGTTTTTTAGGATTCTCAAATCATTAGTTATATGATTATAAGTCTGAATTAAGTTATTTACTATCCATTCACTATTTTTATGAATAATTTAAGTTAATTAAAAAATTACATATCTGTGGCTCTGGAATGGTAGCTCAACAGTTAAGAGAACTGGCTGCTTTTCCAGGAGACCTGGAATTTGATTCCCAACACTCACATGGTAGCTTATAATCATCTCTGACTCTGGTTCCAGGGGACCCAACACTTTCTTCTGGGCCCCAAGGGTCAGGCATGCCCATGGACAATATATACATGTAGGTAAAACACCCATGCATAAAATAATAATTTATAGACGTGTAACATGTACACATGTCTGAGTATGGATTTGTGCATGTGTGTTCAGTACTTATGGAGGCATGTCCCTAGAGCTGGAGTTGCAGCCTGCCATGGGTGCTTGAAGAGTACTCATATCCTCTGCAACAACAGTGCATGCTTTTAACTGCTGAGCTATTTCTCCAGCCCTCCATTCCATAGTTTTACGTCCTTGTGGATGGGATGAACTTAGTTTGGGGGGGTTAGAAAAATAGTCAATACCAGAACTATTTAGAGTTCTGAACAATTCATTTTATTTCAACTTAATATTTGTTGAGTTATTACTCTGCCTGGTAAGTACAAGGGGACCACTTGAGTAGGATTCCTGAGTTAATGCAGGAGAGAGAGTCTTAGGACTATTTTGTACTTGAGTAGGATGTGGGCCAAAGAGGAGGGGAAAACATGAGATTTTAGACAAAACGAAGATTGGGAAAGTCCTAAGAGCAAGATTAGAAACTATCATTGAAGAATGGTGGGGGAACTCTTTTAGTTCAGTAATAGAATTGTTCTATTAGTTTCCTTGCTGCTGTAATGATGATGATGATGATGATGTTGATGATGATGATGATAGAATTTGTTCACATGAAAAATTCAAGTTATTATCTTAGAATTTTATTTATTTTTTAAATATTTATATATTTATTATGGATACAATATTCTGTTTGCATATATGCCTGCTAGAAGAGGACACCAGACCTCATTACAGATGGTTGTGAGCCACCATGTGGTTGCTGGGAATCGAACTCGGGTCCTTTGGAAGAGCACGCAATGCTCTTAACCGCTGAGCCATCTTTCCAGCCCCTATCTTAGAATTTTAGAGGTAAAAAAAAATCTAAATGTATAGCCTGGTGTGGTATTGCATGCCTATAGCACTAGCATTTGGAGACAGATGTAGGACAATCTGCTGTTTAAGCCAGTCCTAGCTACCTAGTAAGTTTGAAGCTAACCTGGCTTGTATGAAACTGCCTTAAAAAAAAACCCTGAAATGAAGTAGTTTAAAATGTATGTGGACAGATTGTATCCCTTCTGGAGGCTCTAGGGAAAACTCTGGTTTCTTTTTTCTACCCCTGCCCCCAAGCTTATAGGGTCTCCTGCATTTCTTGGCTTGTGGCTCCTTCATCTACTTAAACTACATCCCTCTAACCCAATTGTTCTCAACCTGTGAGTTGTGACCCCTTTGGGGGTCGAAAGACTGTTCCACAGGGGTCATCTAAGACCATCTGAAAGCATAGATATTTACATTACAATTCATAACAGTAGCAAAATTACAGTTATGAAGTAGCAATGAAGATGATTTTATGGTTGGGGGGTCACCACAATATGAGGAACTGTATTAAAGGGTCACAACATTAGGAAGGTTGAGAACCATCTAGCCTTTGCTTTCTTCATCGTATCCCCTTTCCTCTGACCTTACCTCCTCTTAAGGACTCTTATTATTATATATGCCTGTAGGGTAAACTCCCCACCTCTGGTTCCTTAACCTAGTCACGTCTACCAAGCCCCCTTTGCTATATCTGATAGTATACATAGGTTGTTGAGATGAGGACATTGACATCTGTAGGGGGCTATTTTCTAGCGTATTGCAACAATCAGGAGAGACTTGATAATTGGTTTCAAATATCTGAAGGAAGGACTGACATATGGAAGAAGGACTATGCTTTTTCTGTGTGGTCTCAGGGATAGAATTAGAACCAGTGGGTGGAAATTATAGAGACAGATTTGTACTCACTTTAAGAGAACTTTGTAAGGGAGCTGTGAGGATGGAGTGGGCAGTCTTAGAACAAAGCAGCATGTCCTAGACACTGGCAGTGTTGAGCAGGGAGTGAAAGACCTCTTACTGGTTGTCATAGAGGGGATTTAATGAATTTAAGACCAAGTAATTAGAACTAAGCGAACTTTACACCCTTGCCTGTCCTGAGTTCAGGTGATTCTGCACATCCCAGTGTGTTAGCATTTGGATATAAAGCATAGCCTCTCAGAATGGCATTCAACTTTGACTCCATTGTTGCCTGTTGTTTCCTGCTCCTACTTCAACAAACAAAAGGCTCAGAGCGAGGTCTTAAAAAGATCAATAGACTTAAGGATTTACTGCTGAGACAGTGACTCACTTTTATATGATAAAGTTCTTGTAGGTTCAGTCTTTTTATTTTGTTTTGTTTTGTTCGAGAAGTGGGGGGTCTCATGTTTTTCCTCCCTCTCAGGTACTGGGATTATGCATCTGTACCATACCTGGGTATTCCCCGCCCCCCATTTTTTTTCCTTTTTTCCTCTGTCCCCTCCTTATGAAGTTCTGTAGCCCAGGGTGTCCTGAAATTTATATCTCCCTGCCTCTGCTTCTTTCCTGAGTAGTAGATATAGGCTTGTATTCCTTGTTTACTTTAACATATTAAAAAATAATTCTCTTACTTGAGGTGAAAAAAGGGAAGACTTTGAAAATACAAAATAGATACGATTCTTAAAAGTTATTTAGAAAGGAGTTTAATTTTTAAAAATTTATTTTTTGAGAACTTGTACACACAATATATTTTGATCATGTTTACCGCCCATAGCATTCCTCCAACTCCTCTGGGATCCCCTCCTACATCCCTTTCTCAAACTTATGTTTCTTCCTCTCTCTCAGTTTTAAAATAGTCCTCTGAGTCCAGTCAGTGTTGCTCAGCTGTGCACGGGTGTGGGCACATCCACTCGAGCAAGGCTAACTTACCAGGGACCACACCCCTAAAGAAAACTGACTCTCACTTACAGCTACTATTGTCAATGCCTCCTCATGGGAAGGAGTTTGAAAATCTTAATTTTACAGCTTTCTAGAGAGAAGTTAATTTTTGCAATTCAATATACTGTTGTAATAACTGTAAATGCATTTATTCATTTATGTTAAATACTATATTTTATTCCATAACCAACCAATTCCAGTTCATCTTTGAGAGTTCAATTGGGAAATCTCATTTTTAGTAGTTGTTTATTATCAAGTAGTACTGGAAGATCAATACTGAATCTCAGAAATCCAGGTCAAAAGTTTGCATATTGTTGAGGGGCTTTTAGGCTTCTGGGAGTCAATGAAGACATCATTGCTCCTGAAAAAGCTTACATGTTTTTAGACTGCCATAATGCATATTTTTTTTACATTTTAAATAACTCTGTAGATTAAAACTTTTGAGAGGTCTAATTTTTTTTGTGTGTGTGTGGGGGGGTGGGAAGTATTTTTGATGAAATAGAGCTAAACTGAACATTCTTTCTAGCCAGCTTGGCATAGTATAGCATCATGACATTTAGACCCTGCCACCAAAACAGCAACAGAAAACCAAAAACTATTGCGTGTCATGTTTTTTATTAATATATGACTTTGGTAACAGTACACAGAAACTTCCATTGTTTCTCTGATTCCACTTTATTTCACACTGGATCCCCTCCCCCATTACATTGACTGTAACATTTAACAGTGTAAAGAGATAATCTTATCTGTCTGCTTGACCTTGAAATAAATAGTATTAGAAAGGGCACTAAGAAGTTGTTTTATATAACTCCCAGTTTTAAAGAGGCAAATGGTCTAATTTGGTATATAATAGAATTTTAAAAATGTAGACTCTAAATCATTTCCTAAAATTTAGGCATTAGAGACTTAAACTTTGAAGCCGCATAAAGTTTAGCGAATGTACATTTTCTGTGATGAGGGCCCATAAACTTTTATCATTTCTTTTTATAAATTATCATTTAAAATATTTTGTGCCAAGTTTATCATAAGCACTATGCCCAGCTTTCTCAATTTACAATTCATTGTGTGTGTGTGTTTATGTTCCCATGTGTATGTGTTTGCACTTGGATATACTTGGATATGTGTGCATTGAGGTCAACCTTAAATGGTGTTCCTCAGGAAACACCTCCCCCCTTTTTTTTTTGAGTCAGTTAGGCTAGGCTGGCTTGCTACCAATCCCCAGGGATTGTCCTGTCCCCCGCTACCACTTTCCCTTCCTCAGGGTTGGAATTACATGAGTGCACCACTGTCCCAGACGTTTTTATGTAAGTTTTCGGAATTGAGCCCAGGTTCATGTGCCTACAGCTGAGCTCTTGCCAGCCTCTACTGTATAATTCTTACATACTTGATTTTTTGTTTTATCTGGAGCCTGTAGGAAGTAACCAATCTCAAGACAGAAAGTGAACTGTTTTACTGTTGAAAGATGGATGCCAGTTATTGCTACTGTAATTAAATAGATCCACACAACATTCTCACTACTTTAGGGAGGATCTCAAGGTTAGTATCTATATACAGTAAATCAGCTGTTTGAAAGTATAGCCTTGTAATTCTATATTTGTATTTCTAAGTACATTTTCGTCTTGTTCTCTTATTTATATTCTATCTTGCCTAAAAGAAAATCTGTATGTATTTAGATTTGATATTCTTATTGATTGATTTGTATGATTTGTCAACTTGGATTCAAGACTGACTTCCTCCTTAGATTGCATATTTGTTTTGTACCTTTTCCTTCTATCATTAGTGTAACTGAGTCTAATGCTGTGGATAAAACATGCCCGGACTGAGTCTCTCTTTGCCCTTTTATTGTTTGCAGAGGAGTGAACACAATAGTAATTATTGCTTTTGTGTTTAATTTAAATTTTTAATGCTTTATTTATATATCTATTTGTAAGGTCAGTTCTGTCCTTCCACCTGTGTATTGAAGTAAGGTGTGACAGAGACACCTTTGCTCTCTGAGCCATTTTACCATCCTTAGTTGAAATTTTTTTTTTCTTGATAAAGCTATGTAGCTAGAAGTAAAAGAGATCCCATGTACTTTAAATTTTTTTTGTAGTTTTCCACAATGGCAAACTTCTTATAAAAGTGTATTGCAGTATTATAGAAATCTGACCTTGATTGCAATATGCAATATTATCAGATGTTCCTAGTTTTACTTGTATGTGTGTGTTTTTAGTTTTCAGTACGTTTGTTACTTGTGTAGGTTTGCATGCCTTCCACTGTTGTCGATGTTTGGAACAGTTCCATTACCAACAACAGAAAAGTTCCTCCTATTGGTCTTTTATAGTCACAAAATCCTTTTGATCTCTTGTCATTTTTATTACTTTATAACTTAAACAATGTTATGTAAATGAAATCATGCGATATATAATCTTTTGAGGTTTATTTTTATACATAGATATAAATTTTTTTTATCATATTTATCTTCTGCTCTCCTCCAGTTCCCTCCCTCTTCTGACCCAGACCCTCCACTACTTTTGTGGGTTTTGAAAAACTAATTAGCTAATAAATTTTGATCACCCAGTAAGCTTAATTAAGATTGCTTACAGAGTACTGTGTGAGGGAGTATTTACAGGAGCATTGCTTTTTACTAGTGGCTATTGTAATGGTTTGTCCTGTTCCTTTAAGAGAAAGCCCCACCCATTCCCCCTTCTGCGAGGCTCTGCACTCTTTCTTTTTGTCTCTCTCCTGAAAAGGTAGCTTCTCCTCTCCCCACTTGTTTCTCTCTCACTCTCTCTCCTCATTCCCCTTCTGTATCGGCGTAAATGAATTTAAACAGATTGTAATAATATATACAGCTTTAATGGGGAAATAGGCTTACAGAACCATTGGTTCCCGCGGAGAACAGGGAAGCAGAGAGAGTGGCGGGCTCACGCTTACTAGATTTATAAGTAAACATTAGCCCGAGGCGAACACGCCCCCTAATGGGCTGGGCTTATCCCTACATCTCCCCCTTTTGTTTACCTTAAAATCAAACTAATGGGCCAGGCAGTGTTTAAAAGAATACAGTTTCCGTGTAATTATTTCGGGGCATAAGCTAGCCATGTGGGCAACCAGATGCCGGGGACGCAGCCCCGCCGCTCTTAACACAACACCCTTCTTACTCTATCTCCCCTTCCCCTTTCTTTCCATAACCTACTAAATAAATATCCAACCTCATTCTCCATGGTGTGCCATGGTCTCCACCTCTGTCTCTCCCCTGCTGCAGCTCGAGCAGGCTGACCTGCTGAGATCTCTCACCTGCCACGTGGCTCCCTGCCTGGGACTTGCTGCCCCTCGTGGCCCGCTTCCAGCTGCCACCCCTTGGAGAATGGCATCATTTGATTTTTACCATTACAGCTGTAATGGTTTAAGTAAAATGCTGCAGGTCCCTGAGTGGCATCAGTGGGCAGTGGGCCATGAGACCACACCGCAGGTCCCCAGTGGCAGCAGGCAGTGGGCAACTGGGTCTCTGGCAGGAAGCTGCATGGCGGCTGAGAGACCGAGATGGACAGGCATGCCATGCAGAGTGAAGTTGGATATTTATTTAGTGGGTTATGGAAGGGAACGGGAGAAGGGAGAAGAGGAGAGAGAGAGAGAGAGAGAGAGAGAGAAAGAGAAACAGAGAGGGGAAGGGGAGAAGTGGGGAGAAGGGAGAGACAGAAGCTGCCTCTGAGAGAGAGAGAGAGACAGAGACAGAGACAGAGACAGACAGACAGACAGACAGAGATGGAAAAGAAGGGACCCAGGCTGGAAGTTGAAGATCAGCTTGTCTTGGTGGGTAGGGGAGGGAGTGGGCTTGGCTTGTCTCTTAAAGGGACAGGACAGACCATTACAGCAGCTATACCACTGAAGAAGTGAAAATATCTCCCCTTGGAATAGTATTAACTGGTTATAGATACTAAGGGAGGGGAGGGGCTAATCAGTCCCTCTAGCTACCATCATCTGCTTATAAGTTCTGGAGATGGATGTGGTCTCATGGACCCTGCTATGTAAGGATTTTGGCAGGCCTAGGCTTGCATAGGTCTTGTGTAGGTAACTCAATTGTTGTAATATCAAGAGTGCACAGCCATGCTGTGTTCTAAAGACACTGTTTTACCTACCTCACTCCATTCTTACCCTTTTCTCTTTTACAGTGGCCAACAAGCTGTGAAGGAGATAATATTTAAGTCTCGTTTGTGGCTGAGCATTCAACAATCACTGTTCTAAGCACTTTGACCAGTTACAAGTCTTTGCAGTTATTACTTACCACAGCAAAAAGGAACTTTCTCTAACCATAGCTGATAAAAGCTGTAATCTATGAGTATAAACATAATTATTTAGATGGCAATATAAGTACATAATATCCATTTATAGACTTTTTTTATTTAGCATAATTTAAGATTATGCTGAGTAGTTGCATGTGTTGATCATTCATTTCTTTTCATTGATGAGTAGTATTTTTGCTTAGCCAGTTACCTGTTGAGAGGTATGAATTGGTTCTACTTTATGACTATTATGAGTAAATCTGTGTCTTAGTTACTGTCTTATTGTTGTGAAGAGACACCATGATCATGATCAAGAAAGCTTGTATTCTTGTTTTTTTTTCTTGTACTGGTCTTTTAAACTGGGAATGTATTTTATCTTTGCAGCATATCTCCATTATGACTCAAAATTTTCATCAAATTTGTATTTAGATTTCAAAAAATCCATAGTTAAAAAAAGTAGAATCATATACTTAAGTTGGCTCAAGCTCTTAGTAACTTACCAGTGATTAACTCTTGAATTTAGGTAGTTTTTAAAAAATTATCTTTTGTATATGAGTTTTTTGCTTGCGTGTGTGTTTGTGCACCATGTGTGTGCATTGTCCATGGAAGCCAGAAGCCAAGAACAGTCACAAATGGTTATGAGCTTCCATGTGGGTGCTGGGAATGGAAAGCTGGTTCTCTGGAAGATCAGCCAGTGCTCTTAACTGATGAATTCTCTCTCCAGCTCCTTAACTAAGTTTTTTTCTTTCAATTTTGATTCCCTTTTAATCATGTATATGTATGTGTGTGCGTGTGAGTACAGGTACCTGTAGAGGCCAGAGAAGTTCTGTCCTCCTGGAGCTGGTGGTATAGATGGTTGTAAATTGCCTGATATGGGTGCTGTGAATTGAACTCAGGTCCTCTGGAGGAGTAGGAATTGCTTTTAACTACTGGATCATCTCTCTAGCTACACTAAGTAGAATGTTAGAAACTCAGATTTTGAATTGTATCAATTTCATTTCAGACATTCTATTAAGTTTAACATGTATGGTGACATCATTGGGCTGGGCAGCTTTGTTCTGTTCTACTGTTTCCCCTAATCTTTGCCAGCAAATCTTAATTATTGCAGCTTCATAATAAATGCTAATATTTTTAGTAGTATAAACCTTCCATAATTATTCTTCACCATTATGTCTTCTATTATTAATTCTTTATTTTTTTATAAAGGTTAGAATAACCTTGTAAATATCTTTTAGCAGCTTTCCCCAGAGTTTACTATTGTTTGTACTATTAGCTGCTTGTTTGATAAGAAAAGCAAAGCTAAACTGAAATATTGATGGTATCTAGTTAGTTAACGCATAGCTTAGCTGATTTTGAAATACCAACCTCACTGTTCTTGAATTATATTTATTTTCACCTTTATTAAATTATGAAGTATAATATGAGTTGGCAAAGTCGTTCCTGGCCATTCTAAAGTATCAGTTATTCAAAATAAAAATGCAAGCCACACAGTCCAGATTTAAGAATATAATATGGTAATGTGGTGGTTTGAATGAGAATGGACTCCATTGTCTCATATGTTTGAATGTTTGGTCTCCAGTTGGCGGAGCTTTTTGGGAAATATTAGGAGATGTAGCCCTGTTAGGGAGGTGTGTCACTGTGGACAGGCTTTTAGGTTTCCCAGTGTGTTGTATCTTCCTTCTGCGTGTGGTTGGAGCTATTAGCTTTCAGTTGTTCCTGCTACCATTCATGGACATTAACCCTTTGGAATCCAAAATCCAATTAAATACTTACTAAGTTGCAGCAGTAGAAAAGTAACTGTTATGGTTTAAGTAAAAGTGCTGTGGAATCCTGAGTGGCCAGCGGGCAGTGGGTCCCGAGACCATGCCGCAGGTCCAGGAAGTGGCAGCAGGCAGTGGGCAGCGGGTCCTGAGAACATGCCGCAGGTCCAGGAAGTGGCAGCAGGCAGCGGGCAGTGAGTCCTGAGAGCAGCTAGTCCCAGGCAGGGACAGCGCAGTTCCCCAAGTGGCTGGAGTGGATCACGAAGGGCAGCGAGTCCCAGGCCGGGAGCCATGTGGTGAATGGGAGACCTCAGTGGGGCAGCTTGTCCCATGAAGAGAGACAGACAGATGGGCAAGCTATGAGACCATGCCACACGTCTTCGAAGGAGGCTGGTCCCGGGCAGGAAGGCTCGCGGGTGGGCAAGAGACAGAGACATGGATAGGCATGCCATACAGAGTGAGGTTGGATATTTGCTTAGTAGGTTATGGAGGGGGAAAGGGAGAAGAGAGAGAGAGAGAGAGAGAGAGAGAGAGAGAGAGAGAGAGAGAAACAGAAGGGGGAAAGGGAGAAGGAAGAGACAGAAGCTGCCTCTTCTAGAGAGAGATGGAAAAGGAAAGGACTCAGACTATAAGCTGAAGATCAGCTTGCCTTGGCAGACAGGGGAGGGAGTGGGTCTGCTTGTCTCTTAAAGGGACAGAGCAGACCATTATAGTAACTAATGCAAGTGGTAAGAAAAAAGTAAATAAACGTGTTTCATTATTTCTTTTAATTTATCAGAGAATGGAGTCCTAAAAAGGATATAGAACCAGAGAGAAGGTTGGAGTAGCCTCTGGTTTTAGAGGTAACATTTTCTATACACTGCCTCTATTCTTTAATGCACAGACTGATGCACAGTAGGTGTTCAGATATTCTGTTGGGATCCCACATTGGGGTAACATCTGTTGGGATCCAGCCTCAATGGGTAGGAGTGTGTGGATTAGAAATATTAGATAGGAGGAACAGAGATAAGAAAGAAAAGAAGAAAAGGAATAGAGATGCTGAGTAGAACCGGGAGGGCAATCCAGTGAATACTGAATTTGCCTGCATTTATTTTCCATATGCTGATAGACCTTTTTTCCAAAAATGGGGTTGGGGTGGGAAGGAGAAGGCCAAAGAGTGCTTTAACATGACACAAAGAACAAATAGAACAATTACCTGCTTCAGTACTTGAAACGTCAACTCTATCTTGGGTTAAGCATTCTGTTGTTTAGACAGGACTTGTAGTGACCACACCTTATATCAAGCAGCCACTCCCTGGGTCAAACTCCTGTCACATTCTTGAAGAACAGGGATAGGCTTAATTCTCTGACCTTTGGTCAAAGTGGAACAGGTCCACCTCTGGGTCATGTCAATACCCAAAACACCAAGTAACCACACAATAGGTCAAGCTGTCTTGTTTGTAGCCACACCTTAAGTCAGACCTCTTGTCAGTAACTTTCAAAGGGCAAGAGTAGGCTTAAACTCTCTGGCCTCCGTCAAGGTGGAGTGGACCTACTTCTGTGGCCCTACAATATTTGAATAAGTAAGTGGTGTCATTATACTTAGCAGAATGCTTTGACTGGAAATGGAGCCACTTGTAGTTTACACGCAGGCCTCTATCACTGTAAACTGAGACTTGGTAGAAATGACTGAGAAATCAAGGAGTGCTAGCAATTTAGGCTTTGTTAGATCCCTTTAGAGTGTGAAAAGAGCTGTTTGCAGACGTAATTACAGTAGTATTGCTGAGTATATTGGTGTAACTCATGAGACATAACTTTAAAGTGAGTCACTCAGATTGAAATAGTACACTGGTAGAGCACATCACTTCATGCTTTTTAAGTAGTTACCAAATTATATCCACACTAGAACAGTGAGCTGGTTATCTGTTCATGTTAGCATAAACATTTTACATTTAATGTTTTGATTTCATTACCACCTAAGTGAAATGACATTACATTTTGTCCTGTAATTTCCCTCATTGGAATAGAATGTCTGTATTGGTAAAAATAAAATTGATGCAGTTCCCCGAGTGGTATACCACAGTGGGCCATGAGGAGCCATGGTGGGTGGGACATGGATACGGATAGGCACACCATGCATAGAAAGTGGGTATTTATTTAGTGGGTTAAGGAGGGGAAAGAGAAAGGAGGGAAGGGGGAGAAGGGGAAGAGCAGAGAGAGGCAGAGAGAAAGAAAGAGACACGGGGGACAGGGGAGGAGAAGTCACCTCTTTGGTAGAGAGAAGGAAAGAGATCAGGTGGGAAGGGGAAGGAAGATTTGCTTGCCTTGGCAGAAGGGGAGGGGGAGTGGGCGGGGCTTGTCTCTTAAAGGGGCAGAAGAGACCATTACATTACCTATAACAGTTTTTTTTAAAGCTAGAAAATGTAAATGAAAACAAAAACAGAAACAAACTTAATATGACTTTATGGGAGTCAAGAAAACATTAGTGTTTTTCTGTCAGTATGGCCAATTGAACCTTTCAGTTATAAAATATTTAAAATATGCTTGATTTTAAAAAATATATGACAAGAAAAACTCATTTAAAATGAGTGAGAGGGTATACAAATGAACAGGGGGTTGGGAAAATAGCTCAGTTGGTATAAAGTACTTGCTATAAAAGGTTGAGTGCCTGAGCTCATTGCCGGAACCAGCATAAAGTTCTCAGTGTGGTGGCACTTGCTTGTGGTTCTAGCACTGGGGAGGCAGGCAGGGGAGGATTCTTTGTGTTCCCTAGCCAGCCATTCTAGCTTACTTGGTGAGTTCCAGGCCTTTGGGAGTCCCTCCTCTCACCTGACATGGCTTTGAAACTACTAAGTACCCTGGAGACTTACTGGACCCAGATGACCTAGAGCTTGAGCAGAGCTGCTAGAAATCACAGCACAAGTTTCTACAGATTGATTAGGTAAGGGACCAGATTGGAATTATGTTAGGGAAAGGTCTACAGTGTATGAAAGCTCTGAAAAACACATACCTTATAAGGAGTCGAAGAGTGTGCTCTTTTCTCTCTAGCCTTGGCTTTGAGAAGAAATTTAAAAATTCAGAACTTAGGGTCATGTATATGTTCATTTGGTGTTTCCATGATCAGTGTTTGAATGATCAAAGTAAAAATCTAAGCCAAGAATTATATCTTAGATTTGGATCTTAAATGCTTCCGATACTGTATTAGTTAGCATTATCTAAAGACACAGAATTTGTATAATGAATAAATTAAGAGAGGCTAACAGGATACAGTTTGCTAATCCAACAGTGAGACTGGAAGTCTTAGCTGTCCAGACTGGTGCTGGAGTGAGTGAGGATCCTAGAGAGCTTCTGGTCTTCAGTCTGTTGGAATCTTGAGGAAATAGGTTATAAAACCAATAGAAGAATACCTCAGTAGATAGATAGATCTGCTGGTAAGAGTGAGGGCATACAGGCAAAAAGCAAAAGTTTACTTTGATGTAGGCTGCCACCAGAAGGAACGACCCAGACTTAGGGTGTACCTTCCTAGCTCAAATGATCCAATCAAGAAAGTCCCTCACAGCCCAGCTGCTTGGATTTTAGTTGATTCCCAATGTAGTCAAGGTGACAACCAAGATTAGCCATAATAGGTACCTAGCAAACCAAACTAAGTTGCTGCCGAGAAGACAAGGTTTTCACATGGCAGGGAATAATCATTGTTATATAGAATAAGAACACACAAAAAACTATGTCAAGACAGACCACATTGACTGAGAATAGGAACTTTGTAACAAGAAACCAAATTCAAAAGACACTTATTGGGACAAACATGCAGATTGTGAGACAGATATTTTAATTTTGTTAAAAGGAATAAATTAGAAACATGTTTCAACTGCCAAGTAGCCGTTGGATTGGTCAGGTGACTTTGAAAATGAACCAAGTAGAAACTGTAGAAATGCAAAATAAAAAAAGTCTTTAAAGTTAGTGCCAATGTTCAATAGCAGGTAGCCACAACTGAAAAGACGACTTACTGGGTTGTTATTCTGAATTTGCTAGAAAGAAAGCAGCCCAAAAGCAGAGACCTGGATAGTTGTGCTAAGGATAAAACTCCAGAGGTACATTTCAGAAGGTGATGTGGGGAAACAATATTTGAAGTGATTAATGGCTTAAAATTTTAAAGAAAAGATTAGAATCTTCACATTCAGGAGCCCAACAAATAAATATGAGGAAATCTACTCCTGAAAACATGGGCTTATTCTTTTGAACTATGGCACAGCAGAAAGAGATCTTAAAATAGAAACCTGGGGTAGTGGAATAATCAAAATGTTCAAAGAATGGCTGACCTAGAATTGTACTTCTAGTAAGCAGTTTTTGAATATGATAGTAGAATAAATACATTTTATAGTAAAAAATATTTTTACTACCACAAGGCTATTCTTCCTCCAAATATTTTAGATTTATTTTTGATCTTGAAGTAAAAAGGGGCTATAGTGGTTAAGTATGTAAGTAAATCTAAATGTATATTGATAATGTGAAAAAAAGTCTAATTGGAAGAAATTTTAAAAATCTCTGTTGTTAAATTCTTTCTTTAAATTATTTTATTTTATGTGTGTGTGTGAGTGTTTTGCATGCATGTATGCCTGTGTACCACATACATGCCTATGCTCGTGGAGACTAGGAGACTGTGTCAGATTTCCTGATATTGGAGTTAAAGAGAGTTGTAAGTCACCACTTGGGTGCTAGGAAATAGAACCAAGTCCTCAGGGAGATCAGCCAGTGTTGTTAACCACTGAGCTATCTCTAGTTCCTACTGTCTATGTTCTTAAATAGTGTGTTATGCTGCCTGTTTGAATATCTAGGGCAATACTCTCAATTTTTTAGTATCAGGAAATGTGTTTATGACTATAGGATAAGGAAAGGGGAAATTGATAAATTTGGCTAACTTAAAATTAAGAAATTACTTTAATAGTTTTTAATGTTTTTATAAAGGCAGGTCAGAGTTAGGAGAATTTGTAAGAGATATGGTTACAACCAGAAAATAAAAAGAATTAAGCAGTAAGATAAGTTTCTATTTTACATAATTGGTATTGTTAGACTTTTAAAATTCCTATGGTTTCAAATGGGGCCTTTGAGCAAGGAAGAGGGAATCTGTATATGTTGTGCCCTGCACACATACACGAGGACAAATTAGAACAAAATATAATGTATGTTATTGCCATAGTGAAACCCATTGCTACTGTGGGATAATGCTTTTTGTACACTGTAAAGATTTGTCATTTGTATTATTTTAATAAAACACTGATTGGCCAGTAGCTAGGTGTGGCAACAAGACTAGGAGAATTCTGGGAATAGGAAAGGCAGACACAGTCACCAGCCAGCCAGACGCAGAAGAAGCAAGATGAGACGGCCTCACTGAGAAAAGGTACCAAACCACGTGACTAAACACAGACAAGAATTAAAGGTTAATTTAAGTTATAAGATCTAGTTAATAATAAGACTAAGCTAAATAGATCAAATAGATTATAATTAATATAAGCCTCTCCGTGTTTCTGTGGGACTGGGCAGGACAGAAACTTCTGTCTACGTATTATCTTGTATGATAATTTAGAAATATAATTAAAAAATAAAAAATTGAGTGGTTGCCTGTGGAAGCCAGAGGCATTGGATCCCCCTAAGCTGTAGATGTATTTGGTTTGATCACTTTTAACCTATGAGCCACTGTGTGACCCTACAATGATTTTCTAGTGAGGAAAACCATCATTTCCATTTGTTACTTTTCTGCAGTGGGAAGTCTGTAGGAGTAACCGGTTGGTGCTCCGTGAAGCTTGTGAGTAGGCATGATAACTCCTGGGTCTGTGAATTTGACCAGGGAAGCAACCATGATCAAATCTGCTGCTCTGGCTGGTCTTTTCTTTCTAGGAGTTTTGTTTTGTTTTGTTTTGTTTTGTTTTTTTAAATGTTTATCTTCATTTATAGCCGTACTCCTGAATCATCAAACAGAACACCGTGACTCTGCTGCTACAGTTCATAACATTTGAAAGGATTAACATTTGGTTTATTCTCTCTAATCCACAGCTATTAGGATATAGCCTTAAACTTCAGGATTTACTTTGCAGAAATGATTTCCTTCTAGTGTATGCTGTTTAAAAGGAATTTTAAAAAATCCTGTTACATAAGAGGCTATACAGCATTAATTCCATGCATTGATACTTAGTATCCAGGTATACATAAGTTTTTTTTTTTAAAAAAGATATCCCTAATTTTAAAAGTAGAATACATTTGTACATACATAAGAAAATTAGGAAAATATGAACATTTAGATGATGATAAACTTTTAGTAAAGTTCAGATTGATATTTGTAGTAAATTATTTTGACATTTTTATGTCTGTGTACATGGTTGAAAGTAAGCCTGAACTCTAAAATGGGTTTTAACTTATGGTAAAGATTTTATAGACAGTTGATGACATCAAAATTGAGCCTAAGTTTGTAATCTAACATTAATACCTGTACCTTCTTATTCTGTGTAGTTTTCCAGGGCATGATATTTTAAAGTTGTGACCACATGAAGTCCTTTAAAGATAAAAGCAGAGCATGTGCCTGGTAACAGTTCAGTGCCTTTCATTTCTAAAAGCATTGGTTTGGGATTTTTGGGTAAACATCCTTTGCCAGCTATCACGATGCTAAGCTTTGTTAGTAGAGGGTGCTCCAAGATGGAAGGGGCTTTTTTCCATGTTCTGACAGCTTCCCCCAGCCCCCACCCCCATTTTGCAAAGGTGCAAAAGAGACAATGAAGCTCACTACTAGTGAGTTTTGCAGCCTACGTGGGAAGGTCCTTGTCAATTCCTCTGGCACCCTACTTCCTCCAGTAGTAATGAATAAAAATGCCTCCAGGCTTTGTCAAATGTTCCTGAGACTACAGGCACCTGTGGTGATATTTTGTTTGTGTTTTAACAAATAAAGTTTGCCTGAAGATCAGAGTGCAGAGCCTAGCCACTAGAGACCAGGCCGTGGTGGTACACACCTTTAATCCCACAACTAGGAGACAGAGGCCGGTGGATCTTTGTGAGTTCAAGGCCACCCTGGGTTACAGTAGATTGATCCAGTCTCAAAGAGAAACAGTCCAGCAGTGGCTCACACCTTTAATCCTAGTATTTGATAGTCACGTGGCTTTAATCCCAGCACTAGGGAGGTAGAGACAGGAAGGGATATGGCTGAGCAGAGAGAGGAACATAAGCAGGAGGAGGCAGGAGCTCAGTGCAGTCTCAGGTTTGGTGGAACAGAGGCAGTCTGAGCATTGGTAGAGGTAAGAACTCTAGTGGGTGGCCGCTGAGCCTCTCTAACTCTTCAGCTTTCACTGGCTGATGGCTGGCTCCTGGTTTTTATTACTAAGAGCAATTAGAATTCAAGCTGCAGGTAACCCCGGTTGGTTGAGAACTGTGTAGAGCACATTTTCCCTTCCCATAAGGTTTCTTTCTTTTGCTTTTGTTCACGTTTTTATTTTTGTTTTGTCTTAGGGTTTCTATTGCTGTGATAAAACACCATGACGAAAAGCAAGTTGGAGAGCAATGAGTACATTTCATTTCTACGTCTATACCACAGGCCATTATCTAGGAAGTCAGGTCAGGAACCTGAAGTAAGAACTAAAGCAGAGGACATGGGGAAGCACTGCTCACTGATGTGCTCCCCATGGTTTTCTAGGCTGCTTTCTTAGCCACAACCAACTGTATGAGGATGTCACTGCCTCAGTGGGCTGAGCCTCTTTACGTCTATCTAGAAAATGCACCACAGGACTGCCAACAGAACAATCTTCTCAATTGTGATTCCCTTTTCTCAGATAACTAAGTTTGTGTCCAGTGAGCAAAAACAAAACAGCCAAAACCCAAAACCTACCTGGACAGTTTTGGAGATAATGCTTTCATTATAGTCTTCATTTATTTTCTGTGCTCCTTTTTACTTAATTCCCTCCTCAATGCCATTATCTCCTACCCAGATGATCATAGCCGTTTTCACTCAATCATTATCCGTTCATAAATGATAAACTTGCTGTGTGTCTTCCCCCATTTACAGCTATCCTCATTTTGTTTGAGGTCAGTTGTGGTTTTCCCAGACCTGACTGTAGTCCATGATCTGTTTATTTCAAGGCTCACTAGCATTCTGTCAGTAAATCCTACTGGCTCTACCTTTGCAGTTTACTTGGAATCTGACCATTCAGCCCTGTTGTCTGGGCACCATCATTTCTTGTTTAGTTTACTGCAGAAGCTCTTGTGCATATAATCTGTTCATAATAGCATCTTGAGAGACTTTTTACAAATTTTATATCAAATCATGTCATTCTTCAGAGCTCTACAGTGACGCCTACATCCAATATACCTAACATATATAAAATCCAATATACCTAACATATATAATATTTTCTCAAAAATTGTTGAATTATGAGGCACTAAACCAAATCTCTTCATATATATTCCCTCCATGTTTCATCTTGCTGAACTTTATGCTATTGATCGCCTCTCTTTTTAATAATCTTCTGTCCTTCAGAGTTACTTCCTCTGGTTGATCTGTTTCCCTTGTGGCTCACTTTCTCAATGTCAAAGTACTTGACTCTCTTTATATTCCTCATCTGTCGGTTACACCACTGGATAAACTGCTTCGATCGTTTATAACTTGTGTTTTTGGTTGTTCTTGTAAATCTTTTATGCAGTATTTTTGATTTGCATATTATATATACTTATATTGTTAAACAGTTCATGTCTTATAAGGTCTACATACTAAATCTTCATGATGAATTCATGTCCTGCTTTGCTCAGCGACTTCTTGATGACCACTTTCCTTTCGTATTCTGTCTTTAAAATAATGTCCTACGTATTTTAAAATTCTGAAGTTGTAAATCTTTTCTCTCAAGGGAAATTTAGTATTTAGTACAGTGTTAAATATGTAGTGAGCATTTAAAAAGCATGTGTTCATAGTAATTACCCCTTTGTCTTTTTGTTCCACTGTATCTCACACAAAATGATTATTCTTGACTGACTTATTTTAATGACTTAATGCATTATTGACCCTCAGCATAATAAGAATAACTTCTTTTCATTTATAAACACAGCGATACCAGCTCTGGCTCCTCCGTCTTTATCTTATCCTTAAAATGTTGATATGTAAATTGATATGTAAATGTAAAGTCTCTTTCACAATTACATTTTGAAATTTATAAATAGATGTCTTAATTTTTAAGTTACAAATGAGACTGAGGGTAATTTAGAGGAGTAAGTTATTAACTTTAAAGAATGTTATCAATAATAATATCATTTATTTCTTCATTAGTTCTTGACTCAGCAATTGATTTGGCAAACATTTTTGAGTGCTTATTGTATTGTATTACTGTATGTGAAAGGAGCTGGCATTGCAAAAGGGAATTAAACATAGCTGAAGTGTTAAAGTATTTTTTTTATTTTGCACTTAAATCTCGATTTGAAAAATGTAGAAAGTGATCGTTGACATTTGTCAAGTGGAGAAAGAGTGAACAAAGAATAATTTCACTGATTTTTGACCTTTTCTACTCTCCTTTTTGATCATTCTATAAATGTAGCAAGTAAGAGGTATTTGAGATTGAAAACATGAGAACTTAGATTTTTAGTGACTACAGATTGTTGAGACACTAATAGCATGTAGTTATTATTCTAAATCTCTATGAGTTATTTGTAGCTGTGAGTTTGTGAGAATTGAATAGGCTGTTTGGAAATAATCATTGTAAAACATGCATGTAAATATAATGTCAACATAATGTTAGTGAACTATATAAAATCTAATGATAGATTTCTTGTAGAATAAATTATTTTGGTTACAGATTTAGGAAAGTTACAGTGTAACAGCAAGGAAGAGCTGAATGATAATCATTTTCTTATTAATCTCTTTATATTCCAGTATGTTAAATAAGAAGTATATCCTTACATAAGTGGGATCATATAATTGCCTTCTATTATGCTTCTGGTATGCAGAAGGCCAGATTAAAATAACAAATACACCAGTGAAGTAAAAACAAAAGATTTCCCTAATGGCAAAATGGTTTGTAAGAATGATGAAGCAGCTCACATAATTATAAGCCTAAGTGATTTTTATTCATTGTTTTTACTTAAACAAGACTAATAAATTAACCTATAGCTCAGTAGGTTAAAGTATTCAGAAATCAAAAGGTAGGCCACTTGAGGGGGGTCTATTTTTTATTTACTTAAAATTAAATGCAAATGCATCAGATAGCAATTAAGCTGGGTTAGTAGTTAATAGGAGATGCTAAGTGCTGCTTTTCCCCTTTATACTTTTTTAGTACACAGACTTTTTTGGGGGGTATGGGTGAAACACTTTGTGAAATGGAATTGTAGCTGCACAACTTATAATGATGTTATTTTTAAAATTCTGAAAGTCTTTAAGCATTTTTAAAAAATGTCTTTTTAAAGCAGTTTATACAAAGCATTTAAAAGGTTCATTTCCATTTTACACCATAGGAGTGCCTATACTCAGAATGATCCTTTGGAAAGGCAATAATTATGTATTGCTTTGTTTGTTTATTTTGACTAGACTAATTGGGTTCTTGTTTTACATGCTCCTTACTCTTAATACATGTGTCTGTGTCTATATTTAGTATAGATGTGGAGACCTGAATGTGCACAGGACCTGATTTCTTTCCTTCCTAAAATAGTCCAGCTTTAAAATATATACATATTCATCTTTACAGGTAGTTATGTTTGAATGTAACAGTAGTACTATAGAAAGTCTCAGAGTAAAATCAGTATTTTTGCAGACATTCTAAGAGTGTTATATGAAATAATTGGTGGTGACAATCTTAGAAGTATTGTTGTTATTATTATTATTACTACTACTACTTTGAGTGTGTCAGTGTGGAGGTTAGAGATTGACATCAGTGATCTTCTTGCTTTTCACTTTATGTATTGAGGCAAGCTTTTTAATTGAAATCAAAGTTTGATGCTGTTGCTAATCTTGATAGCTAGCTCTGCTTCCCAAGTACTGGAATTACAGGCAGGCAGCCATCAACCATTCCTGCCTGGCTTGGCATTTATGTGGATGCTGGAGGTTGAACTCAGATCCTCTTAATTATACAACGAGGGCTTAAGCTGGGTGGTGGTGGTTCACACCTTTAATCCTAGCACTTGGGAGGCAGAGACAGGTGGATTTCTGAGTTTGAGGCCAGCCTAGTCTATAGAACTAGTTCCAGAATAGCCAGGGTACACAAAGGAACTGACTCAATAAACCAGAAACAAACAAAAAACAAATAAATGCAGCAAGTGCTTTAGACCCACAGAGCCATCTTCCCAGCCCTAGAATAGCTATGTATTTTCTCCACCTTTTTCTTGTCTTTACTCTCTTGCTTAGCCTGGGTTTTACATACTGCTATTTAAATTTCGAAATTTTTTTTTTGCATTTTTTCCTTTCACCTTTGGAACTAAACTTGCCTACTAATATTTAATAATAAAATTGGAAGTGAGACAAGTGTATGCTGCTTTAAAGCTGATGACTACTACTTCCATTATTCTTAACTAATTAAATTTTACTTTTTCTACACCCTTGTTTTTCATTTTTTATTTCTTGTTTGTATCATTAGCTTGTGATTAATTTATGGGTTTTAGTCTTTTTCTTTCTAGATAATCAAGAAGGAAAGATGGTAGACCATAAAAAAGGACTATTTAATTATTTTTCATTCAATTTCTACTTGACTATGTTTGCCACTGGCAAAAATAGACCTTTCTATATATTGAATAACGTATTAAAAATTTAAACGATGTAATTACTCTTTCAGCCCACAAGAATATAGATTTACTTTTTTCCCCTGTCTGTATGTTAGATACCATGGTTAATGGTTCAGAGGCTAAAAGAGACTGTTCATAATTCTTACTCAGTATTCACTAGCAGTAATTCAGTTTTTTGTTTGTTTTTGGCTTTTGGAGACAAGGTTTCTCTGTAACTTTGAAGCCTGTTCTGGAACTAGCGCTTGTAGATCAAGCTGGCCTTGAACTCAAAGAGATCTGCCTGCCTCGCCTCCCAAGTGCTGGGATTAAGGGCGTGCGCCAACACTGCTCAGCTCAAATTTTTGGGTGGCGGTTTTTTGAGACAGGCAGGGTTTTTCTGTGTATCTCTGCCTGTCCTGGAACTCACTCTGTAGACCAGGCTGATTTTAAACTCACAGAGATTCACCTGCCTCTGCCTTCCTGAGTGCTGGAATTAAAGGCTTGAGTCACTACCACCTGACTATAATTCAAAAAATTTTTAAAAAGTTAGTATATAAAGTAAAGGATTTCATTGTAGCAATTTTATACTTACATGCTGTTATACTGCATTTTAATTTAGAACTCTCCTCCACTGCTCCTCCTTGTACTCTTTGTCATCCACCTTAACTGCTTCCTTTCTTCCTGAGCCAATGGTCCTACCACCTATTTTCTTTCTTTTTATTGATTTTTATTGAGCTCCACATTTTTCTCTGCTCCCCTCCTGCCTCTCTCCTCCCCTTCAACCCTCCCCCAAGGTCCCCATGCACCCAATTTCCTCAGGAGATCTTGTCTTTCTACTTCCCTTGTACATTAGATCTATGCAAGTCTCTTAGTGTTCTCATTGTTATCTAAGTTCTCTGGGATTGTGATTTGTGGGCTGGTTTTCTTTGCTTTATGTTTAAAAACCACCTATGAGCTGGGCAGTGGTGGCGCACGCCTTTAATCCCAGCACTTGGGAGGCAGAGGCAGGCGGATCTCTGTGAGTTCGAGACCAGCCTGGTTTACAAGAGCTAGTTCCAGGACAGGCTCCAAAACCACAGAGAAACCCTGTCTCGAAAAACAAAACAAAACAAAACAAAACAAAACAAAACAAAACAAAACAACCATCTATGAGTGAGTACATGTGATACCATCTATTTTCATCACATTATTCCATTGACTTCTCTTCCCCCTCCTCCCTCTTTATGATTTCCTTACGCGTGCGTGTACACACACACACACACACACACACACACACACACACACACACACCATGACCATGGCAACTCTTATAAAGGAAAACATTTATTTGGGGAGGCTTGCTTACAGTTCAGAGGTTCAGTCCATTATCATCATGGCAGGGAGCATGGTGGTGTGCAGCAGACATGGTGATGGCTACATCTTGATCAGATGGCAACAGAAAGTGGATTGTGATGCTGAGCGAAGCTTAAGGAAAAGAGACTTGAAAGCCTGCGCCAGAAGTGAGACACTTCCTCCAATAAGGCCATATCTCCTAACACTGCCAGTCTCCCAGTCTCAGTCAGTCTCTCTCTCTCTCTCTCTCTCTCTCTCTCTCTCTCTCTCTCTCTCCCCCCCCCCAATTTCAAATATAATTTCTTTGTCTGAGGGAAAATATGGTAGTTTTGAGTCTGTCTTATTTTCCTTTAACATAATGGCAGCCATTATTTTTTAAATAAGGACTTTTATAATATGTTACTTGTCTAACTTTCTGGTTCCCTCTCTTGTTACTTTCTATTGCTAGTGCCAGCTCTTCATATTGTAGTTCCTTAAACATAATCAAACATAATGCACGTTTCTCTTTCTTCTGTGCCTTTGCATGCACTGTCCGCTTCGACTGTTATTCTGCTCTTGGCTCTTTTCCTTTCTTGTTGCCTGACAGCTCCCTCAAGACTCTTTGGAGGTTATTGACAGGGGTCACTCGTGGTTCCTTCTCATTTCCTGTGCTCCCGTATGTCCCACTGTTGCCTCTTGCTGTAATACTGGACTGTTTGTCACCCTGTGTGACTGTAAGCTCTATGGGAGTGCAATGGGATCCTCCATCACTCTCGTTCTCTACTTTGGACAGAACACTCAGTGTTAGACTGGGAAGACAGAAGGAAACTGGAGTTGAGTGCCTTTCACGTGTCAGGGAAGTTAAGCTTAGTTTTCTAGACACAATTGAATATGGTAAGTTGTCCCAATAACTTTCTAAACATAGGATTTTATCATATATTATTATTATTATTTTTTTTTTGCTTTTTCGAGACAGGGTTTCTCTGTGGTTTTGGAGCCTGTCCTTTATCATATATTATTGTGTACTAGCAATCATATAATCAGAAGTCAGAAGTTAAGTAGTTTGTCTAGAAATTAAGTGTTAGAACTGGGACATGAATAAAGACACATTTTGACTTAATAATTTTTGGTTATTTTATTTTTATTACATTGCTTTCTTAACTGTATAAATGTATTTATGAGCAATAAGATAAACATAGTTGTTAAAGACCATGGATATAGACATCATACAGGCGTGGGTTTAAATTCTAGCTTTCCATTTAGCAATATTCAGAATCTTAATCTCCAAATCAGGTTTCCCCATTAAGTGTTATTTGTAGCATTATTTACTTCATAGGATTGCTGTGAGAATTAAATGAAGGACTGTATGAGGAAGGTTTTATGCTGTGTTGGGTATGTGTAACACATAATATATAAGTGAGTTCTACTGGCTAAGGGTATTTATAAACAACAGATTTATTGACTAGCACTAACTTTAGGAAAATAAGTAATGAAATAAAAAGTTGAGGTAGTCTTCAGTAGGTTACATTTCTTTAAAAATAAAAGAGGAACCTCGTTCATATTATTATTGGGTATCTGTGAAGTTGTGTTAGCCCACAGCTGGAGTAAGGGAGAAGGAAGGAATAGTAGGTATTTGGCCATGTCCTTACTAGAAGGAAAAAAACTTTTTGAGACGTTCACCTTATATCTCACTGCTGAAATTGGTTTTGTGCATCGTTGTAGTAATTTAACTGTTCTCCTGATTATCTAAGCTTTCGTGGAAAATATCAAGAAAGTGGAGAACATGGTGTTTGAAATTAGATCATTATTCATCTGGGGGAGAGTGCATAGTTCCATCATTTAAAGTTAGGAAACTGTCTTCCTGAGTGATGGTGGCGGTGGTTTGTGATGGAACAGCCCTAAAAACTTATACAGTGTTCTTATTCATAATCTGAAGCAATAAAAGGGCATTAAGCATTGTTTTAATCCATATCAAGGAAAAACTAAAAGTAAACCAACCATGTTTCTATATAGTATTTAAATACTAACATTTTTTTTGCAATAGATTTTCAAGTATTTCACTATGCTGTTGGCAATAAATATGCGTAAACATTTTATGTGTGCTGTTTCTTCCTCTTCAGACAGCAAACCCCACTAATTTTCAACCACCACCAGACACAGGGTAACATAACTGAGTTGACTGTAGATTGTTAGTTAGGTGGTAAGCACCTTTACCTGCTAAGTCATCTCTCAGGCCTCGTATTAAGAGCTTTTCTTCAAACAGCTCTTACTTACAATTTCCCTTAGTACTGTTTTTTTTTATGATTCAAAATTTTATTTTGACATTGAGATTAGAGACAGAACTTTTTCTTAAATATTTCTCCTAACAGTATTATCCATCTCAAGCCATGCCTGAGGACCTTTCCTTCATGCAGAATTAGAAGTACAAAGGAGTTACAAGTGCCTGCCATAGTATGAATCACGTTGGTGGGCAGATTGTTCTTTATTACTAATGTGTGGTATTGAATTTTCTCATGGTCATGCCTACTTGTTTTCTCAAATATTCAGCATTCCCCAGAGTCCCTCAATAGGTGTCTTCACTCTGCTGTTCTTCAAGAAATGACAGAATAACTCATGGGAGTCCCTCATTGTCACCAGTCAGCAAATCTTACTGCAATTACATCTGTCTTCACACCCTGTCACTAGGAAACAAAAATCCGGGCTTCCAGCAAACATCCTCCCTCCATCTGTGCTCAGGAACCAACCTACCATCACCCTGTGCGGCCTCAGTCCAACCTGTGTGACTGCTGTCCCTGGGGTTGGAGCATGTTCAACCTGAGTGATTGTTCCATCTCTGTCATACTGTCCTTTAGGGTTTGTCTCCAGGTTGCCCATGCTCGGCTACTTCCTTTATTCCTCTTCTAGATGATGCCAAGGAATGTCATGACTCCCACTTAATTATTTAAATACCCATATGCGGATGTCCACCCTCTTCCAGCAGCCCTCGTTTCTAGGCACTTCTTTCCAGTAGTACTTTTTTAAAACACAATGTTAAAGGATCTTCTGTAACTCTTCCTCCTGCCACTCAGATTTCTGTTACCAGCATCTTCCACAATTACTATACCCCCTCAACCTTCTCACCCTCTTGACTTTTGACCAGTTGGAGAGAGAACTCTGGTAAATTAAATTGTGCAGTTCTTGCAGATTTACCACATAGTTGGGAGGATATGTTATTCAGTTATTCACTTGCTTTTAAAAAAATTCTGGAATGAATTTTGACATAGAAATGGTGGTATAAAAGATGTTTGGGTTGTGTGCTATTATTACTCTTATAGTTGAATTAATTTTAGCTTTGAAGTTTTTCCCAAGATCTGACTATCCTCGTACATTTTTCCCAAAGGGAAGTACTTTATGATTTCCTAACAATTTGAAAACAAGCATTTGGCATAGTGATGACCTATCTTTGGATATTACCTTTCTTTGTCTTGGTAGGATTCCAGATTAGTAATCCAAAGCAGAAAAGAGAAGCAGTAAGGATAGGGATAATTCAGTAGTTAAGGACATGGATAATTGTTGTTTGATTAATTCATCCCTGTAAAATTAAAAGTTAAGGACACCAAAAATTCAGAGTCTTGGCTATATAATGAAATATATTCTTTTCTGTGGGTACTCCATTTTTTAACATTAACATTTGGACATTTCGATTATTTTCCCATTATGTCTTTACTTAGAGCTTAAAGATACATAGGCATAGAATAACATCTGATTATTTCATGATTCTTGGTGTATTTCATACTTTGTCAACCAGATGGTTCTGCAAATTGTTGTAATGCCGTATTTTCTAGATTCTTAGATACACTGGATAGCTTTTACTCATTCAGAAACCACTGATAATTTATGCACCAATAATAAACATAATGTGTACAATCAAATTTAGCTCTCAAATATTGAGAAGACGTATATATGCTTTTACTGTGACAATTTTAAAAGCTGTTTTGAGACAGATGTAGAAAAGGCAGAAGATATGCTAAGAAGCAGATGTTGGGTGATTAAAGTACCCAGCTGTGTACTAACAAAATGAATCTCATGCCGGTTAGTTAACAATTCTTTGGCAGTCAGAGAAATATGTAAAGTAGTAAACACAGCGTGAGGAAATAAAAAAAAATTAAAAATATCTTCTAAGCTCAAACATTGGCAATGTCTATTCTACCATCTGTGTTGTTGGAAAGTTGGTTTTATCATAGGTAAGTCATATCAAGGACATGTAAAAAAAAGACAAATTAGCTAACCTGTTAATCTTCATTCTCAAATATTAGTTTTAAATATAGTTTCCACAACTTTGACTTAGTTAAAAAAATTCAGCAAAATTAATTCTACTTGTGTAATTTTAAAATTATGTTATCAGCTTTTTGGTAGGTTTTTGAACAGCTTTGCTTTGCTCAAGTCTTGTTTGAATTCTTTCAGATCAAATAGGTTTAACATTTTTTTTTCTAGATTCATTGCTAGACTTAGATGAATGAACACCTAACTTCAAAGTATATTATAGTTGTAGTCTTCTGTTAGAAGGGGCAGAGCGTTGTCATAGTAAAGGTTTTCCTCTGTTAAATGCATGGTAAAGGTTTTAGGGATGTCCTAAGTAGGCTAAAAGTTCAGTTTTTAATACTTGAAACAATCTTCCATCATATTCTTAAAAATTCTGACCCAAAATGTAACTATTTCTACACATAGATTGGTTCTATATTAGCTCTTTGCAATTGGTTTGTTTGCTACAGACGTTTTTCCTTGATTATTTACAAATGTTGCAAACTGAAGCATGGAGTTTTCTTAGAGACCTAATGAAACACCTTAAAACTTTATAGAGATGAGAGTCAGTATTAATTTGTTAGAAAATGAAAATGAAGAACCATAATTAAACCTTTGTGTGCTTTAGAGATTTCAACTCATGGCTTGTTGGCCTTATGGCTTAGGGTTTGTGGCAAGGCATTGGCATTCTGGTGGGAATCAGGCAGAAGAGTAAGCCCACTCACCATATGGCTGAGGAGGGAGAGAGAGAAAAGGAGATCAGAATCTCACAGTGCTCTATGGGAGCTCCTCCCTGATGGTGTGAGCACTTCTTGCTAGGACTTACCTCCTAAAGGCTCAGCCATCTCCCAGTAGTGCCTTGGATTAGGGCCCAAGCCTCCAACATACAGACCTTTGGAGGACATTTAATATTCAAATGAGAAGTAAGTTTCACTATTAGGGTAGACCTTCCCTATTGAATAGTGTAATAGGGTTACTCTAGTGAAGTCACTTCTTTATATAAGTTAGCACTTGGGAGTTGAGTAGTTGGGAAATCTCAATCCCTTTAACCTCAGCATCACCAGTTTTTGTGAACCTATTGGAGAAAAATTGTCAGGTATCCTTTTAACTATAGAGCAGGAGGCCAGCAAAGTGGCTTAGCAGGTAAAGTCACTTCCTCTGCCAAGTCTGACGACCTGACTTTGGTTTCTGGGACCCACAAGGCAGAAGGAAAGAGCTCACTCCTTGCATAATGGCAAGAGCTCACCCATATGTGTTTCTGTCTCGCTCTGTCCTCTTTCTCTCTTACACACACACACACACACACACACACACACACACACCTCTTTGTATATAAACTTCTTCATTAGTGGGAATGATTTTCTGTAAACTAGTATCATGGTTCTGGTGTGATATGATAGCTCAGGAAATCAAAATAATAGTGGTGTTTCTTTACTCATGTCACCCTAATAGCATATTTATAATATGATCAAAATTCAGTGTTAGAAATACTGCACTAATTATATAAATAATAAGACAGCATGTCAGGTATTAGTAATGTGTTATACTAGATTGTAAAAGATAGATATTCAACCCAATTTATGTTTTTATATACTTTTTGTGTTTCAGTGTATTTTGGTGTGTGTATGTGTGTTGTATAAGGTGCTTAATATTTAACTTATGTTAAGAAAACACCAATACACTTAGAATATTGGAAATTCATTCTATGTTTTTCTCATTATTGTAACATTTATGTGGTTTAAATTTCTAAATCATTTTTAGGAACGGTATCTATCCAGAGCATATCAGACCCTAGAACTTCTTGATTAATTGCTAATGAAAATGAGTTAAACATCAATGTTTATTATGCCAGTACTTCTTTTTTTTTAGAATTAAAAACATTTATTTATTGGTGTTTTGCCTATATATATGTCTGTATGAGGGTGTACGATCCACTGGAACTTGAGTTACAGACTTATGGGTGCCTGGGAATTGAACCCAGGTCCTCTGGAGAGCAGCCAGTGCTCTTAACTGCTGAGCCATCTCTCCAGCCTGCCAGTACTTTTAAAAACAAAAAGGGAGGAGAGTAATGTTACAGAGCGGAGAGAGTGAGGAGGCTGCGTCTGGCTCCACTCTCACAGCCATTGCAGTACATTGAGCTCCATAGAGACAGCGTCGGGGCAAGCGAGAGCTGGACGGGCACTGGGCGATTCTGTGCCTCGCGGACGAAAATCAACTAAACATGGGCAAAGGAGATCCTAAGAAGCCGGGAGGCAAAATGTCCTCGTATGCATTCTTTGTGCAAACCTGCCACGAGGAACACAAGAAGAAGCACCCGGATGCTTCTGTCAACTTCTCAGAGTTCTCCAAGAAGTGCTCAGAAAGGTGGAAGACCATGTCTGCTAAAGAAAAGGGGAAATTTGAAGACTTGGCCAAGGCTGACAAGGCTTGTTATGAAAGAGAAATGAAAACCTACATCCCCCCCAAAGGGGAGACCAAAAAGAAGTTCAAGGACCCCAATGCACCCAAGAGGCCTCCTTCGGCCTTCTTCTTATTCTGTTCTGAGTATCGCCCCCAAATCAAAGGAGAACACCCTGGCTTATCCATTGGTGATGTTGCAAAGAAACTGGGAGAGATGTGGAACAACACTGCTGCAGATGACAAGCAGCCCTATGAAAAGAAGGCTGCCAAGCTGAAGGAGAAGTACGAAAAGGATATTGCTGCTTACAGAGCTAAAGGAAAACCCGATGCAGCGAAAAAGGGGGTGATCAAGGCGGAAAAGAGCAAGAAAAAGAAGGAAGAGGAAGACGAAGAGGATGAAGAGGAGGAGGAAGAAGAGGAAGACGAAGATGAGGAAGATGATGATGATGATGAATAAGCTGGTTCTAGCGCAGTTTTTTTTCTTGTCTATAAAGCATTTAACCCCCCTGTACACAACTCACTCCTTTTAAAGAAAAAAATTGAAATGTAAGGCTGTGTAAGATTTGTTTTTAAACTGTACAGTGTCTTTTTTTGTATAGTTAACACACTACCGAATGTGTCTTTAGATAGCCCTGTCCTAGTGGTATTTTCAATAGCCACTAACCTTGCCTGGTACAGTCTGGGGGTTGTAAATTGGCATGGAAATTTAAAGCAGATTCTTGTTGGTGCACAGCACAAATTAGTTATATATGGGGACGGTAGTTTTTTTGTTTTTTTTATTGTTTTGTTTTTGTTTTTTTTCATCTTCAGTTGTCTCTGATGCAGCTTATACGAAGATAATTGTTGTTCTGTTAACTGAATACCACTCTGTAATTGCAAAAAAAATTGCAGCTGTTTTGTTGACATTCTGAATGCTTCTAAGTAAATACAATTTTTTATTAAAAAAAACAAACAAAAAAACAAAAAGGGAGGTTGAATTTCTGTATTCTTTGTATTAAAGAGGCTTATCTTTACTCAGTCTTATTGTCAGTATTATGCTAGCTCGTAGAATTAATTGATATGTTTTCTATATGGGTTAAATGTTGCCTTAACATTTAGCCTCTGAAAATATCTTGCTCTGTACTTCAAAGGAATACTTCAGGGTAGATATGGCTTTGAGTTTCTTCAGATATTTTCTTTCTCAGATTAGTTTTGGTAATTCATATTTTTATTAAAGAACATAGGTAAGTTTTTTATGATTTTTAAAGTGCTTAAAATTATGCACTTTATGTTTTTTAAAAGTATCTCCATCTGCAGCTATATTACTTTTCTCATTTATGATGCCCTATAAAGTTAACTTCTGAGTGTTCCTGAAAAAATGTCAGCAAAGTTCATTGCTAGACAGTGGTATACTTTAGATTTTTTTGTTCCTCATAAAGAAAATAGATACCTATCAAGTAGTTGTTTTTGTTTTTTGTTTTGTTGTAAGTGGGCAGTATAGTTTCATAGGTGTATAACTTTGGGGAATAAAGCATGAAGAGGAGAAAAAATTCACAACTATGATGTTGATTATGGACAGTTTTTCTTCTTCAGCATCTTCTCTGTTTTTGTACTTGACTTTACAGAGAAGATAAACAAGCATTGAAATAAATGTGATCCTAATTGCCATGGCAATATATCTGCACACTTTCCTCTATGTCCACCCGCTTCCCTTGGTAATGTCCTAAGTGCTTAAACAAATGCCGCTGGACAGGTATATAATTCCTTTTTTCTTGCTTCCATAGCTCTCACTAGGGATTCTGAACTATTCCATAACAGGTTCAAGTCATAGACATGATAGAAACAGTTTTGCTTATAAAGGCAGAGAGAGGAGCAGAGAGAAGAAAGGAAAAGGAGGGAGTGAAGAGGCAGAAGGAGGAAGAGCTAGAGAAAGAAGAGAGAAAGCAGGAACGCCTATTAGCCATCAAGATAGCAGCATTCTTTCCTGAGTAGTTGAAGTATAGACTGGTTGATTCCTCTTCTTTTTTTGCAAAAAGCAGATCTTACTTTCTTATTTCTTTCTTTCCCTTTCTGCAAAGAAGGAATGGGAAAACCAGGAAGGTAAATGAGGTAGAGGTAGCACTAAGAGTGATGTTTTGTCCTAGAGACTTAGTGTAGTCTTTATAAAGTCAAGGTGGAACATTCTATTTGTGAATAAGTTGTAGTGATGCCTTTTGGCATAGATTCATCATAGGAGCTATAAGATACTTGTTTTTCTCCTTGACAATTTAAATCTGAAATCTGTTGTGATCTTTGTAACTACTCCACTAGGTCAAACTTAACCAAGTATTCATGTATTACTTGTATTGGATCAACTTCTGTGGAAACTGTGACACCCCATTATTGTTCTGTGAAAGTTTTTTATTACTTCTTGACATATGCTATTAAAGAAAGAAAGTTTAGAATAAACATTCTTTTTTTTCTTTCTCTTTTAGTCCTTAAGAGCTTTTATTTTATATTTATTTATTTATTTTTGCAGTGACTTGTAATGTATAATAGCTCCTTAAGAACAGGTTCATCTTGTGGTAAGAAAGCATGAATAAAAACAGTGGTTGTTTTGTGTATTTTTTCCCTTTTAACTCAAGTCATATCAATCTCTGAGATGATCTGTCTGTTGAGTGGAATACACAGGCATAAACAGTAAGAAGGTTTATGTATGTTAAAGAGCAGCAAGTAAAATACAGTAGAAGAGCTGCAAGATTAGAAAGAGCCAATGAAAACATTTACTAAAGGAAATGAAAGGACTTTTAGTTCTACATTTCTTTCATGTTGCAATGCTCAAAGCAATTATGGTAAGAATCATGACCTCATCATCCAGCTAATACAAGTGGAATCAGCACCAGCAAATTGAAACATTCTATAGCATGCAAAAGTTAGGTTATTTTAAGTAGGCTGTTTTGCTTTACAAAAAAATAAACCTAAGCACATATAAAAATAAATTAAAGGTTTTTATGGGAAGATAGACAAACCTAACCTACACAGAAAATCATCAGTGGTCTCTTACATGTGCATAATAAATAAGTGAAGTCAATAATTGGTTAGTTAACTGAAGAAAATAAAGAAGAGAATCACAACAAATGATGTACACGTTGTGTCATGGTTAGCTTTAGCTGCCATCAGCCTAGAGTCATCTGAGAGAAGAAGTGCTTCCCTTGAGGAATTGCCTAGGTCGAATTAGCCTTTGGACATGTTTGGGGGTAATTATCTTGTTTGCTAACTAGTGTAGGAGAGCCCACACTGTGGACAGCACCACTGTCTGGGCAGGTGGTCCTGGATTATATAAGAAGGTTAGCTAAACATGACCTGTGTGAGTCAGTAACTGGCATCTTCTACCCTGCTGTACTTCTTGGCTGTGAAGTGAGTTTCTTGATTGGAGGCAATGCTGTGTGGATTAATAAGCAGTCTGCCTCCTAGTTTCTTCCTTAATTTCCCTCAATGATAGACTAGAACCTGGAACTGTAAGCAGTATAAACCTTTTTCTCCTCTAAGCTGCTCTTAGTGTTATATAACAACAACAGAAATACAACCTGGAAACATACTATAAACATTCAATTTTTAATTTAAATCACATAGATAGACTGTAAATTATCACAATTTTTGCCTAAACAACCTACAGGTCTATTAATTGTTTTCAGTTCCACTTTCCATAAAGAACTTTGACATTTTCAAAGCAAACTAAGAATGAAATCCTATTTGATTTTTAGATTTTGTAAAAAATAATTTTCTTTTTAAATGCTTAGAGATTTACCTTTCCAGAGCTTTCAATGTTTTCTCAAAACATGTATCTTGGTTTTCATAGAAACACCCTTTCTTAAAAGAAACCAGTCCACAAATTACAATCCCAGAGAACTTAGACAACAATGAGGACACTAAGAGAGACTTACATAGATCTAATCTACATGGGAAGTAAAAAAAGACAAGATCTTCTGAGTAAATTGGGAGCATGGGGACCTTGGGGGAGGGGAGAGGCAGGAAGGGGAGCAGAGAAAAATGTATAGCTCAATAAAAATCAATAAAAAAACCACCCTTTCTTGAACTCATACTTCATAATGTTTATCAAGTACTAAGTTATATAATCATAAGCTTGCATACAAATGATAAATGAAGATAAGCATATATTTTAATTTGAAAAAATGAAACCTGTTTCTAATAAAAGTTATTAAACTTAAATTTATGGTTTATAGCATATGCCATTACTTAGCATTAAAGGGTATGATTCACTGATACATGAGCAGTGTAAATACAAATCAAATCATTATGCGAAATATAAGCTATCGAGAACTACAAACGTTTTACTGTTGAGTTTCTGTGCTGCATGTCTTGTGAGCTGTACTTTGAGAATGTATCCAGGATTCAGTGGCTTCTAATTTCCACTGACATTCCACCATCTAACTTGCCATTGTCTTTTGTTTGGATAGTTGTCTAAACTTGGATTTGGTCTTGTGATGCTGCTTTGTGTGCCTTCAGTTAATCAGTACAGTCTTTGGCTCAACTTCTTACTTGATGTTCAACTTGATAGCCCTTAAAATGAATGGGCTGTATGTACTTACAAGATCTATCTAGTTATGCCCTCCAATCCCAGTTTACTCCTGCTTTCATCCCATCACCCACTGCAGCTGTATTACCTTCCTTGCCTTCCCTTAAACATGCCAGATAGGCCTTTTCCAGGATCATTAGCTTTGTTTGCTTTTCTGTAGTTGTCTACATGGCCTGCTTGTTCTATTACCTTCTTCATGTATTTACTTACCTATTACCTTCTCACGAGGCTGTTTGTAACACGAATTCTGATTGTTCTTAATTAAAAACCTGGTATCAGATATTAGGGAATGAAAGTTGAGAGATCAGAGAAGCAGAACAGACAGTCACTAGAGACACCAGGAAGGGTCTGGGAATAAGGCATACTCTTTAAGGTTGACTTACTTCCTCTAACTAGGTCCTACTGTTACTGGTAGTCCCAATCTAGGTCAGGTTCTTGGTCTCCTATTCAAAGAACTGGAATAAGAGTTCACATAGGTCTGCAAGAGTAGCAAGGTAACATCATTCAAACTGAAACAATAATACAGACTGGAGAGATTTATATTGTCAAGACTAACAGCATGCCTTATGAGTAAGTTTGCTTATTCGAAAAGACCTCAGGTTAGTGCCAACATTCCTTTTATAAAATCTAAAGGAAGAGGACTTTAATATTTTCTGCGTTGCTAAAAGGCATAATTTGAATAGTTCCCCTTTGATTTATAGGTGAAATCATATAATCATTGTTCCTACTGTGCATGTTCCTTCCTATAATCCATCTGATTTTAAGTGAATGGATACTCAATTATGCATAGGTATAAAATGATAAATAGGGAATTTTCTCTGGAACTCCTCTGTGGGGGCACAGTTTCCTTTGCTGCAAATGCCCTCTAATCAGTTCAGGATAAATATGGCCTTTTTGGTCTCTGACCTGAATACACTAGAATATATCTAAATAGAAACTGTCTAGTTCCGTTGTTGTTGAAGAAGCAGAAACTTGTATTATTAGAGCAGGGTATATGTGTGGTGAGAGATGCTGGTGGGGGTCCAAGATTGCTAGGTTTGTTGTTTGAGAAGGAGTATATATGCATAGTGTCTACCTTTCTACCTCTTAGTTTCTACCAGCTTCTAGTAATGCCATGAAATTATTAATTCAGGGCCTTCATAATTCAGTCACTTCCCTAAAGCCCCACATCTGAATATTACAATAAGAACAAGGCCTTCAGCACTTGAGTTTTGGGGATTCTTCTTATCTAGGTTATAATAGTAGTAAACCTGGGTCTGGAGAGATGGCTCAGAGGTTAAAAGCATTAGTACTCCTGCAGAAAACCTGGATTCTGTTTCCAGCATCCAAATGGTGGCTTACAACTGCCTAAAGCTACAGTTTCAGTGAACCTGATGTCTTCTTTTGGCCTCTACTAGCATTGTACACACAGTACACAGACATGCACTCAGATACACATACACATATATACAGTGGGATAACCCTTCTGTATGCTGTGAATGTATGTTACTCTCACTGGTTGATAATAAAAGGTGCTTTGGTCTATACCAACGCAAAATTTAGGTAGGTGGAAAGCCAAACTGAATACAGGGAAGAAGAAGGGTGGAGAGAGACACAAGCCAGCTGCCCAAGAAACAAGATGCCAGCAGACCATTAAAGGCCATGGCCATGTGGCAGTACATTAATAGAAATTAATAGAAATGAGTCAATTTAAATGTAAGAGCTAGTTAGCAATAAGCCTGAACTATAGGCCATAATCCTGGAATTAATATTAAGTCTCTGAGTGATTATTTAGAAATGGCTGTGGTACAGGGCAGGACAGAGAAACCTCCATTTACACATATAGAAATAAAATAATTTAAAATAGTAGTAAACCTTAATTTTAATTTCGTACCATCTTGGTTTTGAAAACAAATGATTATACTTTAAAAAAAAAAAGTCCATTGAGTATAATTAACTGCCCACCAACTACCATAATCCTGGAATATATACATTCTATAAATACTGTTTCCAGATATTAAAACTATTTTTCTACTAGGTCCTGCCTTATCATTACTTCTGATATTTGCATTTCCAATGTCAAAGGAAAGTTTTTTTTGAAAATTTTGTTGTCCAATTTTGTTGAAGAAAAGGTAGCTACTTAGGAAAGCACTTTTTTTTATTTATGAAGTTCAAGTTGAATAATCATCTCAATTAAATAGTTCATTTCATCATCACCTGTTCTCTTTTGTCTATCTTTGTATGCCTTCCACTTTTACCCTCAAAGGAATGTTATTGAGTGATTTGCTGTATAAGCATCATAAAAAAGATGAGATAATGGTATAAATATAACCATATTGCTAAATGGCATGATCCAAATTTTCATAACAATTATATGGTAATGTTTTTGTTGAATGGCTGCCTGGCTAGACGTGCCATATTTTCTTTCAAAATTTTTTTTAACATTTTGTTTGTGTGTGTGTGTGTGTGTGTGTGCGCGCGCGCGTGTACACCATAGGATGCTTGTAGAGAATATAGCTCAAGGTAGCTGATTCTTTTCACCATGTGGGTTCCAGGGATCAAAATCAGGGAGCATGCTCAGTGACAAGAGATTTCTGCATATTGAGCCATCTTGATGGCCCCATACTATCATTTTGTCTTAAAAATCTTTGAGAAAATTCATCTATGATATCTTCATCTGAAAATCTTGTCTTCCCCCATTCCCTCTTTTCTCCATTGTTTTGCGAAAGGATATCAGTTATATACCCAAGTTGTTCTGGAATTTCACACCTCAAGCTAACCCCTCCCACCTGCTGGGATTGTGGGTCATCACTCCTCTCTGTCTCTCTGTCTCTGTCTCTCTCTCTCTGTCTGTCTCTCTCTCTCTCATTCTCGTTCTCTCTTGCGTTTTCATGTTAAATTCTGCGAAGAGTTTTGTTTTTTGCTTATCAGAAACATAAACACTGGTCTGTTTGTATTTTATGATGAAAATTTGAAAGTCTGCCAATTTTGTTCCCAATTGTCAGGGATATATTTAGTGCTTCTTGTGAATCAAGCCCGCTACATAGATTTATTTTTGGAGGCTTTTATGAGTTGTCAAAATTATTATCACAAATATAAGAAGAATAGAAGGACCTTTTAATTTAGAATAGCTTAAAACTTAACTTTAGTATATCTTTTTACAGACAGTTGTTAGCTGCCATGTGGGTGCTAGGATTGAACCCAGGTCCTCTGGAAAAGCAGTACCACTGAACCTTCTCTATCCCCCTAAAATATTTTTCTAAGTTTTGAGGAACAGATGATTAAAACGGAAAGTATTTATCTATATAGTTGTCTGTCCATCCATCCATTCATTGACCAGTTTGGAGCAATGAGATCTTATGCTTCAACAACTGTTTTGAATCTTTTTCTGTTTCCTTAAAAAATAATATTTTGCTAAAGAGTATAAAGCTTATATTCAGTGAGGTTGGCTTTTATCATTTCTAATAATTTTCATACTACCTTCAATTTAAAAGATTTAATGGTCTGAAATTTTTTACTTGTCCTAGGATCATCATTTTATAATTCAAGTTTAGAAAAATATCTTCTATACAACTTTCATCTTTTGGATTTTTTTATCAAATTTTCTTTTTTATTTTTTTAAATGAAAACAGACTATCGTTTTTCATTTTACACACCAATCCCAGTTCCCACTCCTCCTTCCATCCCCTCTTCTCCCCCCACCCCCATCTACTCCTTAGAGAGTACCACATTGCTTTGGGGAAGGTCCAAGGCCCTCCCTACTATATCTACGCTGAGCAAGGTATCCATCCAAAGAGGATGGGTTCCCAAAATGCCAGTAAAAGCATTAGGGATAAATCCTGGTGCTGTTGCCAGTGGCCCCGCAGTCTGACCCAGCCATGCAGCTGTCACCCACATTCAGAGGGCCTAGTTTAATCCTATATGGTTCCTTCCCTGTCCGGCCAGAGTTGGTGAGCTCCCATTAGCTCAGGTAAACTGTTTCAGTGGTTGTTCCCATCATGGTCTTGACCTCTTTACTCATATTCTCACTCCTCCCACTCTTCAACTGGACTTTGGGAGCTCAGCCCAGTGCTCCACTGTGGATCTCTGCCTGTTTCCACCAAGTTGCTGGACGAAGGTTCTATGGTGACATTTATGATACTCATTAATGTGACTACAGAGCAAGGCCAGTTCAGGTACCCTCTCCTCTATTGCTTAGGGTCTTAGTTGGGGAAATACTTGCGGATTCCTGGGAATTTCTCTTGTCAGTAATGGCTCCCTTAATCAAAATATCTCTTTTCTTGCTTTTTTCGCTGTCCTTCCTCCATCTCGACTATCCTGTTCACTCAAGTTCTCCTTCTTCCTCCCCCTTTCTCCTCCTCCTTTCCATCCTCCATCCCTATGCTCCCAGTTTTGTCAGACGATCTTTTTCTTTTCTATTTCCCCTTTCCAGGTGGATTTGTATGTCTTTGTTAGGGTTCACTTTAGCAGCATTATTTGTAATAACCAGAATCTGGAAGCAACCTAGATGCCCCTCAACTGAAAAATGGGTAAAAAAAAAAATGTGGTACACAATGGAGTACTACTCGATGGTAAAAAACAATGACACCTTGAAATTTGCATACAAATGGATGGAACTAGAAAAAACCATCCTGAGTGAGGTAACCCAGACCCAGAGAGCTGAGCATGGTATGTACTCACTCATACATGGATACTAGCTGTAAAGCAAAGGATAATGAGCCCTGAATATTATCTATGACCCTAGAAAGGCTAAGTAACAAGGTGAACTCTAAGAAATACAACTTTCATCTTTATTCTTAGTTTTGTGTAAAGCTCTAGTCTCCCAGGGTTGTGTGTGGTAGTTAGTCCTACAAGCCTGCTTAGGTAACAAGGCTTTCTGGAACAATTCTAAGGATTATTCTTGGAACTTAGTGGCAGCTAAACAATATTAGTTATCTTTTACTCAGAAATTTTTGTGATTTGATTCTATTAAATGAGATCATTGGATGCAGAAATTATTTTGTTTCCTTGTCAAGTCCCTCCAGACAAATTTACAAACCTAACTTTAAAAATTATCTAAAGAAGTAAAAATCACAAAATTGATGCTCAAGGCAAGCTCTCCTTAGTTTTTCAATGTTTATGATGCTAAAATTCTCAGTTGAACTTAACTTGAAGTGATGTTTGCCCAATCTGTTGTTTTACATTTTTGTATTCATAAATGTTATTTTTTAAATATTTAGTAAATTTGGTTTAAGAAAAATACTTGAATTCAGACAGCAATTCATACATTGGTAAGGATATTTTAGAAAAGATGCCATCAAAAGATTCAGAGGAATTCATAGTTTATATTTGTAACCATTATGCAGAGGAGATAAAAAGGTATATAATTTTGTGTCCATAGTTATTTAGTCATGTTCAAGCTTATGAAGGGATCTCTGTGAGTGAAACTGAGGAGCCTCGGGCAGTGCTTCTCTTGTTTTCTTGGAGTAGTGTTTACTCAGAAATAGTACTCTGCTTTTAAAAAAGATTTATTACTGTTCAGTTTTGTTCATACAGTACTATGTTTATAATTTTAGCAATACTTATCAAAAAGTATTAAGAAAATGTTGCCACTGGCAGGACACCAGTGATGTCCTCGCTTGATTTCTGGGAAAACAAGGTTGTTGCTTATGTAGCAGTGTTGGAATCAACTTCTCTTTTATGTTAATGGAGAGGTTCCTGCTCTGTAACAGACCTAAAATACTTTACTTCTGGGGAGAAAGCAAAACATCAAGAATGTATGTTTATTTCTCCTCAACTCTCTGTTAACATCTCCCAGGGGATGGGGGACGTTTTTATCCACTCTAGTTGTAAATCTGGTGTTTTATTACTCTGAATAAATCTTATCACATGAATAGTCTTGAAGATGTGGGGTATAATTCCCAAGGGATAGCACTATTCTTTTTTGTTTTTAACCTGCTGCCACAAATTCTCATATATGTTAAATTTATTATTTTTCCTGTTCATAAGATTCTTTTAAAAAGTAATGACATGCATTTTGATAATTATATATTTGTAAGAACATTTCAAAAAATATTTTGAAAAAATATGCCATCCAAAGATTCAGATAAATTCTCTAGGTAGGGAAACGAGATACCTCTAGGCATTATTATTTTACATGTGGATAGAAGGCATGTTTAACTCATGCTTGCGTGGGTCTGGGCTGGCAGGCCCCTTGGCCTATTGGGCAGCACAGTTCCCTACAGCTTTCAGGGCCCTCCTACAGTCTGTTTTCCAGTCTGCCATTTCTAGTGGGGGTGTTCTCATTTGAGATGAACCTGGATCACCACACTGTTACGTTCACATCCTACTTTGTGGGGAAACGGAAACAAACAAGTGAAATCAAGCAGCTTTTTAAAGTGTTTCACTTCCAGTGAAACACCACCCCATGTTCTTACCCTGCTGGCCAGGACTTAATCTCATGGACACAGCTATCTAACAAAAAGGGCCTGGAAATCTAAGTGTTGTATTTTTAAAAGAAAGAAGAATATTTATTGTTTTTTATGCCACGTTAATAAATCTCATTCCCCCACCCACCGTCCCTGTACCTCCTGTAGGTGTCACTTTGTACTAGGAGTTTTTCCTGTGTCATCTTACTTAGTCTTAATGACTGAGATATAGGTTAAGTCATCCAGAAGTTAGGTGCCAGAGGATTTGATTCCCAAGTACGGTGGCATTGCAAGCATACATACCTGGGAGATTAAGTACATATCCAGAAAATCTTGGCGCAAGCTTGAACGATGGTGTTGTCATCAATAAAGACTGGACCATTGAAGTCTGAATGATATGATCAGAAATTCATCTTGTGGTTTTTAAATTTTAAATCCAAATGAGAATGTAGATTAGGTAGTCTGTGTATGAACCTTGAATTTGGGACAAGTATTTGGGGTTAAGATTGTAGTTTGAGGATCTGGAGAGATGGTTTACAGAAGTTATAGCTGCTCTTACAGAGTTCCTGGGTATAATTTCTAGCACCCACAAAGCAGCTCACAACTGTCCATAACTCCATTTCCAGAGGATTTATTGTCCATTTCTGGTCTCTGTGAGTACCAGATATACATATGGTACATAGACATTTATAGGCAAAACAACCATACATGTTAAAATAATAAAACAACAAAATAATATTTTAATTTGATTACCTTTTATGTATAGATGTCATTTAAAGCAATGCTTTCAATGAGGTCATTGAAGCTTAGAAGGTAGCTAAAGAGAATAGGTTCAAAGACTGTACCCTAGGATATTCCATCATTTTCAAAGATCTGGGAGATGAAGTAGAAATAAATACTTTTATACATGACTTTTTGTAAATTTATGAATAAATTTTTGTAAATTAACCTTTCCAAAACTATCTCTGACTTTGGTATACACAATGCCCACATTCTTTTATTTGGCATAACTTTTATTTGGCAGTTGATAGAAATTTTATATACTTTGTGAAATGATTACCATTATAAGCTAATTGGCATATTCATAACCTCTATAAGCTAATTGGAATATTTCTCACCTCATATATTAATGTTTTTAAAGAATATTTAAGAGTTTTAGCAGGATTCAAGTATACAATCTTGTGTTTTAAGAGACAGTCAAGGTGATATAATTTACTCCTAGTATTTATGTTACATAATTGAAACTTCTTTTCTAGTGACCAGCATCTCCTCATTTCCCTACCTCCTAGTGGACAAACACTAATCTCCTCTTTGTTTGAATGAATTTGGAAAGATTTCACTTGGCATAATGTCCTAGGTTCATTCTTGTTGCTGTCAATTACAGGAATTCCTTTTGTTTAAGGCTAAGCTTTCATTATGTATTAGTTTTGTATGTCATTTGTGTATTTCCTTTTGTCACTTGGGATTTTGGAGTTATATTCAGCAGTTGTTCCCCAGATCCATGTTTAAAAGCTTTCATCTCCTTATTTATAAATATGTTGCAGCTACAAGTCGTATGTTTAAGCCTTTAATCCAAAGGTTCTCAAGCTTCCTAACAATGCGACCCTTTGATACAGTTCCTCATGTTGGGGTGACCCCCCAACTCTAAAATTATTTCTCTTGCTACTTCATAACTATAATTTTGGTACTGTTATGAATCATAATGTAAATATTTTTGGAGATACAAGTTTGCCAAAGGGGTCACCACCCACAGGATGAGAACCGCTGTAATCCATTTGGATTGAGTTTTGTATATTGTGTGTGGTAAGCATCTACCTTCATCCTTCTACACCAGTATATCTAGTTTTTTTTTTTTTTCCCCAATACCATTTGATGAAAAAAGCCTTTCTTTTTTGCATGTCATTGACATCTTTGTGGAAAATTGAATGTCTGTAAAGAAATGCTAGGACTTGTTTCTGGGCTTTATTCTGTTTTACTGGTGTGTTTGAAACATGCCAGTTATTTATATTGTTATGATTGCTGTAGGCTACAGCATATTTTAAAGTCTAGTAGTGGTATGTCTCCCAAGTTGTTTTTGTGCAGGGTTTCTAAGGCTGTTCTGGGTCTTTGGTGGTCCCATGAAACTTTTAGGATTTTTTCTTTAACTCTGTTTTGTTTATTTTGAACCCAGAGCCTTGCACATGCTAGAAAAGTAATCTACCACCGAGCATTTCCAGTTTTCCCTCCTTCCCCAACACCTCCCTTTTTAAAAAAATTCTATTTAAAAATTCTTCAAAAATTTCATACATTTATACAGTGTCTTGATCATATCCAACCACTGCTACTCCCCTCAAACTTTCTCTAGTTCTCTCAAATTCATGTCTTTCTGTTTTGCTGTCATTTTTTAATACCCCCTCACTTTCCACCCCCACGGTCCTGAGTTCAATTAGTGTTGCCTGTATCCTCATCGGTGTCCATCCACCAGGGCGGGAACATCCTACCAGCACCTACATTCCCAAAGGAGCATACCTGCCCCGCTTTTAGCAGCCGTTAACTGGTAATATCTCTTTCACCAAGGGTGGGGCTTTGGTGGGCCCTTCACCATTTGCTTTGGAAGTTTGACTGGTTTGGTTTTGTGTAGGTAAGCACAGGCACTAGGAGGAGATAGATGCAACAGCACGCTGTATTTTATAGCTCTTTCACCCATCAGCCCTTAACTTTATGCTCACACTTCACAGTGTTTTAGGAAACTTGGATGGGTGACTGCTTCCCCTTTTGAGACAGGGCTAGTTCAGGTTAGCCTAAAAGTTCCAGTTATCCAGCATTAGCCATCCAAATAGTGGAATTACAGAGCATCATTGCAACTGGCTCGAATTTCTTCTATTTTCTATTTCTGTAAAGACTATTATAGAAATTTGAGATAAATAGCATTAAATATGCAAACTGCTTTTAGTAACATGATCATTTTAGCAACTTGAATTATTTCAAACCATAAAAATGACATTTTTTTGGTGTATCTGTGTCATTTTCAATTTATCAGTTTTTTAGTTTTCAGTGTATAGGTCTTTTTTTCACTTTCATTAATTTATTTCAAAGTGTAAGTATTTTTACAAATGTTATTGTAAGTAAGAGTATTTTGATTTCTGAGATAGTTTGTTGTTAGCATATAAAAATATGACTGATTTAAGTGATTTAATATCTTGCGACTTGATGTTGTTTTTGTGGTGCTGGGACTCAAACAAGGATTTATACTATATAAGTAATAATTGTCAACTAGATAATTTAATGTAAATATGTTTTATATAATATTAAATCCATATTCAAAATTTCTTAGGTGTTTTGTTAAAATTCTTTATTGTTTATCTACCTTTAATTAAGAATAACACATTATACCTAACCATCATGCCATTTGGTCTCCTTTCAATTAAGAATTTCTAAATCTTTTCTCAGAGAGGCAGAAAGTCTTCTATGTTTGTATTTGGTATTTTTGAGTCCTAGGTAAATTGTTTTGTAAGATGTCCCTCAATTTATATTTTCTGTTTCCTCATGAGTAGTCTAGTTTTGGCAAGAACACATCAAGATGTCATGAAATTAGTTGGTTTGACTGTTGATGATACAGAATTTTATGGTTTAAGGTCAAAATGGTTATTAAAAATCACAATTTTAATGAATTAGTACCTTCATGTTAAAGGTATATTGGAGTATAACTTTCTTTATAATATTGAGGGGATGGAGAGATGATTCATTGGTTAAGAACACTGGCTGCTTTTCCAGAAGACCTGTGTTCAATTCCTGGCACGCACACGGCAGCTTATAATATAAAATATTATGTCTACACATGTATGAGATAAACTTTAATAATCTTCTAGATTTATACTTTTCTAAGTTCTGCGTCCATGTTGTACAAGGTCACTTAACATCTCAGCATAGCCATTTTACAACTTCAGTTAGGAGATTTTCCCTTTGAATTTTGATTGATTATCCGAGTTCTTAATGAAAACCACTGTGTATATCTTCTATACTTTATTCAAATTAATGAGTTTTTGGTAATAATACTTTAAACTAGCTAGATTTTGTTTACTTATTTTCAGTATGCTTAAAATATTACTAATATTTTGAGAATTCCATACAATAAATTTTAATCATGATCAATCCCCATTCTTTCCAGACCCACTCTCATCTCTACACCAATGTTATATCCTCTTTTTAAAAACATAGATAATCAATTCCAATTATTTTTAAGATCACTGGTTCCACATATCTGCTATAACAGCTTAAATATGTCCTCAAAAGGACTACACATTAACAAACAGAAACTACCAAAATAGATATGGAAAGATATAGTGGAAAGAATCTTCAGATTTTTGCTATTGCTCTAATTTTTCTGTTTTTGTAAGGATTATTGCTAGAAAATTACTTCATACTGTCTCCTTTTACTTTCAGAGATAGTAGTTGGAGCCAGTATAACTACTTAGTAATTAGAAACAGTTCAAAATGTGTGGACTAAGAAAATCATGGAAGATCTAAAGTGCTTTTTGATTTGGCAGGATCTAATATAACACATTAGTAGAAAAAGCCCACATATACATTATAGAATTCAAGATGTTATCTAGCTTGCAGATTTCCAAAGACTGTAGTATTTTGTTTTTCTATTTTAAAAAACTTTTGTAATAGTTTTAATTTTATTAGCATTTATTAATTATATATTATCTTGACATTTTCATATATGTATATAGTGTATTTTGATCATCTTCATCTGTTTACTTCTCTTATTATCCTCTAATGTTTTTGTTTTTTATTTTGAGATGCATTAGCTTTATAGCCCAAGGCTGGTCTAGAACCCATAGCTGTCCTTCTGTTTTTGTCTTTCAAGAGCTGGGAAAACAGGCATTTAAATAATATACTGTGCCTAGCTTGTGATTTTCTTCTTTAATGCCAGTTTATGAAACATATTTGAACTTCATTAAGTTTATGAATGTAAGTTATAAAAATAGCAACTTAATCTGATTTAAATCATCTTGTTTATTATGCAACATCATTGATTTAACAGATAAGCTGAATAATGAATTTAGGACTGAAGTATGCATTTGTTATTAGGGATATAAAGTCAGTAATCTCCAGGAGTTTACAAGCTAATAAGAGAAAGAGATGTAAATAAATATTTATAGCTAACTCTTTAAGAAAACATTACAGAAAATATAGAAGTAGACATGGAGTTTGGCCAGCTCTTCTATGTTAAAATTAGTCTATGTATTTATATATACCCCACATATCTAAGTAGATGACATCATTAGACCTTCTCTGGTTTATGGAAGTATTTGCCTTTGGCAATTGCTTGTGCTGTGCATAGAATTCTTAGGTTTTTCTTTAACATGATAAATAAATACAACTGGTGGTTTTGAAGCTTTTAGTGATTGATGTCTTTCTGTAAACATTTTAGCCTAAGAGTCTAAAAGAGGAATTATGCTTTAATTTGTTACTTTTGGTAATGCATCTTAGGATTTCCAGATATTCTCATGTTACGAAATAAACGCATTAAAAATTTGAAAAGTCAGGTAGCTCTTCTACTTTAATTGACAATCGCTTAGATTTAAGCTTTGCTGAACTCGGTCTTTGCCAAGGGTGAGTCTCTATCAATATAAATGAGGCTTATATCTGTGTCTTTGTCCCGGAAAAATCATTGGCTTCATGCTCTTTCAGTTTCAGGTTTCAATTTAGATTTGAGTTGGAGAAATGGCTCAGCAGCTAAGAGTGCATATTGCTTTTACAGAGGACCAGAATTTGATTCCCAGCACTCATGATAGGCAGCTCACAACTACTCCAGCTCTTGGGTATTCTACACCTCTGGCCTTTTTGGGCATCTACTCACGTGTGGTGGTATATATATGCATACAGGCACACACTTATACATATGGCCAAAAATGAAATAAACCTGAAGAAAAAAATTGAGTATTCCAACAGATAGGTCAATGTTTCAGTAACAAACAACTTGTGAAGTCCAACATGCATTTAAGATTATCAGGTGTGAATTAATTAGTAAGCAAGTTTACCAACACCAAGTAAGAATTTGCAAAGTCTTAGAATTTTGTTGAGGAAATAAACCTTGTTTTGATGGAAGGAACATTGATGATTAGTGAGTTTCTCAGTTTTGTAGTGTTATTTACCTGTGAATTTACTTAATAACTTATTAGTATAATCATGATTATATTTTATGTTCAGAATTTTTATTATTTATTTTCCTATATCAAACCAATTTCCAATTGGTTAAATTGTAAAAATATTTAGTGATGTTTATGGTTTTTTTAATTTTTGCTGCTTTGGGATAGCACTGAATACTATAGAAAATCCAGTTCTTAATGAGCAAGTACCTTTGTAGGATAAGAACTTTTTTTTTAAATTGACTTTTTTTTTCTTTTATTTTACATACCGATTGCATTTCCTCTCTCCCTCTTTTTCTCCCATTTCCTACCCTGATTCCCATCTGCCCCTTCCCATCCACCCACTCCTCCTTGTCTCCATTCAGAAAGGGACAGGCCTCTCATTGGCTTGAATATAGCATAGCTTATATAAGCTCCTCCCCTTCTATAAAGGCTGGGCAAGGTAATCTATATGGGGAACAGGTTTCTAAAAGCCAGCTAAGTGCCAGGATAAGTCCTGATCTCACTGCTAGAAACCTTACAAAAACAGACCAAACTATACACTGTCACACACATGCAGAGGACCTGGGTCAGTCCCGTGCATGCAAACTCCCTAACTGTTGGCCCAGAGTCCATGTGTTCTCACAAGCTCAGGTCAGCTGTTTCAGTGGGTTCCTTTGTCATGACCTTGATCTCCCCTGGCTCCATACAGTCCTTCCTCCCTTTCTTCAGGAGGACTCCCAGAGTTCAGACCAGTGCTTGACTGTGGATTTCTGTATCTGCTTTTATTAGTTCCTGGGTAAAGGCTCTGTAATGAAAATTAGGGTAGTCACCAATCGGATTACAGTAGATGGCCAGTTCAGACACCCTATCCACTATTGCTAGGTGTCTTAACTGGATTTTTTTATTTTATGTATTTGAATGTTTTGCCTGCATGTATGTGTACCACATGTTTGCCTGTTAGCCACAGAGGTCATAACAGGGAATCAGATCCCTTGGAACTGGAATTATAGATGTGAGCCACCACGTGAGTGCTGGGACTTGAACCTGGGTACTCTGCAAAGAGCAACCAGTGCTCTTAACCTTGGAGTTACTTTTCAGCCTAGATAAGAACATTTTTAAAAAATAATATTTATCTTCGTCGAATTACTCTTCCAAATGCACGATCTTTTATTTGAGTCTTCTTAGAGTTCTTAATAAGATGCATTATGTTCTGTGGCCTGAATATTATATTTTCTAGATTAAACACTATAATTAGAGTTTAATTGATTGAATCAGATTTGGGAAAACAATGGTAAATTTTAATTTTCTAAATACTGTAAATATGTCTTTTGTTGTTGTTCGTTTGTTTTTTTGAGACAAGATCTCCTTGTGTAGCCTTGCCTCTGGCCTGGAGCTTTCTGTGTAGACAAGACTGGTCTCAAACTCATAGAGGTCCTTCTTTGTCCACCTCAATCCCAGTGCTGGGATTAAAAACATGTGAAACGTTATTTCCAGCTATAAATGTGTCTTTTTATCTTCACCTTTTTTAATTTCTATAATTTCCAACTATTGCTATTATTATCTAACATATGCACCACATTTCCTTAAAATGTATCTTGGGTGGCATCTTCACTATGCAGCAGTTTTCGCTATATACCTGTTGTAATTGTTTGCTCATATATGTGCACAGTGCTGGAGCTAGTTTAGAGCTACTTTCTGAGACCCATTGAATAAGGAAGAAATCAACACAGAATTTATCAGTATGTGTGCCAGGCTTCTGCAGAAAAATGACCAAAAGAATCTTGTGTGGGTTTATGTATGTATTCTTACACATTTACATAATTATAGAATATTAGTAGTATATAACAACCCAGGATATCAACTACAGAGGTAACTCAAGCACCTCGACACCAGAGTTACTTATTCCACTATTGTAGGACATATTAATCTGTGCATAATAAAGCTTTTATTTGTTCAGTAACACATCTTTATGGCAAGTGTTACTATAGACCTTATAATAACAAATAAGATGTACAAGTTCTCTGCATTATAAACCCAAGTATTGTGTTGATCATGTGAGGAAGAATCTGTGAAGAAAATTGAGCATTTTAATGAGGTTAAAAAACAACAGAAATGGGAACAAGAGAAGATGTGATTGTGGTAGAGTAGGACCTAAAGGTTCTCCTATTAGAAGATGAATTTGAATAAAGAGCTGAAGGAAGAGAAGACTTAGATCCTATGGGGAACAAGTAGGATACTATAGAACAAGTTAAAAGTTTGTGAGCATTGGTTTATTCTAGAAATTTGAAGAAGACCAGAGTAATTTAGGCATAGGGATGAAAAATATGAATAGCTGAATTTGAAGAGGTGGGTAGGGCCCCATCTTGTAGAGTCTTGAAGGGATTAACTTTCTTCTGGTTTTCATGGGAAGCCCCTGAAGCATTATGAACTGGAATGTTGTATGCACTGAAAGGTACACTAATTTGGTCTTTAGAAAGCTCAGTCAGGCTGCTGTGTGAAAAAACTGACTTTAGAGGATAGAGAAAAGCTAATAATTTTTGGCTCTCACAAAAATTTCTTAGCCATATATGTTATTGTTTTAAGTATTTTAATATATTAAACATTTTCACCTTCAAACCAACTGTAAGATAACAACTACTATTTTCTCAGTTTTGCACATAAGCAGACTACTAGTACGTGTACAACTTCAGATAAAGAACCTAATCTTCTACCACAGTATAACGTACTATATATTATTCTCTCCTTTACTTTTGAGGAAATAGAATTCCCCCTTATTATTTTTTTTTTTTGGTTCTGTTTTACGCTGTTGAAAAAATGATAAAGGGGGGCTGGAGAGATGGCTCAGTGGTTAAGAGCATTGCCTGCTCTTCCAGAGGTCCTGAGTTCAATTCTCAGCAACCACATGGTGGCTCACAACCATCTGTAAAGAGGTCTGGCGCCCTCTTCTGGCCTTCAGGCATACAGACAGAATATTCTAAACATAATAAATAAATAAATAAATAAATAAATATTTTTAAAAAAGAAAAAAGAAAAAATGATAAAGGAAGATTTTTGAGGGACTAGAATGATACATTATGATTATGGTGTATTTTTTCACTGTACTTTCTACTTTGAATATTATCTTGATTTTCTTCTCACAGACCACAAAAATAACCTTAGAATTATATATTCTGAATAAAAGAAGTTGCTCTCATGATGTTTCACAAAATCTCTAAAAGTCTTTGAACAGTCTTGATTTTTCTTTAATTCACAAGACTGCTTTTGTATACCAAGTGACCAGAACAGCACTTAACACATAGCAGATATGAAGTGTTCACTGAATGAGTAAATGAATGAGTTACACATTTCTCTGTAATGCGTTCTTAGTTTTTAACCTAATAAGAAGAACTGGTTGGCTCTATGGGAAAGAATATTGTGACTAACTGTTCTAATTAAGACATCTCAATGAATAAAGAGAAGGCTATCTATCTCTCAGTATTCACATGTCGACTTTATTAGAGAAATCTGGTTATGGACCCTACCTTGGTACCAATAATTACCATCCAAAATAAGATATGGCTGGCCAATGTCAAGTTTTCCTTAAATGCCCATGGAGGAGGATGTCATTATTAAAAGAAGTATCAGGCAGGAGCTTGGGTCTCTTCAATTGTCTACATAAAATATTAATTAATATTTAAGCTTTAAAAACTTCTCTCTTTAAAAAAAATTAAGATTACATTTGTGTGTGTGCGCGCACATGTGTGTATTTGTTGTTTATATAGGTCAAAGGACAACTTGTGGGAGCCTGCGTTCTCCTCCTATGTGGGTTCCAAGGATCAAACTCAGTCACCAGGCTTGGCAGCAAGTACCATTACTGGCTGAGCCATTTTGCTAACATCAGTTCTTTCTTAATTCTAATAAATTTGTGAAAGATATAAGTTAAAAAGAAAGAAATATGTCACATAAATATGGGCAGTGTACTGTGTAATAGTTTTGTTAAAAGAGCAAAAATTTCCATATCAATGTGCCTAAATCCCTTTGGTCAAAAAGTTGCTATCCAGGTTGTTTGGCAAGTCTGGCTGATTTTTTTTAACCCCCACAGGCTTCAAAGTCCATTGATGAGTAAATATACCTTCAAGCTATGACAACTCACCTCATTTAACTGAGCTTGAGAGGGTTTTTATAGTTCCTAGTCATCCACACTTATTTCTGATAACTCGTGGAGGTGTGAGAAAAATAAAATTAGCTCTACAACTAGTTAGGAAGTCAGAAGTAGGAGCAGCATGAGTAATGATACACCCTTACTCCTTCATCATGGGTAAACTTGTAGTGCCTTCTGCCTTTTCTTTAAATTGACCTGTGTCCTATTTTACTGTATGTAGAGAGCTCATTCTCAAGGGGAAGAATGGAGTCAGAACTAGATCCAGAGCAAAGGAATAACTAAGCTGCGTTGATCTGTGCTTATCCTGCAGCGCTCCTTCCAGCTGAGAAAATGATCAATTTTTCTTTTCTTTCTTTTCTTTCTTATTTTTTTTTTTTTTGAGAAAACAGCCCTTAGGATTCTTTGTTGGATGTTGTCACTGCTATTTCAAAACAGGAAAACAATTATGCCTAAGTTATGTGAAGAAAATAGTTTTCTTGAATTTTTTCTCTTAAGAATGAGTAGGAGGGAGCTGGAGAGATGGCTCAGTGGTTAAGAGTATTGCCTGCTCTTCCAAAGGTCCTGAGTTCAATTCCCAGCAACCACATGGTGGCTCACAACCATCTGTAAAGAGGTCTGGCGTCCTCTTCTGGCCTCCAGGCATACACACAGACAGACTATTGTATACATAATAAATAAATATTTAAAAAAAAAGAATGAGTAGGAGGAAATGATAGGAAGTGAGTAAATAATGGTATTATTTAGAAATTATTCATGTAGGCAGCCCTAAGATTAAGCAAGGGTGTCTGTGTGAGGAAGGTTTTTTTTTTTATTTATTATATTGTTTGCATATTTACCAAAGTTATCTGACAAAAGGGTTTTTAATCCCAAATTACTATTTTGAGGTCTGGTTCTTTTTCCTAGACCCCAAACGTCAAAATCACATACAAATTTAAAACTATATAAGAATACCCACTAGAACTTTAAAATGAGTAACTCCATAGTTATTTTTATCTTCTTATAAATTCATTTTACTGAGATTAGGGTTAAGTTTTCATTTCTCATTACCAGTGAATACTATTCAGTTATCTTTTTATATGAATTGTATAATTTTACTCTTGCTGTTTCCATGGCATCAGAATGAAGATTCTATCATAAAATTAATTTTTAGAACTTGTCTATCACGGTTTCTATGTTACTATGACTTATTAGAACTACTGTCGGTCTCTTGGTCTCTTGACCCTGGCCACTTCTCTTGGTCAGCAGCTTCTCTCTTGGTCTCCCTTTTTCTCTCTTCTCTCATGGTTGGGTTTAGTCTGCAAGTGTATCCAGATGGGGCTCTTCCCTCTACCTGCTTTCTCCCTGTGTCTACAATAAAAATCTCCATACTTAAAAACAAACAAGCAAATTATAGTTTCTTATTCTTCAATATGTGATAAATGCAAATATTTATTTATTTAAGTTTATATATTTATATATTTAAAAATCTGGGCTTGGGGGTTAGCTCCATGGGTAAAGGGCTTGCTGCCAAAGCAGTGGGGCCTGAGTTGGGATCTCCAGCACTGACATCGAAAGACTAGAGTAGTGGCATGTCTGTAACTCCAGCCCTGGGAGGGTGGAGACAAGTAGCATACCAGAGTTTGCTGTTCATCCAGTCTAGCTGAATTGGTGAGTTCCAGGTTCAGTGAGAGACTCTATCTTGAAACAGAATGTGACGAGCAATAGGACCGGCCACCTGACTTGGATCTCTGGCCTCCACAAGTTCGTAGACACACATACCACACAGATCTGTAAACCATAATCTCTTGCAAACTGTTAGATCTTTGTGTTTGATGAGGTGCTTCTGTTAAATCTACATTCCTACTTTTTACTTATTTACTTAGCTACTTTCTGTTATACTTAAGAACAATGGTTTCCTAAGAGAGAAATTCTTGTAAATTTAAACTTGGACACGGCCAACTTGTTTCCTTTTACATTTGAGATATTACCTTCATGATATTTTAAATGGATTTGCTTGGGTAAATGTAACACATATGGTTGGTATGTGTTTGGTCTATTGTTTGGTCTTTTTAGTATTCTTAAGTCTATTCCCTCTGCTAATAAGTTCGCATTTCATCATAACTAAAAATGAGCGTTTGAGTTGACTCCCTGAAGTTTTTCCAAACCTGCACTGTTTCTCTTACACACTGTTGCCAAATAGTCATTTTAAAAATTGTGCTGTAAAATCTATGCTTATTGGATTTGTTTGTATGGTGTGCTTTTTGCTTGAATAGAAGATAGTGGTTATTTTACTAATTTGTTGATTACTTCGATGTTTGACATTTGAAGCAATTTAATGACTTTTCATGCTTAGAACAAATAAAAATTACCAGCTTTTACCCGAGAACAACTGATTTGTTGTTTCTCTTTTAGTCAGCAGCCAAGTATATATGTTTTTACATTTCACATTTCTATGTAAGTATGAAATATGAATAAATTCCAGCATTCACTGTATGTCATCTATATCTATCTCCCTTTAATTTTTATGTCCCTAAGTGATTTTCTAGAAGATTTTGATAAATGAATTGGTAGATGTCTCCTTTGTCTTCACAAGATAATTACAGGTTGACTACATTTCTTTTTCTTTCACCATCTGCATAAAAAGTTGCCAATCTTTTATGAGCATTTGTCGTATCATTTAAAAAAAATTGTATTCTTGAGATGTATATTTCTAACACCCAAAGAAAAGTAGCAATGGAGTGAGTGTGGTTGTCACATACCTGCAATCACAGCATTTGGGAGGCTCAAATCAGAGGGTTATGAGTTCAAAGCTTTGTCTAGGCAGCATACTAGTTAAGGTAAATCTAGGCTACATTAAAGAAACTTTATCTAAGAAAATAATTAAATAAAGCCAAACTAAGTTTTATTATTTGTTCTCCAAATGTTTTAGATCAACTTTAGTCCTCTAAAACGTAGGATTAATGCTGATAATTGGGTATAGGTAAATATCCAATGTAGATATATATTGGCGATAAAGTAAGAATAAGAAAGCTAAGCATATAGAAGGAATGTATATGAAGCATTTGTGCAGCCCTGCATTAACATTCTAGGCAACACCGAACAAGTTCTTTACCTGTTCTGGCTTTTTTGTACTATTCAAGGAGGAGATCACATAATTTGGATGAGTTCTCTTTTTAGGTAGTTATAAGTGGCTAGATAGTAGCTTTATAAAATTTACCTTTTAAGATTGATTTATTTTATGAGTATTTTCTTGGATGTATTATGTGTACCGTGTGCATGCAGTACCTGAGGCGTCCAGAAGAAGGTGACATACAGATCCTTTGTAGTTGTAGTTACTGATGGTTCAGAGCCACCATGGGGGGTGAGAACTCTACCCAGATCCTCTGCAAGAGCCACCAGTGCTCTTAATCTTGGAGCCATCTGTCGAGCTCATAAAATATAATTTATAAGGAAGCATAGAGCCAGGTAGTGGTGGCACATACCTTTACTCAGCATTCAGGAGGCAGAGACAGACAGATCTCAGACTGGTCTACAAAGTAATTTCTAGGATAGGCTTCAAAACTACAGAGAAACCCTGTCTTGAAAAACCAAGGGAAAAAAAAAGGAGAAGAAAAATCACACCAAGGCTGACAGTGGGTGAATATTTAAATAGTTTAGACTTGAATTGAGGGAAAGTTACCTTTCAGGACATTATTCTCAGATGAGCAGCAAATTAGAATTAAAAGCAGTATGAATTTAGTGCTGTTTTAACTACTTTCTTACATCTACAACTAATCAAGTATTAATGTGTTGGGGAAGTGGGAAATTATGCCTTTTAGCACAATTAATAAAAACCCAGAGACAGAAGTTGTGGGATGCAACCTGAAGGTCAGAAAAGCAAAACAGCCAGCCATTGGCTCTTATTTCTACCTTAGTCCAAAATGACGATCCTGACTCCAGGAATCTCAGAAAGAGACTGTGTGTGTGAGAGCTGTCTCCTCCTGTTTTATATTCCTCTCTAGTGTTGTGGTTAAAGTCATACACTACTACCACTTGTTTCTTTGGCAAACTAGTGTGGCTACTGGAATTAAAGGTGTGTGTCACCACTGCCTAGTCTGTAAGGCTGATCAGTGAATCTGTTTTACTCTCTGAACTTCAGGCAAGATTAATTTATTAAATGCAAATTAACTATCACTACAATGACTTAAAGTTATTAACATCATTGTCAGGAGCAATCATGTCTCATGTCAACAGAACCCTAAGTTATTTAAATGCCATGTTCTACAGATCCTTGAAGTGGTTGAAGATTACTTATCCAGGCAGAATACAATTTCTATGTGTCTAAAGAACCTAATTAATCTGACTATATGTATAACAAATATGAACAACTATTGACCTATAATATTTAATACCTCTCTAGCTTAAGGACTAAGACTTTATGTCAGAATATTAACTAATCTGTAAACAAATGTGCTGCAGTGACCTCAAAATTTAAACAATGTATACGTATCTTGATCAGAGGTAAGAATAATATATAGTGCAATACAAAAATATATTTTAAAAGTTGTATCAATATACAAAATGTCCTAAACAGAGGTAGAAACATGCATGTATACAATCTGACAGAATAACTTTGCATAGGTGTACAAATATTGTAAACAGAAATAACAAATATAATTTGAACTTGTATCAGTATACAAAACTATACCAATGTAAATTATCCATAAATAACAGCTCACAAGTATTCACTTTATTACCTACTATTATTATCCCCCCCTTTTTTTTGAACCTACATAGTTTCCACCCCAACCCTCCACCTTATACAAATAATAATCAACAACCCCTAAATGGTGTTCTGAGGACAAACTTTTTTGGGAGAGGGGACGTTGTCCTTTAGAATTGCTTCCCACTGTCATGGGGGTGATATTCTCTTTATGGGATTCTGCAAAAGTAAAGTGATGGTCTAGTATAGTTGCAAATGATTTTAAAGTTCTTATTTGGAGTTCTGGCCAGAATGTCATGAGAAGGTATACCATTTCAGCAGCTGGTACCCCCAAAAACCGGTCTTATAGCAGTGCTATCAGTATCATGATGTCATCTCAACCAGGTAGAGTTGTTGCTGTGGGGCTCCAGTAGCACCCTCCAAAGCAACTGCGGTCAATTTTCTAGGACTGTTGAGATTAACTGAATCCAATCTTGTGGCATTGCTTTGTTGCTTGAAGCCCACATTTTGATCATTTCCCTAACGAAGAACGAATATATTCCATAAGATACAATTGCTTGTTTAATTTTCTTTAGATCAGTCATACGTGTAGGCTCCTATGTATATTCTTTGACTTCCTTAGAGTATTTAGTGCTAGATACTCTTTCTGGTGATATCACTGGAAAAACAGGTATAACTCTGGGTAAACTATCCCAGGGTTTGGTATGTACTGATGAGGCTAAATTTTGTCTTTGTACCTTTTGTCCCTGGTCATCAAATTCAATAAATTCCTTATTCTTTTCAAATCTTTTTACCACTGCATTTTGTAAAGTCTAGATCTCCTGTCTAGTGTTCTATTCTAATGCCCTCATTGAGGATTTCAAGGGACAGGAATGAGAAGTCCAAGCTCAGCTGTGCCCTGTGGGAATCACAGAGAGAGAGCACCTGGGCTGTGTACATGTTTTACTCCATGTCCTAGAAAGCCACGTTTTAACTTGGATCCACCTCTTAAAGATAATTGGCAAACAAGGTTTCCCCATCAGCCAAGCATAGCAGTTCATATTTGTAATCCCAGGATTTGAGAGACTGAACAGGAGGATCACCATGAGTTCAAGACCAGCTGGGGCTACAAAGTGAGATCCTGTTTTAAGTATAAAAAAACCTCAGCAATAACAAACTCCACAATCTCCAAACATCACCAGATATTTCTTGGAGAATATAGTTGACTTCAAGTGAGTGAATATTTAGTTAATTCACAGAGATGAAAAATATGTATTTTGTATGTAGCTGTTGTGTGGATCCCCAATAAAGGAATAACATTAGTGGAAATGGCCAAGGACACATAGTTGAGTAAAAACTAATTATTTTCTTATTTTTATAGTTTGTTTCTGCCTTAAAATTTTGTGTCCTTTTGTGTTTTTTTCTTTTTAAATTGTTATTTAGTAACTGCCTAAAATTACTTCATCCATGTATATGACTTTCCTGACCACTTAAACATTGGCACTACCAATGCAGAGCCTTTAGGATGGTGTTAGTAAGCATGAGGCTTTTATGTCAGTAGAATGGGCATCTTTCTGTAGTATGTCAAGCATAGTAGGTGAAATAATTCAGTTGCAAAATCTTATCTTCCCTGAATTTTTTGTTTTGTTCCTCCTAGTTTCTGCTAGGTTGTTGTGTAGTAGTCATTCTAGATTACCTCTACCATACTATGTGGACTTTTGTCCCCCTATCTTCCTCTTATTGTGTCTTCCATTTTGCTTCAAGTGCTGGATCAAAAACAGAAAATTGATCCTAATGTGTTTTCTTATTGTACTGTATAGTAACCATTGCTTGCAGGAAAACTTTTTTCTACTGTCAAAATTTTCACCATCTGTAAAACTAACCATGTCTATCTCTTTGCTCCTAAATTTATCTGGTGGTCTTCTGTAATAACACCCATAGTATACCACTTACTTTTTTGACCAATCTTGCCCTCTGTTCTACCACGAGCTCCTGGAGTACAAAGACCTTATCTTTGTGTCTCTAGCTATGATCTATTTATGCTGATGAAATGAATGAGTGAAATATGTTGTGGTTATAATTTTTATTCATTGTGCTTAACTTTTATTCTCTATTCTTAAATATTCTTAAAGTATGGTTTTCTAAATCTAGTAAAGGTAGCCAGATGTTTTGCATTTTTACAAGCAATTGCTTTCCTAACAGCATACTCATTACTAGTCTGGAAAGACTGTGTAATTAAAATTATATCAGAAAGAAACTGCTGTTACATGTCCGGACAGGGACAATCATTTAAATCCAAAACATGTTGACAGTCTGATTGGATAGAAAAGCATTTTAATCAAAGTTAGAAAAACAGTTCTATTTTTATTCTCATTTTATTATTGCCCCCATTAACATTGTAATTTAAAGTTGAGGCAACATACCATTTTTTTTTTCCAAGCTCACAGATTTATTGCTGTGAAGTTGGGTCAAATACATTTTCCTGTGATAGGTAAAATAGGTATTGTATACTGTATTTCTAAAGGGATGTCAACTTTAACTAGTTTAACTTAAAAACTAATTAAGCTAAATGTTATTTAATGTTTTAGATAAAACGTGCTTATTGTGAGGCAATGAATATCTAAAATCTTATTTATAAACAGGAATGTACAAATCAGGAAGCAGCTAAGTAACTTTGAGATACATACTATCTCCAAGTTTTATCTCTTTAGAGTAAGAGTTTAGTGTAAGAGTTGTTTCCCCCGTTACTGTGAGATGTCTTTTCTCAGGGTAGGGAGATGGCAACAGTATTTCTGAAATTACCTCATCCTGTGCGTGTAAACAGAAACAACAAACCTCAGGAATTTTGGTTTTACAATGTAATCCTTGAGTTCCTGTTCTAAAGGTGCGTCTTTTCTATGAATAGGGGTGTGTTTGTGTGTGTGTGTGTGTGTGTGTGCGCGCAAATGTAATTCATTAAGATAATTCTATTCATTTTGAGGCCTAGACCTGGTTCATAGCTTAAGGTTAGCATGAATCCTTTTGCTTCTTTGTTCTGTGAAGGAAGTTTACAATAACCAATTCATTGGGTTGTAATTATATCAAAACAGTCCAAAGTAAAAACAAGTAAACAAGCAGAACCTCCCAAAAACCTTAATGATGCCTCCCAAAAACCTTAATGATGCCTATTAAATTTCTTTTTTATATGATTTTTTATAAAAAAAAGATAATTTAAAAATAATTTTAATTAACCTAGGATCAAGAGTCTATCTTTATATGTAGTATACTGTTTTCGGAGGTCAAGACCACTTTCAAGTTTAATGTTTTGTTGCAACAACTCCCAGATGGCTTATCTTAGTCCCTCTCAAAGCCTGATTTACTATTGTGAAGACACCAGGCAGCACTCAATCTGGAGGCACACAGGATGGAATTGTGGCAGAAAGTGTGAAATCCTTACCAGGAAAGTTCATCAGAGACTAAGTGGCTGGGTTTTTATGGAGACTTGTTACATACATATCCTCGACCTCACAAAATTTCAGCCTCCCAGAGTTATAACAAACAGACCACATAGTTTGCACAGTTCAGATGTAGTGAGAATTTTCAAAATCAGGGAATGGTTGTTAGGAATATTTCTTAACGCCAGCTCCCTGCCGACGCAAAAATTCCCAATCAAGCCAAATCAAAACAAGCCGAATTAAGAAATATCCAGGTTTAATGGGAGATGTGCGCTCTCGGGTTACCCCGAGGGGGAACCGGAAAGCTGCAGAAACGCCACACCCCCCATCCCCCAGGAAGAAAGGGAGACCCAGTGTTCCTCTTCCTCCTTTTTTGGGAAATCACTTAAGTACCCTGGGGAGTGGTCCTGACCCCATCCCCAGGGGCCTACTGGGGTTTGGAGTCCAGACCAGGCCTGGGGGCTGGGATAGATGCTAGGCACTGGGGCCTATGCTCCCAATTTGACAATGGTGAAAACTGTCCGTAATCCAAGTTCCCAGAGGCAAGCCAACATCCACCTTGCAAGTAGATTTTTCAGAGCATAGCCATCCAGGTCTTCTGTGTTAAGGTTGTCAGTGCATATGTATTATAACTTGAATGCTTACAGATAAAGTTTTTCTATAATAATGATGATAACTTTGGAACATATCTATACATCTGTGCCTATTTTATGATGCTATATTATAAAACAAATATAATTATAATCAGCTCAGGTTTTTAACATTTAGCATATTAACCTTTAGAACTGTTAATTTTTTTTCTAATAGAAATTTAAAAAAGGGCCAAAACAATTCTGACAGCCTGAATTCTACTCCCAGAACCCATGTAAAGAGAAAAGGAAAGAACCAACTCCACAACATTGTCTTGTGACCTCCACATGTGTCTCTCATCTTATACACATAAGAATAATAATTTAAAATAAATGTATTGAGTTCATTTTCTTGAATTTTTGTGGAAGTTCCCTAACCATTTACATAAATACAGCAAACAGTTGAGTGCTTTATGTATACTTACTTTTGTTTCATATACTAAGTATATAGAAAAGAAGCAAGCCTGGTTCTTCCCATGAAGTCCCTATTCTTGCAAAGATGTTAAAAATGCAAATAAATTAATAAAGGACATGTTTTATAAGCAGTTTTAAAGTATTTTCTAATGTAATGGCATATATTTCTGTGTATATTGGGACAGATTTCTTTTTCCTGTTTTTTTTTTAAAGATTTATTTATTGTGTATATAGCGTTCTGTGTGCTTACAGGCCAGAAGAGGGCACCAGATCTCATTTTGGATTGTTGTGAGCCACCATGTGGTTGCTGGGAATTGAACTCAGGACCTTTGGAAAAGCAACCAGTGCTTTTAACCTCAGAGCCATTTCTCCAGACCCTCTTTTTCCTGTTTTTTTTTTTCTCCCAGATTTCTGTAGTTCTGTGGTAGAAAAGCAAAGGTGTACATGATTATTTCTAGCATATGATAAACACTGTACTGGGAACCTATTTTTGCTCCTACCTACACCCAGGAACATACTAGAAATTGACTTAAAAAATTGCCTTTTAATTAAATCTGAGTTCCAAACATAAGTTGTGCTCTTATTTTGATTTTTTATACAAATTTTATCATGAAAAGAAAACATTATTATTTCATCTGTGGATTGTCTTTTTTATTTAACCATTATTTCTAAAATTACTGCTGTTTATCAATTTTGCCTTCTTTCATATGTTCATTTCTCATTTTTATGTTTGATCTTTAGTAATGTATAATGAATATCATTTCCCTTTGAATTTCAAAATTAATCTCTAGGGAATAATTTGATACAATGATGCTGTTCTGTATTGATACAGGGCCATTCTGAAGCCCAAGATAGCCAGGACTACTATAGAGCTGAGGTAATTTCCTTGTTGAGGTCAGCGAGGGAAGACTCCTCCTCCCTCTTCCTGCTGGATTACATGTATATGCCCCAACTTGAACAGTTGTTTGTAGTGCTGGGGCTTGAACCAAGGACTTCTCTTTATAGCTTTAGGTTATTTATTGGAGATCGCTAATTCTGTCCTTGCCATATTGCATGTGTATGATGTGTGGGTGCAGATGCTGGTGTACCATGCTGTGCATGCAAAGGTCAGAGGACAACTTTGTGGGGTTGACTTTCTCCTTCCTCCTTCACACGGGTTCTGGAAGTCGAACTAAAGATGTCAGACTTTCACGGCAGGCACTTTACCTCAGCCATTATATGTAGCTTTATTTTCTTTAAAATAGAAAAAAACGCATGCTGTATGGTTGTAGATTCTTTGCTTCTGTTTTCTGTTTTAATCCTCTACCTCATTCTTTTATGATTTCCATCCTTAGTAACTTTTTATTAATTTCTTGTTTAATCTTCAATGTTTCTGTATATTATTATTAATTTTAAGTAACTAAGGATACTGTTAAAATAAATGAATAAGTAAATAAATAAGTGCTCCTTGATTTGCCAGTTTGTACTTAGGCACTCAAATAAACCTGTTGTTCAAGTTTCTTCTAGAAAAATCTGCATCTTTTGTTAGCTCTCTTGACTCTTTTCAAATTTTTATTCATTTTTCAATGTAAGATCCATTTTCTTACATTTTTTGTATTGTTAATGACCTTCTCCAGTTTTCTCTCCTGTTCTTAAATAGCAATTTTAATGCCTTTTGTTTTATTGTTCATTACTGAAAGGTGATTCTAGCTGACTGCAAATATTTTGCTTGATTCACTCATTTAAAACCTCATACTAGAAAAAAATAACATAAAAAGAGAAATAAACTATAACTACCTTCTTTATTTTCATTTGAATCTTTTTATTTGCAGGAATTTGTGGCACCACAAGGGCTTAAACATGGACTATACTCAAAGAGCGTTGGGATGATTTAAAACATTACAACATTAACTTCTGAAATGAATACTTAACTGAGTCAAAAAGCCAGACTGGGAGTTCTTCAAATGAACTCCTTTATAATTCAGTGTTTACTAAGAATTGGCAAATTAATAAAATACGATAATGTAAAGCTTACCTATAATATTAAAACTCAATAATTAGTGACTATTGAGACTATTTTTAGTCTCTCTTAAAGGGAAGCAAAGAGTGGACTTGGTTTTAGTTTTGAATTTAAAATTTAGCAAGAATAGGTAATGTTTACTGGGTAAGGTCCAAATGAGTCATAGTACATATAGACACTTTTGATGTAAACCCACTATAAGTTTGAATTATAAGTGGATAATTCATTTAATCCTTTTGCTATCATAACATGATAATTTAATATTACTGAATGTCAAATTTCTCCCCTTGTAGTCATGTGGCTGACTGAGAATCCCAGCTCACTGCTCTGCTTCTGCCCAGCGTCAAGAGTGTACTGCCTATCACTAGCCTGAGAAAGAAACAAAATTCAAAGTGTGGTTTCTAATATTACTTTTGTACTGTAGAAAAAAAATTAGTTTGAGTCATTGTAATCCAGATCAGTCTGTGTTTATTTTTATAACATTTAGAAAAAGTAATTCTAAGGTGTGAACTATGAATGTGCTCCATAATAACAGCAACAAGATGATACAACCATATAATGTATGGGTATTTTGAGGAGCTAGGAAAAAGAATCAGTTGACACTCATATTTACTTGAACTCAGTAAAGACCTTTTCAGTCAAGTTGTTGTCAGTTCATGTCACTATATAAAGCAGTAACTTTTGACTTCCAGCACAGCACTTAGTACACATACACATACGTATATATTTACACACACACACAGACAGACAGACAGACAGACAGACACACACACACACATATATCTGTCTCATCCTTGTATCCTTTGGGTTTTATTTACTTTAAGGGAGAAATTGACTTATGTGATATGTCTGTATTATTTTTTTATATTTTCATTGGTGTTTTGACTAGTGTTTTTTCTTCTGTTTTCTTGTCCATAACTGACTAACCCTTATGATGTGGACTTAGAGTGACAGGAAAGAAAGGGAGATGAAAGAACTTGTCTAGAAATGTTCACAGTGTTCAGTGGCCCTGATCCAGGACATAGGAACAGATGAAATGGAGCGGCCGTGCAGCGTTGGGCACTCCGGTTTTGACATCTACTGTTGCTGTCATTTGTGTCATAAATGGAGAATGTGACCCTGTGGGCGCAAGACTTCTCTGGACTGGTAGTGTTTGGTGTTGTGTAGAAGATGGCAACGTTGCTTCAGCTTGTGCTTGTGTGGTTTGGTGTTTTGGTTTCTTTTCTCTCAAACTATAAATTGGAGCAGTACTAAAAACCAATGTGTCTAAAATTGAAATAATACCTCAAGAGATTCCAGAGTATTTAATACTTTTCACACATGGGACTTGACAAAAATTTAATTAATTATTTTAAAACTTCATTATTTTCCTACTTGCCTGTAATGAGAGTGGCCTACTTAGTTATAGATATCCCAGTATTCTAAATTTATAATTTTAGATACACTCTTACAGATCGAAGATAGGAACACAAATGAGGTGACCTTTGAGCAAAAATAAGGAATGTGGAGGTAGCTAGTAAAGGTATGTCTGTAGTTGTTATGTGAAAGACTTTTTAGTGTTAGACTTGAGTTTGTTAGATGTTCTTTTAAGAAATTGTGACAAGTTTAATGCTCAGCCTATCGGATCCTGGAACTCTTGTCTCTGCTTGAGTGAACTCTTCCTCCTATTTCTAGAGTGGGCTATTTGAGGTTTCTCTCCCTTCCTGTAACCTGCTGTTCTTTCCGACTTCAAGTATGTAGTTGGAGGCTGATTGTTCATTTTCCGCTGCTGGGAACCAAAATAATCACACAGAAACTATATTATTTGAGATACTGTTTGACCAATAGCTTAAGTGTCTTTCTAGTTAGTTCTTCTATCTTAAACTATCCTATTTCTATTACTCTGTGTATCTCCACATGACTGTGGCTTACCGGGCAAAGTTCTGGCGTCTGTCTCCTTCCGGAAGCTACCTGGCTTCTCCCTGAATCTGCCTTCTTTCTCCTATATCTGCTTGGAATTCCTGCCTTGGTTTATTCTGCTAAGCCAGCTTTCTCATTAACCAATAATAACAACACATGTACAAAAGGACTTCCCACACCATTTCCCCTTTTCTGTCTAAATGAAAAGGAAGATTTTAACTTTAACATATTCAAATTACATATATAAACATATATCAAGCAAGAATTACAGTTACAATATTTATATCTACTTTTGTCTTTTATTATAACTAAGGAAAACTATAACTATTCTTCAACTCCATCAAAGACTTCAGAAGGTTATATTACCTAAGTAAATAGGAAGTGCATTGTAAGCAACTTCCAAAACTCTAGAATTGACAGAGACGTATCGCTGCTTGGACAGTCACCCAAAGTTCTTGTGTAACATTTGGGCATCCATCTTCAGCATACAGGCCCATAGTATCCAGCAGACTTTTCCATGAAGCAGGACATTTTAAAGACAGTTCCACCTATGTTGGCAATTTGTCAGTCACTTTCTTCTGTGTCCTGCAAAATGTCTGGCAGAATCTTTTATGAATCAGGAACCTCCAAAGACCATCTCACCTTTAGGCAAGTTCAGCATTTATTTTTCTGTGGGTCCTGCATGTCCAGTTCATATAACATTTTAGAACTTCTCTGGCCCTCAGCTCCAGAGACTTTCATGGTTTTCTCCCAAACCAGTTCCAAAAGCTTGTGAACAAAATAGATGGATTGTAGCAATGATCCCAGTTTTGATACTAATTCTCTATAATTAGTTACCTTTGTATCATTGTGGCTAAAATGTTTAACAAAATCAGGAAGGAAAGATTTGTTTTGATTTGTGGTTTCAAGGGATTTTCAGTCTTATCATGACAGGAAAGGCATATCAAAGATCATCACAGTGAATGGGGTAGAGGCACCTCGAATTGTGATAAACTAGGAGACAGCAACTACAACTATGACCTTCATAGACTCTTCCCCTAGAGGCTTGCTTCTACCATCCAGATCCTTTTGTTGAGGTTCCATAGTCTCCTAAGATAGTGCTATCAGGGAACAAGCACAAAGCATGAGCCTTGGAGGGACATTAAAAACTATAAAAATATATGTAACTTTTATATCACAATATATTTTTACCATGAAATGTCTCTACATGCTAATTATCTAGAAAACGATATGCTTTACAGTTTTACAAACGAGTAGACTACGCTTTGCTTTATGTTCTTGGTCCTCATTGTCTTGATCTGAGGAGCCAGTTAAGCTCATTGTAAGCATGTATATCTTTTTTTTACAACTTTCCTGAGGCCTTCCCTAATTGTACTAGAACACACAATATAGGAGATTAAATAAGTTACACTGATATTATGAAGCTAGGCCTAATGGGAAATTATCAATTATTGTTAGTAGTGTTGACTTAGCTATATTGAATAGTTTATTGGGGGAAGTTTTAGCACTCAGAGACAAGAGGATTCAAGTTGCCTTTTGGACATTGCTACAAGAAAGAACTGAGAAATGATCATGCCCATTCCTTGCTTGTAAGGAAAACAAGATTATATTTTAAAGGTTTCTAGCATCTATACGTACAATTTCAAGGGTAGAGATTTATAAAAGAAAAAATGTATGAAGTTTTAAAAGATGTATACAGAATGCTGTCAGCACCAGCGCTTTCTGAAAAGATGCATGTGATCAATAGATGAAAAAGAACTAATAATTATCACACAGTCGTAACAGATTTTAAAAATAAACATATGCTCTGCCTATGATGATGCACAGCTATAATCTTAGTATTAGGGGGGCAGTAAGGGAAGCTCGGGAGTTTAAACACAGCCTTGATTATATAATGAGATACTGTCTCCAACTAATATAAGATAAACGCTTTTCTTTTAAAGACCAGAGCTCAAAAGGAGCAGACACTCTTCAAGAAGAACATAAATGAAGAAATGACCCATTTTTGGAGTTGGGGATTATTAAACCCAGAGCCTGGATCCTACTGCCAAGTTCTTTCCCACTGAACTACCTTATACCATTCTTCTTTTGCTTCTACTATAATGTTGAAGGAAGTTGGGCATGATGGCACACGCCTAGCACTGGAGAGGCATAGGAAGACAGATCTCTGTGAGTTTGAGGACAGGTTAGTATACATAGTGAGTTTCAAGACAGCCAGGGCTATGTAGAGAGACCATGTATCAAAACAAAAACACAAAAACCAAAAGACAATAAATAAATAAATTTTAAAAATCTTGAAAAACCAAGTTACTTTTCCAACAGTGTAAGCTAAAATAATACGTAAGAGGAGAGCTGGGTATTATGTTATACACCTGGTTTGGGGGTAGGGGTGAATAAGAACATAATATAATTTAAAGGCGGCTCACAGCCACCCGTAACTCAAGTTTGAAGGAATCTAAGTTCAGGGCACCTAGTGGTTCGTGTAGACTCACATAGGTGCATATATACAGGTGCACATACATAAATCTGTTTCAAAAATAAGATCTACTTTAAATAAATTCATATTTTCAAAACTTTAAAGAGAAATGGGGAAGTAGCTTAGTTGGTAGGGTGCTTGTCTGGGATCCATTACATCCCCAGCACTAAATAAACCCAGTATAGTGGTACACCTGTAATCTTCGCACTTAGAGGCAAGAGGATCAGAAGTTCAGAAATCACCCTCTATTTCATATTAAGTTGAGGCCAGCTGAACTATTAAAAAGTCTTAAATGGATTGATTTCTGGAGTTCAAGAGCCTCAGACATGACCTAAGAATTATTGTAATTTGTTTCCCACTCCCAAATCATAGAGGAGAAGAAGTATTCATGTAAGAAGTGGTTGAAGAGGGAGAAATGTCTCATAGACTGTGAAACACAGGCCTGTTGCCCTGTTGTAGTCTAAACTGCAGCAAAACCTGAGTACCTTTAAAACAAATTCTAAGTGTTTAGAGGACAGCTTGTCACTATGAATCTATCTATTTCTAAGAAACAAGAAATGCCAAAATGACTTCCATTTTGCATTTCCCCACAGTTTTATAATTGCTTCTAGACTAAAAAATAGTAAAGACATGTTATATTTTGACTTTAGCAAGAAGTTGACAAAGTCTCCTTACTGTCCTTGTTAAAAAGATGATGAAGTGTAGGTAGATTGATTTCCAGTTGTTTGCGTCCTGAACCAATGCCAACAGGTCTCAGGGTTTATCAGACAATAGCCAATTGCTTTATCCACTGCTTTCTCAATGACAGTTGGTGGTGAATACTAATTTGCATATTCAGTAAAGATGGATTTGTAATTGTAAATTCCTAAGGAGTTGTACATTGAAATTGGAGTTCCAGAATTTTTTTCATACACTTGAAGTTTCAGTTACCTTCATCTACCCAAACTCTTTGTCTGATATGTATATTTTTTAATTTCATACATGAGTTTCATTATTCATAAAATCAAAGAATACAAGTCAAAGACTAACAATTATTTTTTTTAAAGATTTGTTTATGTGATACAGTGTTCTGCCTGCTTGTATGCCTGCTTGCCAAAAGAGGGCACCAGATCTCGTTATAGATGATTATGAGCCACCATGTGGTTGCTATGAATTGAATTCAGGACTCTGGAAATGCAGCCAGTGCTCTTAACCTCTGAGCCATCTCTCCAGCCCCAGTAATAATTCTTAAGGCATAGGCTGTTTAGATAAGAGTGTTCACATTATGAAGAATCTTTTGTTTATATTTGTTCAGTAACATTTGCTCTAGCCCCAAGGAGGTGTTTTCCATGCCCTTAAAATGTTAAGGTTCTGTGAACTAACCAGTTTTATTAAAGTTTCATTATATATAAATCACTGAGGGTTACAGTATTTGTCTTCTTTGAAAAAACAAAAACAAACAAACAAAAACAGTGATGGAGCTGCTGGAGAATTGATTTATCACTTAAAAGCACTTACTACTCTTTCCGAGTACTCTGGTTTGTTTTCCAGAACCCACATGGTGGTTCAGAACCATCCATAACTCCAGATCCAGGAGATCTGAGACCCTCTTCTTGCCTCTTCCAGCACCAGGACACATGTGGTGCACATACATCCATGCAAGCAAAATACTCATAAATATAAAATAAAAACAAAAAATTTTGAGTTTCTCAAAATAGTTCCAGGTTTAATTTTCAGTTTTAGTGGTGCTAAGCTAGAATTCTGCCGTTAGCCTCTAGTTGCACATTTAAAATAAGATGCCAGCTTTTAAAAGAATTGTTTCTCATCATTTCCTTTGTAACTGCTTATCCCAGTAGAAGTTAATGGTGTGATTCCAATTCTGATAATTATGCACATTGCTCTTTAAATTTAGCCTTTCCTGTTATAACTGACTTTAACATATCAAATGCCCTTAAAATAAGATTTGGGTTAACGCCATTTCCCCTTAAAAGATTCATCATGCTTGATAATTAATGATTTAGGACTTTATTGTGGCTTTATCTTTTAGTTATCTCTAAGCTAAAAAACATTATTTTTGCAACTTAAAATCTAATCTAGGTTTTAGCATTTTATATTTATCTCTAAGTTGTGCCATATCCTAAAGGTTTTGAGTGTAAGAAAAGTAAATTACGTTGTGAATATGAGACATTTATCCCTATTATTCATCTGTCACACGGTTGTTATCAGGTGAGGGTTGCTGTCCAACCCTGCCTCTCTTCCTGCTCCTATCAACGCCTGAGGCAGGTGGAAGAGCTGGCCCAGAGATTATAAGAGCTAGAGATGACTCTGTTCCCCTCATCAGCTGCGGCTTCTACGCCTCACCTGGATAGCACCTTAGAGCTGGCCCTGTAGGTGTGGGTGTGGGAGAACCAGCCCTGAGGGGGTGAAGACCCACCCGCCCCTTGCTCATTCTCTGAATTAGCCAGGGCAATACTGGCCAGCTGACCCTAGTGGTGAAGACAGAGGAGAGCTGGTAGACTGGCCAACCCCGCAACTACCCAGGCCCAGAACCAGGGTTATGTTTTGGCCCACCCCATCTGTGGTCTGCTGGAGCCTGGGGTGGGGTGATAGTTGTGGTCGGGGAATATGTCAGTCCTTCGAACCCAGGGCTGCAGGATCTCTGTGACACAGGGCAACAACCAAGGCAACAAAAGGAAGTCCAGGAAGAATCCCAGTGAGGGCCCAGCATTGCTGGTGTAGCAGAGATCAGTGGCCTTGTACCAATGATTCTTTGCAATGAATGCCTGCCTGTAAAAATATACAGATAAAAAGGGATTTACTGCGTGACTTCCTGCTTTACTGCATCACACTGCAGCTTCCATGACAAGATTTTCCCTTTCTTCCTTTTTTATTTTAAATTTTATTTTGTTTTATTTTTTGGGAGGGGGGAATATGGGTGGGATCAGAAGATATGATGTGAAAGACACAAAGGATAATTAAAAAGAAAATTTTAAAAAGAAAAGGGTGAGTTATAAAGTGTTGACTCGTTTTTAGTTATACCTATATTACATTTTATCAAGACTAAACCTTTTCCTGAAGATATGTTGGAGAGCCAAGTTTTGAATATTGGAACCTATGTTATTCTTTTAAATGAAAAAGAAATAGACACATTCTCTGTTCATCCCCAAAATACCTATCCAAATATCTCAAACACTTTTGGCCATGTATTTGGAATCCACCAAAGCTTTTGTTAAATATTTACAAATAACTTGAGATACCTGTTACCAATTTTTAAAAGAATTTAATGAACTCATTATCTGGTTGATTTTTGTAAAATGAATATTGTGTAGTATTGATTATGTGTTAGGTTTTAGCATCTACTCAGCAATGAATACATGTTGGAGTATACATAAAATGTAAGACAATATGATTATATTTGAATTGGGGTGGCACCCTAAATACCTGGGATGAGCATTTTGTAAGATAGGGGTTGTTTTTCATTCATCACTGTAAATATCTTTAGGGTTATCTGTTTTAATCCCAGTGTTCCCCTTTACCCCTTCTGCAGTGCCTATTGTTGTTAGAACATTGAATGGAGTTGTTTTGGTTTGTGTTTATTACTAGGCCCTATGTTATCTCTAAACTTTAGGAAAATACTGATTCCCGGTTATATTACCATCTTTCCATGTAGGTTATGTGTATTTATATGTAATAGAAAGGAACAAAAATGATTATAGAGATACAGTGTTATAGAATAGTAGATGAAAGGGTGAACTGATCTGTAGTAATCTTTTGTTATGAAACCTTGATATAAGTATGTTATTCAAAATAAAATACAGTGTAGTCAGGTAGTTATCTCTTATGCAGTGAGATAATATGTTTTGTCTGAGCATTGATCTGTTCTAATTATCTACAGTCTTGTCTAATAAACAATGTTTGCACTGCCTTTTTATATAAACCAGTCTTTGTTACAAATTTATAGCTTTGAGATTTCTTCACCTTCTGTTTACTGTTCCTGTTCCCCATTTCCGCATAAATAATAGAAAACATTTGACTGTCTTACTTATTCACTCTATTTAGAAATCAACAAGTAGACTGGCTGTTCTGCCTAGTGACAGGTGGAAGGTCCTGGTCTCAGGCCCAGATGTTTTTTCAAAGAGCAGGAGTGCACAGTGAATCAGCTAGGGTTAGAGATTGCCACAGCTGGAACATGTGGGACCTACTGCATCTTGAGCAGTAAGTCATGAGGATGAGGGCACTAACACTGACCTAATCTGTTTTCCGTCTCACTGTGGTGACTGTGTGAGGGGCAGGGAAGAAAGGAGACAAAAATGGATGCCGGGCTGCTGGTAGAATTCCTGGTGGGAATGATGGTGGCAGAGTAGATTGCAGTGGCACTGGTGAAAATGGAGAGCAGCGGCATATGGTTTGGAAGTGCAGCTGACAAAATCTGCTAGATAGATCTAGAAGACAAAGGTGACTTCGAGTTAGGGTTTGTTCTTCCGGCTGGTGGTGCTGTTATTTTCTAAGAGGGAAAACTGGGGAGATAGTGGAAGAGTCTTGTGTTGTCTGTTTGAAAGTTGAGATGCTTGTGTCATCTGCAGTGTATGTGAGTGAGGTGCAAGTAGAGATAACATAAGAATCTGAATTTGGAACTTGTAAAATAGGGTGGTAGTTAAAGCCATGAGACTGAATGAAATTATTGTGAATGCTCATCATATTCTCTGCACTATATGTTCTCCCATCACATAAAATTATGCCTGCATTATATTGCAGTCATTTATTTTAATTACAGTACCTATAGAATTCTTCTTGTAAATCAAATACTGATTTCCTTGTCCTGTTATTAGCTAAATGATTTAAAGTTATTTGATCATTATTTTATATACTTAAATGAGTATCTAATAATTACTTTTTTTTTTAAAGGCAAAGTCATAAATAAAGATTTGCGGCACTACCTGAGTCTTCAGTTTCAGAAAGGATCAATTGACCACAAACTTCAGCAAGTCATCAGAGATAATCTCTACTTAAGAACCATCCCATGTAAGTACATGATGACAGAAGAGAAATGAGACTGAAGTGTCTCACTTACTTAATTAAACAGCTAGAAATACTTAAGTGAAATAATTAAAAAAAAAAAAGGTTTGAGCAATGGGTAAAAGGACTTGCTGCCAAGGCTGGGTATGTTTCCTCAAACCCAGCTGGTGGAAGAAGAGAGCCAACTCCCACAAGTTGTTGTCTGACCTGCACACATGGTGCGCGCACACACACGCAAATATAAAAAATGTATTTTGCATGAAATTGTGAGGACTAAGTTGAAGACAGAGAGTGAAACAAAGGTTGAACGAGGAGAAAATCCTCCTGAAGACTATGTGGTCAGTTTCAGTAGAAAATCCTGAAGACTGTATGTGGTCAGTTTCAGTAGAAAATTCTCCTGAAGACTGTATGTGGTCAGTTTCAGTAGAAAATCCTCCTGAAGACTGTATGTGGTCAGTTTCAGTAGAAAATCCTCCTGAAGACTGTATGTGGTCAGTTTCAGTAGAAAATCCTCCTGAAGACTGTATGTGGTCAGTTTCAGTAGAAAATCCTCCTGAAGACTGTATGTGGTCAGTTTCAGTAGAAAATCCTCCTGAAGACTGTATGTGGTCAGTTTCAGTAGAAAGATTGACATTTCATGTTGTGGCTTGTAACAAAGTGATGACCACAATTTTAAAATATGTATTTACCTGTTCTTTAAAAAAAAAGTTTATATTTTTGCTGGGTGCTGGTGGTACACACCTTTAGGTGGATCTCTGTGAGTTCAAGGTCAACCTGGCCCACAGAGTGAGTTCCTGTACAGCCAAGGCTACACAGAGAAACCCTGTCTCAAAAAACTAAAAGAAAAGTTTGCATTTTTATTTTTTTTTCTGCATGAGTGTTTTGCTTCCATGTATGTCTGTGTACCACATTCATGCAGTGCCCTCTAAGTCCAGAAGAAGGCATCAGATAAATCTCTTGAGGATGTCATGTGTGTGCTGGATTACACACATGGTCCTCTGGGAGGGCAGCTGATGCTCTGCTCAGTCTTTGCGACAGCTTCTATTTATCTGTTATTAACAGGATTTTATTCTTAAGAATTTTTTTAAAAAAGATTTTTTTATTATGTATAGTGTTCTGCCTGAATGTCTGCCTGCAGGCCAGAAGAGGGCACTAGATCTCATTACAGATGGTTGTGTGCCAACATATGGTTGCTGGGATTTGAATTTAGGATTGAACTCTGGAAGAGCAGCCAGTGCCCTTAACTGCTGAGTCCCCCTACAAATAAATTTTGAAAGTCAGTGCCTTGGACATTACAAACAAGTATCTTATTAAACTGTTACTGGCTATATATAAAATCTACTATCCCCAGTAGGAAAGAAGTATACATTGCCTTCCATGTGTACTTTATTTTCAATTTTTACATAGCTGTTAGTCCTAATACAGAATCAGGATATTGATATACTGGTGCTTTTTGTTTTAAATATATAATGAGAAATCATATCTGCTATATTTTGGCTTTAGTAAGTTTGAGTCTGGGGAAGAATTTAAAAAATAGTAAAAAAGTAAGAGACATGTAAAAGCATCCTTTTTTGCGGGGGGGAGGGGGGGGCTTAGTTACATTTCTACTGCTGTGAAAAGACATCATTACCAGGGAAGCTTATGCAAGAAAACTTTTAACTGGCGCTTGTTTACTGTTTCAGAGAGCTAGTCTATGATAGTACACAGAGAAAGCATGGCAGCTGGCAGGCAGCATGGCACTGAGCAGTAGTGGAGAGGTTAGAGCTTATTCAGGAATGCGGGAGGGGAGAGGGAGCTTTCTGAATGGATGGGCTTTTGAAGCCTCAAACTCCACCCCCGTATACACACTTCCTTCCCCCAAAGTTCTACTAATTGGTGACCAAGCAACCACATGTATGAACTTTGGGTGTCATTCTCATTCAGACTGCCACAGTTTCCTTTTCAATATATTTGTAGATTGTTGTGGATACTAACTCACACTCTGGAGGCTTGTTTGCCTTCTTTCTTTTGTCTACTATTAAAGACCGCCTTCATTCATCTGCTCTTCTTACTTTACTGAAAATATGTATGTAAGCACCTGCCCTAGAATAGGTACTCAGGCAGTAGCCGCCTCCTACCCCAGTCTAAGATCACTTGCTTGTCTTCTCACTTCAATCTAGCCTACCTTTTGGGGGTGTTGTTTTAAGTCTCTTCTGTATTTGAAGTCCACACCTGGCTCTTGACTGTTTGTCCTCTTAAGTCTTCCTGACTGTAGATTTTAAGCTCAGAGTCCTTAACCGATACACAGATTGTTTTTAAGTAACTCCTTATCTATAACTTTGTTTTTACAAATCTTCTTTGTCAGGTTTCAGAATTACCACTGTATCTGTGTTTACATGATGTGTCTTTGTCAATCTTTTTATTCTTAAAGTTTCTGAATTTGTTTTGCAAATAGTTTTGAATTTACTCAATAGCCAGTTGAAACTACTGATATGGTTATTATCTTTAGCCTCACTGTCTTTTTATCATATGCCTTCTATAAAAGCCATTTTGCTCTCAAGTTTATTTGGTTTTTCTATTTTGAAAGATTTGTGTGTTTATCACAGTTATCAGCTCCCCCCCCCCCGTGGTAATCTTTTTCTTCTGCCTTTATTGTGTTGTTTTTTTTTGTTCCTATTGTTAGTAGTCTACCTGTTTTCTCAATAAAAAGATATTCAGCAAGTCAGAAGATTTATTATTCTATTTTGCATATGTTTTCTTCATTCTTACTCCAATTTTCTCCCTTAAACCTCGAGCTCACCACATTGCCAAGATGATCTTGAACTTCTCTTCCTCCTGCCTCCATCTACTGAGTGCTGGGATAAAGGTGTGTATCACTACTCCTTGTGGTGATATCTTGTTTCTACTCTAACAAATTAAACTTTCCTGAAGATCAGAGGGTGGAGCTAGCTACTAGTTAACCATAGAGATCTGGAGGCCTGTACAGACAGACAAGAGGTGATATGGCTGGATGAAGAGAGGAATGTAAGGCAGGAGGAGACATGAGGTTGACCTTTTCCACTGAGGAGTTAGAAAGGCAAGAGTTGACTGTGACTTGATCCTTTCTCTCTCTGATCTTTCAGCATTTGCCCCAGTATCTGGCTCTGGTTTTTTGTTTTTGTTTTTTTTTTTTTTAAATTAACAAGACCAATTAGAATTCATGCAACATTTGGTACTAAACTAGCCTATATGACTAACAATTGATGCCCAACTTTATGCTTTATGGCATGAATTCACAAAAAAGCCACTTGCCTGTGACTTTTTCAGCCACTGGCTCATGTGGGGGCTCCCACGGGAGTCACTGCCCCACTGACTAGGTTTTCTTTTCCCCCTAAGCCTCTGAGCGATTTGGGGATTTTCCTGTTTTAGCGTCTCTACAGCAATCTCCAGCTGCCACCCAGACTCCAGAAGCACTGGGCTCCAAACACCACAGGACTCACCCACCCTAGACTCACTCTGCCTTCAGGCCGCTCCCACCACACGTGCTTTTTCTGCATAGTCCCGTGTGTTTTCAGATAGCCAGCTCCCTCTCCCCTGTGGGTTGTGGGTTTTCCGTAGACCCCTCTCCTTGGACTGCTACTCACAGCTCACAGTTACATGATAGCAGCTGCAGCTGTCCTCAGCCAGGCTGTGCACCACCTGTGTTCTCACTCAGACATGCAGCCTCACATTTCACCGTAATTGTGGGCTGATTTGGTGAGACAATTGGAAGTTCTTAAAGGGAGGAATTAGTTAAAAGAGAGAGAATTTTTTTTCCACATTAAAAAATGGGAAACACTATTTTGATAGAGATGGTCTCTGTATTATACAACAGATGGTATAAAACTGAGACAATTAAATGAAAGGATGAGCAATTTAACCAGGATTGGTATAATGTTAAGTATCATTTTGATAATCTTTATTGTTGGTTTGATATTTCTTGATTTATCTCTGAAAAAGTTGGTTGATATAAGTGCCAAGATACAAGCCTTAGAAAAACTTATTAAAACAGATCATAAAGATATTCAGAACCAGACAGAGAAATTTAATGGAGAACCAATTTCAGCCTTGCTTTATAAGTAGAGAGGACCAGCCTAAGGTTTTCAAACAACCACATTTAGTTTACTCAGTCACCTTGGAGGAACAACTGCCAAATTATAGATATCCCCAAGGCTGTGTAAGAATTAAATGGAATTCTGTGCCAATGTTAGATTTAAGGAGATTCAAGGAAGTCATAGTCTCATAAGGCATGCATTCGCCTTTTGTGAAACAAATGTTAAATTCATGGTCAGCTTGTAATAAATAGAATTATCTCTCAAGACTGATGAGACTTGGTTGTAGCAGTCTTGGCCTGGTTCTTAGTTACAATGGAAAGAGGACCTGGTGGAAAGATGAGGCTAAGACCATTGAACAACAAAATAGGGCTAGAGCTTTGGAAATATCCCAGGACCACCTCTTTGGAGATGGAGGCTATGCTGATGTACAAAGACAATCTCTATATGATAACTGTACCCTGGATTTATGCCATACAACATTGAATACTTGGGACAGAATTGGAGAAGCAGGAAATAAAATTGAATCATTTACTAAAGTTATACAGGGCCCAAAGGAAACATCACAAACATCTTACAAAGATTGACATCAGCTGTAAATAGATTGACACCAAATTCAGAAGCTAGACAAATAATACTGAATCTCTGGCTTTTGAAAATGCTAATGCACATTAAAGGCAAGATCTGCTCCCTTGGAAGAATGGATCTGAGATACAATCAATATTGAATCTCATGGCCATGATGATACTTGGATAGGAGAGGTGTTTCCAGAGATTCAAAGAAAAATTGAAATGTCAAGTGTTTCAGTTGCAGTAAACAAGGTCACCTAAAAATGGATTGTAAATAGGGCATTCCTAGAATCAATGTTTTATCTAAGCATAAGTCAAACAGAAGGCACCTCCATTCTGGATTATACAGACGGTGTAGCAAAGGCAGGCATTGGACTAATAAATGTAGATCAACAAGGGACAGTCAAGGTAACCCTTTGCCATTGGGAAATGACTTAAGAGGCCTCTCGTGACCCCTATGCCTAATTTGTTTCAGTCATTTCCTGTAATCATGGAGGAAATTCCTTCTCAGAACAATTAAAGAACCTAATGCCTATTATAAGAAACCATATTGCTCTGGATGATAGAAAGGCTATTGAAGAGAGAATGAAGAATTCAGGAGAAACCATAAAGCAAATATTTTGGAAAGCTTCTATAAATGAACAAAGATCAAAATTAAAAATATGAATAAGCCGGGCGGTGGTGGCGCACGTCTTTAATCCCAGCACTCGGGAGGCAGAGGCAGGCGGATCTCTGGGAGTTTGAGGCCAGCCTGGTCTACAAGAGCTAGTTCCAGGACAGGCTCCAAAAACCACAGAGAAACCCTGTCTCGAAAAACCAATATATATATATGAATAAATGGCATTGTCATTGAAGGCTTTGTAGACACAGGTGCAGATGTCACAATAATTGCACCAGAATCTTGGCATCAAATTCTCCTCTTCAGGAGGTAAATGTTCAACTTTTAGGGAATTAAACTTCATCTCAGGTAAAACAGAGCATGAGATGGGTCAGATATATAGGGCCAGAAGGTAAGCCATAGATAGCTAACATAGTGATGAATTTACAGGGACATGGTTTGTTATAGCAATGGAATACTCAGGTTAACATTCCTCCAATCTCAGGAACAAACCATAAATTAATGTATTTTCCTGGGAAAAGTATTAGAAGGTATTATAAAGAACAGCCATCAACCATTCAGGTTGTACAAGAATAGGGCATAAGAGCCACTGATCTCCCAAAATCACCAACAGCTCTACCTTTAAAATGGTTGACAGACAATCCTGTATAGGTTGCGCAGTGGCCTTTAACAACAGAGAAATTGCAGGCCTTAGAACAGCTGATACAGGAGCAGTTAAATGCTCAGCATACTAAAGAATCAGTCAGCCCTTGGAATTCTCCTGTATTTGTTGTTAAAAAGAAATCTGGAAAATGGAGAATGGAAAGAGATCTAAATCTGTTAATAAGGTGATTCAGCCAGTTGACTCTCTACAGTCTGAAATTCTTTTGCCTTCTCTATTGCCTAAAGGATAGTTATTGACTTAAAAGATTGTTTCTTTACTATACCTTTTAAAGAAAAAGACAGAGAAAAATTTGCCTTCACAGCGCCTACTTATAGTAATTCTCAGCCTGCTAAGAGATATCAATGAAAGGTTCTTCTACAGGGAATGTTAAATAGACTCACCCCACCTTTGCTGATCTCCAGACTGCTGTGGTTAACTAGTGGGTAGCTCTACCCTCTCATCTTCAGGCAAGCCTTATTTGTGAGAGTACAAACGAGACATCACTACAACACCTTTTTTATTTTTCATGTAATACTGGAAATTAAACTCAGAGCTTAATACTAGGTAAGCATTTTTACCAACTAAGCTACATCACCAGCCCATTTACCTGAAGCATGAATCTGATTAATCTTAATCAGTAAAAAAATTGGGAGTCAAATATTGGGGGGAAACCTGGAAGATCAGAGAACTGGGAGCAGCTGCCAGTTGCTTCCTACCTATTTCTTTCCTCCATCCAAATAGCTGAGATCCTGACTGTGCCCCACATTATAACTTCCTCTCTCTGCCTCCTGAGTGCTGAGGTTAAAGATATACGCCACTACTGCCCAGCTTCTATTGTTAACTAATGGTTAGCTCCACTCTCCAATCTCCAGGCAAGCTTTGTCAGAGTACAAAATATCACACAACATTTATACTGCTTTTTGACATTTGAATTGTACTTATATCTAGTTGTAGGCTGCTTGTTTGTTCCCAGCTGCCTGGACCTGAAATAATCACATAGAAACTGTATTAATTGAAACACTGCTTGGCTAATCACTTACGCGTACTGCTAGCTAGCTCTTATATCTTAAATTAGCCCATCTCTATTAATCTGCATAAATGGACGCTATAAAGTAGTCCCACACTAGCTCAGAATTAAGTATAATAAAGTGTTATTTAGGGGTACACTCACAGATCACAGTCCTCTGCACAAATGGGAAACAGGAACAGAATCCAGTGGCCAAGAGAGAGCACATGCAAGCTTTACTGCTGCATTTATAGTACAAGAGACCATGCCCAAGTGGACTGGTATCTTAAAGGCTATTGGCTAAATGAGTTCCCACACTTATATTTTTAAAGCAATTATACTCTTCCCTTTGTAGTCTTGGGATCTTATTTTTTTTCCTTGACTATGTTAAGTATAGCAAGCTGTTATCTAATTGTTTCCTGGTATAAAGCCTTGCTTTAAAAGGTTTGATATGTCTATTGAACATCTCAGAATAGCATTATAACCTCACTTTATTGAAACAATTTCATAAATAAAAAAAAATCACACAACCAGATTAAGTTAGCCACCCAAACACTTGCCCAGTCCCTAACTTGTTATGTTTCAATAATTTGTATACAATTAGGATTACCATCCTATAACCTTGGAGCTTCTCTTAGGGTTTTCTACCTTCACTCTCAATTACAGCTTTATCCGGTGGCTCTCCACAAACAGGACAAAGCACAACAGAATTGAAACCAGAAAAACAATTGGCTTTGCATCATCTGTCAGGACTCATGTGTCCTTTTGTTTACATTCTATCTTTCCTCACCATCTAATACTATCTTTTCTTATACTTTCTAATAAAAAACATTATTATAAAAAAACTTACAAATAAATAATTTACCAAAATTAATCAGACCCAAAGTCAGCACATCTCAGTGAACTTTTGTACAATTTGAATTGTCATTTGGAATGGAAACTGTGTAGCTTCACATTGTATTTACATTCTCATTATCAAATATATTTTTATGTACTTATCTACCACCAAAACCACAAGAGAACATGAAGGGCTAAATATTATGGGATGAGGAAAGACTGAGTGCAGTTAAGAGATACCTGTTATAAAAAGAGGTTATAAAACTAATTATTTTTTCTAGTTCTAACTCCAACATGGATTTTTCCAGGATAACATTTTAAAATTTCATAGCTTTAGAGCTCCCCTTTCCCTTGTTCAGATACATTAAAGAAAAATAGAGATGTGCCTTCTAAGACTGTCTCCCTTACTGTTCACTGCCCTTTTGTTGCCTTTTAGTTTACTTTATTATCTCAGGTTTGCATTTCTCCTCAGTGTGATATTTTGTCCTAGAAAGAAGATATAATCTAAATAGTTTTGGTTCATAGAGTCTAAGTAGTTGTAGTCTTTCAGAGCTTATTAGGACTTCTTCGCTTACTCACAAATTGAAATGTCTAAAAATTCCTTTCTGAACCTGGAAACAATGATACATTAGTAGCATTTTGCAAGCTGAATGGTCACATCTGATATCCAAGTACCATTCTAATTAAAAGAATCAAGATATACACAGATAAAATTCTGAAAACAGGTTAGAGACAATGAAAGTATAAATGAGTCTAAAATATCTTTGTATCAGAAAGGATAAGAAACATTATGCAGACATAACAGAATTACACAGAAGCCACAAAGAAGAGCGGCTTACTGACTAAAATCTGAGATCATTAGAAGAGAGAGGTGTGGGAGGATGCATGGCTTGGGAGCAGGCAGACACTCCTGTGGGAGATGCTGAACTATAGCTCAACAGGATTATGGGTCCTAAGTGATGAAGAGATCGTACAGTAAGGAGTCCTGTGATATAATCTCCTCAGCTTCTGTCTAAAATCATCTTCTGCACCATAGCATCAAAGAGAACAGGGCAAAAATGGCATGCATTGAGCATAGAGAATAGAAATCTAGATTTAGGAAATCTAAAGTTTCTGGAGAACTCTTGGGAAACTATAGGGAAACTATACTCAGGGCTTGGAGACATTTGAATTCTAACCAGCCCTAGCAGAGAGACCCCACTTGAACAAAGTTAAATTACATAAGTCTCCAAAGGACCAAGTGAATATACATATAACATATCTGCCAAAAAGAGAGGGAGATTTTTTATGTGACAACCAAATAGAGACACCAAATATTAAAATATTCATGTTTAACATCTAATAAAAATCACTAGACATAAAAACAATAGGAAAATATCATTTAGATGACTGTGAGATGATAGAAAAAATATAGAAATGTAACATGTTACAATATTACCACACAAGGAATTTTAGAGCTTTTAAAATACGTTCATAAATTAAGTCATTGAATAAACGCAGTGAAGAGAAAATGTAACAGCAAATGAAATAAAACTTAAAATGAAACTCATTGGACAGATGTGAAAGCAGATTCCAGAATGCAGAAGTAAAGTTCAATGAGTGTGAACACAGCAATATAAACTAATCAAGTTGGAACAAAGAGAAGAAAGAAGCTGAATGCGGGAAACTGAAAGGAGTCTGGGGTTCTGCATCATTGGCTAACTGCCAGTCAGTTTACCTTTGTTACAAACAGTGAGGTTGGACAAGATGTAAGTAACATATGGTGGACATTGAAATGTATGTTCTATTGATATTTAGCTATAGAACCGTAAACAAGCTACAATTGGGAAAACAGGAAAAACACTTAAAAAATTTGCTGAATTTTTGCTAAATTCTGTGAAAAACTAAACTTGTAAATTTAAGAAATCCACAGACTCCAAGCAGAAGAAATTTCATAAATATCACACCAAGGCATATGATATTCTCGTTGCTCAAAACCAGAAATCAAGAGAAAATGTATGGCAGATAGAGAGAAAGAAGATACTTTTCATGGAAGGGACCAAAGGATTGCTACAGATTTATTAGCTGGAATAGCACAAATCAAAGTCTAATAACTGAAATCTTTAATACACTAAAAAGAAATATCTTTTAAAAATTGATTGTTTTTCAAAGAAAAAAGTGGAAGAATTTTTCAGCAACAGAATTAGTATAAGAAATAGTAAAGGAAATTCTGCAAGTAGAAGTGAAATAATAGTCTTCATAGTTTAAGATTTCCTATCCTCTTTTAGTAATTTTTTTAAATTAAAGATTTAATAAAAATCAATAAGTAGAAACCAAGAATCGTACTCCATTATCATGACTAGTTGCTATTTATTAGAACAAGCTGTCCAACACGGTAAGTGCACATTGTTTTTTAGTGGACATGGAATTCTGAAAATATGGTGTTCTAAACCACAGAAAGAAACTCAATGACCATAAGAATGTTTACATCATATAAAATGTGTTACTTGATTATGATGGAAATTAAATTAGAAATTATTAACAGCTTGGAATCTAGAAAATCTCCAGATATTTGGAAATTAAGTAATATCAATAATCAGTATATTAAAAATTCACCAGAGAAATTTAAAAAATCATATATGGCAACATAGCAGAAACTTACCTACATTGAATCAAAATTTTAGGATAGCTGGAGCACCATTTAGAAGGAAATGTAATACTAAATATTTCTATTAGTAAATTGCAAAGCTGTCAAATGTCACAGACATTTGTCTTAAGAATGGGAAGAAAAAGAGCAGGGCAAAGCAAAACTAGCTAGGGAGGAAGAAATTAGGGAAAGGAAAAAAAACTCAACATCTACTCCAGGTGAGAAATTGGCGTAAGGATGGAGTGATGGTGTCAATAAGAACCTCTGTTTTTTAGGTGAACATTGAAGGACATTTTGAGCAATTTCTGATGTGTCATGTTTGTGTCCCCGTCCCATTCCCCCACCCCCACCCCGATTCTCCGTTTAACAGCCCTGGATGTCCTGGAACTCACAGAAATACCCGCTGCCCTTGCCTCCGTCCCCCTCCTCCGTTGCTGCTCTTAAAGATATGCACCACTATGCCCAGCTTCATTCTGAGCAATTTTATCCTGAAATAAGCCCTGCAACTTGTAGCACAAGTTCTGATAGGTCTTAATAATAAAACCCAGAGTCAGATAGAGGGGAAAATGCAAAGAGATCAGAGAGGCGAAGGATCCAAACCACAGTCTTGCCTCTCCAGAGACTGAGTTCCTGTTTTCTCCCAAAACAATTCTATACAATATTTTCTGAAAATAGAAGAGGGGGCCTAAAAAGGTGTTTAGTGGCTAAGAGCACTTGCTGTCCTTTCAGAGGTCCAGGTTTGAGTCTCAGTACCCACCCGACAGCTCACAACTGTCCAGAACTCCTGTTTCTTGGAATCCAGTGGCTCTTTTGACCCATGTGGGAAGTAGGCATAGATGTGGTGCTTAGACATACAGTAGATAAAGAAAGCACTCATAAGATAAATTAATAAAACAATGAAAATAAGAGGGAACGTTTCCCAACTCGTTGTGTTCTTATTTGAACATTACTACAGCTGAACAAAAACAGACAATTATTAAAAGAAAATAATAGTAGACTTCAATTTTTCATGGACTTTGATCTAAAACATGTACTAAAATTTCAGAAAATGAATATATAAACAATATGCAAAAGGATAATGTGTGTAACTATTAAGGCTTGTTCCAGAAATACATGTTAGTTATAATTTGAAAATTATTATTATGCCAGGCGGTGGTGGCGCAGGCCTTTAATCCCAGCACTCAGGAGGCAGAGGTAGGTGAATCTCTGTGAGTTCGAGGCCAGCCTGGTCTACAAGTGCTAGTTCCAGGACAGGAACCAAAGCTACAGAGAAACCTGTCTCGGAAAAAAAAAAATTATGACTAAATAGAGGAGAAAAAAAATGGTATCTTAATATAAACTTCTTATACTAAAATTTCATTAATGTTAGACTTTCTCAGCAAACCAGTTTATTGCTCACTGCCTTTTTGTGCCAAATCTATTCTATCTCACCTGTCTGTGGTACTGGAAAAGTGCTCTCACCTCCAGTGCAGTGTTCAGATTTGTCACTGGAGGGCACTGGAAGGATTCTGGAAGAATGGAGGTTTCCTTGCTTTCAGCCTGGTTTTTGTCCTTTTGTTCTTGTCTTGCAGACAAGTTCAGCAGTACCCTAGCAGTCAACTACTCAGTGGAGTTTCAGTGATGCCAGTGAGGGGCTTCTTAGTTCAAACAGCAGCATCCTCATAGTAGCTCCCTGCGTTCTACGTGTGTAAACTGATTGCTATGATTTCTGTCGGCCTCCTCCCTCCTAGATAGATACAGTAGCACCTACAAGAGGTTTCTGAGAAGTCCAGCCAGTGCTCTAGTTGGTTTTCTATTAACTTTAAAACACGCTTTACCCACCACCAACCACCATTGCCTGGGCATCTTTGGGGAATCACATTAGTACCCCAGACAGTTAGTTCTCTGCCTGCCAGCCTTAACCTACGGAACCAACACTGCCTCCAAGCAATCCAGCAAGATTCTTTGCTCAGTGGACTGTTACTGTGACCACACCTGCTTGAATGAGATCTGAAATAGAGATTTTAGGAGTGTTCCTGTTTTGCAAGCTGCTCACCAATGGGAATTCTTCCTCAGGTATTGGATAGAATTCTTCAGAGTTTTCTTTTAGCTCTACTTTTTAAATTCTTTTTAAAACTCAGTTAATTCTTTGTAAATACTGTAAATATTTTTTTAAACCTCCCCCCTTTTAAATTACATGTAATCTCTTTTCTGGATCCTGACTGACAAAGAATTGATGCAGATATGATCCCAGGAGACAGATGCTCCAGGAAGGAATTTTGAGAGGGGTTTTGGTTGTATTCAGTTCTTTGCAGTAGAGAAGTAGGAGACATGCAGCTCATGACAAACCGAGGCATTGCAGTTAGCCCTGGTATGGCCCGTGGCCAACTATGACAAGGTGCCAGATGAATCCGGTACCTTAGGAGCCAAATGGTGTAGCAGTGATAGTAGCCACAGAAGCTACACTGTGATATGAACTAGAGTGTTGCTTGGGGAATCCTGTGCTACAGAGAGAAAGTCGTATGCTTTGGTCTAATATTTTATTATTATGAACTAAAAATCTTTTTATAACTTTTAAATAATCACTACCCAATATCAATATTTAATAGAGACAATCTGTTTTAAAATGGAAAGTTAGTACAATATAAGTGCCAAGTAAATAATTTAAAGCCACACGTGATAGATAGCTCATACCTGTAATCCCAGCACTTTGGAGGTTAAAGCAAGAGGATGACAAGTTTAGGAGAACGTTTTGCAGAATTTGTGAAGATAATGACATAAACTATGAACTTTTCACACAATAATAGTATGAGACATACTAAGAATTCATTATATTATTTGATGGTTGTTTAGTTAGGGGTTTCTAGATGCTGCAGGAATTCCTTCAGCCAGTAGCCTTTTAAGTTATCCCCACTTGGCGTGGCCTCATAAATATATATGCCGATATAAGGTGCATATCCGGCCTCTCTTCCGGCTGCAGGATTCAGTTACTGTTCTTCATTCGAACAGAGGCCTGTAATTTGTGAGTCTACCCCTAAATAAATAACCCTCTATTATACTAAATTCTGAGCTAGTGTGGGATTTCTTTTAAGCATACATCTTCATTCTGTTGCTGTGATCAAACACCGAAACCATAAAGGAAGTTGGGGAGTAAAGGGTTTATATGTTTTAAACTTCCACATTGCTGTTCATCACCCAACGAAGTCAAGACAGGAACTCAAACAGGGTAGGAACTTGGAGACAGGAGCTGATGGAGAGGCCATGGAGGAACGCTGCTTACTGACTTGCTTTTCCTGGCTTGCTCAACCTGCCTTCTTATAGAATCCAGAACCACCAGTCCAGGGATGGCACCACCTACTATGGGCTAAGCCCTTCCCTGTCAATCATTAATTGAGAAAATGCCTTACAGCTGGATCTCATGGGGCCATGTTCTCAACAGAGGCTCCTTCCTCTCCATGACTCTAGCTTGAGTACACACAAAGCTAATTAGTACAGTGATCTTTGATCTTAAGTGACACATATTCCAGATACAGAAAAAATTAATGTTATAATGATATTCTCAGTTAGTTAAAATAATGTCCAAAAAAGTCTTCCCATTGAACATTAGATTAGATTACAGATCGTATCATATAATTTTTTAATGATGAAAATACTTTTTGTTTCTTTTGAGTTTGATTTTACCTTGAAATTTCTAGTGTTTTTTTAACTTCAAATTATTAGTTTTTGATATCATATTTGGCATTCCACAGTATTTACTGCTTCTCTTTGTATTTCTTCTGCTACAGTATCAATGAGGGACTTAACTGAGAAAGCAAATACTCATAGTGGAAAGTGCCAGGAGATATTATGGGGTGGTATCCAAATAAATAATCTTCAGCTCTCCCTGTAAGGTTAATAGCACTAAATGGAGTCCTGTGTTGAAAGTGCCAATTTAAGGACTTAGTTTCCAAAGCCTGTTATTTCTTGAAATGGTATCCATAGGATTTGTATGAAGTATAGTTATGCATATGATCATTTTGATGTTGCTTTTGTAAGAAAGACCTACTATTAGCAGACAGGGCCTCACAAACACACTTGTAGGAAAAGCTGTCAGTAAAATGGCAGCTTGTTAAAAAAAAAAAAAAGATTATAAATGCTGCTCTCCCACGTGCTCTGTCCTATGGCCTGGAAACGCTAGCCTGAACAGTTGATACTGGCTTTCAGTGTTGTCTGTGCCTACTTTCAGTTGACAGTTTTTTTTTTTTTAAACCAATAAGCTCTACATCAAATTGTTAGGATTTGATTCTCACAGAATTGCAGTGTAATTTATCTCATTTTCTTTATCCACTGATTTTATTTTCTAGGATTTAGGAAGTTTCACTAGTAAACTCCAAGATAGAATTTCCAGATATAAACACTAATATAAGTCAATCGTGGTTCTCATATGCTTGTGAGAATACAGAATGGTTCATCTTAGGCAAATAATTTGATATTTTTGTATAAAATTAAATATATTTTACCTCATGATACAGCACGTCCACTCTTAGGCATTAGCCCAATATGAATTTAAATATATCTACTGAAGGACTTGTAAGTTCCTGGCTCCTTTAGTTATAGGAGCAATCTCCAAAATTGTGAGATAGTCTCAGTGCCCATCAGTGGTGAACAGACCATGCGATATTGGTATCTTTACAGAGGTGTTCTACTCATAAAGTAAAAGGGAGAGAAAAGGTTTCTCTGTAGCTCTGATTGTCCTAGAAGTCTCTTATGTTGACCAGACTGGACTCAAGCTCACAGAGACGTACATGCCTATATCCCAAGTGCCGGGATTAAAGGCATGTACCACCATACTCAGCCTAAAACAGAACTTTAACAACTCAATAAACTAAGTGAACCTAATATTGAGAATGTATCTGTACCAATAAAAATGAAGGTACAGCATACCAAAGCGTATGCGATGTAATGAAAGATAAGCAGAACAGTCACCAGGAAACTCTGAACTTCATACTTGAAGGGACTAAAGGGGGAGAAGCTAGACCCAAAGTCAGCAGAAGGGAGGATAGTCATGATGAGAGCAGATATAATTAAATACAGAATAGAAAAATAATAGAGGAAATAAGTAAAACAGAAATTTTGAAAATACTAACAATTTACAGAGCAAGCTTAATGTCTGAACTGAGAAAGTAGGGACGTGGCCGCTGATGTGAGAGTTACGACAGTGTGGGAATAACTAACTATGCACTAGGCAATTGGCTAGAAACAAAACCCTACCAGGACTGAGTCATCAACAAGTGAAAAATATATGAGGAAACCTTGAGCTATTGGGGAAGCTGAAGCTGTAGTCAAAGCCTTTCAACAAAGAAGCCTAAATCCTTTATAGATATTGACCCCCACATCTTTAAAGTATTAGTGAACTTAATTCTGTTAAAATGATAATATGTAATGAATAGGTGGGATTTATGTCTGCAGTATAAATATAGTTTAACCTCTGAATCAACAAGCATCTCATTAAATACAGAAAAAGTACCCCACAAAATTTAATTTCCTATTATGATTAAAAAATACCATACTTACCAGAGTAGGAATATAAGGAAAGGAATCTACCTCAATGTAATGCTCTATGTCTGGAAAGCCCACAATTAATATCATACTAGAGTAAGAATGTAGCTTTTTCCTCCCTCCCCCCCCCTCTCTCTCTCTCTCTCTCTCTCTCTCTCTCTCTCTCTCTCAACAGGATTTTTCTGTGTAACAGCCCAGGCTGGCCTCCAACTCACAGAGATCCACCTGCCTCGGCCTCCCCAGCCAGATTAAAGGCGTGCGCCACCAGTGCCCAGTTAGTTTTTTCTATAATATGAGGCAACTTGCCAGGGATGTTTACTTGCTGGTATACCATTCAGCTTAGTACTTAACAATTCTTTTCAGAGTAATCAAACAAACAAACAAAAGAAGTAGAAGTCATTTTGCTTGGAAAAGAATGAAAAGCAACTCTTTTTTTCATAAATGACATGTCGTACATAAGAAGAAATTGAACATGGGTGAATCTTAACCTTCATGCCAAACTAAGCAGGCCAGATGGAGACTATTACTATAGTCAAGTTAACATATTCCATGTATAGGAGGTTCTACGAAAAGCAAGACTGTACTGTCAGAAGGTCAGGAGCTATTATAGAAAAGAGACTGCAAAAGGACCTAGTAAAACTAGGGCTGATGGTTTCTAAAACACAATCATTTTATTATACTATTGGAATTAATGCATTTATTGTAGGTAATTAATATCTCAACAAAGTGACCAAACCTATTATTGTATTATTTTACGCCATCAGTAATTTGAAACTAAAAGTTTGCAAACTATTTGATTGGGCATATAGTTCACTGGTAAAGTGCCTGTATGAATGCTTGTGTATGGCTAACACCTGCTTCAAAAGTAGCATGGTGGCATATGACTTTAATCCTAGAACTTTAAAGGATGAAATATTAGGATCGTCCCAAGTTTGAGAACAGCCAGGGTTATCCAGTGAAATCTTATCTCAAAAGAAAAAGAATAAAATACCTAGAAATTAACCTAAGGAAGAGTAAGATTTCTCTAAAGGGTAAGAATAAGAAGACCTAAATAAATTGATGGAATTTCCCTTTAAAATTTCTTAAATTGCATTTATTCATTTACTTGTGAGTGAGAGTGGATGGTCAGAGGACAGCACGATCCCAGGTAGGTCATGAGATCAAACTCAGGTTGAAGGCACTTTTTCCTGCTGAGCCATCTTGTCAGTCCAGTAGAAATTTCTGGTTCTTGAATTTTGAGCGGTACCTTCCTTTTGGGTGTCTGACTCTAGAATTATATGGAAAGGCTATGACTAGAAAATAACAGATACATTTGGTATGCTGTATATCATTTTATCATGAAAATAGAATAATTATGGCATTGTAATAATAGAATAAACAGAAAGCCTGGTGGCAATTGCCCATCTTTATGAAAGTGCTGTGATTGATCAGAAGGGGGATAATTGACTTTTTAAAATAAATCCTGTTGGGTATCATTGTCATAAATAGGAAACCAGACTGCTCCTTCCTTTCACACTCTCTTCCTCTCCACTCTATAAATTTGTTTCCCTTTACCAAGGACCTAGATTAGTCTACCTTTGCTGCAGTGCTTTCTAAAAGCATTTAGTCTATGCTTTCATATGGCCAGGATTTTTTTTTTTACTAGGTATAAAGGAAGAGATTGTCAAGTTAAAATTCAGAACTTGTGTACTTGTGTCTATTATCAAAGGATTTTTTCCCCCCGAGACAGGATTTCTCTGTGTTACAGTCCTAGCTGTCCTGGAACTAGCTCTTGTAGACCAGGCTGGCCTCGAACTCACAGAGATCTGCCTGCCTCTGCCTCCCAAGTGCTGGGATTAAAGGTGTGCACCATCACTGCCCGGCAGGACTGTTTCTTTAAAAGATGAAAGAAAATCAGTAGAAGCCATAGATGGCTTTTCTACTCAGAGTCCATGCTGCACAACCTTGAGGACTGGAGTTTGGATCCCAGCACCCATGTAATAAGCCAAGCATTTTGGGAATATCTAACTCCAGAAAAGATGGCAGTGAGAAGGATGATTACCAGGCTTTGTTGACTTCCAGCCAGCTGAGGAAACTCAAAGCAAAGTTCAGGGAGAGACCCTGTTTCTAAAGAACAGGCAGAGAATGATAAAGGATACATTATGTTCTCATTTGGCCTTTGCATCTATAAACAGGCACATACTTGCACATTCATGTCCATACATGTTCACCATACATGTGCATCACACATATGAGTGCCCCCCAAAGTTAAAAAAATTTAACAAATTGGTTTATTTTTTAAAAGATACTTTAAGAGGAGATACTGCCTGTTTTGTTTTTCTAATGCAAATTATCTCAGAGATGAGCAGTAAGAAGGCAAATGATAGCAACAGGTTGTATTAGTTCTTATGCTATTTTTTCCAGCATACTTAATAGCTTATCATCAGATAGCAGCAAGTAATTACAATAAATGAACACAGCAGAATGCTGTACCTGAGGGGATATAGTACAAACCAGGGCACCTATTTACTTCGGTGTAGCCTCTGTCCTCTGTTTGATCATAATAGTTAGTCATATATATATATATATATATATATATATATATATATACACACACACACACACACACATATATATATATATATCACAATTTATTCCTTCATTGTGAAAAGAAAATATTTTTCTTATTCTAGTACTTTTTATTTGTAATTTAACATTTCTTTTTAATTGTAGTAATACTTTTAATTAGAACAATTTTGCATTTTGTAATAGTTTTTGAAAAGTTATCTCTGCCTCTGTTTTCTCTGTACTGTCTTTGGTCACATGTGCAGAAGAAAGTGCTTTCAGCAAATTGTATTTCGTAGAAATGTATCTATGAATGTATTTTATGGGTATGTAATATATATATCTAGAAAAGGGATTAAAACAGTTACTTTATGTTCTACAATATTTACAACTGTGGCACATCTTACAGTAGAATTTTTAAGTCATTCTTAGAGATGAAATGGTGATGTATTATACAGACTCCTGGTTGATTACATTTGATGATTTATTATACTATCAAGAACATAAAGAACTATAAATTAATTTTTAAAAGAGAAGAATGAAGACATGAAGAGATACTTTATAAAAGTAAGTCCATATGGCTAGTTGTTTAGTTCTTTTTCTATTGCTGTAACAAGTTACTGAAACTGGGTTGTTTATAAAGAAAAAAAAAATGGGTGGGTGGCTTTTTTGGATTTTTGATTCATTAATCTGAAAGTTCAAGAGCATGATGCTAGCATTTGCTTGGCTCTGGTAAGAACTTTGTAGCAGAAGGGAACGTGGATATGTGAACAAAAGGCATACATTTTCGTGTTGGAATTTAGTCTAGCCTGGGCTTGCCCAGATTTTGTGTGTACTGTTGTAACCATTATGAGTTTGTATGTGTAGTTGCCCTTTTATTCCCAGAAGACACTGTTTCTTTGTACTCATTTATTACCCCTGGCTTTTACACTGTTTTCTGCCCCTCTTTGGCAATGACCCCTGAGCCTTGGTAATAGAAGTATGAGATATGGTATATATGTTCCAATTAGGGCTAAGCATTCTGAAGTTACTTATTTTCTGTACCTTGACTTGTTATGCATCTCTGGGTTTATCACCATCTTCTACAAATAGAAGTTTCTCAGATGATGGTCGAGAGATGCACTTATGTAAGGGTATAAAGATTCAGTTTAGTACTTTCTCCATTCAGTGAAATAGTAGTTGTTTCTCCTCTAGAACCTGGGACCTGTCTAGCCACAGGTTCTTGGCCTGATAATGGTGCCAGATATGGGTTTCCTTTTGTGGAGCAAGACTCAAATATCTAATATTGTCCGTGCGACTATTATACCAGTGAGCATGTCTTGCCAAGCCAGTCATTATTGTATCTCTCAGGATTCATAGCTGAGTATGATTGATGTTTAATTATGCCATCTCCTCTCAACACTATTACATTGGGGGCCAAGCCTTAACTTGAGTTGAGATGGAGATAAACCATCTGCAAATTGCAGTAGCCAATCAGCTTATAAAATGACTGTTTAATCTCCTAATGCATTTATTTGTTAAATATGTGGTGAGGTGCTTTGAAATACTCAGTTAACTGGCAAGGTTTTAAAACCTGATTAACAAGTGTCTTGTATGAACACACAGAAGAATTGATAATGGACCATTCCTATCAAATGAAGTTACAAACCAGGCAAAACACACTGTTTCTTAGAAATACATTATTTAGTTGGTATTTCCAGAAAACAGAAAGGAAGTCAACCTCACAAGTATCTAGACCATGGTTATTTTGGGGATGGAAGGAATAAAAGGCTTATTGAAGCACACAAAGTACCTTTTATAGTTTTAAAAATGGTTTTTGTTTGGTTATGATATCGTCTCACAGTGTAATCCTGACTGGCATTTGACTTGCTGTTTAGATCTGACCTTGATCTCACAGACATCTGCCTGCCTCTGCTGCCCAAATGCTGAGTTCTAAGTTATGTGCCAGCACAGGAAGCTAGAGATATTTTCATTTTCACCTGAATTGATCTGCATTAATTTAAATTGTTAAGAACATATTTTGTATACTTCTCTGTGTACCTCAGACTAAAACAGAAAATGAGAGTGATCCATTGTATCACATGTCCTTAGGTACTATGATGAGTGGGAAGTGATCATTGATTTAAAGTAGATGTTAGCTTTGGACATAGGGAGTTGTCTTACTGAGTGATGGTGCCGAAGATATGCTTGTCGTGTGCTGAAGAGAAAATGAAGGGAGGAGGCAGGAACTGAGTAAATGGACCTCTTTTCTTTGTCGAAAGGAGAAATGTACTAAGTAACTTGTACACATAAAATATGTAGAGAGTATCAGGAAACTAAAGACAGTTATTGAGATATTAAAGACAAAAGAGTAGGAGAAAAAATAGATTTTGATGTATTATGGGAAAAAGTTTAGAGTTTATAGTTAGTAGTTTGAGATGAGAATTAGCACTAAAATCATGCCTATTAGTAGAAAGTACCATGAGCACCATCTTGTCCAACACCACTTAGATAATGAATCCCAGAGAGGTTAAATACTTGTTCTAAATCATACCAGTAATAATAATAATAATAATAATAATAATAATAATAGACTAAAACAAAATTCTTCTTGCCCCTTGGGTTGGTGGTGTTTTTATGGTATTATTTGCAATATGGTTTGCTTATGAATTGGATTTTATGTAGTCATTATATTTTGTAGTAAAATTCATTTGCATATCCTGTTAACCTTTGATACTTAACAAAGTGGCTTAAAATGGCTGTCATGTGTTATTTGCTATGACTTTATGAGTTGCCTGGGTTTAACTGTCATCACTCCTGTGGCAGCCATTGACAGCCTAACGGGCACTGGGGAAGCTGGGGTGACTCTGCCTTTATGTCTGGGATCCTTTTGCTATTATTTGTTGGCTGGAGTTCCAGTTATTCAAGGTCTAGCCTAACATTCCTTGCATCGTATGGTATTAGGAACATTCCAGGAGGACGGGAGATGGAAATATAGACTCCTAAACTTGCATAGTATGTTTGCCATTAAATTAGTAAAAGTAAGTTAAAATTTAGACTGAAGGGAAAAGCTCCTCATCTTAATGGAAAAAAGTAGTTATTGTATCCATGGATTCTCCCGTATTTTATAGAAAATTCTAAGTTATAATTTTTAACTCTTCAATTTCCTAGCAACTTTATACTTAATATAAAGCAAAAATCTCTTGATCTCAGTGTAACAGTCATAGCTGTCCTGTAACTCACTCTGTAGATCAGACTGGCCTTGAACTCACAGAAATCCACCTGCTTCTGTTTCCCAAGTTTGGGATTCAAGGCATGCACCACTATTGCCTAGCTGATTGAAAGACTATTAACAATGTAGTTCATCATATGAGAAACAAAAATTTTGATAATAAAAATAATAAGTATTATACTAAAAGAGGAAGCTATGATTTATAACCTTTGTATCCTCTAGGATCTAAAATAAAATTCCTATATTTTTTTTAGAAAGATGGGTTTTAAATGATGGAGAAAATTCAGCACAATTACTTTATAGAATGTTTCAATAGCCATTATTTTTCTCAGCCTATTATTTTTCTCATAATCATAATCTTTGTGGGCCTTTTTCACATTTTAGATATTATAAAAAGAGGTAAGTCTGGGTCTAGCCTGGTTTACAAAGCCAGGGAGATATAATGAGACACCATCTTTCCCCACCTCAAAATGTATATGCCAAAAATTGATGTGATCTTTGTCCTTTATGCCCTGATAAAATTGTAAGGGGTGATGAAATTTGTTCCTGGTGAATTTATCTTTCCTTCTTGCAGTAATAATATTGGGATTTTAAATGGTGCTGGAGAGATGTCTCAGTGGTTAAGAGCAGATACTGCTTTTGCAGAATCTAGATTTGATTTCTTGGACCCATAGTAGGTAGCTCACAACCACCTGTAACTCCAGCTTCAGAGGCTCCAACCTCTTCCTTTCAACTCTGTGGGCTCCTACACTCATACATACATACATACATACATACATACAAACACACACACACACACACACACACACACACACACACGTAAAAGTTTAAAAATAAATTTTTTTTTTAAAAATTGTGTGCCAGGAAATAAAGTCTTTATAGCATTAAACTTTAGGGTTTTTTTTTAAATAGGTTTAAATTTCATGGTTATTTTCTGATCTTTATCAGATACAATGTATTAAACCAGTTGTGTCTTCCATGTAGTCTTCTTAGACTGAACTTTATAGTACTCTGAATAATTTGTATTTTAAAAAGTACTTTACAATTATATTTTTCTTTTCTCCTTAGGCACTACAAGGGCTCCCAGGGATGGGGAAGTTCCAGGGGTGGACTATAATTTCATTTCTGTTGAACAGTTCAAAGCACTGGAAGAGAGCGGAGCCTTGTTAGAAAGCGGAACGTATGATGGTATGTCTCCAAATATTAGAACTACCTCAACTAGCCAGATGGCCGAAATCATTTCAAAGGGGATTTCATCAGTAAAGTTGATTTTTAAAAAAAATGTTATTTGGGAGAACGAGAGATATTGATCAATGGTTAAGAGCACTGTCTGCTCCTCTAGAAGGTTTGCTTTTGATTTCCAGTACCTACATGACAGCTAGCAACTGTCTGAAAGTCAGTTGCAGGTGATCTGATGCTCTCTTTGGGCTTCTGTGGGCACTACACACACAGAGATATACCTGAGGCAAAACAACTGAACGCATAAAATAAAGATGAATCTTAATTTATTAGAAAATTGTTCTTTTGATTAGAAGATTCTTAATTTACTAATTGGGTGGTGTTTGACAATAGTGAGAAGCATTATATCACATTGAAAAGTTCATTGTGAACAGTAAACTAAAAATTAACCAGACTGGCAAGTTTACATATTTCATAGCAATTCACTGTCATCATCTGAACCAATACGTACTTGTTGATGGCTTTCTGTTCATGGGTGGGAATATAAAGTTTGTATACTTGAGAAAACTTACATTTACATTAAAGAAGAAAGTATAAAATGGAGGCTAGAGCCAATAATGAATTTTCATATCTCTGTTTCCCTGAAGTACAAACTTGAGATCGGTATCAACTCTTAAACGATTCCTTGTTATGTACTTATTTTTTTTTCTATTTAACACACTTTGGACTTGGCAAGCTTATTCTCCCATAGCACTTTATACTTTTCAACATTGCTTTATTCTGCTTTTATAACTGTTTCTTTCACAAGTTCTGTCTAGTAGTAATGCCTTTCTTACTTGATGCTGTCTTCAGTGTCTTTAGATGATGTTCAATAAAACTGCTTTGAATGCATCTCTTTCATATGTATATATGTGCATTTATATGCACATTTTTGTCCAGAAAACATATTTCTCTTGTTACCACGTCTCGTCATTTCTTCTGCTGCCCCCCTCACAAGCTCTTCTGTCTCACTGCCCTGTTACAGGCACTGGAGATGAGTTAGTTGCAGTACTGCAGTGTGGTTTCTCCTCCATCCTCAGTTTCTAGCCTCGGTTCATTCCATCCTTCCGATTGCTTCAGTGCTGGGCTTCTTCAAGATACCTTTTTAAAAAATATTTATTTATTATTAATAGTGTTCTGTCTGCATGTCTGATCACCAGAAGAGGGAACCATATCTCATTATAGATGGTTGTGAGCCACCATGTGGTTACTGGGAATTGAACTCAGGACCTCTGGAAAAGCAGTCAGTGCTCTTAACCTCTGAGCCATCTCTCCAGCCCTCAAGTTCAGCTTTGATCATTCTGGTCATATCTCTTACTCAAAATTTTTAGTCATTTCCTTCCCACCTGTAAACTTTTACCTAACTACTTTTTCTTGGTTTATCTCCCATGAATCATTCATTGATTTAAAATTGATTTGCTCATCCTTCCCTTCATAATGACTGTAAAGTCAAAAGGAGTAGGGCAACAACTGTCAGGACAACTAAACTTGCTGAACATTTTCTCATTATGCTTGCTTACATAACAAATTGAAAGGTATTTTGTTTGTTTTCATTCTAATGGACCAATTACTGGTACTGTAAAAGTCATGGATCCTCTGTAAAACACTTTTGTGAGTATACTAGTAAAGAACTTGATCAATAATGTCTCTTCAAAAAATGTTCAGGTAGTAGCCAGGTGGTGGTGGCGCACACCTTTAATTTCAGCACTCGGGAGGTAGAGGCAGGTGGATCTCTGTGAGTTCCTACAGTGAGAGTTCCAGGACAGCTAGGGCTACACAGAGAAACCCTGTCCGGAAAAGTAAAACAAAACAAAACAAAACAACAAAATTTTCAGGTAGTATAATTAAAATGTGCAGAAAACCCTTTTCAAATTACACAAACATTTTATATTTCTGTATGACATAGTTCTTAGCCTTTGTCTGTATACATCCTCTTAGTAAAATAATTCATTATGTGTATTAGAACATAAGTATTTGAGTTAATTTTATTCTTTCATTTTTGTATGAGACAGTTAATGTTTTTATACTTCCAAATTTGGCCCTAATTTAGAATCCATATAAAACTAAATCCAATATGAATAAATAATTGATATAATCAACTTTATAGCTAATACAAATTGTATTAATATGTTAGCTTATATATAACATGATATATGAGAAATTAGTCTATACTCTCATTTCTATTGCTTCCTCTCTCAGGGAATGCTTTGGCCTCCTTCCAGTCAGTGGTAGGGATTTACACAACTTCAGTGTAAGAAACAGCAGATATTCTGTGAGCCATATTCATGTAACTCAGTCAGAATTCGTGCTTTCAGCTGCTGTCATTTTGTACACCACAGGAAACTTCTATGGCACTCCCAAGCCTCCAGCAGAGCCTAGTCCTTTCCAGCCAGATCCAGTTGATCAGGTCCTCTTTGACAATGAGTTTGACACAGAATCTCAAAGAAAACGAACTACGTCTGTCAGCAAGATGGAAAGGATGGACAGCTCTCTCCCTGAAGAAGAAGAAGATGAGGACAAAGATGCTGTTAATGGCAGTGGAAACACGGGTTTGTAAACAGATTAACAACTTCTGATTTTTTTTTGATTGACTTTGACCTTTAATTGAAATAGTAAAATTTTTATTGAAATATTTATAGAGCAGGTGATAGGATTCTATTTTCTGTGAAATCTGTGTGTGGAACAATGTATTATCTATGGATCATCTTGTAAGTGAATCTGAGTTTTCTTAACTGTGATAAATCGGCAGTAACTATCATTAATGATATGTCATTACCTTGCTGTCTGGAATACTTGTGATGCTGGGATATGGGAATCTTACCTGCATAATTCCTGTTTCTCAGGAGTAAAACAAAATTGGTTTTCTAACAGCTTTTAACCCGAAGCACATAGACTTTGGAGGTGTGCCATAAGAAATTATCTGAAAAGTTAGGCAGCAATATTTTAAATTTAAATTCAGGATCCACTCAAAGATAATTTGCAAATAAGATTCATATCTTTTTCTTGGCTTCCATATGTCTTACTGAATGAAAATAAAACTGTAAAGGATAAAGAATCTGCCCTAAGTATCCCTGAATAATTTTGTAATTTTCCAGGAGATTGTTAAACTTACTGAGAGTAGAACTAAGAAGTCAGAGGCTCACAAAAGACTTCTGTTAGTGTTATTTATTATAAACATTCTGTTTGGAACACTCGTGTGTAAACTCTAAAGGCTAGAATTTTTTCTGTTTTTTTTTTTCCATTTCTGTATTCACTTCAAGAGGAGGAAATAAATGCTGATCATGTCCCTAGATTTGCAACTCATCTAGTAATCCTGAAGCATCTTCATCTTTCTTTCATCACCTATTAAAATTTTCTTTGTATATAGTTTTTTACATTATATGATCATTGTTTATTTCCCTCTCCAGATGGTGAGTTCTGTGTATTTTTCTACCTTCACAATACATATGCTTAATGTTAAATGAATTAGCCAATACATTTAGACGTGAAGACTGAAGTTGTGTTTTAAAAGGCTTAGTCACTGAATTGCATGGAAAAAGTATTACAGATTATTTAGTTGATGTTGCTTTTGTCTGGCATACTTTTTTCCCCAAGTATAACTCACTTCCAGATTGATTTCTACATTGGATACCTTTAAATTTTTATTACATATTCTGCGAGAAAATAAACCAGTAATTTCATCTATATGCTCATTCAACAAATAGTTATTGAACATCTGCCAGGCTACTAATCTCTAGGCATTTGTTCTAAATCCCAGGAATAAAGGAGTGAACAAAACAGAACAAAGCTCCTGTTCTCATGGACTTTACTTTCTGATGAGAGAATAATAACTGGATAAAAAACATGTATAGTGTGTCTGATGACGCTAAACAAGGCATGCAAGGAGGTAGAAAGAAAATAGAGGTAGTCAACTTGCAGTTTTGGATACAGTGACAGAGAAGACTTAAAACAAATGAGTAAACTCCAAGTATCTGGGAGAAGAGCATTTCTTCTGTGTGTGTTGGAGACAGTGGAATTTATAATCAGCTTCAGAGGCAAGCATCTCACTTGGCTTTCTGCTGCTAATAATATAATATCACAGCCTAAGCAATCTAAAAAGAAAAGAGGTTTGTTTGGACTTGTGGGTCAGAAGCGCTGAGGTTAAAAGGCCTTATCTGGGATGACCTTCTTGCTTACAGAATCTCAGAGTGATGCAGGGCACGTAGACAGATAGGGGGAACTCATATGTGTGTCGAGAAGAGCATTTCTAACAGATTCAACTGTAAATCCAAATATCTGAAATGGTAGTATGACGAATATTAGACAGCAGCGAAGAAGCCAGCGTGTTTGGTCATGGTGTGGGCAATGTTTTGTATGCGATTGGAGCAGAGTAATGAAAGGAAAAAGAATGTGGTAGTGACTGGTCACTGTTTCAGAGATCAATCTATAACCTGTTCTCTCCGTGAAATAAGCAACGAGGTCATCGTAAGATACAGGATAATAAAATAAAAGTAGTTCAGTAGTCCTCCGTCAGCTGCACCTTAACTTTCTTCAGTTTCTATTACACAAAATGAAAAGTGGTCTGAAAATATTACTATATATTAAGATATTTTGGGATAGCAAGAGAGAAATACATTTGCATAACGTCTAGAACAGGATATTGTTATTATAACTGTTATATTTTAGTTAGTGCTGTTAATCTCTCAGTAACTAGCAAGATTAATAAATTGTATGAGTAGATTTATCCTAGGAATGACTAGAGCTGATGTAGGTATGGGTTGATGCCTCATGATATCAGAGGCTTTCCTCCAAATTATCTAGATTAGAGATGTTGCTTGTACAAAGTGTGAAAATGATATAATGTAAATTTATTAAGTTCTAAGAATGTGTTTTAAGTATATTACTTGTAGACTCCCTAGACAATAATCAAGTTTTAGTCTACCTACCTATGTTACAGAGTTTGGGACTCTAAAAGGATTTTAATATATTTAATATACTTAACTTTTAAAAATAAAATATTACTTAAATACCCATGTTAAAAGTATATGAATCTGCTTAGTATAGCTGTCAAAAACATGGTATGCTAGATGCAAATTCTGGCTGTGCTGTTTAATGAGTTGTGAACTGACTAATTTAGCCTCTTTTTGGTTTGGTTTCCTCAATGCATAAAAAGATAATAATAATACTAATTGGGTTGCTATGAAGTCTATGAGTTAATATATGTTAAAGGCTTAAAATAGAACTTGCCTTGTAAAAGGTCTGTGTAAGTACAGTGCTGCTATTAAGATTCTTACCGAATTGATTCTGGTGGAGTTTTTGCTGCTTTTGCAGACTAGCATCACAGGAGTGGAGCTTACTTTATTCAGAAAATGAGAAAAACTTAAGTATGTTTATTTCAAAATTAATGCAAGAGTATATACATATTAGATAAGACAATTTGTAGTGTATAATTCTAATGATATATGTATTGATATATGCACTTGGCATTTTGTTTAAAAAAAGTTAACTTTACCATTTATACTCTTCCGTTTCCAACAATTACAGAAACCAGAGAGATGCATTCTGAGTCATCTGACTGCTGGATGAAGACTGTTCCAAGTTATAACCAAACAAATAGCTCCATGGACTTTAGAAATTATATGATGAGAGATGAGAATCTAGAGCCACTGCCCAAAAACTGGGAGATGGCCTACACCGACACAGGAATGATCTATTTCATTGAGTAAGCACATGTCTGTGTTTCTTCCAGCATGCTTGTCACTATGATGGTAAACTGGAATTTTCTTAAACCTTAATTTGATTACTCATTCCAATATCTGAAAGCTTTCACTTTTTTATTTTAAAATATTTTCCATTTAAGCTGATTGTTTAGTTATTTCCCTGAATAACATCTCCCCCCTCACCTCCTCCTCTTCAACTTGTATTAAGTAATATTTGGCCTTTAGAATTTGTATGTGTCTAGGGCAGAGGTCAACCTCAAGTGTAATTCCTCAGGTTCTGTCCAGTTTGTTTTTGAGACAGGGTCTCTCATTGGCTTGGATATTATCTATTAATGCTGTTCCTGCTGACCACATCCCCAGTGCTGAGAGGACAAGGTACCCTACTATGTAGCTTCTGGAGATCGAACTCATGTCCTCACTTTACCAACTAAGCTGTGTCTCCATCCTTGGTCTCTGGTGAAGGTTTAAAAGTAGCTGATGAAAAATGGAAGGAATAAAGGCTGTTTTGCTTCACTTAAAAAAAAAAAGAAAAAGAAAAAATTTTAGGTAGATTGCCCAATGCAGTGAGATAGGTGTGGTAGTCCACAACGTTAGTCCCAGTCTTGAGAGGCAGAGACTGAAGGATTTATGTGAGTCTGAGGAATCTTTGTCTACATGGCAATTTCAAGGCCAACCTGGGCTGCATAGTGAAACCCCGTCTCAAGTCATCCATTAAACAAATGATCGTCATGGGAAGGGCCATACCATTATCTGAAGGTGTTTTCAGCCCTAAAGTTTGGAGTTGGTGTATTGAAATAATGTATTTAAGTAATTCAGTAGATAATATCACTGATCCTTAAAGTCATTGGTATAATAGAAGTACAAATAGGAAACTTTAACTGGAAGAGTATTAATATAATATTCATAATAATATTCATAGAGGTACTGAATACCACATAATTAGATCAGCCTAAAATTGAATATTGTTTGCTCCAGAGAATGTTATGCAAATAATTCATTCAAAGTTCATTATGAAGAATTTTTATATTCCTATGCACCTGTAAGTCTAATCTTTAAAGCAGTTTGTTCAGGGGTAGAATATTAATGTAGTAGAGTTACCAAATTTAATAATTAAATAACAGTGGATATACTGAGGTCTGGGTACTTACCCAAAGAATCTCAATATCTCTTTCTCTCTCTCTCTCTCTCCCTCTCTCTCTCTCTCTCTCTCTCTCTCTCTCTGTGTGTGTGTGTGTCTCCTCTACCATCCCTTTCTCCTTCCCTCTCTTCCTCCATTCCTCTCTCCCAAATATTTTATCATTAGTTAAGGATAGGGACTTCAGTCTGTTTATCAAGACAGTATCACAGATGAGCATTTTGTTCTACCAAGTCAGGGTCTAGTGCTTAAAAGACAGACTTTGAGGACACAGTCTTTTTACCACATGTAGTGCATTCTCATTCCTGCAAATATTAGTGTCAAGGTGTTCACAAAACAGCACAACTACATATACGCTTTTGGACAATTGAAGGAATTTTTTTAAAATATTTATTTATTTATTTATTATGTATACAATATTCTGTCAGTGTGTATGCCTGAAGGCTAGAAGAGAGCACCAGACCTCATTACAGATGGTTATCAGCGACTATGTGGTTGCTGGGAATTGAACTCAGGACCTTTGGAAGAGCAGGCAGTGCTCTTAACCGCTGAGCCATCTCTCCAGCCCCATTTGAAGGAATTTTTAAGTACATTGTATAACTAGACCATAAAATCTAAGGGAATTATGTCTTTATAGTTAAATATGTCAAAGACCTAACACAGTAAGAATTGAAACTAGGGGTTTAGCGAGACGATGACTCAGTGGTTAAGAGTGCTTACTGCACGTTCTTTATATGTCCCGTTTGCTAGTCTGCTGTCTGATGTGTAACAGCAATGATTTTTCCCCATTCTGTAGGATGTATTTTCTCTATGGTGATTATTTTTTGCTGTGTAAAAGATTCTTAATCTTATGTAATTAAAATTGTTCTTGAGATTATTTCCGGTACAATGGAACCTTGTTCAAAAAAAAATCCTTGTTTATGCCTATATCTTATATTCTTTTTCTTATTTTTTTTTTTTGATTTTTCGAGACAGGGTTTCTCCGTAGCTTTTGGTTCCTGTCCTGGAACTAGCTCTTGTAGACCAGGCTGGCCTCGAACTCACAGAGATCCGCCTGCCTCTGCCCCCCGAGTGCTGGGATTAAAGGCGTGCGCCACCACCGCCCGGCTTTTTCTTATATTTTTATCTACAGGTTTCAGTGTTTGAGAACTGTCTTTTATCCATTTCCAATTGCTTTTGTGATGATATATTATTATGAAAAATCCCTTATGTTCAAACAGTCTAGAAGACTTAATAATATACCTTGAAGTCACTTAAGACTTAAGAATGCTGTCTTTTTTATCTCAGTCTGTGCATTTAACCTGTCTTTAATAGAACAAAATAACAACCAACCTGAGTTGCTTTGGATTTTCCATATAATCAATTTTTACAACTTAAACTAATAATTAAATTATATAGTCTTCCATGTCCCTGACCTGGAACTCAGTGTGTGTGTGTGTGTGTGTGTGTGTGTGTGTGTGTGTGTGTGCTTGATATGGAAGTCATCTGTTGAAAACAAGAATAGTTTGAAAACAATCTCATGAAGGAAATATCCGTCCTAAGTGCTGGAAGCAGCATGCAGATACTGTCCGATGCATTTTCTCATTTGTTATCTGCGTTAGTTAGAGCCAGTAAAGTTTCAACGCTTTGTGAACTCTGTTCATGATTCTTTTAAAAAATTAATCCACATTTATTCCCTATGTAACTTACACTTTCTTTGCTACTCAGTAATTGCATAGCAAAAAGACATTTCTTAGTGCAGACCCCGCTCCCAAACACACAAGAACAAACAGATTCACAAGACAGCTTTCAGGCAGGCAAAGATACAGACACACCACAGACGAATTAGATGAGAGAGCAGAAGACTCAGGGAAAGAGAGTTAAAATTTTCAAATCTGCTTGCTTTGGGTAAACCAGTCCCAAGAGGATGTGCTTTTTACTTTTTTTCCTTAGCGAGACACTAATAATTTTTTGATACTCTGAGATTATTACTAATGTGTTTAGTCGGCACAGATTTTTATGCAAGCTGATATAATCTTTGATTTTTCTGCATGAGGAAATCCATTTTGCCAAGTGTTGTACATAGCAGAGACATGAACAAATATCTGTTTACACCAGGTAGGAAGTCGACAACAGACTGCAGGTATGATACCACCTGGTCCAACTTAGTGCGTCAGTGAACTGATTGATATTGCTTGAAGGAGTCCTGATTAAAGCTTCCTCAAAAGTGCAGCCTTCACCATCTCTCCCACGGCCATCCCTTCCCCTCTGTAACAGACTGTATTCTCCGAATCCTCAGTAAATCCTTCCTCATTAGACAGGACAGTCAGAAAGTTAGGTAGTAAATAGGGCTTATATGAAACTTTTATGTATTTTATGTGAAAAATGAATGCCATACAAAGCAGTATTTTTCTCTTAACCACTACTTCTACATTTATATCCATTTAGAATATACATATTTATATATAATTATGTGTGTATATTAAGAAAGTGAAAATTTATACTAACACCTCAAAAAAAAATTTTTAGAACATGTACAGAGGACATAAGTTCAGTTCCTGCTCCCCATCTCAGGCAGCTCACATCCACTTGTGATTCTAGTCTTGGGAGTTTAATGCCCTTTGGGCTCCTTCGGTGCCAGGCAGGAATGTGATGAGTGTGGAATTACACAGGTACACATTTGTACACATAAAATAAAATAAAAAATAAACGCATTTAACAAGTATTGAAACTAAACTACTACATGAAAATATGGGAGAAATTCTATGACATTAGATTTAACGAAGACTTTCTGATATGACCACAAAAACAGCAGAAAACAAAGGAGGCTATAGACTTAAACACTTATCCACGAGGCAGTCAGGGAGTACAAAGACGACCCATGCAATAGGAGAAATTTTTCCAAACCATGTTTTGACTGAAGAGTTTGTGAATCCCAAAACAGGTGAATATTTAGTGATAGGGCAACAGTTCTTTTTCTGTAGCTGATGTGGTCGGTTTGTGTTAACTGCTGTGTTCATGTGTAGCTGTGAGAAAAGCATATTAATAATGGAGGTCCAAAAGGTTTTGCTTTTACATCTTAGGAATGGCCCCTGTGAGTACTGTTTGTACCTTAGGGAATATTGGGTAAAATCTTAGCAGATTACCTATATTTTCTAGTTTAGCAATAACGTTTGCATTGGTATACTCAAAGTCAGGCCTTTCTCAAGTAGAAATTTTGAGTTCGGTTTAGGAATATATTTTCTACAACTTCCCCCCACCCCCAACCATTTGTGTTCTCCTAAGTTTCTGTGAATTGTGATCTCTTTCATTTTACTATATTTGATTCTACAGGTTTTATTTTAGGGACATTCTCTCTGTCAGGATGTATGACACAGACTTTCTAAAATACTCTTATGCTTTCCTAAAAAAATTATTTAGTATACACTCAGAAAGTGTCTCTGCTATGGTCTGCCAACTGTATCATACCCAAGCGGAGGTGCAGAGTATTGCAAACGCTGGTGGTGGTGGTGGGGGGGGGGGGATTAGAAAGAACACAGGAGATAGCATCTGTTTTGTAACAGTTCTTTTCCTTTCTGAAAGTGGACCGGGAAAGAAAACTTCTTTTTATCATTATGCTCATAGGACTTCAGTAATAACTGACATTATGTTTTATTTCTACCTTTTTATGAAATGTTATCTTTTTAGTGTGTGTGCGCATGCAAGTACATGTATGTAAGTGCAAGTATACTATACATGTGTGTTGTCGCATACATAGAAGACTGAGGGCAATTTCAGGTATAATCCTCAGGAACATATCCACCTCTTAAGACAGGTCTCTCACTGGAACATGGTGGTTGACAATTAGGCTAGGCTAATCAGCCAGTGGGCCCCCAAACCCATCTGTCTCTGCCTCCCCAATGCTGGGATTACAAGTATGTGTCACCACCCCTGGCATTTTTACATGAGGTTTGAAGATTGAACTTGGGTCCTCATGTTGGCAAGGCGGTCACTTTACTGACTGCTATTTCCCTACCCCTGTTTCAGGGACTTTGAACATTGCTTGTTTTTTCTGCACTTTAATAGTTTCAGCATTATTGCCTTGCATGGTGACTTGGCCTGAAGCTGACTAAATGTGGCCTATAATGAAATTAAACACATTGTTCTCTGGGACCATTTTTGTTCTGTTTTACAAAAAGGAGCAATGACATAATCTTTCTGTTTTATTCTACCTTTTTTGTTTGTTTGTTTCAGGTGATCCATGTTAGTGAAAATACAGTTTTATAGAGTGGTGTTTAACCAGAGCCATGACTTTTCAGTGATATGTTACAGAAACAGCCACTTTAAATCTTGTAAAATTTATCTTATTTTAAAGACCCTCTATAAGGACAGAAGCTCTGTTTGTTTTCAGTCCCCATGAAATCACAGATACTCAAAAACAAAACAAAAAAAAATGTTGCATTACTTTTTTAACAAAAGTAATTCCTGCAGCAAGGAAACGTGATTTTTAGTTCAGCTTTTCTAACTAGCAATACACAGTTATGTGGCTATGTACCCACCGTTTGAAATGGTTTTGACTGTTTAAGTAAATTTATCATTATCAAAATGGCATTTGATCCCTTCTCTAAGTTCTTCATTCTCAAATTTGTGCCTCTGGCATTACCTTTCTGTTCTGGCGATTTCTAAGCAATGGATTGGGAACAGTTGGATTATTGAGTCTGTGGTATACAAATGGAGCCTGTAGGAGGTAAATGCTCTAATAGCATAGTCTTTCTAGTTGAGTCTTTGCTTTTTCAATACTTTCCTCCCTCTTTATTTTACTATTTCTAATTGAGATCTTTATTCCACAGTCATAATACCAAGACAACCACCTGGTTGGATCCTCGTCTCTGCAAGAAAGCCAAAGCCCCCGAAGACTGTGAAGATGGAGGTAGAGATTCAGAAGCCTTTTATACTAGGCTTATTCTCTTAATCCTTCCTTACTTTTCTTGCTTAGATAATGAGTTTTCCAATACCCTAAGCAAAAATAGTAATATTCATAAGCAGTTGATTGTAATCTTAATTACCTGGTGGTAGTAATTATGTTATATAAGCTTATAAGAATTTTTCACGTTCTTTAAAAAGAAAAAATGTCTCTGCTGCTTTTTTAATGTATGTCCTAAAGTTGAAGTTTTAAAATTATATTCAGTAAATTAGGTAGAGCTTCATTATGTCTAATGCAGAGCATAGGCCATGTATCTAAAGACTTCCTGTAAGATATAGTAATCCAGACAGTTGTAGGACAAATACGATCAGTGTAAGAAAACAGATCATTGTAGCCAAAAGAAAAGTTTGCTACAAAATAGAAATAGTGGGATATATCTCTAGTCACTTGATTTACAATTAATTTGCCAAGAATCAATTTTCTGAGAAGAAAGTATCTTCAACAAATGTTACTGGAACAAGTTGGCATTTTGTGTATAAGGCCCTGGTTTCCACTGCTAGTATTACAGAATATATAAATAAAACAGAGCTTACTGAAAAGCAAACTTCACCTATATCTCATTTCTTACACAAAAATTAATTTTTAATAAATAAAATAATAAGATAAATAAAAAACCTAGTCATAAAGCTAAACCATAAAACTTTTAGAAGAAAATATAGAATGTATTCATAAAGTGAAGATTGGTAGTTTCTATACAAACTACAAAAAGACTAGAAGAAATTGTTGTTTTGCACTTAATTTTAAATTTTTAAATGTTCATTAAAAGACATCACTAAGAAAATAAATCAGGCCAAGCCTGGTATCACAGTTTTATAATTCTAGCTACTTATGAAGCTGGGGCAGAAGGATTTCAGATTTAAGACCAATCTCGACAACTTAGTGTCTAAAAATTTGAAAATGTATTTAAAGGAGCTAGTGCTATAAGTCAGTGGTAGAGCTCTTATGGAACCGTGGTAAAGGGAGATAAGAAAATTAATAGATCAAGTCTCAGATTTTGCAGTGTCTAACAGAGCAATTCTGGTAAAGATCTATAAAGAACTGTTTGAGGATTTTAAAAAAGGTTTCTGTGAATGAGTGGTTTCTTTTTTTTCTTGAATGTCTTGTGTACCACTTGCGTCCATTGCCTATTCAGGCCAGAAAAGGGGAGCCGATATCGCTGGGACTAGAGTTAGAGAAGGTCACCATGTAGGTCCTGGAAACTGAACCAGCGTCCTTTGCAAGAGCAGCAAATGCTCTTGACAGCTGAGCCACTGTTCCATCTCCTATAAAATTTATAACTCAATGATTTTAAAAATGGACACCATATTTAAATAATCATTTACCAAAGAAGGCACACAAATGATCAAAATATACATGAAAAAGTTGCTGAAAACAGTTTGAGTGGTTAACACACTGGAATGACTGCAAGAATAAAAAAGATAACTAGAGAAACAGTAGCTCTTCCTTATTGATGTACAGAATGTAAATGGTACAGCCATTTTGAAAACCATTTTGCCAGTTTCTTAAAGGTTAAATTTGTCCACCATATGATTTTCCAATTCTGTTTCTCTGTATCTACCCAGGAAGAATGAAAAGTGTTTATGTGTATATGTGTGTGTGCATACTCAAAAGCTTATAGGTAAGAATTTATAGTTAACACTATCAATAAATACACCTAAAGTGGAAACAACTATTTGCATAATGAGTATGTAAAATGTAATATAACTCTACATTTAACTAATATTTAGCAATTAAACTAAATAATATATATTTATATATGAAATGCAATTATACTGTCCGAAGTAAAAAAAGATAAGATGCAAAAGACCAGACTGTACTATTCTCTATATAAGAAAGTAATGAAATCTAAGGAAACAGAAAAGGTTAGGAGTTGTCTCAGGAAGAAGATGGGAATAGAGATTATTTGTGAATTTCCTAAAAGTGATAGAAATACTGAGTTAGTGACTATAAAAATGAATAAGGTAGTAAAAAAATCATTGTAATTTTGTCAATTGTCAATTTCCAATTGACATCTGCTTTCAAGGAAAATTTTTTTTTTCTCTAGTGGAGTCTGACTTGGCATATTAATCTATACCCAGCAGTAGATGGCCAACACAAAGCACAACTCAATGGTATTTGTGTAGATATTTTGTCTTATATTGCTTGTTTGGGCATTTTTTGGTCATTATTGGTCTTTTGATTATGTAATGGTTTCTAATTTTATGTTTTTATGAATTTTCTTTTTGAATGTTAGTGTCTTTGTGTTTCTTATAGTTTTTTCCTTTTATAGAAAATTGAATTTTTTTCTCATGTAGTATATCCTGTTTACAGTCCCCCCTTTTATTTCTATCAGTACATCCCTTTTCTCCAGATCCTTCCACCTCTCTGTTTCTCATTAGAAAACAAACAGGTTTCTAAAGGATAATAACAAAATTAATTAAAATAAAATGTAATAAAATAAAACTAACACATTAAAATTAGTCAAAAGCAAACAGAAGGAAAGGAACCCAGAGAAGACACAAGAAGCAGAAGCTCTTGTTTGTACACCCACGAATCCCATAAAAACACTTCATCCCCTTTGGCTCTTACATTCTTCTGTCCCCAACCTGTCTCGAAATTTCTCCGTAGCTTTTGGTACTGTCCTGGAACTAGCTCTTGTAGACCCGGCTGGCCTCTAACTCACAGAGATCCGCCTACCTCTGCCTCCGAGTGCTGGGATTAAAGGCGTGCGCCACCACCGCCAGGCTTTTCTTATGTTTTCTTTGGTGTGTTTACATCTTTAGGTTGGAATTTTTCTTCTATCACTTTCTGTAGGGCTGAAATTATAGATAAAGACTGCTAAATTTGGTTTTTCATGAAATGTCTTTATTTTCTTCATCTATTGTGAGTGAATGTTTTGCTGAGTATAGTTGTTGAGCCTGGCATCTCTGGCCTCAGAGTCTGTAGAACATCTGTCCAGGCTCTTTTAGCTTCCATTGAGAAGTCGGGTGTTAATCTAATAGGTCTGCCTTTATATATTACTTGGTCTTTCCCTCTTGCAGCTTTTAATATTCTTTCTTTGTTCTGTACACTTAGTGTTTTATTATTAAGTGTAGAGGGGAATTTCTTTTCTGCTCTAATCTATTTGGTGTTCTATATGCTTCCTGTGCCTTGGTAGACATTTCCTTCTTTAGGTTAGGGAAATTTACTTCTATGATTTTGTTGAAAATATTTCCTGGCTTTCTTCATTTTCCTCTATTCCTGTTATTCTTTGCTTTGGTCTTTTTATAGTGTCCCAGATTTCCTGGATGCTTTGTGCCAGGAGTTTTTTTAGATTTAACTTTTTATTTGACTGAGATGTTCATTTCTTCTACTACGTCTTTAATGCTTAAGATTCTTTCTTCCATCGTATTCTGTGGTGAGACTTGCTTCTGAAGTTCATGTTTGAGTTCCTAAATCTTTCATTCTACAATTACCTCAGTTTGAGTTTCCTATGTTGGCTCTGTTCCCACTTCCTTTTAATGTTTGTATTTTTATAGATTTCCTTAAAGGATTTATTCATTTCCTCTTAAGGTTCTCAGTCATATTTATAAAGGCTATCATATTGTCTTTGTCTTGTGCTTCAGCTATATTACAATGCTTGGGGCCTACTGTGCTAGAGTTACTGGGCTCTAGTGGAGATACATTGTCCTGACTGTTACTGATTTTGTTTTTATCTGACATTTGGGCACCCAGGTTTGGGAAGGTAATTCCCAATCCTGATAATATCATCTTGTCTTTGTCAGTTGAATGTTTGTTCCTTGGTTCTTAGGAGAATGTGATGACTATTTTATTGCCTGGTAGGGAATTATTTTGGCATCCAGATAGGTGTGGCTACTAGGGGTTCTGGGTAATTTGTCTTTCTAGATGTCGTGAGCTGATACTTAGGAATAGGGATAAACTATGAGGCAAGGGGATGAGGGACCCCACAATAGCTTGTAACTATTTCCAGGGAATTCAACACCCTCTTCTGGATTCTGTAGGCACCAGCTTACACACACAAACGATAAAATATTAATTAATTAGAGAGAAAACAGGGGAGAAGGCTGGGCTTGGTGGCACATGCTTATAATTCCAGCACTTGGGAGGTGGAAGGCAAAGGAGAAGGCAGGTGAGATGAATGGAAATAATTCTGTTCCCTCCTGTTGTTTGAGTTCCAAGAATCAATCTCAGGTGGTCAGGCTTGGTGGTAGGCACCCTTGCTCAGCCCCTGTATTTTCTTTATAAATTTTTTTTGTATTTTATCTTCTTTGTCTATAAGGCTTTCATAGTAAGTCCTTTGTGATGTTGAAGTAAGCCATTGTATAGATAAACTACAACATGTAATACTTTAAAAACTGACTTTTCAGATTGGGCATATTCATTAGTCTTTGTCTAGCTTGTTGATTTGTTGTCTTTCTTACTCCCTAATTCAATTTCTGCTCAATTCTCTGTATTTTCTGTTTGGTGAGAGGTTTTTATTCCTCTCACTCTATTGACTGACCCACTTAATCTTTAGTATTTTGCCCTTCTTTGTGAACTAGATTTCTGTGTTTCCTATTGCTTTTGAACCTATTTTTAGTTGTCTCATTGGCATGTCAAATGCACATATTTAAAGTAAATTTGACATCTTTGGCTTCTTTATTTCATAGACTCCATTTTTCTTGCACATTAGGCCAGGGCTAGCAGTTTTTACCTCTTCTTGTGCCCTAGGAAGCTCTCGTTTCTTGGAGGTTGGTTGTTTTTGTTTTCATTTTCTTTTGTTATTTTTTTTTTATTTTGTCAATGTATTTGTCAAAATTATCAATGTATTGAAAACCTGAAAAAAATTTCCTGTAAACACATATATGTGTGCCAGTGAGGTTTTAGAAATAATGTGTTGCTTTGTAGCCTAGGCATGTTTCAGACCTCAGTAGCCACTGTGCCACTCCCCTGTACTCTAGGATTAAAGGCTTTTGTTTATAACCTCCTCTCTTCTACTCTTCTGACGCATCCTAACACCAGTAGTCTCCAAGATGTTAGCACACTGAAACTTGTTTTCATAGCATTCTTGAAAGTAAAAATATTTATATAAAATAAACTTCACTATTTTGAGTACCATTTTGTTAATGGCACTCTTACTCATTCCATTATCGAAATTGTCACATACATTATCTAGAACATGTCGACCATGACACCATTCCAGGTCACTGAAGTCTTGCAGTTTATTTCTGCCCATTTGAACTTGTGATATGTAGCTTTTAAAGCAACCCACACACAATGGAATGTTGCTTTAAGAGAGTTAAGCAGAAGTACTGCTGATTGAAGATAATACAAACATCTGTGCCCAAGCTAATAATACAATAAGTAAATAGAAGTTGAGCTGGCATTCTCAGATACCTCATATGAGGTGTTTTCAGGGGTATTAAAGTACTCACAATTATGTGGTCTTCTTGTTTTTAAACATCTGGTTTTACATATGCTTTATTAAATACACATTAAATATGTGTGTACTGGACCAAAGCAAGATCAAAAACCAATTGGACAAACTCCAAACTCTGAATTTGCATGTCTGATGTCAAAATGTTCTTCAGATCTCCAACGCCATTCAGGTTTGTTGACTGTAACATACTTATTCTCTTGGGCTGGTTCCACTCCCTGTTAGCAGCTCTCATGGGCAGGTATCCCATGACTCTGGCATCTCTAACATCTTGGGTTCTCCAGTGCAATTCAGGATTCAACTTCACAGCTTCACGTAATGGCCTCTCTACTAGGCCTCCATTCAACGACACCATGATACATGCCTGGCCTCCATGGCTTCATTCCTTAACTCTTAAACCAGAACCTCATGGCCGAAGCTGCTAAGTTCTGCTGCTTGCTGGGGCTGGAAGATGGTCCCTTAGTTCAAATAATTTTCACCAGCTTTCTGTCTTTTACTGCCTAAGCTTGGTTGTCCTGAAATTTGCTCTGTAGACCAGACTGGCCTGAAACTCAGAGATCCACCAGCCTTTGCCTTCTGAGTAAAGAAATGGAAGACCTGCCCCACCACACTGACTCTGAGCTCTTCTTTAGTTCCTTTTCACAAGTTGGAAATTTAACTGGGTGGGATCTTGCTATGAGGCCACCACTTCCTGTATTCCATTTCTTAATTCATTTATTTCCTTGAACACAAGATTTAGCTCCATTCCATTTACTAGTGCTCTTTTTCTCCTCAAAATGTACATTTTGTAATTTACTCCACTCAGCTTGCTCCTTTTCATTGTAAGTCATTATAAGCAGGGACACTAGCGACCACACAACAGAGTCTAGACTAGGCTGTTCTGAGATCTCTTCCATCAGCAGGATTAGTCTAAAACTCCTCACTTAAGCCCCAGGCAGACTCTTTGGACAGGGGCAAAAGGCAGCTACTTTTTGTCGCAAGATCTCTAGGCAACATGCTAAAATTCTTCTCTGTGACCTCAAGACAGGTTTCAAACAAGGCCAACGCACTCTAACAAAGCCATACCTTCTAATGGTGCCACTCCCCTATTAAATTATGGGGCCAGTACATTCAGACTGCCACAGAGGGGGAAAGTTCCCAGACTAGAGGAGGCAGGGAGAGAAGCTGTGATGTCTTTTAGATTAATTTGATGACTCTCACAAACAGTATGTTTTTTTTTAATTCTGTAATGTTCTGTAGAAGGAGATAAAGAGTTGTCTTCATCTACTAGTTTAGAGTCACAATAAAACTAAATACAAACTAGAGACATGAGGTCAGATGTGGACTAGCCAGTGAGTATGGAGTCCTGCATCTATATGGATGCTCTCTGTTTTACTTCTGTAGGAAGCAGCATTAAGCACCTGTACTCTCTCCCCTGAGGCAGGCAAGGTAGAGGACAGACTAGAATGTTTCTCAACAAGCAGGTGCATCTGAAACAGGAGTTCCTAGAGTCTCGGCCGTATTGAGTGTATTCTGTAAAGCTCACTACTCAGGAAAGATACTTTTTACTTTGTGGAAGGAACTGAGGGGCTCAAAGAAATAGAAAATGTTTCTTTCATGCTTCTCTATGGAATTTGAGAAATTCAGACTATTTCTTTGCACAGTATAATTATTTATAGTGTCCTCTTTTACTCTCAAAAGTAGACATATGGGTCACCCAATGGCTCAGCAGGTAAAGATGACTTGCTGCCAAGTCTGACTACTGCTTTCATTTCCCAATCCATATGGTAAAAGGAGAGAACTAGCTGCTAAAAGTTGTGCTCTAACCTCTACATGGGCACTGTGGTATGTGTTCACACAGATACACATAAACAAACAAACCAAGGAGGTTCATGAATATTCCAAGAATAGTTAAACACCTTCAGTAGAAGGGTTACAGCTAGATATGCATTCCAGTATTGCCTGCATAATCTGGTGGGGAGGTCCTGATTTTGAACCCTTGAGTCTCTATCTTTTATGCTCAGCAACTTTTACCACTTTCTCTGTGTACTTTGTCTCCCTTCACAGGAAGGAGTAGCCCTGTGATTGACTGTTTTCACTAAAGATTAGATCAGGGAGAGAGAGAGAGAGAGAGGAAGAGGGTGTATGTGTATATATATATATATGAATATATATCTTCTTGATCATGCTTTATATAGAGTATATGTTAAAAGATAATATCTTGAACGTAGGAGTGTATAATATAAGATACTGTTTGCCATCCACTGATCATTTCAGATCTTCTAGGCAAACCTCACCAATTCTAAAATGTATCCTTTCTTTCCCATTCTTCTGAAATTTGAACCCAGCTATGTCTCCACACTATCTGATGATTCAACAGATGAATATATTTATCTTCCATTCAAATAAAATAATTAGTATTTTGGCTTAAGTAATTATCTTAGAAAATACAACATCAGGATTCTGTTCTGCTCTCAACCCACCCATTTCTTATATGATGAAAGAACAATTAAGAGTAAATTTTTGCCAAAGTCATCTTATAAATATATTGAATGTTGAATCATTTTGGAGCTTAGAGAGTGATAATAGAAAATTACCAGCTGAATAGGCCTCCCTCATGAAAAAGCAGTTGTAATTCATACATTTAAATAAGAAAAAATTCATTTTGAAAGAGAGAAAAGGGAAAGGATAAATTCATGGGCATTAGAACCATCCAGCTGCGTAATATGCCAAAATTAGTTTTGCTTTTTTGAGTCAGCTGTTTTTGGGGGGAATGCTTCTGTTTCTAACAAAGGAAAAGATAGTGAGGTTAGTTAGGTCTTTCCCATTCCCCAAATATATTTCTCTTGCCTTTGACCCTAGATCTTTTATACAGTTCTTATACTATCTTTTTTACAAATTTTTCTTTTTCTTTTTTGGTTATCTCTTGTTAAGGATTCTACTTCTATTTTTAAAATTATAGTGATTGTAATAGTCTTGCATTTAGCACCCACCCCTAACCCTGCCTTTTCAACAAACTGCTTCCCTCCTCAACAGGGTTTTTCTGTGTATATCTCTGGCGGTCTTGGAGCTCATTCTGTAGACAAGGCTGGCCTCAAACTTGGAGATCCAACTGCCTCTGCCTCCCAAGAGCTGGAATTAAAGTTATGTGTCACCACTATCTGGCTCTTTTTTCCTTTTTTGAGGCAAGGTCTCACTATGTAGCTCTGGCTGGCCTGTAACTAACTCTCTGTGTAGATCAGGCTGGCTTCAGGCTAACAACGATCTACTTACATTTACCTCCCAAGTGCTTTGATTAATGGCATGTGCCACTATGCCCAGCCTAGAACTGCTTTTCTTAAAATTACCAACAACCTGATTGTCTGTCTTGATAGCTTCTGACAGCTCTTCCTCACTGCTTCACACAGCTTTATTTGTGCTGGTCATGCCCTCTGTCTTTGACCCTTTCCCATAGACCGTAATTTATCATTCCAGTTTCTACTATGTCAGTGTTTCTCAGACTGTTTATCTTTCACCTCTCTCTGTTCACAGTTTCAGCAGTCTTACCATTGCCATGGCTGTTCCCATGGTGTCTACCAAATGTCTATCTTCCTATGCTTATCTGTTAAATCTAGGTCCGTATTGCCAGAAGCTTCATAGATACCTCTATCAGGATGTGTTCAGACTACATATATGGAATGCCTTTCCTTCTTGCCTTTAACAAATGATAATCCTCTCTTTTGTTTGAGTAAAAAACTGGTTTTTCTAAGCTTTTCCCTCACTCTCCCCTTTTTGTTGCAGTTAAGTACTAAGTTCTAGTATTGTAGCTTTTAAAAACGTAACCATTTCTTAAGTGTCTACTTGTGCTGGACACAGTATTAAGGCTTTTTAAATGCTTCTTCTGTCTCCTAAGTTCTTCTAAATCTTAATTTTATATTTTTAGTTCCTGTAACAGTTTTTCATATTAGTTATTAGTAAGTACTTGATAATGTGTTGTAGTAATTAATCTTTGTTATCAAAGATTATAAAAATCGGTTGAATTTGACTTGCGTACTTCTGTGAGGATTGCTTTCAGAAAGGTTATCTGCAGAGGGAAGATCTCCTAGAATATGGATAGCATCATCTATTGGGTAGGAATCCGAGACTGAATAAAAAGGAGAAAGTGAGCTGAACCTCTGGTTCCTGACTGTCACATTCCTGCTCCATGCCTTCCCCACGATCATGGCCTATGCCCTTAAATTGTGAGCCTAAACAAACTCTTCCTTCCGTAAGTTGCTTCATTAGGTATTTTGTCACAGCAACAAGGTATTACACGTTCATCATTTTTATGCCAGGAGAACTAGAAACTGAGGAAATCACCGTGGCCTCCTCTCCCACTCTCTTCTCCTCTGATCTCTATAGTAATTTCGATCCTACCCCTCTGACTTCCTTATCTCTAACATGCCCCTTCTCCTCGCTCCTACTACCAGTGCCTTACTTCCAGCCTTCATAATTTATTGCCTAGTCTATTCATGGTTTTATTTGCTTTTATATCACTCCATTCTGTCTGTTTCTTCCTGTTACTGATGGCCGATAATCTCATACAAATATAAATTTAATCATGTCATAGTCCTGCTTAATCACTCTTATTATAATCAAAATAAAGATCACAAGCCTGGATGGTGGCTAAGTTGGTGGGAATTCGTGTTGTGCAATAAAGATGACCTGAACATGAATTTCTAACATCCATATACAAGACAGGCATAGCTATGTGTCCCTGTCACCCTGTCCTTGTAGGTCAGAGACTGATGGATCCCTGGGTGCTCCCTGGCTAACATGCCTACTTGAAATGATGAGCTTTATTCAGTGAGAGACCTTGTCTCAAAAGCTAAGGTAAAAGGCCAGTGAGATAGCTTAGCTATCTCGTCTGACCACTTGAGTTCAATTCCCATCACCCACATGGTAGATGGATAGAACCATTTCCTGAAAGTTGTCTTTTGACCATCACACATATTCCTTAGCATGTGTGTACATGGCACACACTCATGTACACATACCACACACACACACACCCCCCACACACACACACAAATAAATGCGATTGAAAAATAAGGGGGGGGCATAGAGAAAAATACCTAATGTCCTTTGTCCTCCACACTCATATGAACAATGCATGTAATTTCTTACTATGGCACACTTGGATTCTTGTAATTGGCACTTACAAGACTCATCTATCTCTCTTTGCATATAACTTTTCCTCTGTTCTGCCAAATTATCTGTGATTAACAAAAAGACAAGGCATTTTTTGGTCTACATTTTATTTTATTTAGCAAAGGAAATATTAAGTTAAAATGTACTACAAAGATATATAAATTAGACCTAAGAATAAGATACATCTTGCGCTTATTTCTATGTGAAGGTGATCTGGCATTAGATTCCCAGGAACTAGAGCTACAGGCAGTAGAGAGCTAAGAATGAATGGATCTGAAGTTCTTAACCTGAGTTACTTAACCTCTCAGCCCCTTCAGCACCCTAATAACTATTAATTTTATGTCTTGTGTTCAGATAACATTTTTACTTTAATGTTATTTTTTCATAAGTTAGCTTTTGTGTGTGTGTGTGTGTGTGTGTGTGTGTGTGTGTGTGTGTGCTTTTTTGTTTGTTTGTTTAAGACAGGCTTCTACTAGATAGCTTCCCCTGGCCTAGAACTCACTATGTAGATCAGGGTGGCCAGAAACTTCAGAAATCCACTTGATTCTGCCTCCTGAGTGCTGGAATTAAAGGCTTGCATCACCACACCCAGCAAAGGTCAACTTTTGTTCTAGTATCCTAATTACCTGCTGAGATAAAGTGGCTATTGAAAAAGCGACTCAAACTAAAACTGTTTTGTTCTCTGAGACGTGACCCTCAGCTTTCTAAATCTCAAGCATTAATTTAATAAAGTAAATTCACTCACTGATTAATTTTGTTCTTTATTTACAGAGCTTCCTTATGGCTGGGAGAAAATAGAGGACCCTCAGTATGGAACATACTATGTTGAGTAAGTTTGTTATTTGAGTTAATAGTTTCCAGAATGTTTTCTTTTTCTGTATAGCCCTGGGGAATACTAAATATGACACCTTATGTTTTTATGACCTGATTTTGTGGTTATTTTAACTAGAAGAAAAGAACCACTTTCTGTGCTGACTTTGAGGTTTCTAGAAGTTAGCTTTGAGTTTCTCAACACAGAACATAAAAGGGGAGGCCAGAGTGGAGGCATATGCCTGTACTCCCAATACTTGAGAGGTGAGGATACAGAGTACTTGAGTTAGCAACACTAGCAATATAGAAAGACCCATTTCTAAGGAAAGAAGAGGAAGGAAGGAGGAACAAGGAGAAGGGTATGACGGGGAAGATTGTAAAAGAAGTAGGAAAATTGTGTGGAGAACTAATGGTTGCTGCATTCTTTAAAGAGGAAGGCAGTACATGGACACTGGGTGACTGAACTCCTGTGGTCTCTTCCATCACTACCAGTGTGTACTTCCAAAAGGCATTAAGGTCATTGTAACATAATAATCTAAAATTTAGAGGTATATAATTAAAGGTGTGTTCTCTTTTAAAGTGTCTAGAGACTGTAGTCTTCTTTCAAGGAGTGAAGCCTGCTTCTAATGCAGCTGTGTAAACAGTTAGGAACAACCACACTGTTGCTGTTAGTGACCACTTTCACTTCTGAGCTTTCCTTCCTTTTATCAGATTGCTTCATTGTTCAGACTACTAAAATTACCTTCTTTCTGGGGGCTACAGAGAGGATTTTAACTTTAGGTGCTGATGCCAGAAACCTCAATATTACCTGGAAATTTAAAGGCATAGAGGTCCTCTGTTTTCTCCTAGCCATAAGGAAGCTCTATAAATAAAGAAAAGAATTAATCAGTGAGTGAATTTATCTTATTAAACTAATGCTTGAGAGTTAGAAAACTGAAGGCTTATTTTTCAGAGAACAAACACAGTTTAAGTTTGAGTGACTTCTTCATTAGCCAAGTGTATCTCAGCAGGTAATTAGGATACAGCTGACATTAGCTGCCTTATTTGCAAAATCAAAATGATACTATTACTAGGAAAAATAGGATGTTAAAGAATATTCTAATTTTGCTGGGTGCTGTTAGATCCCAGCAGATCTCTGTGAGTTTGACACCAGTCTGGTCTACAAAGCAAGTTCCAGGACAACCAGGTTGTTACATAGAGAAACCCTAACTCAGAAAAAAAAAATTTCTATTTTATGATTAATTTTCAATACTAGTTGTTATAAATCAATGCCATTTCCTGGTAGTTATCCCTAAAGTAAGTATCTTTGACTCCCACTGTGGTCTTTAGTATGTAGGTTCTTCCTGCATCTCTGTGGTCAGAGAGATGCTTGAAATGACTTCTTAAAAGCAAGTGTGTATCCCGAGGAAGCAACTTAGTCTTCACTAGGTGTGTAACTTGCCATATCCAATGTTTTGCGTCCTTTGACAAGCTTTACTAATTTTCCTTCTATTGTGTTATCTAATATATTGCTGATAATGATGTAATGTGATATGCAAAGTACTCATCGGCTCTTTTGATATTTTTATTTTCCCTAAGGCATGAGTAGTTGAAGAAAGAAACGATGTCTTTTTATTAGTGTTTTTCAAGTCAAAGGCAGATTTGGAGGCCAACTGAAAGGGGTTTATGCAATGTTTTTTCCCCTTGTACTTAGCCTGTTTAAATTATTCTTGCATCAAATATTATTTGCCAGTGATGCTGCTGAACATTTTTGAGATAATGACTCTCGTTATTACTCATTCCAAGTGAATGTGAATACATGATGAAGAGGTGAAAGTCATTTGTGTGTTATAAAATCTTTAACTGAATGGTCTGGTTCCTCTGAAGCTAAGACCCAATAGTGAAGCAGCCTTAGGGCAAGTACACTCCAAGTACTCGTGGAGGTGTGTAAAACACCTGAGATAGAAGGAACATCAACACCGCGATTATATTCGATCGACTCAGAACAAGCTCGTTTACAGAAGATAATTTATTAGATTAAGAAGAACAGTCTGTACTCAAGATGTACATTATAGAATGTGGCTTGAGTCCCAGATTAACTGGGTCTGAGTTTCAGCTCTAGTAGTCTGCAGCGAGCTGACTGGTGAGATGAAGAGCTGTTACTTGAATGGCTATTCTTTGGCTCTCTTAGTTATCAGACCAGATGGCACCGTGATTGCTTTTGGCAGGAATCTTGCAGTAGTAACACTAACTTTATGGCAGTTTTTCAGGGTTTTTTTTTTTTGTGTGTGTGTGTGTTGTTATTGTTATAGTTACTTTAAAAGATGAGATTCTGAAATGGATCTTTTTTTTTTAAAGTTCTAAAATTTAATAGCAGGTCTTCTATAGAAATACTTAATTTTGAAAATGGGGGAGGGGTTTGCCACAACATGCTTAAGTGGTTACATGGGAGATCATTCTTTCCTTCCACGATGTCATTCCTAGGAATCAGTGGCAAGTATCAATAGTCTCTTCTCACACTTAGGAAGTTCTTTGCTTAGAGGGTGTCCTTACTCCATGGCTAGACAAATAAATCTATTCATCTTAATAAGTGCTTATAAATAACAAAGTGAACAACCCTTCACCAGCTGCAGCACTTGGGAGAACAGGCCATTTGCCTGGGCAGCATAGTACAGTTGACCCTGTAGACGGGGTGAAGGAGAGACAGCTCTGAGGGCATGAGATGGACATGGCTAGTGCCACCTCCCTCATCTGCAGAGTGATGGTGGGAGTGAGGAGAGGTGCCCTCCCCCACAACCCTTACCACCTGTGGTAGGCAAGGAAGCTGAACCTGCCACTTACCAGGTATATACTCAAGAAAGTGGGTCCTGCATCTCTCCTGGGCAGCACAGCAGAGCTGACCCTATTGACAGGGGTCCAGATGAACAGGCCCAAGAACATGAAGTGGGAGTCTGGCTCTGTCCCTCAGCATGGACAGAGTAGAGATAACCCTCTGCCTGTGGTGAGTGGGAGAGCTGGCTCTGGGGTCATAAGAGCAGGAGAGCTATCCTTGCCCCTCACCAGCTACAGCACTTGAGAGAGTGGCCCCTACACCTCCCCTGGGCAACACAGTAGAGCTGGCCCTGATGGTCCAGGGGTGGAAGAGCCAACCCCAGCTATGTGAAAGCAGAACTGGCCCTGCCCCTTGCTCGTTGCTACAAGGGATGAGTCAGGGCAGTACAAGAGAGCTCACCCTGGTAGTGAGACCAGAGGGGAGTTGGCAGACTGACCATCCCTGCAACTACCGAGGCCCAGAGCCAGGGTTATTATGAGTTAGCCATTCCGACATCTGCCCCATCTATGATCTATGGGAGCACATAAAGGGGCCAGTCCTGCGGTCCCAAAGCTGCAGGATCTCCACAACACAGGGCAACAACAGGATATCCAAGAGAAGTCCCAGTGAGGGCCCAGAATCCATCCAAAACCAGACCTTGAACCAGACCAATGACTATTTGCAGTGAACACTTGCATCAAAGATAAATGGACAGAAGGGTTTGCTACGTGACTCATTGTGTCACACTGCAGCTTGTTTAGGGGGTTACAAAGGGACAGAGAAATGAATGGGATCGAGATTCATGATGTGAAAGACACAAACATAAAAAGAAAGTTTAAAAAAAAGCCAAGTGTAATTTCACTGATGTGTTTTATAAGGAGGGTGGCATTTAATAGGCTCTAATGTAGTAGATGCAATTGATACTCCACTAAATTCTTTTATCTAAGAATTTTCAGAAAAAGGATATTATTCATTTTTATGTCTCTACTCTCTTCTTTCACATATCACAAAGTGTAGAAATATAAATCGCTAGTTGTTTTCCTCTAAAGCCATTGCGGCAAAATGAGTCGTTCTTGCTCATGATATAAAAGGCAGCTAGAGTTCATCTCTAAACAGGATTCTTTCTGAGTGTTAATTTTAAGGGTTTTTTTCTTAAGAATGCCAAGATTTTCATTTTCATATGCTGAAAGTTAAGAAACACTAGAGGTAGGCTGTAGAGATGACTCATTAGTTGAAGGCATGTACTGCTTTTCTAGAGGACCCCAGTGGCTCACAACTGCCTGTAAGTCTCGCTCCGTGGGATCCAGTGCTCTGACCTCTAAGGGCACAAACTTGGCACACACCAGACAAATAAAATAAAATTAAATGGTTTTTAAAAGACACTGTAGAAGCCCAAAGGACAAAGAAAACTAACATCCCTTGCTGTAATAGTTACTTATTGTTTCTATTTGTTTTTTCCTTACCTTCACCATTAATAGCACAGGTAACAAAGGAAACACTGCTTCCCTTTTTATATGTATATTGTATGATTAATTGGCCTATATACAGATAATAATAGCTTGAAATTCTCATGGTTTGATGTTTAATTGTTGGTGTTTGGTAATTTCCTTTCTTACTGAAGCAGATTTTTAGTGGAAAACATATTTGACTGAACTGTCTTTGTGTTTTGACATGATAGAATATGTTCAAATGGCTTCTGAATTGGACCTCATCATGGTTTTAAACATCATTTCTAGTTTTTATTCTTTTGTCACAGCTACTTTCTAAAATAACTATCATTCAAGTGACTTGCCAAAATGTCAGTGCTACAATTCTTGTGTAACAAGTAGAAGCTTGTCTTTTTCCTGCTTTCCTACAGAGTTCTAAGCTTTCCAAGAGTCAACTGTGAATGTACTCAGTCACAGTCCCACTAAATTTATGTTACATTTATTTAACTAATTTATTATGTAATTATGAAGAAATTGAAACGTAAAAACAGTGTTGTTCTGTAACAATATTAGTAGAAAGGTAATAAAGTAGTACGGGATAATTTTCTAGAGCAGTGATTCTCAACCTGGAGATTGAACAACCCTTTCCACAGGGGCCACCTATCAGATAACCTGCATATCATGTTTACATTATAATCCACAACAGTGGAAAAAATACAGTTATGAAGTAGCAAAGAAAATAATTTTATGGTTGGGGTCACCACAACATGAGGAACCATACTAAAGGGCTGTAGGATTAGGAAGGCTGAGAACCACTGCTCTAGGGCTTTACACTGTAATATTTTCAGGAGTAGCTTGATAGTTTGATTTATTTTAAAGAAACTTACAGCGTCTTCTGTGTTAAAAATGCCTGACCAGGCACCAGATCTTGTGACTGCCGCAGGAAGAGAACTTGTGCTGCAGTACTGTAAACTGTTGTTGTTTCCATTGCTGGGTTTGTGGAGATGTACTAGCATAAGTCGAGCACCTTTGACCTCTGGTCATCCCCTGGGCCTCCCACCATCTCTTTCAGCCTTTCTGTGCTCCATTTCCTCAGGATACATACTCCTTAACCTTTGTGATGGAATAGAATCATGTTTTTTTGTTTAGGAAAATAAATAGAAATATTTCATCTAAACTTGAACTGTACCTTTCTCTATATTTTACAGTCACCTCAACCAGAAAACTCAGTTTGAAAACCCAGTGGAAGAAGCCAAAAGAAAAAAGCAGATAGGACAGGCTGAAATTCATTCTGCAAAACCAGGTAGAACTTCTTATTTGATGATTGTAATAAGACATGAACTATACATGATGAGCTAATGAAAGTGAATTTGAACTTTTTATTGCTAAACCTTTGAAACTCAACAGAGAAATTTTTGCCTCTATAAAAGATATGAATCATCTTCTTTACAAAATCATGTGAACATTGTGAGAATACTGAGATGTTTGTCATGATTAAATAAAAAATATAAAATTGTGTGAATTTGAGGTTGAGTTTTAAAGATTAGGGTTTTTTGTTTTGTTTTGTGTTTTATTTTTTGAAGCCTGGCTCAGTATTAGCCCCTTTAGTTCATTATAGCTTCTAAGTGAACTACTTAAGTCCGATATACAGATTTAATCTTCAGGATTCTCTACTAACCTTTATTAATCAGTACTAAGTAAATCTACCAGACTATTTCCCTGTGCCATTGGCTGCCTGTAGAGTTACATACCAAGTTACATATGGTTTTAATGCACCTAGTCATACTTTTTTTTTGAAAAGCTACTCAGAAAGTTCTTGTATGTTCCACCCACCTGTCTCCTTCTTTTCTTCCATGTATCATTACAACCAAGTTCTCTGTGTATATTGTAAAGTAAAGTATGATTCACTTCTGTTGTCCGTGAGAAAAATACTCTAGCTACTCTTCGAAAAACATAGGTGCCTTCCTTACGTTTTACATGTAGTTCAGTAAACATTTCCAGTTTGACAGGTATTTTTGAGCACTCTTCGTATGTCTTATGCTTCACTAGTCCCTAGATATTAAAAATGTTTGCAATTAAGTCAATTCTTAACCCCTCAAGAATTTTCTGGTATATCACTGTCATAAGATGTAGTGAGAATTGTCATTTAAAATTGTGGATGAATGCACTGGCTAAAGAGCAGGCTTAAGTCTCATCATGTAACCTTGTTTAAGTTCCCTAAAATCTTTATGCCTGTTTTCTCATCTATGGGATAATAATAGCATTCTCTGGAGATACCTTCCTCATGAAGGTTTCTCAAGACATTGAAGATATCTCAAGAGGAAGGCACTATTATATTAAATGTGTGTGTAATAAATTGCTTATAGTAGTATTTGCTATGTAGCAATCAGTAAATAATATTCTTAATAAATTATTTCATCATTATGCATGGGTATGGAATCACTGTTATCTGATGAGGATACATTCCAAGAACACCAGTAGATGTCTAAAGTAGTGTTTGCATTAAACCTTACATAAACCTTTTCCTGTATATTCCATACCTCTGATAAATTTAATCTTTCAAAGAGATTTATTTTTTTATTTCATGTGTCTGAATGTTTTGCCTCCATGTATGTCTCTACATCACAAACATGCAGTTCCCACAGAGGTCAGAAGAGGGTGTTGGGTCCTCCAGAACTGGAGTTACAGACATTGTGAGCCACCATGTGGATGCTAGGAACCAAACCCAGGTCCTTTTCAAGAGCATCAAGTTCTCTTAACCACTGAGCCATCTCTCTAGTCCCTAACCTTTTCAATTAATGAAAATTCTTTACTTTTTCTCTTTGATATATCCAAATCACCAGCATCACTGCTCTTGAGCCTTGGAACATTTTGTAAGTAAAATAAGGATGACTTGTATATAGGTACCATGCAACCACAGGAGCTGATCTGAAACCAGATGGCTACTAAACAGCTGTCAAGTGGTAATATATACAGCATAGATACTGAATGAAAGGATGATTTGTATACCAGATGAAATAGAGCAAGGTGGCATAAGATTTTTCCACACTTCTCAGATCAGTATGCAGTTTAAAACTAGAGTTAATTTCCATTTAATATTTTCAGAATTCAGCTGTCTGTAAATAACTAAAAGTACAAAACCCAAAACTGAATGGAGGGAGGTTACATTAGTGGAGTGTGGGTAAGGGGAAGTACTACAGAAAGGCGGTGAAGCGGAGAGGAGGTGGTTGCTTTCCTTTTCTGAAGTTGTCAAGAAATTCCATAAAGACGCTATTCGTAAGTACTCCCTTGTGTCCCCCCAACAAGGGTTTAGTTTTTTAACTTAAATTCTAGCTGTTCCATATCTTCAGAGTTTCTGAAATTTCCTATTCTTCAGGCATCTTTTTACTCTTGTTATTTTTACTTTGTTGTGAGGAAGATATATAAATATTTTGAAGATTGACTGTATAGTTTATTTGGTATAACTGTTTTTGTTTTCAAATATGATTCTTATTTTGACCCAGATGTGGAAAGGTCTCACTTTACTCGGGATCCATCCCAACTTAAAGGAGTCCTTGTTCGAGCATCACTGAAAAAGAGCACAATGGGATTCGGTTTTACCATTATTGGTGGAGATAGGCCTGATGAATTCCTGCAAGTGAAAAATGTGCTAAAAGATGGGCCCGCAGCTCAGGATGGGAAAATTGCACCAGGTAACAAGGCTTTCAGAATTACTGGAAGATTCTTAGTACACTATCAAAAATTATTACAAAGGTGTGTGTGTGTGTGTGTGTGTGTGTGTGTGTGTGTGTGTGTGTGTAAAGAGAATAAACTATGCAAATGAAGCTTGAGATCCTTGTATTAAAATAGTTTATCCCTTAATTAAATATATTGCTAGTTTTAAGGTCTGGTTATTTTTTATAATAGGAAATGATTAAACAAAACATATTTTTATTAATGTTTGTTTTTTGTATAATTTTTTTTCTTCCTTTTCTCAAACATTACTATTTTTATAAAGCTACATATATAAAGTTAGGTTGTCTTGTATTTAATTTCATTTTTAATTAGTATTTGTTAGATATTTTCATATGGCTGACATTGCTTCTGAAGACCTTGGTAGAGGTTCAAGACAAATTACAGAATATCATGTAGATTACACACTGTTTTCCAAAGAGTTTAATGTTCACTGGGGTTTATTTCTATTATTTCACATGCTGTTGTAATGTGAACCCACAATTGGATGACTCAGTTGTTACTGTACTTTTTTATGACAAATATTGTTTGTTACTTTTAATTAAGTTATAGAATCTCTCATATACCTTTCAATGAATTGATAGAAACTTTAAAAATTAAAACCTAAAATAACTGAAAGTTATATTTAACTTATTTTTAAAATTAATGAACTATAAAGATCTTAATCTTAATAGGAAGAGTTTTCTTTTTAATTTTCAATTTTAATCTTTCAACATTTGTTCATGAAACATCATATAGCATAGAAAGGTAGGTAGGTAGGTAGATAGATAGATAGATAGATAGATGATAGATAGATACATAGATAGATACATAGATAGACAGACAGACAGACAGATAGATAGATAGACAGATAGATGATAGATGATAGATAGATAGATAGATAGATAGACAGATACATAGGCAGATAGATAGATACATAGATAGATCGATACATAGACAGGCAGATAGATAGATAGATAGATAGATAGATACATAGATACATAGATACATAGATACATAGATTACATAGATACATAGACAGACAGATAGATAGATATCCAAGGTTTCATAGTATAGTTTCTCATTCACCTAAAACTGTTAGCTAATTTGCATTAAAACTCAATACTTCTATGGAGACTTTAGGAACTTTTTGGAGTTCTTCATTTGGAGGAAAAAAGTTAAAGCTTTGTGTCTGATTTATGTATCCTCTTGGATCAGAAACAAATTTCTACAAAATGACATTTTTAAAAACTGTTTTATGTGTATGGGCTTTTGCCTGCATCTGTGTCTGTGTATGACATGAGTACCTGGTGCCTGTAGAAGCCGGAAGAGGTTATCAGATCCCCTGAGAGTGCAGTTACAGATGGCTGTGAGCTGCCATGTGGTCCTCTGGAAAAGCAGCCCCTGCACTTAAGGACTAAGCCATCTTCCCAGCCCCTACAAAGTTGCACTTTCAACACCATGCACCCTGTTCTTTGAAGTCTGGGCACAACAAACTAAAGTATCTTTATTTGGCAGAAACATTTTAAATAATTATATGAAATAAAAGCAAATAGATGAGATAATGAAATTTTATTTTATTTTGCTGTTGGATAGCTAATTTCAGAAGTCAAGGTGGTATTAAAAAATTGCCAACTGTTGAAATTCTGTGGAATGGTTCTGCAAAGATAAAGACAGAATTAAATCTTACAAGAACTAATTAATTTCACCTTTCATTATCTTAAAACTATATACAGTGGTTATTTTGATTTTGTTGCTCCTGCTTTCTCTATTTGAAATCCCCTATAGTAAACACAAATTTCTACAGAAAACATCCTAAAGTGAAATAACACCAATGAGAGATGTCATTCTGATCTTTTTTGCCTTATACTGGACCTAAGAGACATTTATTAATAGCTTGTTCATACAAGTAGCCAGTAGAGTTATTTTCTTTTGTATGTGCTAAATACCTATTACACTGTACTGAGTTTTGAATAGCCAGTTAGTAATGGCTCAGAAAGTATGCAACAATTGCAATAAAACTTGGAGGGTTTTTAAATGATACACTTGACTTTGAGAAGATTATAACTCTTCGATGTTAAGATAGTTAATAATTGGACATTTAGGAGATATCTCAGTGGTTAAAAAGAAAGCACTTCCTGCTCTTTCAGAAACCACAGGTTGTTCAGTTTCCAGTAGCTTATGACTACCTAAATCCCCAGCTTCACAGAACCCAGCACCCTGTCCTGTCTTCTGTTGTACCTGCACATGTATGACATACGCTTGGACATACACACAGAGAGAGACAAACAAATGAAAATATTAAAATAAATCTTTTTGTTTGTTTTTGTTTTTTGAGTCAGGGTTTCTCTATGTAATAGCCATAGCTGTCCTAGAACTAGCTCTTGTAGACCAGACTGGTTTCAGTCTCATAGAGATCCACCTGCCTCTGCCTCCCAAGTGTTGGGATTAAAGGTGTGCATCACCACCGCTTGGCCTAAAAATAAATCTTAAAAGATGCAGATATATTTTTTTATAACCAAGTCATAAGAGCAAATGCTTGTATTGGAAATCCCTTTTCTACATTTATAACCAATTAGAGAGCTTTAGAATTAAATTTAGTTTCTGTTTTGTTTTTGCCTTTCCCCCAGCAAAAAGATTAACTTATTTGGTGGTTTTGATATTTTAACATGATTATATTTTGTCAGGTGATGTTATTGTAGACATCAATGGCAGCTGTGTCCTTGGTCACACTCATGCAGATGTTGTCCAGATGTTTCAGTTGGTACCTGTCAACCAGTATGTCAACCTTACTTTATGCCGTGGTTATCCACTTCCTGATGACAGTGAAGATCCTGTTGTGGACATTGTTGCTGCTACCCCTGTCATCAATGGACAGTCGTTAACAAAGGGAGAGACATGCTTGAATACTCAGGATTTTAAACCAGGAGCAATGACTTTGGATCAAAATGGAAAACCAGGCCAAATCTTGGCCAGTGACCATCTCAATGGTCCATCAGATTCATGTGAACAGAGAGCATCCCTGGCATCATCAGGCAGCTCCCAGCCTGAACTAGTGACTATCCCTCTGATTAAGGGCCCTAAAGGCTTTGGGTTTGCAATTGCTGACAGCCCAACTGGACAGAAGGTGAAAATGATATTGGATAGCCAGTGGTGTCAAGGCCTTCAAAAGGGGGATGTCATCAAAGAAATTTACCACCAAAATGTGCAGAACTTATCACATCTCCAGGTGGTAGAAGTACTAAAGCAGTTCCCAGTAGGTGCCGATGTGCCTCTGCTTATCCTAAGAGGAGGTGAGTAACAGCACAAGGGACATTTTGTCTGACCATCGCTCTCCCTTCCAGGGCAAGTGTCTTTCACTAGCATATTTCCCTGGCAATTCGTACTCATTTTTCCTGTGGCTCTGTCTGCATGTTTTAGCAGCAGTATCTTTTTAAACTCTGTGTTGGTTATTAGTGGTTATAATTTCTTTACCATGAAGATCTTTATAAAATTAAATTTATAACTTTAATTATTAGAGAAAGTCATGGTACTATGCTATATCAGATAAAATTCTTCCTCTTAATTTAATCTTCTCAGTTGATAACAATAATAGAAATTGACTTTCTCTAGTCAGTGGTGCTTCATTGGGAACTCTGCACCACACCAGAGATTTGAAATGCTGACATTTCTATATATGAGTAAAACAGAGAGATGTTAACCTGTCCTTTATCTTAAACTCTACAACCTGCCTGCAAATGTTGATTAAATCTCACATGCTTATGTGAAAAAAAATGGAAATTTAATTTTTCAAGGTCATCAACTGACATGAACCACTTAGATATTATAAATCTAATTCTAAGAACTAACTACAAAGTTGCATTTCAATAGGCTTTCTTAAGTCAATACCAATGAATAGCTTGTCTTTAGCCTTTCTTATCTACTGACTCTTATTTTTTTTTTTTTTTTTTTGTATTTGAGGCACACATTACTTCTTAGGATACCTTTTCATTTTTTTTTTAAACCCATTTTGGTATCTTTTCCAGGTTATATAGTACAGTATGCTCAGAGTCAGGGGGAAAAATAATCTTTGTGATGGGGCTGAGAAATTGGATCAGTAGAGTTCCGTACCAGCATCTATATAACAAGCCAGACAATCCTTGCATGCCTGTCACCTTAGCTCAGAAGTGCATGGAGACTTCTAGCCTACCCAAGAAAATGTGAGCCCTAGGTTCAGGCAGAGACCTTGCTTCTTCCTCAGAGGAGAAGATGGACTGTATAGAAGGAATACATAGAGGAGGAATCCAGTGCCCTCTTCTGGTCACTATGTGTGTACATTTCTAACTGTCCTATCTTTCACGTCATAAAGCAGACAATTGAAAAACCTTTGCAAACACCCTTTTAGTTTGTTTCAGAGGATCCAGGTAAAAAGTAGCCAAATATTAAAGCAGATAGCCAGCTAGTGTACACAAATACACACACACATACACACAAATGCAAATAGATCTTTATAAGAAATATCTTTGTGAATACTTGAGAGGTTTTTTTAACAAATATAACAGAGACCAAGTTTTGATATTTGGTGAATTGATATCAGTTTGCTGCCTCTCTGCTTGCTACTGTTTCTGTGATTTAAGGAACCTTAACTATCAGGAAGGTTAGAGTGTTGGAGATAATAGATGTTTAATGCCTGATACATAGCTGACACTAGATAGAGTTTATTATTAGGCTACTGAAATTGAAGTTTTATCATAGACATTATTAATGTTTATGGTCTAGGAGTGTTTCCTCTGTTTTTGAATTTTGGTTATTTTTCAATTTTAGGTCCTCGTTCACCAACTAAAACCGCCCAAATGGTAAGTACTATGGTGATCCTCCAGTGCTTTTCCCACATGCTGAAAGAGGTGTTTCATTCCCCTCTGGAAGAGCAGCTTCTTGCTATGAGAATAGCTGTGAGAAGTCAAAGAGAGGCTTGCTGCCCTAGGCTTAGATCAGAAACTCCAAGGAGTTGGTAGAAAACTCCCTGTGAGTATGCTGTGTTGGTTAAGGCTGGCTGATGGAGAACAGTGGGGGCCCAGATTACCAACAGTTCTGCTCACAAGATTGTAAAGTTGGCCACTGAAGAGCCTGAGTAAACATCCTTTTAGGTGTTTTTTTTTTTTTTTCCAGATGAGGCAGGGAAGAAGAAGCTAAATGTTAGGACAGATGGCAAACTATTGGTACATCTTCTTGTTGGTGCCAAGGAAAAAAATAGTAGCTGATTATATTTTCATGGAGACTAAATACCCAGATTTAAATGATCTCACATTTAAGACTAAGCAAAACTTTTGAGCTAAATCTTATGTCAAATGATAAGACTATTAGATTTGAAACAGTGTCTTTTTTATTACTTATGTGAATAACTGAGAAACCTATTTAAAGATCGATATGGAGAAAATAGACATTTAAAATGGTGGTGCCAAGTGCTATTATTGTGAAAGAAACTATACCTGGCATAACACACATTTGTGGGTATTTACATGGATATAAAGACAATTATATTTAAAATCTCATCTTAGTTAATGGTTTGGCCAACTTGAAATAGAAAGATAGTTTCTATGAAAAGACATAGGTTTCTACAGGAAAGACCACATGGTATGAAATAGGTTGATTGCTTCCAACACACCACGTCTGCAAAGTTGCTGTTGAATGGATCAAAGCATAGGAAGAAGGGGCGTCATTTAGAATCTACTTTTTTTTTATGGACTCTCTCTACCATTAATTCCAGTATGAACAGAAGTTTTGTTCAATTAGTTAAAGAGTACACTGTATTTTTCTACATATCTCCCCTTCCTATAGCAATCACTTTTAGCTCTATATCCATTTCATAATGGGTTCCCCTGCAACTATACAGTGTTGATGGTGGAAGGCTCTGGTGACCTATGGTGATGCTAACAGAATCCTAGAGGATGTAGAAGAAGGAGAGATAACTTTGATTTGTTGTTGTACCACAGAATTTCACAATTATTTGGGGATAAACTCACAGTAAAGGTAGCAATCTGCAGTCCTCTGGGTGCATTGGGAACTGGAACTGAATTCAGCAGCAAAGAGGCCTGCTCATGCTTTTCATCTGCATTTATAGTACATGAGACCATGCCCAAAGTGAACCGATTTCGTAAAGGCTATTGACTGAAGGAGTTCCTACAACACCTCCCTCTTGTCTAAATAAGAGAGTTCTAAGCCTAATAAAAAACTATATACAATAAGAACAAATATCAATTATTGTCCAGGAAAAAGAAGAGGCAAAAATTACATAAAAATTAGAATTGCAATCAACATGAACAACATAAAAAAGAAATGTATGCAAAATGTTTCAATAGTTATCCTATCCTAAGGAGTATAAATCTTATATTAAAAACGGCTTGGCTAAGTCATGAGAGGAAAGTAACTATGACTATCTAATCTTCAACCCCATCAAAAACCTGAGAAGGGAAATAATATTACCTGAGTAAACAGGAAATGCAATCAGGCAACTTTCAAAAGTTTCGAGAAATGAAACAGGCAACCAGCTACCTGGACAACCACCCAAAGTCTCATTTGCAATGTTGGGGCAGCTAACTTTCCCTAAAGCCTAGAATATCTGACAGACCATTTTCAGAGGAAGGAAGATTTGAAAAACCATCTTACCCTGTCTTGGCAAGGTTTGGCAGTCTTCTTGCTTGTATCCTGCTTGTGTAGTTTGGACACCATGCATTTTGTGAGTAGTCAAGTCCAGTTTTGCCAAGAAGAAAAAAGCTCCGAGTGGAATGTCTTCAGTGCCTAACATTCTCTCGGAAATAGGTCAGTGCTGCCAAGAACATTTGTGTCTCACATCATCAGAATCTTAAGTTACTTAAATACCATATTCTACAGTTTTTTGAAGTGTTTGAAGATTACCTATTTATGCAGAATACAATCTCTGTACATCTAAAGAACCTGACTAGTCTAACTATATGTATGACAAACATGAATGACTATTGACCTGTAATTTTTAATACCTTTATACCTTAAAACTAAGGCTTCATATTAACAAATTAAACAATCTTTAAAGAAATGAGGACAATAACCTCAAAATGTAAACTCTGTGTGTGTGTATGTATGTATGTATCTTAATCAGAGGTAGAAATATACAGTGCAATATGATAAATATATCCTAAATTGCATCAATATATTAGGCAGAGGTAGAAACATGTATACATACAATAAGACAAAATAATTTTGCATAGGTATACCAATATTATAAACAGAAATAGGAGCATGTTCAATTTAACAAATATAATTTGAATTTATATCAATATATAAGAATTTATACCTATGTAAATTGTCTATAAGTAATAGCTCACAAGTAATAATCTACCTATTATCCCACCTTATCTATTTTCCTTTTTTTTTTTTAAAAGAGATCCCTGAGCCTACTTCATTTCCACCCCTAGCACTATACCACTTATAGCAAACCCCTAATAGATGTCGCTAACCCTGATGACAAACTTTGTTGGGAGAGGGGGTGTTGTCTTCTGTAATTACTTACCCCGGTCATGGGGGCAATGTTATTTCTATGGGATTCTATAAAAACTAAAATGATGGTTAATTTCAAGATTACTGTCCGCTATAATTGCAGATAGTCTCTGAGTAGATGGTAGGGTTTTTCTGAAATTCTTATTTGAAGTTCTGGGCAGAATGTTGTAAGAAGGTGTACCATGTCAGCTAGCCAAGTTGGAATCATCTTGAGTGGTTTTTAATCCAGAATGGATTTTAGTGCTGCTATCCACATAATGGCATCATATCAACCAGGTGGAATCGTTGTTGTGGGGCCCCATATTCTTCCTGAGACTTCAAAGATTGCTGCAGGAAAATGTATTGTTCATTGTGGAAAACTTAAAAGTTATTCATATAGACATAATATTCAACTAAATGTACCATAGAGATAAAAATAGCTATGGGAAGAAGTGAAAGCAGAATTTTAATAGTAGTATTCCCTATATTTTATCTTCCTTCTATTCTACACCAGGTGGCCCCTGATATGAGGCAGAAACTCAGAATTGGATTTATTTTTTTTTAAGCTAATAAGTACGTAAATACTTTATTTCATGTCATTAAAAAAAATCTTCCTTCTTTCTTTCTTTCTTTCTTTCTTTCTTTCTTTCTTTCTTTTTTTTTTCAAGACAGGGTTTCTCTGTAGCTTTGGAGCCTGTCCTGGCACTAGCTCTTGTAGACCAGGCTGGCCTCGAACTCACAGAGATCCGCCTGCCTCTGCCTCCCGAGTGCTGGGATTAAAGGCATGTGCCACCACCGCCTGGCTCTGAATTGGATTTAGAGGATAACCATTGTGCAACTCCAAAGCCAGCTTTTATTTTTAATAAATGATGACTACTATTATATGTTTGTCAATAAAATCTTACCCTGCAGAGGATATTGGTATCATCAGTCAGATTTCTCTTTACTTGATTCTTTTTTGATAGCTATCTTTTCTTCTTTAAGCATCTAGATATCCATGTTCTCTTGACTTTTCAAAAATGGGTATTTTCCTGTAAAGACAAGAACAGAACCCTGCCCCAACCCTAATGATCTTTCCTTACAATCTGTGGATTATCATCTCTGTGGATAAGCTGTCATTTCTCTTTTATCAAGAGGTTTCTTCATTTCAAACCGAATCTTGATTAACTTTGATTGTATCCATAGCTTTTCTCCTGTGAAAAGAAGAGCCAAAACCCTTTCCCAACAAAGCACATCTTCTGCTTTCCATTCTGAGGTCAATACATCCTTGATACACAAGCACTGATTTAATTCAGAAGTTTTTCTATTATCAGTGTCTTTCTGCTGCCTATGTTCCTTTCTCATTAGCATTAAGAAAATTCAAGGTTAATAAAGCATTTGCAGTCTATTTCTGGAGGTATTTTTCATCTGTTTTAGTTTGTTTAACATATCCTTTATAATTTAATTTGATCTTTCTATAACTGCCTGTCCTATAGGAATTGATCTTCTGCCTCCTAAAGAGACCAACTCAGATTCCAAGATTCTGGAGTATTAATAATTACATCTGTACCCATATCCAATAATCCTTCAATTATAATTGCAAAGCCGAGAAGCTTTGGTCTTTGGTCATTTATAGAAGTCTGCCAAAATATACTCTTCCTATTTTCTACTTGAATTTTTGATTCATCCTCCATGTTTATTCTGTCATTTAGAGCAGTATGGTTTTTTACAACAGGCACTGGATTTTCTAATTTTCCTGGAGAGGCATGTCTTCCACAGTGACTGGGAATGACTAGACCACATTTGACCTAGGGGCTTGTAAGAGCCCCCCTGCCTTAGGAGTTTCCTGATGGTAATAGATTGCCTTGTTTGTCTCTTCTTAATCTACATTTATTGGTCCAGTGTCTGCCTTTGCTCTATCTTCTACATAATCCTGAAGATTGAGACCTTCTATTTTTGTTCTTACCAGAAGAAACATTATTTCTAGGAATGCTTTGTCTACAAGATGTCCTATTCTACCACAATACAAAACACTTTGTATTTTGATGTCTCTTCATACCTTTAAAAATTGCTTCTCCTACCCAAGCCTTAGTATTATTGTGAAATGGTTCTACATTGGATGTGTTCAGGATCCATTCATCCACTGGTGCTGATATGACCTTTAAAGGCCCAAATATCTTTTTGCATTCTAAGTTAGCATTTTCAAAAACCAGAGATTCAATAAGTACTCATCTAACTTCTGGATCTGTTACCCCTATTTGTACAACTTTAGTGAATCTTTGTAAAAAGTCATTAAAGGGTTCTGTTGGACCTTATATGACCTTAGTATATGACTCAATTCTTCTTGTTGATTCTTGAGTTCTGTCTCAAGCATTCGAGGCTACTGTATGGCATAGGGATGAGATGTGTTCATTGTAAATAGCTTGAATCTGTGGATCGGCATAATGGCCCTCACCAAGAATTTGATATTGGGAAGCCTCAAATCCTATTACTCTACCTTGATGTTCCAGGGCTTTAGCCTCCTCTCTCTAGTAGCACTTCCACTATAACTGTGGCCATCTTCTAGCACCACACAGACTAATAGAAGCCAACCATGTGGAGTAACCCTATGCTTAAAGCCCATGTCTTTACCAACTCTCTAACAAATGTTGAGTGCATGCCTTAAGATACTACTGCTTGCATAAGATCTTTTAGATCTTTCATACATATGGGTTCCCATTTACATTCTGTATATCCATTTGGGTATTAAGTATTTGCTGGCTTTTCAGAGATAATAACAGGATAAGTAGCTGAAAGTCTTTGGTAAGTCATCTTTGACTCTTGAGAGATACTGACAATGTTAAATCCTCTGCCTGTACTTCCTCTCCTTGCGTATCAATTCTGACAAGTTCCTCAATCAATTCAATTTTTTTATCACTGTCTTGTAAAGCCTGAATCTCTTGACCTGTGAATATTTCTAATCTTTGCATCAAATCAATTAATTTCTGGTTCTCATTCTGCACATGTGATTCCAGGGTTTTAAATTTTTTCATTAATGATACCTTCTCATTTTTAGAGATTATATGGATGGCATGTAGATTGCCTTCCTGGAGGGATGTTGTATCTGCTATCCTATAACTTTTTAATAAATTTTTATTGTCAATTTCAACACTGAATCCTTTCAGATAATTTCTCAGTACCATTTTGCATGGTTTCATAACCCATTGACCATGGATTGAACTTTGTCTGTCAAATTAAGGTTATCATTTTCAATAGTATGCATCCTTTCACCTAACTTCTCATTACTTTACTAGTCTGTAAAGACTGTATCATTTCTAAAAGTTTCTCATTCTTGAGTCTGTTATAAAGCCATTTCTTTAAGGATATAATATGAAGAACAAAACTAATAGCCTCCATGGCCACAAAAATATATGTACCAAGTAGGTCCATATAGCTCTTGCAGAAATCCATCCATAGTAGAAACAAAAAGGTTGTTAAATTCCTGGATGGTGATATTGTCTGCCATTATCTTGGGGTTGGCTTACAATTTTCAAATTTATTTATTTATTATCAAATTAACTCTTAAAATTTTCAGAAAATTGTTGTAAGTTTTATAATCAAGATTGGCCAGCAGGTGTCACAGCTGCAGCAGTAAGGGAGATCCTAGATCAGTACCTGAATTACCTGAGACTTAGAATTACTAACACATTTAGTTAATTACTTAAGAGCAGCACATCCACCTAAGGAGAAAGTTTGAGTTGGGCAGAAGGTAAGAGATCCCAGATCTTGCAGGCAGTCACGAACAGTGAGGCTACTCGCCAGAGCTCGGGTTAGGCATTTGTGGATCTGAACTGGGAATGTAAACCTGTATTCCAAGTGCAGGGTAAGAGCTCAGAGCAGGCAGGCATGGCAGCAGTTGAACCTCAGAAGCAGATCCTAGCTTGGGTTGTGGTGGTAAAATACATAGGCCAAAGAAACCACGGAGGAGTTGTAGCAGGAAAAGGAAACCATGGCGGCGGTAACTCAGCTGCATAGGCAAAACCAAAACACACGGGCGCGGGCTAGCAGGAAATTGCCATGTTGCTGCAGCAGACCAGCCAAGCCAAACTTTGTGCTGCTGCAACAGAGAGGTAGTCTAGCTTCAGAGGGGTAATTCAGCTGCATGAGGTAGGAGAAATTACAGGCATGGATCTAGCCAGGGCCCCACAATAGCGTGGACTCAGGCCATGTGGGCACCAATTTGTTGCTCCAAAGAGTTCCACAATAGCTCAAAATGGAGTATAGCAAAGGTTTATTTATTTGGGAATAAACTCACAATAAGGGTAATGATACGCAATCCTCTGAGTGCACTGGAACCTGGAACCGAATCCACCAGCAACAATGGCCATGCATGCTTTTCATCTGCATTTATAGTACATAAAACAATGCCCAAATTGGGCTGGTATCTTAAATGCTATTGGCTGAAGAAGTTTCCACAACAGCTCTGTCACCTTCCGGCTATCTCACTGCGTCTAGATTAGTGAGCGATACTGTTAGCCCTGCATTCTAGGTGGTGTGGATCTTCTTCTCAACAAATTTCAGGATACAGAACTGATCTCAAACTCTTTTTTTAGTTATTTGTTGAATTTTTTATTTATAATTGTTATAAGAAATCTCTTCGTAGCCAGTGAGATAGATCAGTGATTAAAGGTTCTTGCTCTGCTAGCCTAGCCACCCCCAGTTAGTTCCAAGAACCTACAGAGGAAGGAGAGAACTGACTTCTGAAAGTTCTCCTCTGACCTCTATCTGTACACCCTCATATGATAATGAGAAGGTTCCATGAGGTGCTGAGAAGAAGGAATATTCTTTTATGTTTGCATGGAATGTCTATAGATGTCTGTTAGGTCCATTTGATTCATAACATCTGTTCCCTTATTTGTCTGTTAAGTTTCTGTCTGGCAGACCTGTCCAGTGTTGAGAATGGGGTGCTGCAGTCTCTCACTATTAGTGTGATTTAAACTTTAGAAGTGTTTCTTTTTTTTTCCTTTTTTTTTTGGATTTTTCGAGACAGGGTTTCTCCGTAGCTTTTGGTTCCTGTCCTGGAACTAGCTCTTGTAGACCAGGCTGGCCTCGAACTCACAGAGATCCGCCTGCCTCCGCCTCCCGAGTGCTGGGATTAAAGGCGTGCGCCACCACCGCGTTTCTTTTACATATGAGGGTGCCCTTGTTTGGGTGGCATAGATGTTCAGTATTGAGATTTCCTCTTGATGGATTTTTTTCCTATGACTAATATTAAATGCCCTTCTTTGTCTCTTCTGATTGATTTCAGTTTGAATTCTATTTAGTTAGATATTAGGATTGCTACACCAGTTTGTTTCTAAGGTCCATTTGTTTGGAAAAAATTTTCCCAACCCTTTACTCTGAGGCAATGCCTGCCTTTGAGGTTGAGGTGTGTTTCTTGTATACAGCAGAAGGATGGATTCTGTTTGTATCCAATCTGTTAACCTGTATCTTTTTATAGGTGGGTTGAGTCCATTTATATTAAGAGATATTAATGACCAATGTTTGCTAGTTCCTGCTATTTTAGGTTTTGTTGGTGGTGATGTTATTGTGTACTTTTTTCCCTTTTTTGGGATTTGCTGCTGTGAAATCATCTATTATCTGTTTGTGTGAATGTGGTTGGAGTTTTCCTTCTAGTATTTTGTGTAGTGCTGGGTTTGTTGCTAGGTATTGGTTTAATCTGGTTCTGTAATGGATTATCTTGTTTATCCATCTATGATGATTGAAAGTTTTGCTGGGTATAGTAGTCTGGGCTAGCATCCGTGGTCTCTTAATGTCTGCATAACACTTGACCTTCAGGCTTTCATTGTTTCCATTGAGAAGTCAGGTGTAATTCTGATAGGTCTGTCTTTAAATGTTACTTGGCATTTTACCTTTGTAGGTCTACTATTCTTTCGTTAATCTGTATGTTTAGTGTTTTTATTATTGTATAACAAGGGAACTTTTTTTTTGATCCAGTCTGGTGTTCTGTAAGCTTCTTGTACCTTCATAGGCATAGCTTTCTTTAGATTCAGAAAGTTTTCTTCTATGATTTTGTTGAATATATTTTCTGTGCTTTTGAGTTGGACTTCTTCTTCTATAACTATTATTCTTAGGTTTGGTCTCTTTATGGTGTCCCATATTTCCTGGATATTTTCTGTTAAGCTTTTGTTAGTTTAATGTTTTCTTTGATCGATGAGTCTATTTCTCTATTGTATCTTCAGTGCTTAAGATCCTCTCTTCCATTTCTTGCATTCTGCTGTTTATGCTTGCATTTTTGGTTTCTGATCATTTTCTCATAATTTCCCTTTTCAAAATTTCTTTGGTTTGTGTTTTCTTTATTGTCTCTATTCCAGTTTTTAAGTCTTGAATCATTTCGTTCATCTGTTTGATTGTTTTTTTCTTGGTTTTCTTTAAGGGATTTGTTGATTTCTTCCAATTTTTTGTTTGTCTTTTCCTCCATTTCTTTGAGTGAATTTTTCATTTCCTCTTTAAGGGCCTCAAACATTATTTTTTAGGTCATTTTCTTCTGTTTCATCTATATCTTGCTGTTGGAGGACCACTAGTTTTGGTTGGTGTCATATTGCTCTTTGTGGTGTTCATTGTGTTTTTATCTTGTTTATCCTTCTTTTCCTCTGATTGGTGTAGTTGGGGCTGTGTCTCTGGTGATTAATCTTCCAGGTGCCAATCGATCCATGGCACAAATGGTTGTTCCTCGTGGAGTAGTCAGGGTCATGATTCCAGTCACCCCAGAGGTTACTCAGTGTTCCCGGAGGCCACTGGTGCTTTCTGGGATACTCTGCAATCCCCAAGGTCATTTGGGCCTGCTAACATGGAGGTTGCTTGCTTGGGGCTGCTCCGGTAGAGGTTGTTGGCTTAGGCCTGCTCCAGTGGGTGGTTGCTGGCTTGGACCTGCTTCAGTGGGTGTTCACTTACTGGGGTCTGCTCCTTAGGAGGTCCCTTACTTGTTCCAGTCCTGCAGAGGTCTCTGGCTTAGGCCTGCTCCCTAGGTGGTCACTCCCTTGTACCTGCTCCCACAAAGATTGCTGGCTCAGACCTGCTTTGGTGGAATTTGCTAGCTCAGGCCTGTTTCTACAGATGTCCCTGGCTAGCTCCTGCTCCCATGGAGGTCCCTGGCTTGGGCCTGGTCCTGTAGAGATCTCTGGCTCAGGCTTGCTCCCTCGGAGGTCTTTGACTCATGCCCAGTTCCACAAAGGTCCTTGGCTCAGGCTTGCTCCCTCAGCAGTTGCTCCCTTGTTCCTGCTCCTGTGGAGGTCTTTCGATCAGGGAGGCAGAGGCAGGGAGCATGCATTCATAGTCTGTGAGCAAGAGCACATAGTATATTTCAGGCCTCTAGGACTAAAGAGTGAGATAAATAACTCTTATATAAGTTAAATATGTTTTAACCAGACAGAATGCTGTATTAATGAACTCATGGATACACAATCAGTCTTCTGGGACTTTTGCCACCTGTACAAAATGTCCAGTTTACAACACAGTTTTATGAAATAACCAACCATCTTATTTTTAAAATTCTAAGTAAGGCCCTTTTTTTTTATTTTAGAAAACTGATACAAAGGAAAATTCAGGAAGTTTGGAGGCCATAAATGAACCTATTCCCCAGCCTATGCCTTTTCCACCCAGCATTATCAGGTCAGGATCCCCGAAATTGGATCCTTCTGAGGTCTACCTGAAATCTAAGACTTTATATGAAGATAAACGTAAGTAATTGGGGATATTTCAAGGAAGCATGCAACAAGATCAGTCTGAATTGTTTCAAAATGGTGCTCTGCTATTCTTCACAAGCACATTGAGAAACTATCCCTCATTCCCAGTTTATGTCATCCTGAGCTTTCTTTCCACGTACATTCAGTATTCTTTCTGTTTTTCAAAACCATGAATTAATAAAGAACAAGCTGTCCACTTGTACATGGACAACTTATACTATGTTAAACAAATCGCAGTACTGAGAAAATAGGAACCTGCACCCAGAAATACTGTTAATCTAAATGGAGCAGACAAGCACATGATGAAATAAGTCCATATGGTAAAGTGTAGCAGCACAGCGGAAGTATGCTGGATGTAACCAGAGGTGAATGGGTCAGAGTTAGGACACAGTACAGTGATAGAAAGAGAAACTGGAGTAACTGGGATGCAGAGGAGGAAATACTCAATTCCTCAACATGAAGGGTAGGAAATACCAAGTTAAGATTCCTAAGGGAAGCAATCGTAAGCCATCAAGGATGAGGAGATGTTAAGACAAATGGAGGAACACTTGTGTGTTGTCTTCCTTAGCTTGTGTTCCTCAGGAAATGCAGTGTGGCTGTGATTGGCAAAGAAGCCAGAGGAAGAGAGCAGCACAGATTGTGAACAGCAGATGAGGAAGCTGGAACTGGGTGTGTAAAAGAGAACACAGAATATATGTTCTGTAGGGAAAATGGTGCTGGATTTGTATGTTAGATCTTTCTGGCTAGAGGATGCAGGTCGATCAGAGTAGATTGGTATGAAGTAGAAAGAGGAAACCACATGGACTTGTTAAAGGAGTCAATTGAGAGGAGAAGTATACAGTTTAAAAGCATCACCAGGGAGCCGGGCAGTGGTGGCGTATGCCTTTAATCCCAGCACTCAGGAGGTAGGGGCCAGCCTGGATTACAGAGCTAGTTTCAGGACAGTCAGGGCTATTATACAGAGAAACTTTGTCTCAAACAAACAAACAAAAAAGGTATCTACAGGTAACCTTTAACCCCAGCACTCAGGAGGCAGAGGCAGAGGCAGGCAGATCTCTGTGAGGTTGAGGCCAGCCTGGTCTACAGAGTGAGTTCTAGGACAGCCAGAGCTACACAGAGAAACCCTGTCCCAAGAAACAAAAAGAAAACACAACAAAAGTCGCCTTTTACACTAATTTAATTACTAATGATATTTTTTTTCTGATGTAAGATTTCAGTTTTATTTAGGTTTGATTTTTGAAAACTTAATTTGTTTTTAAGAAATAGATCTGTTATGTGTCTTGATCTTTTGGGGGCGGCCCTGGCAATCGCACCAGTTCCTATCCCAGGTGCTGGAACTGGCTTTTTGGAGCCCATTCCCGATGGTGGGATACCTTGCTCAGCCTTAATATTGGTTGGACAATGTTAGAAGTTAGTGTCAAAGAAATACTTAAAGGATAGGACTTTGACCTAATGGTCTTGACCCAGTTTTGATTAGCATTTTAATTTCCTTAAATTCTCACATAAATTTTCATGTATCTGATAGTTCTGAGATTATAATTTTTGACTGCTCTATAGTATTTTTCTGTTAAATATTGGGCTTTATTTTATTTTAATACAGTTAAAATAAATTATAGTTAAATATTCTTACTTTCCTTAGCACCAAACACCAAAGATCTGGATGTTTTTCTTCGGAAACAAGAATCAGGGTTTGGCTTCAGGGTGCTAGGAGGAGATGGACCTGACCAGTCTGTAAGTATAAACTTTGGGATGTTGGCGCCCCTAGTTTTGTTTGTTTGGTTTTTGTTTGGTTTTTGCTGTGGGTTTGGGGTTTTTGAGACATTGTCACACTATGTAGCCTGGCTGATCTAGAACTCTCTGTGTAGACCAAACTGGCCTTAGAGATCAGCCTGCAGTTGCCACCCTTTGGGGATTAAAGGTATGACCAGCACACCCTGCTTGCTGCTCTAGTTAATATCCTTAAGTGGGGACTTGGTAGAATATAAGTTGTAGTAGTTACTTTTGCTACTGGGGTAAAGTACCACGATCAAAGCAACTGAGAAGGGAGAATTTACTTGGCATATCATCCCAGGGGATAGCCTATAATGGCAGGAAAGCATGGACCAGGGGCCCAGAGCTGGAAGCTGAGAGATCACATTGCCATCTACATGCAGGAAGCAGAGAACAAACTGGAAATGGGGAATGGATATAAAATCTCAAAACTTGCTCCAAAGATTCCATAACTTTGCTGACGAATCCTCACTGAGGACCACATATTCAGGGAGCGATGCCTGTGGGGAGCATTGCTCATCAGACCACGGCAGTGGTATTTTTTATTTTGTTTCCTTTTCTCTCCCTTAAGTTTGCTCATTTTTTCCCTGTAATGATTTTATTAATATGAACACTACATTTTTGTCTGTAGTGGTCTGTTAGGTTAACGTGGTATGGCATAAGTTTAAAACCACATTAAGATCTGAGCATTTAGCTCTAAACATAACATCAGTTAATTTACTTCTGTTCTTTGTAAATACACAAAGCTTATTTGGAACTAGAATTGTCAGTGGTAAACGTGCATGTGACTAGCAGGCTTGAGGGCCTAGTTTGATTCCTAGTGCCAGAGAAAAAGCTTATTTGAACTAATTATTCGCCTCTGCCTTTGTTAGACAGAGTCTGAGGCATTTTCCTTCTCTCAGAACCCGCATGTAATCTAGTATCTACTTCCCCACAGTAGCTGGTCTTCAGAATGCTCAGTAGAAAGCTCGCACCAGGCTCAATGCTTTGCCTGTTGTTCTGTCCTTAGCTCTACCATTAGAGACTTTCTAGAAGAAATAATGGTCATATTTATAAAACATTTAAAGCCAGAATTTGGATTATGTGGGTTAATTTAGAAAACACAGTGGGCTTTGGTTTTACATTTTGCCTTAGTGTTGAAAGGCAGCAGTAAAATGATCTAGAGTTTACATTTACATTCGTTATATATGATAGAAAAGTTCTGCATTATAACTCTTGGAAATTTAGTCCTTTACGTATGAAAGGCTTCTGTTTTTGAGTGAAACGTATTTGTAGTGATGAAGCGAGCAGGCCGCGTCCTGCCGCCCGGCTAGCTTTACCTGAAATAATTACACAGAAACTGTATTCATTTAAAACACTGCCTGGCCCATTATCTCTAGCCTCTTCTTGACTAACTCTCACATCTTAATTAACCCATTTCTAATAAATCTGTGTATCATCACATGAATGTGGCTTATCGGCAAGATTCCAGCCTACGTCCATCTCGGGCCGGAGAGCCATGGCTTCTGTCTCACTGCCTTCTACCCAGCATCCTTTTCTGTCTACCCCTCCTACCTAATGTTCTGTCCTATCAAACGGCCAAGGAAGTTTCTTTATTTAACCAATGAAATCAACACAAAACAGAAGAGCCTCCTACATCACATATTTATAACATATAAATGTTATAATTGATCTTATAGCTTACATTGACAGTGTTCATTTGGATACGTGAAGCTTATAGCCCATTGTGCACAGAGCAAATGTCAGATACTGTGCTTTGATAGCATATGTGTTTTTCATTGCCTTCTGTTTTGTTGATAGTCACAATGTTCACTTAGTACATTAAAGGATTTATCCTCAGTAACTTGAGAGCAACTATTCTTTTCTAAACGTCAAATTTTAGTAGTTCTATAAATAGCATAAAATTTTAGAATTCTAACTCCTGAAGAGCAAAATGAACTGGGTCTTTCTACAAGATGCAAATGACCCTCATCCTACCTGCCCCCTCTGGCATTTTAGAAACAACAACTATTTCTTGGTTATATACCCTGAACTTGTATTGTATTGTTGGTCATTGTAGATGTGGGAGAATCATAAGAATGACCCTGGTTGCTGTGAACAATTGTAGAATATCTCTTTCTCTTTGGCATTTCTTTTAGATTACTTTTAGCGTTTTGGTCCATTGTAGTGGTGGAGAACTTGGAGGTGCTTTTTAAGTTCTTAAGCAACTTTGTATTTCCTTCCTTGTGCTCAACCCTGAGGATCTAGAATTATATCTTACAGTGTGGGTATTTGAAGTACCGCTTTGGAGGATATATAATTTCTAAAATACTACTTTTCTGAAATATGACTTTTTATAGATGAAGTCTTAAACTCTTCAACTGATCTTACGGAATTGCATAGACCAACCTATGCTTTGCTGTCTTACAGATATATATTGGGGCCATTATTCCCCTTGGAGCAGCTGAAAAGGATGGTCGGCTTCGTGCTGCCGATGAATTGATGTGCATTGATGGGATTCCTGTTAAAGGAAAATCACACAAGCAAGTCTTGGATTTAATGACCACTGCTGCTCGGAATGGCCATGTGTTACTGACTGTCAGGAGAAAAATCTTCTGTGGAGGTGTGTAAAATTCTTTCAACACTGGAAAGCTAAGGATCCACTTGCTCTGTTTTATTAGGGTGTTTTACAATACTCAGCAGTGTATATGCTGACCTATTTGGTATCAGAACCCGAAATAGTTTTCCAAAGAAATAAGTTACTACATTATCATATTATCATTATCATATTATAATATTATCATACTAGCTGATTTTACCAATATATTACTGTAAATGGAAATATCAGTTTAAAGGTTATTTTTATAAATATATTGCTATTTCAGCATACCAAAATAGCCTCTACCAAAATATATCAAAAGGCTTGATCATGGTAAAGTCACAGATATTCACAGGAAGTTGGAGTGCTTCTCATTATAAAGTTTTGATCTAGGGCCAGGAAAGATAACTCAGTAAAGTTCTTGCCCTTACAAGCTTGAAGACCTGAGTTTATTTGATCCCCATAGCCCCATAAAAAGCCAGGTAAGTTGGCATGTACTTAAAATAGCAGCCCTGTGAAAAGGCAAGCATGGCGGCATGATTTGGATCACATTACTGGGGAGGCAAAGGCAGGAAGATCCCCTGGGCCTGCTGGTGAGCCAGTGTGGCCTAATTGGTGAGCTCCAGGCCAGTAAGAGACCCTGGCATTCGAAGGTGTCCTCCAGCCTCCGTTTATACAAGTACATGCATGCGCACACACACATGCAGTAAAAAAGTTTTCGTGTACTATAATTTAAAACGTATTGGTGCTCACTTTGTATCAGATGTATCAAAATTAGTTTATTTGGACCCCCGACTCTGTTGTTAATTCATGTACAGTCACCCACGAAGAGCTTCACAGACAGTAAATAAGGGGCCCAGAGTCTAAACCATGAGAGTAGAATTTGAACAGCTCTTTTAGTTTCTTATCAATGCCTTTGTGAGCATTGAATATATATATTTTTTTGAGAGCAGGTTTGCCCTAGCTGGCCTGGAACTCACTATATAAACCAGGCTAGCCTACACAGATATCTGCCTGTCTCTGCCACAATGTCCAGCTGGACAGGATTTTGTAAGTGAATCCTTACCCAAAAGAACAGTTCAGTAGCACAAGAAATTAAGTCTAATGAAGAGATGGATTTTAATCCATTTACTACGTAGGAGTAGTATACAAGTAGGTATTGGTCAGTGTTAATTAACTTATTAAATTAATAGTATCATCTGATCTCTTTTTGTACTGGGGATTGAACCTAGTGCTGAAGACAAGTTAAGCTCGTGGTCTGAGCAGCAATACGACAGAAGGATGCTCTCTTTGTAAACAGCGTCACACTGGAGAGTCACACTGATCTCCATGCGGTGTTGCTGCACATGGTGCTAGGGTCAGAGCATGTCTGTAGTTAGTGAGAACTTGAGAAGTATCACAGGGAAAGCCATGGTGTTTTATAGCAATTTTGTATTATTAGAGACTTGGCTAAAGAATTCCAATGGGAAAAGAACCCCATCTCTGCTTTCTCAGTAATTACAGAGTGTTGGTATTTTATGCGAGATTCTAAAATATACTCTTTAAATGTGTCTATGTGCTCATGTCTGTAGGGGGAGGGGAGACATGTGCACAGAGAGTATAACCTTGGTTATTCCTAAAGCATCTTTTTTTATTTATTTTTATTTATTTATTTATTTATTTTGAGACAGGGTACTTCATTGGCCTGGAACTTTCTGTATAAACTAGGCAGGCAAGCCCCAAGGATTTGCCTGTCTCTGCCTCCCCAATATGGCCCAAGCACTTTACCAACTCAGCAGCTAAAACATTCTTAACACCAAGCAAATTTAAAGCTAAAGAGGCTTTATAAATATGTCTTAAACAAATAGAATACATTCTTAGTGATGACTGACCCAATTAGCACACAAATAAATCTTTCCTTTTTTTTTTTTCCAAATCAATTAAAGCATCCATTTCATTCTCAAGTTCTTGTATATCCTCGAATAGCAGCAAAAGGGCCCAGGGATAGCTGCCCTTGCTAGGGGATTCCATATGACTTCATACCCAAGAGAGTCTGCCGTTCACAGGCAAGCTTGTTATATACAGGGTCGCGTGATGAACTCAGCTGGTCCCATCAATCAGGAAACTTGGATTATAAAACGCCTATATAAGATGCATCCTGTACAGATAGCAGACAGTTTGGGGCAGCATTCTTGAATCTTTCTTCTCCACAGACATCTGTGAACATCAGTCGCTGACTAAATTATATTACAGTTCATTTTAAAAGGAAGTTTACTGTGTCTCTTCTATCATCTGCTTTTGTTAAAACTTTATAATCTTCACAGAACTAAAGCAATTCCAATAATTCTGATTTTCTTAGCTTTTTATTTTTTGCTTTATTTATTGTATGTATGTTGATGACAAGTACCTTTACCCACTGAGCTAACTGGCTGGCCCAACAATTCTTTTTAACTATCTAATCACATAGATGTTTTGAGGAACTTTCTCAAAAGTGAAATAACATTAGGTCATATATATTGTATATTTTAAGTATTTAGGAAGTTAGATATATCCATCCCTGCTGCCTACATCTGTACTTTGATTATGCCCAAGATTCCCAGGGAAGAGGGGCAACATGCTACATTTCTATTCTTTGTAGTAGTAGAAATGAAATTTTCTTTTATTAGCTCAGCACTAAAATACTAATCTAGCACAAACTATTTTCCATATATTAAAACCGGTAATGTTTATTATAGACAAGCAATCTGAGGATGACAGCCCTCAAGCCTTCACACAGAACGGATCCCCCCACCTGAATCGGGCTGAGCTCCCAGCCAGACCTGCCCAGGAGGCCTATGATGTTATCTTACAGAGAAAAGAAAATGAAGGGTTTGGTTTTGTCATCCTCACCTCTAAAAGCAAGCCACCTCCAGGAGGTAAGGGCGACTGTATCCTCTTGTCTCTCCCTGAACATTCAGTTTCCCTGACTTTATGAAATGAATTAAGACCTGTGTATAAATTTTCTTTGGGATATATCTTTTTAAGGTAGTAAATTTTTAATGTGTGTGTGTGTGTGTCAGAGAGAGAGAGAGAGAGAGTCCTTAATTTCAAAATTAGGTAATCTAAACCAAACCTTCCTGCCTTCAGACTCCTCAGGCATCTCAAATGTCATAAAATAAGTCTTAGTTTTCACCAAGGCTACACTAAGAAAATACGGAAATTGCCAGGGACCCAGTTTTATGACTTTAGAGAAGATACGACTTACATTTTTTTAAGTAATAATTTTTAAGTTTTGAGGGCATAGACTTTTCCAAATTAGAAATGGTAAAGTAGAAATGAATTAAAATCTGGGAATAGTTGAGGAAAAGAGTAAAACTGAGAAATGGAAAGTCTTGACCCAATTATGCCTTAGTTATTTTATGTTGCTTCATAATAATTGTATTCCAACTATAAAGCCTTCTTGTTGAATGAAAAGAAGCATTTATGCCTTTCATACATATTTCATTGAAAGGTAAGATTTTGTTAGACCGTTTAAAATTAGTATTCTGAGCCAGTGTCAAGAGCTTTCCATGTGAGTGGATGAGTGTGTGGGAGCAGGAGCGCCAGGCTGTGAGGGTTCAGGGAGCAGGGAGCACAGTGGTGAGCACCAGGCTGTGAGGGTTCAGGGAGCAGGGAGCACAGTGGTGAGTGCCAGGCTGTGAGGGTTCAGGGAGCAGGGAGCACAGTGGTGAGCGCCAGGCTGTGAGGGTTCAGCACGTTCACCTTGTCTTCATGTTTCTAAAGCAGGGATCCTAACTATGATTATGAAATCCAGTTGAATCTCAGATGAGAACCAGCACTGACATTTCTGTGTTATGGTTATCTAATAATTATTTTTTTCTAAGTCAGAACAATAAAATAGCCTAGACCACATAAGAATATCCTGTCATTTGCCTAGTGGATTTGATTATATCTTGGGTATATGTTGAATAGGAGATCTTATTAAACTTAACAGTGACTAAGACCTTAATTTTTTAAAAAAATTAAAACATTTCCAGGAAACCAATTTGCAAAAATCTTGCTACAACGAATACATGCATGTGAAGGGAGAAGCTGCTGTGATATGAGTCAGGTCACTGCTCACTGACACTAATTCCATTTTCCAACAGCAGTTGCTATGGTAACACTTGGAACTAGAACTGTCACTGATGCTGTGAAGATGATTATATGGCCTGTGTCAGAATATGAAAAAAGAGATGTTTTGGTGTTGTCTTATTGGAAATCAGACTCTTAAAAATGAGTAACTATTAAAGATAATCATATTAATCATTTTATCTAATCCGACATTCAAATTAATAAAAATAGTAAAAGATTTTTATAATTTGTGATAGTGCTGACAACTTTTATATTAAAAATGGTCTCTTCCTATCACTGCAAAAAGTAATGAGAATCTAGTGTTCCCTGTAAAACAAAGCAATAATAAAGGTAGATTCAGTAAGAAGTTGCATTACTTATGTGTTTAAACATTTTCAAGTTTATTTGTTTATTAACAATAGTCTTTGGGGTCCAGCCCAAGAAAGACATTCTTCAAGGTTCAGAATCAGACACTACAACAAGCCAAAAGGGCTTCTTTGTCTGGCTGTCTGAGGGCGAATGAAAAACTCCGCCTTTGCTCTTCTGAATCAGTCTCTTATTGTTCTGTTTCTACTCTACTCTAATTCTCCTGTCCTACTTCTGACTCCTCCCTGCTGCTTCTTCCCCTAGCCTAAAAACTTTCTTTTTCCCAGGAGCCTTGAGGCAATGAAGAAAATACAAAAGTTACCTTTCATTGGTCAAAAATCACATTCCTAGGATAAGGATTAGGAGTTGAGCCATTGCGATAGTAACGCATGGATTTCAAGGTTTCAGGAGTAAAACTGTAACCAGACTGGGGGTTGGATGCACAGTACCCAGTGACAGACTTTGAGACATAGGTCTGTTGGTAACATACTGGCAAGTGAAGAACGGGCATGTTTTTCCTAGGGTGCTTTGTGTAGTAGCTTTGGTTAGTCATCTGTGACTCTGCCCTTGCACACAGCTGTAAGGTTTTAAACTTATGATCTATTTACAAAAAGCCTTTAGTCTAGTTTGAACTCACTCTGAGGTAAAAGTGATGGTAAAAGGTAATTGTGTGCAGTTTGTGTTACACTGAAGAGAAGTTGTTATTTTTTGATATCAGTCTTTGAGTAAAAAGGAACAAAGCAGACTTTTATTGTCTACAGTCCTCATAGGACAAATAGATCTACTTATAAAGCATGTCCAAATATATATTTTATATATAAAAATTACACAGCCAAGCCAGGCGGTGGTGGCGCACGCCTTTAATCTCAGCACTCGGGAGGCAGAGGCAGGTGGATCTCTGTGAGTTCGAGGCCAGCCCTGGTCTACAAGAGCTAGTTCCAGGACAGGAACCAAAAGCTACAGAGAAACCCTGTCTCAAAAATAAAAAAAAAAATTACACAGCCAAATAGAAAGTCATCAATCATCTTCCACAGATTATATGTGCCCCTAAGATTGAGATGTAATCATGAGATTACATATACACACCACATGAGATTACACACTACAGGGCAGGTACTGCAGAGACGCCAAGGTGCTTTAGCAAAAGTGAGCAACGGTTTCCAGAGTCAGTGGTCCTGCAGACCTTGTCTGGACACATCACATAACACTCCTCTGGTGGGCTGACATCTGAACACGAGTTGTCACCTGCTGCGACTCTCATGGCCCCTGGCAGTTTATGTTTATATTTTGCTTTTATATTCATTTAAACACTTTACTATTTTGAGAGCTTTTGTGTATTATAGATATTTGGCCTCTGAATAAGATATCATTGAATTTTTTAGGCTTCATAATCAGACAAACTTGGATTCAAGCCTATTCTGTCTTTAATAGCAGAAGACTTAACCTTGGGATAGGCTACTTACCCAACAAGAGCTGTGGTTCCTCTGTAAACTGAGGCTGGTGCTAACATAGTTGTATCGTTTATCATTGGGTTTGAAGATTGCAAGAGATAAGTATGTTTCCTAGTGGCGGTACTGCATGCCTTTAATCCCAGCTCTTGAGGCAGGCAGATCTGAGTGAGTTCCAGGATAGCCAGAGCTATAACAGAGAAACCTTGTCTCAAAAAAAAAAAAAAAAAAAAAAAAAGTAGATCCCAGAACCCACAGTAGTTGCTGTGGCTCATTGTGGTTACTACTGCTATTGTTATTATCATCTTACCTAAAACGCTGGGTATTTGAGACAGTGTCTTATTGTCTAGGCTATTACTGAACTTGTGGGCTTAAGTGGTCCTCCTGGCTCAGCCTCACAGTCACTGGATACCCAGCAACCTTCTCTATTAGAGAGTCTTTACAGTCTTTGTTCATACTTAATAATAAAATATGAAAACCCAATTCAAATGTAAGATTAAGACAAAACTAACATGTGGCAGGAAATGAGTGTTTGCAGCTCATAAGTTATCAGTGTGAACGTAAATTAGGCCCAGGTGGTTGGTGTGTTTTTCATAATAAATACTCAAATTTTTATTCAAGATACAAAATCAAAATTAGTGATTTTACTTAACTGCTAGATAATAATCTCACAGGTTCTGGACCCTGGAGCGTCCCTCATAGAATGCCGTTTTTCCATTCAGAGAGCAGAGCTTTCGCTCACAGAGGCAGCACAGCTAATGTGTCTGTGTAAAGTGCACTTTCTAAGGGGTGTGTACTGTGGAAAGGCAGAAAGCCTACCTGTAAGGTCCTTTCTATGGACCTGTCCCAGGGCCCCGTTTGACATAAGATCATTTTTTTCTTCTAGGTAAATGTGTCTTCTAGTGGCATGTGTCTCAAAAAGGAGTTCCTAGTAACACATCTGGTGTCAGTTCTGAAACTGCAAGATTCCCTACTATTAACTTCGTCTGAGATCAGGAGGTCCCGGTCAGCACCCATCCTCAGTGAGCCTCAGTGCTGAATGGGCAGTGCTTAGAAAAGGCCCCGTTTTAGCTGCAGAGAAGGGCTCCTTTTCCTTTTGCCAGCACTGTGGGACGTTACTGTTACTCTTGTCATGTTCTCCGTGCTTTTCAGTTCTGGTTACAAAGGTTTATTTGAGAAAAGGACATTTCCAGGTGCAGTCTTTTTTTTTTAACTGAAAATAAATGTTTAAGAGTACTAGCGTGACCTAAATAACTAGACATGCTAAACCGTGAGACAGATTGAGGCCAGAGATGAGTGTAGATAGATACGGGAAAGGAGGCTTTATGGCAGATATCCTTAGACTATATACCAACAAAATGATACAAGACTTGTAGCTTTGTGCTCTCTGAGGAAAATACCATGACAGCTTTCCCAGTCCACTCAGAATGTTCAGGTATGACCTTTCAGGGGGGCCTGATGGTTCTAGTTGCTTTGGTGACTCCACTCTAAGTGGACTTTAAGAATCTGGCCACTTCCACCCTCCTTCACCCAGACAAGCTCCTTGTGGAGGTGCATACCACCATTCTATAGTGCCATGCTGTTGCTCAGCTCACACTGTAAGGAAGTGAACTGGTATATTACTGTATTTTGTTAAATAAATCTTGCCTGAAGACCAGAGGCAAAGCTAAAGCCACTAGAGGTCAGGTGATGGTGACACACACCCTTAATCCCAGGATTTGGGAGACAGTCGCGAATCTCTGTGAGTTCAAGGCCATCCTGGGCTACACAAGATCAAAGTAGAAACAAATCCGGGTGGTGGTGGCTCACACCTTTAATCCCAGCCCTAGGGAGTCACACACACCTATAATCCCAGCAGTAGAGGGAATAAATGTGGGAAGAGAGGGAGGCATAGGCTGCTTAGTCTCTGGTCGCCCAGCCTTGATAGAGGTAAGACTTCTCTAGTGGCCTGGCTGCTTTGCTTTTCTGGTTTTTGGGTTGAACCCCAATATCTATCTCTGAGTTTTTATTGTTTGTGGTACAAGAAAGGGAACCACTGAGATTTCACAGATTCATTCTGTTTGATGCTTTCCCTAGTCTGAACAAACCTTCCAGTGTGCCAAGGACCTGAGTGATTTCTTCTCAAGATTTAGAATGAACTCTATTCATGAGTAAACCTTTGATTTAGGAGATCACAACAGGGCCTCCCTATGATGTGCCACCTGTTACACTGTACCAACCCAGAATGCCTGGTGGAGACTGTGGCCCATATAACATTGACATTTTTTCTAATTATTCTATGTAACATGAATAATAAAAACTAAGAGACATATTCAACCTAAAGATCAGTAAAGCAAAGCAACCAACCACTAGAGAGACCTCGACCAAATCTTCAGACCAAAAGGGTGGGAAGATTCTGTCTCTGCAAATCTTCAGACTCCACACTCCACTGAGCTCCTGTTTCTTCCCTCCTTATGCTCCTCTCTCTGCCCAGCCATATCATTCCTGTCTGCACCTCCCTAGTGCTGGGATCAACTTTGTACGAATGGCTGTTTCTCTTTTAGACAGATTCAATTTTGTGTGTCTCAGGGTGGCCTTAAACTCATAAAGATCCCTCTGCCTCTGTCTCCCAAATCCTGGGATTAAAGGTCATCACTGACCTGTATGACTGACTGGTATGACTGCTTTGTTGTCTGATCTTCAGGCAGGGTTTACTTATTAAAAAAAATAATATACCACTATAATTCCATTTGTAAGGAGAATGGACTCCTAAGAGCTTGATTTTATTTAGCACTTGTGTCCAACAGTAATTGTCCCCATCATAGATAACATCTACTATTGTATAATTCTGGCAGGGTCAAGGACATAAATCATGACCAACAATAACTTTCCCAATCAAAATGAAAGTCTAATCTACAGGAAAGTAGCAGCTATGATTCTGAAATACTAGTCAGGAGTGTTTTTCTCAAGAAATTAAACCTATTTCTCAGTGCCATCTAAAAATACTTTCACTATTCTTATCAGTCAGTATTCATGAAGAGCCCAAATGCCTGGTAGCTTTATTGATCTAGGCTAGGAAACTCTCAGGGAATATAGAATTGTTTTCTAGTACAAATGCCACTTATTGCACATTGGATTATACCTGTTTTTGACAAGATGCCCTGAGTGCATGGGGCCTTGTCTTAAGTTGTGACAACAACGTATTGCACCCCCTAGTATGTCTGTGTGGTAGTCACAGTTTTGTGCAAAGAGAGCCAAATAGTATCAACAATAAATAAATATTCAGCTATTCTCATGTAACATTAATTTTAAAAAGATCTCAAGACAGATTTTCTGCCACTGCATGTGCATTGGGAGGATGCATATATATGTATGCATGTGTGCATGAAGACAACTTGAGGTGCCAGCCTCAGGAACACAGTTCACTTCCTTTCAGACAGGGTCTCTCATGGTCTGGAGATCATCAGCACTTGGAATCACATGCCTTTAATGCCAGCACTAGGGAGGTAAAGACAGGAGTGATATTGCCGGGCGGAGAGATTAATCTAAGGCGGGAGGAGACAGGAACTCAGTGCAGTCTGAGGCAGTAGTCTGCAGATGTCAGTCTGCGGACAGGATCGCTTCTTTGTTCTGAGCATTGGTAGAGGTAAGAGCTCTCGTGGCGGGCAGCTCTGCTTCTCTGATCTCTCAGCTTTCACCCCCTGATAGCTGACTCTGAGATTTTATTATTAAGAACAATTAGAATTCGTGCTACAGTTGTAAAGATGATTCAGTGGTTAAGAGCACTTGTTTTTCTTGCAAAGGATCCTGGTTCAGTTCCCAGCAACCACACAATCATATGTAACTCTAGTTCCCAGGGATCTGACACCCTCTTCTGAACTCCAAGGGGATCAGGCATACATGCAGTGTATATATGTACATGTAGGCAAAACATTTATATACAGAAATAAATCTAAAAAAAGAAAAAGATGAAAGATCTTTTACAGGGATGTCTGAAGGACACATGTGGAACCAACACCAATGCCCAGTAGTACCAGAAATATTCTAAGTGCTCTTTCTTTAGAGCGCTGCGGATGCCCGTGGTGCCCTACCAGGAGCATCCCCATCCCTGCCCCGGCAGCGGAAGAGCAGCTGTCATCGTGCCCCACTCCTATCCCCCAGGCCAGCCTTCTGGGATTGTCACACTCATACTCTCCGTCCCTTCTTCCCTGCTCACTCTGGCCCCTTTCCTTTCGTCGCACCTTCACCTCTCTGGTCTGGTTGATGCACCCCCAACCCTACAATGGTCACTGTCATAGTAAAGCTTTTTAGGTCAGTAAAGTCAGTGCCTTTCAAGAAAAACTAGTACAGGTTTCCAGTAAATGGAAATCATCAACAAGCTTATATTCATGGTTACAACCACATTAAAAAGTCTCTGTGTGTGGTCAGTGGGGAGTGATTTGGAGGGGATAATGATACTTAAATAATGATGATGACAAGCCCATCACTAGCAGGTATCTTAATAACTGGAAAACTTGGGGTTCTTTCCACAGTTATTCCTCATAAAATTGGCCGAGTCATAGAGGGAAGTCCAGCTGATCGCTGTGGAAAACTGAAAGTCGGAGATCACATCTCTGCGGTGAATGGGCAGTCCATTGTTGACCTGTCTCATGATAATATTGTTCAGCTGATCAAAGATGCCGGAGTCACTGTCACACTGACAGTCATTGCGGAAGAAGGTGAGGAAGTGGCCATCCTGCCTCCCCCAAGCTGATGTCTTAGCGTGTCTCAGTTATTGTTCTATTGCTGTGAACAGACACCATGACCAAGGCAACTTATAAAAGGAAGCACAAGCTGAGGGCTTGCGTCTGAACATAATGGAGCGCAGCGACAGGCAGGCAGTCACGGCACTGGAGCCGGAGCTGAGAGCTTACACCTGATGCAAAAGTTGCAGATAAAGAGATAGCAAGAGCATGCCTGGTGTGGGGTGTTAAAACCTCAAACAAGGCCACACCGACTCCAGCAAGCCTTTGCCTTCCATTTCTGCCCAAATGTTCTACTAACTAGGGCCCACCCGTGCAGACATGAGCCCACAGGGGCTGTCCTCAAGCCACCGCACAGTACCAGCACGGAGTGTGAGAGAGCTGTTTATATGCCCTGCAGTCTCATTTCTCGCCTTTTTCATTTTATATCTCAAAAGACAGTTTATTATAAAGTTGTCAGCTGCTCAAGAAAAGTCATTTAGTTGGTGAGTGGTGGCCATTTATTTATGAACTGAAGAAGCATCCAGAAGTGAAAATTGATAGCTTTCAGATCTTGTTTCCTTAATGTTTAAGTCTTGGCTTGAAAGGGTTTAGATGGAGTTGCTGTTGATATGTCAGATCCATGCCATGATGTGCCCTCCTCGGAAGCAGAGCTTGGTTCTTCCATATATAATTTCCTCATACTTTGGGAATGTGGCCCAACGGTAGAACGCTTGCACAGACCCTGGGTTGGATCCCCAGTACTGTCAAGAGGGTATGGATAGCAATTCGGGTTCCCCATAATTTTGCTTATTTATGTTCCATCTTTCTTCTTTGATCCTAAAGTCAATTTCCAGGTGGTTTGTAATCCACCCCCACCCCCATAGCATCTTGCTGTGTTATCAAGTCTGGTCTCAGTCTCCTTATCTCCAGTGGCCCTTCCGCCTCAGCCTACCAGAACTTTAGGCTCGTCATCACTCCCGGGTGCCTTTCTTTTTTGTTCCAACTGGACTACTCTCATGGTTTTACCTTTAAGGTATTATATAAGTCTTCTTTCTGTCCAAGGTACTGTGGTGGGTATTTATTCATGAGCATTCTCTCCTTAACATTTATTTTGTGACTCAGATTATAAAGCAGAAGTCAGTGCCACAGAACGGCATTGCAGAGTTGTGTGTGCTCTTAACCTTTACAGCTGGCGGTCAGCGGGACTGAGTAGTAGAGTGGACCGCAAGTACAGGACTAACAGACTGCAGGGGATAACCGTCAGCGTTCCCAGTCTATCTCAGGCTGCTACTTTTATAAAGTACAGTCAAAGTAAAACAATATAAATATCCTATCAAACAGTGTAGTAATAAGGGCGGTGGGGCTGCGTCCCCAGCACCCGGCTGCCTGGCTAGCTCATGCCTGAAATAACAACACACAAACTGTATTCATTTAATCACTGCTTGGCCCATTTCTATCTAGCCTCTTCTAGGCTAATTCTCACATATTAATTTAGCCCATTTCTAATCATCTGTGTAGCGCCCCTAGGTGCACTTACCGGGAAGATTCTAGCCTATGTCCATCCTGGGTCGGAGCTTCATCGCATGCGTCTGCCTGGGAGGTGGGAGCATGGCGTCTCTCTGAGGTGTCTGCTCCCGAGAGGAGAGCTGTGGAGTCTGAGCTCACTTCCTCTTCCCCCCATCGTTCTGTTCTGTTTACTCCTCCCACCTATCTTCTAACCAATGAGGGCCAAGCAGTTTCTTTTTATTTAACCAATGACCTTCCTCCATCAAAACAGTAACATTTTTTTTTTCTGACTGCTTACTCTCATTGTCCTTATATGTGCAACTGCTACTGACCACAGATGATACTTGAGTGTTCTTGGGATACTTAGGTAGGAGAACAACCATTTCTTTCTCCTAGTATATTGTTGATCCACAGTTATCACTGATAGTTTTGTTTTGTTTTGTTCTGAAAGACGGTTCCTCTGTATAACAACCTTGGCTGTCCTGGAACTCACTCTGTACACCAACCTGGTCTTGAACTCAGAGATCTGCCTGCCTCTGCCTCCCCAGTCCTGGGATTAAAGACCTGCACCACCATATCAGGCTGGTAAATTTTTCTAAAAGCTTATCCTGAATCGCTTTTTTCTTTTAAGAGTAAAATCTACCTTTGACATTTTAGCCCAAGTATTTCTGGACAGATGCTTAAGGTCACCGACATGATGAGTTAGTCACCACTAGGAAGAAATGGGAAAATGGGAGAAAACTAGTTCAGTGATTGCTTGTCTTTTTTATTGAACTCTAGATATTTTTACACTATAGAAATGTTCAGAATCCCTTATTTTACTCAGGAAATAATAAAAAGTCTTTCTTTTGTTCTAAAATTTTCATTCATGGAATCTGTAAGTCTTCCAAATGTCTCATTAAATCCAGTGTAAACTTTACCATCCGCCTTGCAGTGCAATGACTCTTGGGAGCTGTTCACATCATTCCTCTAAGCTCCACAGCCTCTTCCCTGGTACCCGTCACCTGCTTGCCCAAGCCCTTCACTGAGCAGGAAAGGGTTATCACCTAGAACAATGCATTTCCTCAGCCTTTCATCTTCCCTTTGCAAGGTGTTATTTAATATCTGGGCCTGCTTTGCCAAAGAAATGACAAGGCAAGTGCCATATGCCATACAAAAACTGTCAAACTCCAGTCATGACTGGACCTGTGCCCACCCTTTCTGTTGCCTCCCTCACACTACTTTAGCCTTAAAGTTGGTACAGGAATTGAATGTGCCTGGTAGGTTCTGCTTACTACATAGAAAACTTTTTCCCCAAAAATGACTCCTAACGTTTTGTCAAGTCCTGTTTAAGACTTTAAATTACCACTGCTACCAAGAAGGTACTCTGGAGTGATGTGGGCATCATTTGAGGCTTTTTCTCCGTTTAGTTGTGTTTCTGCCATTTCTCCAAGTTCCATTCTCATTCACCTTCTCATATGCTTCACTTGTTCATTTTCCTTTGTATGTCTTTTCAAGTAAACCATATTGTCATTAGTTTCTCAGTTGCAAGGGATACGTGATACTTTGCTATAGATTACTATGCTGGGGCCTCTTCTCAGAACCAAGGGATTTTTGTTTGTTTTCTGTTTTCTAGGATCCAGTCAAAGATTCTAAAACTCCTTATGCTATCTAGTCATCATAGCTTCTTTTTTCTTTTAAGTAGGATAAAGTCACAGATTATGAAACTCATCCCAACATGTTCAGTCCAGTGCTGTTCTGGAAGATCATTTTGGGTGTGGAGTGGGGAGGTATTTTTTTAAATTTATCCACAGGGTTGTCTAACCATTACTATTCCACATTTTATCAGCCCCCAAAAGAAACCCCATAATTATTTCCCATTTCTCAGGAACCGCGCATCTACTGTTTGCCTCTTTAAACTAGTCAGTAATTTCGCTTCAGTGGCATCATGGAGTACAAGACTTGTCTGTCTGGTTTCTTTCTCTAACAGACCTTCAAGGTTCAACTTCACTGTAGCTTTATCATTCCTTTTTATAAGTAATACACATTATATGTAATGTTCCATGTATATCATTTTGCTTACCAATTAATCATTTGATAGGCATTTGTTTCTCCTTTTTATTTTGAATTATGCTGATGTGAACATTAATGTACAGGTTTTCCTGCAAATGCATGGCTTCATTTTTCAAGCATGATTTCATTTTCTTGAGTTTATTTATACCCAAATGTAGAATTATTGGGTCATATGGTGTACTTTTTTATTTGACTTTTTGAGGAGTTGCCAAATGATTTCTAAGTGCCTTCACCATCTATACGCTCATCAGCCAAATATGAGGCTTCCGATTTTGTCAGCCCTCCACAGCACTTATTTTTTGATTGTGGGCGTGGTTTTTCATCCTAGCCACTCTAATAGGTGTGAAGTGCGAGTTCATTGTGCTGTGCTTTGCGTTTCACTGGTGACTAGTAATTTAAACTTAGCATCTTTTCCTGTGCTTTGGAGAAATGTCTGTTCAGATTCTTTGCCTATGTATAGCTTCCTTGCCTTTTCTTTTCTGTACAGTTTCCTTACTGACTCTGAGTGCTAGGCCTTTTCATGTGTGTCACTTTCAGGTATTTGTCTCTTGACTTGTACTTGGCCTTCTACTTTCTTGGTAAATACCCTCTGATGCACAAATATTCTAATGTTGATGAACGCTGACTTGTTTATATTCTTTTTGCTGGCTTGTGCTTTGTTCTTTTTTTTTCTTTATTTTTTTTAAATATTTATTTATTATGTATACAATATTCTGTCTGTGTGTATGCCAGCAGACCAGAAGAGGGCACCAGACCCCATTACAGATGGTTGTGAGCCACCATGTGGTTGCTGGGAATTGAACTCAGGACCTTTGGAAGAGCAGGCAATGCTCTTAACCTCTGAGCCATCTCTCCAGCCCTTGTGCTTTGTTCTTAAAGCATTATGTACATCTAGGGTATATCCACATTGTTACTTGATAGTTTCCTATGTGTGTTTACCTCATCTGACCTATCTTCCCACATTGTCCCCAGTTCCAAGCATCAAAAACAGTTCTGTGATACACACATTTATATGGATGAATTCCTTATAAAACAGTGTGAGAATTTCTGGGAATAGTATTACTTTCTCTGTCATTACCATACCAGTTTGGCTCAGTACTATGAGAGCATTTTCATAATCTCTACCTCACTAAAATACCAAGATTTCTTCTTGAGCCTTTATATCCCAGTCTTTACTTGGTATTATCAGCTTGTTTGTTTGTTTGGCACAGCCTTGAATTCAGAGATCTTTCTGTTTCAAGATATGTGTCACCATATATCTGCATTATTTCAGTCTGAAGGATTGTGACATTGTTATTTCATTTGCATTTCACAACATACCCTTTAATTTTTCTTTGGGAAGTTTTATCATTTTCTTATGTTATTTGGGGGTGTCTTGAGAATTATTTTGGTATTCAACTTTATTTTAGGAAATACAAATATTCTTGTCATTTGTTTATGAACTTTAGCTTTGATACTCTTATTAAATTGAAATTCTTAGTGTATATGTAAATAATTATTTTTACATTATGGCTTGGACTTTTGATGTTTATTCTTTTAATATTATTTTAAGACACTTTCTTATGTAGCATGGCCTGCCTTAACTAATGGTCTTCTCACCTCTGCCTCTCAAGTACCGCAATTACCAGCATGTGCATGACACATACTTGTTCTTCGGGTTCTAAAATCATCGTCCTTTCACTACACATTGAGATTATTTTTGTATTGTTTTCTACTAGATATTTTATCACACTGAGGTCCTTAATCCACCTGTAGTCTTCCTTTGGATGTGATCTTAGGAATTCACTTTTGTTTTAGTCTTTTCTCCTGTAATAAGCCAATTTCTCTACATCAGTAGTAGTTAGTATTGCTTTACTTCATTGGCCTGTGCTGCTGTCTGCTCTGTACAGCTTATCCTAGAAACATGAGTCTCCACCCGTTCCATTCTTTTACTTTGTCATGTGCTGATGACATCTTAGTTTATATGTAAATTTGTTATCCTGTATATCTGTTAGGACAAAGCAACCTTCTCTTCCACGAGACAGCTAGATATTTGTCTTCGGGTTTTATTGCTTTGAAGAAATAGACACTGTGACCACAGCGGCCCTTAGAAAGGAGAACATATCTTTGGTGTAGTCCATTAGCGTCATGACAGGAAGCATGGTAGCATGCAGGCAGACATGGTGGTGGAGAGGAAGTTGAGAGTTCTACATCTTGATCCACAGGCAATAGAAAGTGAACTGTGTGCCACACTGAACATAGCTTGAGCATATAAGACCTCAAAGCCCACCTCCATAGTGACACATGTCATCCAACAAAGCCACACCTGCTCTAACAAGGCCACAGTTCCTAATAATTCCACTCCCTGTGGGCCAAGCATTCAAACACATGAGGCTATGGGAGCTCTTAGTTAGGCTTTGTTATTACTGTGAAGAGATAACCATGGCCACAACTCTTACAAAGAAACATTTAATTGAGGTGATGGCTTACATTTTCAGAGGTTCAGTCCATCAGCATCATGATGTGGAGCATGACAGCATTCAGGCAGACAGACTGCTGGCAGGAAATCAACTAACTGTCACTCTGAGTGAAGCTTGAGAAAAGGACCATAAAGCCTGCCCCTGTAGTGACACACTTCCAACAGAAGGTGTGACCCAGGTTAAAGGTGCGCCCTCCAACCTCAAGGTCTGGGATTAAAAGTGTGTGTCATCCAACTTCCTCCAACAAGGCCACACCTCCTAATAATGCCAATCGCTATGAGTTTATGGGGAGCCAAATGCATTCAACTACCACTGGGGCCATATTTTTCCAACCATGACAATATTCAAAGGACATGCCTATATAAAATCCTTGACCAATTAAGATTCTCAAAAAATCATTTTTATTAAAATATATTTTAAAATATACATACTAGATCTGAGATAATTAGATGGTTAAATATTAGTCCACCTAACAGAGTGGGAGACCTCTTCAGTTTTTCAAGTCATCTTTTATGTCTTTCTTAGTTTTACACTTTGAGAACATTCTCTCAATACACTGTAATGCTGACTGCTATAGTTTAATTGTGCATCTATTGTTCTATCGTTTAATTGTTCAGCATCTGACAGTATAGCTTTTCTTTGGTATTTACATGTAGAAACTCTAGCAAAAGGTTAATACTCATTGGAAGAATGATATACTTAATCCATTGTTTACTATTTGTGCAGTTTTTCTGATAAAATTCAAAGAGAACAACAAACAGCAAAATTGTTTGTTTGTTTCATTGGTTACGTTGAAACTAGAGGCCCAGGAGCCAAGGGAAGTTCAAATTGGTGACAAGAAAACCAATTAGATAAAACTTGCTCAGTTTGCATAATGTTACTTGTACCTACGTTTTTTTTCAGGGCTGACATTGGGTGTACTCTTCCCTGAGGAAGACGACTTCTCCCGCTTCTGGAATTTCTCAGTTGCTTGTCCTGTAGTTTTTTGTGTTTTTTTGTTTTGTTTTGTTGTTTTTCGAGACAGACTTTCCCAGTTGCTATGGAGCGAATTCTGGAACTCACTCTGTAGACCAGGCTGGCCTCAAACTCACAGAGATCCGCCTGCCTCTGCCTCCTGAGTGCTGGGATAAAGGTGTGTGCCACCACCGCACCATATAGGGTTGAGGTCTCATGACCTTTTCCCCAATCCACTTTGTCCATTGGTGCCATCCTTGTTCAGCTCACATGTGGGCAGTCATGTTGGTGACTTTATGGATATAGCCTCACACATTCCTAGGAGACACAGTCTCACAGCAGACTCTGATCCTTTGGCTCTTACAAACTTTCTGCCCCTTTTCCATTGTTTTCCCTGAGCCTTTGTTGCAAAAGTGTTTTGTAGACGCATTCTCTAGGACTGAGTTCCACAGTTCTGCCTTTTTTTTTTAAATATTTATTTATTTATTATGTATACAATATTCTGTCTGCATGTATACCTGCAGGCCAGAAAGAGGGCACCAGACCTCATTACAGATGGTTGTGGGCCACCATGTGGTTGCTGGGAATTGAACTCAGGACCTTTGGAAGAGCAGGCAGTGCTCTTAACCACTGAGCCATTTCTCCAGCCCCCACAGTTCTGCCTTTTGATTGGTACTGGTCTCAGTCTGTGACAGAGAGAAGTTTCCTTACCTGTGGATTTAATGACAAATGTTTTGATTGTTGTGAGTTAGTGGGTGTAGACAATCCTACAGTAACCTCAGCTTCACTAGCACTGAGTAGTTAGCTAGGTCTCCAGTAATACGTGTGGCTTCCATCTTGTTGAATGAGTCTGACATCCAGTTAGAGAGCCGTATATGTATAAACGCACACATATATACATGCAGTAAGAATGAAAAAGGATCCAGGCAGTGGTGGTACACACCTTTAATCCCAGCACTCGGGAGGCAAAGACAGGTGGATCTCCATGAGTTTGAGGATAGCTTGGTTTACAGAGCGAGTTCCAGGACAGGTTTCAAAGTTACAGAGAAACCCTGTCTTAAAAAAAGAATAAAAAAGGAGAAAAAGGAGGTCATGAATTTGAAAGAAAGTAAGTAGGATTCGGAAGGAAGGAAGGGAGAAATCTAATTATAATCTTAAAAAGTAAAAAATAAATAAATACAATGAGAAAAAAAGAAAAGAAAAAATACTATAAATGTAGTTCAGTTGGTAGAATTCTTGCTTAGTTTGCTTGAAGTCCTGAGTTCAAATCCAGCACTATATAAACTGAGTATGGGATCTCAGAACTCAGGAGGCAGACACTGCAAGTTAAAGTTCAAAGTCATCTTCACCTACATAACAATTTCAAGGGTAACCTAGGCTACATGAACCCTGTCTCAAAAACTAAATACATAATTTTTTTCATATTTTGGGAAAGTTAGAAGGTCAAATTGTAATCTCTTAAATCCACTAGGAGAAATTGTGACTGCTGCAATATAGAAGAGACACATTCATTACAGAGAAAAGGTTGGCACCCTACTCTACTCCATTTTCTCTCCTGGGATACTTGTCTTTAATGACAAGGTCTGGTCTAGGACTTAGTCCCATGTGTCCTCATCTAGTGGGCTTGTGTTGGCACAGCCCCACAGCAAAGCAAGATTAGAACTGCCCCGGCCCGGGCTGGACTGTGTTCCCTTTCTGTCTTCTTCACTTCTTACCATCTTGCCTGTGCTTTTAGGAGTATTCACAGCTTCTACTTGCAAGACATTCTCTTTTTGTTTTGTTCTTTGAGACAGGGTTTCTCTGTGCAGCTTCAGCTGTCCCCAATACTTACTCTGTACCAGGGTGGCCTTGAACGCAGAGAACCACCTGGCTCTGCCTCTGGAGTGCTCAGATTAAAAGTGTGTACTACCCTTGCCCAGCATGTGCTGTTCTTAAATACAATTTTGTAGAGAAACAACAGAATCAAAATTATAGAAATAGAATCCAAGAATAGTGATTTGTAAAGCCTGAAGTTTCTACTTCCGGCATACAAAATTTTCTATTTCCATCCCTTATCTTTAACATCACATTTTCTTTTCTCCATTATACTCCAAGATTCATTTATCAATTTATGTTGATCTAATAAAAAATAGCCTCCACATTGAACATTTTTACAAAATAATTTCTAAATATATACTTGAAGAGAATGCAGTTCCAGATGAGACATTTTGATGATGGTGGTGATAAAGATTCTCTTTTGACTGTCCTCTTTAAGAACATCCGTCTAGTTGTGTGGATGTAGACCTTGGTTGGCTCTGTAGTCAGTTTTCCAAGCAGTTAAGAGTGATGTGGACACAATACTCTCTTGCATTTGTGCTCTTAGAAAACAAAAACCAGGAAATCTTTAGAACCATTTCTCTCGACAGTCTAGATGTCTTTGATCGTTGATGCTTAGCATCCGGCAGAATATAATTTCCTCTGTTAAAATGCAAATTCCAAGATGTGTTGAGTTTGCGTGCACCCACTGCGCTCCAGCATCTTGAAACTTGGCACTATGAGGAAGGAAAAGACCTGTGCTCTGGAAACTTAAGAATGGGCTGAGCAGTGTCCCCTGGATGGAGCTCTGTCCTCTACACAGAGATGGCTGATGTGTGCAGTTCTAATTACCATGTATGGAAGAGACAGGCAAGGGTGAGAATATGAAATTAGAAATAGCTCCTATCCTCTTGAAACATGTTATTTAAAGCCAGAGGGGAAAGACATTACTGTTCCAACTCCAGGACATAATAGTGCAGTTCTGTGAAAGCCCCCAAACTGGGAACTGTAACCATTACTCTTGTTTACTTAATGATCTACTCGGCCTTCATGTTTTCATGTACAGATTCTGATTTCTGTTGTTTTCTCCTTTGGACAGAGCATCACGGTCCGCCATCAGGAACAAACTCGGCCCGGCAGAGCCCAGCACTGCAGCACAGGTCCATGGCACAGGCACAGACCAACCACATACCTGGGGACAGGTGTGCCTATTCTCAGGTTTTGGGTTTTTTCTCATCTCCCTGCTTTTCACTATCCCTCTCCCGGGCAGTCGTGCACAACCAGATAACCAGGTGAAAGCAGCTGTGCACTTCATCCTCGCGGTCCCCACCCAGACTGTCTCCCCCTTCCCAGTCTCCATCCCAGCCACCCTGACACCAGCAACTGACTGTGCTTCTCTTGGAAACCACTTCAGTAGGGAAGGCCGGGCCCCACCTGAGTCAGTCTTCTTGCACTGCCTAAGACTGAGAGAATGCGTACATATATCTGTCCTGTTATTAAAAACATTAGTCACAAAAGAAAATCCAGCCTCTCCCCAGGCCTTGGGGCTTTGAGAGGTCCATTTCTCAGGGTCACAAGGTCACCATATCTGCTCCAGCCTGTTTTTTTGAGTGTAACTTTCTTTGAGAGAGCAACTCCATCAGGACACCACTGAAGGAAGTGGGGCGGTGTGCACAGGCGGTAAGCTACTCTGGAGGAATGAGCAGCCTTTTCTCTGGCAATTCTGGCCCTAGAGATAGTCCGTCTGGAGCATCTTGTAAGGATGAGGATGGCAAGGCAAAGCTTCAAGGAAAGAAAGTTGATCTGCTTTTCTTCCTAGACTGTTTTTCATTTCCTCGGGGTAGATTATGCCTTGGTTTCTCTCACAGAATTGCCCTAGAAGGTGAAATTGGGAAAGATGTCTGCAGTTCCTACAGACATTCGTGGTCTGACCACAAGCACCTCGCACAGCCTGACACGGCAGTAATTTCCGTTGTGGGAAGCCGGCACAATCAGGTAAACACAAACACCCTGCTGCTGAAATTTTGGGTTACTGTGTCACTGACATTGGTGTTTTTATTGCAAATCTGTTTGAATACATTTACTTCCAAAATTACTAATTTTTACGGAACTGCTAAAATGGTTGGAATTTACTATACCATACAAGAGGGTGTAGAGATAAAACTTTACCCTGTAAAGGGAGAAATTTAAACCTAGGCTAAATCTGTACAGGTACATGGTATTACAGCTAATTAAATAGGGGGAGCTTTGTGCTTATTGTTTAGGGAAATTTTTAAAAAATTAAAATTTTAAAAATTCTGTTCTCTAAATTGTTCTATTTCACATTGACCACCTAGAAGACTGCATAATCTTCTAATGAATTTATAAAAATTAAATAGCAGCCCAAACTAGCATTCCATCCTTACCTCATAGAAATGCATATCAGGTGTAGTCATCATGTCTCTCGGCTATAAAAGCAGATTCTCTTCAAGATGTAGTAAAAGCGGTGCATAAGAGCGTCCTATCTCCTATCCTGCTTCTTTCCTTCAGAGCCTTGGGTGTTACCCAGTAGAGCTGGAGAGGGGCCCTCGGGGCTTTGGGTTCAGCCTCCGAGGAGGGAAAGAGTACAACATGGGGCTGTTCATCCTTCGCCTTGCCGAGGACGGCCCTGCCATCAAGGACGGAAGGATTCACGTGAGTCGGCTTCTTTGTGCAGCCTTTACTTCTGACTCTGGACTGGAAACTGTTAAGAATAATTGCTGTAGAGGGAACGCAGAAACCTCTGACATCTAAGAAAGGAGTTTTTCCTAGAAGCAGCCACATGCTACTGTTGTGCTTTTCTGGCCACCCAGGGTTTCTGAGTTTGATGGTTTCTTTGTGTGTCTGTTAGAAAAATTAGTTCTTGTATAGTCAGCATACAAGGCCAATGTATTAATAAATCAAATACACTTCCATCTTATTAAAAGTCTTAAAGACAGCAGGATAAAAAAGATTCCAATTTCTTCCAAGACATAATAAGCTCAGGGAGTTTTTTCCACTTAGTTCCCTGAAGAGGCAGAAAATTCTGGTCTGCCAACCTTTATGATTATTAGAAAGACCAGAATCCACATCAGTAATAATTTATCATAGGCTTTCTCAACCCTGCAACACCAGCATGTGTAAGGCACTGGAGACTAAATGGCTTAAAGATATGCATTTGTTCGTCCTCTGCATGTTAAAGAGGAATTTTACATAGAAAACTGTTGGCTTTAATGTTTAAAAACTAGTTAATTCACTAGTCATCACTAAAATTTTAAGTTCTAGACAGCCTCCCTCTTACTACCCAAGAGAACTTTGGGTTTCCTCTATCTGTCATTAGGAGGCACCAGGGGAAAGAACCCTTTTAATTGAGTAATAGTAAGACAAATTATTCTTAGCTCTAATAATCAGAAGAGGCTCGGGGGTGGGGGTGGGATGTACCTCAGCTGGTAGTGTGCTTGCATAGTATAGCCTTGGGTTCAATTCCTAGCACCACATAAAAGCAGTGGCGCACACCTGTAATTTTCGCACTTGGAAGTAGAGACAGAGGGGTCGCAAGTTCAAGGTCATCCTCGGCTACCATAGTGAGTTTGAGACCAGCATGGGCTACATGAGTAGACATTGTTTCAGAAACAAAAATATCTTCTGGGTGATTGCAGCTTTGCTTTTCCACATTACCGCTTCATACCCATCATTTGCTTCAAAACTAGTTTTGAGTATTTGCCTTAACCAAGACTTTAAGTCTGGTGTTAAATGAGTTGGTCAGAGTATGACATCAATCCTTCCTTAAAATGACCAGCCATATGCACAAGATCAGAGAGTGACTAACAAAGGTGCCTGAAGATAAGTACAGTTCAGGAAAGAGGCTGAAGAAATAACAATGGGTGAAATGAAGGAATGGCACTCTACATAACAGGGAACTCTGTGGCTGAGTGATGTCATTATTTAGGATGTATACAGAGGAGTGGGAGGAAATGGGGTGAAGAAAGCATGGGTTAGAAGTACGGAGGTGCTGGGCAATGAAAAGCCACAGTAAGCTTTTGAGCAAAGATTTTTTCAGAGCAGCATGCTGCTAAGAAGTGTCTACCTGCAGTGTACAGAAGGATGGAGAAGAGAAGTCGCTGTCACTCATGCATGAAGTGGTGGTATGAGAACTTGCCTGCTAATGATTTGGGTAGAAAGTAAAATGGAGGAGATCACTTTCCGTGAAGGAAAGACCAGCTTAGGTGACTCATAAGTATCTGATCAGTGAGAGACAAGGGGACAAAGACAAGGCTGTCTGGGGGACCTCCTTGCTGTGAAAGATTTGTCACTCATATTGATTTAATAAAACACTGATTGGCCAGTAGCCAAGCAGGAAGTATAGGCAGGGCGACCAGACTAGGAGAGTTCTGTGAAGAGGAAAGGCTCAGTCTACAATCACCACCCAGACACAGAGGAAGCAAGATGAGGACTGCCTCACTTATAAAAAGTGCTAAGCCACCTAGCTAACACAGACAAGAATTATGGGTTAATTTAAATTGTAAGAGCTAGTTAATAATAAGGCTGAGCTAATAGGCCAAACAGTTTATAATTAATATAATTCTCTGTGTGTTTTGTTGGGATTGAACAGCTGTGGGACTGGGCAGAACAGAACCTTTTGTCTATACCTATTCTTACCTGTGTAACCCCCCCCCCAAAAAAAAAAACCTCAGGTGAGAAAGAATTTGACAGCCAGCTGCTATAATTTTTTTTATCATATTAAAGTAGAGGTATCTGTTAGCTGTCCAAGTGTATTTCACAGGCCTTAGACAGTGACATGACCCAGCCAGACAGAAGCAAAGGGCAAGTGTTTGTGGTAGATTAGATCACTCAAAGAGTTTTAGAAAGCAGCAGGCCATGGACATAACTCTGAGTGGGGCCTACAATTAGTGCACAAGAAAGTAAGGCAATCAGGAAGGGCAGAAATGCAAAATCACACACCAAAGCCTGAGGGTTTATTATAAACCAGGAAGGCCTAATGCATTGGGAGCATCTGATACAGAGTTGTTGAGGCTAGCCTGCTTGCTTTCTCACATAGTTCAACAGAGTGAAAAGAGCTCAGGTTTGAGAATTGAGGAAGATACAAATCAAACCTTTTTCCTACCATTTTGTAGCAATATAGCTTTAAGCAGCTTCTTTCTGAGCATGGGTTTAGGATCCATTGTGACATGCTTTAGAGTCCTCTTGATCCTCTCCCCCCATGCTCTTCCTCTTTACCTCTCCTCTGCTGAGGTAGTTCACATTTCTTTTTGGTTTTTCAGGACAGGGTTTCCTGGCTGTCCTGGAACTTGCTTTGTAGACCAGGCTGACCTCAAACTCAGAGATCCGCCTGCCTGCTTCCTGTGCAGCACCACTGCCTGGCTCACATTTCTTCTTTTTAAAATGGTTCCAAATAGAGCCCTCGATCTACTAATTCCATCATACAGATGTAAGCCAAACAGGCCTTAAAAGCAGGTAATGTGTAGTTCTAAAAGATAGCACAAACTGAAAGTCCCATGACTGAACCTTTTATTTAAAAAATAAACACTAGATTTTGAAAACAAAATTAGACTATTAACTGTTATATTCGGATCCGTTCTAATAAGAAAATGTCGGCTTTCAAAGAGGTCTCAACTAACACTCTCCGTGATGCTATGAAACGACCTCCACCTCTCTTGCCTCCTTCCTCCCTTACTGGTCTCCATATAGCAATTTTATCTCTGTGCCTTTGAGTCACAGTGTCTTCAGTACTTCATACAGTGCCTTGAATATTCAGTGGGTGATTCATAAACATTTTTCAAAAGCATGTCCTGGGTGAGTTTTTAAATCAAGATTAGTACTTTATAGATGCTTATAGATATCAAGAGGTTAGAATGGCTGGATAAATCTAGATAACTAATCTTTAAAATTATTAAGTGTATGGATACATGTGTTAGGGTACACATGCCAAGGTGCATGTCAGAGGACAACTTGAGAGTATTGGTGCTTGTTTTCCACCATGTGGACCCCAGTATTGAACTTAAGTCTGTCCGTCTTAGCAGCAAATACTTCTACCCACTGAGCTACTGCACCAGCTCCTAGATATTGAAATTTTTAGAAAATGAAGATTTGTCCTCAGCTCTTATAACTGGGTAGATAGGATTAGTGGTACAGCAATAATGTACTAGTATAATTCGGAAACCAAGAGAATGTTAGCTTAGGGGTGGGAAGGTACTGCGTGTCAACAGAGGATCTAGAAATATCTTGAGTCTGAAGCTGGTCCTTAAATCCTGGGGTATGGTTCAATGTGTGTCTAGCATACCTGAGGCCTAAGTTCCTATCCCTAGCACTGCAAGCAAGGAAGTCAGACTCTCAGTTCCGTCTTCCAAGCAATGGTATTGCCACTTATGCTACTGTTGGTCATGAGGTAAGTGGCAATACCTATACTTATCTCCTTGCTGAGATCGTCTGGGCTGGATTTCCTCCGGAGGCATAGCATTTCTGAATAGGTTGTGAGATAATGTAATCCATGTGTCAGACTTTGTGCTTTAGACAGTGAGTTTCTAAAGATTTAACACTTTATGTGTGGGGGTGTTTTGGCTGTATAGGTCTTTTGACCACATGCATTGAGTACCCTCAGGGGCCAGAAGAGGGCATCAGGTCCTCGGGGACTGGAGGAACAGATGATTGTGTGCTGCTCTGAGCCTCTCTGCAGCCACAACTGCAACATCTCTTCTTTTTCTCCCTGCCTTTTGTTTTAGGTTTTTGTCTTTTGTTTTTTAAGTTTTAAAGCCTAGCTGTTTTACGAAGACTGGCTTCAGTTGACCACTGGAGTTGCTCCGTCTGCAGAAACTTGTCTTTTCCTTTTCTTCGTCTGCCTTTCATTTCTCTCTCCTTTCCCTTCTCCTCTCTTCTCATGATTTTTTGGTAAAACTGGAGTTGAATGTTCAGCTTTTCAAAAATATTTTCAGCATTTTATTGACGTTTTATAGCAACCTATAATCTCAGAAAAAAAAAATAAATGTTCATCTGTCCTCCCAGAGGAGTGTTTTTCCCTTTGGTTTTAAATACTGAGCTCTCAGACAACACTTTCCCTTTCCTTCCCATTTTTATTTTAAAGTTAAAACGACACCTGCTGGCAAGTCTGTTCAATTACAAAAGTTTTTTTAAGATTTTATTTATATTAAAAAATACAGGTTTGTGGCCTAAGACAAAGAATGTCACTGAAACTGTGACATTCTTAAGATGAACTAATTCGTTTTCCCTTATTTTCAGAATTATTTATTCAGAGATATTTTGTTATCTATACTTCCTTGGGGAAATAATTTTTTAATCATTTATCAAAGGAGCTTAATAGTGGCTTTTCTTCCACTTATTCTAGATAATTGACTTTCTTACTGTTTTCTGTTCTGTAATCTTCATCTTACTTCGCTGTTTGAGTTCATTTCATGTGTTTGTCTTAGTCTGCTTGTTACCATAACTGAACACCTGAGTTTGGGGAATATATAAACTGTTATACCTCTGGAGTCTGTATAATCTCGTGATGCCCTTGCTGTTGGGGATGCTAGTTTTGAGACAGTAGGCATGCGACGGGGTGGGAGGGGGGCACACGGGACACGGACACGACACAAAGAATGCCTAGGAGATAGGATCTCACTTTTAAACAAAGCTACTCCCCACTGATAATAATCTAGTTGCCTCCCAAGTTCCCACTCATCAGAACCCCAATATATGACTTAAGAGGTTAGGTTTTCAACATGTGAATTCTAGGCAATGTTTAAAGCATATTGTCAATTAAATTCACCAGCTGGTCATGTTTCATTTATTTATTTATTCTTTTTATTGAGCTATATATTTTTCTCCGCTCCCCTTCCTTCCTCTCCCCCTTTCCATGATCCCCACACTCCCAATTTACTTAGATCTTGTCTTTTTCTACTTCCTATGTAGATTAGATGGTCATGTTTCTGATACCCTTCATACCTCCATTTATTCAAGAGTAAAACATGTTTTTTTCTCTTTGTAAATATACAACCATTTTATTTGTTCTATAGTTTATATTATTTTTTCAGTGTGTAGATTTGGATATATTCAGTCACATCTTTATGCCAATGCATTTTACACTAACTTGAAGACCGGCACGTATTTACAGGCGGCGTGTAATCATGTCTCATAGCACTCTCCTACAGCCCCACGAGACAGGTGAGGAAAATGAGACCCTGACCTAGGACAAGGTTAAAGCTGTGTATGGTAGGAACCACATAGTTGGACCTCGGCTTCCTGTCAGGTCAGGCTGTATCTGTAGATTCATTTTTAATTTTTTTAAGTGTTTTGCTTGTATTTGCCTGGCTCACAGAGGCCAGAAAAAGCTATTAAATCCCCTGGAACTGGCGTTAAAGGCGGTTTTGAGCTGCCACGTGGGTGCTGGAAATTGAACCCAGTTTAACCACCATCTCTCCAGCCCATCAAATCTCGAGTCTGTTCTGTTACTACTTATGGATTATTTATGATCTTACCAGTATCTGGAATATTTGGGTTTTTATTTTCAGTAATGTCTCATTGTTTGTTTTAAAATAAATACTCTGCTGCACGCCACCTTGATGTAGCTCTTAAATCACGCCACCATCTTTACTTGTGCTTTTACTGTTAAATTTCCCCATATGTTTTGTTTTCTTTTAAAATATATACTTCTGGTAAATGACACCAGCACTGTGGTATCTTATTTAATCCTAGTTTTTTGTTTCCCAGAAAATTACTTTGTGTTTAAGTCACTATATTCAGTCCAGTAATTGGTTTAAATAAGTGTTCATATACCTAAATAATGTATTCTCAAAGCTTTATAAACTGTAATCTCCAAGTATATCATTTAGCTAAGGCCTCACACATGTACAGGATATGCTGGCAGTGAAAAGCTTGTTATGAGCAGTCATCTGCCCAGCGTGTGTTTGAAAGACCTGTACAGTTGCCATTTAGACACTGCTTTACGCTGTTATTTAGGTTAATGTAGAAATATCACCTTTTCCATTGTTTTAAATTTTGGTAGAAAACTAGATTTTTTAAAAATTTCTTTATTTCCCAAGACTAGAGATCAGTCTCAGGACCTCACACGTGGGAAAATCATTGATCCTTGATATTGATTAGTAACCACATAAAGCTTTCCCATGTGAAATTTTTATAAAGTAGATAAAAATCATGCATTGTCTCTCCTCATTGCCATTATCTATCCACCCATCAGCTGTTACCAGAATTGCACTCTGCTAGGTTAAAGATTTCACAAGTAAGAATGACCAAGCAGGGTGAAGGGCTCTGTTGACAGTGTGGAAATGAAAAACCGCTGTTTCACACAGTTGTGAATGTTCCTTGTCCAGGTTGGTGACCAGATTGTTGAAATCAATGGCGAACCTACACAAGGCATCACACATACGCGAGCAATTGAGCTCATTCAGGCTGGTGGAAATAAAGTCCTCCTCCTTTTGAGGCCAGGAACTGGCTTGATACCTGACCATGGTAAGCAAAACAGCTAAACACTCATGCTGGGGAGGGCCCGACAGAAGGACAGGGATACCCCTTTGGAGGGCATGGACATCTTACTGGCTGACTCAGAAGTGACACCAGCACCACCAAAGAACGTTACTATAATGCAAGTGATGTTCCAAACAGTGTTGTTTGTTGAAATAGAATGGATGTCTTTATTTCATCTGAAAGCACGGAGTGCTTTTTGTAGAGAAATATGCCTGTAAGAATTGAGAGCATTAGAAGCAAAAATTTCAAATGTCTTTAGAATAGCCTAGCTTTATTCCCTCCTTGGCTAAACTACACATTGCCAATAAATGTTATTTTCTTAAAGTAAGATAAGTGTGTCAATGAATGCCAGAACTTTAGGATTTTTCTAGTCACTTATCAAATTAAGTTGCCATAGCCCCACTACCTGTGGACAGGGAGGTAAATCTGAGATCGTGTCTGTACTCCTGCACTGATAGTAAATGCCCTTGTCTTTATTAGAGGTTTTGAACTGTCGCAGTGTTTTAAAACTCACTTTGAGATGCATGATCCTAGAACACTGTGCGTGTCTTCCCTACAGCCCCCGTCAGAGCTTCTGTAGGGCACATGTAGACATAAGCTCCTGCAGTCCCTTCCAGCTGTGTTCTCTGGCTGTGTTCCCTTCCACCATCTGCTCATACAGCACACGTGCCCATGACATCTGTGCTAACTGTGCTGGTTTGTTTTCACATAGTCCTAGGCTTTTTCTCTTCCTTCTTCAGGTTTGGCTCCTTCCGGTCTGTGCTCCTACGTGAAACCTGAGCAACATTAAGGCTTTCAGGGCTTTTCTTGGTCTTTCCTTAAAAAGACTTGGTAAATTTGCATGTCTTTTAAATCACTTCTTTTTCTTTTTAATTAAAATGATGCTATTAATAAATACATCTACTCCTGTCTTCTGCACTTTTTCAGTCTCCTTTTGACATTAAATTGGACAGCTTAACAAGAAAAGTATTTACAGTGCCCATAAACCTCATTTGGGTTACTATGGTCTGGTCTTTTTCACTAGTGATTTTGGCAAATCCTTAACTTAAACAGTAATAATAGCTAAGTTAGTAAGTTTCTTGGACTAGCTACTTTGGTCCAGTTTTATTATTTGTCTCTTATTTGGATTTATGAATAATTTATAAATCATATATTACATCTTACAGTACATAAGTGAAACAATTATAATCTACCCTTCATGTATGAGCAGATATCTACAAGCATCTGCCTTTATAAAGAGTGACGTAAACATGTATAAGCAATGTAACATACTCCTCCTTGGGCTGTGTAACCAGTCACATACTCAAGTGGCTGTCAAAGTTCAAAATTCACTGTTCCTGTTTATAATTGTTGAATGTAACTGTGTTTTACTCAATCACTTTTTAGGTGATTGGGATATTAATAGTCCTTCATCTTCCAATGTCATTTATGATGAACAGCCACTTCTCCCATCTTCACATTCTGCTTCCATGTTTGAAGAGTCTAATGTGCCAGTAACCGAAGACTCTCTGATCAGAGTTCAGATATGTGAAAAGGCAGAAGAACTAAAGGACACTGTACCAGAAAAGAAAAGCACTTTAAATGGAAGCCAGCCTGAAACGAAGCATCAAATTGTTTTCCAGAAAAATGTGAGTAAGAAGGGTCCACCCAATAGTTATGGGCATGAGAAGAGTCTACTCAAAGGAGAAAATGGTGTCACACGAAGGGGTAGATCTGCTAGTCCCAAAAAGTCAGCCAATCGACATTCAGACGAACATGCGGAAAAGTTTCCCAGGCCCCTAAAAAGTGACCCCAAAGGAAAATCTAGAGATCGGTCACTCAGCCCTAGGAAAGGAGAGACTAAAGGTCAGATCACCACTAAGGCAGGCTCTGAACCAGATCCCTGCAGAAAAGGCAGGGGACGCTCTTCTAGTCCCAAAAAGCAGCAAAAGATTGGAGGCAGCAGCCCATCAAACACTGAGAGCAAATTACCAGAGGTTGGGAGCCAAAGAGCAGCAGGCCATATTTTCGACAGTACTGAACAGCTCCCAGATGGTAAAGAAAAGTCGGGTGTCATCAGGAAAGATCTGAAACAGAGTCAACTGGGTAAAAACAGAACGAGGTCTCCAGAGAAAAAGGGCCATAAAATTGATGAAACATCTCTTTCATCGAAAAAGACTAACAACACTGCTAGCAGGGCGGTGTGTGAGAAGGAGAAAGGAAAGAAGCCAACCGCAGGAGAAAACGTCCACATCTCAACAAAGAAGCTCAAGCAGGAACCTGAAGAGAAGGTGATGTTAAATAAATCAGGAGATGACAAACAGAAAGATCCAGAGGCCACTGACAAATGCAAGGAGCGTGCAGGGAGCACACCTGAAACCAGCTCTCCAGTCAAAAAAGCACCCATCACTCCAGGGCCCTGGAGGGTGCCACGTGCAAATAAAATCACAGGCACTGTTGGCATGACTGATAAACAGCTGTGACCTTTTGTATAATTCAAAGAAAATTTAAGTTGTTATCTTTTACTATAACACAGCATTCTCTTAAAGAGGAGAGGTGTGTTTTTTCCCCAGAAAGTCTTCAATATCTAATTGGAGCATCAAGTTAGCCAGGCTGCATGAAGGGCTTCTGAGATTGCTAAGTCCCACCTGGCCCTTGCTGGCTGCCCTTCCTCATGCTCAGGAAGGAGCTGCACCCATGGGCTCCTCTGCCACGCCCTGCTCAGGCCACCCGCTCAGCAATGACATGAACTTAGCAGTGTGATCACAGCTCACTTTGTATTCGTGCCAAGTTATCTACTGTATCATGTCTGTTCTATCCTTCCCATTCTGATATTTCCAGTCATCAAACAGTTCAGTTTGGCTTGAAGATATTTTCAATAGCATGTTGCATGTTTACAGAGAGAAATATTTGAGTCCTTGCAGAGGAAGAAATTGTTAGCTGATCATTAAAGTTGGCACTTGGCCTCTTCTCACAGCTTCTGCCCGTCTACTTTTAAAGTGCAACTAAGAAACATCACTGTGTACAGGAAAGGTCAAATATTGAAGATGCTTTTTTATGGCTAAGGTGTTTCAAGTAACTACTGAAGATATTCCTTACAATTGAATGCTCAAAATGAGAAAGACTAAGCAACAGAATGAACAAACTCCTGCCATGTTAGCCAACCCTAATGTAGTTAAGAGTGTCTCAGACCACCTGCTGTAGTGAGAGAAGTGCAGAAGCATGTAGAAATACCATTTCTCCTCAAAGAAAAATTACTATATCTGGATATCTTGACTATTAATCATTAGTCTCTATTACATTATTGGAAAGCCAAAATATATAGATCATTGTGAGAGACTTAGTCATGAAGCCAGTGCTACAGGCAGACGAAGTACCAGCTCCCGTGGCATAGAGAAGCTCAGGTGGGGGCAGATACATGAGTTTTAAGAATTTGGAAGCAGAGCCTGCATTGGGCTTCTGCAGCAAGTCAAGACTAATACAGTATAGACTGTGTGGTGGAACTTTAATTTTTAGCTAATTAACTAAAAACAGGAAAAGCTTTCAGAGTTCTTTTCTAAAATCTAAGAAAAACTGTTTGCTGAAAGTTGGAGACAATTTTTAACCTCATGCAATAGATCAGGATGTTAGTTAGGTTCCCTGAAACAGCATTCAGAAGCATCTATAAATACAGACATTTCTCAGACCAAAACTGTCTACTTATGGAGTATTTGAACGCTCATTCTGTTACCACGTGAGTCTGACAAACTCCACTGTGACCAACTGTACTGACCCCTGTAGGAAACACATGCTTCCACCCAGAACTATATCTACCCATCTATGATATATACTTGAATAGAGCAAAATTAGGAGGCTTGATAAATGCTAAGAATTTAGTAACACAGAAATGATTTATTTTCCCTATAGTCCACAATTAGTGACATAAATCCTATTTTTATTGTTAACTGTGACATAACTTTGATGTCATATGTTGTCAGTCTGATGTGGCTCTTCCTAAGTAACCTGTCACTGTATTGATTATATACTGACTTAGCCATGTGGTCTTGGAATGCTGAGCAAATATGGATGTCCTGGCTGTAAATGTTTATATATGTACAGTACCTTTATATATATACACTTGAGGTTCTGATTAGAGAAAGATCTGTAAATCGCTCGTTATTTTTTATATAGATATTAAAAAAGAAAAAAATTTATGTTCTGCTTTTTTTTTTTAAAACTGTCAGCATCACTTAACATTGCTGTTTGCGGACCTTAGTTCCCATCATGATCTGAGTCATAAAATCAGAAAGACATAATAATGTGTCTTTGCCTGTACTGAATTTCATATGTGAATGAAAGCCTTAAATTGTATACCATTACTTCATTGCAAAGACATTTTTTTAATGTCCCCTTTCTCCACTACTAGAGAAGACATTTCATCTTACTGGAATTCATTTATAGTGGAATAACAGTACTGACCACTTACCACAAGTTCACAGAATTCCATGGTGATTCACGTTATTTAAAAACATTTTATTTATTTTAAACTTACTTTTAGAATTAAGTATCTTGATTTGATTTCATTTCACTTCAGGTGTGTGTTAAATCCTACTTCAAAACTCTGGTTTATTAATACTCTTCAGGAGAAAAATTCCTATAATTGCATGATCTCACACTAAAAATAAAATCTAGTTCTATTTCCAGACCCACGTGGAAACAATGGAAATGTGTCAGAGCAGTTGCCATGAAGTTCTGTGAAGACTGTTACCAGGCAGGGCTGCTGCGATCCCACAGCACTGCTTTCTGGCAGCTCCAGCACCTTAGCTAAGCAGCTTTGAGGGTGTCAGCTCCTCCATCAAGAGCATTTGGCTTCTTATTTTTACATGAGAATACCTTCATTTAAAGGGAACTGGGGCAGTGAAATGGCTCAGCAGGTAAGAGCACTGCCACCAATCCTTCCATCGCCAGAACTATGGTAGGACAGAACCAAATCCATTAAGGCGCCCTTGATGCACTCTGTGTGTGCATTCACATAAATTAAAAAGCAAAACAGTGAAGATATTTATTATTCTTGTGCAGAAATACGAAGCCAAATGCTTTGCACACATCTGGACAAACATTTATATTTCCATTTCTTACCAAAAGTATTGAAGGCACACAAGAGCTTGAGTAAGGTTCTGCCTAGTGACCGCCACAAAGATGTAGACTGGAGCTGGGCCTACTGCATGACTGTATACCCAAAGAACATCTGCGTAACCTGACTGAAATACAGTCCACTCCAGAGTGGGAATGCATCAGAGCAATTGTCTGTCTTTGTGTGCCTCGCACCTAAACGCAACCAGTTTTATAAATAGCAAGATACATTTATCTAGAAAGTCGATTATCATCTTTAGTTAGCGGAAATCGTCTGACACATCTACAAACTTGATAGGCTATAAGTTCTCTAGGGCACTGACATAGTAGCTTTGAACAGGTTCAGCTTCTTGGTCTCTATGCATATAAACAGCATTAAATATGAGGGAGCATATGAATGCTTATGAAGAATTGTATCTAGTAGAAAAAGTATTATTTCATGCTCGAAAATATGGACATTAAAGTCAAAAAGAAAAAAAAACAAATTTAAAAACCAAGAAACTTACTTTATACTTAGGACAATTGCTAGTTAACCTGCGTGCTACCTTATCGGAGTTGTGTGTGTTGTGCAGGAAAAGTATACCACTGCATGTTTGTGTTCAACTTTCATCACTCAGAAGAGGCTCCAGGGACTGACTGCAAGAAACAGATCACTTAAATTAGACTAGTCCATGTATGTGTAAATTAATGAATTCCCAAATCACCATGTTTGGGAACAAGACCCAGCTGACCTATTAAGAATATGTTGATTTAAATTCTTCAAAGCTTTCAGTTTGATTAATTTAACATAAGGTTGATTCACCTTGCATGGTTTGTTCACCAGTGAACAAAAAGCTTGAACCCATAAACTGATACATTTGAGACATCCTGTTATTTAGAATTTCTCTGGTTGGAAAGTGGAGAAAACTATATCCCAGTTAGGCAAGCGAGAAAACTATATCCCAGTTATGCAAGCACATGGTTATTTAGCTTTTCAATGTTTAGTTTATAGTTGTGACCATAACATGTCTAGGAGATTTACAGATTATATCTCCATAGCAATTTTAGGATGATTTCCCCCAGTGAAACAGATTTAAAGTCCAAATCAATAGGTAAATTTCTTATTCTTTGATAGATACTGCTACGGTTAATTAATTAATTAGCTTTAATGTGCATAGTATAAAATGGGCATTTATCTATAGGATATGAAATAAGATAAATAAGGCTGTGTCCATATTTTTGAGTATGAGATTTGGACTTTTTATACCAGATAATTCTACATCTTGGTTTTATTTATCAATAATGTAGTATTACCAAAATCTTAGCCCTTTGGGGAAATCAAAGTCTAAGTCACTAGATAATACACAGGTGTCAACAAAACACTGACCACTGCACAAGAAAGAGCGTGGATGGTGTGGAAGGCAGCCCAGGTGCGGAGAGGCAGAGGATGTCATACTGGAAAGGAATACAGCACCGACGCAGGAGGGCCCTGGAGGTGACCACAGGAAACGTACAGCGTTTAATATGGATTACAGTGTAAGAATTTCCATATTTTAAGTTCATTCATGCAGCTGTGAAAAATCAACTTTTCAGCTATAATGGAAACCTAGCAGAGCAGAACAGCCCAGGTGAGTCTAAAGGAGGCTTCGCTAGTAGCAGTGAAAACCAAGACATACGCCAAGGCAATCCACAAAGAACGTTTGTTTGAACTTACAGTTCCAGAGAGTTAAGAGTCCATGATGGTGGAGTAGAGGCAGCAGGCAAGCTGGCTGGAGCAAAAGCTAAGAGCTCACATCTTGAGTTGCAAGCAGGAAGCAGAGAGCATGAACTAAAATGGTAAGAGTCTTAGTTCTCAAAAAGCTGGTCTCCAGTGACACACTTCCTCTAGCTAGGGCACACCTCCTAAGCCTCTCCAAACAGCGCCACCAATTGTGGACGAGTATTCAAAAGACTAAGCACGACATCATTCAAATCGCAAGGCAGAACTAAATTAAACATTTAGCAGCAGAATCACTGTACCATTTACTAAGGTAAGGGAAATGTCTCTCTTTAAAAATAATAGAAAAAGTTTAATAGCAGATGTTAGGTTTTGGACAAGGGCGCACATGACAACAGCGGTGTTGGCGCACGCCTTTAATCCCAGCACTCAGGAGGCAGAGGCAGGTGGATCTCTGGGAGTTCGAGGCCAGCCTGGCCTACAAGAGCTAGTTCCGGGACAGGAACCAAAGCTACAGAGAAACCCTGTCTCGAAAAACAAACAAACAAAAAAGGAGAGCCCCAAGACTGTCTACGAGCAGTCTCTGGGCTGCAATGTAGAGATGAAAGTCAACCGCACAGGGAAGGTAACCGAAGGGACCAGCACCAGAGAGAACACAATTGCTCAGAGAGGAGGAGAGCTCAGGGACATGCAGAGGGTGGCCCAGTTTTAGTTGAACATAGATAGTACAAACAATCATAATGAACCTCCAAAAGAAGCTGGTAGAAAAAAATGGTAAACTCCACACAGGGCTAGGACCATACTACAAATGCAGGAAGACTTTGTTCCTCACAAACAGAAGACCAAGTGCTTAGAAAAATGTTGCTTTAGCAGAAGATTTATGTGTCCTAATGTAATTATGTATCCTATAACCCAGCATATCTACCAAGAGTAAAGGCAATCCTTGAAATGCCCTGTCTCGAAGCAACTGCATTTCAAAATAAAGCTCAATAAGATCACAAGAGTCCATGCACACCACAACACCCCACTCAACAATTCTAAAATTCACAAACAATAAAAATTTACCAGGCATGTAAAACAGGAACATGTCCCAAATGAAGAGACAAGACAATAAAAACAAACTCCCAAATGACCCAGACAGCAAATATAATAAATATATAAATTACGCGGGAGAATAAATATTTTAAGGAGAGACATGGAAGGCTTTGTTTTAAGACTGAAATCAAACTTTCACAGATAGGAAATGTACTGGATAGAGCAGACAGACTAGCACATGCTTGCGAGGGGATCAGGAGCTGGAGGCCAGCCTTGGTGACAACAGTGCAACTTATCTCAAAAAATGAACAAGACCCTGGATGATTCTGCCAAATTAGAGCTGAACAGGATAGAAAACTTAAAGGCACAACAAAAAAATAAATAGTCTGAAAAAGTATAAGCTTCGGTGAGCTAAGGGATGCTTCAAGCAGCCTGATACATACATGGTGGGCTTGAGTTCCAAAAGGAGACAAAGTGGAACGTAGAAAGTTAATTTTTTAATGCCAAAAAGTTTTGTAATCTGATTATGTAAATATACGAACTACCTATAAAATGATACAAAAACAATAAACCACAGTTCCTTAAGGCCAACAAATCCCAATACAAACATGAAAACAGCTACACCAACACAAATGGTTCAGCTGCACAAATTCAGTGGTAAAGCTACAAATCTTTAAAGCAGTCAAAATTAAATTGCAGATTCATTACTGGAGAATAACAAAAATGAAAGGCTTCTGATAAGAAACAAGGCAATCCAGAAAACAAAGGGACACCTATTTGTTTTTGTTGAGACCAGGCTGGCCTCAAACTCAGAGATCTACCTGCCTCTGCCTCCTGAGAGCTTAGATTTAAGGCGCACGTCACCACCCCAGCATGCAACTACTTTTTTAAACCTAAAATCTTGTCGTCAACAAAAGTAGCTTTTATATGTAATAAAGATTTTGAAATATTTCAATAGAATAGGCCTGAATACCTTACTTAAAAAGAGTGTAGATTATCTTCACAATGACAGTAAACTATGGTTTTGTTTTAGTTACATCTATTTCCCTGCATACACCATATGTAACCAGGACAGGAGGGATGGCTTAGAGGACCTGAATTCAATCTTTAGCACCAACATGGCAGCTCATAACCATTGTTGTTACCAGGGGATGCAAGCCTTCTTCTGGCCTCGGGCACCAGCCATGCACATAGTGCACAAATACACACAAAGGCCAACAAGCATCTATACACATAAAGAGATAGAAAATGTGTACTCAATCCTATGATATAAATGTAGTACAGGAGATGACCAAGTTCCACAAAATCTTACCATTAAGATGTTCACACTTCCAGTCTTCCCCAAGAAATTCTTCAAAGCAGAGAGCTTCATGAGCAAGAATGCTGGTGTTTCCATTAGGAGACTCGTGCATAATGAAATGCTCGTAAGAAAACCTACATCCAAGGCACGGTGTGGCGATCATTTAGTCACTGAGAACCTGAAATTGTACTAAAGGCTGGATATGTGACATTGCACAACAGGCAAACCATTAGACAAACCATGCTATCCAATGGGCATGGCTGCATTACTCATGAGTATGCAAGACTTCACCACGTTACAGGCTTAACTCAAAATCATAAATTAAAATTTATCTACAAATGAACAGAAATTCAGCTTAGAAGGTTATTGTATTTCTCCACCCACCCTGCAAAAAGTCTAGAAACTGAAATTCTCCAGTAAAGTTCTTTTATTTGGATTTAACCTAAAATAGTTTATCTCTCTTTGATAGAGAAATCTCCAATCCATAGACTATATTAGAAAAGTACTGAATTTGCATATTTCCAATAAAAGATACTTGCTTCATGCTCTGGGCATCTACCATGGTTACCCAAAAGCCTATTTCCAGTAAATATAACTAGCACAATACTGGAGGGTCCAGCATACATGTCCTGACACAGAAGGTCCTGTCAGGCAGGCTTTAGTTTGCTGACTGTTCACATTGCTTGAGAACCGTGAAAGTGCAGGTTTTAGCACACATGCCCAGGGAAAGTATGTGCCCCGCTGGAAACTCCATTCGATAGGCTTGCCAGAGCAGAGAGGCTTATGCACGTCAGCCAGCAGGTGGGGTCACTGGTTCAAGTAAGCCATTTTGTCCTCAGTGGGCAAGTAGTGAGTGACAGCAGCCAGAAGAGAGTCCAGGCACACAACTCAGCTTAGGACTTAATTTTCCACAGCTGCGAAAAGAAAATTTAAAAAAAGACCACCCAGTTAGCTGTAAGACAAATAGATAAGATATATATATATATATATTCTTATGACCATGAACCAAGAACCATTTTACTGTTTTAATTAAAAAAAATTTATTTATTATTTATTTATTAAAGATTTCTGTCTCCTCCCCACCACCGCCTCCCATTCCCTCCCCTTCCCCAATCAATTCCCCCTCCCTCATCAGCCCAAAGAGCAGTCAGGGTTCCCTGCCCTGTGGGGAGTCCAAGGACCTCCCACCTCCTTCCAGGTCTAGTAAGGTGAGCATCCAAACAGCCTAGGCTCCCACAAAGCCAGTACGTACAGTAGGATCAAAATTTATTATAAAGAATTTGCAAATAAAAAACACCATACAACAAGTTTAGCAGATGCAAAGCTCCCACATCTCAGTAAACTTCTGTACAGTCAGAACTGCCGTCCCCAGCTGCCATGTTATCACACAGGACTATACACTTTCACTATCAATTCTGGTTTTGAATTTTTCACTTTCACTATCATTTACATTTTCAAAGATTTAATTTTATGTTTGTGTTTTGCCTGCATGTATGTATGTGTACTACTGCAAGATCAGAAGAGGTGTCAGATCCCTTGGAACTGGAGTTATATAGATGGGTATGAACCATCATGTGGGTACCAAGAACTGAACAACTAGTGCTCTTAACTGCTGAGCCATCTCTTCGACTCCCTCAACTGTATTTTTATGCACTTATCCATCATACACTTCAAAAGGCTCATTACAAAGTGAATACTAGTAAAACTACTAGCTTTCCATCCTTCGTGTCCTTTCCTCCATCACCTAGTATTTACCTACTCTTCTCCTTTGCACCTCATGTACTGTACCTGCAGTACATCTGTACACATGTATCCATCCATGCATAGATTTGAGGCTAGTATCCACAAGAGAGAAAACGTGCAGAGTTTTTATTTCTGAGATTGTGTAACCTCACTTAATATTATACATTCTATGTCCATCCATTTTCCTGCAGTATTTTATGATTTCATTTTTCTAGAGCTGAACACTATTTCATTATATATGTGTACCAGATTTTCATTATCCACTCACTTGCTGATAGTCAACTAGTTGGTTCCACTTCTTTGCTACAGTGAATACAAGAGGCAATAAACATGAGGTGCAAAGATCTCTGTGGTAGTGAATGGACTTCTCTGGTTATACGCCCAGCATTAAAATAGTTGGATCATATGGTAGTTACATTTTTCATTTTTAAAGGAACTTCCAAACTGATTCCCATAAGAACCATTTATATAGGGGAAGAAATAAATAGCAATTCTGAAGGAGACAAATTAAATACTTCCAGGATCAAAACTGGATCCCTGCAGCTAATGCTCTGCAGGTTTTCAGTCATCCCTGTATTTCCCCAGATCACAGTAACATGTTCCCCAAGACCACACTACTTTTGTAAAATGAGAAAAGTTAAGCAGAAAAACCTGCAAAGCCCCAGTCCAATGTTGTCAAGAGCTGGTTCCATGGACGCACATATAGTACTTTCAAAGACAAAAAGCTACGGAGAAGTGAGTATACGTACTCTTATGTTGAATCCTAGAAGATCACTTATGACTCCTGAGACAGCAGAAAGGATGACTACTCTTGTGATGTTGTAGATTAAGGGGTTCATGGTCAGTCCATAGAGTCTAAATGGTGTGTCCAGCTCCTACAAAGACAGAGAATCTGAAATGAAATATGGCTTCCCAACGGTCATCATTACTCCATGCTGGTTTTAAGTCTTGGGCAAGGATGTTGCTTATGACTTTCCATATCCCAGCTACTTTCAAAGATATCAGTGAGGGATTCACTAACATTTCCATGGCCTAGCCCTGTTAAAGTGGAAGGAAGCATCAAGTCATTAGTACTTTTGTTTTAAGTGGCGCCATTAATCCCAGCATTTGGGGGTCAAGAGACAGGAAGATCTCTGTGAGTTCAAGGTTAGCCTGCCCTATACAGTGAATGTCAGATCATCCAGGGTTATGTAGTTATACTGTCTCCAAAAAAAAAAAGAAAGGAAGAAAGAAAGAAAGAAAGAAAAAGATAGATAGAAGGCATGAGTACCCATCAGAACCTAGGTGATGAGACTGGAAATCTTTTCATTATGCTAGTGCTCTGAACTGATAATGCCTAGCACTGGTAAGAGGTCTTTTCTAAGTAGTAAAATGGGAATTTAATGACTCAATTCAAAATGAGCTTAATTTACTTCATCTTTTTTGCACAAAAACACTGAACTGCCAGCAGCCAGAGCTTGGGCCCTGTATACAGAGACAAGTAGGCCTTTTGGCTTGGTAGGTGAATGGTAAAGAGAACTGGCAGTCATAGCTCTTTACAGAGGTCAACAATAAGAGAGCTGACGGTCTTGGGTTCACGGTCAAAGACTTCAGAAGATGTCCAGAGCATCTGGGCAACTCCAGTCTAGGCAAGCAGAAGTGAGTATGAGCTCTCTCCTCCAGCCCGGCAAGATGCCCAAGGGAAAGAAGGCCAAGGGGAAGAAGGTGGCCCCGGCCCCCGCCGTTGTGAGGAAGCAGGAGGCGAAGAAGGTGGTGAATCCTTTGTTTGAGAAGAGGCCTAAGAACTTCGGCATTGGGCAGGACATCCAGCCCAAGAGAGATCTCACGCACTTCATCAAATGGCCCCGGTACATTAGGCTGCAGCGGCAGAGGGCCATCCTCTATAAGCGGATCAAAGTTCCTCCTGCCATTAACCAGTTCACCCAGGCCCTGGACGGGCAAACAGCTACCCAGTTGCTTAAACTTGCCCACAAGTACAGGCCAGAGACCAAGCAGAAGAAGCAGAGGCTGCTGGCCCGTGCTGAGAAGAAAGCTGCTGGCAAAGGGGATGTCCCGACTAAGAGACCACCTGTCCTTCGAGCGGGCGTCAATACAGTCACCACTTTGGTAGAGAACAAGAAGGCTCAGCTGGTGGTGATTGCCCACGACGTAGACCCCATTGAGCTGGTGGTCTTCCTGCCTGCTCTGTGTCGCAAGATGGGGGTCCCCTACTGCATCATCAAGGGAAAGGCCAGGCTGGGGCGGCTGGTCCATAGGAAGACATACACCACTGTTGCCTTCACACAGGTTAACTCGGAAGACAAGGGTGCTCTGGCCAAGCTGGTGGAAGCTATTAGGACCAATTACAACGACAGATATGATGAGATCCGCCACCACTGGGGAGGCAACGTCCTGGGTCCTAAATCTGTGGCTCGAATTGCCAAGCTGGAAAAGGCAAAGGCCAAAGAACTCGCCACTAAACTGGGTTAAATGTACTGCTGAGTTTTCTGTACATAAATATAATTATAAAACTTCCAAAAAAAAAAAGTGAGTATGAGACAAGCAGTTGCTTCCTGGGCCCAGTGCCACCAGTGATGTTAGTGTCTGGGAGCAGGGTTGTGGACAGCCACAGGAGCCAGTCACATGTCAGGGAGAGTGTGAGGCTGGCATATGTGCACCTGCAGCAGCCTCTTCACAAGGGAATGCATGGAGATGACAGGAAGCTTGCATGCTGGTGGCCACTCAGCAGGGCTACCCAGACAAACCCTGTCCACTGGCCAAGAGAGGTCTGCTTTTCCATGATCCCCAAGAATAAGCCACTGATCTCCCAACCTGCACCCCATGAGACAGGTTCTTTTTCTGACCAGGCAGCCCAGCACGGTAATGAGAGCCACTCTCCCCAGCCTTACTTCAGGGAGCTTTGGAAGAACTCTGGCCTGACCCTAGCCAGGACCTCAGCTATCAGCTACCCTTTGCTGTGCTGAGGAGCTAAGTCCCACTGAAGTCAAAATGTGAGATACTACTTACCTTTAACAACTTGGTGGACAGCTTCAATACATTGTTTACAAGAGTGAGCTGTTCTTTCTTATTTGGCTTTTTTTCCATTTTAAGATATAAATTAATCTAAACAAAAGAAAGGTAAATTTTACAGGAAAAAATACCTAAAATCTGGCAGATTTTGAGAGTCATATTCTCAAGTTAAATCTATTTTGAATCTTGGATTCAGCAGCTATGGAGCCATTCCCCATCCTTGAGCACAGTGGTTCCCAACTTTCCTAATGCTGCAACTTGTTAATACAGTTAAAACAGTTCCTCACGTTGTGATCCCCCTGCAACCATAAAATTATTTTCATTGCTACCTCATAACTGATTTTCACTACTGTTAAGAATAGTAATGTGCTTTTGGTGGCTTAGGCAACCCCTGTGAAAGGGTCTCTAACTCCAGAGAGGTAATGACCCACAGGTTGAGAACCACTGCTAGCACCACCTCTTTGATAAAAGCTACTTAGGGAAAATCAGCATACAAATTCCTTGAATTTAAAGAATTCTTACTCTTCTCAGGATCCCCCAAGTAATTTAATATCTTCAATAAACATTTATGGAGAGAAAAAAAGAATTGTTTTAACTTACTAATTCCTTATTTTTCCCCTAAAGGAAGAATTATCCACTATGAATCTGAGGCCAAAAAAATAAAAAACAAAAACAAATTATCCCAAGTATTTTTACTTATGGCAAACTTGAACTTAAAAATCAAAATTAACCAAGAAAATGCATTATTATCACTCCATAGTCACAGAAGCATCTCTCAATCTTAGCCTGTGTTCACATGTTCCCTTACTACCAATAACAAGTGCTTCCAGCCCATTAGCTCTTCATCCTCCCAGTCCTTGGCAGGAGATAAGGTGTCAAACTCATTTACATGCAGTGAGAAAGATAATTAGAGTGGTCACAGTGATGTGATGTGAAGTCACAGGTAGGGAGGCAGCTCCAGGTCCCAACACCAACAGCACAGTGTAACCTGTGACCACTGATCAAGCTGGGAGGACCCACCAATACCTGTTCCGTGAGCAGGATGGAAACGTTGCTGTATTTCTTGTTGGTTTCCGACCCCAGCGAGGCCAGGCGAAGCAAGAAAAGCAACAGTGCTGTTTCCCAGATCAGGAACTCCCAGTTGTAAGCATCATTCAGGAAGGTTTTGTGACCTTGAAGAACCTATCAAAAGACCAGGAAAAGCTCAAGAGTTGTCTTAACATCACAGATTTATTCCTGTGTCAATTTTAAAACATTATAGTAACCCATAGTTTGTAGATTCAAAGGAGAAAAGTTAAATATTCATAAGTATTATTTTATTTACTTAGTCATTATGTATTTCTCCAAGTCTTCTAGGTTTTTTTTTTTTTCTGTTCATTAAAGATGGCAAAGGTCTACAAGGAACAAAGGTAAGAAATGATGAACTTCTGGCTCCTTGGATCACCAGTGTGCTCACAGGGACATGGTGGCCACTACTGAGAGTATGAACTGCATCTGTCTAAGGAGCTCCAGAAGTAATGGCCCTTACTCAGGCCAGTCCATTTTAGGAGTCAGATTATAACACAGCAGCACAGCTGCACTGAGTGCCTACCGTGACTTCAGACTTTATTGCTTTAAAATTTGACTTCAAAGTTAAAAAAAAAAAAACAAAAAAACAAAAACTCTTCACTCAGGAAAGTTAGAATAATTTCTTGAAGAACTATCCAGAGAACTCTGGCAGAAGCCAGATACAGATGTGTAATAAGCAGGCAAGCAGGAAGTCACCAACCAGCTGCACAAATTCTTCCCATCCCTCCTGACTGACTCTATGGTCTCGCAGGACCCCATGAGCTTCCACTAATGCCAGCCTTGGTTTGTCATTGATTCCCATGGCCAGAGGGACCGCTCCTGATCTCTCTAAAACCTGTGACCAATATCTCAGGTTCTTAACTCTGATTCTGAAAGAGCAAAGCTCTTTAGCTAAGTCTGGGCTGAGGTCACTATTGTCAATCAGCTATAACCAGGATTAGGAAAGTTACATCTGGAAGCAGCTACTGGGCCCTTTAAGAAAGATGAGCCTTACACAATTCCACAAATCACAGCTGAATGTTACAGATCACCCAGAGTCAGGTGTGGTGACATAGGCCTTTAATCAGACCTAGGTGGGAGCTCTGTGAGTTCAAGGCCAGCCTTCTCTACAAAGGGAGTTTCATACCAGCAAGGACTAAATACTGAGGCTTTGTCTCGAAGAAAAAAAAAAAAGGATAACAAAATCCTAGAAGAACTGAAAAGAAAAAAGGGAAGACAGGGGGGAAAAAACAACTAGCTGGCAACCTAGGATTCTATTCCCACCAAACAATATCTTTCCAAAATTAAAGGGGGGTTAACTGGGGGAACCCACCTGTAATCCCAATACTTGGAAAGTAGAGGCAGGAGTATCAGAAGTTCAAGGTTATCCTCATCTACATAGTAAACTGGAGGTCAGCCAGAACTACATGATACATGAGGCCCTGTCTCAAAAAACTAAAAGAAAAAAAAAAGACATTTCAAATGAGCAAACTGGGAAAGAACTCATCTGCAGCAAACCAGGACTGACAGAGCACTAAGGAAGAGACTCAGGCAGGAGACAGTCCTGAAACACATGAATGGGCAATGGGGTGTGCAGCTGCAGCCGAGAAGTTACCAGCTACACAAAGTAATAATGATTACAGCTTTTCAGCCTTAAATATATTTGTATAAATATTAAATAACAGATAATGACACAAAAGGATGGATAAATGAAATAAAGTGCTCTAAGACCTTGTCATTAGGGGTAGAGAGATGACTCATGGGTTAAGAGCATTGGATGCTCTTCTAGAGGATAACAGTTCAATTCTTTTGACCACATAACAGCTCACGACTGTAATTCCAGTTCCAGGAGATTCAATGCCCGCTTTAAGACTCCAGATGTGATACACAGACATATATACAGGCAAAACACCCATACACATAAATATTTTTTTTTAAAAAAAATCCTGTCATTATCAAGGAAACTATGCATTAGACTAAACTGAACCAACCATTTAATTAGACCTTACACTAAGCTAATTTCTGAGGTCACTACTCAGACAGTAGTAAACAAAAGTAGAAACAACAGAGAAGACCAAATGGAGTATTAATATCAATAAACAAAAGACTGAAAAGAAAATAATAGGTAAGCCAAACGGGAAGCAAACAGTATCTGTAGTTACAACAATTATTTTATACTTAAATAGATCAGGTACTACAAAAGACTAAGACTATGACATTCTATAAGAAACAGGTAACCAGGGGCTGGCAAGATGGCTTAGCAAATATGGCTACCTGCCACTAACCCGGACTTCAGTCTTTGGGACTCATACAGCCCAGGCTATACAATTAAGGACGGCCTCTCTGAACTTCTGATCCTCCTCCTTGCCTCTCTCACTGCTGGGGTTATAGACATCTGCCACCATTTGAGGCTATTCTGATTTATATAATAAGAATGTGTCTCAAGCAAGCGAGGAAAAGAAATGCTTAAAGTATAAACTGGCAACAAACAACTCCACAATCATGAGTTTAAGCACACCTCCATCAAGAACAAAAAGCAATCCCAAACTGAATATGTGACTTGAACAATGTAAATTGTATACATAGAGAAAACAGTATTTAGAGAACATTGCTCTCAGCACTGGCAGTCATAATCCAAAGGGATAATGAAAGATTTAATAAAACAAAGCAATGCCAGGGAATAAAAGAAGCCTCTACCCATTTTAAAGAACTGAATACAGTTGAGTCTGTTCTCTGACCACTGTAATTACCACTCACCAACTGGGGAGATATGTGGTAAGCCTGTAACGTCTTACAATACAGAAAGAATAAAAGTGCTTATAAAGAAAGTAAATGTGGGACAATTCAGACAGCAAAACTAACAGATAATAGATTATAACCCACTAGGTAAAATCAAGGACACATCAGCCCATAATTTAATAAACAGATAAGAAATAAATGAATGAGAAGGGTCAGTCTCCTGAGAGTGAGGAACGATGCTCAAGGAAGAATGTGGGTAAATACTACCTACATCTATCAGTGTGACAGCTTTACAGCCAAGGTTTAAGTTCATCTAAGTTTTCAACACTCCTACTTCAAAAGTCAAAAAAATAGTAACAGGTGTCCAGACTATCAAAGGAGTGTAGACACATTTAAAACCCACGGCAGCCTGCTCTAAAGCAAAGTGGGCACTGCAGAGAATTACCCTTACATTAAAACAGACAGGAACCCTTTACCTGTGCACAACAAATGAAAGCAATTGAAAGTGTCAGCAAGAAGACAGATGACACAACCACATCCACTGAGCGCTGTGGACCCCGCCTCTGTGGAGCAAAACACATGTTAATGTTTAGGATATGACCAGACAGCACAGCCCTCACACCATTAGCTTTGACAGAGCATTTTAACACATTTCAGGCATCTACTTGAAACACTAAAAGCCATGTTTTTCCAAATTAAGAGGTTGATTCATTAACATATTTTCAGCCTTACAGGATCTTTCCTGACCAGAAAGGCATGTGATTCCTAGCTCTTTGTCTTAGCAGCAGTTCTTCTCTTCCTCTTCCTTTCCTTACATGCCATTACTGTCTTCAGTACACCATGTCTCACATGGCATCCAGCAACTCTGACAGCCACTGAATGACCAGTGACAAGAAATCCCCTCATACTTAGCAACTGTGGCCACAATCATCAATGCATATGTTTTCCACAGCCCTGCAAGTATCCCATAATTAATCCAACAGCTCACCTTTAAATAGGAACGCAGTGATAACCATATTTTAATGTTCTCCACCTTTTTAAGTCTGAAATGAGGTATTTCATATTTTCTGGCTTTCCTGGCAGAAGTAATATGGCTGAAGAGTTTTGCAAATAAAAATCTCTAAAGGAGATGTAAAAAAAAAATTACAAAATAAAATTTACATTGTCGCAGTGCATGTTCAATAACCATCAATAGTATTCCCGGTATATTTAAAGTGTTAACACAAGATCAAAATTCTTATCCAGTAGTTCCCCAGGATAGCAGTGTCCACTTCAAAGCCCATCCTACAATGAAGCACCTCTTCCAAATACAGCACATTCTCAATGCATGCAAGGAATATTCTTTGGAAATTTTAATGAATCCTAAACTTTCCCAGCTGCTAATGTTCATACACAATTCTAGCTGACTCCAGAATTGTATTTCCAATCAGATATTACATTCCTTGTGCACATCCCCAATATAGGAAATCCTCGATACATAAAACTCATCATATTTTAGTCCATTTCTTTCCTTGGCCATTTTACAAAACTATTATGACTCTGACACTGTACTGCTATGGATAAAATGCGAGGCCCTGATGCTGAGCAGTCAGTAACACATACTACTTGTTTCTACACACAGGCTTCAGCAAAACTTCAGATGTCATGGCTGTTGCACTCATGGCTGCATAAGACCGGACAAGAGGAGAGCAGGGATGGGTCGTTTTTCATCTGTGGTGTACCTACTGAGTTGTCTCCCTCTAGTTAATAACCCCATACCCACACTCATGCAAACAACCTAATAAAACTCAGGCCATTTGAAAAAAGAATGGAAAGGAGACTTGGTGAGAAGAAAAGGGGATTCTGCAGGAGTGAGAGGGGAAGATAAGAGAGCGTAACGGGTGAGTTGATCAAAATATGAAGCCGCCAAAAAACAGAATATTAAAATATTTTTAAAGATTTCAGATTATAACATGTTTTTCAAATGTCAAAAATATGAACATTAAATGTAAAAGTCTCAAAGTCAAAGGAATAAAATGACTCAATGGAGTGATAAATGGCGGCAGAGGGCCAAATGCTGTCTGTCCGTCCACTCACCTGCTTATATGTTCTCTCTGCCACACACATCATGAAAAAAAACATCCAAGTAAGACATAGTCTTTCAAAAAAATTAATTATAGACAAAATAACAACAGGTGTGACAGGTGGTGCACCACAGAAGAGGGTCAGAACCTCCTCTGCTGAGATGGACTTTAGTTGGTCAAAACTCTTCTCTCTGAAAAGCCGATATAAAAATGGGAAAAATGCTAAGCCAATGGTGACGGCGTTCCCCAGCATCTGATAGCCGACTCCTTGCTGGTAAGCATTGACCTGAAACCCAATTTAAAATGTCCATCAGTACTACACAGGGAAAGGGAGTTTAATAAGTACCAGAAGTATTTATCAAATACAATTTAGAATATTAAAGATGAATCTTAAAAGGAATACACAAAAGATGACAAAGATTTGGTCTGGCATTAGAGCTAAGCATGTCAGAGGCCCTGGTTTCAATCTCCAGCACCAAGGAGGGGATGATGTCAACAGACTCAAGACTTGCTACAAACTAGGCTCAGTCAGTAAGGAATGACAGCAGAGCAAACCTGAGCATCTAATGATGCAAAGTGTAAAGTCCACCAACAAAAGACTACTTCAAAATCTGTTTCCAAATCGAAGTTACAAATTGGGGTTACTATTGCTGTGATGAAACAACATGACCAAAAGCAAAATGCAGAAGAAAGGGTTTACTTCCCTTTATACTTCCAGGGAAGTCAGGACAGGAGGCAGGAGCTGATGCAGAGGCCATGGAGGGGTGTTGCTTACTGGTTTGTTCCTCATTGCTTGCTCAGCCTGCTTTCTTAGCGAACCCAGGACCATCAGCTCAGGGATTAACACCATCCACCATGGGCTGGGCCCTCCAAAATAATGACTAAGAAAATGCCCTACAGCAGGATTTTATGGAGGTATTTTCTTAATTGAGTTCATTCCCTCTTCTCAGATGACTTTGGCTTGGGTCAAGTTGACATAAAACTAGCTAGTGCTGTTAAATAGATCCTCACTGAACAGCCCATTCTGTGAGTGTGTTTTCAAGAAATCAGAAGCACATACTCTTACCCTGCTCATGATGATGCCGCTTATCTCCAAAACAGACATGTCCATCTTTTTGCACTCATTTCCTTCCCAGATTATTGCACTAACTCGCTCAGAGGCAGGACTTGAATTCTGAAGCCAGAATAAATGGTTCTAGGAAGAAAGATACAAACCAGTCTCTATCCATTCCATCTTTCCTGATAGTTCTTCTATCCAGCTCCCAGAATCCAAGGTTTAGTTTTATCAATACATTCATTCTCTATCTCAAAACCTATCACTCTGAGAAAGACCTATGTGGTAGTCTCATCTGGAGAGCTAGGATCCTGGATGTCCAAGGTCACTGGCTCTCTAAAGGTATGAAGGGCACATGGTATAAAGGAAAGCACCTCTAGAGCCACAGACTGTACCAAGAGTAGCAGAAAGTGAGGAGGCCATACAAACAGCTGGGATATTTTGAGGCCTTAAGGACAGGAAAAAACATAACGGCCCAAAGTCAGAAATGGTAGTCACCATGACACCATCCTCACTCTCCTCTGCTGGGACTGTCTTATTGACGGGTTTCACTTCAAGAGTCTTTTCTCCAACTGGTCCTTACCACACCCTTGAGCCCAATTTTGCTCTGAAATCAGAGAGTGTATCATCCATACCATTGTGCCCACAAACTAAAGTGAAGCTTCTAGAACAGGAGCACATGGCAGGTATCTGCTAGAAAGGGAAGAAATGTGGATGACTTCTTTTTATACCACATAAAGATGATGAACATTTACTGATTTCACCGATGTATTCACTATATACATCGTCTGTTGTCAGTATCCATCAAGTACCTGCTACAGGCCATGCTTCAAGTCAGGATACACTGCAGCACTGCATGCCTGTACTCTAGGACTCAGGAAGCTGAAGCAGAGGATAGCAAGCTTGAGGCCAAACTGGGCTATATAGCAAATGTCAAGCTAGCCTGAGCTACAGGGCAAAAGGACACATGGCCTTGCCATCTAGTCACTTAAAGACTACTAAAGGAGACACAAAGTCACTAGATAGCATGCCGAGGAAAAGAGCGCATGCTTGGGAAGTGCACAGCAAAGGATTCCAAAGGAGCCCAGAACTTCAACCAAGACCTGTCTAGAAAATGAGGAGTAAGCCAAAGGGCAAAGGTGCTTCCCAGATGACAAAGAGACGGAGATGGTGTGCAGAGGTCCAGAAGCACACGTGGGCTGGTGCTTCAAACACCAGCAAGAGGTCAGCTGAGTTACAGCACACATGTACCAAGCAGGTAAGGAATAAAGCTGTGTTAGAGCAAATAAAAAAATGATTGCTTCCCAGAAGTCCAAACATAAATGTCAAACCTTTTCCATGTCTTCATTGGCAATAAAAACAAAACAGAACAACAACAACAACAACAACAACAAAAATACCCACTGCTATGTGCAAGGCAGTTTTGAAAGAGGCAAAAGCATAAAAGCCCAAGAATTATTAGAATTATTAGCCATTCAAGACTGCCATGAGAACCAACTGGCTAACCAACGGGGACACACAAGCACCAGCCCCAGGGCTTCAGCGGAGGTGCACTGGCCCCTGAGGAGGCTCACACTCTTGCCATGCATTACTCTAGCTTCCTCGCAGTATTCCTAAAACTATTTTAGCATGTGACAAGTGGCTACAAATAAATTCTACAGATGTAGAATGAAATCAAGTATCTTCTAAGGAATCTATGATTCTAGACTAAAATCAAACCCGAGATCAAAACTATCACTTGATTTGTGCTTAGAAGAGAAAAAAGCAATACCATTTCTGCATAATTTTTATGAAACATGAAATTCAATATATCATAAAACAGAGTACCAAATCAAACAATGCCCCTCAGGGAAAAAGAACAGTAAAGATCATTGAAGGAAAATGAGAAAAGTATTAGGAAGAGAAATTCAGGTCAAGGCAACTGCTGAGTATTCTCAGGTTCTCATCTCAACATTCTCTCTTACAAGCTGTGCTCAACTTCCCCATCTCTAACCTGTGGATGACAACAGTACCCTTAGAAGACTGCTGTCAAGTTAAATACCATGATACAGTGGCTGACAAATGCTAAGAATGGAGTAAGTATCAGCTATCTGTTCTAGTTCTTTTTCTGTTGTCATGGTAAAACACTGAACAAAAGCAACTTGGGAAGGAAAGGGTTTATCTCACCTTAAAACTCCCAGGTCACAGTTCAAAACTGAGGGAAGTAAGAGCAGGGACTCCAAAGAACCAAAGCAGGCACCACGCAGAAGTGCTGCTTACTGGCTGGCTCTGATACCTTCCTTCTGTGACCCAGACCTCCCAACTCAGAGATGGCACAGCTCCCAGTGCCCTCGCACATCAATAAGCAATCAAGAAAAGACCAATCTGAGGAGGCAATTCCACAACTGAGTCACTCTTCCTAGGTGACTGTAGTTTTTGTCAAGTTGGCAAACACTAACTAGCACACTGTTTTAATAGTTATCCTCATGTACCTGCTGAAAAACATCTTCTTTGGGGTCACGTTTCGTCCCTAAATGAAGGGTATTTACATGAGTCCCCTCACTGTCACTGGTGACAGATGACCGGCACTCTGGGCCATGGAGAAGGTCATCCCATAACATATCTTCGGTCTCTGAGTCATGGCGGGTGCTTTCTGAGTCTCTTCTTGACAAGTTAAGGCTCCGAGAGCCAACACTCACACCAGACCTAGAACCCTTTAAAGGAAAACAAAAAAGAGAAAATACATAAATTTCAGAATTATACTGAAACACAATTAAAATGAATCACTCCTGGCGATGGCTGGCAAGGTTTCATAAGTTGATCACCATGTCTTTGCTAATGTCCAAGGCATCATATAATAAACATGATAATGCAACTTAATACTTAAATGTTAAACTCCAGTGACTCTTGATTGTCAACGTGACTACACATGAAATCAACTAAAACCCAAGATTCTGGGCATTCCTGTGAGGGATTTTCTTAATCAGATTAATTGAAGCAGGGGGACTCATCCTGAATCTGGGCCACATCACCTAATGGCAGCTCAGGTAAAAGGAGGAAGTCTTGCCTTTTCCTGCTTCCTTCACTCTGTCAAGTCCATCTATTCTGTTGCTGCAGCTGCTCTTAAATCCAGCATCTTTGGAATTTTAACACAAATGGAAGACCAGAAAGCCCTTCAGTCTTCCTTCAGATTCCAGCATCAAACTGGGACTGCTGAGGCATCCAGCCATATGGATGGAACAACCACCAGATTCACAGTCTTTCTGTCATAAGACAGTCATTGATGAACTACTCAGACCACAGTCTATAAGCCAGTCTTAAGAAATCCCCTATATACCATATATGTGTATATATACATACATGCATGTATCTACATATATACACATATATATCACACATATATCTACTACATACACATATACTAATATATTATGGAAATACATATAAATGTATGCATTATATATATGCATGCTATCAGTTCTGTTCCTTTAGAGACTACCTGGCAAAGTGGGACTTTAAAAAAATTTCCTCTACGTAGCTACTACCAAAACATTTGACTATTCAACTTAGATGCGCTATGTGTTGAGAGATTCCTGGACACACACCCTAAGGACTTGCCCAGATACCAAACTAAGACTTTTGAGACACTCTGAGCTTAACAGAAGAGCTTGTTTTGTTCAGGGCCCAGCCCAAGTATGTTCAAAAATAACCTGGCAGAGAAAATAAGAGATGGTGCAATACACTAGCAGTACAAAAGGAAATATGAAACCTTTTCCATAACCCCAATTGCCTGGTCAAACACAGCAAAACCACAGCACCATCTAACTATACTCACCTATAAAGATCATGTTCAAATATGCCCCTGCACTCTCACAATCAGACTCCACTGCTCCTGCCTTCTAGAGGTCCCTCTGCTAAATCTGTCTTCAGATGTGCCAACCCCACTGAAGATAAAACTCCATATGCCAAATGAGTATTAAGCAACCATATCACTTAAGAAACCAGACTGGAGAGATGGCTCAATGGTTAAAAGCACTTGTTCTTGCAGAGGATGCGGGCTGGATTCCCAGTACCCACATGGCAATTCCTAACTCTAGTTCCAGGGGATCTGATGTTCTTTTATGACATATGCAGGCAGACATGTGGATAAAATCATACACATGAACAAAACACTTATACATATAAATACATTTTAAAAAATTTAAAAACCAACTTAGTAAGTCTCTCTCTTCTCTTTCTCTTTCTCTCTTTTCCCCTCTCTCCCTTTCCCTCTATGTATGTATGCTTGCACGTGTGACTAGAGTCCAGAAATCCACCTGTCTCTGCCTCCCCATTCCTGGCATTACAAGCATGTGCTACCATGGCCAGCTTTTTCTTTTTTTTAACATGGACTCTGGGGATTAAATTCAGGCCCCATGCATATGAGGCAAGAATACCAAATGAACCATCTCCACGCCCAAAATAACTAACCTCCTGAGCAGCACCTATACCACATACATCTAAAGCTTTGCTTCTTTTATTTTATATGTGTATGTGCTTTGCCTGCATGTATGTATGTGCAACACACGCATGCCTGGAATCCTGATGCCAACAGGGATCAATGAGGGCAAAAGATCCCTGCAACTGGAGTTATGGGTGGTTGTGAGCCCCAATGTGGGTGCTAGGAATTAAACCCGGGTCCTCTGAAAGATCAGTAAATGTCTTAACCACTGAGCAATCTCTCCAGCCCATCTTTGATACTTTGAAGATTAGAAAAAAAATGAAAAAAACATTTTATTTCCTTTCTAGAGGTGAGCAGTTATCTCAAATTGAGTCAACAGAACTGAAAGCAAACTAAACACAAACTTCATAGCGTCAAAAGAAAGGAACAGATAAAGTCATTACACATAAGAAGACACCTCAAATTCTGCTCTTAGAAAAGGATGCTTTACCTGGCTGAAGGCTGCTGATTCAAATTCTGATTCAGCTAGACTATCTGAATCCCGTACTATATGACACCATCTTGTGGTTTTCTTTACCTGCCAAAATCAAACCAACAAACAACAGGAAAACTTGTAAATATCTTGCTGCTGTCCAGTGTTTGTGGCACTAACATCCAAGCTTTGTAGACAAAAGAGAAAATTACCTGAGAGTTTAGGTGCCTTGAAAGTATTGATTTTCTATTCTTAACTTCACAACCATTGTCACTTGATGCCCCTTCCACACTCCTACGCAATAATATCATCTGTGTCCGAGCTTCACCGTCCTCCTCGCTTGACAGATCATCTGAAATTCCATTACCCAAACGTCTATACGCCTCCTACAAGAGAAACAGTATCTCACAATGGACAGCAAAAAAAACTCCAGGAAGTTGTCCATGTAAAAGCAAAATTCATAGAATGGTTTCCAAGAGATGAAATTAAACCCAAACAAGTTTACTTATTACTTGATCTCAACATTAATGTCAACATTTTTAAAATTTCAAAATTAAGAAAACTGTGCACTTGCATCTCTGCAGCCGAAAAGCGAGGCCATGCAATGACAAGTTCCAGTGCAGGCTCAAGTCAAACCCTACGCCTCCTCTGTCACAGCTCCCAGCTAGCGACTGAGGCTCAGCGTCCTCATCTCAAAAGTCGAACACAAAGTACCTACCTCACAGGGCTGTTGTAAACAAGGAAGTCACTGTACTTGTAAGACACTCAGAGCAATGCCTGACCGCAGTGACAGATTAATAACTACCAGACTAATGGGAGACTAGGACAGAGGAGGAGTGGGATGAGGGTAAGTATCTCCAAAGAAATCTGGAAAAGCTATATGGAAACCTGTTACAAGCAACCTAAAATAATAACCAATTTTGATGATATGATCAGCCTAAATGGAGTTACCCTTCATGAGGAGGTTCATAAACCTCCCAGAAGCCTCGGTTCTCATCAAACAATGAGCCCAGTGCCAGGTTTGACATTCCTCCCTTCAAGTTGTTGTTGGGGGACAAAACTTGATGGTTGGACCCTACTGCTTAAGAAACAATATACTCTGGTCACAGGACTTGAAGAAATCCATCTGGTACTGACCTGATCTTACTCCTTATTAACTAGCTCACAGAAGGTGCTATGTAGGCTTCTAAGACAGAAAAGTCATCAAGAGTCTTGCCCAACTGAGCACCCTGAGAACCACAACAACTGATCTGGCAAGATTTGCCTACTGCAATACTGGTATGGATATTATGGGAACAACCTACTGGTTTCTGATTGAATTTAAAGCCCACTCCACAGAAGAGAATTCTAGTCTAGTACTATAATCCTGTGTACAAAATTCTATAGATGGGGAGCTCAAAGGACCTTATTATTTTCCTAAGTGGACACAGTATCAAATAGCCTTCTAAATATCTCTGTATCCAAGATTAGTGAAGTTGTCAGTCCTCATCAGAGGAGCTTCCTTTTCCAATGGACATCTGTTAATACAGACTCATAAATGGTCAAAGCAGATTAAGTGTCTGTGGCAAGTACAGCCATAAATGGACTGTCTATATCACACCACCCTCCCCTCAAGGCTCAGGGACCATTACTGAAGAAAAGGCAGAAAGAGGCTTAGAGCCAGAGGTCAGAGAGGACTACAGCAAAACAGTATCTTCTGGACATAACAGGAACATTATACTTGTTAACTCATAGCAGCTGTGGCGATGCCCAAGATCAAAACAGTCAACACTCTAGCATGATGTGGGAGGGACATTAGCTGACAAGCTTCCTGTAGATGATGGCTGCTGAAAAGAAGGCCTATTTTCTCTAGGGCTATGGTCTCTGGGATGTTATTCACGTGCCTATGCCCATGTTCACATTGGTGGTACTAATTGGACTTGGTACAAAAGAAGAGGACGGAGATGATGACATAAAGCTAGGAGGGAGATATGGGCAAGGGGGTTAGATATACTCAAAATATTATCATGTACACACATCAAATCCTCAAAGAATAAATAAAAATATTATATTTCTTTAAAAAATAAAATGCCCAGGAATAAACCTTAATAAAATAAGTATTAGATTAAATGCCTCAGTTCAAGACTAAAAAAAAATTCAAAATGACAAAACAAAAGTATGTAGCTTTAGACATAGAACAAACCACCTACATTAGACCTAGAAATTTCCCAAACCCTTACTAAACTGACTGTAGGTATCTCTACACTGCTCTGTGTTCTTGCAAGCTGCCCACCCACCATGAAGGCTGCTAGAAGTGGAAACAGTAAATTCTCGTATTGGCGCATAAGTTCCAATCTGCCTGTAGCATTTCCTTGTTTACTTACTTACGGTTTGTTGACAACCTTACACACCTATGGGTATATAGTTTATGTCTCTAACACAGTCTCAGAACAGGAAAATTTTACATAAGACAAAAAAGATACTGTTATGCCCATCTGGATCTTACCCTACGGCACTTTTCTCCATCCGAAACCTTCGCTTTCTCTCTTGCTTGCCACATTCTGATCTCTGGTCGACCCTGTCTCTTCTTAATGATAGGATGGAAACAGCCTGAGTCATTGTCAGTTTCAGTCCCTTTGTTAGATACTAATTTCACCCTTTTAATCCTATTTTTTAAAAAAGAAAAAAGTTACTAATTACTTTTCTGAGAGCAGTATCTTTCATGAAACAAAACTTTCTTCTATGGAGTATAATATATTACTCTGAAAGTCAAGAAAATTCAGAAATTGTATTGTTCAGATCTCTACCTTGTGAACGGTATTCAAGGGCAGAATATTCACCCACTCTTGAAGATAAATCTCTCTCTGCTTACCTCTCCAAAGGAACGCCCATTTCCATCTCATACTGCCCAGCAATGCGCTTCACAGTACCTGTCTATAATATTCGCTGTCTTAAACAATAACCATGCTTCAGTACCTTAACCCTTACTCTATCCACTAAGCTATGTGACTATGTAATGTCTGCTAAGCTACATGCCAGATGCAATAACCCAGAAGGAGTTTACCTTACTGTGACTTCACCTTCCTACTACTCCCTTCTGACTACGACAATCACTTAGGACATGGACCGCACAGTATCCAGCATAATTCAAACATTTCAAAAGAAAGAAGAAAAGAAAAAGAGAGAGAATGTTTCTCTTCCTTTCCCTCACCTCTTCTCTTTTTTCAGAGGATGGTGCAGAACCCAGGCCTCACACATGTTCACACTAGGCAAGTGCCCTACACTGATGTATCTATACCCCAGCCAGAGAATACTTTTTCAAAACCATTTCTAAAAATAAATGCTAACAAAAAAGTAGTAAGTCCTTTTAAACATACTGTACTGAGTGAAAAAAAAAATGTCACATGGAACCAAAAAAGTAATAAGGGGAGTGAATACATCTCTAGAACAATGTGTGAACATAGTTCATATTCAAAAAGGAGATTTATTTTTAAACTCACCATCCTTAATATAAGAAAAAACAAGTGCCTGAGTCATCACACTGGTGCTCTTATGACCTGCATAATTACAAATGAGTTCAAGTTTATCTTTAATCCATTTGTCTTTCTATCCTACCATCCACCAACATCAGGCTTCTCACCACATCCCATTCCTCATGGGTATCAACTCTCTCTAAGAACCCCCCCCCATCTTTTGTAAATTTGCTTTTCTGTAAAATGTTGGTTAAGGCGTTTAGCCTTTCAGGGAGCTTTTTGCAACTGTGGTCTAAAAAGTCATTAAAATCAAATGCAATGAAATGCTGAGAGCTGTTCTAGTTTTATAGATAACATGAGAGACAGTAGAGATAATAGTTTGAATGAACAAGTCTTTGCAGACCCTTAAAACTCACAAAACTATAAACCAAGCTCACCCTATTTACATCTACAGCCCAATTATCATACAGACCCTGCGAACAGTAAAGGGAACACAAAATCAAGTAAAATTCCAATAAAAGAGACTCCTACCTGTTGCCAAAGAGAGTCCCCCAAAACCCACCAACACTGGGTGCAGACTCTAGAGTTTCTACTCCTCTGACTTTATCAGAGAAGTTGTTTCCATTGTCTCGGCTCCCGTCACCATTTACAGCTTTTCGTAATTTTCTAAAAAAAAATTTCAATAATTTCAGATTATTCAAGACCTTTTCTATTTATGCCCATAACATGCCTTCTGAAAATTATGCTAACAAACTATTTCCTGAAATCAAACATAGTTAGACTCATACACCAAGGACAAACGACCATAGGGCATTTTATGATTTAAGGACAAAGCAGAGTCAAGATCAAAGTCCTGTGCTATCAATTTGTTCATCCACTGCAGAAATGGAATGTTGTCCAGACGGAATAGGAGAGAGTATCATACATGGTCGTGAGCTCTTCAAGCACCCGCCACACCAGCCAGACGACAGCACTGCTCTCCCTTGTACATCAGCTGTCCACCCATCTAGCACATTTAATCAGGAAACAACCAGCAACGGCACCTATCATTCCCGCTGACATTTTACGTTGTTAAATGATTTACATACATGACCCGATTCTACTGTAGACCCCGCCTATAAATCAATGAGACACGCACACTGATTGGTTTCTAAATTTATAGAGACCCTCTTTAAAAGCAAATGTTCTGAAAATAACATTAAAAAATAAATGTGTTGGAATTCACTGAACCAAATGTCAATGTCTCATTTATTAGTTGCCTAAGTAAAGAAATCTAGAAATAGTCTGAGGAGAGCAAACAACTTTTGGAAGCTAACACCGAACCCTCTCAGAGAACTTCAATACTCCAACCCCCCATAACACCACACAAGCAACAGAGTTGATATCTAAACAAGTCAAAAAATTGACTTGGGGTTGTTTGTTTTATTTTTGTTCTCATTATGTAAGTCAGGTTGTCCTGAAACTCAGTACATAGACCAGCCTTGTCTCAAACCTGACCCAATCCTGTCTACTTTCCAAGTGATAAGATATAGCATATACCATGAGGCCAAGTTTTAGTTACATACTTATGAAAGAGGTCAAAATGTTGTAGTGTTAACCCAATGTGCTGAAATCCTTAACTATGGTAAATTTTCACATTTTTTTTTCTTTTTGGTTTTTTGAGACAGGGCTTCTTTTTCTGTGTAGTGTTAGCTGTCCTAGAGCTCGCTAAGTAGACCAGGCTGGCCTTGAACTCATAGACATCCACCTGTCTCTGCTACTGAGTGCTGGGATTAAAGGTGTGCACCACCATATATTACCACCAGTCAAATTTTAAAGAGATTTAAATTTTCTCAGCCAGGCAGTGGTAGAGCTAACCTTTAATCCCAGCACTCGGGAAGCAGACACAGGCAGATCTCTAAGGTTAAGGACAGCCTGGTCTACAGACTGAGTTCTCGTGCATCCAGGGCTACACTTGTCTTGAAAAACAAAAGAGAGAGAGAGAAAGAGAGAGAGAGAGAGAGAGAGAGAGAGAGAATGTTTCTCTCCCTTTTTCTTGCCTCTTCTCTCTTTTCAGAGGATGGTGCAGACTGAACCCGGGCCTCACACATGTTCACACTAGGCAAGTGCCCTACACTGATATATCTATACCCCAGCCAGAGAATACTTTTCCAAAACTATTACTGAAAATAATGCTAATGCTGGTGGTGGTGGCTCACGTCTTTAACCCCAGCACTCAGGAGACAGAGGGAGGCGGATCTCTGTGAGTTTGAAACCAGCCTGGTCCACAACAGCTAGTCCCAGGAAAAATTCCAAAGCTACAAAGAAACCCTGCCTCGAAAAAGAAATATAAAAAAAAAAAAGTAGTAATTTCCTTTTGAACATACTGCACTGAGTGAGAAAGAGGTCATATGGAACCAAAAGGTTAATAAGGCTTCCTAGCACGAGGGGAAAGTGAAGCAGCACTCATGTGCAAGTCAAATACGCAACAAGAAGAAAGGCCAGCGCTCGTCAACCTCCCACCTTACCTTCTTCTCCTATTCCCATTGTTCCCGGACGGCCTGGCTATCTGAGTCGACACGATCTGACAGTGGACAGTTCCCATGAGGAGCATAAGGCACAGCGGTCCGAGCACTTCACTCACGTTCACAATAGGCATCATGAGATATAACACAATCGCTGTTACTGCAGAGGATTGAAAATGCACAGTACTAAAAAGCACACTCTTGTAATTATGCATGCTGCTTCTACAAGCTGTCGTTTGTAAAAGGACTAATAAAAATAAATTATTTCCTAGATATCATGCACTTGGACATTAGCTGAGTAAAAATTAAAGTCACAGATTGCTGGGTAAGTAAAAAAAAAAAAAAAAACCTACTGGAAGTATTCTGCAAACTGGTAGCATGATAAAGGGCTTCCACCACAGGATAACCAGATGCCACAGGCAGCAGGCAGTTTTAGGTGTTTTAAGATTTATTTTTACTTATGTGTAAAAGAGAGAGAAAGAGAGAGAGAGAGAGAGAGAGAGAGAGAGAGAGAGAGCGCATGTGTGTGTGATTGTGTGTGAATGTGTACCTGTGTCGGTGTCAGATGCTCTGAAGCTGGTGTTACAAGTGGCTGTGAGCTGCATGCACAACACGAGTGCTGGGAACCAAACTCGTGTCCTCTGCAAGAGCAGCAAGTGCTTTTAACTGTGAGTTCTCTCTCCAACCTCCAAGAAGACAGTTCTGAATTACTATTTGACTCAAAAAAAAAAGTATTTCCCAAGGCCCAATGATATCTGGAAAGCAAGTACCAAAGCTGGGATTTGAACCCAGGAATTAACTACTGTGCTGTATTGCGTCTTTCCATTGCATATATGAGATAAATAAAAAAGAGAAGTAGGGTAATATCAAAATTATCTACAGAACTTCCACTACAAACGATTTTACAGTTCTTCTAAACTTTAATGTATGGTAACTCTCCTGTTATTGAGAATTAGTTGCTGGTGGAGAAAAAGTTAGCACTAACCCAATGGATGAATATCCTTGTTGGATGAATCTTCAACAAATTCTACCAAGGCTAAATTTCCAAGAGATGCCTAACTCCAACATGCTAACAGCAGAATATTCACTAACTGCATCCCTGCAGATTTGTGAATAGAGATATAGATTCTCTATAAACTCTAGAAAGCAAGCACCATACATATACAAAATGGAATTTCATCCAGGCATCTTGAACTTTTTATTCTCTATTACTTTAACTTCTACTCTTGAGATGTGTCTCATACTGCTTTGCTGTGGTATTGCTCAGGCCTGTTGTGTGTGGTTTTCACTCAGTTTACTGTGAGGCATTCTTCAGCATGCTCTTCAGCCACACCTCATACTTCCCTCCTATTCTTGCATCTTTACTTCTTTCTCTCATTCCTATCACCATCCTCTTTTTACTTTTTATTCATAACTTTCCATAGATTTAACAATTCATCCCTGCATCTGGAGGGGAGAGGAAAGAGGTCTTAACTAGAGGAGGTGAGAGAACACCTGAGATATGAACGAGGGAAAGGGGCTGAAAGGTTTGTGCAGTAGGGAGGTGAGAGAAAGATAGGAGAGAAGATGTGGTGAAAGTGATTTAACCAAAACAAAGTTTGCCGGTGCTCCAGTGGATGGCCCCAGACCTAGGCAATAAAGGCAGCAATGATTGGATTGGGTTCAGCAGGTTTTAAATAAGAAGAAAAAGACATAAAATTGGAAGAGGTAAGCACTGAAGGGGATCAAGGGGGAGTTGAATGGAGGGAGGGATACGATCAAACTATATAATATATGTGTATGAAATTCTCAAATAAATAAAAATGTTTTGTAACATATAATATATATGTGTAAGATTAATTATGTAAAATTTAATAAACACAACTATCTAATTAGTATTCAATAGGCTTTCATTTTTTATTATAATAAGTTTATTCTTTTAACCAATTTAGACATTGTTTCCTACATAGAGGGCCCCCAAAATAAAGAAGAATACACAAGATAGCCAAAAAAGTAGGTTATAGCAATTTACTTAAAGAACAATATATCTCAGGCATAGGATTTTCATCAAATATCAACAAAATTTTTTTTTCATTTTTAATACATTTTAAAATTATATGTGCATATACCCACCAAAGAATTGTTTTATAATAAATTTCTTTCTGACTTTTTCCATTTTCTTTCGGTAGGGCTTGTATTTGGTTGGTTTGGGGGGCCGGTGCTTTTTGTGAAGGAGGAGGAGTTACAACAGTGTCTCACCATAGTTGGCTTGGAACCACGCTGACTATGAACTCAGAGCTCCACCTGCTCCTTCCTCCTGAGTGCTGGCATTAAAGGTGTGGGCCACCATGCCTGGCTAAATAATTTTTTTACATTTATTTATTTTATTATTTCATATGAATGAGTGTTTTGCCTGCATGTTTTTGCCACATTATGCTTGCTGCCCACAGAGGTATGAACAGTTGGGTGCTAGGAACTGAACTAGTGCTCTTAACCACTGAGTCAAATCTCCATTCCTTCTTTCTGACTTATTAGCAGTAAATGTTTGGTTTATATACTTATTTTATATACCTATATATCCAGTGTGGTGACTAGATTTACATCAACTTGAGGCAAGATAGCATCATCTGAAAGGAAGAAATCTTGATTAGGAAAATGCCCTATGAGATCCTGCTGTAGGGCATTTTCTTAGATATTGATGGAGGAGGGCCAGTCCATGGTGGGTGGTGGTGTCCCTGGGCTGTTGGTCCTGGGTTCTATAAGAAAATAGGCTGAACAAGTCATGGAGAGCAAGCCAGTAAGCAGCACTCCACAACCTCTGCACCAGCTCCTGCCTCCAAGTTCCTGCTATGAATTCCTGTCCTGATTTCCTTCAGTGATGGAACAGTGTGGATATGTAAGCTGAAATAAAGTCTTTCTTCCCCAACTTGGTTTTGGTCATGGTCTTTCTTCAAAGAAGTAAACAGTAACCCTAACTAAGACATCAGGCATAAAAATTTCTTAGGGAAAAGAATTCAAGTGGAAAAGGCTGAAAGGCCTGCTTTAAAGACCCCAATGAAAGGGCGAGAGCACAGCACGCCTCTGTTGAGTACAGAAAAGCAATCACAGTTTACTCCATTCTTGAGTTACCTTGCATGAGGTAAAGCAGCAGCAACCAAACAAAGATTCTGAGAGAGGTAACCTGAATCCACCAACTGCTGAACAACGGAAAAAACACCACTCGAACAAGCCCCTTCCGAGTGAGGGATGTCCATGGAATCTCAGGCTTGGCTTTGGCAAATGTTGAGCCTTTTCAATAAACAAAAGATAACCATTATTAAAATGCGTAAGAAACACATATATGCACCATACTAATGCCCACTTGTCACCTTACATTAGAAATGGAGTGTGGGGTAAAAACCAGCACATGACATGCTGGCAAAACTTCTGAGATGCTCTCACCTCAGGCGCAAGAACAGGTGCTCAAAACAAGTCAGGCTCACCTGAATGGCAAACAATACATTCTCCTAAATGACACAACAACAAATCTCCAAGTCATCTCCTTTTCACCATTACTAAAACTATGTTATTTACAACCACAAAATATTTAAGCAAAGGAACAAAGTGCAAAAACTTGAATGATAATGGAGAAATGTTACTTTTGAAAATAATTATGCCACAATATATAGAAGATACCTAAAACTATTCTATAGTACCAGAATGAAATAACATAGTAACACACTAGGTGAGGTGGACTTCCTTCCTGCAATTCCAGTACTTGGGAATTGAGCTTGAAGCTTAAAGACAGAGCAAGGACAAAAAGTGGGGGAAAGGGGAGAGCTGAGGGAGGGAGGAAGAGAGAAAAGAGTGGGGTGGGGAAGAGTACTAGTCTGGTTTCTGTTGCTGTAATGAGCACTAACCAATAACAACTTAGGGATGGAAGGGCTTACTTCACCTTATCACTTGGGGAAGGAAGCTGGAGATTGGAACTAAAGCTCAGACCATAGAGGTGTGCTGCTTACTGGCCTGCTCCCTTGGCTCGCTCAGCCTGCCTTCTTATATACCCATGACCACCTGCCCAGGGGTGGCATCTCTCAAGTGAGCTGGCACTCCCATATCAATGAGTAATCAAAAAATACCCAAAGACATGTCCACAAGCCAATCTGATAGAGGGGTAATTCCTCAATTGAGGTTTCTTCTCAGGTAACTCTATTTTGTCAAGTTGGGAGAGGAAAGAAAAAGAATGAAAATACGTAGTATGTATAGAAAAATCAATTTTCAAACTCACCTCTGATTAAGTCAACATCAATCAAGTCTGGCTTTATGTGGCCCATTTTTTTTGGTTTGTTTTTGAAGCCCTATGATAAAACAAAACAAAAACAGAAATGAATTTTAAAAAAGTTCTTTTTAAGAGTAAAAGATAAACTGTTTTCTTTCTTTTGTTGAGGTGACTGCCAAGCCTATGGGAGCATCTGAGGGGCTGCCACTGTCCTACCTCCTATCTGAGCACTCTTCATTCCTTGGGAAACTCGAGCTGTGTGCTATAATTACTTTCTATGTGTGCACATTATCATTGGTTTTTAATTTACCAAAGTACAGCTTACAAACTCAGGGCTTCATGGTAGAATAGTTAAGGCTGAACACCTCCTTTACAAAATCTCCATGTGTCAATATCAGAGGTAGTTTTCCTGGAGTCTCAAAGAATCCTCCAAAATTTTCCTTGTTTGGGAGTATAGGGTGGAAGATTCTGGGTGGGAGTTTGCAGATTAAGCTAAAGGGCTTTATTATCTTGGTTTTTAGTTAACTTCACCTCCCCTGAAGACTCTCTAATGCACTTTATCCAAGGAAACATCCCGAGCTTCCTATCTGAGGGCATCGCTGTGTATTAAGGTGTTGGGGGATTGAGGTCTAATTTTTCTGCATACAAACTTTACCAATTCCTATTTTCAGGCCCAGAGCTCATCTTTGCCTCAGACAAAATCAACTGCATGCAAGGCACCAGATTCTCAGGAAGGTGTTGGGCAAGCTGGCAGTCCACTCAGCATTCTCCTCTGAGATCCAAATACTGCTGGAATTTATCATCTGCTAAAAGGTTCCTCTTCAATTCTATTTCTTAATATTGTGATGTATCCACTTGAGAAAAATCCCTTTATGTATCTACATTATGTAATTTAGCAAAAAACATTTTTTCAGAGAATGAAAGAAAAAACTTTCTGGGCCTTGGTCTTCTATCATTTCATATTAAAGTAGCTTAATCTGCAGGTTTCTGTATGTTAATCCACTTATCTAAGATCAATATGAGAATTCTAGAGTCTTTGTTGCATCCTCAACTTTCGGACAGTTCTAAAATTAATCACTGTTGCCTCTAAGAGATGGCCTTTCCTATTTGGTTATGTTTTTAGAAGAAAAATTGAGAATCTGGAAGTCACAATAACCTTGCCATATAGTAAGTATACATTTATGAAATTATCTTTTGATTTTCTTCCAATCTTCTGGTTTGTCGAACTTGCTATTAATCTTTTAAAGAGATAAATTCTAGGTAGAATGATGGCTCAATGAAGAAGGTGTTTGCCGCTTGAGTGTGAGGATCTGATTCAGATCTCTAGAACCTATGGAAAGCCAGATGCAGAACACACACACCTATATAAACCCATCACTCCTATGGTGAGGTGGGAGACAGAGACAGGAGAATCCTCTGGCATACATACACATGACTAACAAGACACCTTGTCTCAAAGCGAAAATCAAGGACTGATACTTGAAGTTGTCCTTTGACCCTCACACATACAGTCTTCCAGGTAACCAGGCTTTAATTCCCACCATCCACAGGGCAGCTAACAACCATCCACAACTTTACTTCCAGGGAATCCAGCACTCCCCTGAACTTCCAAGGACAGTCACTGCATGTATGTGTCTTATAAGACATATATGCAGGCATAATACTCATACACAAAATAAAACTTTAAAAGACAAAGAGATGAATTTTAATTTCATGCTCAACTAAAACTTGCAGGAACTACTTCTTAATCAAGTTTTAAAATCAGATATTTAACTATCAAAGTTAGTGTAAAATATTAACACTAAGGCATAAGGACCTGAGTTTGAGTCTCAGTTCCACAAAAAAGCTAGGCATGGCTGTGGGTGCTTTTAACCCCCGCATTTGGAGAGAGAGACAGAGTCCTGAGAGCCCAGCAGCCAGCCTACCTGGCTTATATAACAAGGTTCCAGTACAATGAGAGACCTTCACTCAAGCTGATAAGTCAGGGAAAGAGAGCAAGACATCTAAATTCCTGCTGGGGCCTCCTGATGCACACACGAACACAACATACCCACACAGTCACATGCATGCACCACACACACACCCACAAACACACACACAAAGTTAATTCAAAATCTTGAGGTTACAGTAATTTGCTATTTTTTTACTCAAGAGATAGAGGCAGTTATCTTTGGCTCTTTTTAACTAAATTGATGGAGTCCAACAATTTTAAGTGAACCCTACACTTCAACTACAAGCTGTAGATACCACATACAAAAAAATTCCTTAAGACCCTAAATTACAATAAAACTATACAGTAGTTTAAGAGAAAAAAACTCCAAAGTATATATTATATATATATAATATATATGCATGTAGTACAAATATATGTGTGTGTATATACATATGTGGATATATATATGCTTGTCATAAAACACTATTCAAAATCAGAAATTACAATTTAAAAATAAAAATATTACTATCTTATACTCTAATAGAAATAGACTTTGTAGTCATTCCACATATGGGAGCTTCAAGTCTTTGTTTTCTACATTCTTTACCTACTGTTAGAAAACAGGACTAGCATTAAGAAGTGAATTCTGTAACCCTCACTGACAGAAACATATTTAGTTGCTTAGGCAATAAATATTTAACATGCATCTTCCATCAGACATTTTACCTGTATAAATATAAAGAAAAGTGAGTCAGTGCAGGTCTGTCTTCAAAGAATGTATTGTAAGGCAATGTATAAGGGCGGTCTGTCAGGAATAAGCCCCTGAACTCCCCTATCTATCATTTTTCTTTCCTAAGGAGAAAGAAGTCATTAATAAATTCATGACCACTGCTCTTAAGGGAAATAAACAACACATGGGGCACTGTGGCTCACACTTCAAATCCCAGCACTCAGGAGGCTAACACAGGAGGATAACCATGAGTTTGAGACTTGCCTCAAAACAAAATAAGTTTCCAGTTACCACATACTTTAATGCATGTTGAACAGATCTATATACAATGTAAGAGGAACATATGTCAGACACTTTACGAACACTTAAACTAGCTCTTCCGTGACTCTGAAAACCTCATTGTCCTCACTTTATAGCTAAAGAAACCAAGCCCCAGAGATGGAAACTAAGTCACTCTCAGTCTTTATCATTATACATCCTTTATCCTGCCACATGGAACCAAATGCATCCCACAACAAAAGGAGTTTTTGTTGAAAATCAAACAATGTGGCTTAACCTTGAAAGCTTTAATGAGTAAACCCTGTAAGTGATTTCCTCGTTAGCTACACACAGTCTCTATCCTAGCAGGTGGGAAAGGGGACACTCCTGCACCTGCTGCCTATATGGCAGCCTAGACTTCTGCAGAGTCCCTAACATAGAAAGCTCCTAAAAAAAAACTGTGATACTGTATCACAAGTTTGGAAACACCTTACAAAAACCCTGGGCAGGTTACTGCAATTGTGACAAAACCCCTGACATGTCTCCTTAAGGAAGAGACAAAACACTGGACGTAAGCGCTGCAACATGTGTAACTATGAATAAAAACAGTAAGTGAAGCCTGTAATTCCTATTTCCCACTGTGATGAATTTTCATTTTATTGCCACTAAAAGAATAAATCTACTATAAAGTCAGGCACAACAGGGGAAGTAACCTTTGACTTCCTAGGACACGCTGAGCACACTGCAGCTGTAACCTGAGATGCTCCCCATGCTCGCCTGCTACTGACAATATTTAGGGAGGCTGTGGAAACTAGGTGGCGCCTCATTGTAGCAAGTCTCTAGTGATGTGCCATTGAAGGGTATACCTAATCCCAAGTTTCTTCCTGACTCTCTCTGCTTCCTGTCCACAAGGCGTGCCCTCTCCTCCTCATACTCCTGTTTCCATGATGTTGGACCTTACAAGGAGTCCAGAAAGTGGAGCCAAAGAATCATGAGCAAAATAAATCATTCCTTTTTGTTGCTTTATCAGAAATTATGTTAAAGAGATGAGAAAATAACAACAGAGGGCATGTTGTCAACAACCTAAAGCAATGACATAGCAAATACAGCACTGTAAGGGCGTGTGACATACACCTAACTCACATTTAAGAAGTGGGGCGAAAGTCAGTGAAAGATTTCTCACAAAAACTAATACCTGGGACTCAAACTCAGAACTTCGGGCTAGGTGACAGGAGCCTTTATCAGCTAAGTCACCTTACTGACCCCACTTCTCTCATATTGCTAAGAGATCTGGTAGCAACTTTTTCTTCTAATTTTTCGACTAAATTTATTCTGAGAATTTTTTTTCTTGCTCTTTTATGTGTGTGAGCAGGTGCTCTATCACTAAGTAACATACAACCCTACCCCACATTTTCCTCTATAACATCTTTTTTACCTTTTGGTTATTTTTTTAAAGACTCTTTAAAGTTGGTAGATAAGACTCTGTAAGTTGTTTTAACAAGTGTTCTACTTTTACAATGGAATGGTGGATATGGTAGGTGAGTCTTCTCCGTAAGGGTGATAGGTAAACATGTTTTGACAGATATATATGTGCAGATGGCCCTAATTGAAGACTGTTCTCTTTCAGTAGTGTAATCTTATAACGGCAGGAAACAATAAGTCCTCCACAGAAGCCACACTTCAAATGTGCATTTTCATCTCTTCACAGGCTAACAACATGCAGAACAATGCTATCTTGTGACAGGGTAGTAACAGCTTCCAGTCACCATAACATTACCAGAGTAAACAGCCCACACCCTACTGTGGACAGCATTGCTAAGCTTGGCACCCAGGTTAGATGTATTAACCTCTGATGGTATTTTCGGTTTATGATAGGTCTGGCCAGAGATATTATATTCATTGTGGAATGAATTGATTATTCATTATTAGGTCATACAGTTACCATTTTGTGAGACAAACACTTAAACCCACTCTTAGAATTTCTCAAGAATATATGAACTATAATCAGCATGTCATATGACACATCTCTTGAATAAACTTAATCCAGTCTTGTTTTTTATAATATCTAATTACTTAAATATATTCAATACTATTTTTCCCATTTGTTTAGTTAGTTTGGGTCAAGGTCTTGGTTTGTAGACTAAACTGGCTTCAAACTTGTGACCCTTCTGCCTCAGCTTCCCTCCCAAGTACTGCTAATAGTCATGTACCATCAAACCATCTTAATTCTTAAAAGAATGCTTTTTACTCCTTCTGTGCTCCTTTCTCTCCCTTTGTTTCTAAGTTTCAAATATTTTATGAACTTTACCATTATTATTTATACACAGAGGCATAGATTTACACTAACATGCTAAATCCAAGTCAGAACACTGAATATGGCCTTCTGAACAGTAGACCGCACTGCAGAAGGGCCAGCAACCATTTCACTCTTCGGTATCTTGACATCTTTGCTCTTCAGTTAGTTTCTGCAGAAACTGCACCTTCCTCTTTAGCAGCTCATTTGATCCTAGTATTAGGCGTCACACAACCCACATTTGTTTCTGGTAGAGAGCACAGAACTGTTTCAGCCTACCAGAGAGCAAGCTTCAATCTGTCTGCTATGAGAGGAATACAGTAATTATATGGAATAAGGTGGGTAGGTCTGTTACTGCCACCACGCATATGCTTCCCAAGTCTTGTCTTCAGTACTCCACACTGACCTCATGAACCTAGTTAAGTCTTTCAGAAACTGAACACAGAGCTTTTTCTGGTTTCTTACTGACTTTCTCTGCTCAGGTATTCAGATGATTATGTGTTCTTCACTTCCCATCTACTTCCCAACTTTGAAACTGCACTGACAGCTCTCATCTATTGTAGCCTCCTCTGCTCTTCTCCGAGTTGAGCCCCTTTTCTTACTGCTATAACTGTAGACATTCAGGACAAGACTCAGCTCATCTTTAATGAAAGGTTCATCACCCCCTTCAGTACTAAGAATAAAGCACAACAAACACAGCCAAATTAGCCTGTGAACTTCGCTAGCCTTTCTTTTCTAGAGATGAAGTTATGTCACTTTCAAGTAGTAGTTTTTATTCTTTTTAATATCAGCTAGAAAAAAATTTTCAAAACAAAGAAAACATTCATTAGAATGCTTTGTTCATCTTCACAAACAGCATGTTAAGTAGCAGTAACAGGAAATATTCTTGGTTAGTCTTATTTTCAAAGAATAAATTGATCTTTATCACAAAAATAGCAGACATACTTAATATAGTCTCTCAATTATGATATTGGAGCTCTGACGAACTCCTGCTGGTTAATGTCTTTTACAGAAACTCCAGGCATCATACCACCTGCAAGGCGCTAGCCAGGGGAAAGGGGATGTCAGGGTTTCCTGGGCACACAAGTTGAGCTTCTAGTTCAATTTCTTATAATTAAATCTATAATCAAATTTTGTTATACGAAAAAAAAGAATTAAAGATCATGTTTACAGTTTATACCCACTGTTTCAGCACCTCTTACTGAAAAGGCCATCATTTCAATTGGATTTTCATACTATCTCTTAGTCAGCTTCAGCTATCCCCTCGACACAGCCTAGAGTCATCTGAGGAAATCTCAATTGAGAGATCAGCCAGGCATCTGCGGCCCTGTTTTAATTGATGACACTAATGCGGGAGGGTCCAGCCTACTGCAGGCTGCACTATGCTGAGGCATGCGGACCTGGAGCTTTTTAAGAAAGTTAGGTGTGAGCCGGGCGGTGGTGGCGCACGCCTTTAATCCCAGCACTCGGGAGGCAGAGGCAGGCGGATCTCTGTGAGTTCGAGACCAGCCTGGTCTACAGAGCTAGTTCCAGGACAGGCTCCAAAGCCACAGAGAAACCCTGTCTCGAAAAAACCAAAAAAAAGAAAGTTAGGTGTGCATGGGCCTGTGAGCAAGCCAATAACCAGAAAACAGTGTTCCTCGCAGCTCCTGCCGTGTGCTCCCGCCTGACTTTCCTCAGCAATGATCTGGAAGTATAAGCCAAATAAACTTTTTTCTCCTCATGTTGTTTCTGGTCAGTGTTTTTTTTTTAAACAAAACAAAACAAACTAGGATGGGCATCTTTGTTAAAAATCAAATTTATAGCAAAGCATAGTTAACTCATGTCTGTCCCATCACTGACGAGACTGAAACAGGAGGATTTTGAATTGGAAGGCAGCTGAAACTAGTACCTAGAGAGCCCCATACCTGCCTGGGTTATATAATAAGACTCTCAAAAGATGAAAATCCTTCTAAAATGTGGTAAGGAGGGGCTGGAGAGGAGCACTTACAGCTCTTGTAGAGGACCCAGTTTCCAGCACCCACACATGGCCTACAATCATCTGTAACTCCAGTTCCAAGGAATGCAATGTCTTCTGACCTCCATGGGCACCAGGCACACATGTAGTACACATACATACATGTGGGCAAAATACCCATGCACATAAAGTAAAAAAGAAATCTAAGAAAACATTTTAGTTAAACAAAGAGATAAGGATTTATTTCTAAATTTTTTTCTATTCCATCAATTTGTAAATCATACAAATACAATATTATCTAATTATTTTGTTTACTACAGTTATGTACTGAATTTTACGATCAAATTATATAAGTCTTCCAACGATAACTTTTTAAAACTTATTTTTAATATTCCATACTTTGCAATCATACCAATTTCAGAGCTAGCATATTAGTTCCTAACCACCACCACCACCCCAAAAAAAACCTGGCTGAAATCCTGAAGGCATATTATTAAATATACTGAGAGATAGATGACATTTAAACAATACTGAATCTTCTAGATCATGAATGAGGTATGTTGCAATCTAACATCTCAGAAACATGGTGTAGTTTTAGCATGCAAGTCTTAGACTTTCTATGCAAAAGCCATGCCTAAGAATTTTTTTTATCTTTTATACTATACTCATTAGAATTCTTTTTTTAAGATTTACTTATTTCTGTGCATGTGAATGAGTGTATACCCTTGTTTGCAAACTTGTAGGCCAGAAAACAGCATGAGATCCCTCGGAGCTGGAGTTAAAGACGCTGTTCACTGGACTGGTCGTGAGTGGTATAAATCCTAACTCTGGGTCTTCCTGAGTGCACAAAAAGCACACTTAACTGCTGAGTCATCTCTCCAGCTCACCTCCTTTGGTTTTTTTGATACAGGATCCTATTGTCTTCAGCCCAAGCTGGCCTTGAACTCATAGAAATCCTCCTGCCTTTGCCTCTCAAATGCTGGGATACTTTCTTAATTTTACTTGGAGATTATCATAGCTAATACATAGAAACACGTGATTTTTACATACTGACCTTATATCCAAAGACCGTGCCAAACTTACCTGTTAGTAATTTTTTGTAGGCTCCTAGAATTTTCTAACTATGTGATTAGGTCAACATGAATAAAGACAATTTCCATTTCTTTCCTATCTTGCTGCCTTTCCATTCCTAACTTGCCTTATAGCACAGGCTAAGATTCATGATTATATAAAATTAGGGATATCGGGTATTCTTATTTGTATTTTTTTTCCTTGACTATGGGGAAATCAGTTTTTTTACCATTAAGGGTGACATTTGCTGTAGGCTTTTTTTCTAGCCTTTAATAACTTAAGGGACCTACCTTCAACTCTTACTTCATCATTATAAATTTGACAAATACAATTTTGTCAAGTGCTTTTACTATGTCTACTGAGAAGATCATATGGTTTAGGTCTTTATTCCATTAATCACAATAATTTATTTTCAAATATTAAAAACCAATGTTGCAAGGAAGTGTAGTGGTGTACACTTTTAATCACAGAACCTAGGAGGCAAAGGCAGGAAGATTAATGCAAATGCAAAGCCAGGCTGGTCAAATCACTTAATTCCAGGCCAGCCGGGGTTACAGTAAGTCCTCGTCTAAAAAAGTACATTTCTACACAAACTGTATTCAATCACAGTAGATAAGCCATTTTGTATATTGCTAAATTCATGGTGTTAATATTCTGTTAAGCATTTTCACTCTATGTTCACAACTTGTTTTTTCAATGCCTTTAACTAGTTTTGATGCCAAGGTAATCCTAGAACCTGGGAGGCAAAGGCAGGAAGACTGGCATGCATTAGACACCAGCCTGCACTACCTGTGATACACAGCAACACCGCATCCCACATTCATACCACACACAATCTTTCTATTCTCCTCAAAACAGTAGTTCTGAGTAAAACTCATTTATGGGTTTCCACTCCATTTACATGCTTTCACTGCAGCCACACTGAGATGCCTGCTTGCTCCGTATGTCATATACTTCTGTTAAAACTTTCCCCCTGTTCTCAACATTTACCAAAATGTCCTAAACAGTAACACTTTGCCAAAGAATCCTTATCAATTTTTTGATCCAGGTAAGATTAATGAATCTTTTTTAAAAATTGTTTTAAATTTTAGGTTATTTTATCTGTGTCAAAAGAAGGTTCCAGATTAGATTATTTTATGTATATGGGTGTTTTGACTGCATGTATGTATGTGCACTGCGTGAATACTTCCATGACCGCGGAGGTAAAAAGAGGGTGTCAGATCCCCCTGGAACTGGAGTTACAGATGGTTGTGAGCCACCATGTGGGTGCTAGGAACCGAACCCAGGTCCTCTGAAGTGCAGCCAAGTGCTATTAACCACTGAGCCATCTCTCCAGTACCTATTTAAAAATTTTAACTATACTTTTATAAATGCAATTTAAAAAAAATTTTAACATTTTGACAGGTGGTGGTGGCTCACTTTTAATCCCAGCACTCGGGAGGCAGAGGTAAGCAGTTCTCTGTGAGTTCGAGGCCAGCCTGGTCTACAAGAGCTGGTTCCAGTACAGATAGGATTGTTACACAGAGAAAACATGTCTTGAAAAGAAAATTTTTAACAATTTATTTTTATGCATGAGTGTCTTGCCTGCAAGTATGAATGTACGCACATACATACAATACCCACCCAGGCCAAAGCGGGTACCAGAGACCCTGGGACTGGAGTTACAGACAGTTGTGAACTGCCATGTAGTGCAGGAAATTCAACAGGGTCCTCTGGAAGGCCAGCCAGTGCTCTTAACTGATTAGCATCTCTCCAGCCCCATAAATGGAGTTTAGAATGGGAAAGTAGTGCTGTGATCCGATACTGACTTTGTGTTTTCATTTTAAACTTTTCCTTTATTTTTAGTTTAGCTTTGTTAGTCTAATCTAACTAAACATCTTTTTTGGAAAAACAAAACAAAACAAGCCTTAGTCTTTTTTTCACACTATCCATGAAACCCATGAAGGCAGGAACCGCTTATCTTTTTCAGGACATTTTTTAAAAAATTAAGGTTTTTCTTTCCCTCCTACAATGTTTTGACCATCCTCTGTCCTCTCCTCCAACTCTCCCCAGATCCTATCCCACCCACCAAAAAGACACACACAAAGCAAATGGGAGTCTGTTTTAAAAGCTGGCCAGCTATTCCTGTGCTTGAAGCCTGCCCTGCAATTTCCAATATTCTTCACACCTGCTATATGTGTTACACATTAGTTACGACACTGCGCACACGTGCCCCACCCCCCCACGGAGCTCTGATATGGTGCCCTAAAAGGTATACGGTATGATGCATGGAAACAAGTTATGAAAATCTAAATTGGCTTGGGAGGGATTTCTTATTCTGCAGCCGGAGGTAAAATCCTTTTAAGGTTCAAGAAAACAAAACCCAGACAAAACCACATAGACATGTTAAGCATCACAAGGTAAGAGATCACTAAACAATACCTAACTTCCCAGTCCAGCCATTTCTATTACACTACTGATATGGCTTAGCAGCTCACAGAAGAATAACTAGACAAGATTTAGACAGTTACAAAATGGAATGTGGGGATTCATCTGAACCCCATCTTCCATTAATATAAGGAAGAGCTGTAGGAAATTCTGTAGTTGTGTTCCAAGTAGCTCAAACAAGTTTTTAAGGTGATTAACTTATAAAGGAAGGTACCCTGAGTAATGGGTAAATACAGACCACCAAAGATATTTAGAGGTCTAGTCGGATCAGTGTAACTTAGATAAGTAGAACACTATCAGTTGTACTTACCCATGTTTTTAACATGCTGATAAAAGTCTGCAACAGAACTTTTCAAAAGAGTCCCAAACCAAGAATGTACTGGCATTTGTTAACATTTTCCAAGGGAGTGAGACCCTAAATCAAGATTTACATTCCTTTCTTTGAGCTTTTCTTCAAGAAAATCAAATTACAAATAGCTGCCCAGCAACCACGCAATGGCTAATCTGCACTAACACCACTATTTCTCACTCCCATCTGGTGAGTGTAACCCTCCCCTCTGCGATTACAAATTAACCAGCCAGCATTCTGAGTTCCACAGCAGCTCTAGCGGGAAGAGACTGAAAGCTGTGCGCAGTTCTTGAAGGCTCACCTCTAAACCACTGATTGAAAACTGGGGCTGGACGCTAGGTATAAGCCAAACAGGAATTTGATTTGGTTTGCACAGTTAGGATGATTAGGAGGAGGAGGAGGAAGATGGAGAAAAAGAGGAAGAGAGGAAGAGGACTACTACCCTCTTAAAAAAACGTGGATATTTCTTTGTTAAAAATATGTTTTCCAGCTTCTCTCGAATAAACGTCTGGCGATACTGGATCTAAACTGTAATATGGTAAAAGCTGACCAGAGATAAGAAACCATATTCCCATTTACCTAGGACATTTGCTGTGGAGGCCACATATCAGCTGCCCTTTATCATTTCCATGCATACTTGGTGGATGAGTGCATATTCTTTAAAAAGTATGATCCACTCTTCTCTTTACAGCAGTAACAAAGCCAGAATCAAAGAAATCAATTTACCTTAATCTGAGTCTGTTCGATTGACTTTTCCCATATCTGCTGATCATATGCTCCAATCTGAAATAAGGAGCAGGCTATTTACATGGTGCAAAGGCAATCTTTGTATCTAAGTCAAACCTCAGAGTCATGACTCTATTAAATATGCTTGTCTGAAAAATATGTTTCCACATAGCAAATTCATACTTCCAAGGGCTGTTTCCAAAAAACAAAAACAAAAAAACAAAACAAAGGACAGGATCTGCAAAGTAAAAAGGCAACACCCCAAATATCTTAAAGCTCATCTAGAAGACATCCCCACTCCTAAAGGAAGATATCAATAGGAATATCAGAGAGGAGTAAGATGTAGGGACAGCTCAATCAGATGACAGTAGCAATCTGAGCCATGCAGATAAGAATTTCATTTTTGTCTTTATAAAAATAATTTTAAGTTTGATAATTTGCAAAGCAAAGCACCACATGGTAGTTTGTGTACGCAGCCTGCAGAAAGGTGGCTTACAGCTCATATCCTGGAACCTGAAACTAGGTTTTTAATGACTTTGCACATCAATTTTTTTCAGTATGTTGAGATATTATATAAGAATATGTGACATTACCAAACTTAAGGAAAGTAACTCTATTCTTTACGGGAGTTTTTCTGCAGAAGTATGGTTTTCAAATAAAATTACTGCTGTTACCTTCTTCTGATACCACGATATGGCATCTCTCTCATTTGAGGCCATCTGTGTCTCCAGCCAGAGAGTACGATTTCACTGAAAACGAAGGAAATGTGTCAGTGAGTCCAGTTGTTGAAGGTTATTGTCCCGTTTTGGGTATGGCTTAAAAGCCGTTCCTCTCAGCCTCTCCATGAGCTGCTCTTTCTCTGCCTGTCTGCCGGGAAGAAAAAGAAGAGGAGGGGGTGGGGGGAATGGGCGCAGAGGCGACCGAGAAGCCTCTGCCCCCTCCGGTGCAAGTGTGGACGCGGGGACAGCAAGTACCCGAGCCGGCCCCCCCGCGCCCTCCGCCTTCCCGCACCGGCTCACCTGGTGCCCGCTGCCCGGCAGGCTGCCGGCCGGGCCCCCGCTCCTCAGTGACCCCGGCCGGGCCGGGAGGCCGGGGGCGAGGCGGCGGGCCCGGCAGGCCGCATCTTCCCCCAGAGGCCCGGACACCGGCGGGGCCGTCACCATGGAGACCGCGGCGGCCAGCCCAGCCCGAGGCAGCCGGCAGCCCAGCACTCCGAGGCGCGCAGCCTGCAGCCACAGACGCCCGACCTAGGTGGCCGCCGAACGGGCCATGGGAGAAACCAGGAAGCGACTGGAAAATGAGGGGAAGTGAAAGGGAAGGGTGTCTTCTCCAGCCGCTTCGGCACCGCAAGGGCTGGAAGCCAGCAGCCAACCCCGGACCGGAGCAGCGGCGCGCGTCGTCCGCCAGGGACTGCGGCTAGACGAGCTCCGGGTGCGAGCAGCCGCTTCCGCCTTCCGGCTCCGCCCCCGGCCGCCTTCCCGCCGCCTAGGCGACTCTGAGGTGGAGGCCGCCGGCCGCGCCGCCAGTAACCCTAGACGCTTAACGGAAAATCACCTCAGAAACGGCCCTCCCAGCACCCATCGATCCCCGGGAGGCTGGTCCGATATCCCAGAGGCTCCTGTGCGGGTCTGTAGCGTTTAGCGTGGTGTCTACTTCATATCTGTGTCCCCGGAGTGGACGAAGTCAGAAACGGGGGTGGGGAGGGGTCCCGAGCCCTCCGAGCCCTCCGCACGGCTTCTCCGTTCTTGCTGATGGGTAAATGTTTGTGCCTTGGCGCGGCCTAGAACGCGGACGTCGGGTTGGGGCTCAGCGAGTCCCTCCCTCGGCTCTCAGCCGCTCTGGGACTTGGGCTTTCTGGTGCCCACACAAGCCTAGGGGAGAATGAAAGCACAGGACTCGAACAGCCCTAGGACAGTCCCCAAATCGGAGAAAATGGCTGTAGAGGCAGTTTTTAGTGTTTGAGGCAGGTCACGAGAAAGGGCAGTTGCACTCTGATGTGAATATCGGGGTTTCTAAGCAGCGGTCCTCTTTTCTGTACCTTTTGTGCACCATTAATGGCTTATTCCCGAGGGCCACTGTCTTCAACTCCAGTCTGTATCCTTTCTTGCCACGGGCACAAAGCATTTAGGTGCGGTGAGGCTAATAACAGATAACTTGAGACTGATAAGAGGGAGCCGCCAACCTATAGGCATTCTTATAAACCATTAAAACAGTTTCGAATGAAAGTTTTCCATAATGCAAACCTACTAAAAAGTAACACCCCTAGTAATAATTTTTAAAAATTACTTCACCATTGGCAGTGGTCTCCAGTTTTTACCCCCTGTTAAGGGGTAAACTAAAAGCTGCTAAGCCTCTTCAGTACTGCTGAACATTGTAATTCAAGGCAACCAACTAATTGGTAAATGAAAAAAAAAAGTTTAAGACCTAAATCAACACTATATTAGTATATTAGTATTGACTCCATTGCTGAACACACAAAGGCTGTTTTCTGGGCCGTGGGCAGTGCGCTGGGAAATAGAAAAGGTGGTAGAGTAGCAAATCACTTTCCAGGAACTCTGTTAAAATGTGTTTTATTAGATGCTGCTGTGTAAGGCAGAACTTTGAACCCAAAACCACATTCAACACCCTGCTCCCAATAATGAACTCCCGGTGACTTTAGGAAACTGATTCTCCCCTGTGTTGTCGAGATAATTACCTCCTCCTACTGGCCATGGCAACCACGGGTGAGATACCCTGAGATGAGGCGCCTACTGCGAACCAAGTGCTGTCAGGGCAAGCACCTCAACTAGAGTTCACCCAAAACTTCATGAGGAAAAGAACCCACTTTGTTGTGTCCCGCAGCCCACACACATCTGAAAACCAAACACCACCTTCATCATTATGCCATGCATTTTCAAAAATACCTACAGTTAAAAAGCTTAAGGCAGTTCTAAACACATGTGAATGTTTTAAGCTGCAGTAAGGATAACTGTCACAATTGCAAGCTTCCCTTTTCTTCAAAACTAGTTGCACCTCAATCTAGATTCTCTGACCTTTTCTTTGGGAAAGGAGAGCTCAAGGTTGTCTTCAAAAACTTAAAACTAATCGGGCACAAAGGAGGAGGTAGGAGAGGGGCATTAGTCCTCAGGTCCAAGGCAGTGAGAAGGCCCAGGTGCTATTCACTCTTTGATGAGACATCAGTAAAGGACAAATCAGACTTTGTTTATTAAAAAAATACTTTACAGGAAAAAAAAAACTATGCATTCCATTGTCCTATTTTACAAAGAAATAGCTTAACAATTTAACACACTTAGACAGCTACAAAAAAGCACTGTGTTAAAAGGATTATTATTCACACAAATTTAGATTTAAGACTATTCATTAAAAACCTTTTAAAACACTTGTTAATGTCAATAAACAAACTAAGGCCACAAAAACGCAAATAGTCCGCCAGGCAAATTATACATTTCATCTATATGCAAAGACCTCTTAGATAAATTAAAGCCACAGGAAAAAAAAGTCTTAGCTGCCAATCAAAATGAAGTTTAGTCACAGAAAACACTATTCCATGAAAATTTACATGTGATAGAAGTAGTACATAAGTATTTCTTTAGAGAGAATTGAAAAGTGCTATATTTTAAGAGACAATGGTCTCAACTACATGCACGAGTGGATCCTAAAAAATTTATGAAGATTTTTAAAATGGAAGGCCATTAATATTTATGGATACTTGCTTTTAAAGCAACAGACTTCGGGATGAGGATAAGTCCTTTATGCACTTAGAAAAACACTGGTGGTGTGCATCTCCTCTACTTGCATGACCAGTAAATACAGTTACAGACTGCCTTGAAAACATGAAACTTAGCACAAATGTGAGCCTCTGGCATGTGCTACTTACTGAAAGGATAAAACAGACTTATTAGAAAGACATAAACTCAGTAATCCTAATGGTCCTCAATAAATACAAATAAATTTTAAAGGCAAATACAGATGGAAATATAATGGACTAATATTAATGACAAAGAACATACTCACTAGGAATATATTTTCATGGATTTTGGACTCCTAGATTAACTCTCCTTCTAGACAATATTTATACAGGGAAAAGCAATATGCAAAAGTTTCTCAAGTCATTAGATGAGATCTTTATGCCTGTTAAGACTGATACATCTTTTCCTAAAGTTTAGAAAACGATTTAATAAGCTCCTTTCCCCATACAAGAGCTTGTAATATTAGTGAACTTAGAGTTCAACTGATTGAGGGGATAGGGCACTTTCTAAAAGTCTTTAAGTAAAAATAATGTATCAGCAAAACTTTTAAGTACTGAATAAGAAAGTACAATTAAGCCTAAGAATTCATTTTCAACAGTTAAACTTTGGAAGAGGGAACCAATATGGAGGTTATTATTATTGCTTCATGAATTTGGGACACCTCTCAGAATTGTAACCCTAACTCCTAACCTATCGTGATAAGTATAGAATGAGCTCTGGGGAAGGGGAAGACTTTAGTGCTTTTCAAGGTTACCATAAAATCATTATATTTGCTGTTAGGAACATTTGTCTATTAGGTCCTTTCCATAAACATATTTTAAATATCCCTCTGATCCACAAAGTACTAAAACACATAGCCACATTCTGCAAGTAATCTCAAGGGTTGGCACAACAGATAACATACCAGAAAGGAAGGTCAGCTTCACTTTCAGTTACAACTTCACTGCCATAGCTACCTTACAAATCAGAGGATGCCAGACTGCTCCATGCCTCACTCCACCAAACCAAATAGTTTAATGATTTAGAAAAGTTGTGATCATTTGTATCGCTCAACTAGGACAGCTTTGAAAGCAGCAAGAAACTCAAAACTTCTGCTTTTATATTCATCAGTCTTTAAAGCATGCTATCAAAATCTAAATACTCACATAGGACATTCAGAGTTTCCAGATACATTACTAGCTAAATGTTTCTTTCCATTCTATTGCAATCTAATATACAATGACTTCATTAGTACATGATTTTCAACATTTTTATATTCTTTTAATATGTTTATACTGGAGGTGAGGGTAGACTGTTCTGCAAAAAGGAAAATGGAGATTTGCGTTTGATTGTAGGTCTTTGCAGATCCGCTGGTTCCTGAGTGATTACACACAGTGCTGGCTGTCAGGAGACAGTCTCCTTGTTTTTAGTAGTGACCAGCTTAGATGACAGATGGCATCTGCTGGATGGCAAGTGGGAGATGGGGAAATCGGATCTTGGAAGACAAGAAAAACAAAAATAAAACTTTTTGCGTTAACAACTTTTTCTCTTCATGATTATTTTTAAAAGCAATGTTGCCTGAGAAGAATTTTTCTTTGCACAGCCTGGTAAAGCTCTATGAAATTCTTCTGGACAGAAAATAGAAATAAGAAATAACCCAAACCCATTCATTTTGTGATAAACCCCTTCTCCACAAAGTAACAACAACAAAAAATACCCTCAAAGGTCCCTTAAAAACTAGTTTGATAAACTAGAATTTATACACAGGATTTAAAAACACCCCTGTAATAATCATATTACCTTTCACACCATTCTAATTACCTTATTTACAAAGATAACTAAAAGCAACATCACTTCCAATTCATAAATGGTTTACATTGAAGTGTTTCCCTATTTATTTGTCTTCATCCTTTGTAACAGAGAATACATACATATACATATATATATAAGGAATAATACAGATTCTAACTAATCACTGTAGTATTTGCTGATGGTTACTTTTCTATCGGTTTACACAGTGACCTCTATACTTTGCTAATATGCATTTAACTACACAACAATATTGCACAAAGTAATATTTATATAAGATTTAACCTATTTCAGAATATTTTAGAGAAAATTCATATTTGATATTTCCAAAGATGCAGCTAAGTTCCATGGTGACAGACATAATAAAGCAGCATCTCTTTTTTTTTGCCTATGTTAATGCAAATATTTCAAATCTCACCATCCAGGAAAAAAAAATCAAATTGCACTGTAACCAGGTAGATACAAGAATCTGGTCTTAGGTGTGGGGAATACTCTTCCTTTAGTAAACAAAAGGCCTACTGAGTTACTAAGAAAAAGTAGAATGCATAGCACATGAACATTCCAAATAAGAGAAAGTCCACACTACTTATATGAAGGAGGCCTACTGAAAAAAGGCCTATATTGAAAACAAAGTAACTATCCAGACCCTGAGCTTCAGCTCCCCTGAAACTCTAGGATGGAAGTCTACTGCCTGTTACTAGAAAATAGCAACACAGATGACAGTGAACAAACCCAGGTATTCACCAGATAAAATTATGAAGTGTTTCTAAAGTAGATGCCAAGTCACAAGAATAGTTTCTTTAGTTTGATGCTCAGATACGGCAGCCCTCATCAGTGAGACTGGTGTGTATCTCTGACTTTGATATTTGTCATCAGTTCAGGGCAAGTATCCACAGGAAACGTGAGGATACTAGGAAGCAGAACAGTGGATCAACATTATGTCTTTTGCTCAAAATAGTCTCCATGGTTACAATATATCCTAGAAAAAAATTAATGAGCCATGGATATGAATAACCAAGAACTATCCATCTTTAGATTTTTAATTAAAATATCCACTGGGTTTTAAATAACGGACACAAAAAGACAGCCTGGATCGGAAGAGCTGTGCTTCCTCTTTTGCTAAGGACCAGAGAGCCATTCAATTTTCTTTAGAAACTATGTCTTCTTTGTGGCTAGAACTTGCCCATGTACCAGATGCAGAAGCCTTTCCTGCAACCAATGCCATTTTACTGTGGAAACTGACGAGGTGCCATGAAGACACAAATATTAAACCATAAACCTTCTTTCTACCACATAAAGCAAATATGGTAAGAGACAAGGAAAGATAAAACCAAGGGAAGTGAATCATTACCAAGTGAGAACCTGCTAATCCAGAGAACTCTGGTTGTGATTTGAAGAAGAGATTGAATTGTTACCTCACACCTTAAAACAGAAAGTAGCAGCAGACCCACTATTACATACTGTACTAACGGGATAGGATACAACTCTTAGCTTTGCATAATCTGTGTAAAAAAGATATGCTTGACATTTGTGGAATGTCATTTCTCTTTATAGAATTATAGGCAAGATTTCTCCAATAAAACTTAACTTAAGCCAGTTATAAAACTATAACTTCACATCAAAATTTAAAAAAGTTAAAAAATGTGTTTGAATATGTACATATCACACAGGAGTGCTTGGATGTTCCTGCAGACTGTGCTGCTGGTCAGAGTCCAGTCTACTTTCCACCTTGAAAACTGGAATAGGCTGAGCCTTCAGCTCCTGCAGATGAAGCTCTGATGGAGATGGAAAAGACGATGGAGCAGCTGTCAAAACCTGCATCTCTGTGCATGTTTCCTCAGATTCAGTTTTTATTCTCACACACTGGGAGTCAACTTCTAATTCTCGCTTTCCAGGAAAACCGCAGTCCATGTTGGAATTGCTTTCTGTGTTTTGAGGGGCTTCCACAACAGGGTGGTACTGTTTAAGCCTGATATGCCAGGCTAAGCTGCACACTGCTGACACTGTTTTGAACTGATGAATGACATTTCTAGGGATGAAGTAGATATCATTGTCGCAAAGCTGAATCCTAGCATAGCGAATCCCTTCTCGCCTCATTTGGTTTAGTTTAGCTTCATCCACCCACTGCACACACTAAAAAGAGAGGCAAAAGAAATTGCATGAGACCTTAAAATACGTAATGATTCAAACAAAATATTCTAATTCACACAGGAAAACAGTATGGCAAACTGTTCTAAAACAAAAATTAAATCTTGACAGGACAAAAAACTGTTGGAAAGCCCTTTTCAATCATATATTTTACAACTCTTAAACAAAGACTGCGGACATAGCCTATGGAATCATTAAATCCTTGAAAGTGCAGCTAAAGATCAGTATCTTTTTTTTTTAATCCCTCAAAACAGCGTTTCTCAGTGTATCCTTGGCTTTCCTGGAACTCACTCTGTAGACCAGGCTGGCCTAGAACTCAAGAGATCCACCTGCCTCTGCCTCCCAAGCGTTGGGATGAAAGACATGAGCTACCACTGCCAGCTATATCAGTATCTTTACCACACATAATCTTCCCCTTCATATATTCTAACATTTTGTAGCTGAGGCCGCAGCACAGTGAGATTACTAAGGGAGACAGCTTATGGTCTGAAGTGAACAGCTGGATCCTTCTTTAGGTTCACCCTCCATCCCAAAGATTTTGCTGTCTACCACACACAGAATATAATAAAAATAAAGTTAAATTTACTGTCTGTGACTCCAATTATAAATTAAAATGCCTAATAAAATGGACTCAAATGCTGTTTCCAATGTATCACTGAAAGAATAATGAGAATGTGAGAATTATTACCTGGGAAACTGGAGGTTCATGAAGGTCTAACTGGAGTCTCTGTACAACATCAGTAAAGTCCTCAGCATGGAAACAAATCACATCTTTGGTTATGCGAGGTTGGTCACTCCTAATATTAATAAGACAAAATTTAGGGACTAGCATCCACAATGGAAAACTACAATTTCACTTTTTCAGCTTCTAGAATGCCACATTTAGCAAATGAGCAAATAAATAAAATGTCTCTTTTCTAAAGATTAAGAGTGTACTTCTTTAGTCAGTTTTCAAAAAGTAAATAAATGAAAGTAAATCAATAAAAAGTTTTTAAAAGACAAAAATCATGGCTGAAGAATGACTCAGCGGTTAAGAGCACTAGCTACTCTTCAAAAGGACCTGGGTTCAATTCCTAGCACCCACAGGCAGCTAACTGTCTGTAACTCCAGTTCCAGGGTTTCTGACACCCTCAGACAGACATGCATGCAGGCAAAACATCAATGCACATAAATAGAGTTTTAAAAAAAAATGAGGTAAGTTGTTAAAAAAAAATTCAAGCAATAATCACTAAAAAAAAATACTTTTATTCTAGCCTCACAGCAACCTTTCATGGTGGTACATACCCACAATCCCAGCACTTGGGGAGCTGAGGCCAAGAAGAAAGGATCTTAAGTTTGAGGCCAGCCTGACCTACATAACAAGTTCAAGGCAGTGCTGAGCTACACAGTGAGACCCTGGATCAGAGAATTTGGGGTTTTTGTTTTGTTTTGTTTTTTAAGTTTTATTCTAAATGGGATGCATTTGTTGTTGTCTCATTAGGGAACTTGAGCTTTGTTATAATAAAACCAGGCTGTCACCAGGCAGTAGTGGCACACTCCTTTAATCCCAGTACTCAGGAAGCAGAGGCAGGCGGATCTCTGAGTTCAAAGCAAACCTGGTCTACAGAGTGAGTTCCAGGACAGTCAGGGCTACACATAGAAACCCTGTCTTGAAAAACCAAAATTATAAATACTTTAAAAAATAAAAATATATATAATTCAAATATACAAATAAAACCAAGCTCTAGGTCAGTGTAACATGTACAGCCACTACAGAAAACAGTAAAGCAGTTCCTCAAAAATAATAAAATAGAATTGCCATATTATTAAGCAACTCTACTTCTGGGTATTGAACACCAGGGACATAAGAGATACATATATACCTATACTAACAATCAGAGAGCCAATGGTAGAAGTAACCCAAACACATATTTAGTGGACTAACAAAATGGCATACATGAGTCTGTGTGCATGTGCATGCACATGTGTGTAAAATTTACTGTACCTACCTTAAAAGGAAATAAAGTCTGATACTTGCTACAACATGGGTAAACTCTGAGGGATGTTATTATAATAGAAATGGCTAAGTTAGAAAAAGAAGAAAAAAACGGGAACTGTCAAGATGCCTTATGAGCAATGGTGCCTGCCACCAAGCCTAACTACCTGAGTTCAATCCCTAGGACCTAGGTGGAGAAAACCAACTTCTACAAGTTGTCTAACTGCTACACAACTGCTGTGGCACACACCCCTCACTCACAAAATAATAAGTATATAAAAATAATTTCCTTTTGTCACTATGATTTTTTTTTTTTTTTTTTTTGGTTTTTCGAGACAGGGTTTCTCTGTGGTTTTGGAGCCTGTCCTGGAACTAGCTCTTGTAGACCAGGCTGGCCTCGAACTCACAGAGATCCGCCTGCCTCTGCCTCCCGAGTGCTGGGATTAAAGGCGTGCGCCACCACCGCCCGGCACTATGATTAATTTTATAACACATTAATATCTGTGTGTGTGCTTGTATATATGCATATACCAGTGTGTGGAGGTCAGAGTCCTAGGAACAGAACTCGGGTAGTCAGACCTAACAGCAAACACCTTTAGTCCAGTAAGCCATCTCACTGGCCCACTAGGATTACTTTTCTTAAAAGGAAAAGGGCAGGGGAAGTATGCTTCCATTTCTATGCAAAACCAGAAATGGCAGGAGACTACACAGTGATGGTTCCCACGATCTACATCCGGATGGTGAGGTGAAAGTAGCTGTGAGACATCAAGTTTCAGTTTTGCAAGACAAAAAGTTCTAGAGCATTGTTTTATCGCAGTATAGTTACACTTCTATCATAAAAATGTTTAGATGGTAAGCTATGTTATACATATTTCACCATGATCTAAAACTTTTAAACAGAATCCATGTTTTCTTAGACATTATCCAACCCTGTAGTTTGGGTCCTTTAACTTACCATTCACCAAATTGTACAGCCTTCAAAACCCCAACAGCAGCCGTACTCTGCCAGTCAAACCCCTGACCTACATGATCAGCATGAGCTCTTGTCCTGTCTTCAAAGAGGACTTCTCGGGGTTCACTTGTCCGAGGTAGGTACTGAAGGTTTTTAATTTCATTCATTGATCTATAGTTGATTTGGTTGTGAAACAAAGCAAAGTATGAAGCAATAAACAGCAAAATTAACAGCAGTAATGTAAAAAGGTCTTTAACAATACTAGGCATAAATGAGGTTTGAGATTTTAGATTAGCATTATACCATATACTATACAATACACTACATAAAATGATGACTGTTTTTCCTCTTTCCCTATAGACTATACCTTTATTAGGCTCACATGACAACTCTGAATGCATGAAATTTCTCTAGACAAGGACAGTGTGTTTAAAGGTTTAAAGCTCTAAGCTTTTTTGGCTTCAGCTCAGTTACTCATTTACAACTATCACAACATTCTCCTAGGACTTATATTCCAGGCAGCAAACAGCATACATTTGATCTCCTCCCATATGAAAAGGAACTAATACAGACAGGAGAAGAAAATGATTGTCATAGAGGGGAGTTTTGCAGTAGACATCCTGATGTGCAAGTTGGAGGCAGAGAACCAGAGAACGGGGCGGGGGGGCGACGACTACACGGACGAACGGATGGACGGACGGGACTGGCCTAGGGTGGCCTTTTGAAAATCCCAGTGACACATTTCCTCTAACAAACTACATGTTCTATCCTTCTCAAAACAGTTTCACCAACTAAGGACCAAGCATTCAAATATATGAGCCTATAGGGCAGTTCGCATTCAAACACCAGTCATGCCGGGTGATGGTGGCACACTTCTTTAATCTCAGCGCTCAGGAGGCAGAGGCAGGTGGATCTCTGTGAGTTCGAGGCCAACCTGGTCAACAACAAGAGCTAGTTCCAGGACAGGCTCCAAAGCTACAGAAACCCAGTCTCGAAAAACAGTAACAATAACAACAAAGACTTGATTGGCTTGCCTTCCTCAGTTTTACTTATTTTTTTTGTCCCTTATCATTACTGTGCCTGCCTCCTTTGATTCCAGTTTTTCCAATGTCTGTTGCCTTTTTGTCTGCACTAGCTGCTCTTCTAGAGGGTCTGGGGATTCAGTTCCCAGCACGCACATGGCAACTCAAAACTGTCTGTAAATTCAGTTCCAGAGGACCCAACACTCTCATACAGACACGAGTCCAGGCAAAACACCAATGCATATGAAATAAAAACAAATTAAATAAATATATATTTAAATATTGGATTCTGAAATTAAAAGGATATAATTTAAAAAGAAAAAGAAAAGGCACTTGAATCAAGAGTGTTATTCTTCAGCTAAAAGGAGTAGGAGGGTGGGGGGAGAAGGGAGAGAGAGTAAAGGAAAGGGAGGGAGAGAGGGAAAAAGGAGTGGAGGGGGATACACATACACTGAGCAAAGAATGAAATTAAGCATGTTAGAACTCCCAGAAATAAAAACAGACAGGACTCTCTAAAAGGACCTATCCAGTGATAATAATAAATTGGAAAATGCATCTCCATACTCCAACTAAATTATCAATTAAAGTTAATGACAGAAAAAGAAAATAAAAGAATATGCTGACTCATCGTTATCCGCCATTTCTTAGAATGTTTCTTGAAAATGTGTTAAGTAAAGGAAATAAACCTAAGAAGACAACAGCCACTGCTGGTGGAGTAAAGCCTTAGCTGGGTTTAGAGTTGTTTAATGAGCCTTCCACATTGGGCAGAACACAGACCTGTCTCCAAATGTGCTCAAGATATAAATGGTATATACAAAAAAGCTTCAAGTTTATCAGTAGCACTAGAGGCAGGGAAGGTTAGCAAAGAGAGGGGATAAAGAGACTGGAAAAGGGAAACTATAGAATTAGATAATAATTCTACAGTTAGATTACACAAGTAAGTTCAATAAGATAGACCATTCTACAAGACTTTTCTATAGTGCGGTAAAGTGAATAATAAAATTTATTTGTTTCAACATAACTAGAAGAGTGGAAAGATTTTCAACATAAAGAAATGAGAAGGGGCTGGAGAGATGGCTCAGAGGTTAAGAGCATTGCCTGCTCTTTCAAAGGTCCTGAGTTCAATTCCCAGCAACCACATGGTGGCTCACAACCATCTGTAATGGGGTCTGGTGCCCTCTTCTGGCCTGCAGGCATAGACACAGACAGAATATTGTATACATAATAAATAAATATTAAAAAAAAAGAAAGAAATGAGAAGTGTTTGAGGGGATGGAAATGCTAATTACTCTGACTTGATCATTATATACATTACAGATATATACCAAATTATCACACAGGATTTTATATATATATATATAATTACTATAAGTCCATTAAATATAAACAATAAAACTGATAGCATTATAGAAACTCTAGAAAGATCTCATGATTTGGAGGTGGGGATCTGGAGAAATGACTCTGTGCTTGCTGTGCATGAGAACCTGAGTTCTGACATGGCCACACTTGTGCATCTGCAACCCAACGCTATGAGGGTGTAGGAAGGAGGACCACTGGACCTTGTGCATCTGCAACCCAACGCTATGAGGGTGTAGGAAGGAGGACCACTGGACCTTGCTGGCCACTAGTCTAGCACCTTGTTCACTGAGAGACCCTGTCTCAAAGGAATACAGTGAAGAGTAATAAATAAATCAGGACATTAAACACCCTCCTTTGGTCAACGTTCATGCACATGTAGGTGTACCCCCCCCCCACAAACATGCACAGATAGCATACACATACACAAAATGCATAAAGAGAAAAAGAAAATACTTCATAATAGCTATATGTGGAAGTCACACAGATAGTTCCAGAAAAATATAAACTTTCCTAAGCTATATAAAAAACTAGAAATTATACAGAATATACTCAAGAGAAGTATATATTCTACCTCAAAAGGAATAATGATAAACTTTAGTGAAAACAAAATTTTAAAAAAGTATGACCCAAATATAAAACTAAATTGTGACATGAGAGAAAAATCTTTATGTTCCTCCTGTGAGTGCTAATACCAGGACTCAGAATATAATTTTTAGCCTATCACATGAATCTTTAGTAATTACATCTTAAGTAAATATAAATGTTATTGCTATCTATCCAATTTTAGAATGTACCTATTGATAAAGCATTAAAAACCTAATGATTATTTTAAAGCAGAATAAATTAACTTCAATAATGTGTGAAGACAGCTGACAGAGCTGGAAGGAACGAGATAAAATAGGTTTTGTCTAATTACTCAGAAAGTAGGTGAGAAAAAAGAATACCCATTTAGCATAGCATGTGTGCCGTATTTTTAATCTTTTTCTCCTTTTTAAAATCAAGCATTCACTTCTCTTTGGAAATATACAGCAAAATGTATACAGTACTTAAGAATTTAGAATCTTAAGATCCATCACTATAATATATAAAAATTGTTGTAATCAGCTAGGCAGTGGTGGTGCATGCCTTTAATCCCAGCACTGGAGAGGCAGAGGCAGGTGGATCTCTGGAAGTTCAAGGCCAGCCTGGTCTATGGAGAGAGTTCCAGGACAAGCTCCAAAGCTACATGGAGAAACCCTGCCTTGAAAAATAAATAAGTAAATAAAAATTTTTGCTATAATCTAATACTGTGCAAAACTTTTGATTAATTAATTATTGGGCTTTACATACTGCATTAATATATTGTGTTTGTGAGACAGGTCTCGTATATCCCAGACTGGCCTCAAACTCACTATGAAGTTGGAGATGTCTTTGAACTTCTGATTCTCCTGCCTCCAGCATACCTGAATAAGAAAACTGACTGCTAGGGGTGGAATCCAGGGTTTCCTGCATGCTCAGCAAGCAGTCTGAGCTACATTCCCAAATTTCATCTTCAAGTTTTTACCATGGTTTTCATGGATCATTTTAAGTGTCCTAAAACTATTTTATCATTTGGTAGTGTTCTCCTGTAAGTTTTATGTTAAAGTTAAGACTAATCCATTAAAACTAATTTTGAGCTCTTGGGTTTTTGTTGTGTTTTTTAATATTATTTATTTTGAGATAAGATCTCAATATGTAGCCCCCAGTAGCCTAGAACTCACTATGTAGATCAGGGTGACCTAAAACCCACAGAGATCCACCTGCCTCTGTCTCTGAAGTTCTGGAATTAAAAGTATATGCCACCATGTCCAGCCTAATTTTAAACTGCTATTTCCATAGCCCAAGGGGATATAAATTATTTTTAATCTCACTGAATAATATTTTCTAAAATAAAAGAGTAAATCTACATTTGTTTTATGTGTATGAAAGAGAAATATGTTAGCACATGATATATCACAGCTCTATACAACGGTACACATTTCACTCAGCAAACCATGGTTTCCTACAATGAATCATGATGACAAAGATGAATACAACAGTCCCTAACCTCAAAGAGGTCAAAATTTATTAAGAAACAAAAACAGTAAAAAGATCATCAAGGAACCATGTTGTAAGACCAAATTAGCTTGTCCTAAGCTTCATAAAAGTGACATTCAAGGTAAGTTCTGAAGCTTTACTAAAAACGGGCTAGGCAAAGAGGAAGGTGGGAGGGGGGTGAAATTCCAAATAGAAAGATCAGAACAAGAGCAAAGGGCAATGGAAGACAATGGTTTGGAAACTGATTTAGTATAGTAGGAGAAAATGAAACAGATACAAAGGTTCTGTATTATCAATGATTTGCACAGACCACACTAAGGAGGGTTTGCTCTTTTAACCCTATAGGCAGTTAGGATACAAGTTTTAAGAAAAATCAATTTCTCAGGAGACTGATGATTATGTAGCAGGTTATCTGAACTAGGAAAATGACAACTTGGAATTTTACCTAAAGGAACTCTTCAAAAATCTAGACAAGCTTCCAAACCATGCTCAAATGACGATCATTTTTATAAGCCACCCAATAAAAAGGATGGTTTTGCTTATTTGAGCAAAATTGATGTTTACTTACCGTCGTCTTTTGAAGGGTGACTTTGGCATATCTGCTGTAGGGATCATTTGTTCTCCTGGTCTCACCCACATTATAGGCCCATCATCACTCTGAGACCTACACTGTAGTTGGAGGCTAGAAAGTGTACCCCAGGGCAAAGTCATCTAGAAACCAAAGCAATGAGTCACATTTTAAAATTTTAAACTATTTACAGATTATTTCCATTCAAATAAAAATACTAAAAACCATATCTCATCTATATGAAAAAGTAAAAGCCGTATTTCAGAGTAACATATAAAAAAACTGAAGTACTCAATACCAATACTTTTCTAAACAGTTCTTTGTCAACTAGTGCATAAAATTTGTTTTTAGTAAGCAAGAATAACTTAATACTCTAACACTTGAGTGTCTAATGATGACCAGAACATTAACAGTCTAAATAAACACTCACTTTTAGAAATGGTGATTCTTCTAACATATCAAGGAACTCGGGGAAATAATCACCAACTTCTTCATCGACTGCTCCAACAAGACTTATCTGCCGCATAGGACCTGCTCGGTACGTACCACAGCAATATGTCCTGTTGACCTGGATAAATGAAAGAGAAAGGAAAAAGGATTGAAATGCACTAAGAACGAGAACTGAGTATTGTTACCAGTATTAATTTCACCTACATACTGAGAATTCAATGGTCAGTTCTTTCAACAAAGTTAACTATTGTAGTCACCCAATCATACTGTAAAGACAGCCACAAACAGAAATGTTTTAACATGAAGGTTAGCCTAGAAGTTCAACACCTCAAAGGAAGACATTAAAACAGACTTTGCTAATAATAACTATTTAATATTGGAAACTAAATTTTTCTGAAAAGACAGAATAAGCAATAAAACTAGCAGGACAAAGGAGGAAAATGCCATAGCCACATTAATCCTTCATGTCCACTGTATATTCCTTAGCTTAAACTTTAGGAAAGATAGCAAGCTACCATGCTACTCTTAAGTTTACGTAATTCAAACAGCACAATATTAACAGCACCCAACTTACCCACAATTCAAAAATACACGTATCTAGGCCAACTGATAGGATGTGAATAAAGTAAAGCACCCTTTCCTGTCTGAAAAGAGAAAAGAAAGAAAACCTAAAGGGAAGATGGAGTGAAGAAAGGCAGAAGAGGAGAACTTGAGTATAACCAAGTTTATTTTCATTCACATAAAGAAAAGCTTCTTGGCTTATCAGGACCTTCATATATTATAAGGCTCACACTTTTCTGAGTACTAATGCTGACTTCAAATAACTGCCCAAAATTAATATTATTATATAGATTTTTACTTAGTGGTATAAGCATAATCAAGGAAGAAAATTAAAATTCTAGAACCAGATTCTGTGTACTGTAATGTTTAGTCTATCTGGAAAATTGTAATCAAGTTAGCATAACTAGAGAAAGGCTCTGGAACAACCACAGCCTTCCCACTTTATCTCTTAACACTAAATCAAGCCTCTGGCTTCACTTTACCTATGTTTATTTCTGAGTCTCAGCCCTCCTCTGGCTTTAAGTTTCTTTCAGATCTAGCTTAGACCTCAAGGTCCACCCTCATTCATATTCTATCCTAGTCCTTGCACCAGATGCCTAACAAGCCCTGAGTCTGAAACATTCAAAGCATCAGTTCTATCTCTGAACGCTTCCAGTCAGGAGCCAACAAATCCCTTGTCCCTTAAATCCGCTTGTAATTGAGAATCCTACAATGTGTTACCAAATGTAGCCAGGTATACCTTTCCCACATAAGCATACTGCTTCAGTAATATCTGTCTCTAGTTCCTTTTTTTTTTTTTTTTTAGCAATTCTCCTCACTTTTTAATTCACTTTTCATGTCATTGCAACCTGGCTTCTGCTCACCCAAAAACAGATCATTAATGACCCCCCACAGACAAATCACAGTGTTTTCTAGTCGTCTGTAGCCTCAGCTTCCTTCCAGGCACCCTCCTCTAGTTGCAGAGTTGGTCTATTTCTCTTTCCAAATTTATTATACATACCCTGCTATATTCTGTATCTAATTCTCTAAATAAAACCTGTCCCCGGGAGTCAGCTCTACAGGTACAACTTCTCTCAGTCAGACCGTGGACACTCAAACGCAGCACCTACAACACTGAGCACATTTTCTTCTAAGCTTTCCTTCTACTCCTAAACTTGTTTGTTGAGAGGGAGGTGATAGTTCTATATTTGCTTCACCAAGCAATGCTAATCATTTTCTCAATTCCCAAATTAGGAATTTATAAGCCCTTTTTCCTCATCCCTTAAATAACAAATTTTATCCCTCTAAGTCATGCCTTAATGAAAGAAATAATCATTTCTTATCTAATTGCAAAAATCTCAAAATCACTGTCCCTACATGGGGTTTGCCATGAGCCATCCTACATGGTGCCTACAAATGATCTCCTAAGGAAAGGGTACTTTACCACTCAGCTTTCCTCTTTAAATGCTTCAAGCAGTTCCTTTAAGTTCAAAATCCTCATGTAGCCTCAGCTTCCTTCCAGGCACCCTCCTCTGGTTGCAGAGTTGGTCTATTTCTCTTTCCGAATTTATTATACATACCCTGCTATATTCTGTATCTAATTAAGTTCCTTGTATCTGATCAAGTTCCTTCTTATCTAGTATTCCAAAAGAACTGTATGATTTGCCACATTTTAATACACACTCTAACCTTTGCTGGCTTCCAATTTTCACATGGTATTATTGCCAATCATTATAATTTCAACTTATTCCTCTAGGTAAGTAAATAGGCCAATGAGAAGACAAATCTAAACAAGGTTTCCACTTAAAGAAATCAAGTGTATGAAATTTACAGGTATTAGACAAGTTGGATTTAAAGTCATAACTAGATTAAAGTAATAACAACAATAAGAGATAAGAGCATTTGACTAACATGTGTAAGGGTAACACATCTAATACACCAGACTAGTCTGGCCACCTCTGCTTGTTTGGACCAGAGCCTCCAGGTTCTGGTCAGGACATAACCCACCCATATAATCCTCCAGGCCATTCACAAGACATATTCCAACCTGTCTTCCCAGCCAGACTCTGCACAACTTGTACCAGGATCTTGCCAGGTGAGTCCACCCTCTATGTACTCTTCCCAAGCCCCAGATCTACCCCCAAACTCTGGATGCCAGCCCCGACCTCTGTGTCCACTTAACATTATTCCACCTAAGCAATGCCCAATCTTTAGAATCAAAACAACCTACATATACTGTGTTCCAACCGACTGACCATATCAAACACAGACAAAAGAAGCCCACAATACTAGAACTTCCAACAAAAATACAAACAATATGAAAGATAGAGGCAGTATCCTTCTCTCCCCCTAAGATCCATCAGTCCTATAGAAATGTTTGCCACTGAAATTTTCCTAGATAAACCCCAGGACACAGAATTTAGAAGACCAACTTTAAACTTTAACAAATTCAAGGAATTTAAAAAAAAAAAGAAACACCTCAAGAGAATAAATACCTGAGTATATACTCAGTATATATATACATATATATATATCATATATTCACAGTATATATAATCAGTTTGTAAAAATTAACAGCTTTTCTATACACCAATAACAAACACACGGAGAAAAAAAATCATGTGAACACTCCAATTCAGAATAACCTCAAAGAAAATATATTAAAACCTAACCAAGGAAGTAAAGGACCTGTACAATGTAAACTTTAAACCTCTGAAGGAAGAGATAGAGAAAGATACTAGAAAATGGAAAGACACTGCATACTCATGGGCTGGTAGAGTTAATGCTGTGAAAATGAGCATCCTGCCGAAAGTCATTTACAGATTCAATACAATCTCAATCAAAATCCCCATCTTATTATTCACAAAAATATTGAAAAAATATTAAAATTCAAATGGAACCACAAAGGACTATGGATAGCCAAAACAATCCTGAGCAAAATGAACAATGCTGGACGGATTACTATTCCAGACCTCAAGAGATATTAAAAGCTATAGTAACAAAAAAACAAAATGGCAACGACACAAAAACAAACATGAAGACCAATGGAACAAATCAAAGACCCAAACATTGAGTATATATAAGTCATCTGATATTCGACAACATTGCCAAATTAGAGAAAAGATAGCATCTTCAGTAAATGGTGCTAAGTGCTGGGATTAAAAGTGTGCAGTGGTAGTGCGCGCCTTTAATCCCGGCACTCGGGAGGCAGAGGCAGGCAATCTTAGTGAGTTCGAAGTCAGCCTGGTCTACAACAAGTTCCAAAACAGCCCGGACTGTTACACAGAGAAACCCTGTCTCGAAAAACCAAAAAATAAAAAAATAAAAATAAATTGTGCTAAGAATACTACATGTCCAAATGTAGAAGAATTAAGTCTTTATCTATCACCTTGCACAAAACTAACTCCAAATGCATCAAAGACTTAAATGTAAAACCGGAAGCACCAACACTTGCTAGAGCAAACATAAGCAGTTCCTCACAGGATATAATTATAAAAAGGAATTCTTCAAATTAGAGCAGATTTGCCCAGAAACTGAGACCAACAACTGGCAACAGCACTTCTTAAAATTAAAAAGCTTCTGCATGGCTAAAGAAACAATCGAATGAAGAGAAACCTCACAGAATGGGAGAGAATCTTGACAACTATAGATATGTCAGAGAATTAATATCCAGATAACTAAACTAAATAAACAAACGAATAACCCTTTTTTAAAAAAATGAGCTTGGGGTCTCTGAATGGTGTTCTCAGAAGGATAAAAATGGCTAAAATACATCTTAAAAAAATATTCATTGTCCCTAGCAGTAAGGAAAATGCAAATCAGAACAACTTTGAAACTTCATCTTACCCAAGTCAGCATAGCGAAGATCAACACAACCAACTTGAACAAATGCAGGAGAGAATGTGGGAAAGAGGGAACTCTCATTTACTGTTAGTAGGATTGCAAACTGGAAGCCACTCTGGAAGTCAGTTTGGAGAATACTCAAAAACTAAAATTAAATATACTATATGACCTAAGCTATACGTTGTTATGCCTAAAGGACTTGACATGCTACACCAGATACTTGCTCAGCCGTACTCACTGACATGATGTTCACAATGGCTAACAACAGAAACAGCTGATGAATATATAAAGATCTGCAGTGGCTCTATGGAATGCTATCTGTAAAGAGAAGTGGAATATGAAGTCATGAGATCTGGTGGTAAATGCAAAGAATTAGACCCAGACCCAGAAAGAAAAATGTTTCTCTTCTGTGGTTTCTAGCTCCAAATCTTTAGGTGTGCATACTGTGTGGTTTGAGTAAGAATGGCCCCATAGATTTATATATTTGAATGCTTAGGCACTACGAGGTACTTCCAGATACTACTTGGGAGGGATAAGAAGGCATGGCCTTGTTGGAGGAAGTGTACCAAAAGGTTTAAAAAGTCGATTTCAAGCCCATAGTCTCTCTTGTCTTCCTGCTGTCTGAGGATCCAGATGAAGAACTTTCTTTTTTTGTTATTTTGTTTGTTTGTTTGTTTGTTTGTTTAGAGACAGGGTTTCCCTGTGTAACAGTCCTAGCTGTCCTGGAACTAGCTCTTGTAGACCAGGCTGGCCTCAAACTCACAGAGATTCACCTGCCTCTGCCTGCCTCCTGAGTGCTGGGACTAAAGGTGTATGCCACCACCACCCAGCTTAGATGAAGAACTTTCAACTACTTCTCCAGTACCATGAATGCTTGTATGCCGCCATGCTCCCCGCCATGGTTAGAACATTAAAACCTCTGAAACTGTAAGCCAGCCCCAATTAAATACTTTCTTTATAAGAATTGCCTTGGTCATGAAGTCTCTTTACAGCAATAGAACACTGACCTATTCTTATTGGTATGAATAAGGACAACTATTTAGAATGTATTTAGGAATTATGCTGTGTTAGTAAAGTGGCTGTTATACGTTCACCAAGATCCATGCTTTTATTATATCCATCTCAAATAACTGTAAAAGGCAGCAAGGTAAAAGTGGATGGGGGAGGAGAGACGCTAATGCTCTGCAGAGCAGGGTAGAAGTGATCTGAAGGAGGGAAATAAAGGGTGCTTTAATTAGGGACAAGAAAGATAAACACAGATGGAGGGAGATAGGTAAAATAACAGAAAGGATGTCTGGAAAGTCATAAGGCATTGTATTATCATCTACCTACCTAAAATTACATATAATACATACTGTGTTTACATATATAGTTTAAAATTTCCATCTGGGCTGACAATGCTCCTCCCAAGAGCCACAGACTATGTAACAAAAAAACAATACCAGGCAAAACCCCTTCTGAGTTTTTGGTCAATGCTGTCCAAGAGACTCTTAAAACCTTTATGGGTATTGTTGTTGCCCCTTGGTTGCCTCCCGAAGGTTGAAGGCAAGTCTGTATTATTGGACACCATATACTTCAGGCATAGGACCTGGAAAATCAAGACATACACCTTACCTGACAGCCTCCTTCATATAATAACCAGAAGTCTCCGTGAAGATTCCAAGGGAGGGAAGCAACCAACAGTCCTACCTAGCTATGACACCTAGAAACTACAATAACCAGTATGGCAAAATATCCCTAAGGGTGCAATAGTAGCACACATACTTTGGCAGTAACTAACAACTCTCTAGTTGGATTTAAGTCCTGTTCAACAAGAGGAAATCGTGCCCCTACTAGACACCTAGCCAACTCCATGCGTATAATGAAAGCATGGATCTTGGAGAACTTACAAAAGCCACTTTACTAAGCCAGCATAATTTCTAAATGCATTCTAAATATTTGTCCTTATTCACACAGATAAGAATAGGTCTCATTTCTCATCAAAGAAATGTCTCCTTACAACAGATGAAGAAAATTATAGACAACCACAACCAATTAAATGCACAGAACAAATGACAGTATGGTACTCAGCTCCAACTTATATATCTATAATGCAACTTCTACACTTAAGACTCAGGGAGCACAGCAGAAGAAGAGATAGAAAGAACAGGAAATTTTCCTCCTAGAAATATCAGAGAAGCTACACCTATGAAATATTACCAACATTTACAACCTAAATAAGATCTGAATAAGCATAATATCAATAGACAGGTTAACATGGGAGGGGGAAATCTCATGGGGCCTAAACCCTAGTCCAGAGGACTACAGGCAACAAGAAATGCTGACAGCAGGAGAAATAGTCTTTTCCAGGAAAGAGCCCCCAACTGGTTATCTAATACCAAGTGGTCAAACCTGAGATCATATACATACAAGTAACAGTATATTAATTAGGAGGTTGAATTTACAATTTATAAATGCTGTGGGACAATGGTCTTGTATTGTTTTAATAAAACGCTGATTGGCCAGTAGCCAGGCAGGAAGTAGAGATGGAGCAACGCAAACAGGAGAATTCTGGGAAGAGGAAAGACTCAGTTTGCAGTCATCATCCAGACACAGAGGAAGCAGGATAAGAATGCCTCTCTGATAAACACAGACAAGAATTATGGGCTAATACAAGTTATAAGAGTTAATAAGAAGCATGAGCTACTAAGCCAACCAGTTTATATTTAATGTAGACCTCTGATTGTTTCTTTGGGACTGAGAGGCTGTGGGACCGGTGGGACAGAAACCTCTGTCAACAAGGAATATATATGCATATCTATGTATATATAACAACAGTTAAAGAAATAGAGGTCATGAATTTAAGAAAGGGCAAAGTGAATGTGTTAAAGAGAGGAAAGGGGGAAATTACATAATTATATTTTAATTACAATTTTTAAGTGAAAATAAAAGTAACCATATCTCATCTTATTATTTAAGGTTTAAGATAATTATAAAATAAAGATAGATATTAAAAATTAAAGTCTGGAAATATGAATCAGTTATTAAGATTACTAACTGCTCTTCCAGAAAACCCATATTTGATTCCTAGCACATACACAGCGGCTTACAATTTTCTGTAATTCTCAGTATTGAGAATGTGACAATCATTTCTGGCTTCTGCAAGCAACACACGGTACACAAATACACATTCAGGTTAAACCATTGATATTATCTGGAAAGCCTAATTTTATAGTTAGTAAGACTTGAGAGAAAATATAGAGAAACAAAGGTCCAAAAACTAAAGGGGGAAATGAATATTTGAGGAAAGACAAGTAAATAAACTGTCAAAGAGCTGGGCTGTAAATTTATAGGCGGGGCTAAGAAAACAGCAGAGAAGGGAGGACCATACAGAGAAAGGAAAAAAGAAAGCAGCTAAGCTGTAGTGAGAAGACAACTACAACAGCGTAAGATTAACATTTCAAAAACACTAGGTTTGAGTAAAGAAGAAAACTTACCCAGAACACATCTTTACTAAAGAACTGGTTAAACAAGTTAACAAATGGTTGATAAGGAAGAAAACATAAGCTGTTAACTTAGACCAGACGTTGGCAAACTCCAACCCACAGATCTAACACAGGATTGCCAAGCTGAACTGGAAAACATCCTACCCATTCATGTCTACCAACACAATGGCAGAATTAGTAGTGAGTCCTTCAGAGAGAGGCAAATACTATACAGTTCTTTGTATTAAAAGTTTGTATACCCCAGTTTAGACAGAGGCAGTATGATCCTAAAATACTATGCAGTCCTTCTTAGAGGAGTTTACCAGCTGGGTGTGACAGTGAACACTTTTAGTCCTGGCACTAGGGAGGCAAAAGCAGAGGAATCTCTGGATTCAAGGTCAGCCTGCTCTACAGAGTGAGGTTCAGGACGGGCAGAGCTACGCAGATAAATTCTGCTAAAAAGGGTGGAGGGAGGGTGGAAGAGGAGTGAAAAAATTTACCTTTCCTAGTTTAAAACACTCACATGAGAAATCAGGCAATGTGTGTTTAAATATAAACGCTGTATCATAAACTGCAGTGTATCTGTAATACAACATAATGCCTCACATAAATCCAATTTATATATGCTAAGGCTAGAGATAGAGTAATCAACCATTATACTCTGGCAAACAGAGAGAGAAGAGAAAGGAGCTGTTGATCAACACTGTCACTTACATTAAAATTTCTAATAAATGCAATTTTTTGGTAGTTATTTAAATAATTAGTAGCACAAGTCAGACTATGAACAGCATTTATAAGCATAGTCAATATACACCAACTGTGTAAATCTGATGCCAAACAGCAAACCACTAATTATTCCTAAATATTCTGTATTTCTTCTTTTTAGTGAGAATTTCCTGGGCACATGGCCAGTATGCTAGGCTCCCTGGCAGCCAAGTATACCCTATGATTAAGTTATAGCCAATAGGACGCAAGTTAGAAGTGCAATTTTCATAACGAACCATCTTGTCTTTCACTTCCTTTCTTTGCTAGCAGAACCCTGGATGATATAGAGCCAGATGCATCCAAGCATGTAATAAGAATGGACAAACTTAAAGACAGAAGGAACTAGCACCCTGGATAAAGGGAAACAGTGTTGCCAAACTCTAGGTTGCTATAAGAAAAAAACTTCCTTTCCTAGCCACCATATCTCCATTCTCTTTGTTATGGTAATTTTGGTTGCAAAGATAACACTGGCAAAAACATAATCTGACCTGTACTTGAGAAAAAAAACCTACCACTACACTACAGCCAAAAGAGACTAATCATAGTGATGAGGTACTTGCAAACCATACAAGTGAAAGAAGTACACGTTAAAAGTATAGTTTAAATACTAATAAAAGATTAAGAGAGAAAACAACAGTCTTCAAATACTTTGAGGCCAACATGGCTTGTCCCCCCAAAAATGCTAAAAGCTCAGTCTTAGTGTGGTGATGCTGGGATATGGTGGAGAAGTAATTAGGACACTGGAATATCACCTTAGAAAGAAAGTACCACAGTCACAGAAAGCTGACACATAGAACACACAAAGTTCCTAAGAGACCTCTAAAAGTAAGCTGGCACCTCTTGTGAATCCCTTTGCCACATGGCCACTGACCATACTCACCCAGAATTGAGTCAGATGTATGCTAGTGACATACTGTTGAATCCCTAGTACACTGAACAAACAAACAAACAAACAAATAAACAAACCTTTTGTCTTTATAGTGTACCTGGCCATTGTTAGCTTGTGATAGCAACAGAAAAGAGACTAAGAATTTTAGCACAAGAGAGTAGATTTATATAAACAAAAAAATAAGAATAGTAAAAAGTCCAAATCATTCATATACTATAAATTTATATTATATGTCAGGGATTGCCGTCAACACAGATATAGAAAACCTATTCCTGACTCCTTAAAGCTTACAGTCTACTGGGGAAAGACATAAACTAACCTACAATACTGAACTCAAACTGTGAGGTCTTCAGAATAGAAAACAAAATACACTACAATAGAGTATGAAATCTCAATCCAATATATAAATGTCCATTAAAGTAACATTAAGCTAAAATCTGAGAACAAGTTTAGAGAGAGACAAGAATCTATTAAGAATTACTCTCTCCAAGGGGTGTGTGTGTGTGTGTGTGTGCGCGCGCGCGCGCGCGCGCGCGTGCGCATACAAGCATAGTGGTGTACACCTTTAATCCTAGCTCTCCCAAGGCAGAGGCAGGCAAATCTCTGAGTCTGAGACCACTTTGGTGTACAGAGTAAATTCCAGGACAGCCAGAGAGAGCTACACAGAAAAATCCTAGCAAACAAACAAACAAATAAAACACCTAACAATTTGGTAAGCCATTAGGTCTAAAGGAAGAGGAAGCTCCCAACTTGCCTTTGTCTTTATTTTAGAGCTGGGAGTCTTACTGTTATGTCCAGGCTGACCTCAAACTGTGGAGCTCAAGATCCTACCTCAACCTCCCACATAGCTGAAACTACAGAATGTGTCTTCACGGCAAACCATACTTCTCAGTTTTTAAAGCAGGGTCTTATAAGACCCAAGATGGCCTGGAACTCACATTATGTAGCTGAAGATCACCTTGAACTTCTACTCCTCCAGCCTCCACCTCCTAGTTCTGGGATTGCAAGTGTATGCCACCATATCTAGCTAACACAGTGTTGGGATTCAGCCCAGAGCTCTGCATGGCAGGCAAGCCTTCTACTACATGAGTTACATCCTCAAACTCCCATATTTGCCTTTTTGTTTTCAGTTTTGTTTTTTTAGTATTCAGAGAAGCAAAGAGAGAGAGAGAGAGAGAGAGAGAGAGAGAGAGAGACACCGACCGACCGACCAATTAGGAAGATTCTATAATATTCAAAGTAAGAAATAGCTCAAGAGGTGAACTGATCTTAGATGGAGTTGGGAGAAAAGACATATAGAAAGAACCAAGAAGATTAAACTATCAGGACTCAGAGAAAGACTGGATCTGACAAAAAAAAAAAAAAAGAAGAAAGTATCAAGGATTACTACCATCTTGTATCATTTCCAACCAGATAGGAAAGAATTACATATTCTCTCTTCTCTGGAAGAGGCGTTTGGGTAGGAAGATGCTTTCTTCTGATTTGGACACCATGAATGTGAAGCATGGGACATGCTGGGTAAACACCCCAAAAATGTGCAGGTTGCTATGAATGTTAACTTACCAGAAAAGGGGACTTTGAGAGTACGAATAAATAAGGATACTGAGATGGATTATCCAAGTGACCTCACATGCATCCTTCTAAGACTGTGGCAGAGGAGACGGGACTAGAAAGGAAAATCACCTCACCGCTCTTCCAGTCGGCTCCAAGAGTTCTGAGAGAGAGCTGTAACATATTCTAATTTCCTGGCAAAAATGTAATGGTTCTTAGCTATAGAAATCAAAAGCCCCAGAGAAAAAACCCTGATAATTGGAGCTTTGCTCAGAATGCTATGGATTCCTTACTGAGTCACAGACTAGGAAGTTCCACTTATATGACTGCAGGGCTTCTGACCAGTGTTATAGTAACTCGTGTTTACATATGAACAAAATACCAGATCACTTTGGAAGAAAACCTGTAATAGAACTAGAGCTTAAGAAAAACAGAATTTGTAAAACAAAGCATAAGAGAAAATTTGATTAATTTAATAATTAAAATATTTGACCAGAGGAATAAGAGAGGGGATTGCATTTATGACAGAGTAACAGGAAGTTATTTTAAAAGCAACAGCAGACAAGAATGAACCTTCTCAAATTCAAACCATTATAGCTAAAATTTATCTGCAATACAAAAGAAAAATATGTAATAAAAAGAAAAAGAAAAAGTTTAGAGGACCAACCTGAGCCCAAGAGATGAAATAGCCACAGCAATATAACAAGTCCCCACTCAAAAAAGGAAATTAAAGCCAAGAAGATGGTCCAAGAGTAAATACGGCATGTGCCTGCAGGCCCAGGACCCACATGGTGGAAAGAAAAAAATTCTGACTCCCCTAAGTTGTCCTTTGACCTCTACATATATGTTCTATATATGTGTATATGTGTGTGACCAATGTAATAAAAATGTAAAATAAATAAGTAAATTAAACCATCAGTTGGGAGACCTAGCATACAATAAAAATGTCAGCAAGAAAAAAAAAAGAGTGAGGGGGGAGAAAAAGGGGGACAAGAGGGGAGGGAGGAGGAAGGGACGGGAGGGGAGGGGAGGGGAACAATAGAACTAACAAAGATTTAAAGCTGGAAATGTTGCTCAGTGGTAGAATACTTGCCTACCATGCCTAAGAGTCTGGATTCAATCCCCAGCAGAAAAGAGGGAAAGGGGGGTGAAGATGGAGAAGGGAAAAAGAAAGAAGAGGAAGAGCAGTAAATGAGAGCAGAGAGATAAGAAAGGGGAAAGGGAGGGGACGAAAAAAGAAAAGAAATAATAGAAAATGTACTCAAATGGGAGAATATATATTTCCAGAGTTCAACTGCACTGATGAAGTTTCATTTCTTGGGTTACATGATATGTAACTTATTTATATTTCTTTATATGATTGATACATTTCATAGTATTTAAAAAATTTCATTTCAAAACATATTACCCTTAATATTCTTAATTTTTATAATGAAGAACTGTTGAAAACTTCAAATATAGAGGGAGGAAGAGCTCCAAAAGGATCAGAAATGATGACAACATTGGATTCAACAGAAACACTGAAGTGTGAAAGACACTGGAACAGTGCCGTTACAAACTGAAGAAAATGACCTCTAATCTAGAACTCCATACCTATCTGAATTATCACCACATGACACAGTAGAACAAAGACTTCCTACATATGAGTCACTGAACCTCGGCAACAGTTCTAAACTCTTAAAAGAAAAATGTAAATAGAAATCCCAGGTAATATATGTGAACAGACATTTACTTCAATAATTACAACACAGAATATTATAAAATAGTAAATGCCCAAGAACAAGAACTGTAACATCCAACGCCCTCAACACAGAGGCTAACACTCAATGACCTAGAACTTTGTGCATCAACATAACCCTTACACAGCGTTGTTGAACCAAAGCTAGGACTCTAAAAATGCATGTGATACAGTAGTAAAAGTTACTTATGTTAGTTTATATTCATGCTATTGTGAGTGTTGTTTCTCTCTTGCCTAACATAACCTGGGGCAAGTAGACAACCCAGAATCTATAGTAAACCTCTGAACCTATTTTATGTTTAGGGTGGTATATCAAATGAAGGCCTTTTGTCTAAAGAAATAAGGGTTATCAGAGGCTATTTTTTTTCCCATAGTGGCTACCAGAAACTCAAGGTCAGACTCCCAGAAATAGAGTGATAGTCATGATGATATAAACTGGACATGAGTCAGACAAGAGTCACCAGGATAATTACCAGTATAAACCAGTTTCTGCTGTGGGACAATGGTCTGTATCCTGTCACTTGTATTTTAAATAAACACTGATTGGCTATTAGCCAGGCAGGAAGTAGAGGCAGGGAGACCAGGCAGGAAGTAGAGGCAGGGCAACAAGAATTCTGGGAAAAGGGGAGTTTCAGTCTGCAGTCATCACCCAGACAGAGAGGAAGCAAGATGTGACTGCCTCACCGAAAAAGGTACCAAGTCACGTGGCTAACACAGACAGGAATTATGGGCTAATTTAAGTTATAAGAGTTAATAAAGGGCTGGAGAGATGGCTCAGAGGTTAAGAGAGAGCACCGACTGTCCTTCCAGAGGTCCTGAGTTCAATTCCCAGCAACCACATGGTGGCTCACAACCATCCATAATGAGAGCTGGTTCCCCATTCTGGCCTGTAAGCATACATGCAGGCAGAACATTATACATGAAATAAATGTTTTTTAAAAAAAAAAGTTAATAAGAAGCCTGAGTTAATAGGCCAGTCCGTTTATAATTAATGTAGACATCTGTGTGTTTATTTGGGACTAACCAGCTGTGGGAACTCATGGGACAGAAATCTTTGTCAACAAGTTTCTAACATAATAGACATTAAGCCATCTACTAAATTTAAAATATATCATAAAAAGCATATTGTTGAACACCCATATCTATCTCCCTCTCCTTCTACAGTAGATCAAGGTTGCTAGTCACTCTGATACTAGAAACCCAAATATAACTGGTGATTCTCATAGCAAAGTATGGAATTAGTAAAAATTATAAATTACAAATTCGAGACAAAGATTGCTTCTAGGAAAAGAAAAACTTGTCTTTTAAAGAACACATACAAAGCAGTAATTTATTTATATAACTTATCTCCTTTTCATATAAAATAGAGGAGGCAAAGGTTGGAGAATTGGGGATGGCTTATTATTACTGAAGATCCTAAGCAAATGAGTAGTTTCTGTTTGGAATAATGGAAAAAAAATTTCTGGAAATAGATAGTGCTGATGATTATGTAACATTCTGAATGTAATTAATTCCACAGAATCACAGACTTTAAGTGATCAAAATGGTAAGGCTTATATTATGCATATTTTTTTAAAAAAAGAGGTTCAAGAAATAGGTGAGTTAATTGAGTGCTTGCCTAGCATGAAGTCCTCAGCTGAATTCTGATCACTGCCTGTAGTCCTAGCCAGAAGTTTAAGGTTATCTCTAGCTACACAGGGAGTTGGAGACCAGTATGGGAAGCATGAGACCCTGTCTCAAAAGAATAAGTAAAAAAGAAGTAGGCTGAGGGTCAGAATCCAGAACACAAATAGGCAAAGTAGTTAACACAGAGTGGGAGTATCTTCTCTGAGAGACTGAGAAGAGATGAGGGACTGGGAATATGACTCAGTCCATACAGTGTTTGCTACATAAGAATGAGTACCTGACTTCAGAGTCCCAAAATCCCAGTGCTGGCAAGGAGACAGATGATCCCTAGAGCTCCCTGGCTACCCAATCTAGCTAAATTAGTGAGCTGCTGGTTCAATGAGAGATCTTGCCTCAAAATATAAGATGGAGAATGACTGAGGAAGACACATAATGTTGACTTCTGACCTATACACACACGTTCAAGTATGCACACAGCACACACAAACACACACACCACATATACAAACAACATCAAAGTCTTGAAGAATAGGCAAATAAGCTGACTTTCCTAAGCAATGCTGCAAGTCTTCACAAAACCTTATAAATAGATAAAGTCTCAAATGATTATCAACCCCAAAAGGGTTTTTAGAATAATTTTATACTATGTTAGACAAGATTATGCCTCAGTTTATGATGTTATGAAATTCTGAGATTGTACCTACATATCAAATGAAAAGAATTACAATATGGTAGGTAGTATGTGATACAAAACAATGCCTCTTAAATTTCTCTGATTACAGAAATTGAACCATTTGGGGCACTTATCTCACTTACTCCAGATGTAATGAACAGTAATCTCCAGAAGAATCTGAGATTATGACATTTTCAATGAAAGCAAAAATCAGGCTGAGTTCTATCATTTCCTAAAGTATATTACAGTACAGTGGGTAGAGGAAAAAACATGTCAGGAGCGTTGCAAGGAGGTTAAGTAAAGAGAATAGAGCAGAACAAAGCAAAGCTGCTATGAACATAGGTGATAATGGCAACAGGGAAAACCCACATTGGTAAAATCAGGAGAGAAGGTGTGGAATTAATCATGCTTAGCATGCACTCACAGGATCTGGTATGTTTGTAAGACACAAAATACGAACTAGCTACTGCTCAAAGTACACACTGCTCTACAGCAACATATATATGGTTCTTTAGATTAGAAACTCAGCACTGCAGTTATTCTATATAATTTCTGAAAGTTAAATCCCACTGTGTATCCAATACACACAACTTCTAAAACCATCCATTAAGACTAAGAAATGTAACATACTGAAAACACTGTGTGTGTGTGTGTGTGTGTGTGTGTGTGCGCGCGCGCGCGCATGTGTGTGTATGGGAGGGGTGGATTGTTCCACAGAACTTGTACTTCAGGAAGAAGCTTATTTAAGCTGACTGTTTAAAAAAACAGAAAGGAAAAAGCAAGCCAGCAATCTTCCTAACCTTGTGACCTATGAGTAGAAAAACATTCTTTAAAATATCCCATGGAAAAGCACTGAGTGGGTCAAAGTAATTTTATTACAAGCTGTACTGAGAACTAGAGAAAATAACCAAACCTGCTATGCATACTGTTTTATTTTCTAAAGGCAGTAACTTCAAATATTTACTTTTCCCTTTTATACAATACACTAATGCTTAGAGTTCCTCAAGGGTTTATCTTTTTCCCAATTACATACCATTTTACTAATTCCACTCTTCATCACAATTATCAGCATTAAAAAATGTCAATATACCAATCAAAGGCTAGGGAGGTAATAAACCTTACCCTAACACATGATAGTGAAATAACTGTCTGTTATTCTCTAAAACAAGACATTGAAGTTGGATAGTCCAATCCTACAAAATATTACCTTTTTTAGGATATTACAACTATAAAAGTAACATTTGAAGTACTACTACCCAAACAAAGTTAAAAAGGTATGTTCTCACTCAGGCCAGTGATGCAGTGGAAAACATGTCTAACTATATTTTTTAAGTATGCCCTAAAGTGAGATTTCTGATCATTAAGTACAGAAATTCTTTGAGAGAAATAAATTATCAGAACTTAAAATATGAACATCTGCCCTGAAAAATATACATCGTCCTTCCTCATGTATACCCTTCAACCCTGTAGCTGTTATATAGTGAGCCATCTTCCATTTTAACGTCACTGTATTGTTAGTTTGCTACTTCTTTCATGTGCAAGTCATATAAATGTTAAGACCTGTGGTCTTTTATGAATCACCAACACTACCTGGGAGTGTTAGAAATGTAGGCTATATTGGGATGGCTCAGAGGTTAAAAGCACTGGCTGCTCTTCCGGAGGACCTGGGTTCAGTTCCTATCAGCCACATGGCAGCTCCTACCATCTTTAACTCCAGTATCAAAGTATCTGACACCTTCTCCTGGTCTCTGCAGAAGCCAGGCATATGCACAATGCATAGGTACACATGCAGGCAAAACACCAATACACATTAAGATGTAGTAAGATTCTCAGCTGAATTATATGCACATTATAGTTTGCTAAGCTCTGAGCCCTAGACTTCCATACCATTCATATGAAGAGGAAAAAAACAATTCCTTGTTAAGGATCTGTCATTATTTGATCTTGGGAAGGTGACAACCAAAACATTGCCATCTATATAGGAAACAAGGACTTGAAGATGACTTCCTCTTTCGTAAAGCCCTGTGGTCTTTACAAGGACTAAAAGATTCAAACTCGGTGAGTTTCTGGCCCCGCGGCGCCAGCCTGGGACGGGGAGCTCAGAGGTTCCTTGGCCCCCTATCCTTCTTGGGCTCTCTGCAGGGCCTCTACTCCCTGCATACCACCTCTTTCTTCCTAGCCCACCCAGCTTCCATCCAGAACCCTCCCCACTTCGGCCCCACCACCCTCTTTCGGCACATAACATCACCCGGCACTGGGTCCGAATCCTCAGGGCACCCAAGCGGGTGGGAGTTCCTTTGTTTCTATGGCGTGCCTGCACCAAGCAGGGTAGGCGCTTTGTTTGCGAGCTGCCCAACCAGCACAGAGACCTGATCTCTCGGCGCCAGGAGAGCCAACATTGGGGAGAGCCAGCGTTGGGTAGGCAAGGAGACCTGATCCGGTAAAAGAAGATCCATAAGGGAGCATTTGGAAGAAGAGATGGGCAGACGCCAAGGCAAGAATTCGCCCAACAAGCTGAAAAACAACATGAAGCCACCAGAAACCAGCGACCTCACAACGGGAGGACATGAACACCTTAATCAAGAAGAAGTAGAAAAGATTGACTTCATGAAAGTGATTGATGCCCTTAAACAGCATGTAAAAAACGCCCTTATAGAAATGGATGAGAAATATAACAGAAAGTTTGAAGAATTGAATAAATCAGTGAATGATACCCTAGAAAACCAAGGAAAAACAATCAAACAGATAATGGAAACAGTTCAAGACTTGAAAACTGAAATGGAGGCAAAGAAGAAAACACAAACAGAGGGCCGGCTGGACATGGAAAATGTAAGTAAACAAACAGAGTCTACAGAAACAAGCATAACCAACAGAATACAAGAGTTAGAAGAAAGAATCTCAGATTCTGAAGATACCATAGAGAAAATAAACACACTGATCAAAGAAAACAGCAAGTCCAACAAACTCATCACAAAACATTCAGGAAATATGGGACACAATAAAAAGACCAAACCTAAGAATAATAGGAGTAGAAGAAGGAGAAGAATTGCAGCTCAATGGTCCAGAAAATATATTTAATAAAATTATAGAAGAAAACTTTCCCAACCTAAAGAAAGATATACCTATGAAGGTTCAAGAAGCATACAGAACACCGAATAGGCTGGATCAAAAAAAAAAAAATCCCCTCACCATATAATTATCAAAACAAAAAGCATACAGAATAAGGAAAGAATATTAAGAGCTGCAAAGGAAAAAGGCCAAATTACTTATAAAGGTAAACCTATCAGACTTACATCTGACTTCTCCATGGAAACCATGAAAGCCAGAAGGTCCTGGATAGATGTACTGCAGAAACTGAGAGACCATGGATGCAAGCCCAGATTACTATACCCAGCCAAGCTTTCGTTCACTATAAATGGAGAAAATAAAATTTTCCAGGATAAAAACAAATTTAAACAATACGCAGCCACAAATCCAGCCTTACAGAAAGTAATAGAAGGAAAATCACTAACCAAGGAGTCCAACAATGACCACAATAACTCAGACATCTAGAGACCCTTCACCAACACAAATCAAAGAAGGGAAACACACAAACTCTACGACTAAAAAAATGACCGGAGTTAACAACCACTGGTCATTAATATCACTTAATGTCAATGGACTCAACTCACCTATAAAAAGGCACAGGCTAAGAGATTGGATATGAAAACAGGATCCAACATTCTGCTGTTTACAAGAAACACACCTCAACCACAAAGACAGGCACCTACTCGGAGTAAAGGGCTGGGAAAAGGCTTATCAAGCAAATAGACCCAAAAAACAAGCAGGTGTGGCCATACTAATCTCTAACAAAGTTGACTTCAAACTTAAATCAATCAGAAGAGATGGAGAGGGGCATTTTATACTCATAACAGGAACAGTTCATCAGGATGAAGTCTCAATCCTGAGCATCTATGCCGCTAATATAAAAGCACCCACGTACATAAAAGAAACATTGCTAAAACTCAAGGCAGCCATCAAACCGCACACACTAATAGTAGGAGACTTCAACACTCCTCTCTCACCAATGGACAGGTCAATCAGACAGAGACCTAACAGAGAAATAAGAGAATTAATGGAGGTAATGAATCAAATGGACTTAACAGACATCTATAGAACATTCCACCCAAATAGGAAAGAATATACCTTCTTCTCTGCAGCTCATGGAACCTTCTCAAAAATCGACCACATAGTCGGTAACAAAGCAAACATCCACAGTTACAAAAAAATATTAGTAACCACCTGTGTCTTATCAGATCACCATGGATTAAAGTTAGAATTCAACAACAATGCTACCCCCAGAAAGCCTACAAATTCATGGAAACTGAACAGTCAACTACTGAACCATACCTGGATTAAGGAAGAAATTAAGAAAGAAATTAAAGTCTTCCTGGAATTCAATGAAAATAAAGAAACAACATACTTAAACTTATGGGACACTATGAAAGCAGTCCTAAGAGGAAAGTTCATAGCACTAAGTGCCCACTTAAAGAAAACAGAGAAAGCTCACATTGGAGACTTAACAGCCCACCTGAAAGCTCTAGAAAAAAAAAAAGAAACAGACTCACCTAGGAGGAGTAGAAGACTGGAAATAATCAAACTGAGGGCTGAAATCAACAAAACAGAAACACAGAAAACAATACAAAGAATCAATGAAACAAAAAGCTGGTTCCTGGAGAAAATCAACAAGATTGACAAACCCCTATCCAAACTAATCAAACGGCAGAGAGAGAATTTGCAAATTAATAAGATCAGAAATGAAAAGGGGGACATAACCACAGACACAGAGGAAATTCAGAGAATCATTAGATCTTACTACAAAAGCCTATATGCCACAAAACTGGAAAATGAAAAGGAAATGGACACTTTTTTAGATAAATACCATATACCAAAGTTAAACCAGGACCAGGTGAACAATCTAAATAGACCTGTTAGTCGCGAAGAATTAGAAGCTGTTATCAAAAACCTCCCTACCAAAAAAAGCCCAGGACCAGATGGTTTCAATGCAGAATTCTACCAGAACTTCCAAGAAGACCTAATACCTATACTCCTTAATGTATTTCACAATATAGAAACAGAAGAGGCATTGCCAAATTCCTTTTATGAAGCTACAATTACTCTGATACCAAAACCGCACAAAGACTCAACCAAGAAAGAGAATTATAGACCAATCTCACTCATGAACATCAACGCAAAAATCCTCAACAAAAGACTGGCAAACCGAATCCAAGAACACATTAGAAAAATTATCCATTATGATCAAGTAGGCTTCATCCCAGGGATGCAGGGCTGATTCAACATATGAAAATCTATCAATGTAACCCATCATATAAATAAACTGAAAGAAAAAAACCATATGATCATTTCATTAGATGCTGAAAAAGCATTTGACAAAATTCAACATCCCTTTATGATAAAAGTATTGGAGAGATTAGGGATACAAGGGTCATACCTAAATATAATAAAAGCTATATACAGCAAGCCGACAGCTAACATCAAATTAAATGGAGAGAAACTCAAAGCCATCCCACTAAACTCAGGAACACGACAAGGCTGTCCACTCTCGCCATACCTCTTCAATATAGTGCTTGAAGTTCTAGCAATAGCAATAAGACAACATAAGGGGATCAAGGGGATTCGAATTGGAAAGGAAGAAGTGAAACTTTCGTTATTTGCAGATGATATGATAGTGTACATAAGCGACCCCCAAAACTCCACCAAAGAACTTTTACAGCTGATAAACACCTTTAGTAATGTGGCAGGATACAAGATCAACTCCAAAAAATCAGTCGCCCTCTTATACACAAAGGATATGGAAGCAGAGAGGGAAATCAGAGAAGCTTCACCATTCACGATAGCCACAAACAGCATAAAATACCTTGGGGTAACTCTAACCAAGGAAGTGAAAGATCTATTTGACAAGAACTTTAAGGCATTGAAGAAAGAAACTGAGGAGTATACCAGAAAATGGAAGGACCTCCCTTACTCTTGGATTGGGAGGATCAACATAGTAAAAATGGCAATTCTACCAAAGGCAATTTATAGATTCAATACAATCCCCATCAAGGTCCCATCAAAATTCTTCCCAGATCTTGAGAGGACAATAATCAACTTTATATGGAAAAACAAAAAACCTAGGATAGCCAAAACAATCCTATACAATAAAGGATTGTCTGGAGGCATTACCATCCCTGACTTCAAACTCTATTACAGAGCTACAGTGATGAAAACAGTGTGGTACTGGCATAAAAACAGAGAAGTCGACCAATGGAATCGTATAGAAGACCCGAATTTTGACCCACAAACCTATGAACACCTCATTTTTGATAAAGGAGCCAAAAGTATACAACGGAAGAAAGAAAGCATCTTCAACAAATGGTGCTGGCATAACTGGATGTCAACCTGTAGAAGAATGAAAATAGACCCTTATCTATCACCATGCACAAAACTCAAGTCCAAATGGATTAAAGACCTCAGTATCAGTCAGAACACATTGAACCTGATAGAAGAGAAAGTGGGAAGTACCCTACAGGAGATGGGCACAGGAGATCGCTTCCTATGTGTAACCCCAACAGCACAGATATTAAGGGCAACATTGAATAAGTGGGACCTACTAAAACTGAGAAGCTTCTGTAAAGCAAAGGACACTGTCACCAAGACAAAAAGGCAACCTACTGACTGGGAGAAGATCTTCACCAACCCCGCAACAGACAAAGGTCTGATCTCCAAAATATATAGAGAACTCAGGAAACTAGACTTTAAAATGCTAATTAACCCAATTAAAAAAATGGGGCACTGAACTGAACAGAGAATTCTCAGCAGAGGAAGTTCAAATGGCCAAAAGACACTTAAGGTCATGCTCAACCTCCTTAGCGATCAGGGAAATGCAAATCAAAACAACTTTGAGATATCATCTTACACCTGTCAGAATGGCTAAAATAAAAAACTCCAATGATAGCCTTTGCTGGAGAGGCTGTGGAAGAAGGGGTACCCTCATTCATTGCTGGTGGGAATGCAATCTTGGGCAACCACTTTGGAAATCTGTGTTTCAGTTTCTCAGGAAATTCGGGATCAACCTACCCCTGGACCCAGCAATACCACTCCTGGGAATATATACCCAAGAGATGACCTATCATATGACAAGAGCATTTGTTCAACTATGTTCATAGCAGTATTATTTGTAATAGCCAGAACCTGGAAACAACCTAGATGCCCTTCAATGGAAGAATGGATGAAGAAAGTGTGGAATATGTACACATTAGAGTACTACTCTGCGGCAAAAAACAATGACTTCTCGAATTTTGCATGCAAATGGATGGAAATAGAAAACACTATCCTGAGTGAGGTAACCCAGACCCAAAAAGATGAATATGGGATGTACTCACTCATAATTGGTTTCTAGCCATAAATAAGGGTCACGGAGTCTACAATTGGTGATCCTAAAGAAGCTAAGTAAGAAGGTGAACCAAAGGAAAAACATATAGTTGTCCTCTTGGCTATGGGAAGTAGACAAAATTGCCGGGGAGAAAATTGGGATCTTGGGGGTGGGGTGGGATGGGGGTAAGGGGAGATGGGGAGAGAAAAGGGAAAAGGGGAGGATGGGGGGAACTTGGGGAAAAAGGAGGATTGGGATAAAGGAAGGTTGGATAGGGGAGCATGGAAGCACAATTCTTAGTTAAGGGAGCCACCTTAGGGTTGGCAAGAGACTTGAACCTAGAGTAGCTCCCAGGTGCCCAAGCCGAGGTCCCCAGTTAGTTCCTTGGGCAGCTGAGGATAGGGAACCTGAAATGACCCTATCCTATAGCAATACTGACGAATATCTTGCATATCATCATAGAACCTTCATCTGGTGATGGATGGAGATAGAGACAGAGACCCACACTGGAGCACTGGACTGAGCTCCCAAGGTCCCAATGAGGAGCAGAAGGAGGGAGAACATGAGCAAAGAAGTCGGGACCACGAGGGGTGCACTCACCCACTGAGACAGTGGAGCTGATCTATTGGGAGCTCACCAAGGCCAGCTGGACTGTGACTGAAAAAGTATGGGATAAAACTGGACTCTCTGAACATGGCGAACAATGAGGGCTGATGAGAAGCCAAGGACAATGGCACGGGGTTTTGTTCCTACATAATGTGCTGGCTTTGTGGGAGCCTAGCCAGTTTGGATGTTCACCTTCCTAGAAATGGACGGAGAGGGGAGGACCTAGGACTTACCACAGGGCAGGGAACCCTGACTGCTCTTTGGACTGGAGAGGGAGGGGGAGAGGAGTGGGGAGAGGGAGAGAGGGTGGGAGGAGGGTGAGAAGGGTAGGAGGAGAGGGAGGGAAATGGGAGGCTGGGAGGAGGTGGAAACTTGTTTTTTTTTCTCCTTTTCTCAATAAAAAAATTATAAATTTATATATAATTATAAAAAATAAATTATACTTTTTGTGACTAGAAAACAAAAAAAAAGATTCAAACTCTTAACAATTCCTCTGATGCTTCAGGACTCCTACGAAACAGGGAGCTAAGAACTGAAGACTTTATTGTAGAGCTGTAACAACTTAGCCTAAAATCTCTAGAAAGAGTTTTCAAATATCTAATACTGTAACCATAATTTACAGCTAATTCAAAAGATCATAAATCACATTTATTCCCAAAGTGTATATAGATAAAATTTTTAAAGAAAAAAGACATAACCTAAAGATTCCACAAACATTCAAACATTTTTGGTCAAAACTGGTACTCAGTCAATAACCAATTAAAAATTAGAAATGGTACTCCTACCGAAGTATAAAACACTGTCTTAATATACATGCATGTTCTTTTAGAAATTCAAATTCACAAAGCTAACCTTTAGCAGTCCGTAGCAGAGAGTAATCAAACAAGAATCAGCTTGGAGTTCCAACTGACAAAATGGACTTACCTCCTGGAGTATTAAAATAGTTGAGGACTATAAAATGTTCAAAAACAGTCTATACATGGATCCTAGCTTGATTTAATGCAATAATTTAAAAAATATAAAAGTAATAGAAGATCTAACTTTTCTTACAAAAAAACAAGCCTACAGTTTACTTCATGAGCTGAAGTTCTCAGAAGAGAAAACAGAGGTGCCTGGATTAAGTTAAAGATTCCAAAAGGCTAATTGATTTTTTTTAAGATTTATTTATTATGTATACATTTATGTATTTATTATGTATACAGTATGTTTTTATACAGATTTATGTATTTATTATGTATAGAGTATTCTCAGTATTCTGTCTGTATGCCTGCAGGCCAGAAGAGGGCACCAACCAGATCTCATTACAGATGGTTGTGAGCCACCATGTGGTTGCTGGGAATTGAATTCAGAATCTTTGGAAGAGCAGGCGGTGCTCTTAACCACTGAGCCATCTCTCCACCCCAAGGCTAACTGATTGTTAAGAACTCTGTGATTGTGGCAATCTGGAATGAGGTACTTCACAAACCACCTTCAGGTATCTTTAGACTACTTATTGTAGCCATTTATTGTCCATCTCTGTTTAAACTACCATCCTTACCATTTATTAGGTAAATCCTTCCTGGAATGTGCTGTTTATGTGTAACCTCCTCCAGCTAGAAAACAACATTTTAAAGCAGTGCTTAGTGAGCCCTCATGTGCACAGGAATCATCAAGGAATCTGCACACAGGCAGACTCTGATTTGGAAAATCTCAGTAAAATCAAGAGCATACATTTGTGGTGATGCCAAAAACACTCAAGCACATTTTGATAGCAAGGTTCTAAAGAAAAGCTATAATTTACAATTCTTAAAATTCACCACCACCACAGTGTTTTGCAAAGTACTGGTCTTGAAATATTTTCAATTAAATTCCTAACTTGTGAACCAAACACTTTTCCATCTTTATCTTATTTGATCCATCATATGCTGTATCATTTTTTAAAGATTTATTTTGTGTCTGTAAGTGTACATGCACATGTGTGATGTGTATGCCTCCACATGTGCAAAGAGGATATCTGAGCTGGAGTTACAAATGTGTCCAAGACCCACAGCTAGTTAAATGGGCATTAGAATCCAAATCCAGGCCTCATGATTGCATAGCAAGTATTTTTAACCACTGAGCCATCTCACCTGTAGGCTATGTTATAGTTTTTTAATTACTCCATATAGATAAAATCTAGGAAACATATCCTAGTCTGCCTTCCTTTTTTTGGTCTCTTCCCAAATTCTCACACTTACATGAAGGTATATTGCGCCTTTAACTTCACCTCCCATTCTGCTACCATCTCTGCTTTGCCTACATGTTTATTAATCCAAAACCTGCATTTCCTAACCTTAGACCCACATATCCAGCTACTAAATCTTTATAAATATAAGCCTAAATGTACATCTCCAGTTCAAAATATCTCTTAACAGTTGGGCCCTACAGACTCCATAGAAGAGCACCTGCCCAGCATACACAAAATCCTGGTTTCAATCTCTAGTATTAAAGATGGAGTAGAGGTAAAAAATACATCAAAAGATCTCTTAAATACCACAGCACCCCTGTTGCAGAATATTTGTTCACACTGTGAAGACGTGTCTGCCAAGGCACCTTCTGATTAATAAGGAGCAGAATGACCAATAGCTAGACAGGAAGAGGTTAGCCAGGACTTCCAGGGAAAGAGAGAACTCTGGGAAGAGGAAAGGGGGAGGTGACAAGAGACATGAAAAGGAAACAGGAGGTACAAGATGGAAGAGAGATAATACCATGTAATAAAACATACATTATATAAATGGGTTTATTTAAGTTATAAATCTAGGCTAGAACAAGCCTAAGCTATAGGTCAAGCTTTCATAATTAATAAGAAATCTTTATGTCATTATTTGGTAACTGAATGGCTGGACAGAAATGGTTACACACACCCCCAAACCCTCACCAGACACCAATCTTTCTCAACCCTGTATTAACTTTCCTTATCACCATCATCTTCCTAGTTCTCTAAGCCACATCTTCAAACTAACCCTATTCCATTAAATCTAGTTAACATCCATTGAATAATTTCTCAAATCTCATTGTTTTCTCCAAAAGACATCAGTTTGGACATAGAACTTTTCTCTCTAGTTACTATAATAACCTTATCAGTTTTCTTGACCTTACCCTTTAATCTTTATAATTTGTTGTACTCCCCCTATTAAAAGTCATTAATAATCCCCATTATCTTTAGAAAAATATTTTAGTATATCATATAAAGCTTCACACTTTTAACCACCCCTTAGTCTTCTTTTCTCTCCCTTTCCTCACTCTTACCATCCTTAACAATGAGAGCGCCCTTTTGCTTATCAAGCTATTCGCAGTTCCCTGGATGTGGCACATTCTCAAGACTGTATTTTGCACAGGCTAAAATTCCTTTTGATTAACAGTGAGTACACAAAGTTAAGTATTGATCTGTTTTTAAGAACCTCCTTAAGCATAACGTGTCTTAAAATACCTTCTAAAATCACCACAAACTCTGCTCTCTGAACAACAGGATTTTCCCTGTGCACACCTCTATTCTTCTTAAACTGTTTTATAATTGCTATTTTACTCATCTCCCTACTAGGTTAAACTTATCAGCTAATCCTTTAAGAATAGAGTGTTCAGGGACTGGAGTGATGGCTCAATGATTAAAGTGCACTGACTGTTCTTCCAGAGGATCTGGGTTCAATTCCCAGCACCCAAATGCCAGCTCACAATTGCCTGTAACTCTACTTCGAGGGGACCTGACACCCTCACACAGACATGCATGCAGGCAAAACACCAATGCACATAAAATAAAAATAAGTGAAAGAGGAGGAAGGAGGAGGAGAAAGAAGAAGGAAAAAAAAGAAGAAGAGAGTATCTTGAAATACAGTCATAGACAATTATTATGGCTACATGATTAAACAGTAAACATACACAAACAAAAACAAAAACAAACAAAAAAACAATTTTTATTTGACTTTATTTAACGTTTAACAGAAGTTCCTAAGACTATAAAACAGAGATTTCCAAAATATCCCAAATGTTCAATTAATTCCCATAATATAAGCATATTTATTGAATATTGAAAATAAGCATATTTATTAAAAGCAAAGCTTTTAATATTTTTTAAGATGAGACACAATTTTAACTTCACAACCACAATCTCTTCTCCAGTAGTTATAGAAGGAGTCAGACAGCCTTGATTTCAATCCCAACTCTTCTACTTTCTAAATTTATGACTTTGTTAACAAATGAACAGTTTCTTCAATGGACAGCAGAGATTGATCGCTTACCTACCTCCTGGTTGTTGCAAATGCTCAGATATGAATGTGAAAACATTTCTACATGCCGTGAACAAATGTGAACTAACATGTTAGCCTACTTTTCCACATCCATCAAACATTTACAAATGCAAACTTCAAGTTTCATGGGCTATACGAAACTTAAGTTCCTGAAGACCAAGCGCAACAAGACCCACAACCTTTAGTTCTCTTGTGTGTCTAAAGTAGCAATATCTAATTCCATAATAATCTAACATATCCTTTAAGAGTACTTATTTTATAAACCACAAAGTGAATCTCATGGTAAGTTGTTGGTACAGTCATTTAAATATCAGCTCCATTTAAAAAATTAACTGGAGGACAAAAATCAGCAGGGAATATTATCTTGAGATGTCTTTAATTAGTCTGTTGACATACAAACTCAACTATAGACTAATATGAACGTTGAAAAGTCACCTTTCCAAAACCATTATCTCCCCCCACAAATTTCTGACTTCTTTTTCAGATATGCTTGCTGGTCTGTCAGAATGAAAATTTATTTCTCTAATCTAAAAAAAGTGATGGAACATGTAAAATCCGCTCTCAGCAGCACCTTTGTTAACTACAACTAGATTAGAGCTGTTTCTTTTCTCTTCTGCAGTATTTATAAAAGTAGGATTCTTTAACTTTCAAAGGACAAAACTCCTTTAAAAAAGAAAAAGAAAGGAAAATCTACTACAAAAGTCTGTACTTTGGTACCTGATTGTGGTAACAAGGCCAAAATCCAAGACGAAGCCCTTTACTGCACATCCAGTTCCAACATCTTGGGCAGACTCATCTTGCGAACTCTCCAGATTAGCTGCTCCTGCTCTCTCTACTGCAGAGAGAACTTCAATTAGAAAAAGTCTGAAGTCCATACACCTAAATTGGATACTCCCCTCGTTGGAGGCAAGGATGGTAAGACTCACTAAAAAATTCAAGTTAGAGGAAGGTTCAGGCAAGTCTAAGTGACTTGAATTCACTATAATATAAGCAGCTGAGAGTCGGATTATGTAACTTTATTTACCTCAAAAAAAATTTAAGGGAAAAGAATGGCAGTAAATCACTATAAAACCTGAAAGAGCAGACTATACAATCTTTAAAAAGTGACACCTGAATCACAGCGTCTACAGAATAGCTTAGTACTGCCCGTTCACATTCACAATCTTTCTGAGAAAAGCAAGCAAACCAAAAATTTTTAAAAACCTTCAGACTCATTATTGTTCTTTTTTTATCTCTACAATAATCCCACTGAAAGGAACACTTGGCTAAAAACATATTAGAAAGGAACAGTTCCCTGCTGACTTAAGCCTAACTGCCCAAGCAAGGCTTCAGAATACCCTTTATCTACAACAGTGTCCAAGCAGAAGGAGCAGAGGCAATGGCGGTCTCTCCAGTGACATTCCCAAGTCACACACTTGGGGTGTATTTCTAGGACAGACTGCCAACAAGTTACTAAAAGAATGTAAGCAAAACCTGGTAAATAAATAAGCCAATACCCTTAAGTGTTCTATCCTGGTATCAGAGTCTTAACTAATGTTATCGTGAGGCTATCACACTAAATTATAGATAGTCTACAGTAGTATTACCTGAATATGAAGTCTGGATTCATTTTCAAGCCAATTTCCATAAACTCACAATGATGTATAAAGCATTTCTTCAAGCAAGTAGCAAGTCCTACACCAAAGATCTCAGCAATTAGGAATTACAATTTAAAGAACAGGCGGTCTGAAGTACTTTTATTACCAGGAATTTTTATAATGTGTGCAGGTGTGTGCTATGCAACACAATAAGGTTAATACTGTTGAGACACTATATTTACTATCCAATTGAACAATAATTTTACCTTACCTGAGTGTGAAAATTTGAAATGGTGGTTGTTTCAATATCTTTCTTGCCCAAAATTTCCATTTTCACTGGAGTGTTGGGAAAATTGAAAGCAAAGTAGTCCAAAAAGTCTGGGAGATAAGCAGCCGCTCCATGCACTATTGCTAAAGCATAGTAGGCAGCGTTTTTCTCATTCTCACTGAATGTCAAAGCAAGAAACTCCTCAGAAAATCTCTCCATCTCCATTGGAGACAAAAATGAGAGTTCGTCCATGTAAGCATGAAGGACAAGAGCACCACCATTGGACTGGTGCTCTTCATGAATAAAGTTGCTAAATTTAGTACCTGTTTTTAAGAAATTTCTGCGAATAGAGTGTTCTTGGTGCGTTGTAAAAGGTGTCTGTACTCCCTGGGGCACCCGATATTCTTGCATGCCCAAATTTAGTCTGCACAGCTGTTCATCCTTCAGATATCTGAAGGACTCCTTATTAACTCCTGAAGTGCTATTTAGCTGTCCTTGGGTGAGAATTTCCTTGCTGATGCGGGTCAGGCCAGCACAGACGGTTTGTACTTCCTTATTATACATCTTAAGGCGTCTTCCTCGCATGTCTTCTCGGTGTTTCTTTTTCTTTTTCTTCTTTATTTTCTTCAAGACAAAATCATCAGCTCTCTGGGTTTTACCATTTTCATCTGCTGTTTCTGGCCACAATAATTAAAAATAAGTTAGTTGCTAGGACCAGTGTCAATATACATGTGTCTTAAGGTATTTGATCTAAAATTAAATAACTTCTCCTTAATTTCTGAGAATTTGTTATTACATCTTTTATCATCAGAAACAAAAAAGAGACAAAGATCTTAAAATACAGTAATATTCTGGGTCAAAGACTGTACTAAAAAAACTAATAGTGAGGTACTGCTGGAACTACAGTTAAGTGGTGTGCAACAATTAATGCGAGGCCATGGATTCCCTCTGCAGCAACACACACACACACACACACACACACACACACACACACGACTTGTAATAAAGATAAAACACTGGAGTAGTATGTACTACACTATATGGAGTATTTGTTTAGTTATTCAAAATCTAAAGTGAACTTTGTTGGTTCCTGTCTTACTGTCAGTCTATTAACAAAGACAAATTAAGCCATAAAACATTTTTCTACCTATCAAACTGGCTTTTTAAAATACATATTGTCTTGCAGGGGTAGGGTAGGGATAAAGGCAACTCAACTATAGGAAATATAAACTGACGACAGGTTGCCACCCACGCTCTCACTGAAGCTTATGTTATTGTCCACCTCGCTGGTCCTGCCTACTATGCTCCACAAGTATTCTTGTTACTCCCAACTTTTTTTTCCCTTTGTCTTACAACATTTTTGTCACACCCTTTTTCTGCTGTCGTCAGTTTTCTTCAGAAACATATACTTGGGCCTGGTTTGGTAGCACACACCTGTAATTCAAACATCTGGGGGGCTAACAAAGATTAAGAATTGGAAGCCAGTCTGGGCTCTATAGCAAGACTCTTTCAAAAAAGGAACTGAAACAGAGCCCTTTTCTTCTTCTCATGGGAAAAAGTAAAGAAAGGCAACACACACAGCAGAAAACACAGAGCAAAACCCAGCAAATGGTGACCAGGTTTACTCTGCACCAGGTCTGTACAGAGCACTCTTCACAGCGTTTTATTTCCACATCCCAGCTGTGAAGTTATTCTCCATACTGTTTCACAGAGGAGCAAAATGAAGTGTATGTAAAGAGTATACTTCTTGGGTAAGTATATAATAAGTATACAATAAATGTATTATAGTAAGTATAGAGATTTTATAATCTTGGGTAAGCCGTTTTACCCAAGATTATAGATAAATGATAACTAGAAAATCTTTAGACCCAAAAACACTTAATCCTTATCAAAAAAAAAAAGGTAAAATTTTCTCAAATGACAATTTGGTGGGCATGTAGCACAAGCTTTGAAAATATTTATAAACTCCAGATCCAGAAAATACAGTTCCAAGTCAAAGTCAAAGAAATGACTAGAAGTCTACAAAAATAGCATCTTTTAAAACAACAAGAGTAGAATCCTCTAAAATGCCTAATTATAGTGATTAAATTCTAGTAGTTACATAGTACAAATATTTCTTTTTTTTGTACAAATATTTCTTAACCATTATAAATTATGGCGTGAGGGACTGGCATACATAATGTCACCAAATGCTCATACTGTCACTCTTCTAGAAAGCCCGCACTGGTAACTTCTCCACCTAAGCGAGTAGGTAACAAAAGCAGAAAGGCTGCAGTTGCAGCCACTACAGCATTTCCCACTCCAGATTCCACACAGTTAATCTCCACCTCTCTTCTAGACCACAGGTAATCTGTCTAGAGTATATATTATCTTTTATTCCAGAGCACTTAACCTACACTTATTCTGATTCCATTGTTTTTTAACTAAACATGCATTCACCTGACTTTACTAAGAACATACATACCATGTGCTGGGTACTCTCGACATTAGGGCTACAGTACAGACACAACCTTCTCTACTCTCTTGTACCTTATAATCTAGTTAGAGGAAATCAAGCAGCTACAGTACTACCAGGTAGTTGAAGGTTTAAAAGCTGCCTAAATGTTGGAGAAGCTCTTTTAGAGAGGTGAAATTCAGAATGAGTTCTAAATAATAAGAGAGCTGGGCATTTGAAGACCTAAGCATGATTTTCTAAAGAGACGCAAAAGATTTAAAGTCAGCGAAATCTGCTTCATCTATGTATGTGCTGTATACAGAAAACACAAAACATATCTGGAGGGATGTATGCTAAGGTATTATTGGTAGTTATCAATGGTAGGAGGATTATAAATGTCTATATTTTCTGCCTATCTGTATTTCCTAATTTTTTGTAATATTGCATATTAATGCTATAATTTAAAGACTGACTCAAGTTTTAATTTGCCGAAATTGACAAGCCCAAAATAGAAAGACATCCTTTATTTAGTAGTTGGAAAATATACCTGCCCCCACCAAATCTTTGGGATTAAATGACTATATTCCTAACTAATCTTCAAATATAGTCTAGCATTTACTATATAGAATTTATCTACCAAGCATAAGCATTTCCAACATAAGTAATTCAGTAAATATAGATACCCAGTTATAATGAACTTACTTGGCATAATATATAATTACTAACTAATATAAAGACTATATAAAACCATTTTTAAAATTCCAAATGGCCATATACTACCACAGTTATGAAATCTAAAAAACTATTTTAATGCAAGTCAAAGTTTTTAAAGAATATGAACAATGTACAATGTGTTTGAAACATGCTTTTAAAACAAACAAAAAACAGACATGGTGGTTCACCCTTATGATTCCTGCACTCAAGAGGCAGAGGGAGACTAACCTCTAAGCTAGTCTGGAGTACAGAATCAGAATGAGAAATGGCCTCAAAGAAAGGGAAGGGTGGGAGAGGGAAGAAGACAATAAAAAGTCTCCTCATTTACAAACAACTTACAATATAACTATATAACATACATAAAATTTTTTGTACTGGAAACTGAAAATATAACCAATCTTTTACCATATACAACTAGATCATAATTCAAACACTCAAATATTTATATTTTATACCAATAAAACTAAATACTTTGCCTAAGAGTAAATCAGTAATTTAGGCAATTTCTCAAAGAACAAAATGTTATTCAATATAAAGGTTAGACCAACTTAAAAATACTCATCTAATTACCCCAGTAAATCCTCTATTAATTTCATGGGAGGGTGAGGGGACAAGAATATCTCTGAAAATATCAGGTTTAAGTTTCAGAAGGTGTACAAAAACTGAATTATGACCTATATCCGCCACTGAAGGAAGTGCCTTGACTACTAGGCATTTTCTATATTACTATTTGCTTATCAGTGGTATTTCTACATGGCCAAGTCTCTTGTCTCTTGGTTTTAGCCAAAAACTCTTTTATTAAAAAAAAAAAAATCAGTTAGTGTAACACAGCCTCAAAAAGAAAATAAAATTAAATGAACCTTAAATTAATTGGAATCTCACAAATTCCAATCTGTCCCTAGCTAATCCTGCTTTTCAAATGTAGACTCTTTTTCTCAGGCTGAGACACAGAAAGTCTGCCTTCCTTTGTAGATAAATTTGAGACCATTCATCTCCTACTTGCTAATGAATTTACATGAAGAAATAAAATTTATTCTTAAATTGCAGTGATGACAACTAGCTGAGAATGGCCTAGGCATCCATTCGCTGTTGGTTATTACATGAAATAGACCACTATTGCTGTAGGAGAAAAATGCCAATTGCCTTGCTTTGAGTAAAAAACATCATTTAAAAGTCTTCAAAAGAGAGAGAGGAAAAAAAGGGGGGGGGGGAGTCAATGCCTAAAGGCTTGCTTCATGATCTTTCCATTTCTAGTACAGTGGTTTAGTTTTCCCATAGAAAATGTATTCAGGAAGTCTCTTTCTGAATTATTCTCCACAGTGTAAGAGCTAAAACTTACTGTCTTCAGTTCCATTGTTGGTTTCTTTTATTGGTTACTATTATTGTATGTATGTGCATGGGTGCTTCTGTGGAGATCAGAGGACAACTCTATGAAGTTGTCTCCATCTACCTATGTGTGTTCTAGAGCTCCAACTCATTACCAGATTTCTGCTGCCATATCCTTTCCGCAGTGAGGGGTCTTGCTGGTCCCTCATTGTTGGCTTCTCTCCCTGTCTTCTTGTGCCGTTTTGTTTTTGCAATGACAGCAATTAAACCTACCCTTCCTCGCAGAGCTAGGCAGATGTTCTAGCCTTCACATCAATTTTTAACAGCAAAGAACCAAACTACACTTCACCTATATTAAGGAAAGCTTTACATATAAAACTGAAACTCAATATACAGAAAGCATGTCATACTATAGAGAAAGACAGGGACAGTGATCTGAACAAGTTGCTGGCTCCCTTTCAAAAGGTCATTACTACACTTAGAATACATAAAATTATCACTTAAGTCCTCAAATTAGTTAACACCATCTATCATCAAATAGCCTAGTTTACTTTTAACATCACACTAGTTTTCACTAATGCAAAAAAAGATTAGAGTAAGGGGTAGGATATAGCTCACTGGGAGAATACTTGTCTAGCATTCAAAGTTCTGGGTTCAGTTCCCAGGACCAGCAAGCACACATACACATTGTGCAAGCACACAAACACACACACAAGCGCACACATACTTGAAAACTATGCCTTAGGAAATATGGTATCTTCAATTCCTAACGACCATGGTAGATAAGCAAACAATTGTTCATATCTTATCATAAATTATCATAAAAACAGTAATTGTTCATATCATAATCATAAAAAAGAACTAAAATTGTGTTCTAAAAATTATTATTTTTTTTTTTTAGTTTTTGTTTTGGAGATAGGACCTTGCAACGTAGCTGGTTTTAAATTGAAGGTTGTCTTGCCTTAGTCTCCCAAATGCCAGAAATACTGGGGGAATAAATTCTTTGTGCTTCTCTTGAGAGTAGTTACAATTTTATATAAAAACTAGACCTGGATGGAGGTGGGTGGTCCTTGGACTTCCCACAGGGCAGGGAACCCTGATTGCTCTTTGGGCTGAAGAGGGGGACTTGATTGGGGGAGGGGGAGGGAAATGGGAGGCGGTGGCGGGGAAGAGACAGAAATCTTTAAATAAATAAATAAATTTAAAAAAAAAAACAACACCTGATTTAAATAGGAAACCAAAAAGTGGCTCCTTCTGAAGCCCAGTTTTTTGGAGTCACTGTTTTCAACACTGGACACACACCCTCGTATGCTAAATAACACCTAGATAGGTAGAAACTTTGCTCTGCCACTTTCTAAAACTGCACTGTTTTTCACTGGAGAAGTAAGTTTTGTTTGAAAGAGGGTCTCACTATTTACCCTAAACTGGTCTTGAAACTATCACATGGCTCAGGCTGGCCTTGAATTCCTGATCCTCTTGCCTTAGCCTGCTGGATGCTACCATTACAGTTACACGAACACATTCAGCTCAAAACATCATGTTTGGTGTTTGGTTTTGTTTTTTTGGTGGGTTTTGTTTGTTTGTTTGGTTGGTTGGTTGGCTGGATGTTTTTTGTTTCATTTTTAAGTTCTTAACAAAAGTGACCAAACTGTACAGATTTCCCATAGACCCCTACTAACAGGCCCACCAGAGCCACACACTTGCTACCACTGAACACACTGACACATCTTCACCCAGAACTCACAGTCAAAACTATGATTCACTCTTGGTACTGAACATTCTTGGTTGAACAAAAGCAAATGACACGGCCCACCATTGCAATATTATACGGGGCAGTTTAATGGCCCTAAAAATCCTGTGATCTGACTATTCACAAGTCCCTCCATCTTAATTATCAGCAGCCACTGACCAGTTTTTTATTGTCTCCATGGGTTTGTCTTTTTCAGTGTTAAATAACTGGAATTGCCCACTATGTAATTAACCCTCTTAGACTGGGGTCCTAATATTCCTGCAGTATTAATGCACTTTTTAGAACTCAGTTTGGTTTTAGAGCTGCATACTATTCCACTGTGGATGCTCAGTTTGGTTTTAGAGCTGCATACTATTCCACTGTGGATGCTCAGTTTGGTTTTAGAGCTGCATACTATTCCACTGTGGCTGCATCACAGTTTGTCTATTGATCTACTGAAGAACATCTGAGCTGTTTCATATTTTTTGGCAATTATGAATAAAGTTACTACAAATTTCTATGTAAGTATAAGTTTCCAAATCCTTTGGGTAAATACCAAATAGTATGTGAAGCCGAGCAGTGGTGGCACACACCTTTAATCCCAGCACTCAGGAAGCAGAGGCTGGTGGATCTCTGAGTTTGAGGCCGACCTGATCTACAAGAGCTAGTTCCAGGCCAGGCTCTAAAGCTAAAGAGAAACCCTGTCTTGAAAAAAAGAAAAAGAAAAAAATAGTATGTGAACTGTCACATCACATAGAGTACGTTCAACTTTGTAAAACACTGCCAAATGGTCTTCCTGAGTAGCTGTTTTTGCACTGCCACAATGAGGTGGCCTCACCTTTTGCAAACTAATATCTCTGTTTCTCACTAATGAAACAAACGGAGGAAGGGGGACAGAGTATTTTCCTATAAAAATGCACGTAAAATACTTGTCATATTAGACTAAAACAAATAATAAATGTTAATTACTAGTTTCACCCCAAAATGGTGGAAATATAAAGGCAGAGAGTGCCATTTAAGAGCAAGCAATAGCTCTACTGGTGAAGGACTTGTACACATGTATGAGGACCTGAGTTCAATCCCCGACAAGCACCTCAAAAAGCCAACCATAGTAAAGTGGTTGGAACCCCAACACTGGGGAGAATCCCTGGAGCTCACTGGCCAGTCCATCTAACAGATGAGCCAAGGCCCTGGGAGAGACTGTCTTAAAACAAAGGGCAAGTTCCATGAAGAGTGACTCCTGAGACAGAACTCTGGCCTCCACACGCGTACCATACCAGTAAGACCCTGAACACGCAAACACATACAGAACAAGCTGAAGCTGGATATTTATGTGCCTTGTAATCCAGAACCCACAGTAAGGTAGGAGAGTTGTGGGGTCAAAGCTAGCTTGGGCTATAGCACAACAAAAACAAACAAATCAAAAATGCCCATCAGGATGCTTCACAGTAAAGACTGAGATGCCTATCTCAGCTCTGATGCTTATTAGTCTCTGGAAAAACCCAGAAACCCCCAAACCTTTGTTTTCTTGCCTTAAAACAGTATTAACACTCATGTTAGATGTCATTGCAAGGGTTAAAGAGAATGAATCTGACACATAAGTCTGCATCATGAGGGTTGAATAACATTCCTTTAAATACTTGTCAAGAACTCTGGGATATCAGATTAAATCTAGAAATTATTGGCCCAGAGTATGAGACAGTATACCACAAATGAAACACAAAAGTGGAGAAAGTCTGAGGGAAAAATAGATGACTCACTAAAAATATCTATTAGAACCTTATTCATTATCTCATTTTAATCCAAAAATTCAGTCCAGTAGACACAGAAATTCTTTTTCAAAGATTAAAGCAGAATCTGAAACAAGATGTAACTTTTATTAGGTTATAAATTTGCTGACAGTCAAATTTCAGATCCACCTAACTTCAAAATTCAGTCTTTCGCTACAATACAGTATACTTTCTTCCTTTCCACCTCTCCTATCCACCTCTCCCTAAACACTCTGGCAGATTATTATCTAAGATTATCCAGTTATTATCCATTAATTACAATTAATGGACTTTAGATGCTAGCCTATATGAGGTCCCAATATAGAAAAATATTACTGTATTCACTACATATAATGCCTTTACAACTCATGATCACAAAGACGGCATTATTATGCTATACAGAAGTTTTCATGCCTTACTGAAAAGAATATTTTCCTCTCTGGTGGATAGGAAAAAGCATTTCCTGAAGTTTCTGACAACTGAGACTGTGTGTATGTGTGTGCAAGCGCACGTGCGTATGTATGTGTGTATATATACATGTGTAAATGTATGTGTGTGTATATATTCATGTGTGTGTATGTATGTGTGTATATACACATTCATATGTGTGTATGTGTGTATTTATACATGTGTGTATGTATGTGTGTATATATACATGTGTATATGTATGTGTGTATATATTCATGTGTGTATGTATGTGTGTATATATTCATGTGTGTATGTATGTGTATATATACATGTGTGTATGTATGTGTATGTATTCATGTGTGTGTATGTGTGTATATACACATTCATGTGTGTGTATGTGTGTATATATACATGTGTGTATGTGTGTATATATACATGTGTGTATGTATGTGTGTATATATATACGTGTGTGTATGTGTGTATATATATATTCATGTGTGTGTATGTATGTGTGTATATACACATTCATGTGTGTGTATGTGTGTGTATATATATACACACACACTCAATACAATCCCAATAATTCTACATTTCTACTACAAAAACAAATCACATATTTCTATCAATATCGTTCTATTTTCTGAGACAGGGTCCTGTTACAACTAGCAATGCTTAGTCAGTCTCCCAATGCTGGGATCACAGAAATGTGACATCACACCCAGTATCTTTTGGGTAGCACAGAAGACTTCCACATGATAGCACTGAAGGGGGTCAAAACTGGAAAACAGAAAAGCTGACTATGAAGACTCATAGAAGAGCAAGTCTGGGGCTTGATGATAATGATAAATTAAGATCATACTTATTAACCAAGAACAATTAAAAAGAAACTATTAATTTTGATGGAATATCTTTGGTCTATGCTTCTATGAACAATAACAAATGAGAGAGAAAAATTAAGATCAGGTAAAAAGGATAAAAAAGGATACAGGGAGCTATTTAGGTAGTCAGTCTGAAGCATACTGCTTACAAGACAGAGCAAATCTTTTAATATTTCTTTATAAAGCATTAGCCAGTGAACAGAACAGAAAGAGTGAAGTGGACCCTGAGGTGTTTTTTCTTAGGAGCCCAGTGTTCAGTTCCACCATTAGAAAATTTCAAGCATGTTACTTCACCTCTGAAAATCATTTTACGTCCCACTCACATGCCAAGTTTTTCTTCTAACTATTTATGAGTCATGCCAGGTGTCTGAAGTGGTAATATCTGAAATTAGCCTATCCGTGAATTTGGACTGAGTACTGTTGGGCTGATGTGCAGGAACAGGTCTCTTAGTCATGTTCCATGTCTCAAGTCTGAAAAGAACACAGCAGGCTTTGTGGGCATATGGTCTCTGCCTCAATTACTCCTACTCTGTTACTATAATGAAAAACTGGTATAGACAGTTGCATTCCAATAAAACTTTATCTGTGGACATAGAATTTACATCCCACATGCTTTTCATGTGTTAGGTTTTTCCCATAATCTGAAACATGAAAACCAATCTTAGTAACTTGTAAAATAAGAGGCAGAAGAACTGATTTTTGTTTTGTTCTGAGACAATGTCTCAGGGTCCAGGCCAGCTTCAACTTCACATGTGGGAAAGAATGACCCTAAACCTCTGATCCTCCTACCTCCACCTTTTAGGTGCTGGAATTACAACCAGTGCTACCACACCCAGTTTGGGGCAGTGCTGGGGACTGAACCCAGGGCTTTGTAAGTTAGGCAAGCTCTCTACCAACATAGCTGGCTGGGAACTTGCTCTGTAACCCATGCTGGCCTGAAACTTTCAGTTGTGCTGGTTAGCTTTGTCAATCTGGCATACACTAGAGCCACATGGGGAGCGGGAACCTCAATTGAGAAAATCAGACTGAAAGTCTGTGGGACATCTTTTTGATTAATGATTGATGTGAGATGGCCTGGAGAGTACCAAACCTGGGCAGGTGATCCTGCATGATAGAAGAAAACAAATAGAGCAAGCTAGCAGCATTCCTTCGTGGGTTTTGCTTCAGTTCCTGCATCCTGGTTCCTGACTTCCTTTCATGATGGACTATGACGACCTGTGAAGTAAACTCTTTCCTTCCTATGTTGTTACAGTCATGATGTTTATCATAGAAACAGAAAGCAAACCAAGACATCATCTGCACAAGTGATTTCACAAAGGCGCAAGAGAAATTCAATGCAAGAACAATAAGCTTTCAATTACAGGTGTTCCAGTGATTGTTTATCTAGAGAATGCTCCCTTTTGGAAAAAAAAAAAAAAACATGGCATAAAAAAAAACTGTATGGCAACCTGATAAAAAAAAATAACCAAAAAAAAATAAATAAATAAACAAACAACCCCTAAATATATACTTAACCACATGACCTAATAAAAACATTCCTCAAAGAAATAAAAATTTGCTTCTGAATGGGAAAAAAAAAAACCTCTGAAAGGGAAGCTCTATTTCTAGTAGTGCCAAACTAGACACCAAATGCCCTTAAATCCAAGAAATCATTGTATACCCTTGCTGAGAATACTATCCAGGATGGAAAAAGTGAGAGCCATGGACACATGGATGTTCTCATGCTGAGTTTACAGGCTAGCTTCAAAAGACCCCAAGTACATCATATTGTCTATTGACAACATTACAAAGATAGAGAACAGACTAGCGATTCTTACTGGTAGAAACAGTAGAGAAGGTAAGGAGACACTGCCTAATGCTGCAAAAGGAACGTTTATGAGAGCTTTTTCTGAAGAGTTTTGTGCCTTGTTTTCAGTGGTGGTTACACTAATCTACATATGATAAAATGATACATTGTGCCAATGTCAATTTCCTGGTGTTAGTATTATACAATAGTTATGTAAGACTCAACCACTGAAGTAAGCTGGAAAAGGAAATGGACTTCTCTATGGTATTTTTTGCAATTTATAATTATTTCAAAGTAACTAGACAATTCCTAAACATCTTAGCATACACAAAAGGATGAGATTTCTCTGTAAACAACAATCTACTTTATTAGAGCTGTTTACATGACCAAGTCGTAAAAATAAAAGCCAGCTTTAACTGCCTTCCATGAGCCAAGCCCTATTTTAAGTGCTTTCCATACACTGCCCCTTCTTCATCCCTGTAACAACCATATAAATGGACTACCCAACCCCATTTTACAAACAGGAACACTAGGGTTAAAGAGAAGATTAATTCGATCCTAATCACACAGTAAATACTAGAACCAAAATTTACTTCCAAAGTCATCCCTTCTGAAGCTGAGGGTACCAAAACTAAACATACTGATATTTACAAGTATTGGTCCAGAGGCTTGTAATAAACAATGTTCAGCCAATTTCTTCTCAGCACGAGCTCAGAGCTCTTAAAGTGCCAGTGCGTTTCAGATACTGAGACCACTCCAGCACATCTGACCAGAGGGCCCTGCTTCCTCCAGAATATATAGAGTTTGGGTATGCAATTCAATTACATCCAAATCAAAATGAATAATGTTCAAATGGACTGATTTTAACCCATTTCTTTTCTTCATGAATTGACAAAAAGCTGTGCAGTCCAACATAGTAGCCATGTACACAACAAGTTATAAATTAGAATAAAATTTCAGATTTTCAGTCACACAGCTACATCACAAATCTGCTGAAGTGCCACATATGGCTACCATATTGGACAGCACAGATATAGAACAGTTACATCATCTGAGGAAAGTCTACCCAGCAGTATTAGAGACTTGTTTTGTCTGATTGTAAAAGAACACAGGGCCTGTCCAGTCTTCAGAGAGGCACACTGTGAATTACTACACATGTCAGCACCACCTTCCCCCATAAAGAGAGACTGATACTTTCTAGTCAGCCTAACTGCCACCAGAACGAGAATCTCAAAGCACAAGGAAAAGGTAAGCAAGAAAAGGAAGCAAGGGAACGCAAAGCTGGCCAGACCAGAGATGAAGCTTGAACTAACATTTAGGAGCCTGGGCTCTATGATTGTTTTTTTAATTTAAATTTCATCTTTAGTAATGAGACCATGTAGGTGAAGTCTCTTCTTTATTTTGGGCCCTGGTGTTCTCTCCTGCAACACAAATTTAAAAGAAATGATTATTCAAAATTCCCTGTAGCTGTGTCTGGACACACGCCATGGAGTGGGGGGAATGAGGGCAAAAAAATAAGCTACTCTAATATGCAAAATAGTTGTAGATTGGAAACTGGCACACCGGTCAGCCTGCCACAGCTCTACTTCCTGAGAATATCTGGACACCACCGAAGGAAAAAGATGCTGTTCTGTCCAATGAAAACTTATTATTTACACCTAAACGCACACACATACACACACACACACACACACACACACAAACTGGTTAGCACTAAGACCAAATATATGGGGAAAAAAATGCAAGATACTCAAAATTTCAGGTTTAAAGACTAGTTCACTAACATGTAGTAACTGAAGGGGTCCCAGTACTCAAACACATATTAAGGTGCTAGTATTACTAAGATTACGAATATTAGAAGTTATAAATATCATATACAAGTATAAATCCGACATGACCAAAAGTACACTTCATTTCTTCCACGAAGAATATAAACAGATGCTACAAGGATCTGGCACTAGTAGACACCAATTTTGGCTAACCTAATTTCTCTCAAAACCACACTTAGTCCTGTGTCTTCTATGTGAAATACCTTTAAGGACTGCTGAAATTGCAGAGATTCTCAAACAGTGCTCGGGCAGAATGAAACAGAACTAGAATCTACATCCTACTGCACGCTTCCTTCTCTGCAGAGAAATGGTGGGTCTACTTCCTAAGATTCAGAGGGCGATAAAAACCTGCCTCGGACCAATCCTATGCCATACTAAGAACTAAAAAAGGCTAATATTAATTTTTTAAGCTATTTTTACCTCGTCCAGCTGAAAAAGAAATACCATAAGTGATTTTTTTTTAACCTCGCTGAAGCTAAGAGTTGTGTAACCTCTTTGAAAATTCAAACTCAAGAGCCCAGAATCAAACCTGTGAAGATTTTGGTGCCGGGCATGAGAAAAACTAAAGATTTCAAAGAACGAAAACAAGAAGAGACTATCAGTGACAAGCGTTTACTTCAGTAAGGCTGGTTTTAGTACCCCACCTACTAATCCGATGCCAAGCACCGCGCGGCGCGGAAACCCTGCCGAATTTGAAAATAAACGTTGCAAAGGCTCCGGGGGACTGCAAACGGGGATGGAAACTGACAGCTTGGCCTCACAGAGAAGCCTCAAGTAGGTCAAACTGTGGCAACCGTCTGCAATCCGGAGTCCACTCCAGTGGGCTCAGGGGAGTAGAGCGGCGTCTTTCAGTCCTAAAGGGGCGGGATACGGGCACCAAGATCTAGAGCCCGACCCCAGGCGCTTCGCCTGCTCTCACCTCTCTTGGGGGCCTTGATCAGAGGCACCCCTCCGCTCCTCTCGCCGTTTTCCTGCTTGTCCTTGTGCTTGAGATCGCCCGGAACGCAGGCGCCAGGGTCACCATCGGAGCTGCGGTGGTGATGGTGCTTGTGCCGCTCCTTGTGGCCCTTATGCTTGGGCCCGGCCGCGCTCACCGTCAGGGGCGAGAAGGTGAAGAGGGCCGAGGTGCCCGGGGCCGGCAGCGGGGCAGCGATAGCGGGCCCGGCGGGCGCCAGCGACGGTGGCGGCGGAGGCGGCAGGAGCAGAGGTTCAACAGGGCCCGGGACGGTTGGGGCGGCATTCGTTGGAGGCAGCGGCCCGGGATGTTGGCGGCTGCGACGCCGCCGATGAGGGGGAGCGAGAGGGGGGTCCTGGCTCGGCCGCCCCCGCTTCTCCTGAGAACCCCCGCTGCTCGCCCGTCGTTGCCGCTTCACTCCCCGCGGGGAGACCCCAACATGGGGTTTCTCCTTCCCTTCTTTGTCCAGCTCCTCCTGCGCCGCCACCGCCCGTACTACGCGAACCGCTCCGACCTGCGCAGCCATTTCACCCACAAACACACATTTAAATGTCCCGACCGCCCCCCCGTCCGCGATTCGCGCAAGCGTCGCCGGCGCAGGGCCCGCTGGGCATTGGAGTCTCTCCTCCGCCCTCCACCGCTCCGTCCTTCTCGTAGAGCTGAACATGCCGGAAACGACAGTTCCGGCACCTCTCTGCAGACCTCGCCAACCGAGCTTCTATTGTAAAACGCCCTGGACGCGCAAGGCCTGGCGGGAGTTGTAGTTCCACCGCCCGCCGTGTGCCCGGCTCTCTGAGTGGAGGAGCAGAGAAGGAGCGTGCGCCCAGGCACGCTTCGGGGTGCGACGCAACTGCCGCCGGCCGGCGAGTTACCGCCAACCGCCCTAACGGCCCAAACAATGTTAATAGCTTTCAGGGTCTGGCGGTGTGTTCAGGCGGTCCTCTTGCAGTGTTCCTTCTTCATCTTGCCCGGAGTAGGTGGTCTCCATAGTGACTTTTCAATTTCGTATTTCTCTTCTAGCCTTTGTGAGGTAAAAGCATCTCCAGCTTTTACCCTTGACAAACGACGAGAAGAATAATTTCGGAACGTGTAAAATGACGATTTTGTTGTAAAGTATAGCGGGGTTGCTATTCAGGGGGAAAAATAGGAGCGTTTTCAGTGGCATTGCTGTGGTTACAGCTGCAGGCTTAAGGCAGGTGCTAGGAGTGCCCTGAGCGCAGCCCCCACCTTGCCAGAGTCAGATTTCCCTATGTGCTTGAAAAGGTAGAATCCAGCATTTATGTTGAACATACAACTATACTTAACGAAAAGTTCTCGATAGAAATCGTTTAATTTTTTTTTCAAGCCATAAGTACAAATTTGCAAATGTGGAAAAGCTTTGTCAAGCTGACAACACTTAAAAAAATCGTCCCTATTCGTCAGGAAATAGTGTTTCCTCAGAAATTTGATTTGATAATTGGCTACCATGATATACTAAGCATGTAAGAAGCACTATGGTTTAACACTAGTTCCCAGAGAAGTAACTTAGGCAGAGTGAACTTCTGCAATAAAAGTTATAGCTTAAAATAGCGTTCTTAAACACCTACTGGGTATGCGTTGTACTGCAATGAGCAAGTAACAATACCTTTCAGTTAGTCCTAGCATTCAGTTTCCTAACGAAAAGTATTAAAGCACAAATAACACTATTGCTAGGTTGTATTTTCTTAAGTAAAAACATCCAATTGAATGGGAAAGTAAAGTGAATCTTTTAAAACAATATCCATTAACTTATTTACTGTGTAAATGTAGATTTGAAATTTACTTGGAAGAATGCATAGTCCTGCAGAAATACATTTTTAAACTACCAGTACCTTTAAATAATTATGAACATAAACTGTACAGGTTTATATGGGGCCTTTTCTATGAAGAAAACACTATCAAAAAAGAATTCAAAATAATTTTAAAGTTTAAAGTGCTAGCGAAAAGTAACTGCTGTTGATTATTTTTGTAGAATTGGAAAAAACTTAATGTGGAATATAGTTGTACACCGTTATAGCAATATAAAAATGATCACTGCCATTATTTGTACATCATTCTCTTTAATATTTCTTTTCCACATTTGGGAAGGTGGGGGAGGTATACTCCATTTAGACAAAAATAATACCCTGGGAACAGTCATTGCCACAGCAGTAATTTTGTGCTGCAAACACAAGGCAAGAGTGTTTTGCTTTGTTTTTCTTTTGTTTTTTTAAATAAAACCTTTAGGCAGTCATGATGGAGCACACCTGTAATGTCAGCATTCTTCAGGTTGAAGTAGGAGAACCATTAGTTTGAGGCCAGGCTGCATAGCAAGACCTTGTCTATTAAAAAAGAAGAAGTTTGCTATTAAGGCAATGTAGAAGGGTTGGAGAGATGGCTCAGACGGTTATGAGCTCTTAAAACTCTGCAAAGGACTCTGGTTCAGTTCTCAGAACCCACTAAGCAAGTACCACCTGTAATTCCAGTTCAAGGGGATCCAACTCCCTCTCCTGGCCTCGGTGTGCACTACACATAGGTGGTATATATCCATACATGCAGGCAAAAAAACACTTGTAACTTGTACACATAAAGATATTTTATAAAGAGAACTTTAGTTAATATCAAATTCTTATAGGCCTATATTAAAATGAATGCTTGTGCAGGGCTTGATGTGTGCCTTTAATAATCTTAGCCCTCCAGAGGCTATGACAGGAAGATTACCTTAAAGAGTCAAATTAACATAAAAAGACATCATCTCAAAACAAAAATTTACATATCCGGAGAAAGTAAAACAGAGGAACTGGAGAGATTTTTCAGCAGTTAAGACCATTGGCTGCTCTTTGGAGGATCCAGGTTCAACTCCACCCACATGGCAGGCAGCTCCTAACTACCTGTAACTCTAGTTTCAGGGGATCTGACGTCTTCACACAGATATACATGCAGGCAAAACACAAATGCATATGAAATAAAAATAAATTATAAAATAAAATAACTTCCAAAAGCGAAAAATAAATCCAGCTTGAAACATGATAAACTTTATTGACGGTTCCCAACTAAATGTCAAAAATATGAAAACACAAGGTTGTTGGAAGTTTTTTACATATAGCTCCCCTTTTGAAAGCTATTAACACACTATATCTTCATTATTGATATTATTAATAATAATATTATTATAGCAGTATTCTAGTAGTTCTATTTGTATGAACATATCAGCCAATATTCTTATAAATTCAGTGGTGTATTAAATATTCCAAGTTGATGGTGGGTTCCTTGGTCCTTTGGGTTTTGAAAAGCGATTTCCAAAACCTGGAGACAAAAAAAAAAATTGAATGAAAATAAGTACTTTTATGTGGAAATGTGGAAATGAATACTTGGATTTTAGAATATATCATTGAAAAAGTTAAACACCCTCTTTGATCAATTTAATAATAGACTGGAAAGGCACTATAGTAATTAAAATTTAAATTAAATAGAATATTCTTTTTGCTATACTACAGAACAAACTAATGGCCTTGTCATATGCTAAGGCAATTACTCTGCCACTGGGCCACACCTCCAACCCAAATACTACTAACATTTAAATTTAGACCATTTACAATTAACTAATGGTAATAATTGTATAAAGAACCATGATTATAGTAGCCTTCAATAACTGAATACATAAGCACTGTTTATCTCTTTTATTCACCCACCATGGATGACAAATTTCACTTTTATAAAATTAAGCACTTATTTATGTGCTGTTATCAAATCAAGTTCTATATCTATGCAGCCACAGAAATTTCTGAGTCTACTAAAATATGTTTCCAAAACTTGGAAAATATAAAACAATCCTGAAAGAAATAGTTGTTAAATAAGTTTTAATTACTTTACTTCCTGAAATGCACTTCCCTTGCCTCCAAAAAAAGAATAAGAAAAAGTTTCACATAAAATAAAGGCTATTAGTAGGTGTTTTCAGAAAGAAATTCAGACTGGTGACATTTATTTGTCTTTTCCTTTCATTGTGGTAGATTTTCAAAGCATCTGACACTTGGCAGCTTTGGTGCCTTAAATTGAAAAATAAAAGGATTTGAAACTTAAAGTGAGAGCAGAAAGTGAAACATTAAAATATTCAGAATATTTAATGTCATCACCTTTCGTAGTAACTATTTACATATGTGACTAAATTTAAGTCTAAAAACAAAACTAGAGTAGGCTAGATATGGTGGCAACTGCCTGTAATCCAAACACATAGGAGGTTAAGATAGGAGGATCACAAGTTCAAGGCCAACCTGAAATACATAGCAACACACACACACACACACACACTGTATGACAGAGTTGAAAGAAACCTAAAAGAAGATGTTTATTAACTAGTGATTTTAAATGTTGGAAGAGGTGTACAGAGCCGATTTCATATACATGTTACTCCACTGAAGATAAAAGAGAAGGAAAAATATTCAGGTTAAAACCATCAAAACCATCTGCTTAGCACAAGCACCTTAACTGTAGCCCAGTATACAGGAAAGAGGGGTGAGGACAGGAAATGTGACTACTTAGAACAACTAAAATTTCAAATGCCTATATTTGACCTGATTTGCTATCCAATTCTTAACACTTTAGAACAGATCTACACTGCTGTTTTCTCTATGTGGGTCAATTCAGGAAAAGTTAACATGAACCACATGCTTTTTTTTTATTTCAACTTAGGGGAAAAACTAAGATAGAAATGCAAGCCCAGCCTGGCCCTGAAGTCATGATCCTCCTGCCTCAACTTACCATATGCTGCAATTACAGGTGTGCATCATCAGAGCAGCTGAAATATTTTAATAACATCATCTTACAACTTATATTGCCATTATTAAAGGGAAAATAAATATAAGTGTTGCTTTCCAGTACACAAACTGTTGAATGAAATCTAGGCATGTTTGAGAAGAAGCAACATGGATGCAGGTAAGGTTTTATACCAGCGCCACAGCAATGTAAAGTCAGATGGTCTATACATCACTCAAGGGATTCAGGGAAAAGGAGAAAGCAGAAAACTTTTGTAATCAAGGCAAAGTTGCATTTTTTTCATAGTTCATACAATGTTCCATATGAATGTTTTTAACTAATTTTATACAAATCTTCACTTTTAAATAGTAACAATTGAAATATTGAGTTAAAGAAATGGAAGCCGGGCCGTGGTGGCGCACGCCTTTAATCCCAGCACTCGGGAGGCAGAGGCAGGAGGATCTCTGTGAGTTCGAGACCAGCCTGGTCTACAAGAGCTAGTTCCAGGACAGGCTCCAAAACCACAGAGAAACCCTGTCTCGAAAAACCAAAAAAAAAAAAAAAAAAAAAAAGAAATGGAGACCAAATTTTATAGTTTTAACTCTAGAGCATAACTATAGAGTCACAGAGTTTCTAGTAAGTATTTTCTCAAATTAGACAAGGACTATAATGACAGAGATTGCTCCCTCGTTTTCTGCTTCTTCCTCTGAAATAAAATTATATTGGGGCAATTGTATATCTACCTAGCAGTATTACATTTTCTGATCTTCCTACAATCTTTAGAATTAATTTATTTTGCATGTATTGGTGTTTTGCTTCCATGTATGTCTGTGCACCATGTTTGCAGTGCCTTCAGAGACCAATAGAGGGCATCACCAGCTCCTCTGGAACTGGAGTTAAAGACAGTTGTGAACCACCTTAGAATTAATTGAACCTGGGTCCTCTGAAAGAGTATCCAGTACTCTTAATTCACTGAGCCATCTCTCCAACACCAATTTATATACATTTTAAACTATTCTATAAAATAATACACATACCAAAATTCAGAAAGGAGCTGGAATTTTTTGGCTGAACACATTCTGCTGGCTTGCTTGGTGGGGAAGAATTACAAACACCTGTAATCAGAAGAAAATTATGTTGGGTAATGAATGACAACAGATTTAGATTACCATTTATTTGCTTGCATGATTATTGAAATTAAACATTTCCTCCCAAGCAATACTCCAAAATAAATATATCAGTATCATATTAAACATGTTCTAAATGGTTGAAATTATATTTTTATATTATAATTAAGATACGGAGGGGGAAGCTCTCAGTCTGTATGCCTGAACTCATTATGTAACCTAGGCTGGCCTTGAACTTGTGGTGGTACTCCTGCCTCAGTGTCCCAACTTCAGAGTACAGCCAGAATAACCATGCCAAGCAAGATTTACTTTATTTGCAAACAGATTATATAACAGGACACAAAATGTAAGAAAATGTGTGAAAGAAATGGTGGTGTGGGATATTACTCTATGTAAAGGGGTTGCATTTGATTACACTGCATTTGATTACACTGCATTTGATTACACTGCATTTGATTACACTGCATTTGATTACACTGAATTTGCTAATAATGGTGAGATGTGTTGCTTGTTGCACCTTGCCAGTCTAAGGCGCATGATTGGTCTAATAAAAAGCTGAAAGGCTAATAGTTAGGCAATAGAGGGACAGGCAAGACTGGTGGGCAGAGAGAATAAGCAAGAGAAGAAATCTAGGCCCAAGGAATGAGAGAGAAGGAATGAGAGGATGGGGTAGAAAGAGAGGGAGACAATTGGGGCCGGAATCCAGGCAGCAGCTAGTCAGACAAGGAGGAAACAGGAAAGCAAGATATATAGAATGAAAGAAAGGTTAAAAGCCCTGAGGCAAAACAGATAAAGAGAAATGGATTAAAAACAAGAGCTAAGATAAGACCAAGCATTCATAACTAATGACAAGTCTCTGTGTCATGATTTGGAATCTGGTTGGTGGCCTATAGCGGGAATTCTAATTCTGACTCTGGGTATTTATTAAGAACTAATAGAATTCGTGGCCCAAAAGAAAATTCACATTCGGCTTTGGAGTTTATCTTTGTCCTCTGATCAGTTCATAGTATGCTTTCCCCATCTCACACTAGTTCATCTGTGGCATGCTGAGGTTTCTCTTACATTGTCCTCTACTCCTAAATTTCTTTCTTTCCAGCAAAGTTTTTCGCATAGATGATTCTAAGCTCAGGCCATAGCCTCCCAAAGTCATTGTTATGTTGCTTGGTTTGCTGTTGTATTTAATATGCGTAGGCCTAAAAAGATGTGTGTGTTCCTAACACCTTAATGTAAATATGTACCAGTTTCTACCAAGTTTTAAAAGGAATTCTGTAAAACTGGATCTACATTTTATATGTGCCTGTCTTACAGGAATAAAGATTTCTCAGGTTTTTGGAAACTTTCTCCGAAACAACTTATAAGTAAGGAGAAATTACTACATACTCTCTTTTGCTTATTCTTAACATTTCAAAATGCAATGTGAGAACTGCATGTATGTGTTTACACATAAATATGTAATATTAGGCTTCTAGAAACATCTAGAACACTTCCTTTGTGGAGGATACTAGAACACACAGTAGATTTCAGTCGTTTCCAATTGAGTGCATACTTAGTCCTGTGTGTGAAGACCTGGGCTGGGAACTGAGGCTAGCCAGGACACAGTGGGTGAAGATGGGTGGGAAAGAACGGTAATAATCTCTGCGTGTGAACTGAGAGAACAGATTTGTCCCAAAGAAGATTACGTGTTCTTTTTTTTAAAAAAAAATATTTATTTATTTATTTATTTATTATGTATACAATATTTTGTCTGTGTGTATGTCTGCAGGCCAGAAGAGGGCCCCAGACCTCATTATAGATGGTTGTGAGCCACCATGTGGTTGCTGGGAATTGAACTCAGGACCTTCGGAAGAGCAGGCAATGCTCTTAACCACTGAGCCGTCTCTCCAGCCCGAAAATTACTCTTTCTTTTCTCTTTTCTCTCTTTATTTTTTTTTAACAAAGGCAGTAAAGATTCACCAAATGTATATTAGAGGGAACTGTTATTTTACCTGTGGCTTGTCTCAAGTTATTTTATGCTGCCTTCTCAATGTGTATTCTCCAGATAAAACAGCTTAATTTTCCCCTTTGCTTCCTCCTCAATTTTCAGTTTCCACTCATCAGGTGGACCTATTTCTACTTACAGAAGAATGAAATGACCAATAAGTTGGGCTGACTTCCATTGTTGGCACATTGGCATGGTCACACAAGATGGTTAGGTCTTATCTCATTACTGAGTATTCAGTGACCATATATAACTATGTGTTTAAATATAAGACACATTATCCTGCCTAATAGGGATGTTAAATATACTGGTAAGAGTTGATTCAGGCAGAGGCAAATGAACCAGTCCAACATCAGACCAATTTTCACTAGTCATCAGGCTGTTGCTTAAGCAACCAGGAAGAACCTAGTTTTTTCCATCAGAAGCCTGAAACCACATGGTAAAAAAAAAAATCTGCCTATGAATAAGCTTATAAATGAAACAAAGCTGGGGTAGGGGGACAGCTCATTTGGTTAAGTGCTTGATGAGCTAGCATGAGGCATTGTGTTCAGATATCCAACACCCAGGCAAAAAGCAAGACATGGCAATCATGTGCCTATAATCCCAGCATGTGGGAAATAAAGACAGCAGGATCCTTGGGGCTTGCTGACCAGCTAATATAATTAATTGGTAAACTCTAAATTCAGGGAAAGATCCTACCTCAAAAGTAAGGTAGATACATGGCTGAGGACGATGCCTGACATCAACCTCAGACCACACAAGTGCGTAGATGTGTGTACACAGGCAAACACAAATACATATACAAGAATGACAAAAAGCAATATGGAATGAGAGGCTAACTACTTCATGAATAACATGAATTCTTAGTTACAAGACAGTTAGTTTCGCTTATGCTCCAGTTAGCCTTAACTAGACATTCTAGGAGTTGCAACTGTAGTATTTCTGAGCAATTACAATGTCTCACTAGGGCTCATCTGGTGAAGGAGTTTGCCTTGTATGTCTGAGGACCTGAACTTGTTCCCTGGAACTCATGTAAAGGTAGAAGGGAAATACCAACTCTACATGGTCGTCCTCTGAACAAGTTGAGGCATGTGCCCCCACCCCATGATGCATGCATGTATGTGTCCCTGCTCACCAGCACGTGCGCACATACACAGAGTAACAAAATTTACTTGAAATTTTTTCTGCTCAAAGTGGGGATCACTGGGCATCATGGTTGGCAAGTTCCATTTTTGTCACCTCTAATCCACTCTCCATACAGCAACCAGGATAAAAACAGATTGCATAGCATCTCAGTCTAAACCCTCTTATGGTGTCTCATTGAACTTAAACTCCACTTAGCAAGACCAGCAAGAATTTAACTACTTCTCTCCTGTCTTTCCAGCCTCACCCTACTGTTGTAGAATATTCAGTTAAGATGTGTTACATTTGTTTATGCTGATGTGTTACATTTGTTTAATGATGCAAAGATGTATTCCTTTATGTTACATTTGTTTAACCCCATGAAGCTGTGTTACTTTGCCTGTCTAAAACATTTGATTGGTCTAATAAAGGGCTGAATAGCCAGCCAATAGGCAGGAGAGAGAACAGGCAGAACTGGAAGGCAGAGAGAATAAATAGAAGGAGGAAAAGAGAAAGGGGAGGAGGAGGAGGAAGAAGAAGGAGAAGGAGAAGGAGAAGGAGAAGGAGAAGAGGAGGAGGAGGAGGAGGAGGAGGAGGAGGAGGAGGAGGAAGAGGAGGACTTCAGGGGCCAGTTACCCTGTTACACAGAAAGCCAGAGAGTAAGAAGTAAAGAAAGGTGTATAGAAAGATGAAAGCCCCGAGGCAAAAGATAGACAGGATAATTTAAGAAAAGCTGGAAAGAAACAAGCCAAGCTAAGGCTGAGCAATAATAAGACTGAGATAGAATAAAACTTGATATGATTGATTTGGGAGCTGGGTGTCAGACCCCTGCCCCAAAGAACAGAGTAGTAAAATGACCTTACTTTTTTCATTCTCTCATTACTCTTGTTTCCTTTAATGGCATCCATCATGTTATTATATGTGCTTGCGAGCTCACTTGCTTAATTTTTGAATCCCTCACTAGACTTAAGTTGCACAAAATCCTAAGAGCCAGCCAGTATTATATTGTTGACCACCATACACCAGGTGCCTTTCACAATATCTGGCCTATAACAGGCATTCAAAAAATATTCATAGAAATAAAGAAAAAAGCAGCCAGAAATTCTAGCTTAAAGTAACAGATAAAAATGCTATTTTCATTAAAAACTTAACGTCAGACCAATGAGAGATCCAGATTGGGAAAGAACATAGGGGATTCTTCAGTCCTGAGTGTTTGGAAGGGGTGGAGGACAGGTATACAAGTCTAAGCTCATGCAGGTCTAAACTCCAGGGTCAATTTGAGGACTTGATACAGTTCTTAGCAGCCAAAGAATATAGATTCAAAGTAGCTGAAAAACAAAAATACAGGCTAGCCTATATTTAGAGGATGCCCTGAGAGTTTTTACATAAAAAGGAAGGCTCAGTCTTCCACCACATCCCAAAGATCTGCCAACATAAATCTACTTGAAGTTACTGTTTCTTTGATCTCCCCAAGATAGTGTTATATCTAGAGAAAGAAAAGTGTTTCCTAAAGAAGCTGATCGAATAAACTCCGGCTGACTGTACAAGTCAGTTCCTCGTTCGTCTTTGTCTACATCACTTCCCCAGTTACCGTAATTTCCTTTTGAGATGTTAAAGTCATTCTTGACGAATTCTAGGGGGGAAAGGCATATTTCCCAACCAGACGTTAGCTGTAGTGTTTAAAAAGATGATCTCAGAGGTCAAGTATGATGGTAATGATGGCAGACTATTGGGGTTATAAACTTTATGGATGAAAAAATAAAGGACAAGCCTAGAAGGGTAAAGTAGCACTCAACTATCTACGTGAGGTTTGCTTTCCAAGTTTCCTTGGTGTTCTTTGTCCCTCCCTATTGTATCAGAATAATAGCAATGATTTAGCCCTTCCTGACTAACCGTGTGGATCAAATTTCTAAGAGTCATATCATCGTGTTTTATAGACCTCGTAATTGTAAATAAGATGTCTAAGAGAATTCAAAGAGTTTAAAGAGCTCGTGGGTTTTTATTTTCATTACAATACAGCAAAATAGTAAGCAACAGACTTTTACTGCTGGTAATCCATGTAAAAATGGAACTGCGTCAATGCTTTGCTTGTTTCATTAAACCAACACATTTGTTTCACAATATGCTTTGCTGTTACTGTGTTCAAAGAAAATGAATCTCAGGTTAGACTGCTAGGAGTTTTAAATAACATTTATATCTAAGCATCTTGGTATGGGTAGAAAATTCCAAACATTGTAGTAATTATCATTCTGTCTGTAAACAGAAACCCCTTCCCAACATTAGCCTGCTGGAGCCCAGCGAAGTCAAGGCTTGGGTGATCGCTCCGACCCACAGTTCTGTTTGGGAATGATGTTAACTTCTTTCATAGGATGATTATACCAAAAATTGTGTAATTTCAGAAGTTTTGGATACATTTGAAAAAATAAGTACAAATGAACTTACTTTTTTTCATATTTCTGAAAATCTTTAAACTCTATAAAAGTGAAGAAAGGGGGAAAGTTAATGTTTTCTTATAAAGTTCAAAATGCTTCAGTCAACTAAAAATACAGACTTAACAGAACTACTTTCCTGAATAATAGCCATTAAAATGCAATGATTTTTCCCATCTTACATCTTAATTCAGTACAAAATTACCACTTGGTTCTATCTTGCTATTTTACCATATGTATCATGGTAATATCTAGAAACAATGCTACGGTCACAATGACAGGCCTTCTCTCCTTTTACTGGGAGTATTCCAGAGCGGACAAGAGCCTCTGGGAGTTGCTTTGCTTTTCAGTCACGTGCTTTTTGCCCATTTTTACTTTATACTTATGGATTTCTAGCAATTCATCATATATTAGACAAATAGCCCTGCCTACAGTGCCAGTTACGGGCATTTTTTTTCTCCAATTTGGTCTTTAGCTTTGACTTTTAAGTAACTTTCCTTCACTATGCAGACACTTTTTGTTTCATCTAGTGGAAAGTGTGTATCTTTTTCCTTAATGCCTCTGGAGTGTTACAGTTACAAAGGCCAGTCATACTCCAGAATTACAAAATTATCAAAAAGTACTCTTGTAACTTAGGAGTTTTAAAATAGTTATTATTGAGTCCTTTGGGGAGGCTACTTTTCATCTCATTTTTAAATTTTTTTAAAAAAATTAGATTGGTTTATTATTTTATGTGTATATATGTTTGCCTACATGTATGCCTATGCACCATGTATATGCCTGGCATCAGATCCTCTGGAACTGGAGTTAGAGACAGTTAAGATCCTCCATGTGGGTGTTGGGAATTGAACTCAGGTCCTCTGGAAGAGCAGTCAGTGCTCTTAATCTCTGAGTATCTCTCCAGTTCTGTTTAGTAGGTTTATGTATATTATACATTTTAACATTTAAATCTTTTAGCTATCTAGACTTTATCCTGGTGTTGATATGAATTGTAGATCCTATTTTTCTACATTATTACTTATTTAGACCAAAAATTTTTCTGAGACGTGGTGTCATGTATCCAAGTCTTGAACTTCTGGTCCTCCTCTCTCCACCTCCCAAATATTGGGATTTGAGTATTACAGGTATGCAACACCCTGGGTCAAACTCCAAGTTTCAGGTATGCCTTAGGCAAGCAGTCTACTAACTGAGCTACATACACTCTCAACCACTAACAATTATGAAACTATCCATCTTTATCCCTTAATTTGAGACACACCATAATGTACTAAATCCCTACACATATGTGGACCTATTCCTGAACTTTCTCTGTAGAATATACATTTATTTTAATATTCTAACACGTAACTGTAATAGCTCTAATTTGTTGCATAGATTTGCTTTCTATTAATTTTGACTGAGATCAAAACTCAGTTTAATAAAGGTACTTAAGGGCTGGAAAGATGGCTCAGAGGGTAAGAGCACTGACTGCTCTTCCAGAAGTCCTGAGTTCAATTCCCAGAAACCACATGGTGGCTCACAACCATCTATAATAAGATCTCGTGCCCTCTTCTGGCATGTGTATACATAATAAATAAATTTTTTTAAAAAAGGTGCTTAATATAATTTGCAGTCTTAATGCTATGGAGGGGAAATCTGTATGTAGTAAGGGAAACTCTGGGTTGTTTTCTAAATCTCTGGTCTTACTTTGCTCCTTGTGAAACCTTTTCCAGGGGTCTTCGATGTTTGTGTAGAAGCTGTTGAGTTCTCTGTGGTTTCAGGATAGCTAGTAGAGTAAGTTTCTATGGGTTGGACCTGCAAACCTTAAAAAAAAAAAAAAGAAAGAGGAAAGAAAGAAAAATGTTGTTTATTTTCTAAAGCCTATGACTTAAATATGGGTGTATATTCAGGCTTGGCCTATATGTTTCGCCTTCTTAGGTATCATTTTCATTATATATTGTAGGCTTTAAAATTTATTCTTTTATTTACTCATTCTTTGTACCTTCCCATGTAGGACTTATTGTATTTAACTTTGTTGTTTTGGCTCCTTTTAGGCAGGGTCTAAAAAACTCAGAGATCTGCCTCTGCTCCCTAGCCCATCACCATACCCAGCCTTGTCTATGTTTTTAGGAGACAGCGTCTCAAACAGCTTAGGCTGACCTTAAACTCCTGATGCTCTTGTCTTCACGTCTCAAGGACTGAGATTACAGGCACACACCACCACACTTATTTTAAACCTTTCAACATTCCATTTTATACATTTTTTTTTTTAGAAAGTAATGCCAACTTACAGTCTTCATCAGCAAGAAAGAAGGACTCCAGAGTTCTTTCTGGGAGTGGAGGTGGAGGAGAATCATCCTGATGTAGATCTGTAATGAGGAAAGTATATAGTAAAGCAAAGAAATCCACCAATTAAAAGTCAGGTCAGAACATGTTTTGTGTCCATGTAATTTTTGCTCTCAGTCCATTTTAGCGAGCAACCACTGTCTTAGTTACTTTTCCTGTCGCCATGACAACACACCTAGCAAGAGCAACTTAAGGAAAGGAGTTGTTTGTGTTGACCACAGGCCCAGTGTACATAAATTCAAGGGGGGTAGTCCTGGGGGCGGGGCTCAAGCTCAGCTGGTCACACTGCACACATGGTCAGAAGGTAGGGAGTGCAGGAGTGCTGTTTCCACTCAGCTAGAGGTCTTGTTATTCAGTCCAGGCACTCCTGGGGGGTGGGTTGTCTTTTCTCAATCTAATCAAGATAGTTCCTCACAAGTGTGTCTAAAGGCTAGCCAAATCAGGTGTGCCTGGAGGCCTGCCACCAAAAAGGGTGTGACCATAGGATTGCAGGTGTGTGCCCCCGTGTCCAGCTGCCACAAAGATTTACAACATTTACTGCCCTCCAGGGTCTCCATCTCCTGGGGTGGACATAGCAACCATGGAACGGACTGTCACACCATATGTAAAAGGAATTATCTGAACGATGACCCGAGCCTCAAAAGTGTAGGCCTGCTTTGTTGACCAAGGAGCCCATGATTCACCAAACACGAACTCACAGATGTATTCTTCCAAAGAAGCTGGGAACTGATTTTAACAAGGTTCTGGTAGTTTATTTTACAGGTAGGTTTAGTGGATAAAGGAACATGTTAAATTAGTCATGGGAATAAAATTATTGGTCATGAAGGGCCAGTAATCGATTCTCTTCAGCAAATGAACACTGCTAGAAATTGCAAAAAGGAAGAACTGTTACAGATATTAAAAGAAACAAAATGCGATATGTAGATTTTGTTTGACTATAAAAGGACTTTTTTTTAGACAGTTTTACTATGTGGTCCTAGCTGTCCTGGAGTGCACTATGTAGACTAGGCTGTTCTGTAACTCCCAGAGAGATCACCTAAGTGCTGGGGTCAAAGGTGGATGTCACCACTCAAATGTCTGGCTGAAAAGCCATTTCTGAGATAGCTGGAGAAAAACAATGTAATCTGGAAATCAGATACTATCAGGACAACTTATCAAGATAATGGTGCTACATGCTAGAAGCTAGGTACATGTTTGAAATTTTTCTTAATTTTAAATAATGAGTAATTTTCTCATGATGTAAACACCTAAAATACAAAATGTTCAGGTGACATAAATTTCTTATCATATAGCACTTAAGTGTTGTTATACAGTATATTAGTACATTCTGAAAATGAAAGCATTAGAGTATCACCTGTCAAAGGTGTGTGTGTGCATGGACACGCTTGTATGTGTGTGCATGTGTGTCATAGTGCACACGTAACAAAAGACAGTTTTTCTGAAGTTGTCTTCCCACCTGGTTTCAGACAAGGTCTCTGTTTTCACTGACCTCGGCACTCTAGGCTTACCCGTCCTCAAGCTCCCAGGTGATCTTTCCATTTCTACCTCTCATCCCTTTTAGGTGTGCTGGGCTTATAGCTGTGGTATTGCCTCTACCTCTCATCCCTCATAGGTATGCTGGGATTACAGCTGTGGTATTGCCACATCTGGGTTAAGTTTTAACTTTTATGGGGGGTCACACACATACTACAGTGTGCGTGTAGAGGATCACTTGTGGAAGTTAGTTCTCTACTTCTACTGCGTACATCCAACTCAAGTTGTCACGTTTGGTGGCAAGAGCCCTTACCACAACCATCTCCACAGACCTATCCATCTTTTCTTACATGGGTTACAGGGATTGAAGTCTGGTCATCAAGTTTGCAAGGCAAGCACTTTTATCTTCTGAGCAATCTCGATAGCCCTGGACATAGTATTTTGAAGCTGTAAAATTCACCTATGATGTGAGTATTGTCATTTATTTCTTATATGCTGTATAGTACTGATTTCCAGTATCAACCCAATAACTATTTGATAAACACTCAAGGCAGTTCTTGATCTTTCCGTTTTGCTGTTAGGGAATATTCCAAGGAGTAAATTGTTAGCAATATCTTGGTGATGTTTTCCTGAAATATCATTTCATCTTAAGTGCTCCCAGAGAAAGAATCTACGATGTTGTTATTGTCTGTATTAGGTTTGTGTTCCTCTGCCTAGCTTAGGGTATCTGGTAAAGTACACATAAGATTTCTCATCTGTAACAGTGTACTCATAGTATTGCAAATCGTCATCATTGTATAATTCCAGAACAGTTTTCATCACCATGAAAGGAAGCTAGCTATACACCATTCCTATCTCCCTCCTCTCCTTTGCCCCTAGCCCTGGAAACCACTAATTTGCTTGCTTGCTTGCTTTTAACAGAGAAAGGGTTTATTTTGACTCATAATTTCAGGGTCCAGTCCATCATGATAAATCGTAACAACAAAAGCTTGAGACAGTTAGGGGGTAAAATTGCCGGCACAGCTATGCTGACTTAAAAATGAAGTTCTCGCTGCCCTCTGGCTCTAGTAGGTTCTATGCCATGTGTAAGAGGGGTTCCTAGAGTCCTCTAGTCCAGACAGGGTAGGAGGGGCTGGCCTTGTGATGCTCTGTGAGATGGAGGCTTGGTCTACCACCTCACTGTCTTCATGGATTTTTACATTCTGGATATTTCTTCTGACGAGCTTCAAAACCTTACTGCACTTCATCTAAATTTATCTTCTGTATTTTAAAGCTGAACCTCTGTTGCAATGAGAATAACCTAGCCACCAGCCGGGGGAGTAGCTCAGTGGTAGAACACTTACCTAACATGTATGAAGCCCTGAATTTGATCTCAGCACTGTAAAACAAATAACCTACTCATGATTTCTTTGCATGTTATTTTTTTTGAGTCGTATTAGGCTTGTCATTACTTCCGTAATTCTTTTTTTTCCCTAAATTCTTGAAGATCGTTTTTCTGCTGAGTAAAGCCTGTCCTAACCACTCCAGTAACACCATCCTTCCCCCCCCCCCCGACACACACCAGAATCCTGTAGATTCGAATTAGTGTCACACAGATAATCAATCAATGATCAGACACAGGTATTAATTTTATCCAGCTAACTTCAGTATAAGCATTAAGTAGGACTTTTAAACTGGACATAGTAGTGGGCACTTGTATTTCTAGCCCTTTGGAGGCTGAGGCAGGAGGACAAAGTTTAAGACCACCTGAGCTGCTGCATGGCTAAACTTGTCTCAAAAAAAAGTAGTGATTTTTCCTACATATTCTGCTTATCCTAACACTTGGAAGATATTTAATGAGGTCTATTTGGTGACATTGTGCTAAAAAGCTTTAAATGCATTATCTCAGTACACACACACACACACACACACACACACACATCAACTCCATTTTACAAATGAGAAAATCAACAATTTAAAGAATAGTATTTTAAAAAATATTTTATGGATATGAGCGCTTTGCCTATGTTTGAATGGGTGACTTTCCATACGTTCATATATTTACATCCTTAGTCCCCAGTTGAAGAACTGTTGAGGATGGATTAGGAGGTGTGGCCTTATTGAGGGGGTGTGGCTTTGTTGGAGGTAGTGGATCCATAGGACTGGACTTCAAGGTTTCAAAAGCCCAGGCCAGGCCCAGTGAGACTCTCCCCTCCATCTCCTTCCCTCTTTTCCTCCCCGCCCCCGCTGCCTACGGATCAGGATGTAGCTCGCAGCTCTAGTACATAGGTGCCGCTATGCTTTCTCCATCATAACACACTAACCCTCCGAAACTATAAACAACCCCCCAATTAAATACTTTCTTGTGAAAGAGTTGCTTGGTCATGGTGCCTCTTCACAGAAATAAAACAGTGGCTAAGACAGCCTGCATGTGTGTATGTGTAACACACTTGTGCCTGGTACCTGCAAAGATCAGAAGAGAGAACCAAATCCCCTGAAGCTAGAGCTATGGATGATGATGAGCCATCATGTGGGCGCTGAGAACCAAACCTGGGTTCTCCAGAGGAGCAGCCAGTGCCGTTACCCCCTAAACCATCAATCTCTCCAGCCCCAAACACATGTATTTTTGCTGTTTTATTGAGACAGGGTCTTACTCTATAATCAATGGCAGCTTGAACTTTTGGCTGTTCTGCTGCAACTTCCCAGGTGCTAGGGTTATTATGTGAGCCACCATATCTGTCTCAGAAAGTATTTTGTTAGTTTTTGTTTTTGTTCGTTTGTTTGTTTTTGTTTTGTTTATTGATTGTTTTGTTTTGTTTGTTTTTGAGACTAATATTCACTATATAGGCCAGGTTAGATTTGAACTCATGGAGATCTGCCTGACTTCACCTCCAAAGTGCTGGGGTTAAAGGCATGTACCACCATACCCGCCCCTCAGAAAGTATATTCTTTAATTAAAGTTATATGTTTTGGTACTTTTTAATAGATATAGACTGCTTCAAAATCTCATGCTTTTTAATATCCACATTATAGTACCTACATATGTATATTTTAGTAATGTGATATGAATAAATATAATGACAATTGCAATCTGTGCTAATGTTTGTGAAGTACCTATACATTCCCAGTAGATGTTACCCAGTTTTTTAGTATATAATATCAGCAAAACTCAGGGGAAAATGAGTAATAACAAGGTATTTTTGTCATAGCAAAGAAAAGTGACTAACACAGCCTCCACGCCCCTGAGTGCCAGGCTTACAGACACACCACTATACCCAGCTTCCATACTGTTTTCAGTAATGGCTGCCTTAGTTTACAGCTCCACTAACAGTATGCAGGGGTTGCCTTTTCTATACATTCTTGCCAGCATTTATCTTTTGTTTTTACTTTATTGTTAGGAAGTATAGTATATGCTTCTGTGTCTATAAAGAGGCCAGAGAACAACTTTGTGAATAAATTCTCCTACCTTAATGCTGGTTTCAGGGCTCAAACTCAGGGTGTCAGACAAGTGATTTTACCTTCTGAGCTACCTTCCAGGCCCTGCTCTGTTTTTTAAATTTTATCTGCATGTATGTGTATGTACCACATGTGTCCAGTGCCCACAGAGGCCAGGGGGCATCAACCCCATTGGAACTATAATTACAGATGGTTGTGAGCAAACAGTGTGGGTGCTGGGAACTGAACCTGGGTTCTGTGGAGAAGTAACTAGTGATCTTAACCCCTGAGTCATCTCTCCAGTCCCACATTTTCTCCCCAAGACAGCGTTTTTCTGTGTAGCCCTGGTTGTCCGGAAACTCACTCTGTAGACCAGATGGTGATGTGGGAGTGTCATATATCAATCTGTTGATTTCATTGGTTAAGCAATAAAGAAACTGCTTGGCCCTCATAGGTTAAAACATAGGTGGGAGGAGTAAACAGAACAGAATGCTGGGAGAAAGAAGCTGAGTCAGTGAGTCACCATGATTCTCCCACTCCAGGCAGACGCAGGTTAAGATCATTCCTGGTAAGCCAGCTCATGGGCTACACAGATTATTAGAAATGGGCTAGTCCAGGTGCGAGAGTTAGCCGAGAAAAGGCTGGAACTAATGGGCCAAGTGGTGTTTAAAAGAATACAGTTTCCGTGTAATTATTTCGGGTATAAAGCTAGCTGTGCGGGTGGCCGGGTACTGGGGACGCAGCCCCGCTGCTCCTAATTCAACAGAGTGGTGCCCGGATGTGATGGACTAAATCCACTTAAAAACCTGAGAAGGCTTAAAATAAGGGAGAGAGAATTTCACACAGATTTTTGCTGTTTGTTGGTGGCGTGCTGTAGAGAGATTTCCTGATTCAGCAACAGCAGCAGAAAAAAAGCTGCGTCATTTTAAAGTGTGGCTTTCTGGGCTGTGCCGCCATTGCGATCTCTGTCTGGCTTCTGTGGGAGACAGAGCTTTTAAATGGAGCATTTGGAGTAATGTGCTACGGCTTGCTTGATGGCAATGTGGACTGCTGTGTTCCTGGAACTGTGTGTGGCTCAGGAGCACCAAATAGATCTGAGGCAGGAGCAACTGCTCCATGCTGAACTGTGCTGGTTGGCAGGAACTACCGTAATTACTGTAATAACAGCACAGTTAAGGTTTCGACTGGGCAAGACACAGACGGTACCGTATTACCTGTACATGGTACAACTTAAGTTGTTAAGAACTGCTTAACATTTTAAGAAATGCTCCTGGATACTAAAAAAATGTTACAGATTCACAATAAAACAGATTCAGACATAAAAGACCACACTGTTGGATGAATGTACGTAGGCTTGAGAGAGAGAAGAAAAAGAATATAAAGAATAAAGTTAATGTCTTAAAAAAAGGGTAAAGTCTTTAAAGAGACAGAGTACAGATAGTTAAGAGATTAAAAGAATAAAGAAAAATAAGCCAGGTAAAAATGGAAAATTCACAAAGAGTCTGGATTCTTTGTATTATTGTGTTTTCTTTAAAATTTTTGACTGGGAAGGAGCTAAGTACAGAGAGACATTTCATTACATGGGCTGCCAAGCTAAACCAGAATGGATATAAGGGTATTACGATTTCAGAATTTGGGTCTAAGGATATGATGCTTTGGAGAGGGTCGTCTTTTGTTTTCACAGAGGACCAGACCCTGTGGATTGCATCTATCCCGATATGGTATGATAGACCACAACCTCCCGAAAAGTTCCTGTGAACACCCTCAAAAAATTACTTCACTCAACTGCCAACTGAGATAAACCTGGCACACAGGTTACACCCTAAATGATCTGATTAACAGCGCCCCCATTCAGCAGGAAGCAGTTTGGAGAGAAAAAAACTGCGCCCATGTTCCCAAAATATTGTTTATAAATGTTCTTTTACATTTAAAGGGAGAAATGATATAGGTATGAATAATTTGCATTGGTATGGATTTTAAGGTCAATTTTGTTATATGTATATGTATTTCTGATCTTGATTAAGGTATTGTGATTGTGTAGTTCATTTTTAAAATGTAATGTATAATTGGGAAATATAGGTTGTTGATGGATAATCATAAATAATAGTCAAGTTTGTAGTCATGTTACTTAGATTTTCTAGATATATAGAGATATATTTCAGATAGGCATTCTTCATATCTCTCAAAGGCTGCAGAATATGGCATTTAAAATATTTTAATAACTTAGGGTTTTTCATGGCAATGAGACATGTCTGCTCCTGGCAGCCCCAGCTACTTCAAGAGGAAGATGGGCATTGAAGAGGCTCCTTATGGAGCTTGATAGCCATTTGGGCAAGAAACTGCTCTTGCCTGGACTGTTGCATAAACTGGACACAAAGAACCCGCAGAGAGAGGACTGCTGAACTTGCCTAAAGGTGAGATGGTCTTTCGGGGTTCCTGATTCATGAAAGAGTCTGCGAGACATTCTGCAGGACACAGCAGAAAGTGACTGAACTGTCTTTGGAATTTCCTGCTTGATGAAAATGTCTGCTGGATACTATGGGCCTGAAGGCTGAAGATGGATGCCCCATTGGTACAAAAGAACTTTGGGTGACTGTCCAGGCCGCAAGATGTCTTTATCATTTCTAGAGTTTGAAGTTTCTTAGTTCTTGTTTACTTAGGTAATATTATATCCTTCTGGAGTCTTTGATGGAGTTGAAGAATGGATAGGTAGTTATAGTTTTCCATTGTTATGATAAAAGATAAAGTAGATATAAATATTGTAACTGTAATTCTTACTTGATAACTGTTTTGTTATATGTAATTTTACTATGTTAAAGTTAAAGCCTTTCTTTTTTGTTTAAACAGAAAAAGGGGAAATGATGTGGGAGTGATTTCTTATTAATAAAGAAACTGCCTAGACCCATTTGATAGGCCAACCCTTAGGTAGGCGGAGTAAACAGAACAGAATGCTGGGAGAAGGAAGCTGAATCAGGAGTCGCCATGATTCTCCCACTCCAGGCAGACGCAGGTTAAGATCTTTCTGGTAAGCCAGCTCGTGGGCTACACAGATTAATAGAAATGGGTTAGGTTAATATGTAAGAGCTAGCCAATAAGAGGCTGGAACTAATGGGGCCAGGCAGTGTTTAAAAGAATACCGTTTCCGTGTAATTATTTCCGGGCATAAGCTAGCCGTGCGGGCAGCTGGGTGCCGGGGACGCAGCCTGCCGCTCTTATTACAACAAACTCAGAGATCTGCCTGTCACTGCCTCTGGAGTGCTGCGATTAAAGACATGTGCCACCATGCCTGGCTCCAACTGCCACTTGAGTTTTGGAGTAGAGTGGGGTTATATCATGTTGTGGTTTTCACTTGTATTTCTTTGATGGTTATTGGTCCTGAATATCTGTATCTCTGTTGCCCATAGGAATGCCTTCTTTTGAGATCTACTGCCAATTTTAAAGTCAGGCTACTTATATTCTTTGATGTTAATTTTTTGTATGTTCCTTACACATTTTGGTCAATATCCAGAATATCACTATTCAGACAGGGCATGGTAGTTCATACCTTTAATCCCTGCACTCAGGAAGCAGAGGCAGGTCAATCTGTGAATTTGAGCCTAGCCTGGTCTACACAGAAAGTTCCTGGATAGCCATGGCTACATAGAAAAACCTCATCTTGAAAATACCAAATAGATAGATAGATAGATAGATAGATAGATAGATAGCAATAAAATTTGAGTCACTAAAGTAATGTTGACCACTGCTGTACTTGTTAGATGCATAATGAATTAAGGTTTTCTAAGTTAAATGCAAAGATTGTTGCTTTTGCTGCATAAGGCCTTTTAGTATAATTTCACTTGTCCATTCTTGTTTTTTATTTCCTTATTTTTTTAATGTCCTGTTCAAAAGTATCCTTTCCCATCCCAAAGTCCTGAAGTTTTTTCTAGTTGTTTCATAGTTTCAGGTCTTAGACTTGAATGTTTAGTAGATGTTGAGTTATTTTGGGGGACCTGTAAGAGGTAGGAGCCCACCTTTATTATACATGTGGACACCTAGTTTTCACAAAATCATTTATTGAAAATGCTATCCTGTTTCCTGTGCATGTTCATTGCATCTTTATCAAAAGTCAGTTGGCTCTAGAAGCTCATATCAGTTTTTCTAAGATATTTATTCTATTCTTCTGGTTTGTGTGTCACGTTTTATGGCAGTACCTTGGCATTCTGATTTCTATAGCTTTGTGTATTTTGAAGTCAGGTAGTACAATATTTTTCTGCTTGGTTCTTTTTACACAAGATCATTTTGACTATTTCAATTTTCAAATAGCCTATCTGAAATAATGTTTTTGCTTGTTTGTTTGTTTGAATGATTCTATTTTTGCTTTGCCCATGACAAAACAAAATTGTCAGTCTGGGAAAACCAAAACTAAATCAAAACAGCAGAAGCTGTTTACAATAACAATGACTCTTCCGGAGATGAATCTCTCTGACTCGGTGGCTGTTTTAGAAGACAAGTTCTTAGGACGAAAGTCATCTAAAGTCAAGCGGAGTCTCTGATTTGGGACTTTGGAGTTTCACACTCTATATAGGTGAAAAGAAAAAATAAAGAATAATATGTGCACACACAGTTTGAAGCATAACTGCCATTTAAAAATATAGTTCACATACTGTAGCAATCACAGCATTTCTTAATTCGTAAGTGCTGAATTATAAGAAGGCACCCCTAACTCCTACAGTGATTTTTCTAGTTTTGTATCATATGAAAATTGGTTCTATATTGATCTCCTCCTGAATTATTTCATTCATAATTTAGAACATTGTCCTAAAAATTTATTTGAAGCTGTCAAAGTTGTAATTACTTTATGGCATTTGAAAAGGAATGATGTTCTTTGCTTTGTGAGTTAAGAAAAAAGAAAAGGATAATTGTGTGTGCCCATACTATTAACAGTAATTGTAACAACAATTACATTAACGTTGTGATTTTCCAGCCTTACAGTTGGGAGCTATTTTTAAATTCAGTCCTGGGGATTAAATGTAGAGTCTTGCAGTGCTAGACAAATGCTCTAACACTAAGCTACATTCGCAGCCTGTAGCGGCTTCTAAATGCTTAATGAATTTTCTTATCTCTGAAATCAAGGCATATACTTAAATAGTTGGTTCAAAGAATATATAGAAATATATAACAGATTATCAGAAATACAGATTTTCTTCTTTTTGAATCAGGAAACATTATTCGAAGTGGTTCATTTAAAATAATATGCACATGTCATTAAAAGTCGCTGTCTGTGATTTCACTGCTAGCATTGTCCAGCCCATGACGTGACTGCAGTGAGCAGTCCATCTACCATGAAACACCTTTCTGCCTTTTACGAGTCAGCTCAGATGTTTGCTCTTTCTCTGGGCTGTCCTGACTGCTCTCAACCTGAAAGGCTCTCCTGTCCTTTGAATTCCTGTGTCTTTCACCTATCGTTGTTATATGGTCTTAAAATAATAAGCATAAAGATTCATATGCACATCCTGCCCTTCAAATGTAAGCTTCTAAAGACTGAGAGGTGTGTACTGCACACCTTCCTTATCTTCCAACATGTTGTTTTACATTTAGAATTTACGTAATAACTACTGTGTGACAGCTTGTTAAACTGAGGGGAATCGAGTCTGGAGAGGAGGTGTTCTGTAAGGGGACCTGAGTTCAGTTCCCAGCACCCACATAGTGGCTCACAGCCATCCCCAGCTCCTTTCTGACTTCTGCAGGCACAAGGCACACGTGGTACACATATATACATACAGGCAAAGCATCCATACACCTAAAATAAAATAATGTCTAAAACAAGAAAATGTATAGAATAAACTATAATCTGTTGATACAAATGAGTTGAGTCAGAAAAAGGTACTAAAGTCCTACAGAGAGGTGGATTGTTGAATCAGATGGTCCGCTCCATTCTAGTATGCTCCATTTATACCGTCACCACCAAAGGTAAGGATGGAGTAACCCTGGTGAGAAGTCTCGTGCAAGAGGGTGAATATGTCCAGTTCTTAGGAATGGGATTGTTTTGTTTATCTTTTGAGATTGTGTTTCTCTGTGTAACCACCTCAACTGTGCTAGAACTTGATAGACCACGCTGGCCTCGAACTCACAGAGATCTGCTTGCCTCTGTCTCCCAAGTGCTGGGACTAAAGGTGTGCACCCTGGCTAAATGAGGTTATTTTTAAAAGAGACAAATGGGTACTCAGCGGCAGCACACAGAACCCTAAAGGGACCTGAGAAGGCACACACACTTTATACTTACTGAATTGTACTCACCAGCGTCCTCAGCCACAATAAAAGACTCAGGTGTCCGTTCAGGGAGAGGAGGGGGAATTTCATCATCTATCCTCGGAGAAGTTGCTGTCCAAATAACGAAAATGTAATCACAATTTTTTGATAACAAAGGAGATCCTTAGATTCCAATATAATCCTAAATATAAATTTAACAGATTTGTATTTGCTCACTCTATGAAAAAAATAAATTTGTCTTTAGGTAAAAGCTTTACTTGTTCTTGGAAATTTTTTATTGGGTTTCAAGGTTTGAATGTCTCCAAATGTTTCGATAAAGTCACTGTTAGGATGGTTTGGAATGTTCTCTAACTCTTTCCTTTTGTTTCCTATAGAATTCCTAATAGGATATTTTCATCAGTTAAACATTCACTTACATAGAAGGCAAAAAATAATCCTTTTTCCATTCTATACAGAATCACTCTGGATGCTTATTACAGAAAAAGGAAGTGTTCATTAAAGAAGGAGAAAATTTGGGGGATGGAAGTGAACTAGAGATCTATGGCAAGCTCAAAGGCCTACAAAGTTTTCTGTTTAATTAAAAAAAAAATCAGAATTTTTGTAGTATTATAAGAAACTGCCACCAGGTGGCAGACATGTTGATTTCTCTGCAATATGAAAATAACTTGCTTTTGATGATCTGAGAAGTTTAAAGCATAATGGTTATTTATAAAAAGAAAACATCAGATGGCGAGGTGTCTCAGTGTGTGAAGGCTCTTGCTACTAAGCCTGACAGCGGAGTGCAGTCCCCAGAACCCATGTGGCAGAAGTAGAAAACTCACTCTGCAAGCTGTTCTCTCACCTAGACACAGACACACACACACACACAACACCACCCACTCACATACACGTTAATAAAGAAAGCAAAATTCCTTAAATTTTAAATATAATTGAACTGTAAAAGAATTAGTTCAAAAGAAGAACTTTCTCAGATCCAGATTAAAAAAAATTGCAACAAATTTGCTAGGTTTTCATAGTACATACTTATCAAGAATTCAAAGTCATCCTTGTTTATTTAAAGAATTTGATGCCAGCATGGGTTACATGAGACCCTTTCTGAAAAAAAACAAAACAGGAAAAGCAAACAACGAACAAACAGAAAACCAAAACAAGCAAATAAAACTTGGGCCTGGGGAAATGATGGTTTACTGTCAGGATGAGCCCCCAGAGTTCAGATCCCCGGCATCCACAGAAGAAGCCCAGCACTGGAGGAGAAGGGGCGGAGACAAGGCTTGCTTACCCAGCCTGGGGTAGGGCAGTGAGAGGCAAGCTCTGAGGTCAGTGAGACACATCCTAAGATTATAAGGCAGAGAGTGACAGAGCAATTCCCCTGAGATCTTCACTTCACCTCCACATGCGTGTACCTACAAACATATACATAAATGTGCCACACAGAGAAGGAAAGACAGAACTAAGCCCCACACTTGAGAGTCTGAGGCAGTGAGTCTAGGCTGGCTTTGGTGGAAAGATCCTATCTAAATAGGAAAGGAACACAGGCCGGGACTATCCCTCCATGACAGAGCCCTTGTCTGACTTGCTAGACTCAAGTCCCATGACTTCAAAAAGAGAAAAAAGGAAACGGCAATCAATAATGTTATACAGCAAACATTTTCTGTGCTTTCTAAGTCAATGCTCCTTATGGATTATCTGGCAATATGCCTAAGCAAATTAAAGCTGCTCTTTGCTTCCTTTATCCTTTATGTCAGATTACTAGGGTCTGGGCTGGAGGTTCCACTCAAACACCGGCCTGACATGCACGAGACACTAGGTCCAATCCATTTCATTAAAAAGAAGGGAAGGGCAAAGGAAACAATGAGCACATGATAATCTCTAATGGTATGTTCACCACTACTTTCTGACTACTCAGTCAAAACAGTATGTCTGATATGTAAAAAATCTAGAATTATAATAGATAAAGAGGAAAATTGTATTAAAAGATTTAAAAAGTCACACAATACTAAGCAAATAGTCTCATCTGCTAAGATGAAAAAAGTGCAGGAAATTAGATCCTACCCTTCCCACTCGTACAGGAAAAGAGTTCAATGCTTAGCAATGTGGTCAACTCATTACAGGCACGTAGGAGGAGCCCGCTTGTTCGTCCTGGTCGCCCAGAACCAAAAATAACCACACAGAAACTATATTAATTAAAACGCTGCTTGGCCCATTAGCTCTAGCTTCTTATTGGCTAGCTCCTACATCTTAATTTAACCCATTTCTATTAATCTGAATATCACCACGAGGTCATGGCCTACCAGCAAAGTTTCAGCATGTCTATCTCCAGCGGTGGCTCCATGGCTTCTCTCCAACTCTGCCTTCCCACTCCCATGCTATAGGCCAAGCCAGTTCTTTAATCATTAACCAATAAAAGCAACAAAGGCTTATAAGTGTGTATCAATCATTTCTAGGTGCCTGTGCAGTGCTGTTGACCAGTTTGCCCTCTGTATCTGGGAAGCTGTTTCTGTTAAAGGTAAATTGTGGGCTGTTGATAAACAAGTCTGGAATGAGGTTGGCCAAGCCTTCCCTTTGGCGTAGATAGACCCCCAGATCTGACAGCTTAATTGTTGCTCTCTTCAATTTAGTATACCATCAGAACACCCTAGAACTTATTTCTTTGTGGAGGAAAAGAAGAAAAAGAAGCAGAGAAAGAGAAGGGTTAGGGTAAGCAGAAACCAAAATATTTAATAGAAACAAGGCAAGTTCCAAAACATTACACAGATTTTAGAACATAGCTTACCTTCTATAGCTGTCTGCTGGTTTAATGGTAGGGATGGCCTGGTCAGAGGGTTTGCCGTTAAAGATTCATGTGAGTTGCAATAAGAAAGGGAGGTTGTAGAAGAGGCTGGCAATGGAGTACAAGGTAAAGAGGCCCGGTCTCGCTTCTCAGGCAGATCAAAAGACCTCTTAGAATCAGCACTGTTTGGAGGTGATGGTGGAAAGAACGGATCTTCTACTAATGACATGCAAGAATGCACTCTAAAAGGCTTGGGGCTGGGCTGTGGTACACAAGGGACAGCACGTGTCGGGTGCTCAGAGGCACACGGCAGAGAATAATTGAGTTCCTCTGAAGAAACATGGACCGCTCTTGGCTCCTGCACCTCCATGAGACAAGGCTCAGGCAGTTGAGATTCCAAGAAGGAAGAACCGTCTTCCATGTCCAACTCGTTTGTTCTTCTCGGCTGAATCAATTCAAAGGGAGTTGATTTGGTCCGTGTCACTGGCCCCTTCGAGTTGTGGCACCTGTCTGCCGTGTTTATAGGCGGAACATCAGGACACGACCCGCACACAATGGAACCAAAGTCCAGACTTGGGTATTTCTGAAGGGGATCGCCCACGACTGGAAAGGCCTTTGCCAGCCCTTCCCTGGTTATGACAGCCTTGCTGTTACACCTACAGTTCAGCTCTAAAGAGTCAAAAGAGGGGCTTGATTTAGCTGAACGCAAACCAAACTCTTCCTCGGCTCTTATTTCAAAAGTCCTATCATAGGAAGAGGCGTCTGCGCTTTTCACTTCAAGCCTTTGTCTTGTCGGTTTTGCATCCTTCATGGCGCTGAAAGAGAAGGAGAAAATGATGATGCCGCACCGGGAAGGGGTCTCTTCTGAGTAGCACAGCAGTGCAGGCATGAGATGTCATCCCCTAGTTATAATTAGTCAGCATTTAGACATGCCAAATTTACTCACTTTTTTGGTAAATCCGGAGGACAAGAGTCAGCTTGTACAGTGAGATTTTGTTCAGGAACTGAAAATCCTGCTTCGATCTTCAAGAGAAAGGTCAGAGCTTTGTGTTTGATTGGTTGGCTTTGTTTTTTAATGAAGCAATGTCAATAAAGTATTTTAATACTTGAAGGCTAGGAAGTGATAACCCCCAACAATCCCCGCCCCAACACACACACACAGAAGGCACAGGGACCATCATGGAAAAGGGGAGAGAAAGATCAGGGAGTTAGTTCTGAACTCAGTGTATCCTGGACATAAGACCAATACATTTGTGAAATCAAGCCAGCAGTCGGCCTTCCGGCATGGAAGGGGAGCATGGGCTCGATAAGACCCATCCTGAGCTGAGCTGGTATGGACAGTTGATGGCTTCTGGGGACGGGAGAATCAGGCTTTATTCAGAAGGTGGCTCCTTGCTCCAGTGGCTGGCCCCACGCCCATGAGCACATGAGCAGCACAAATTAGAGTTGGTGGGTTATTTTTTTTATAAAAGAGGACATGAAGTTAAGAAGGGGTAGAGAAATAGGTGGTAGTTCTGGGAAGAAGTAGGGGGAGAAGTAGGGATAAACATGATTAAAATATATTGTAATAAATTCTTATAGAATTAACAAAAAATTGTATTAAATATAAAGCTGCATTATTTAGCTTAGATGAGTTAGTATAAAATAAATGACAGTTTGTTTTAAAAAGAAAGATTCCAATTGAATAGCCTAACTTTACATTTTAAGGAACACTGTGTGTGTGTGTGTGTGACTAAAATCAATCTCAAACTTTGTAACAGCAAGTAAATATTGAAGATTAGAGAGGAGATAATGAAATAGAGAACAAGAAAAATTGGAAAAACTGAACAAATTCTAAATATCAACAAAGTTGATCAAACTTTAGTTACATTAGAGGAAAAAAATTCACCAGGTGGTGGTGGCACACGCCTTTAATCCCAGCACTCTGGAGAGAGAAGCAGGAGGATCTCTGTGAGTTCGAGGCCAACATGGTCTAAAGTGTGAGTTCCAGGACAGTCAGGGCTACAAAGAAATCCTGTCTCAAACAAAACAAACAAAAAAACCTCAAAGTAGTAATCAAAAGTGAAAATGCAGGGACTGAATAGATAGCACATGTGGTAAAGTACTTATGCTCAAGTCCTAGAACAGGTCCTTCAAGAAAATAAACCCCGGTAACCCCGGTATTGAAGGCAAGACACAGGTAGATCCAGGGGAGAGAGAGCTTGCTGACCAGTCAATCTAATCAAAATAAAGAGCTCTAATTTCACTGGGGAAGACATCCTGATGTTAACCTCTGGCCTCTACATGCGTCTACACTGGTAAGTGCACACACATATGTGCACACCTATTACACATACAGTGCCAGGCATGGTAACACAGTCTTGTAATTTCAGCTACTTAGGAAGCTGAGGCCAGAGGATCATAAGTTCATGGCCAATTTGGACAATTTAGCAAAACTCTGTCTCAAAAAGTTGAAAATCAGAGCTGATGATATAGCTCAATGCTAAAGCAATTGTCTGACATTCACAAGGCCATATGTTCAATTCCAAGTACCATTTTGTAAGTGGGTGGACGGTCTGGAAAGATTGGTTAAGAGCATTGGCTGCTCTTCCAGAGGTTCTAAGTTCAATTCCCAGCAACCACATGGTGGCTCTCAATCATCTTTAGTGGGATCTGGTGCCCTCTTCTCGCATAAATTCATACATGCAGACAGAACACTCACATAAAATAAATAAATCTGGAAAGAAAAATAGTAAGGATATTTTGTTATTTTTGACAACATGAACAAACCTAGAGGACATTGTGCTAAGTAAAATGAGCAACCATGGAAAGAGAAATATTGCATAATTCTATATAGACTCTAAAGTAATCCAAATTCATAGACACATAGAGTAGAATGGGAACTACCAGACACTAGCAGAGGGAGGTTTCAAGGCAATGATGGTCAATAGATACAAAATTTCAACTAGATAAAAAGAATGAGTTCAAGAGGTTTACTATAAAATATAATTACTACATTTAATAATGAGGTATTTTGTATTAGAACACTACATAGCATATAGGTCTTAAATTATAAATATATAAAGGACTAAATTTGTTTGATTTAGTCATTACAGAACGTATACAAACCTTAAAACATCATATTGTACATTATAAATATATTCAATTTTGTTTTGTTTTGTTTTTCGTTCTTTGATACAGGGTCTCACTGTGTAGCCCTTGCTAGCCTGGAACTCGCCAAGCTGGCCTCCAAACTCACAGGGATTGAAGCTATGTATCAATCACCACACCAGGCTCAATTAAAAAAAAGCAAACATTTTTTTTTTTGTGGGATGTATGCTAAAGTAAGACAGATGAGACCTGGAAAAACATTCACCTATTAATTTATAAACTTAACTTGCTGATAATTGCCTAAAACTTGGGATCAAAACACAAGCTTGCCCTAATTAAATTCAGCTTCTAAAGTTAGCAGAAATTTATATGTAAAAAGCTAACCAAGGTGTGAATTTTTTAAGTTAAACTACCCCAAATGAATTTGTTCTCCACAGGAGATTCTGACATAGCCCTATGAAAGAAATCCTGACATTCCAATTCAGTTGTGACTGAACATAAGCCCTACAAATAATCTGAGTCAGTTTGGCCAAAACCATATAAAAAATATGTAATGTCAGCATTACCTCTCTTCCAGAGTGTTCGTCTCCAATAATAACCATATGCCTCTTAAATAGCTCTAACACCGCACTGTTGACCAGTTCGTACTGTTCCTGAAGAGCATCCCAAGCCAGGCAAATGAAGAAAATAAATATATCAGGTGAGTAACAGAAACAATTCAAAATAGGAACATCAATCAACATACGTTACTGCTCAGTAACAGTGCCTTGTGTTGTGTGAGTCATACACTTTTAGGCTACAAGAAATACTTATTTTACGTAACTCTAGCTACATGCAAGGATTTTATGCCATGTTTCTTTCATATTCTAACCCTACTTTATACTTATCTTTTATCTCTCTGTTTTCTTCCCTGGCATTTTTTTTATTTACATGTTATCCTAAATGTATCTTAAATAAATCACCTTCATTTATGAAAAAAAATCAGGTAATGGGTAGTATATGAACTGACAGCTTCAATATGTATTCGCCAATTGACCTTCACAATTGCTCTATGAAGGAGGAAGGCTGTTATACCTGTTTACAGTCAGTTTGTCCCAGGCCATTCAGAAGTAATTCCTGCATGTGGCTTACAAACTGAGTCTTCTGACTTAGCTTAGTGTATTTAGATCAAGTTGCTGAAATTGTGTCCTAGCAAAAATACTAAAGAAAAGTAAACCACTGGATAAAAGTTGCAAATCTGTGGTTACAAAAGGATTCAATGTAGAGAAAGGAGCCCTCTCTCTTACTATGTATGACAAGGTTTACGGCTTGTAATACTTGTAATGCTTCTCTTTGACCTTTCTCCTTCCTGGAGCACTTCCTCTAATACTTACACAATCTCATACAAGTAAAGGGCATTTTCAAAAGGTTTTTTTTTTTTTTTTTTTTTTTTTTTTTTTTTTTTTTTTTTTAGCAGAACAACGTAGCATCTATATCACCCAGCACAGTCACAGTCATGGAATGCTATAATTTTTAAAAGACAGAAAATGTAGCCAGCAATTGTAGTTCGCTTCTCTAAACCCTGCACTCAGGTAGTTGAGACAGAAAGATTGTTGCAATCTCAAGCCCAGTCGGGCCTCAGTGTTAAATTCAAAGTCATACTTGGGTATGAGGTAAGACCCTGTCAGAAAGAGAGAGAGAGACAGAGAAAGACAGAGGGAGATAGAGAGAGACAGAAAGACAGAGACAGAGAGACAGAGAGAGGAAAAGACAGAGACAGAGACTGAGTGAGAACGGGACCCAAACAGGAAGCATGGTCTGGTGGCTAGGCTGCCATTTGCAGTGCGGGAAGAATCAGAACAGCCGTTAGATTTGTTTAGCTAGGTATTAACAAGGCTGAAATACGAAAGCCTCTCCGCTTCCCTTCAAACTCCTAAAACTAGGCCAGACCAGGATGAGATCTTCTGAAATGGGATATGCTTATTATTAACACTGCAGTTCATGTAACAAGGCTGCATGTTTCCTGGTGTCTCTGTGTAGTTATGCGTTCATTGCTTTCCTTTCGAGCCCGATAGCTAAGGCAGCTGAGGCTTCCTTCTGTTTCACATAAACTTTCCCCTCACGGGTTGAATATAGAAAACACCTACGGACAACACATGAAAAATTATTTTTTCCACAATCTGTTCATGGAAAAACCTGTGTGGGCCAAACAGATACTTCTGTATTAATAGCTCTTAATTTTTTCCTTCATTCACAATTTGTATATTAAAATATCTAAGCTGCCACTTTGAACTGCTTTATACCAAACTTGTCTGCAAGTGCATTTGTAAGGGACTTGAAATACTTCAAGGCCTTTTGACTTAAAGACAATTCTAAGAAAATGGATATACAAAAATAACTTACTCATAATAAATATCAATAAGAACTTGAATGCATGAATGAATTCATGAATGGATAAATGCTAAGTTCCATCTTAAAGACATATAAATGTATAAAGTTGAGTGCAGTTATTGGTGTATAAGTGTGAAATTAACACTATAGGCAATGAGAGAGTTGGGTTTAGAAGAAAAAGGAAGAATATTCCTAGCGTAAAGTGTGGGCAGTCTATCGTGAGTTCAATGACTGCAGGACATAATACAGGCTAGTTGTAATTCTGCTTTTAAAGCTTGCCTATAGACAAGGAGCTGTAGGGAAATGGTAACAGTGACAATCACTATGTAACAGGCCTGTCCTAATGTTATTTTTCATTGCTTCATAACATAGAAATTTTATCATTTCTTGAAGTAGAAATGAGAAGTCCCTGATTTTCTGTGGCTTCATAGATGGATTTGTAACTACAAAATTTCAAATTAATTTATGATCCACAACATCGGCCAGTTCTTTCTAATAAATCAAACTCATTGAATTTTTTTCAATTTCCTTATAAACAAGAAATAATATTATAGACAATAAAATATGAGGAATGAAAACAATCTGACTGGGACAAGGGCTACAAGAAATGCTGGGATATTCAGAGTTAGAGAAAAATGCATAGTAAATTCGCCTCCCCCCTGTACACACAGCAGATTCTGGATGTCACAGACAAGCAGCAGGATACAGACACACATTGTCATCCGTTCACTGTAGTCCTTACCTGAGTTTGAACTAGCGAAGGCCTCTGTGTTCGCATTTCCTGGATCAAACTAAAAACACTGAAGTTCTCGGGAACTATCTGTCAAATCAAAGAGAAAAATATTTTACTTATTTTTATGTTTTTGCTCACAAATCATGCCACTTTCTCACAGCATTGTACTCCTCTGACACTTATTCTTCTAGTAGAGAATAACACCAAGAATCTATTTTTTCTCTCTCCTTCCTACCCTCTCTTTGTTTCTTTCTGACAGGGTTTCATTTAGCCCAAGTTGGCCTTCACCTTGCTGTGTAGCCAAGGGCAACCTTCAGCTTCTTCTACCTACCCAGCGCTAGGATTACAGGTATGTGCCACCACACCATGCCCCAGGTTTGCACAGTTAGACAGATCACCTGTGAAACATTATTATCCAACCACTCTACCAACGAACTATATCCCTAGCCCCAAGAATGCACTACAAAACATGTGGTTTTATTTTCTGCGCATGAGTGCTTGCATACAAATGCACCACTTGGGTGCAGAAGAGGCTATTGGATCCCTTGGACCTAGAGCTGATGATCGTGAACTGACATGTGGTTGCTGAGAATCAAGCTTCTGCAAGAGCAGCAAGTACTCTGAACTACCCTGAGCCATTACCTCCAGCCCCAAAAAAGCATTTTGAAAGCCAATACTTTCTTATAGTTTTCACCTTGGTTTAGAGCAGTGGTCTCTACCTTCCTAGTACTGTGACCTTTTAGTACATGTTGTGGTATTCCTCGTGTTGTAGTGATCCCCAAGGATACAATTATTTTCATTGCTACTTCATAATTGTAATTTTGCTGCTATTATGAATTATAATGTAAATATCTGTGTTTTCTGATGTTCTTGGTCAACCCCTGTAAAAGGGTCATTTGACTCCAAAGGGTCTGTGACCCACAGGTTGAGAACCACTCAGCCCCTATGCCTGAAAAAGACTGATTAATATGATTTTGAACAATTTTACATGATGGATAAAAAGTCTAATACCACAAAAAATAAGGCTAAATAGATAAGTCATCTGAGGTTTTATGAAATAAAAGAAGTTAGAAAATCTAAAGCTCATATTTTAAACTTTTCAGTTCCAAACAGACATAAACACTGACTTCTAGGGACTGACGAGATGACTCAGCAGCTAAGAGTACTGGCTCTTCCAGAGAACCCAGGTTCCATTCCCAGTACCTACTTGGCAGCTCACAACTGTCTGTAGCTATAGTTCCAAGGATCTGATGCTTTCTTCTGGCCTCTGTGGGCACCAGGCATATACACAGGCAGGTGTAATACCCATGGACATAATGTTTAAATTTTTTCTAATTGGCCAAGTGTGGTGGTGCACATATTTAATCCTAGCACTCAGGAGACAGAAGTCAGATCTCTCTCTCTGTCTCTCTATCTATCTATCTATCTATCTATCTATCTATCTATCTTTCTTTCTTTCCCTCCCTCCCTCCCTCCCTCCCTCCCTCCCTCCCTCCCTGCTTTTGTTTTGTTTTGTTTTCTCTTTAGCTTTGGTTCCTGTCCTGGAACTAGCTCTGTAGACCAGGCTGGCCTCAAACTCACAGAGATCCGCCTGCCTCTGCCTCCCGAGCGCTGGGATTAAAGGTGTACACTGCCACTGCCCAGCTAAGTCAGATCTCTTGAGTTTGAAGGCAGCCTGGTCTACAAAGCAAGTTCCAGGACAGCCAGGGCTACACAGTGAAACTCTGTCTTGGAAAAAAAAAATTCCCTAGTGCTGGAGAGATAATTCAGTTGGTAAAGGGCAGGCCATGTTAGCATGAGGACTTGAGTTCAGATCCCCAGCCCCTGCACAAAAGCCAGGCATGTCTGAAATTCCAGTGCGCAGGGAGACAAGTGGGTCCCTGGAGCCCATTGGCTAGGCAGCCTATCAAAATTAAGATTCAGTAGAGACCATGTCTCAAAAAAATAAGGCAAATATTAAGAGAGACTCCGATATGAATCTCTGTCCTCCATCTGTACATCCACGTGCATACATATGCAACCTGTGCACATATCCATGCAAACACACATACGCACACGCACATGCACACACACACACACGCACGCACACATACACGCGCGCGCGCGCACACACACACACATGCGCACGCGCGCACACACACACACACACATACGCGCGCGCGCACACACACGCACACACACGCACACACATACACGCGTGCACGCGTGCGCACACACGTACACACACACGCATGCGCACGCGCGCACACACACACACACACACACACACACACACACTGATTTTTAGACGACAGCACAAAGCTTGATTACGATAAGCCGAAGGAGTCTTCTAAAGCCTGGATAAAGAAAGGAGAGATAAACAATCCAGGGCAGCAGTTCCCAAACTTTAGCGTTTCTCAGAGAGCTTGTCGGCTCACACCCTCCAAACTTTCCAGATTCATCAGTGGGGCAGGAATCCAGAATTTATGTTTCTAGCAAATTCTCAGGTAATGCTGACCCTGAGATGTCGCGTTGGAGATCAAACCTAGGGCCTCCTGTCGTAAGACAAGTCCACTGTTATTAGGCTACATCCTCCCCCCATGGGACCATGCTTTAAGAATCACCAACTTAGGAATTAATTTAATCATAAAACAGAGTAGATTAAAAATAGCCCACTTCATAAGACAAGATGAGTTGTGAAGATGTCCTGAAAGGAGGGAGATGCGTGCAGAAGGAAACATGGAAGTGCTTGCTGGGAAACTCACCCCGTCCTTCAGCAACATCCGTGTATAATCAATAGCACAGATGACACCTGTCCTTCCACAGCCGGCGCTGAAACAGAAGATCACGGGAGCATGTGTGCTTGTGGAGAGAAGGAACTGACAACAGCTGGGAAGTTCCTCGACTTGAGGAGGGAGAAAATGAAACTTCTCAAGTCCTGCCATGTCCCAGGACATGTTTGTCATGCCGCAGTGGACCTCAGATGGGTATTAGCATATTCTCACAAGAGTCCCCAGCACCATTGTTCATAACTTTAAAAGAAATTTTAGGTTCTGCAAAATGTCTCAGGGAGTAAAGACCCATGCTACCTTTGCCTAATAACCTGAGTTTGATCCCCAGAACCCGTATAGTGGAAGGAGACAACCAAGGAAGGAGCTCCCCAAAGTTGTGTCTGGATCTCCTCATGTAGGCTGTGATGATATGTATGCACACAATAAATGTGAAAAGAAGTGAATTTAATGCACCAGTTTAGTTTATACTACATTGCTTCAGCTATTGACTTTTTTGTCTTTGAATTGCACCCTAGCCAGAGTCTCATTTTGTTTGTTCTCAGTGGAAAGTTCATCCAGGGCATCTCACCTGCAATGAACGCAGATGGGAACACAGTCATCTTCTTGGTAACAACGGATATCCCAGATGAGCTCAAGGATCGGGTCTATAGATGAAGGCACATCGTGGTCTGGCCAGTTCTTATAATGAAACTGGTAAATAATTCTAGTTTTCTATTTTAAAAAAAAAAACAGCCAGAATAAAAGGAGAATTCAAGGTTAGGATTCCATCTCACTCTACCAAAAAGTTAATCTGATAAAGTTCCATCTAGATCTTTTTTACTTGCAATTTATTCTGCTTTCTTATATATAGCTCTCAAGCCTTATGAAAACAATTGAAATTAATATGAGAATGTTTTCCATTGTCTTATCCTTAACAACCTCGCCCACACAAGAGGAGGAAGATATAAACATAGTTCAAACCAAATCTTCCTCAAATTAGCGTGTCTCAAATAGGGCACAGACATGTTGGTGTATTGGGTCCCCTTGCCTTTGGCAAGGCAGAGTAGAGTCCGAGGCATTATCAGCTGTAGTGTTGGTCCTAATGTCTACCACTGTTCACACTACCTCTAGCCAGACTACCAAGATCACTTTTATGTGTGAAGCAGATTGGGGGAGAATCTCTTATGAATATGAAGACTTAATCAAGACATCAAAGGCTCTAACTCTCCCTATCACTGTACGCCCAGCCTGAGTCTCACACACACACACACACACACACACACACACACACACACACGTTTACCCGTCTCATCTCAGCAGTCTCTCAACTTTATCATCATCCCTGTTCTATACTTACATTATTGAACTTGGCTTTCAGAGTCCTGATTATATAATCAGATTTCTTTTTCTCAGCTTCCTAAGGAGAAGATTAAATTATTAGCAGTTTCAAAGGCATGCTTTCTAAAAAGTAGATCCTGGAGGCTTTGCTTAGTCATAAAAGAAATGCATCATACTCACACAGAATATAGAAAAAGGGCCAAACTGCAGCTGTGTCTCTCCTGGCTCCGCCCAATAGCGCTCACACTTTTTCTGTTGCATAAAACAGAAGGTAATGGTTTCCCTCCATATAGTATAATCTCTCCTGCAAGATGAAACCCACTCCCTGGTCCAGAAGAGGCTCTGTGTCCTTCATCTTAGGTTATGCACAGCTAACCCCCTTAGACTTCAACTCCAGAAATGTGATTGGGAATCTCCGAAGGATAAAATACAGATATTAAAGGATGCCTGAATTATAAACTTCCTAGGAATCTGGAAAAGTAGAAATAGTGATTGTTGGCCTATCTTCAGCATCTCAAGAACCCTGAAATTGTTGACTGTAACAGTTGCACCAGTCAAGTGCCAAATTCTCTCGGTGTGACTACAACCCCCATCTCAGAATGGCCACGGTAGACCAGAACAGCCAGTCACATGCTTCGGGTTATTTTTCTGATACCACATTTAAAAATGAAAATAGGTGAAATGCATTTTAGCCCAATAGGCCAAAGTATTTAATGTGTAATCAAGATACAACAGTACATATGTGCTTGCCTTGCTATTTTTATAAACTTTAAAGTCCTATATTCACTTTATACATATATAAGTAGAATGCTAAATTTTCACTGGAAATATTTTTATTTATAGCAAATGAAATTTAAGTTTGAAAAAGTTTCACATAGTGCCAAATAAAGCTTTCAGCAGCTGAAGTGAGAGTTCGCTTCAGTTTTCAACCAATTAAAATAAAACCATTGAGTTCTTCAGCCCTGCAATCCCTGGCAGTGCTTACTGGCTACCTGTGGCGGGGATGCTGTTTGGGGCAGCACAGGGTGCGTCTCTAATGGGCAGTTACAGCATCTGACTATCAGAAGGGAAATGGTATTTTTTTCTCCTTTACTTCCTTTCTTCCTTTCTTAACTTTACAGCACAGGAGCTACTGGGGAAATGGATAAAAGGGGTTCTTGGGGGTGAAACCCCCTATGGATTGTATGGTTATTCCCAAAGTGAAAATTAGAAAAATGGCATGGTTTTCCCCAGGCACACTTAGAGGAAGCTCTACCACCACTGCCCCCCACCCAGGCACACTCAGAGGAAGCTCTACCACCACTGCCCCCTACGCCCCTTTCCTTTACCTTTGCGTCACCAGTACTGAAGAGTGACTCACCTTTCCCATCTCAAACTCCATACACGCCATGACAATGACCTGAAAGCGTGCAACAGAAACTTAGTGACCTACAGGGTTAGAGATCACCTCCCGCATGAGTCCCAGCGTCAGAAAGTAGTAAGCATTGTTATTCTGTTGGCTTTGCTTTTTAACCCCAAAAGCCCTAGTGATTTGTGAGATGTTCTTACTCTTCCTTACTTCTGTCCCCACTTCCCTGTTCTCTGTTCATCACAACAAATTTCTTGTCACCGAGAGCGTGTCAAGGTATCGACTTTCGTTTCCTCGAATGAGAATACATTGTAATAGTGATATAAGATACCTGCACTCGCCGGGCGGTGGTGGCGCACGCCTTTAATCCCAGCACTCGGGAGGCAGAGGCAGGCGGATCTCTGTGAGTTCGAGACCAGCCTGGTCTACAGAGCTAAGCCACAGAGAAACCCTGTCTCGAAAAAAACAACAACAACAAAAAACAACAACAACAACAAAAAAAAGATACCTGCACTCTGAAATTTCATCAAGCTATAAGAAAGGCTCTGTTTTTAACAGCTGGGAGGCCTCAGTCATGTCCTGCACCCTGCCCCCTCTCCCAAGTACCAGAAGCCACTCTGCACTCACCAAGACACGGTATTCCCAAATCATCCTCCAAAAGTCCAGGACAGTTGTAGGTAAAGGACCCTGGGTGGCAATATAAGCCCTGGGTCCATAGACACCCTGAAGGGGAAGAGAAATCACGTGAGGTAACGGCAGACAGCATCTTCTCCCTAGTCCTCTCCCCGCCCCCTGTTTTAGGTGCTCAGAAAAACATAGAGTGTTTTTATTTCCTCTCCACCCACCTTAATAAAGTTGGCATTGATATAGCTGGAATCCTCACTGGAAGTTACCAGAGACAGCTCGACCAGGCTGTGGTCATCTAGGACACAAGAGAAAGGGATGGGGTAACTGAGAAATCCTACAATGGGCGATAAGTCAGGTCTCAAGAATGGTAGTTGTTAAAAGCGTTTGATAAGTGAACAAGAAATCGAATGGCTAAATGTTCTTTTGTCGTCATAGATAGTATAATTAATTTGTCCGTGCCATATTCCAAGATGAAGAACAAGTACTTGGTCAAAAAGTGGAGAGGTGGTTCAGATTAGAAGTGTAAGTTTATAAGAAGAAAGGGAACTTACAGGGCAAAATATCCTTGTATCTGTTTTTCTTGATATTCTTGGGCCGCTGAGCCACAGTTGTAGAGTGTGTCTTGTCGGCCCTGTACTTGGTAGACTGCCTCTTCAGCTTCTGTAATACAATTCCAAGAATAATTTTCCAATGGAAGCGGTAAGGGGCCTGGGAAAACAGCTTATTTGGTGAAGTAAGTACTCCCTTGAAAGTAAGAGAACCTGAGTTTGATTCCCAGAGCCTAAAGTCAAGTGTGGGCTGGGAGTGGTGGCACATGCCTTTAATCCTAGTATTGGGGAGGCTTAGGCAGACAGATCTTGGTGAGTTTAAGGCTACATAGTTTAATTCTACATAGTGAATTCCATGCCAGCCAGGGTACCATAGAAAGACCGTGTCTCAAAAATAAAAATAAATACAAAAATTTTTAAAAAGCCAGGTCTAGTGGCTCAAATTGGTAATGCCAGTGCTGGAGAGTTAGAAGCAGGTGGATTCCTGGGGTTCACTGGCCAGTCATCTTAGCCTAATTGGCAAGCCCAAGATCCCAGTGACAGACCTTGTCTCGCAAGATAAAGTAGATGGCTCCTGAGAAAGACAGCGAGGTTGCTCTCTGGCCTTCATACATCTGCACATACAACCAAACGCACACGTACACCACATACAGGCTATCCCCAAGTGCATGCATGTGTGTGTACATGTGTGTGTGCACACACGCATGCGCACACATGCACACACACACAGACACACACACACGGAGGGAGATAAGAAGCTACCTCTAGAGAGCTGTCCTCCTCCACTTTTCAGACATTCTGCCTCAGCCCTTTTAGCATCATCTGGGTCTAGCTTCTTTCAGGACAGGAAGCCAGGATGGCATAGTCCAGTGACTTTGGAGAAGTGAGAAGATCACGCTGCAGCTGAGTCACAGGCTGTTAAGACTTTGATCTGAAACTGCTAAATATTCAAGAAACCAAATAGCTTCTGAAAGTGAGCTGTGTGTGTGCTCCACCCAAGGAACAGATACCAAGAGTATGAGTTACTTTTTTTTATAGGGTCTATTTGATGTCAACAGGAAAATTATTAATTCCATTCATATTTTTTAAACTTGTAGATCACTTTTTCTAAGTAGAAATGGAACTTAAGCTAATTAATTATACTCTGTTTACAACTGTCGAAATTTCAGAGATATTAATTCCGAAGCATTTTATATGATTCAAACTTTAAGCCTATTCTTCTAGCAAGTAATAATCTAAACAGAATCATATTCTTTATGTAGACTATGGTCTGAGATAGGTAGGGGCTATCTTAATGTGCTTGGACAAGAGTCCTTTGAATGGTAACTCCTTAAACCTATTCTCACTGTTTTTTAGTGTAACACTATAAAACCAAATGTGAAGTCAGAAATGATAAGATATGATAATGCCTCTTTGACTTATGATAGTGTCTCTTTGACTTCTTGTCTAGAATTTATGTAGTCCTAAATTTTATTGCTTTTATAATTAAAAAAAGAAAAATGTATGTTCTAGGTCTGGACTTTGTGAGACCTAACCATTTTGTAAAAGAAAACAGGGAGAAGCACCTCAATAACGAATGGAAACGCTTAGTGAATTAAAATGATCTTCATTGTTTTCACACTACTTAAGAGAGAGTTGGTCACACAGGAGGGATTAGTTACCTCCTAGCCGCTAGACCCTCCACAGTCACTAGATCTTTTCTCTCTAGCTTCTTTTGGAAATGTCTTCCTTCCTCGGCCCTCACTAGGTACATATTCTTGTTTCTGTTCTTTCTTTGACTCATTGTGCTGGCTAGTTTTATGTCAACTTGGCACAAGCTAGAGCCATCTAAAAGAGGGAACATCCACTGAAAAAATGAGTCCACAAATTCCAGTTTTATGGCATTTTCTTAATTAGTGATTGATGGGTGAGGGTCTAGATCACTGTAGATGCTGCCATCCCTGGGCTGGTGGTCCTGGGTTTTAGAAGAAAGCAGACTGAGCAAGTCAGCAAGCAGCATCCATCCATGGCCTCTCCATCAGTCCCCGCCTCCAGGTTTCTGTCCTGTGTGAGTTCCTGTCCTTGACTTCCTTCAGTGATGGACTACCATGAGGAAGTGTAAGCCAAATAAACCTTTTCCTCCCCAACTTGTTTTTGGTTATGGTGTTTCAGCATAGCCATAGTAAACCTATCTAGGACACAACATTCCCACTTGCCCTTATTTCTTACTGGTTCTCTGCTCTCCGCTTTCTAACAAAGAAATACCCAAATCTTTCACTCTCGACTCTTCTCTTTATATGTTCCCTCTCCCCCTTCCGAGCTAGTCATATACTCTTATAGAGGGCATATAAGTGTTTGCTAATTTATTTACCAACATTTTGTTATATTTTCAGCATCACTTGGATATGTCTCAAATTTCTATATTAAGATTCAGTTTCAAATTAACAACCAGGTCCTAGATATTTTCATATTGATATCTTATTGCATCCTCCGACTCAGTACATTTGAAACTAAACTAAACTTGTGAATGCCGATGGAACTATCTTTATTCCAAGCAATACCACTCTGGGAAACTAAGAAGGACTTTAGGGTCCTCCCATCCCACAATTCCCAGCTCAGATACAGTTAGCAGGTTCAGCTGGTTCTTCCCATGCGAGGTCTTGCTTCAGCTTTCCTTCCTGCTGGTTTGGATATGATATCCCCTTCTCCCCCCCTCCCCCCGCAAAGGTTCATGCGCTAAAAGTCTTGCTTACCAGCTGATGGGCTTTGAGGAAATGATTGGATTCTGGGAGTTCTGACCTAATCAGTGGGTTAAGCCCTTGATGAATTCAGAATATGACTGTATTACTGGAAGGGAGGACTTAACTGAAGGAAATAAGCCACAGGGGCATGCTCTGGAAAGATCTGTCTGTTCCTATCCTCTTTCTGTTGGTCTGTGTCTCTTTGTCTCTGGGGATCCATGAGGTAAGCAGCTTTTCTCCACTACACCCCCACTGTTACTATGTTCCACCTCACCACAGGCCTACGGCAACAGGGCCAAGCAACTGTGGAGTGGAGCTGTGAGTCAAACCAAATGTTTCCTCCCTTAACTGCATGATGCATCATCACAGGGATAGAAAACCTATTAGACACACCTTAGTTTAGACTCTTTCCAACTCCTATAATTTCTCCTTATTGTCACACTATTTCTCTTCTTCATTCAATGTATTCATTCAAATGTATTGGGTATAATTATGTCAATTAATTCAATTTATGCATTGTTAATCTTTCCAATGCTGCTTAAAGTAACTTCAATAAATTCTTTTTACCACTTAGGAAATAAGTTCCAAACCGCTTAGCTAAGAGTTCCATGAGTTAGAACTCAGGCTCACTGTATTTCCCAGAGCTTTCCAATTAAGTCTCTAAAAATGACTTCTAGATTCTTTCAAGATCTCACAAACTGGTGTCATCATGTGTAATACGACTTCCTTGAAACTAGGGTGTTCCTTTTGTTGTTCATAAATGTTATGAATCCTCGACACTGCTTTTACATTTTACAACCATGGCTGTGGTCTATTTTGACCCACAGGAGTGAACAAACAAGGAATAGGAAACATATCTCAAGTGAGAGCAACAAAACCCAAAATATCAAGAGGGCTGTTATGACTGTTACTTAGTAGCTTATATTTCATACAATACTTGCACGTCAGTAATAAAGATGTACAATTTGTGCAGGAGTTTACTTGAGAAGACTTGTTAAGTGATTTTAAAATGAAAGAGAAAAGGGGAACTCAAAATAAAGATATAACAGACATACCCCAGCACTCAGGAGAAGGCAGAAGCAAGAGATCTCTGAAAATTCAAGGCCAGCCTGCTCTACAAAGCAAATTTCAGGTGAGCCAGGGCTACATGAAGAGCCACTGCCTAAAGCAGCAAAACCAACGGCACATAGAGGAAAGAGATGGAAAAGAGGTATGATAATATAAAATTTTGATCCAACAAATTATCCAAATCTATCATGAGGTGTAGGCAGAATTTTTTTTGCCCTGACCACCTGCTCCCAAATACACACACCGAGCTTTAGTATTAATTATAAATGTGTGGCCAGTAGCTCAGGCTTATTACTGGCTAATTCTTATACTTAAATTAACCCATATTTCTTTTTTTTTTTAGATTTATTTATTTATCATGTACACAGTGTTCTCCCTGCATGTATACCTGCAGGCCAGAAGAGGGCACCAGATGTCATTACAGATGGTTGTGAGCCACCATGTGGTTGCTGGGAATTGAACTCAGATCCTCTGGAAGAGCAGTCAGTGCTCTTAACCTCTGAGCCATCTCTCCAGCCCCTTAACCCATATTTCTTATCTATGCTTTTTCACATGGCTCATAATTTGTTGCCTCATCTTCTACACATCCTACCTTCTAAATGGCTGGCTAGTGTTTCCCTGATCCTGCCTCCTTCATTCCAGCATCCTCAATTTAGTTGTCTCACCTAATTTTATTCTGCTTTGCTCTAGGCCAATCAGCTTCTTTATTAACCAACAAGAGTAATACATAGTCACAGTGTACAGAAGGATTATTCCATAGCAATGAGGCTTCAGAAATGGCTCACAGGGTCAGATGTAGTGATTCATACCTTTAATTGGGGCACTCAGAAGGCAGAACAGGTGGGTCTCTGTGAGTTTGAGGCCAGCTTAGTCTACATACTGAGTTCTAGACCAGCCAAGGCTATATTGTGATCCTGTTTTGTTTTGTTTTTTTTTAAAAAAAATTAAATTTGGCTCAGGGTTATTTGGTGGTTACATCAGTCTTCAATGAGAAGGGGGAAAGTGGAGAGCTAAAATTTCAAAACACCACTATCAAATACACAGAATTTAATTAAAGTGATATTTTCCAAATAGGGTAACATAATAAATTATTCTAATAACTTGGTATATCAGAATATACACTCTTTCTAGCCAAGGATTTGAAATAGAGCATCCAGACTGGCCTTGTTTCTTTCTCCACCCGCATCCGTGTGCATTGCTCCAGTGACTATTCTTTTATTTCTGGGTTTGATAAGACACGGGAAAGCTACTGGGTCCAGACCAGGAACACAGGCAGTTCTTGGAGCCAGTTTTGCACCATCGTGTGAATTCCTATGGATTTCAGAGCCGGAGAGGGCAGGAGATGCTAAACAGCATATTTTTAAACTAAGATGATTATGCTAATGAACTAGCTTGGGAATTTAATTAAGAACATGACACAGACACCTGAAATACTGAGACACCATCAAAGCTTCTGGTGGGCTGGTGTAATTGATTGGCAGGCAAATCCACCTATGGGCAAGCCTGATACTGAGTCTCATCTCTGGGATCTCCACGATGGAGGAGGAAAGGGATTCCTGCACCTTGTGCTGTCGCCTCCACACACGCCCCTCCCCCAAATACACACAAGTTCTTCCACTGAGGTTCCGCTCCCTCCTCATCTCTCTCTTCTCTTACGTTCCTTCAGAAAGATCGGTTTTGATGTTGCCATAGGTGTTTTTGACTGCTAAAAAGAGTCCCCAAACAAGTCTTTCTAGAAGTTTCCAGAGTCAGTACTCTTCGTTGTACTAATTTTATTTGGTTTTGTTTTTTAAAGGACACTCTTTGGGCAAGCTGTCACAGACAAAGGTTATGCATGTGCGTATCGAGGCTTGTTTAATCTTCACTGTGCCCTTTAGAATAAGCTCTTTCTTTTGCTGCTCCTGGAGTCATCTGACTGATGACAGAGGGTGACGCTCACCTAAGCATGACACAGGAAATACCTACAGAACTGTTAACTTAGGAAGTGTGAAAGACTTTAATTTTTTCCTGTGACGTCTACCTGTGGTCAGAACACTCTCGAATCCTCGCTTCAAATCTTCTCTTCTTGCTAACCCTAAAGCTCCCAGGCACAAACACAACAGGGCCCCAAACCTGATAAACTCCAACAGAAACGAGGGGAAAGGTCCAGGGTAAAAAGCAGGGCTACCAGGCGTGGGTTAAGGTTCGGGAAGAAAGAATATGTCAGAGGGTCAAAGTAGGGGCTCCTAGTCCCCTGAAGAGGCATCCTCAAGAGAACTCGATGCGAGAGTCTGTCAGAGGATAAGATGAAGAAGCCATCAGCCTACGGATCCTGAAATAGGGCAGAAAATGTAGAAAGTAGACTCTGGGTGCTTGTGAGCTAATGGTGACTTCCTTTTCTCTGTAGGCCGAGTCTGTCTCAAGAAATGAGAACAGAATGGAGCCCCAGCTCACAGAGTCAAGAAGAGAAGACTCAGTCTTGCACTTGTTTTTCTCAAGTGCTAGTAAATAAATTAAGTCACTGCCAAGAGAAAACAAAGAAAGAAAAACAGAAATCCTAAAACTGTGGTATCTTTGGCTTGAAACCTGATGCTGCAGAGTAGAACATGCTGAACTCTTTCCACCCACAACCCTTTGCACCTGAGAGATTTTAATGTGACTCTAGATATACAGACATTAAAAAATTAGACATCTAATCAAATACTGACAATCAATTATCAGTTTATTTTTAAAATTCATTGATACATACATTGTGACCCTTTAGTACAGATCTTCATGTTGTGATGACCCCTAACTAAAAAAAAATTTTTTTTTTTTTTTTGGTTTTTCGAGACAGGGTTTCTCTGTGGCTTTGGAGCCTGTCCTGGAACTAGCTCTGTAGACCAGGCTGGTCTCGAACTCACAGAGATCCGCCTGCCTCTGCCTCCCGAGTGCTGGGATTAAAGGCGTGCGCCACCATCGCCCGGCTAAAAAATTATTTTCATTGCTACTTCATAACTATAATTTTGCTACTGTTATGAACTGTAATATAAATATCTGTGTTTTTTGATGATCTAGGTGACCCTTGTGAGAGGGTTGTTTGTTGCCCAAAGATAGTAATAAAGCATATAACGTATTTTGTAAAGAAAAACCTGAATTTTGAACAAATTCTTGAGCTTTCAGAAGCTGTCTTGTCCCTCGGAGGCCTTTCTGAACTGCTGCTTTCACCACAGAGCCCCACGAGTTTCCCGTGCACACCTAGGCTCCTGCAATTTTTCTTTCCTAGCCAGGACATCATGAAAAGGATACATGGGCAAGCTTTCTTACATCTCTCTCAATGCTGTCTGAAATCACCTTGTTAACCACTTCTTTCAGGTAATTTGTCTGTGCCTCCCAGGTCATGGTTTCCATCATCTCCTTTCGGGTCAGACAGACCTGAGAGCACGGAGTGTAGATTTTGTTGTTGCAAGTTTTAATAAAACCAATACGAAAGAGGAGAAACTAACGACCATGGGTTGCCTTGCTATTGGCATGAACCTCAGCCATGTTCTACCTTTTTTTTTTTTTTTTTTTTTGGCCATTCATCATATTCCTTCCTGGGTAAGATTTCCTCGAACAGCCTTAGCCTGACTTTCTAAAGGCAGCTTTATCGTTCTGCGGGTCAGCAAGGCTCACTTCCAACACAGGACTCTCAGGGCCCGCAGATATGGATGTGGGTCCCTGTGATCAGTGTTTCTCCAGGTCCCACTGCTGAACACAGCTGCTGCCGTCACATCGTGCCAATCATTGCCAGAAAAGGCGTCACTTTCTTCTCTGCTCCCCTTTTAAGGCCTTTTGGAAGGCACTTGTTCTTGCCAACCTCCCCAGTGCTACTCAGCAAAAGAAATCTTAATATTTATTAAAGATGAAAAGCAAGCCTTTCATACTAATGGGATGTATGTACTGGTTTATTTTTACATTAAAAAAAATAGATTTTGGGTCTTCTGGTCTCTTTGGCCTCGGCAGCAGAAGCAAGATGATAAAAGGAACGTCATCCTTTGGAAAGCGTCGCAACAAGACGCACATGTGCCGCCGCTGTGTGGCTCTAAGGCCTACCACCTTCAGAAGTCTACCTGTGGCAAATGCGGCTACCCTGCCAAGCGCAAGGGAAAGTATAACTGGAGTGCAAAGGCTAAGAGACACTACCAGAACTGGGCGGATGAGGCACCTAAAAATTGTCTACCAAAGATTCAGACATGGATTCCGTAAAGGGACAATCCCTAAACCCAAGAGGGCAGCTGTTTCAGCATCCAGTTCATCTTGAGGATTTCAATCCGTCATAAAATAAATGTTCTGGTTTCCAAAAAATAAAAAATAAATAGATTTTGGGGCTGGCAAGATGGCTTGACGGGTAAAAGCACCTACTGCCCATTTGGCAACCTGAGTTTGATTCCTACATGCTAAAAACAGAAAACCATCTCCTGAAAGTTTGCCTCTGACCTCCACATACTCACAACATTTGCTACACACACGCGTGCGCGCGCACACACACACACATGCACACACATGCACATGTAAAGATTTAGGTCTTGACTGAGTATTTGATACCACAGAACAAAGCAACTTCAATGTTTTCAGAGTTGAGAATATTTTGATTTATAATTAGCAGATCCAAGAAAGCCACTTCACATAAGTAGATAGTGTGAAAATGGTGAAAGTATATTCAGGGTTATGTCAGAAAATTTTGGAAATTCTATCCTAATCTCAAATCAAAATTGAATTAATGAATATTTTTAATGAAGCACAATCAGCAACTCAGACCTCAATTTTTAAAACAAATGTTATAACATGAAATAATCCAAAGATATACTTATCTGACACATAGGCAGAGGAACGATGGTAGAAAATATTAAGTTGTTGTTTTCCATACTTAAACCATCATGTTTTTAAGAATCAAGAAAACCTTGCGTGTATAGTTGTACACACAAATGAAATGTACATACAGATGAAATGCAGTTCATTGGAAAGAGTCAAATCAGAGCAGAGAATTTCCAGCAGTGTTTGTTGGTATTGCATGGCTCGCTTGCAGGGTCGGGGCAAACTGAGCCAGTAAATTGTTTAGAGTCGAGACTGCGGGAAAAGTGGCACCGTGCAATGCCAGTATGTACTTGAATCTGAATCAAATGTTGGCTGTTTGGAGTTCAAAAATCTGTTCTTGCCAAATTTTTTATGACTCAGTTCAGCTACTGTAGTGAGCCGGACAGGATCGCCATTACAAGATGGCGCCGACATCCTGTCTTGTTGGAAATAAACAACTCCATATTTGGCTAAGCCTTTGAGAGCTGCGTGTCCCCCCGCTTCCCGCATGCCCGGGTGGATAAGGGTCCCTGGGCCTATCCCGATGCAGTCTGGTGTCAGCTGTTGGTGGCAGCCAATCACAGGGCGATCCGTGTGCCATTTCCATATATAAGCAGCTGCCTTAGTGCTCCCTGTCTCTCTCGCTTCTTGCCCTTCCCTTCCTGCCCCTCGCTTCCTGCCCCCTTCGCTTCATGCTCTCTCTCAACCAAGGGCACTCCAATAAAGTGTGATCTGAGAAGAATCCTCTTGTGGTGGTTGTTCTTTCTCGCTGGTCGAGAAGTCCGCCGCAAGCTACATGACCCAAATTTAAGAAGCCAGCATACAGAAGGCATAGCAGATGTTGTATTTTGGAGAGAGAGAGAAAGAGAGGGAGAGAGAGAGAGAGAGACTTGGCCCTTGTCTACTAAGGGGACAATGGAACTAGAGTTTGTCTGCAAGGTTGCTTCTTGATGCCTTGTGAATGCAGATGGTTTACCAAGATTGCAACCGAGAAAGCATGAGTACCAAGGAATGGAGTCAGAGCTTAGACCTCTGCAGTCCGCGGACAGGGCTATTAGCAATAGGAATGGATGATGCGGCTGGCCCTGAGTAGACACAGTCATTGGGAACAAGACAGGCGAGGGTGTTCCATTGCACTGGCTAAGGGAGCAACTGAGTAGGCGACAGTCAAACTGGAACTAATAAACCAAGAAGTTTAAATTAGGTATGAACGAAGATATGAGAAAATGGCAAGAGGTGTGTCAAAACTATCCTGGGAACAACTGAAGACACGAGACTAGATGTTCCTGAGCAAATGGCTGGAGATGGAGTCAGGAGAAACCAGCTTCAGAGATAAATACATTTATTCTGCTGCTGGTGGGGGGGAAAAAAAACAACAGCAATAACCCTGCAAATTGATAAATGCAACAATTTACTTCAGTAAAGGCTCATTGGTATGCTCATGTGACAGGCTCATGCTCACGAGTTGTTTCAATTCAACAAACGCTCGAGCACTTGCTGTGCAAGGGGTCCTGTGCCCATGGCCACTTGCTTAGCATCATTACTGTAAATACACATTTTCAAAGCCTGCAATATACAGAGAATGACTAGGCTCTGATGTAGCTGAGCACCTGAGTGGTAGAGCCTTTGCTTAGAAAGGGCGAGGTCCTGGATTTGTCAGTCTGTATGTGTGATAAAGACAGACTCACAGCCAGGTCAGGATGCGCAAGCCTGTGGTTCTGCTACTTTCCTGGGGCAGGGGATCTGAGGCAGGAGGATTGCAATGTCTGCCTGGGCAACTTAGTGATACCCTGTCTCAAAATTTAAATAAATAAATAAGGAAAAAAGGAAGAAGAAAGAAAAGAAGGGCAGGCTAGGGTAAAAGAAAAATAAAACTTCTTTGGAGACCAGCAAAGCTACAATTTGCTCTGTGGTGATTCAAACATGAGAGCACCAGCTGTGTTGTTTGGTTTTCATGAACTCAATACAAGCTAAAGTCATTTGGGAAGAGGAAGCCCTGACTGAGAAAACACCTCCATCGGACTGACCTGTAGGCAAGTCTGAAGGGCATTATTATTGTTGTTATTATTATTATTATATTATTTTATTAATGTCTGGCGTGGGAGGGCCCACTGCAATGAGGACAGTGCCACCCTGGGCAGGTGGTCTTGGGTTGTGTTAGCAAAGCAGGCTGAGGACACCATAAGGGCAAGAGAGGAAGCCGCATTCCTCCCTGGCCTCTGCTTCAGTTGCTGCTTTGAGTTCCTAACCTGCCTTCCCTGAAAGCTGGATTGTAACATGGAAGTTTAAGCTAGATTAAACTTTCCTCTCCAAGCTGGTTTTGGTCAGTGTTTTGTCATGGTAACGGGGAAGCAAGCTAGAACACCCAGGGGCTGCTCGACAACTCTCAACACTCTATGACCACAGCAAGAACGGCATCTACGGAGCCTCGACAGAAATCACAACAGTGACTACACATGCACAAAACTGATAAGCTTTTCCATAAGACACAAGACAATTGACAGAATTTCATCTACATACAGTTCAAAAACGTTTAAAAACTACTGTTTAGCCGGGCGGTGGTGGCACACGCCTTTAATCCCAGGAGGCAGAGGCAGGCGGATCTCTGGGAGTTCGAGGCCAGCCTGGTCTACAGAGCTAGTTCCAGGACAGACTCCAAAGCTACAGAGAAACCCTGTCTCGAAAAACCAAAAAAAAAAAAAAACCTATTGTTTAGTGGAATACGTAAAGCAATGCAGAAAGCCCAAAATGTATTCAGAGAATGTTGGCTTCTATTTTCTGCGGGGGGGGGGGTATGTGTCAGGGTGTGATTATTTAGAAGAGCACCCAGGGGCTTTCTGTGCAGTGGGCATTCGTGTGTAAGTGTGTCTGTCCATTCAGACAGGGTCTCTTAGACCAGGCTGAAAATAAGCTTGAACTCCTTCCTCCTCTACCCCCCAAATGCAGGGAATACAGGTTTATAACACCGAGCCTATTTCTTTTAGTGGTCCTAGGTATTAAACCTAGGGCTTCCTGTCTGCTAAGCAGCCATTGGACCACCTGAGCCACATCTCTAGCCCCAGCAATCCCGTTTCTTGATCTGAAGAACACATATGCCTTCTTTATTACTAACTATGAAGTCGGTGCCATGTGGAAAGCATTTATTGTCTAGATGTTACCCTTTAGAGCTCTCAAAAACTTAAATCATTAAGGACAGTGGATCACTGGACGCAGGAGTTGAGAGCAAAGGGCACAGGTTGTGATATTAGACAGTACATTTGAAATTTTAGTTCATTGACTGTGAGTCATACGATTGTTTCGTGGGTGTGTGGTGCTGGGGACTTGAACTCGGGGCCTTGAGTGTGCTAGGCAGGCACTCTCTTGCTAAGTTGATACCTGAACCGTGATCTTTAAACTTTTCTAAATTACATTTATTTACTTGTTTATTCAATAGGGGGCAGGGTATGTGTGCCATGGCATGTGCATAGAGGTCAGAGGGCAACTTGCAGGAGTCAGTTCTGTCTTTCTACCACGTGGGTTCCAGGGAGCCAACATAGGTCGTCAGGATGGTCAGCAGGCGCCTTTACCTCCTGAGCCATTGTGCCAGTTTGGAACTGTATGTCATTTTTTGAAACTGTTAAATATTGTAGAAATCATGGAGGGAACCAATACTATCAGAATGAGGTATGAACATTGCCTTCATGGGGTTTCAATCTGATAAGGAAGCAGTAATCACACAAAGTTTAAAATTGGAATTGTGGTCAGTGCTATAAAAAGTATAGATCATATTAACAAGAACCTATCACAGATGATTTAATCTATTTAGGTAGATCAAGAAGGGCCCTTGAGACTGGAGAGATAGCTCAGCAGTTGTGAGCATTGGCTGATCTTCTAGAGGACCCAGGTTTGAATCCCAGCACCCACTGTGGCAGCTTACAACTGTCTGTCATTCCAGGCCCAGGAGATACATTCTATTAGAGTGTAATAGAGCCCAACACTGGTTCCCATGGGCACCAGGATGCACCTGGTGCACAGACATACATGTAGGGAAAATATCTATTAAAATGCATTTAAAATAATTTTTAAAAAGAGGAAGTTTTCTCATGGCTGAGGACCTAGCTCGATGGTAGAGCACTTACCCAATATGTGTCGGACTCTGGGTTCAGCCTTCACCATCATGAGAGGAGGAAGAGAAAGAGGAGAAGAGAGAGAATACAAAAGAAGCTTGTCTAGGACATGATCATCAAATGGAAACCTAAGCATGCCTTGGATCTAGCCAGGGTAAGAGGACCACAGGAATGGGGAAGGCAAGAGGAAGCACACAGCATTCACTGAAAGGGTACGGCATTTGGTTGGTCCTGGCACTAGGAAAGGACAGGAGCAGTGTGGCACTTTCTCCTGCTATCACAGCAGGTCTGCCACATCAGCTATGAACATTGTACCTTATACCTGACCAAAGCAGAAGCTAGCCAAGGGCAGCGAGATAGCTCATACATAAGGCTATCTGGCGCCAAGTCTGATGACTGAGTTCAGTCCCCTCCCCACCACATGGTGGAAGAAGAGAACTCTCTCAAGTTGTTCTCTAACTTTCACACTCTTGCCGTGGTACATGCTTGTGTGTGACCACACACACACACACACACACACACCATGTTATTTCTTTAAACGTAAAAAGAAAGAAGGATCTGGAAAGATGGCTCAGCAGTGAAGAGGGCTTTACTGTTTTTGCTGAGGACCAAGATTCAGTCCTAGGCGCCTACACAGTCGTTCACAACCCCCAGTAACTCCAGTTCCAAGGAATCCAATCCTCTCTTCCGGCCTCCACAGGCACTGGGCAGGCACCAAACTGCATATATATGCGTGCAGGCAAAACAACATTCATACACATAAAATATAAATCTTTCTTTAAAAGAGGAGAGTGTGCTTGGTGGCATACACCTTTAATCCCATCACATAGGAGGCAGGGGCAGGCCAATCGCTGGGAGTTTGGGGCCAAGCCTGGTCTACATAGTGCGTTCCAGGCCAGCCAGGGCTACAAAGTAAAGCAGCAATAATAGTAATTTGAAAACCCCAACAAAATAGAAGTCAGGACTGAAATCTGAGCCGTGGGACTAGGTTTCGTTTCTTCGGTTTCTGTTTTGGAGGGGTCCCTACACAGAAGTCTGTATGCCGTTTGATTGATGCCACCAGGCTAGTTAGCAGCAGCTTCATGTCACAGAATTGGTTCTGAAATCTCAGAAACACAAGTCCTGAGGAACCATCAAGAGCTTAAGATGGACTGTGGGCAGCAGTCAAGTGGAAAACCTCCCATTTGATGGCAGCATTTCCCTGGGCCAAGCTGGGCCACTTCCCAATGCCTCCCCTCCCAATGCTATTTTTCTGGTGTCTCATTTGAGCCTTTAGGTGGGGCTGAGGGTGAAGCTCTTGTTTTTCCACTGGAGGTCATGAGTCAGTGAACAGTGAGGTTCCACTTAATCACCACCCCAAAACAAGGCTCTTACAGATCAGGAGCAAAAAGAGCAAGGAAATGATGACTATAAAGCCAGGACAGTGATTTGCCCTTGAGTGGGGTGGGGTGGGTGGAGAGGTCTGCCGGGGAAAGGGGGGAGTCTTTTGGAGTTTGACGGTACTGTAGTTCTTGATCTAGGTGGTGACTGCATTGGCAATGGCTCCTTTTCACTAAATCCACACTTTTTATGTAGTTTTCTAAATATATATGATAGTTCAAAATTACAAGCAGCTAAAAAAAAATATAAGCTGTATAAAGTTCTTAAGCCAAGGAAAACATAATCAGGTTCATATCATTAAGAGACTACTTGGGGCCGGGCGGTGGTGGCGCACGCCTTTAATCCCAGCACTCGGGAGGCAGAGGCAGGCGGATCTCTGTGAGTTCGAGGCCAGCCTGGTCTACAGAGTGAGTTCCAGAACAGGAACCAAAAAGCTACGGAGAAACCCTGTCTCGAAAAATCCAAAAAAAAAAAAAAGAGACTACTTGGGGCCAGGCATGGTGGCGCACGCCTTTAATCTCAGCACTCAGAGGCAAAGGTAGGTGGATCTTTGAGTTCATCACTAGTCTGGTCTATTAAATGAGTTCTAGGCAGCTAAGGCTACGTAGTGAGACCTTGTCTAAGAAAATTAGCTAAAAGTGGGACAAGGCCTTTAGAAGCAAAGAAAACAGTCAGGAGGTGGCTGCCATGATTTGGTGAAAGATTATGGCAATCTCTACAATGGGTTAAAATACAGAGAAACAATCTGCTGTTTTGAAAAATACAACCAAAGTAAAACAGAGGCTGGCGCTGCCACTCAGCTCACATTTTTCCCTCTATATCTTCGTAAATTGATTCAAGAACAACAGTCAAAGACAACCAGCTATCTAAGCAGACATATGGGCAACTCTACCCTGTGGCAAATCTACCCTGAGGACTTGTGGCAGAAAGAATACATTTTCATGACACCATGACCATATGAAAGTTGAGCTGGTATAATATGTTAGCATCAAAGTTGAGCTGCTATATGCTAGCCTACAGTGATACCTAATCATGAAACCCGTTCAGTAAAAACGTCATAGAGTGTTTTCTCATCTAATATCTGGTCTTAGAATACTAACTCTGGAAGGCAAAGATATTCTGTTCACTATTGTATCCTAGGGTGAAGAAAAAAAGTTAGTATACAGTAGGTGCTCAATAAATATTACTGAATGATATCTTTTTTGAGACACAGTCCCTCTAAGTTGCATGGGCTAGCCTTGAACTCACAATCCAACTTATCTCAGCCTTCCAAGTAACTAGGACTCTATGCACCTTCACAGTCCCTTGTTCACTTAATTATTGTACTATCACAATAATTCAATGAGAATAGATGAGAAATATATTATTTTCCTCATTTTGTAAGTTAGAAAAATAAAGATTTTCTTCATTTTTTTCTCAATTCAAAGTTGAAGGGCTACGGTTTAACATCCGTAGATAAACTACATAAAATGTGTGACCAACTGGAAGCATTTCAAAACTCATCAGGTTGGTGTGGTGGTGCATGCGCCTTTGACCCCAGCCATCAGGAGGCAGAGGCAGGAGGATGTCTGTGAGTTCAAGGCCAAGCCTGATCTATACAGACAGTTCCAGGCCAGACAGAGCTACATAGTGATACAACAAAAAGCAAGCAAAACAGAAAGTCAAAAACATGTCAGGTCTGTCGGGTCCCGTGCTCCCCCATGGAGTCGGGTCCCGTGCTCCCCCATGGAGCTGCCCAGCTTTCACTGGGTTGGCAGCTACAGCTCCCCTCGAGGGAACTCACTGCCTTCGGGATAACCAGGTCCACCTGCTCCCAGGCTGCCTCGCACTCCACGTCCCTCACATGTCTCTATTTCCCATTCTAACCAGTTCACTTCTCCAAACAATAGAAGTTAAAGAAACCCAGTGAGCGCCAAAAAAGGAAACCACTTGTTCTAGTAAACCAACTTGTCCTTAACAAAGGGAAAGGAGAAAAAGGTGGCAAATGGTAGTTTTGGTGGTCTTCAAAAACCTGTCATCCAAATGGTATTCTAGATGGGAGTCTAAAAATACCACACTACATGGAAAGTTCCTCTTAGTCTCTTTCTTTTTGGTATCGGTTAAAATTAGCAATTTGAAGCATAAATCATAACTCAAATGCTTTCTCCAGATGCTTGAAAAGTGTTAGTATTCATACATCTGTTTAGACCTTCTACAGGATTGATAAACTCAAAAGAACTAGCAAACACAACATTAAAACCAACATACCTGGAAAAACGCTGAACCCACAGCTATAATAAAAGTCAGAGACGTTATGTTTTTAGCCTGTCTTCACCCACCCACCCCTTCTACTCCATGCTCTGATGTTCACTTTGTCCCTACAGCAATTCAGCTTTGGCAGGTTAGACACAGCAGACCGTTAAACGGTGTATCTAACTCCTCTTTAAAAAAAAAAAAAAAATCACAGAACTCACCAGAAATTCTTTGGCAAATTCCTCACTGTTATTTTTCTTTTTCTGGGCCTCATTCAGTAACCGCTGCAGAATTTCTCTTTGGTCCATACCGCAGAGCAAGAGTCTGTGAGAGAATTAAGGGAGGGCATGTCAAATGTGTGTCATGGCCAAGACACCACCAAGGAGCTGCTGCCACCGCCTGAGCACTGCACGCTGGAGGCTGTGGTTTACTGACTACATCACAAGCCCTAGAGGAAATTAGTGCGAAACAAGCTTCTGTGGTCACACAACAAAGCCCTCATCTCCCTCCAGGGCCCTAGTGCCTTCCTTTCTCAACAAAGAAACTTGGCTACAGCTCAAAAGTAACAAACAAGAGGCTAACCAGAACCTTAAACTGTGGTCTGCTTAGCTCAGAGACTGTTCCACTCCGCCACCTTCAAACAGCAGCCCCCTCTCTTGCTGCTTCCCAGAGAAAAGGCAGAAACACGGCTCTATAAGGTAAGGGTGAGTTCACCCTTTCCACGTTCCCCGTGAGCAGAAAGGCCTGGGTGACACCCGTCACCCCTCTGCAGGAAAGGAGACAGACACTAGAGTTACCTGTCTTCTACCTGGACTGTTCTCCCCAAAGCCAGAACAGGCAGTTTGGTTCCAAACCTGTCAAGCCTCCCATGCAAACATCACATTTTCTTTTAGAGGAAGCAAAGTCAACTGCCTCTGACAGGCAATCTCCTCCAGGGCTGGGGAAACACTGGCCCCCATTAAGGGAAGTGTTGGTCTCTGTACCTCTGCAAACCTGTAATAGCTTTGGTCCTTGTTTGGGTTCGGAACATAAACACGAGGAACACCGCTCTATACAGGATAAGAAGCCCAGGAAGGCAGTAGGCACAATATCCCCAGAATGCACTGTTAGGAAATAGTCAAGGAACAAAAAGGAACTAAAACTAAAATTTACCTTGCTGAGAGTAATACAGATTCTAGGTCAGAAAGTCTCAGGAGACTTGAGCGTGGCAGCGCAATCTGGAGTCCTCACTACTCAGAAGTGTCACCCAGGTAGCTGGAGGATCAGTGAGTCTGGGAGTCTGAGACACCTGGGCAACAAAGCAAGACCTCTCTCTCCCTCAAAAACTGAAGATAGACAGAGAGAGAGAGAAGAGAAGAGAAGAGAAGAGAGGAGAGGAGAGGAGAGGAGAGGAGAGGAGAGGAGAGGAGAGGAGAGAAGGAAAGAGAAGAGGAGAGAGAAAGAGAGAGAGTGAACCTAAAGAACGCATTCCCATGAAGTCATTTTGACATTTTTATCCTACAGCCGTGGTCTTGGAAAAGATCCTGTTTCAGGAAGCCATCCCGTACTCACGGCCCCTGTGCCTTAGCAGGCAGGCTGCTAAAGCTTCCTCATTCTCCGTTTGCATAAATTCTCTCTTCAATGGGTAAGAATCCACCCAAGGTCTAACTCAGTGTGAAAACAGCCCCAAACAAATATATCATCTCTAAAGGAGGAAGTTCAGCAAAGAGTATGTTACAAAATTAGTCTCAAGTATGGAAACTGGGAAAGGTGCAGGTTGGACTTCCTCAGTTGGAGACACCACCGGCAGTCCTTTCTGGTTCTGCATTAGTCAAACCCCCTTCAGAAAAATCATGATGCTTGCACACAAAACATACTGCATTCTCTCGGTTGAGCCCTTGGTAGGCAACTTGAAGTTAATATTCCAGATAAAGGAATTTCAGTTGTAGTTCACATAAATTAAAATGAACCATTTTTCTTGAGCAATAGTTCCTGAGGATATTGCAATATCTCCCAGATAATCCTCATCTGGCATTAAAAGGAAATTTCTCGCCACTGTAAATAATGCGATATTTGACTATTTTAAAACATACAAAATTTGCGGAAATTTTATTTTTAAAAAGAACACAAAATTCTTCAGGGTGTAAGTATATGCTTGGCGCACCAGCACTCAGGAAGCTAAGACAGGAGAATCACTACGAGTCCCAGGACTATCTGAACCGCATACCAAGCCCTGTCTCAGGAATAAAATAAAATGCTTTTAAAATTCCAAGTTAACTATAAATTAAAATTACAGAATTGTATGAAATTTAAGCCAGACACAAAAAGACAAGTATTATTTTTTCTCAAATGGGAATTTAGGTTTAAATCTGTGTGTGTGTGTGTGTGTGTGTGTGTGTGTGTGTGTCCCGCATGAAAATAGAAAGAGGACCATGAAAAGGGAGGAAAAGATCTTTTTAAAGTGTGTTTATTATTATATATTAGTCATACGTATACAGATTATATTATGACATTTTCATATTGTACTTAATGGATTCTGATCACGTTCTCTGCCCATCTACCCTGTTGTCCTTTCTTGTCCCCTCTCACTCCTAACCCCTTTCCTCTCCCCAACTGTCCCCCCAACTTCCACTTTATGTCTTTTTTTTATGTTTTTAATCCCAGTGAGTTTCTTTGGGCTATTTACAGGAGCCATCGTAGCTTACCAGGGTCTGCATATGGAAGAAAATGTCTCTCTTCCCCATCAACTGTTAACTGCGGATAAGTCTTCAGGTTGGGGCCACATGGGACAGAGTGCTGGCATACTCAATCCTGTGCAAGTAATACAGCATCTATGAGTTCAAGAGTACAGCACCCAAGTCCCACTCAGAAACCAGCACTCCACACCTCCTCAACCCCATGTCTACGGGGCTCCTATATTCTTTCTGCCCCTTTGGTGATGTTTCCGGACGGTTTGCAGCAGGGTGGCGAATGGTGGTGTAGATGTCCCATTTACTGCTCAGCACTCAACAGTTGTTTATTCTCAGTACTTTGGCCAGTTGTCTCTGCAGTCACTGCCTGCCACTGCAGAAAGTTCTCTGACCAAAACTGAAAGCATCACTAGTCTATGGGCACAAAGCCTCTGTGGGCATAGAAGGCAATTAGATGGGTACATCACGTCCCTTTAGGCAAACCACAGCAGTAGGTGCCTTACGAGGGCCATGACCTCCCCAGCCAGAACCTGTAACCAGAGTTACAGTACCACTCATAAGGTGAGGGCATCAAGTCCAAAGAGAAAGCTGCTGGGTTACCCGTTTAACAGACATGCTGTTATTGTTTCTGTGGGCTCATACTGCCTGGCCAGTAGGTATTGCTGCATGCAGTGTCCACAGCTAAAGAATAACACTGATGGCAATCCTCCCCCAGCAGCCTGCAGAGCGCCGCTCAGCACGACGAGATTCAGCCAACAGGAAGGAAGCTTTTTACTACCAGCCTGATTTCAGTATGTCCTGCAACCAAAGTGTGTAGCATGTTTGGCGACGAGGTCTTAATTCTGGTGGAAAACCAGCAGCAGTGGCAGCTGCTTGGTGTGTGTGTGTGTGTGTGTGTGTGTGTGTGTGTTAAAGGTCAGAGACCTTCCTGTCCAACAGCTCATAGGGGGTAGCTACCTCTGGCATGGCATTGAAATTTTCATTTTATAACCTATGGTTTCTAGGGACAGCTTTATTCACCCAGGTAGTTTTCTCTGTTCAAATCATTTTATTATTTGAGTTCCTTATGGCTTTTTCATACATTGTTAGTTTCCTAAAATGTTTATTTTTGAAATATGATGATGTGTGCTTTTACGCCCAACACTCAGGAGACAGAGGCAGACGGATCTCTGTGAGTTTGAGGCTACCCTAGTCTACACAGTAAAATTCTGTTTCAAAAAAACAAATAACTAAATAAATAAAAATAAATAAATAATTTTGCTTTTGTTAAAAATATTTCATTTAATTTTACGTACATGGATGTTTTTGCCTGCATGTATAAGTCTGTACGCACGCCTGGTAGCCAAAGAGGCCAGAGATGGCATTGGGTCTCCTGGAACAAGAATCACGGATGGTTGTGAGATGGATGTAGGTGCAGGGAATTGAGCCTGAGTCCTCCGGAAGAACAATCATTGCCCCTAACTGCTGAGCCACCTCTCTAGAGCGTACACTATCACTATTGTTGGTTCTCTTCTCCCCTCCCTCCCCTATCCCTATCCTTCCCAGTCCCTGCTTAAGTATTCCCACCCCTGATATTCTCACTCCTGGCTTCTGCTCCTCCCCACTCCCCAGAGACGCTTTTCTCCCCTCTCGCGACTCCTATCTAGTTCCCTGAACTCTACACACTCGTTCCCACATACATGATAGCCAAAAGCTGGGTCTGCATATGAGAGAGAGCATGTGATATTTGCTTTTAGAGTTTGAAGTACTTCGCTTAATACAGTGTTTTCCAGTGCCATTTCCCCGCAGATGTCACAATTTCATTTTTCTTTGCAATTGAATAAAACTACATAGTGTAGATGTACTACGTTTTCACTACCCACTCATCAGCTGATAGGCATCTAGGTTGGTTTCATTTCCTCGCTCTTGTGGATACAGCAGCATTAAACATGCGTGTACAGTTATCTGGGTGGCAGGATATCCAGTCTTCTGGGGATATGCCCAGGAGCAGTATAGCTGGGTCATAGACACATTCTATTTTTAATCCTTTAAAAAAACCTCCATGTTGATTTCCACAGTGGCTGTACCATTTTACTCTCCAGCCAACGGTGGGCAAGACTTCACCACCCCAGTTCTTGCCAGCTTTCGTCCCTGTTTCCTTGATGAGAGACGTTCTCACTGCCGTGAGATGAATTGCAAAGCAGCTTTAATTTACATTCTCTTCACACCCAAGGCTGTCAAACATGTTTAAAACCTTTATTGGCCATTTGCATGCCTTTTGAGAACACACTGTTCAGTTCCTTAGTCCACTTTTTCACTGGGTTGCTGTTTCCTTGTGGTTTAGTATTTTGGGTTCTTTGTAAGTTCTGGATATTGTGGCTTCCATCAAATGTCCGGCTGGCAAAGATTTTCTCCCATCCTGTAGGCTGTCTCTTCATTCAATTAACCGTTTTCTTTGCTGCGCAAAAGCTTTTAATCTCATTTATTGGTTGTTGGCTTTATTTCCTGGGCAATTAAGGTCCTACTCAGAACTGCCTCCCCAAACATATTTTAAAACTTTGCATGTATTATTACTGTATGTGTCATGATGTGTGTGTGTGCATGGGTATGAATGCCACCTACAGCTTGTGGAGGTCAGAGGACAACTTTTATGGAGTTGGTTTTCTCTTAGGATCAAACTCAGGTCACCAGTTTTATGTGGGCAGGCACCTTTACCACTAAGCCATCTCACAAGTGCCGATTCCTAGTATTCAAGGTATTTTTTCTACTTTTTGAGACAGGATTTTTTTTTTTTTTGTAGCCTTGGTTGTTCTGGAACTAACTCTTTAGACAAGGCTGGCCATGAATTCACAGAGATTCACCTGCCTCTACCTCCCAAGTGCTGGGATTAAAGACATGTACCACCACTGCCTGGCATTTTTCCTAATTTTTAAACTGATGATTTGAGAGTTTCAGGTCTTGTGTACTGCTTTTGAAACCCTAAATAATCTTTTTCCCCTTCTCATTGTCCTTGTCTAGGCTGCTGGACTCTACACAAACTCGCTCTACACACACCCGCTCTCCACACACCCGCTCTCTGTACACACACCCACTCTCTCTCCACACACCCGCTCTCTCTACACACACCCGCTCTCTCTACACACACCCGCTCTCTCTCTACACACACCCGCTCTCTCTACACACACCTGCTCTCTCTACACACACCCGCTCACTCTACACACACCCGCTCTCTCTACACACACCCGCTCACTCTACACACACTCGCTCTCTCTCCACACACCCGCTCTCTCTCCACACACCCGCTCACTCTCCACACACCCGCTCTCTCTCCACACACCCGCTCTCTCTACACACACCTGCTCTCTCTACACACACCCGCTCTCTCTACACACACCCGCTCACTCTCCACACACCCGTTCTCTCTCTACACACACCCGCTCTCTCTACACACACCCGCTCTCTCTCTACACACACCCGCTCTCTCTACACACACCCGCTCTCTCTACACACACCCGCTCTCTCTACACAAACCCGCTCTCTCTACACACACCCGCTCACTCTCCACACACCCGCTCTCTCTCTACACACACCCGCTCTCTCTACACACACCCGCTCTCTCTACACACATCCGCTCTCTCTCGACACACACCCGCTCTCTCTACACACACCCGCTCTCTCTACACACACCCGCTCTCTCTACACACACCCGCTCTCTCTACACACACTCACTCTACACCCGCTCTCTCTACACACATACTCGCTCTCTCTATACACACTCACTCTCCCATAAATGCACATATAACACTTTAGCTGAGGTCCCCAGTTAGTTCCTTGGGCAGTTGAGAATAGGGAACCTGAAATGACCCTATCCTTGAGCAATACTGACGAATATCTTGCATATCATCATAGAACCTTCATCTGGTGATGGATGGAGATAGAGACAGTGACCCACACTGGAGCACTGGACTGAGCTCCCAAAGTCCCAATGAGGAGCAGAAGGAGGGAGAACATGAGCAAAGAAGTCGGGACCACGAGGGATGCACCCACCCACTGAGACAGTGGAGCTGATCTATTGGGAGCTCACCAAGGCCAGTTGGACTGTGACTGAAAAAGCATGGGATAAAACTGGACTCTCTGAACATGGCGAACTATGAGGGCTGATGAGACGCAAAGGACAATGGCACGGGGGTTTGATCCTATGTAATGTGATGGCTTTGTGGGAGCCCAGCCAGTTTGGATGTTCACCTTCCTAGATATGGACGGAGGTGGGAGGTCCTAGGTCTTACCACAGGGCAGAAAACCCTGACTGCTCTTTGGACTGGAGAGGGAGGGGGAAAGGAGTGGGGGGAGGGGGAGAAGGGGGGGAAGGAGGGGGCGTAGGGGGGAAGAAGGGGGAGGGAAATGGGAGGCTGGGAGGAGGTGGAAACTTGTTTTTTTTTTCTCTTTTTCTCAATAAAAAAAATAAAATAAAAAATAAAATAAAAAAAAAAGCAAGGATCTGTGTCTGACAGCGAACATGTGGTTTTGTCTCTCTGAGTGTGAAATCCCTCAGGTAACATAGCATAAAGCCTTTGACTCATTTGGAGCTGATTTTTGTGTAGGGTGAGAGATAAGGGTCTGGTTTCACCTTTCTACACGTAGGGATCCCGTTTTCCCAGAACCGTTTGTGAATGTCCGCACACTGGGGTCTTTGTAAAAGCTGGGGTGGCTGTGTGGGACTCTGTGGAGATCCTCTGGTTCATCCCATCAGTCTGTGTGTCTGTTTTCACACCTGGCTGTGTGGGACTCTGTGGAGATCCTCTGGTTCATCCCATCAGTCTGTGTGTCTGTTTTCACACCTGGCTGTGTGGGACTCTGTGGAGATCCTCTGGTTCATCCCATCAGTCTGTGTGTCTGTTTTCACACCTGGCTGTGTGGGACTCTGTGGAGATCCTCTGGTTCATCCCATCAGTCTGGGTGTCTGTTTTCACACCTGGCTGTGTGGGACTCTGTGGAGATCCTCTGGTTCATCCCATCAGTCTGGGTGTCTGTTTTCACACCTGGCTGTGTGGGACTCTGTGGAGATCCTCTGGTTCATCCCATCAGTCTGGGTGTCTGTTTTCACACCTGGCTGTGTGGGACTCTGTGGAGATCCTCTGGTTCATCCCATCAGTCTGGGTGTCTGTTTTCACACCTGGCTGTGTGGGACTCTGTGGAGATCCTCTGGTTCATCCCATCAGTCTGGGTGTCTGTTTTCACACCTGGCTGTGTGGGACTCTGTGGAGATCCTCTGGTTCATCCCATCAGTCTGTGTGTCTGTTTTCACACCTGGCTGTGTGGGACTCTGTGGAGATCCTCTGGTTCATCCCATCAGTCTGGGTGTCTGTTTTCACACCTGGCTGTGTGGGACTCTGTGGAGATCCTCTGGTTCATCCCATCAGTCTGGGTGTCTGTTTTCACACCTGGCTGTGTGGGACTCTGTGGAGATCCTCTGGTTCATCCCATCAGTCTGGGTGTCTGTTTTCACACCTGGCTGTGTGGGACTCTGTGGAGATCCTCTGGTTCATCCCATCAGTCTGGGTGTCTGTTTTCACACCTGGCTGTGTGGGACTCTGTGGAGATCCTCTGGTTCATCCCATCAGTCTGGGTGTCTGTTTTCACACCTGGCTGTGTGGGACTCTGTGGAGATCCTCTGGTTCATCCCATCAGTCTGGGTGTCTGTTTTCACACCTGGCTGTGTGGGACTCTGTGGAGATCCTCTGGTTCATCCCATCAGTCTGGGTGTCTGTTTTCACACCTGGCTGTGTGGGACTCTGTGGAGATCCTCTGGTTCATCCCATCAGTCTGGGTGTCTGTTTTCACACCTGGCTGTGTGGGACTCTGTGGAGATCCTCTGGTTCATCCCATCAGTCTGGGTGTCTGTTTTCACACCTGTACCATGCTGCTTTGTCTTGTTTGCTATGACCTAGAGCATAACGTAAATCAGGAGTGCGGAAACCTCCGCGTGAGTCTTTCTGCTCAGGATGACTGGGAATCTTGGGATCTTCGGTGCTAAAGGATGAAATCTTTTAAAAGTGAGGAGAAGTGAGGATAATGTGGCACAAAAACAGAAGAGAAGATTATTTGGGACAGAGAGGAGACAAACAAAAGGCGAGATGGGGGATGGGGAAAGGCAGCAAGGAAAAGAATGGGTGAAAACAAAACACAATGGCATGGGTATAAAAATACCACAGTGAACCCCATCACTATGTATAATAGCTTAAAATACTAATTAAAAATACCACAGTGAACGCCATCACTATGTATAATAGCTTAAAATACTAATTAAAAATACCACAGTGAACCCCATCACTATGTATAATAGCTTAAAATACTAATTAAAAATACCACAGTGAACCCCATCACTATGTATAATAGCTTAAAATACTAATTAAAAATGAAGTACAAAAGAAATAAAAATGAATCAATTAGGTATGATAGAATTAAGGATGCTCTGAATTATATTACTTTAATTAGGATAAAACCACAACAAAATTCAATAATTTGTTCAACAGCATTACCTACTGCCCACAAAGTGCAAAGCAGGGGGTTAGGGATTAGTTTGCCACATAAGGGAGCCAGAATATGGTGCAAGGCCCGCCTCACGCATCCCAGAACTAAACAGGGGGACATGAATATCGCTTAAAAATAAAATAAAGCTAACTTGCTTAGTGCAAAGTAATAAAACAAAATTCTAAAAGGAAAATGGTTTTATGTGTTTGGGTCAGTAAGAGAAAAAGTTTCAAAATGTCTTTGTTCCTTTAGTTCCTTTGTTCCTCACTTCATCAAAATAAAAGCTTTGTTAACTTGAGGTGAATTCCACCTCACCCTCATTCCATCTCACCACGATTTTTCTCTTACTCTAAATCCCTAAAATATAAATTTTTAGCTGGGAAAATATCTAATAATACTTATATCTATTTTCCTCAAATACAGAGCTATTAATACAGAAGTAGTTAAATTAGTAAGATATTAACCTTACTGACTTTTTAATCTCTTCTTAGGGAAGGAGCTAGAAATAAATGAGGAACTGACTGGAGAGATGGCTAGCAGTAAGCAGAGTTCAGCTCCCAGACAGACTCACGGCAGTCACCTCACAACTACCTGTAACTCCAGCTCCGAAGGGGATCTGAAGCCTCTGGCCTCTTTGGGTCCCTGTGCGTGCATGTGGATGGCGTACACACACACACACACACACACACACACACACACACACACACGACTGAGTCCATTCACTGTTGCTTGTATGTATATGATGTCAGAGCTGACCACTTGATGTTGGCTGACTAACTAACTGATTAGGAGAGTTTCCCTCAGAGGGGAGGCTACTGCTCAGGCCCTCGCCATTCCTCAGTCGCCTGTAGCTCTTGTCTAGGAATGGGGCCTCATGATATTTCACCCTTCCATGTTAGTAGGTCCATTGGTGTTGTTTAGGTCTTGTTTAGGCAGCCACATTGTTGAGGTATCATAGGTACAGCTTCCCTGCCGTTCCTGGGACACACAGTCTAATAGTAGATTTGCTGGTTCTGGCTCTTACAATCTTTCTGCCCCTTCATCCCTGATGGTCCCTGAACCTTAGGTTCAAGAGTTGTGTTGAAGATGTAGCCACGGAGCTGGGCATCCTATGACCAGTTGTAGAAGCACATAATTTTTTTTAAAGTATGCATCAATTCTCAAAAGTTCATTCTACTGTAAAATCTAAAGGTATTAAAGAAACTTGGTGAGCAAATAAAACCTCAAAACCCCACTCAGCTATAAGCCATTTCCTGACGAGACCACTCAAGCAAGCAGAAAGCAAACTGAAGGAGCAAACAAAAAAGACTTGCTTAATTTGAACAAATCTACTTAATTTCCACACTTTTAGCGATACTGAACGGCAGGAGGGCATAGTTGCTACTGGGTGAAAGCAGTGTTGATTCCCTTCTGCTCTGTAGGAAGATCAAGAGCTGGAGAGGGGAGCCAAGGTCACACAGCAAAGGTCAGCACAAAAAGAGTTGATAAAATTGCTGCAAAATACTTAAAGCAGCGTGTGTCATAAACCTAAGTGATCAGAACAATTCCCTGCAGTAAAAGACTCACAGGCATAGTGAAAACCATCAAGAGGCCTGGGGTTAGTAGGTGAACACCTGGAGAAAGGGAGGGGTTGCAGCTCACCACTGCCCCTCTACCTCCCTCCCACCCCCACCTCTTGTGTTCAAAGAAAGAGGACAACACAGAAACTCGCCTGACAATCACCTGTTCAAAGAGAGGAATCTGCAGGTTTAAAGGAAAAACAGTGTCATGGAGATTAGGAAGTGCATTACACACACACACACACACACACACACACGCACGTGCCTCTCGGGCATGATGATTTGGACAGCATAAAACAGTCTGTAGGAAAACCAAGTACAGCCAGGTAGTGGTGACGCACACCTTTAATCCCAGCACTCGGGAGGCGGGCGGATCTCTGAGATTGAGGCCCGTCTGGTCTACAGAGCAAGTTGCAGGACAGCCAGGGCTACACAGAGAAGAAAAGACAAGAAAAAAAAAAAGCAAGTACTCCAGCTTCTGAGAGCAGCCCTCTCTCTGTGCGTGGCCATGAGTTTACCTTGGAAAACTCCTATTCAATTTCAGCTTTCATTTTACTCTTCATGTCTTTCCCTGGGCCAGGGATTCAAGGTGGACTGTGTGCTGTGTTATACTGTCCTTAGTAAGCATGCTTTTGGTCATACGAATGTGGACTGTGCTGTGTTACACCGTCCTTAGTAAGCATGCTTTGGTCATATGTCCAATTCTCCTTTCTCCTCAAGGCCCTCCCCCGCCCCCAAGACAGGGTTTCTCTGTATAACAGCTCCAGCTGTCCTGGAACTAGCTCCTGTAGACCAGGCTGACCTCGAACTCACAGAGATCGGCCTGCCTCTGCCTCCCGAGTGCTGGGATTAAAGGTGTGCGCCACCACCGCCCAGTTCCTCAATACCTTTTCATTCCTGTGTTAACCAGCATTCCCAGTTTCACACCCGCTGTCTTGCACTGATGAACTCTTCTTACCTATGTATCTCTCTCCTTCTAGCACCTAGCAGTAAGTGCTGGATTGAGAGGATTTAAATGTTGTTTGAATGCTGCATAACCAGAATCCAGGGCGGGGAGATGACTTGCTGTGCAGGCTCAAGGAGCTGTGCTTGGATCTCCAGCACCCATATAAAAGCCGGATGCTGGGACCGGCGCCTGTAATCCTAGCACTGGGAAGGCGGAAGAGACAAATGGATCCCTGGTACCCACCTGCCAGCCAGTCTAGCTGAGTTGGTGCACTCTATGAGAAACCCTGTCTCAAAGGATGGGTGGAAGGTGATAGAGGAGTATGCCTGAGGTTAACTTCTGTGCACGCACGTACACAAGCACGAATGTGTGTGTGAATGTGAAGGTCAGCTTCTGTGTACTTGTGTTCCGAGCATGAATACATGAATACCCTTGTGTCTACAAACACGAATACATGTGTGAATGTGTACACGAGCTTGAATACTCGTGTCCCGAGCATGAATACATGAATACCCTCACGTACACAAGCACAAATACATGTACATGTACCGCACACGCACAGTCGTTATTAAAGAATGACAGTAACTAGCAGGCTGTGGGAACAGATCTAGATTGCCTAGCGTGTCAGTATCTGCTGCCCGCTTCATCGACTGGCCTCACCCAGCACTACCCAACCACATCACCACAGACTGTTCCGTTCTATCACTACCGTTTTGTTGTTTTTACCCGTACCCCAGTTTTCACCAATAAAAACTAATCCGCCACACCTACTGTTTCTTCAAAACTCTCTCCTGCGCCATCTCACCCCCGTCTTCTGAGTCCGAATCCCTGTAAGATAATTACACTACATAAGTTTTCTGAGTTTCATCACAGTTCTTATTCCAAAGAGAACCCATAAAACCAGCCCCGTGCTTCTAGTTTACCAAAGGCAAGGAGCCCATCTTCTACGCATTTGTGAGACTCAGCATTTGACATGGTTTTGAGAATACCTGCAAGTCTGGGCGGTAACATGTGTTCTATTACTTGGTGAGACATCCACTTCACGTGGGTATCTATGGCACCAGTGCCCCAGCTCTGTTTCCTGGCACAGTCTAAACTTCTACGTTTTGGAAGGCATTTTCACTGTGCCAGAAGATGGGCCTTTCTGAAGGGAACCAGGCAAACAGTAAGTTCCTCACTGAGAGCCGCTGCCCAAGCTGCAGAGCTACTGTTGCTGAGGGAACCATGCCCCTGCTGAAGCTCAGAGTCCAGCTCAAAAAAGGCCACAGTGGACACAAAGACCACCTTTTAGTCTCAGGGACAGACTTACAAACAGGTGCAGAAGAGCCTTCTAAACTCCCTCAAAGGAAGCTTGTCCCGCTAGCCATGTTTTCACGTCATCCATGGTGTGAAAAACCCTGAACCTGTTTCTTGTTTCTACAACATTCTGAGACCCCCACCAAGCTGTTCAGTTACTACTGCAGACTCTCTGCTGTCAATCACCTTCCCCCACAGACTCCACAGAGAGCCCCACTTGCCTTTGGTTTCAGAATACCAGCAGGCAAAGGTCAGCTGGTAAGCTCTTGTAGTTGAAGCAATTTACCCTTCTCTCTTAAGTGAAGAGTTCGTGTGGCTTGATTTAAAGATGTTTGGATGTGAAGTCTCACCTCAATCACCTATTCATTCAATACACATTTATACTTTCCTCATACATGCCAAAGAAGAAAGAGGGATGCTGGGCACAGGTACAGCAGCTACAGAAGTTAAGAATTCTCTCACAAGCAGGGCTATGACTTGAGTACTCATGGTAAGAATCACGAAAGTCATAGAAACAAAAGTGTCTAGGAGAAAGTTCGGAAGCTGGCTAGCTCGGTGAATCCACATTGCTCACAACACTGGGGTTCCTGAAGCAGGAGGATCACAAGCTCCAGGCCAGCCTGGGCTGCACAGGGAGTTCAAGGCCAGGGTTCGTGGATATGAAGAGTGGGCATAAGTCATATTTAGGAATTCCCTTTCCCTCCATGTACATATTTGCATCTGTAAGGGACAGACTTAAGAAAAACATCAAGCTAAACCCCTAGGAACTAACTCCAACCCATAGGAGTGTTCAATTGTACATAGCTCTTTTTTTTTTTTTTTTTTTTTTTTTTTGGTTTTTCGAGACAGGGTTTCTCTGTGGTTTTGGAGCCTGTCCTGGAACTAGCTCTTGTAGACCAGGCTGGTCTCGAACTCACAGAGATCTGCCTGCCTCTGCCTCCCGAGTGCTGGGATTAAAGGTGTGCGCCACCACCGCCCGGCCTGTACATAGCTCTTAAAACATTCCAGGCAGTAGGTTAAGCCCTTTCCAAAGTGTACTGTTAAATTTATTTTTCAACAATCCTGTGACTCCTAATAATCTATTTTAGAGAAGTAGAAACCAAAGCACAGAGGAATTGAGTCATTTATAAAATATCACTTCATCAACCTAGAGTGAATCCAAATTGTTCAAATCAGGGCAGTCTGAATGACTTCTACCTAAGGGGTAAAAAATACCATAAAGTTGCCCATCTTGACTCTGGAGCAACGTAAGGGGCAAAGGATCACATCCACCATCTTAAATATTAGCACAAGAGCTAACTGCTACTAGAGAGTAAAAAGAAATCTCATTTCTGGATTATTCACCTATTGTGATTTGTCTAGGGATACAGGAAATCAGCATCGTTTTGTAAAGTAACGATACGCTCCCAGCACCACGTACTTCTCTCTACAGGAGGCTAGCCAAGGGAGGAAGTGGTCAGCCCTTTTCAGCTTCAGCCAAGCCACGAGTGCTTTACTTCCTGGTAAAAGGTAAGTGTGCTTTTTAGACTCCACCTTGATCGCTGTCTTCTAATTTCATTGATTATCAAGGACACTGCGATACACAGATCACGGAAATCATAAGCTTTGCTTACATCTCTATTACTTGCAAAACTGGTAAAATACACACTATCAGCTGCGCAGGGAAGATTTCTGACGAATGACTTCCGAGAAGGCAGGGACTGTACAAGAAACTCTCCATAACTAAGTCTTGAAAACAGGAGCTAAGTGTGGGAAAGATCAGTGGACAGAGGTGCTGGCCTTCCCTCCAGGCCTGACCACCCGAGTTCAACCCCTTGGCACTCACAAGGCAGAGAGAACCCACTCCTGCACAACTTGCCCTTGGCTTCCATGTGGGTGCCACAGCGTGTGCCCACGCCCCTTAAATAAATAATTTTAAAAAATTTAAAGGCTTCAGTTTCTATAAACCTAAACCCTATCTATTACTGTTTTACAGAAATTGTCAGCATCATGATAGAGTTTTAAATGCTCAGTTTGCTTTAGAGCAGGTACCAGCAAACTGTGTCCACAGAAGGCCAGGTAGCAAATATTTTAGATTTGATGGGCCATATGGTGTGTGCTATGAGGATAGTCAACTCTGCTCCTGCAGTATGAAGACAACCATGAACAAGTAAGTCTTGCTACATTCCAGAAAACCTTTATTTACAAAACCAGAAAGCAGGGGCTGAAGAGATGGTTTGGTAGGTAAAGGTGCTTGATGTGAATGAACAGGACCTGAGTTCAAATCCCAAGAACCATCTAAGAGCTATGCAATAGACATAAGTGCCTGTAACCCCACCAGTGGGGCCCAAGATGGGTCCCTGGAGGTCGCAGACCAGTCAACCCAGATGAAGGCACAAGCTTCAGGCTGAGTCAGAAATCCTGTCTCAAAAAGCAAGGCAGAGAGGAGGAAAAGGTCCCCAACCTAGACCTCTAACCTCCACTTGTGTGTCCAGGGGCATACACTCAGGGCACCTACCACACACATCAAACAGACAGACAGCAGCCCAGATGTAGTCTGTGGTGTGTACTGCGTCATCTCCTGTTCTAGAGTGACCTTCTCACACTGTATGTATCAGACTTACCTGTGAAATCGAAAATGTCAGGTCCTAAGGTCCTCGCCACCCTTAGAAAACCGGTCTCTAAGGATGAGTCCTGGCAATGAGCAACTCGCTGAGGCTCACAAGTGGTGTACAAATGATACTTCAGAGAGTTCCCTAGCCTTGTTGCAGGGTATCCGCCAGAGAAGTCTGTTTGGGCATGGGTTTAAGCCAATAGAAAGTCTTTATTAAGTCAGGCAGTGGTGGAGCAGGCCTTTAATTCCAGCACTTGGGAGTCAGAAGCAGTTGAATCTCTGAGAGTTTGAGGCCAGCTTGGTCTACAAGAGCTAGTTCCAGGACATCTAGCACTACACACACACACACAAAACCCCTCTGTTTAAAAAAACAAAAACAAAAAGCAAACAAAAAAAGGAAGTCTTTCTTAGGAGGCTGCTAACTACACTGGGTGTTCGGGGCAGGAAATCATGGAGATGGCCTTGTCTAGCTGCTTTGAGAGACCTGCACCACAGGCTTCCCAGGCTAGAGTCTGTGACTCCTGGGGTACTGTGTGCCTTTCAGTTCCTGAGAAACCAAGGCACCCCCTCAGGCAGTGAAGTGTTCAGGCTGCCTGTGTTCCTCTGTGTGCCCTTAAAGTCAGTGAAGTATACAGAGACTTGACAGGATAATTAATCCTAGGCATTAATCTTATATACCCTGTATAGCTTTCAGATGTCATTGTATTCTGGCAACTACAATTGTATTGATCCTGGAAATCTCCATTGTATTCTGTTTCTGATGAAGCCATAAGAAGTCTGAGTGCTTGCAATAAAATTATCTCAGCCTCAGTCTTGCTGAGACCCTTCCATCCCAGCCTGGCCTTCATTTCTCACCAACCATATCAGCAGACCCTGGCTTGGTAAGTAAGCACTGGCTCTTACATTTGGAATCCCAGTGTAGCCCCAAGCCTTTCTCGGGTGATATTTTAAGCCCAAAAACCATATTCTGGGCTGACATATGCACTGGCTAGTTTTATGTCAATTTGATACAAGTTGGAGTCATCAGAGAGGAGGAAGCCTCAAGTGAGAAAATGCCTCCATAAAATCTGGCTGTAAGCCATTTTCTTAAATAGTGATCAGTAGGGGAAGGCTGGTCTACTGTGGATGGTACCATCCCTGGGCTGGTGGTCCTGGGTTCTATAAGAAAGCAGGCTGAGCAAACCATAGAAAACAAGTCAGGAAGCAGCACCCCTCCATGGTCTCTGCATCAGTTCCTGCCTCCAGGTTCCTGACCTCACTACTTTTGATAATGAACTGTTATATGTGGAACTGTGAGTGAAATAAACCCTTTCCCCCACCCAACGTTGATTTGGTTGTGGTGTTTCATCACAACAGTAGCCCTAACTAAAACAACATACTCTGAATAGCAAGAACAGTTAGCCAAAAGCAGAACTACCAAAGCCAAAAAGGTTAGTACGTTTAGAGACTTTCCCAGAACTATGGACTTTAATGAATTAGGTCCTTGTTTTCATTTTGGCAGATCATACTGTCTATGTGCTGAATTTTATGGCCTAAATGGTACCTCATCATGGAGTTAATTGTGCTAAGATCTGGGGGTCATCTAAGGTCTGGGTCTCTGTTTCCTTCTCCATTGGTCTTAGAGAACGAGTCGAATCATGGGCTCATCCTGCTTTAAAGAAATATATTTGAACTGATTCATAATTGGCCATGTAGTTTAAGATGCAGGGCCCTACTGTTAATCCAGCCAGAATGAGAATTAAAGCCCAGTCAGTGCTGATATTAGAGTAGCTAGCTGGGGGTGGGGGTGGGGGGAGCAAGAGAATAGAGACTGGTATCAATTATTTAATTTTATAAATATTGATTTATGTCTTTGTCTCTTTCTCTTTTTGAGGTTTTCCCCAACCATGGCAAGATTTTCTCTAATTACTCCTGATCGGTTAGCACAGAAGCAATAATTTTTTTCCCTCAAAGCCAAACTTAGTTTCCTTCTCTCATGAGGAGTAAGGGCCTCTCCAATTTTGTAGGACCATTTTTGTAAGGGAATCTAACTTGTTTCATTTTATAAATGGGAACTTTTAAAACCTTGGGCTCCTGATGAGCATGTTTACTTAGTGTGGAAAGCATGAGAAGAGGCACATTTAGTCAAACCATTAGTGCATGCCCATTAGTCTCAGGGGCTCAGTAATATTGGTGTGATCCAGATGTATTGACCATAAGGTAGAATAGCAGACATCAGAATAAGGGGAAGTGTTTAGATGAAAGATTTGGGGTATTAGATAAGTTTCAGCCCTCTAACGTTAATCTGGGCTCTTCTCCCCCATGTCACAATGAGTTTTGTCTGTCAATGGACTGACAGTCTGTTTATTTCCTATCCCTATGCAGTACGGGGGTCATGGGTCTAAACAAAATGAGCAATTCTGGCCAGTTTATGGCAGGGAATTAGTAACTAAGTGGTGGACTTTGTCAAGAGTGGAAAATAGGGATGAGGATCCCCAGCTTCCTGAAGATCACGAAGTGGGACTCTGGACCTGGGTGTGCCTAGGACCCAAGGTCTGGAGACCTGTCTGGGGAACAATTTCTAGTAAATCTATCCCTTGGGTCCTTCCTGTGGCATAGAGTCTGACTTCCCAGGTTTCCCCTGTTTCTCAAAGGTAAGAGACATTTTTAAAGAATTTTCCAGAAAGCCCATCCATTTCACAACTCCATTTTTTTGTGATAGAAATTCCCTTGTTCCTGGAAACTTGGGAGGCCAGTCACAGGGCATGCATAGAATTGTAAACTCTATTCTTATTTCAGAATATAAACTCCCATATCTTCCTTTCTCCGTACAGTCAGACACTTAAGGTAGGCATCAGTGAACAAAGTCAAGATGGATATGGGTTGCTAGTCTACAGTCACACTAGCTAATACCTTCCCTGTATCAGCCTTAGTTCCCAGGTCCAGGCCTGAGTGTTGTGTGGGTTAGACCATAATCCTGTATTCATACCAAACACAAACCTCAGAATGTTGAGGGGCAGGGTATGAAAGAACCTGGTGCCCGATGAAATCTTGATCTTACGGGTCCATAGTCAGGTCCACAGTCCATTTGGCAGCAGTGTCTGTGGCTTATGTTTTCTAGACCTTGTCATGTCCCGCTTTATTTTATGCTTCCTTAAATTTATTCTCTATTTTTGAGCTCATTACTCATGTATCCACTTATGGTGCAATTTTCTCTCGTGAGTCCCCCATGTTCTCCTCCATATGTCTGGTCACTTCTCTGGCATTTTTTTTGGGGGGGGGTTGACCGATCAACCCCACTTTGGGTGCCATTATGTCATAGTCCAGTGCTAGCCTGGACCATAAATTATTTCTCTGGACCAGAGGGGAGGAGTGGGATTAAAGACACAACTCACATGGCTTTATCAGGAAGGAGATTTTTCAGTGATCCCTCATGAAATCCTGAGTTTACATTCTGAAAATTTACCCCACAATTATTCTCCAAACAGCTTTTATACTGAAACGTAAACTGAGGGAGAAATTTATTAGCATTCTGTTTTCTTGGTAACCAGGCAAATGTCTCTGGTCACATCCACACCTTTCTATGCCCATTTTGTCACATCTTCCTATCTTCCTGCTCCATATGCCAGCTCTGTTATGTAGCCTAATTAACGCCTCTTCCCAGTCAATCTCCATAATTACAAAAAAAGGAACAGAATGATATTAGCATATCCTGATCCTTTTAGAATGGCCACATCCTGTCTGGAAGGCTATGTGACCACCTTTTGTGTGGCCAGGTACGAGCAGGCCTGTAAGTTTGGCTGCCATACAAGGTAGGGCCTGTATAATATTGCCCACAAGACCTGGGTGTAGTGGATTCATAATATAATGCCAAATATCTTCATGCCATACAAGTAGGGAGAATCCCTGTGTAGAGTCTTTTTCAAGTTGGTTCAAGCACCCCTTTGGCTATCCACTTGACCTAGTATCATTGGACTCAAACAGGGAAAACTGGGGGTGGAATTTTAGGTGAACTGATCTCTTGGATAGTCTAATGAACTGGGGTGCCTGTAGTGACTTGAGAAAGGAATGTTTAGAGGGTTCTGCCAACTGCTGGTTTGAGCCTGGGAAGCAATGGGGGAGGTCTTCAAACCTAATCTCACATAGAATAAATTCTGTAGACAGAGGCTGCTTGTTCGTTCCTTGCCACCCAGACCCAAAATAACTACACAGGAACTGTTATTAATTATAACACTGCTTGACCTTTAGCTTAGACTTCTTATTAACTAACTCTTACATCTTAAATTAACCCATTCCTATTATTTTATATTTTACCACAGGCTCGTGATTTACCAGTAAGGTTCCAGGGCTTCTGTCTCCTTCAGCAGCTACAAGGTGTCTCTCTAACCCCACCTTTTTTTCTCCCAGCATTCAGTTTAGTTTTCCCGCCTAGCTCTATTCTGTCCTGTCATAGGCCAAAGTAGCTTTATTCATTAACCAATAAAAGCAATTCATATACAAAAGGACTTCCACATCAAAATCTCTCCCTATATGGGGTACAGGGGCCCAAAGCAGAGCACAGGAAGGAGGTATATTTATCCTTTGCTGTACTCTAATGAGAGTTTTGTTCAAGTTTTTTTTTTCAGCATCCTATTTTTTGTTGTTGTGTTGTGCCCAGGTCACAGAGACCCAACGAAGACCACCAGAGACACAGACTCACTGAAATGCAAAAGCAAGGTTTAACCGTATAGTACAAATCTCGGTAGGGGACTCATCTCACTCGCTGACACAGTGGGAGCCAGAGGAGGTGCCCCACTGTTCATAGGCAGGGTTTATAAAGGCAAAAAACCATAAATCTACAGTTAGGGGCCTAAGGGGTATGGGTGACTCTCTGATTGGCTACAGTCTAGGGAACTTCTTGCTTTGCTGATATCTACCTTTAACAGTTGGGCTGCAGCCTAGGGAACTTCTTGCTTTGGTGACATCTACCTTAAGCTGCTGGGCTGCAGTCTAGGGAACTTCTTGCTTTGCTGATATCTACCTTAAACAGTTGGGCTGCAGCCTAGGGAACTTCTTGCTTTGCTAATATCTACCTTAAGTAGCTGGGCTGCAGTCTAGGGAACTTGCTTTGCTGATATCTACCTTAAACAGCTGGGCTGCAGTCTAGGGAACTTCTTGCTTTGCTGATATCTACCTTAAGTAGCTGGGATGCAGCCTAGGGAAATTCTTGCTTTGCTGATATCTACCTTGGGGCCTAGCAAGAAAGGGAGTTGGTCTTGTCCCTTTAGATGTTTTGCTTTGGACCTGCCCAGAATTCTGAGGTCTATATACACAATGAAGTTTTCAATCTATGTCTAAAGCTCAAGCTGTTAATTGAGGAGTTTTGGCTATGAAAGCCAGGCTATTGTCCCCATTGCTAGGGAGAGTCCTGGAGGAGCTTTCTTTCTTTCTGCTTCCTTCCTTCCTTCCTTCCTTCCTTCTTTTCCTCCTTTCAAGACAAAGTTTCTCTGATGCAACATCTCAAACTGTCCTGGAACTTGCTTTGTAGACCAGGCTGGTCTCAAATTCTCAGAGATCTGCCTGCCTCTGCTTTCCAAACTACTATTTGAGCAGTTTCGGTCTGAGTGGGAAATGCTTCTACCCATCCAGAAAAGACATTAATAAAAACTAGAAAGTACTTTTTTTTTGAATTTTTTTTATTAAATTTATTTATTTATTAAAGATTTCTGTCTCTTCCCAGCCACCGCCTCCCATTTCCCTCCCCCTCCCCTAATTAAGTCCCCCCCCCCCAGCCCGAAAAGCAATCAGGGTTCCCTGTCCTGTGGGAAGTCCAAGGAACCCCCCACCTCCATCCAGGTCTAGTAAGTTGAGCATCCAAACTGCCTAGGCTCCCACAAAGCCAGTACGTGCAGTAGGATCAGAAACCCAGTGCCATTGTTCTTGAGTTCTCAGTAGTCCTCATTGTCCGTTATGTTCAGAGAGTCCGGTTTTATCCCAGGCTTTTCCAGACCCAGGCCAGCTGGTCTTGGTGAGTTCCCAGTAGAACATCCCCATTGTCTCAGTGCGTGGGTGCACCCCTCATGGTCCTGAGTTCCTTGCTAGTGCTCTCTCTCCTTCTGCTCCTGATTTGGACCTTGAGAATTCAGTCCTGTGCTCCAATGTGGGTCTCTGTCTCTGTCTCCTTTCATCGCTTGCTGAAGGTTAATATTCAGGAGGATGCCTATATGTTTTTCTTTGGGTTCTCCTTATTTAGCTAGAAAGTACTTTTATCCTCACCTGGAAGGCCAGATCTCAATGAAGTCAGTTTTCCCAAAGTTCACTGGGGTGTTGGTCTCTTATTTGAACCCCTTCCTAGGTAAGGGCTCTCTGCTTTGGATTCACTTGAGCACAAACCTGACATCTGGGTGAGATATCTTCCACTAGGCTGTCCTGTCTAGGTAATAATATACCTTGGTCTGAGCCCACTCAGGAAGTTTTGTGGACCCCAGATGAGTAGCCTGGTGAAGTTACCAGAGTCCTGCGGGTTGTTTCTGGGAGAATGAGCTTTTCCTCCAGTGTCCTCCACCAACCTGTGGGTTTGAGCTGTCCATTTCTTCCTCTTGATTGTGCCCTGGAGTCTCAGGGTATGTCATCAGAATATCAATAGGCTTCGCTGGCCTTAGGGCCTTTGTCAGCCACCTCAGTGGCCCTGTTACCTCTTGCCTCAGGGGACTCACCTTTTTGATGTCCTTGAAGTGGACCAGTAGAGGATAGCAATTTGTGGGGGAAGCCAAGTAGCCTTCAGGAGGGCCAAGAGTTTCTCTTTGTTTTTGATGTCCTTTCCTCAGTGGCGAGAAGCCCTCTTTCCCTATTGATCATACTGTGGACATGCTCAATAGCATGGTGTCTGTGTGTGTGTGTGTATGTGTGTGCGTGCGTGCGTGTGTGTGTGTGTGTGTGTGCATGATGGTGGACTCTCCTTTCTCCCTCCTGAGAGCCTGGATCAGAGCAATCTTCTGCGCTCTAGGCTGAGGTGCCTGGTTTCAGTTAAGGTAACTACTGTAGCCGCCCATGTACCTGATTTCATGTCTCACCTCATGACAGTCATGGATGAGCACTTGCAGATCATCATCAGACAAGAGGATAGCAGGGTTGACTGAGCTTGGTTTCTCAAACTGGACACAAGGGCAAGCCAGGAATAGGATCTGGCAGTGGGTCACACAAGCATTTCCCAGCCAGTGTTCTGGTGTTCCTCAGAGGAAGGGCCTCAATGGCGTGGGGGTCTGTGAGTCTAAGGTGACCCAGAGTTAACTTGTTTTTTTTTTTTCCACTAGACTAGCAGTCATCCCCACAGCTCTTAGGTAGGTGCAACATCCTGCGGCTACAGGGTCCAGTTATTTGGACCGCTATGCCACAGGATGTTTCCAGAACCCCAAAGTTTGAGTCAAAACCACTTTTGTAACGTCTTTTCTTTCCTGGACAAACAGATGAAAAGGTTTTGAGGCATCTGGAGATGCTAGGACTGAAGCTGAAGTAGGGATGTTTTTAAAGCCTCAAATGCCTTTTGTTTAGTCTCAGTCCAGAGGAGGGGTTCAGTGCCCTGCTTTGCACTGGTCTATAGAGGCTTCACTGTTCTGCAAACTCTGGTATCCAGATGCAGCAATACCTAGCTCCACCAAGGAACTCTCAGATCTGCTTCTTATGTCTTTGCAGTTGGGGTCTGAAGGGTGGTGGCAATCCTACTCTCGGCTGGTAGCCAAGATAGGTAGCCTTTGAGGAACAAGGCTGGGCCTTCTTAGCTGGAATTTTGTAACTCTTGCAGCAGTCCCTCAGAGACCTTTTCTATGATCTATTTTCCTGGGAAGCCTCTGATGGAAGTCAGCATTTAGCGCCTTATCTAACAGGGTTGGAGAATTTTTAAATCTTTGGGGCAACCTGGTGCATGTAAATTGTCCACTGTCACCTCTCTCTGGGTCTGTTCTTTTAAAAGCAAAAAATAGGTTGACTCACCTCTACCAATGGGAGGCTGAAGAATGCATCTTTCAGATCCAAGATAGTGTACAGCTGTTCCTCTGAAAGAATCAGACTCGTGAGAACCAGAGGTCCCAGGTTTCTTCACAGGCAGAAGAGGTGTGTTCCAGGGTAGCTGGAAGGGCACCAAGATGCCTGTCTCTCTATGTCAGGCAATATTGACTACAATTTCCCTTTTTGTTTAATCTGTATGGGGGCAGCTGAACTATTAGTTGAACAATTATAGGCATTCAGTGTTTGGCTAGTCCTAGGGGGTCAGTCTCTGCCCATAGTCCTGGAAATCTTTGTTGTCAATCTGTTAGTCCAACTGTATACTTTGATTGTGGGTAGGACTTTCAGCAGGAGATATTCTTTCTTTTCTTCAACCTTTATTATTATTATTTTTTAAAAATTTTATTTACGTACATTGGTGTTCTGCCTGCATGCACATATGAGGGTATTGCATCCCCTGGAACTGGAGTTACAGACAGTTGTGAGCTGCCATGTGAGTACTGGGAATTGAGCCTGGGTCTTCTGTAGAACACCAGTGCTCCTAACTACCGAGCCATCTCTTCAGTACCAAGGTGATATGCTATCAACAGAGGGCAAGACGCCAAACTGTTGTTGGGTATCCATAAGTCTAACTGCACCCCACCGTCAGAGAAGGTGATGGGGTTGTACAAAGCGTCTTGTCCTGACCAGTTCTCTGCTGCTAAACACCTTTTGCTCTACCTCCAGCAACTGGAACCTTTAACTTTTGTTTACTTTTAGAACTTTTTTCTAATATCTGAGGCCTACTGGGTGACGAAGAAGTTCCTTTTTGTGGCTGTATTTAATTTTCTAAGGAAGACTAGGGAAAATTGTTCAAAGTCTTCTTGGTCAGTGTTGGACAGAAGGAAAAATCTGTTCTATCCAGGATGCATTGTCCAGCAGTGATTTCCCCACTCCCAGCAGCCTGGAGGCAATTTGTCTACTTTTTTCATTGAATGGAAGATTTTGAGTTTTCTAATTCTATGGATCACTGGTTGAAAAAACAAAAGACAAAACTCACAAAAGAGGAAGGAGTGGGAGCTCCCCTTCCCCCCTTCTCTGGGACTGCTTAGGGCAGTCAGGGGAGGGGGGGGGGATGCATACCTAAGGGAGCATTCAGCTTAGAAGGCAGGGGCTGCTCCTGACTCCACACAGGCTGGAAGTCAAGTGATGAAACAAGTGGGACAGGCAGGGTTGCTTTTGTGTGTATGTGGAGGAGGGGTGACCTGGCAGAGCCAAAACGAATCAGGTCCTCAACAAGAAGAGGAACAAGCCTTAAGCCAGAGTGGTATCTCACATCAGAGAAAGCCATTGGTCAATAACCAGAAACAAAACTGACAGAAACACGTAGAAAGACATGCAGAAAGACGCAGAATAAAAACAACCAGGGGTAGCCACCACACAATCATGTAACATCTCACACAGACCACAGACACTGGATCAGCAGCCATGTCCGACCTTATGTGTCTCACCAGAGGACACCTTAACCAGACTCACCTCCAGAGGTGACAGACCAGATTTGGGGTGAAGGTTTCAGACCCCTCTAAAGTGTTAGGCAGATATTAATCAAAGAGACTCCTGAGGGCCTAGAACTTGGGTTGTGCACTCCCTAGGAGCTCCTTGGTCACTGCACTCTTCCCTGCTCCCAGGAGATCTGAGACCCCTGGCGTCTCAAAATCTGGTCTCTGAGGATCTTGGTGGACCCTCCAGAAATGCTGTAGGATGTCCACCAGAGAAGACTGCTTGAATGTGGGTTTAAACCAATAGAAAGTTTTTATTAGTGGGCCAGGGAGTACACTGGGTGGTCAGGATCCCAGTTTAGCACTAAGCCTTTCTCAGGGTGAGATCTTCAGCACAAAAACCATGTTCTGGATTGAAAAACTCCAGTTAACAAGAGCAGTTAGTTAGCAATGGAACTACAGAAGACAAAAAGCAAGGTTAGTACATTTAGAGACTTTCCCAGAACCATGAACTTTGGTAAATTAGACCTTTGTTCTTACTTTGGCCAATGATACTGTCTGTGTGCTGAATTTTATAGCCTGGATGGCACTTCCATCATGGAGTCAGATGTGCTAAAGTTTGGGGGCCTAATTAGGTCTGGGGCCCTGTTACAGTATGCAGTTAGCATCAGCCACGCTGGGGCAGACCAGTGGTCCTCCACGTGGGCCAACACTTCCCACATCCTGACAATGAAAACACAGTAACTTTCTTTGATATTTCCAGCAGGATTGTAGATGAATAAGCTGCTAACTATGCCTTCAAGGCTCTAGAATGGTTGAATAAATTCTGCTCAGGTGAAATAAACACGAAAGTTAAGATGGATCTGAATGAAAACCTTTTACTTGAAGAAATAAGATTTTTAACTAAAAACTGACCTTTAGATTCCAAAATCACTAGCAGACAAAATTCTCAACAAAAGGCAGGGCTAAACCTGAAGGGAAAGTTTACAATGTGCTGCCTCCTTCAAACTATCTCCAGCAAAGCTCTGCCTTGGGGCTTGAGATTTCACTAATAAGAAATTACTGCCAGGAGGTCTCTATTTCAACAAACTCTTCTTACAACTCATGTAAAAACAGAAAGTATAACATCACTGTAGATGGACTGGCCTGCTCCCACAGTCAGCAATCAGTAAAAACGTAGCACTGGGTAAGTTGAAGAAAGCATGTTTTAATTGGCAAACATCGGAGGATGTGATGTTGAGTCCGAGCCACCCCACTTATTCAGCTCTCCAGGTTTTCCTAGGAAGAACAGTGAGAATCTTAGTACAAAAGATGGCCCTTCAGAACTGTCTAAGACTCTGGGGAAGGATCTGCAGATGTTGCCAGGGACGACCACATCTTTTCCTACGCCTTCTATTGACCCCAGCAATGGGAAGAAGTGCTCTACGATGCTCTACGACAGCAGAAACCCTACAAGTGATTAGGATGTATGTAGGCTTAGTGTTTGTTGTCTAATGAGCAGAAACAAGAAAGGATGTGAATCTGAGTGGGTGAATGAGAAGGAGCAGAAATCTTGGAGGAGTTGGGAGAGGAGAAACCAGAATGAATCAATCTATCTATCTATCTGTCTGTCTGTCTATCTATCTATCTACCTACCTATCACTATTTTTTTAAAAAATAAGGTGGCATATAACTTTTAAAAATAGTGGTGGCACATGCCTTTAATCCCAGCACTTTGGAGGCAGATGCAGGTCTAAGTCTGAGGACAGCCTGATCTACAGAGCAAGCTCCAGGACAGTCATGGCTACAAGAAAAATCCTATGTGAAAAAACAAAAACAAAAACCAAACAAAAAGATTTCTGTCCACTATAGGGCAAGTCTACAATAGATGAGACAAACGGTTGGATTTTTTTTCTATTGAAAAACAACTTTTTTGACACAACATATTTTATCATGTTTTCCACTTCCCCAATTCAGCCCAGGTCCCTCATCGCTACCCACTCAACTTTATGTTCTCTCTCTCTCTCTCTCTCTCTCTCTCTCTCTCTCTCTCTCCCCCTCTCTCTCTCTAAAACAAACAATAAACAAGAAATACACACACACATAAGATTATTCTAAATTTCCTCAACACATATTCAAGATGTCAAGGAACAAAGACTCAGCAGTTTATCAGGAAGCAGAGTAAGGCCAGGCTGAAATGAGCACTCACTGTCAATATACTTTATAGCTGATTATCTGTGCTAGAGATTAGCTTTACAGCCAGTGGTCAACATTTCAGGCAGCATGCTCCAACCCTCACAGGCTGAACTTTGGTTTCCCTTTTCCATGGCCACTTACAAAAAGGTTAATAATTAAGAGTCTCACTTGTTAAAAACCAAAACAGCACACATGCCTAGCAAAGTGGGGGCCTTAACAAAAACTCACCCATCCTCCCTGCCCCAGGATGAAATCTCGGATGGCTGTGTTCCCGTTGATCATGCCCGTCATGCAGTTAGCCATCCTTCTTGCCATTTCAGGAGCCTTCTGGACCACATATTCAAGAAGTTTCACAGACACTGCCAGAAAGGCTCTTTCAAACGCGAGGGTGGAGTTCTGAGCACACCAGGCCGTGCTGAGAGACCGCACTGTGTCCTCAAATATTGTTCCTGCCTGAGGAGGGAAACAGGCTCTGTTAGTGTGACTCCAATGGCCCTGGGGTCTGGAAGAAGTAATTCTTCAGGAAGAGACCAGTGGACCACCGTAGCATGAGGGAATATTGGAGAGCAGATCGACAAATTTCTTAGCTTTAGCATTTTGTTACTTTACTATTAGAAAAACATTAACTCATCAAGCTCATACCTTCAGATACCATTGGATAGGGTGAACAAAACACTTTAAAAGAAAGCTATTAAGCACACAAGAGTGAGCAGGTCAGACTGTAAAGGCATTATTTCTATGATTAGAAATGTATAGCCAACCCTAAAGTCAAAACAAACAAAAATATCTTCTTTTTCCCCTCCCAAACAAATTGGTTCAAAACCTATTGGGTGGGGCCAACATAGATCACTGGGGTATAAAGGGACTCAGTACTGCTCAGAGCAGAATGTTAAATCCTAAGAAAGCTAGGAAAAGAAATAGATTTGGTACCTATATCTGAGGGTTTTTATTTGTTTACTGTTTTTTCTTGTATGTATTTACTTATTTAATGTGTGTGTGCACATGCCATAGTGCATATGTGTTTCCTGGGTTTGGTGGTTATATTGAGGTTTTACGAAAGAATGTTCTTACTTGAAGGAAGTATCAAAGTATTAAAGAGGGAGGAACTGCCCTACTAGCTACTCCCAAATGGCTGGAGAAACTCTATACCACAGCTCTCAACCTATGGGTTGTGCCCTTTTGTGCAGTTGTGTCGAATGACCCTTTCACAGGGGTTGCTTGAGACCATCAGAAAACACAGATGTTTACATTACAGTTCCTTACAGTAGCAACATTACACTTAGGAAGTAATATTGAAAATAATTTTACGGTTGGGGGTCACCACATTAGGAACTGTATTAAAGGGGCGCAGCATTAGGAAGATTGAAACCACTGTTCTATACCATGCTTCCAACTTGACCCTGAAACTGTTTCAAATGTCTTTTCTTTTCTTGTTGTTGTTATTGTTTTGTATTGTTATTGTTCTAAATACAGAAGAAAAAAAGTTAACCTCGTGACCACCCACATTTGACAGCCTCGGAACAGCAGTCAGCGGTAAGGTTTTCTCTGAACATAACACAGGCATATCCCCTATACTGTCCTTTAGGAAGAATGAAGCATGCTTCTAGAACCAGTCTGGGTTCAAATCCCAGCTTCAGCATTTGCAGAATACGTTTCTTACTTGTTCCTTTATGCTTCCATTCGCTGTGTGCTTAAGTGGTGTCAAGTCAGGGCGCACACATTGCAGGCCGATAGCATATAAGACACAATGATAGAATATGAAAAGGAGGAAAACAGGGTGATGTTTGCTGTCATGGAGTTATGAGCTGAGTCAGAGAGGCCGCTCTAAGAAAAACAGCTCATGAGCGCAATGATCAAGCCATGAAATGTGGCCATGCGAAGTGGTAAGTACTGGCACTTACCAGTTGTTGTTGATTTGATCAGCAGCGTGTACTGGAACACGGTCTGATGGTCTTGATAGCCATATAGAGTCCAGGTGCTACTTACCACCAGTAATCAGAGTTCTGATGAAAAGCCAGCAGACTTCTTTAAGGGTTTATTTTGAATGTTTATCTTGAACTTTTAAACTAGCCAATATTTCTATCTCACTATTGGACCCCGGATGAAGGGAGAAGCTCACTCCAGCAAAGTTAAGCATTAAAAATATGAAGAATAGGGCTGCCGAGATAGCTCAAGAATTAAAGATAGTTGTCATACTAACCTGGTAACCTGAATTCAATCCCTGAAACGTACATAGAAGTGGAAGGGGAAACACCACAAAATTGTCCTTTGACCTCCACAGATATGTAGTGGCACACATGTCCCCCTCCCCACAGCATAAACACATACATAAAATAATGATAATAATATATATATATAATTATTTTCCAGGAATAATGAACTATGAACATGATGTATGCACACCAAGGGCGGCTCCAATGAAGCCTACGAGTTCCTTCTATAGTGCTGGGTTCTTACTGATGTCTAAAGAATTAGCAATCACATTTCCCTCTATAGCTTCTTTATAAACCTCAAAATCTTCACAGAACATTTCTACTCCTGATATATAGGAATAAAAAAGGGAGGAAGGAAGGTGAAATGTTACGTTTGAGATAGAACAAGCAGCAGACAATATTAAAAATCAAACCCTGACCTGTCCTCGAGTGGTTTCCGCAATGACGTTATTGGCAGAAGCTTCCAGTTCTCCATTGAACTGGTCACCCAGCATTCGAAGGCGGTCAACAATAATAGACACATCAAAAGAGAAATCCTCTTCTAAGACAGAGAAAATACTTTTACCATGCTTGAAGGAATGGGAAGTCTCTTTAATCTGGGTAGAAGAAAAATGTTCTCAAGTCTTATTCTTGTTTTTTTGAGACAGAGTTTTTCTGTGTAGCCTTAGTTGTTCTGGAACTCACTCTGTAGAGTAGACAAGCCTCAACTACATCATCAAATTTATTTTTATTATTATCATCATCATCATTATTATTATATTTTATTACTTAAAAAATACCAAATCCAAATTCCCACTTCCTCCCTCCTTCCACTTCCCTCCCACTCTCTCCACACACCTTCCCCCACCCTCCTCCAATCCTAAGAGAGGGCAAAGCACCCTGCCTGTGGGAAGTCCAAGGTCCTTCCCACTACATCCAGGTTGAGCAAGGTATATATCCAAAGAGAATTGGATCCCAAAAAAGCCAGTACATGCAGTAGAGACAAATCCCAGGGCCTTTGGCATTGGCCCCTCAGTCTGTCCCAACTGTCAACCACATTCAGAGGGACTAGTCTCTCCTAAGACAGAGAAAATACCTTCACTATGCTTGAAGAAATGGGAAGTCTCCTGAATCTGGGTAGAAGAAAAACGTTCTCAAGTCTTATTCTTGCTTTTCTGAGACAGAGTTTCTCCGAGTAGCCCTGGCTGTTCTGGAACTCTCTGTAGAGTAGGCTGGCCTCAACTACATCCTCAAGTTTTTAAAACAGTTTTAGCATTTCTTGTTCTCAGTAGTTATAGTGAGGCCATCTCCTTTATTGAGAAGTTCTTATCTTTCAAATGTAACCAAAAATTTAGGGCTGGCCTTCTAAACCTTAAGAGAAAACAGAAAGCACAAACTCCGACTGTATTACCTACCTGTAGTCACCCCAGACCAGGAGCCTTACCTGAATATGGTTCCTCATCATCCAGGAGGTTCCGGTTAGCCACATGGAAGGTTGGGGTCAAAAGGTCTTCAAGCAGGCCATTCATAACACATTCTGTTTGCTCCTCAAAAGTCCGGGGGTTCTTTATCTTAGACATTTTCCACATAACAAGCGGTTTGCAGCTCAGCAGAAGGTTGGAGAACCCGGCAAACCAGTTGCGCCTGCCCACCTCTTACCGGATCCTAATTGGATGTGTCCTGGTTTCCTTCCCACTAACTTTTCTCAAGAGTAATTGTTCAGAAAGGTACAAATTCTCCCAAGACAAAGAATTTTCAGTTTCGTATCTCTGAACCACACCCTTGTCAGTACATAAGATTAATGAATAGCTTTTATAGGTACACAATCTATAACTAAAATAGAACCGAGGAAGCTTCTCTTGAGTAAGCTCCTTAAGAACACTTCCTGGAGCTGACAGCCACCAATGGCCACCGTCTGAGCCAGAAGGCTTCATTCTTCACGCCTGCGGGTTGCCTGCCTCCCCGGCCCTTGCTCTTGCCCTGCTTCTGCAGACGTTTCAACACTGAGCTTGCACAATGTCTCTGAAACATGGAACAACTTGCTAACTACAGGCAAAGCTATTGTTATGTCGGATAAAGTTGAGAGAGCAACACGGAACGACCATTTCTCAGGTAATGATGCTTTGTGTGTGGCCTGTCCTGAACCACTTGGAGATAGACTTTATGGAGAAGCAAAGGATTTTGTTTTGTTTTTTAAAAATTGGGTTTGGCATTTGCACAGGAGTGTTCTGGAGCCAGCGAAGGTATGACACAGAATGAAGTGGAGGACAAACTCAACAATTTCATCATTGTTTGTAACTATATCGATGATAAAACCATTTTTCTATGCAAGAATGCTAGCAAAATGTCTAATTTAGGACTTGCCTGTGTCTATGGATTCTGAAGAAGCTGTGATCAATAAATTAAAGCAAGCCTGTGGTTATGAGTTTACCAGGAAGCTGCATCAGATGGACACAGATGTGAGTGTCAGTGCTGATGGCAGCAATAAGTTCAATCCTTCATCAGAAACCAAGACACGGGGAGAGATGAGGGGGTTGGTTTCCACATATATGTCCTTCAGGCAGGTGCACGGCCTCTCACTGAGGCTTCTTCATCCACATTTGCAATTCCCCAAGAGTTAGAAAAAAGTGAATAGATGTTCAAATTATTTTATAGCCAATATTTCAGTGGAAGGAAGCTGACGTGGTTAGATAACCTCTGTAAGGTGAAGTTAAAATGAACTATTTGGCAAAACTGCATGTAGCTATGGTTACGGCCTACCAAATGGCAATTCTTCTTGCCTTTAAAAACAGTGAAATTCTCAGTTCCAAAAAACTTCAAGACAGCACCCAGATGAACAAAAAGGAGGTGACCAAAATGATCAAATCATGTTTTGATGTGAAAATGATTAATCATGAAATTAATCAGAAAATATCAATGCAGAATCTTCATTTTCATTAAGTATGAGCTTCAGAAGTAAGAGAACCTAATTTTAAATTCTACATCAATGACGAAGGATACATCACAAGTACTGGAACAAACTAGAAATGCATGGTGCCCTCATTCCAGAGATATCAAGAGCCAGGTTCCATCCACATCAGCGTGACTGAGAGGTCCACAGAAATCCTGACAGACAAGCAGTACACTGAGCAGGTTGAGCATCTGCAAATGAACAGTTCCGCCGTGTGACACACCCTGTCCTGGGGGTGTTAGATCATTGCCAACACACTTCGGGATGCTCCTGTGGGGAAAGCAGGCCTGTGCCTCCATACTTGGGTCATTTGGCCGTCCCTGCTTTTCAAGATTATTCAGCACTAAGATGATAAGCTAATTAGCCACGAAAAGAAGGATAGGATTGAAATACCTGGAATTGCTACAAAACAGATGAGGCAAGTTCAGTAATTCTAACAAATGCTCCACTCTGACTGGGCCCTCCCACATCAAACACTGACCTGCCCACAGGTCCACCTCACAGAAGCAATTCCTCTCTTGAAGCTTCCTCTTTCCAGATGACTCTAGTTTGTGGCAAGCTGACAAAAACTAACCATGAAAGTCACTAGTAAGTTGTTCTCATAACTTCAACATCAGACAGGCGCACACAGTTTTCAGGACCCGCATAAGTGCACCATGTTTCTGAGCTGGTGTTGATCTGTAGGCTATGGGTGGGAAATGGAAGGTTCAAGGGCACCATGGGCTTAATGTGTTTCCAACTGAGAAAAAAAAATTTAAACTTCTTTACTGAATCTTTGGCGGTTTCACATCATGCACCCCTATTCTATCCACCTCCCAATCCCCCATGTTCCCCCTCATTGCTGCCTCCCCCCTCACAAAAGAAAACAAAACAAAGTAAGCGAACAAACAAACAAAAGCAAGAACAAAAAACAAACAACAAAAACCGCTAAACCATAAGAGAACCAAATTTATATGCGAAACAGAAAACACTCTGCTTCTCCTCCTCTCCTGCCTCCCCATCACCTCTTCATCCATCCCGATGTCACTGGAGGCTCCGGTGTGTCATACATATAGTATAAGGTATAACTTTAGCCTCGTTTTGGTGCTCTGAGAATAGTCGCTACCTCCTATAGATATGGCCTTTAGATCTCACACTAAGAACAAACTAGCATGAGTAGCCTTTGATGGAGGTTATAGGAAGAGGCTGAGACTGGTCTCGATCGGCAACTGTTCATTGCAATGAGTCACTGGTCTGTCTCAAGGCCTCAGGTTTTTAATACACCATCCTCACTGGATCTTCATCAGAGCTCTTCTGGGGTATCCTGTAGCATGGAGATCTTGTGGGTATCATTCTACAGAACCAGATCCTTCATGAGTTTCAGCAGGACCTAGATGGGGTAGATGCTAGTCCTCATGAAAACCCAACACATACAGGTGATGTGTGCTCATACTTCACACAGAACACACACATAGTAACCTAGACCAAGGCATATGACAAGGGTTTACAGTGTGCTGGGCCAATTAAAGTTGAGTTTAGAATCAGGGTACAGATGCAGGTCAACAGTAGGGGCTCAGATTGCAAAACCGAGGTGCTGCCTGTACCCAGGGAGCAGTAGAATAGGAAGCACCTTTGTATCTGTGTCAAGTAGTGCACCTGGGAGGAGGGGGGACCTAGGAGACTTTTGGGAAAGCTCCGTGTAAGGAGAAGACTCAAGCAAGGGGACTCCAGGAGTGACCTCACTTCCTTAATGATGACATCACAATGCAGAACCCTGCAACCAGGCAGCCAACTGCCTAGAGACAGCCCAGTAGGCTCACTTGTCGTCAGACAGGAGAGAAAGCAGGATGTTCTCCTGTTGTTTTCCAATTTGTGGAGCCTCAGACGTTAAGAACGAGAAAATTAGAGGTCATGATGGAGACCATGATGGTGCCTGGAGAAGCCGGGTTTGCTCCTGGCTCCACTGCCTCTGGCCATTTGGTGAGAAAGAAAAAACCTTGAGTCAGGACAGCCAGGACCAGGACCGCTCAGACCAGGTAACCACTCTGAAATCTCCGTTTTTCCAAATTTCATTCTTGGAGTTTGGCAGTATAAAGGATCAGGAAAACGTGGAATGATAATAACCATAACATTGCAGTCCTGTGCCTGTTTGAATCATCCTCTTTGGTCTCTCCTCAGGTGGAGAAGGAGCCTGCACCAAAGGAGTCTGCCCCAATTGTCCTGAAGAAGACTGCCCCAGAGGAGAGGAAGGAGTCTGTCCCAAATGACCTGGAAGAGTCTGGTCTAAGGGATGTGAAGGAGCCTGATCCAAAGGAGCCAGGGGTGTTTGCCCCAAATGAGCCAAAGGAGTTCTGCTTCAACACGCTGGATGTGCTGGTGGATAGCATGTTGACTGCTGTGCAGGACGGGGACCGTAATTCTCTGATAGCCTTCCTGTGCGTATACCCGATGTGTGCCACCATCCAGCAGATACTCAACGTAGTCTTCAGGCGGTGAGTGCCCACCTCCAAGCTCAGAGGCCTCAGGTCCTCTTGTTTATGGGTAGCCTCTGCCTTTCTCTGAGCCCATTTAGTTGTTAGAGTTTTGTAGAAGCCAGCAGCATGATATGAGATGTTGCTTCCTGCAGGTTGTGCCCTAGGAACTGGCATGTGAACAGCTAAGACCCTAATGAGTGTAGGAGTCCTCTGCACCTTCAAGAAGCACCCTATCCTTGGCCAGTTTTTCTGGAATCTTGGTCAAATCACTTCTCCAATTGTAAAGGAGATTCTAGAGCTCCTGTTGGAGCACAAAATAGAGATGGGTCTTGAGTGGAGACCCATGGAGGGGAACCCAAGGGCACCTGTGCCCACTGAGATGTTCGGTAGACATACTTGTGATCACCCACTGCACGATCATATTTGAAGCACCTACTGAATACAGGTGAACTGATAACTCGAGAGCAGACAGAACTTTTAGATTCTGTTCCGGAAATCAATAGATCCCATAGATGTCTTTTAGGTGGAGACCTAAGACTCTATAGGTGACTTCCTTCCTGGTCTCCCGCAGGTATGCATACTTCCGCCCTGAATGTGAAGAGGATGAAAAAGTAAAGAAGTAAGTGGGCTTTACAACATGAGAAAGGCCTTGGCTCTGCAGGGTGGGCTCTCTTGGGTACCAAGGGTGAGGGATGGCCGATGCTTAGGTCTCATGCTCCTGGTTTCTGCTACCAGACTGATGTCTAAGCATTGCCTGGAGGGTCAGAAAAATTGCATGGGCAGGGTCCTTACAAGTGCGGATATGCAGAAAGCCTGTCGCCTCCTGTGCCACCGTGAGACTCTATCCTCATCTCAGTCCTGGCCTGAAGGCTTGCTCAGCTGTGCTCCATCAGAGCCTGAACATGGGCTGGGTGGGGCTCCCTGCTCACATGGAGCTCTCAGCCCTGCTCATTGTCCTCATATGCATAAGGGCTGGAGATCTTCTCCCTTGTAGACTCAGATGCACAGAATCTTGGGAGGGGTTACAAAGAAAAGTCCAGGTCCCTGACTGTCCTGTCTGTCCCTTTCTGCCAGCGTCATCTGTACCCTCCTGCACACATGGATGGACGAGTTCCCTGGGGATTTTTCAAATACCACAGACCTGTCCCTTCTTAAGAAGGTGAAGACCTACCTGATGTTGAACATGCCAAACTCAGACCTTCTTGTTCGTTTCCATGAGATCCATATGAATTTGGAGGCAGAAGTGGACAGTGATTCAGAAGATAGTGAATGAGTAAGCCCAGGTAGCTACTTGACACCCTCTGAGGTGGGTTCTAGACCTGAAATGCTCTTGGGATCCTTAAGAGGCTCCTCTTTGCAGGAGCAGTCACTGGACCCTAGCCTGGGCACATATCCTTTTGTAGGATAGCATCTGGGAATCCAGGCAGACACGGTCTCCCCTGTGTTTACAAAGGCTGAGAAAGAGGTCTCATCCTGGGCATGTGGTCCCCTCCTGTCCCTCCACTGTCCTTCCCTTTCTAGAGATGCTTGTATCAGCAGCACATCTGTCTCCATCCTTAGATCCGCAGAGCTGCAGGGAGAGCCACACATGGACAGATCTAGACCTCCAGGCTGTTGACCAACATCAAAGCCTGTTAACCAGCTACTTTCAAGCCTGAACCACCTTGTGCACTAAGCCGGAGAGCGGAAAACCCATGAGAAACATCTGTGCCACGTGTGAAGCTGGAGCAGCAGTTGGGTCCCCACTCCTGCCATCAACCATGGATGCTGCAGCCGCTCAGCCTCTCACCCTGTCATCAGACAGTGCAAGTTCTTCTGGGAGAGTTAACTCCCCCGGCAACGGCCCAGCCCCCTTGCTCCTCTCGGCATCCCTCATCTCTCTGCTCTGCAGACAGCACCAGTCCTGTTGTTCCCCACAGAATCTCCCCTGATTTCAGCCCAGCAGCACTCCCAGACACCCCAGCCAGCTTCCCCTCCCCTGAGTCATTGTTTTCTTATTCTTAAGGATGTTTTCTATTTGTGTTAGTTTTAATATTGGTTTTAATAAATGGTTCTTGTTTGTTGTTCATTGTATAAATTGTGGTCGTGGTGTTCACACAGCTTGCTTGTACACAGCCTAGCTGCTTCCTCAAGCAGACGACACTGGTTCTGGGAGAGACCAATGACTCCTGCCCTGTTAGTGGCAGGAGGTACCTCAGGGCAGACAGCTCTTTCAGACAGAAATGAGACTGCGTAAAGGAGCCCTGCCTTCCTCCTTTGTCTCCTTTGATCTTTTCTGACTCTGTTGATCATTCAGGAGATAAAAGGTTCTCTGCTGTCCATTCTTTCCTCTGCATCCCTAGAGCTGGTGCTTCTGCACTACCCCTAGGACTCAGTTAGCCCAGAAGCAAGGGGACCTTGAGGCACAGCTCTCTGGGGCACTTTGAAGGATCAATTCATTCTAACCCTTTAGAGGCAGAGTTGATGATAAGTTTCCTGAGAGGGGAATATGTGCAGATTGGAGCCTATTCTGGATAAGGTACTTAGTGATGGTAGACAAACCATCTGTGTTACAGACCTCCATCTCCACGTATGATGGTAGAGTTGAGAAAGACAACTGAAACGGCCACTGATCCCCCACGGCTGGGGCAAGCTGGCCGGGAATTGTTTGAACCTGCTGAATTCTTTCATTTCAGGACTTGGTGGCATGAGAAGACCGTTTCTCAGCCTGATCTTAGAGACACGTCATTAGAAATGCTGGCCTTTGGCAACGCTAGCAGAGAATGTCACAGCTGTACACTCAATTCAAACAGTAAAGGTGTTCAGAGGAGCACAGAGCAGCCTGCAGTGACATTCGCTCTCCAGGCCTGCTTCCTCTGAGATGGCCAGTCTCCCTGTGCTTAGGATTCCATGCTTATGCCTGTAAGTCTGCCTTTGCTTCTGCCTTACCAAGCCTGGATACTCTTGCTTTTGTATCTAATTTTTAGTTGTAAAGATACTTCCTAGTTTCCTTTGATGTATGGTTCAAATGCCCATTGGGTACGGATAATATTTAATATATGTATACATAAATATATATTGTCACCTGCTGTTTCAGCTTGGTAAAAAACTGGCTCTTAGTGGGATTTGGACCACCTACTTCAAACCAAAACATGTCTATCCCTAAGTTTCTTTCAAAGTTGCAATATAGGCTGTCTCTCTAATGCTGTTGAGAGAGAGAGAGAGAGAGACAGAGAGAGAGAGAGAGAGAGAGAGAGAGAGAGAGAGAGAGAGAGGAAGAAGAAGAAGAGGAGGAGGAGGAGGAGGAGAACAGGTGAGCATTAGCACAGGTAATGAATGAGAAGAGCTCAGACTTGAAAACATGGCTACTGTGTGAGGTGATTTAGAAACAGAAATGAAGGAACTTCAAAGAAAACATGAGCTGACACTAATTCATCATTTACAGCCTCAACATTGTGCGGACTCTGGTTTCCTGGTTTCCTTCAACACTGGAGATAACTCTCATCTGGTCCACACAGCTGGATCAGTTATGAACACAGCAATAGAATCATGACTGTCGGCTGACCCCCAAGTGCTGGGGTTAACAGTGGGTACTACTAAACCTGGACTGATCTTAATCCTTTTTAAATTGATTATTATGTGAATGTTTATGCACACATGCAAGAGTGTGACCACAGAGCATGCATAGGATCTCCACTTCTGGAACCGGAGATACAGTTAACTGTCAACTTCTCACTGTAGGTGCTGAAATGGCAGCAAGGGCCGTTAACTGCTAAGCCCCTTGAACTTCATATTAAAAGAGAAACTTGAGACAGGGTCTCATTAGCTAGTCTTGGTTGCTTGCAGCTAGTAATGCAGACCAGGTTGGTCTTGAACACAGAGATCTGCCTGCCTCTGCTTCCCAAGGGATGAGATATAAAATGTATGGCACTCTTACTGGCTACTAAAAATTACTTATTACTACTGTGCATGAGGGGAAAGGGTCTGATCCACGGAAAAGGATGGAAGTTGTAAGATAATTGTAGGGCATCATTTCTCTCCCTGCACCGTAACATGGGCTCTGGGGACTGACTTTTCATAGCCAGGTTTGTGGCCTACAGAGCAAGTACCAGGGCAGCCAAGGCTAGACAAAGGAATCCTGTCTCATTCTTTTTATTTATTCTATGGGCCTTTTACATCATGTATCCTGATCTCATTGATTTCCCTGTCCCTTGGGAAACATCTTCTAAACCCCTGAAGTCCTACCCCTAAATAAAACAAAATTTAAGAGAAAAAAGAAAGAACAAATGGGAAAAATGTGAAAATCTCATCCTGGAGGCTGCAGAACGACACAAGGAGTCATGCAGTAACCCCGTGTCCATACGTCTTGACCTCCAAGTGTTCACTGCAGAGTCATTGGTCTGGTTCGAGGCCTCTTCTTTCTCCTACTCTATGATGCTGGGCCCTCACTCATACTCTTCTTGGATATCCTGTTGCTGCCCTGTGCTGCTGCGTCGTTGGGTCAGCAGGTCACGTTCCTTCATATGCTCCAGCAGACCATAGATGAGGTAGATGTTGGGGCAGACACAGTCATATCCCTGGTTCTGGTTCAGGACAGTTGTAGGGATGGTCTGTCAGCCAGTTTTCCCTGTCCTCACCACCAGGGGGAGCTCTCCAGCATGACCCTGGCTGATTCACCTCTGGCAGCAATGAGGGTAGGGTGGGGCAGTCCTTCTTTTCCACCCTCAGGGTAGGTTCTCACACACCTACAGGTCACGGCCAACTCTGTCGTGTTTCCAGTGGTAACAGTTGGTAAGGGTTAAGGACAGCCTCCTCCCCTGAGGACTCCAGAGCCAGCTCCTCCAGCTTCTCAAGCACTGGTAGGAAACAGGTTGGGGGAGGGCATCTCTTCTGCACCTGAGCTACCACATGTCTGATGGGTAATGGGGACGCTCTCCTTTGCTCACAACCCTGGGGCTTTGTCACACCCCTACCCCTGACTCCAACCATCAGGAAGCTGTGCTGTGCTACCTCACTGAGGGGCAGGGTCTGTTTCCTGAGGACTTAGCTGGTACTGGACGGGGTCAGCTATCTTGTCTGTTGCAGTCGGTAAGGAGTGAAGGAAAAAGGGGGAGTCTTTCAGCCTCTAACAGTGCCACTTGAGAGACAAATAGTGGGGACGGGTCTCCCACTCTTACAACTTCAGCAGGGCTGGCTCCCCCACTCTTCTGCCAACAAGACAGGCTCTATTGTGCTACCCAGAGGAGGTACAAAACTGTTCTTCCAAGTGTTGCAACCAGGAAGGGGCAGGAAAAGACACCAGCTCTTGAACTCAGTGTCAACGTCTCACACTGCCTCAGGCATGGATGAGCAGGGCAGAGACATGGGCATGACCACTTTTCCCCACCATGCCACCACAAGGCAGATGAGGGATGGGGACAGTTCTCCCATGCTCACGACTTCGCTGCTTGCTCACCTTCTCCTGCGCCAACAGAACTGACCTCACTGTGTTGCCTAGGAGAGGGGCACGGCCCTCTCTCCTGAGTTTGTAGCTGTTGGGGGTCAGAGACAGCTCTCTGATTCTCATGACCACAGGGCCAGCTCTCCCATCTACCCCACATGTTGATGGCTGAGTGGAGCCGGGGAGAGTCTCTCTCCCATACCCAAGCCACCACAAGAGAGATGAGAAATGGGACAGGCTCCCATGGTCAAAACATCTGATTGAGTCACACCTGTACTAAGAGGAGGGAAACCCTGATTTGTAAACAAAAAAGCAGGCTGAGCAAGCCAGTAAGCAACACTCCTCCATGGCCTCTGCATCAGCTTCAGCCTTTATATTCCAAACTTGTTTGATATCCTGCTGTGAGCGCTTTTAATTTCTTAACAGTGATGTCAAATTGTAAGCCACAGAACCCTTTCCTCCCAACTTTCTTTTGGTTATGCTGTTTATTATAGCAACAGAATTGTCAACTAAGACGGCAATCAAACACAAACACCTGAAAAACAGAAAATTGTTAGCTAAACAAAATCTACAAGAGACACCACTTGAAACACATAAGACCATGGATAAGATCGATTTTCATGAATGGAAGACAAAGTTCAGACAATACAAACAGACATTATATAATGGGGATAAAAACCTAAGGCTCGGGCTGGAGAGATAGCTCAGTGGTTAAGAGCATTGCCTGCTCTTCCGAAGGTCCTGAGTTCAATTCCCAGCAACCACATGGTGGCTCACAACCATCTGTAATGAGGTCTGGTTGCCCTCTTCTGGCCTGCAGACATACATGGAGACAGACTATTGTATACATAATAAATAAATATTTAAAAAAAACAAAAAAAACCCTAAGGCTCATGAATGATATTTACAAATCATCTGGGACACTTTCAAGAGGATGGTGTTAGGTGATGGTGTAGAAGAGGGAACAGGTGTAAAACTGAATGGCATAGAAAGACTAAGGAAATTACAGCAAAGAGAGGCCTCGCATTTACAGAAAGATACAGGTACATAGAACTCTGAATAGACAAACAGAGAAAATTCCCCACAACATACAGCAGTCATGATTTCAAAAATACAGGTTAATAAATAATCCTCAAAGCAGCATGAGAAGGACAACTCCATTCAAAGGCAGAGAGATCAGAGCTGCTGCAGACTTTCCATCGGCATCCCCAGAGGCCAGAAGACGGCGGAATCAGTTATTTCTTTTTTTAATTTTTAAAAATTTATTAGATTAAAAAAAACCACTAATCTAAATTTCCACTCCTACCCCTCCTTCCGTTCCCTTCACACACCCTCCTACCCCACCCCTATATAATCCTAAGAAAAGGTAAGGAACTTTGCTTTGTGGGAGATCCAAGGCCCTCCCAACTACATTTAGGCTGAGCAAGGTAGACATTCAAAGAGAACAGGATGACAAAAAGGCCAGAACACACAGTAGAGAGAAATCCCAGTCACTGCCAGTGGCCCCTCACTGGGAAGAAAGAAAGTGTTGAGGAGAACTTGAGAGAATAGAATAGATGAGATGAAGGAAGGACAGATATGAGAGCAAGGAAAGAGATGTCAAGATTGAGAGAACCATTGTGGGGTTAGCAAGAAACCTGGGTCTAAATGAATTCCCAGGAATCCTCAAGGATGAACCCAGCTAAGACCCTAAGCAATAGAGGGATGAGTTATTTCAACCTCTAAAAGCAAACTGTGGTCCAAGAATGCTATACTCTGCAAAGCTGCTTTTCAATATTGGTGGTGAAATAAAGATATTCCAAGACAAACATATTAAGGCTGTTGATGACAACCCGTGAGATACTGCAGAAGGTTTATAATGGAATGCATTACAGGGAGAACAAAGTCATGTTTCTTCATATGAATGCATGAACATACACTTTATGAACCAACACATAAGATAGACTTGAGAATAAAAGAACCACCTCCAACACAGCAACTCAGAAATCCCTCAAACCTATATGGGAGAAAAAAAACAAATACCAATAAACGAGTAAAATAGAAGACCATCACCTAACAAATTTCGATGAAAGAGCAAGCCCCCATCCTATAATTACCTTAAATGCAAATGGTTTCAATTCATCACTAAAAAGTACAGCCTAATGGACTATAATAAAAAAATAAGAACCAACGATATATTGTCTCCAAGAAACACACTTAGCCAGCAAAGAAAAGAAATCCAAAAATCAAAGGACGGAAAACAAACTATCAAGTGTGATTGCTGATCTCGGTTTTCACCTTAACTACATCTGTAAATCAACTGAAACCTCAGCAGCTGGGCACACAGGCGAGAGGTTTTCGTGAGTAAATCACATGATCCAACTCTGGATCTTTTGAGGTTAGGAAAACTACCCTAAATCTGGGCCATACCTTCTGGGGACAGCCCATAGGAAAGGACATAAAAGATGGAAGCTTTTGCTATTTACCTGCTCGCCCTCACTCTCACTGCGAAGCTCACCTACCCTGTGGTTGAGCCATTCCTTTGCCGGTACCAGATCTTCAGAATCCAACATACACTGAACACTAGCAGCTCTCTAGGACTCCCAGAGACCCATCCGCAAGTGGGACTGCTGAGACATCCAGTCTACGGGATGATGTTTTTGGAACTACTTGGATCATGGCAGAGAAGTCACTCTAATAATTTATATACAACACAAACGCACTTACACACACACACAAACAGCGCGCACACACACACAAACAACCCACACACATACACACACATTCAATCTATCAATCTGTTCCTCTACAGAACCCTGAATAATATACCAAGCAAATGGAAAATATAAACAAGAAGATATTGCTATTTTCTATAAGGGAAATTAAACTTCATAGCAAATTTAATTAGAAGAAATAAAGAGACACTACATATCACTAAAAGGAATGATACATTAAGAAGAAAAACTAGTGTAAACTTTAATGGACCAAAATTCCAGAAACTTGCGTCTCTTTTAAAAAATAAATAAGTAGCAGGGGAATGGTGGCGCACGCCTTTAATCCCAGCACTCGGGAGGCAGAGGCAGGCGGATCTCTGTGAGTTCGAGGCCAGCCTGGTCTACAAGAGCTAGTTCCAGGACAGGAACCAAAAGCTACGGAGAAACCCTGTCTCGAAAATAAAAATAAATAAATAAATAAATAAATAAATAAGAAAGTAAAAGACCACATAGGAGGACTTTAATACTCCACTCCCATATTTACATAGGTCGTACAAACTAGAAACAATCTTCAGGGTTAAAATATTCTACTGAGAAAGTGAACTGGAGAGATGTATAGAATATTTCCCCAAGAGATAAGAAATACACATTTTCTCAGCAGCACATGGAACCTTCTCCCAAATGAATCAACCCCAACTCAACAAAAACAAAGAAAACTAAATCTTATCAGACCATAGTGAAGTAAAACCGAAATCAACATTCTAGAAAAGACCCAAACCCCCAAAATACATGGAGACTAAAGAATGGATTATTGGAAGAACAGTTGTGAGTCATCCAAGAAATAAGACAGGAAATTTTCATATTTGCAAAGACAAATAAAAATGAAAACAGAACCTATCAGAAAGTCTGAGATGGACAGCAGGAGCCATCAGGAGGCCATCTCAGACTCAGGCCTGGGCCCAGCAGGATTTGAGAGCTGGAGGGACTCCAAGGGGCCTCTTGTAGGGATAAATCCTGTCCCTTAGGGGGCGTGTTCGCCTCAGGCTAATGCTTGCCTATAAATTTGGTGAGCGTGCTCACAGCGCTTACTTCTGCTTTCCTGGTCTCCACGAGAACGGTGGTTCTGTAAATCTATTTCTCCATTAAAGCTATATATATATATTTACAATCTGTCTGCATTCGTTTACGCCGTTACATTTTGGCGTCCAACGTCGGGCTATTTTTCCCCCGACTCAAGCGTGTAGCCTGCTAGCTAACACAGCACGCTCCCGGGTGCCGTTTTTTAGTTCATGACTCGGGCCCCAGTGCCAAGTCCGAGACATACTCGGCCACACAGGCCCATTCTGCCCCGCCTGCTCGCTGGAGCAATTAACCCCTCCCTGCCTGCCTTGGCTAAGTTTGCAGCGGAACTCCACTACCTGAATTAGCGGAAGCTCAAGTACCTGTGGATTTGCAACAAAAGCCACCACAGTGGCAGATTTTGTGTGATACAAAGTGACTTGGCAGGGCAGTGGAGGCGCATGGCCTTTAATCCCAGCACTTGGGAAGCAGAGGCAGGCGGATCTCTGTGAGTTCGAGGCCAGCCTGGTCTACAAGAGCTAGTTCCAGGACAGGCTCCAAAAACATAGAGACCACCATTGGCAGGAACCGATCATTGCAGGTAAAAAAATTTTCTTTTCTAAATAAAATGTCTGAACACGTTACTATTCAAGAATTTAACAGTTTTTTTTTAATTGTACCATGTGGGAGATTTTACAAGAGCTGTCTATCACCCCACATCTATGGATCCTTCTGGGATTCGTAGTTTTCATTGGCACTAAATGGTTTGATAATAGAAATATAATAAAGTCTTTATGAGACGAATCCAGGATTCTTAAGGCAGAGATTGAACTCTTAAAAACAATTGAGAATAACAACAATCTTCTCAAGAATCAGTTTGAAGTTCTCCAGGAAGAGAATAGATTTTTGTTTAACATGACTTGATCAACTGAGCAAAATTTAAAAAAGGTACAGGCTGATGTTAAGGAGAAATTCATTACTATGGAAGAGGCAACAGCTGATTTGGATCGTAAGCTTCAGTCCCTTTCTGTAGGAACTGAAACATTAACTGAGAGAATCAATGTGACAATGAATGTGACAATCGGATTTTGTCTAAAGCTTATGACAGATTGGCGGAAAGGTTGTCAATACAAGAAGGCATGGTTTATGCCATAAAAATTATGTCCAAAGATGAGATGTTATCTCTAATGGACAAACTTCATACTTTGGAAGCCTCAATGAAGGCTTTGGAACATAATTCTGGACATGAAATTCAGACATTGCAGAAGGCAATGGTGAATAGAATTGAAAAGATTGAGGAATTTCTAAATTCTGATGAAGAAGAGCAAAGGGTAGAAAGGCAAATTTTAACTCCATCTGTGGGTAAATCTCTCCGGGACAATTTCCACAAAGCTCTACCTATAGCTCTACCTGCTTTTCCAGTAATAACAACAGAGAAGGTGATTGGTTCCAGAAACCCTAGGGTCATCAAGGAAGATACATGGGAGCCTGTCCGTATGAATGATCTCAAAGAAATTAAACAGGCCGTCATGACTTTTGGGATGCAAGCCTCTTTTGTTAAAGAGATGCTAAAATCTTGGGCCGCGACAAACAGAGCAACCCCCTCGGACTGGCTCCAGCTGAGCTCAGTGGTACTTGAGAGTGAACCGCAATTGAAATGGAAATGCTTATTCAGGCAAGAGGCTAGACTTTTAGAACAGCAGGAAAAAGCAAAGGGAATTGACATTTCCCTAGATAAAATTCTAGGTGAAGGGCTCTTTTCCAACCCTCAGGAACAAGCTAATTTGGATGAAAACACACTCTCCATGTGTACTACAGCAGCCTTAAGGGCTTGGGATAGGGTACAAGACCCAGGACAGAGAATGGAATCATTTGTCAGAGTTAAACAGGGTCAGAGAGAACCCTTTAGTGACTTTTTACAAAGACTAACTAAGGCTGTACAAATAGGGATATCTGACCCAGAAGCAAGATGTATAATGATTGAGTCTTTGGCTTATGAAAATGCAAATGTGGAATGCAAAAGGATTTGGGGGCCTTTAAAGCTCAGATCAGTGCCCTTGGAAGAATGGATCTTGCATACACTGAATGTTGATACATTTGATTATGGCACTGAAGCATGGGTAGAGAAGCAATTTCCAATGGTAAAAGGAGACACCAGAATACCAAATGTTTTAATTGTGGCAAAATGGGTCATATGAAAAGGAATTGTAGACAACGGATTTTCAGAAATAATAATAATACATTTCCTAGAAATAACAGAAATAGGAGGACTCAGCCTTCAGGTTTATGTAGAAGATGTGGAAAAGGGCACAGAGGCGGAGCGGCGGCGGCGCCAGACGTGGCGGAGCAACAAAGCATACAGGAAGAAGCTTTCGGGGACCGGCACAGCAGCAGACCCAAGCGGCGGGGACAGGCGTGCAATAAGGAGAGCAGATCGCCCTACTACAATTGAATCAAAGAGGTAGGCCTTTGGTTGGCCAGGTCACTGGCACAAGGGGAGCCTGCTCCTGTCCTGAAGATCCTTCGGAGGGGTGAGAGGGTTCTTGGCCTGCAGCAGGAACCACGAAAGAGAGTGAGGGCATTTTGTAAGCGGAACCCTTGGCCAGCAGGGAAACCTGATCCGGTTTCTAAAGGACCCATTGGATAGGATCAATAGGAGGAGATGGGCAGGCGCCAAGGCAAGAACTCACCCAATAATCCGAAAAACAACATGAAAACATCAGAACCCAATGATCTTACAACAGAAGTATTTGAACAACCTAACACAGAAGAAGTGGAAAAAATCGACTTTATGAAGATAATAGAGTCCCTTAAACAACATGTAAAAAATGCCCTTATAGAAATGGATGAGAAGTATAACAAAAAGTTTGAAGAAATGAGTAAATACGTACATGATACCCTGGGAAACCAAGAAAAAAACATCAAACAGGTAATGGAAACAGTTCAAGAATTGAAAACTGAAATGAAGGCAAAGAAGAAAATACAAACTGAGGACCAGCTGGATATGGAAAATCTAGGCCAACGAGCAGAGTCTACAGAAATAAGCATAATCAATAGAATACAAGAGCTAGAAGAAAGACTCTCAGATGCTGAGGACACCATAGAGAAAATAAACGAACAGATCAAAGAAAACAGCAAAGCCAACAAATTCTCAACACAAAACATTCAGGAACTATGGGACACAATAAAAAAACCAAACCTAAGAATAATAGGAATAGAAGAAGGAGAAGAGTCACAGCTCAAAGGCCCAGAAAATATTTTCAACAAAATTATGGAAGAAAACTTTCCCAACTTAAAGAAAGATATTCATTTAAATATTCAAGAAGCATACAGAACACCAAACAGACTGGATCAAAGAAAAACATCTCCTCGCCATATAATAATCAAAACACAAAATATACAGGTTAAAGAAAGAATATTAAGAGCTGCAAAAGAAAAAGGGCAAGTAACTTATAAAGGTAAACCGATCAGACTTACACCTGACTTCTCGATGGAAACTATGAAAGCCAGAAGGTCTTGGATAGAGGTTCTGCAGAAGCTAAGAGACCATGGATGCAAACCCAAACTACTATACCCAGCCAAGCTATTGTTCACTATCAACGGAGAAAACAAGACATTCCAGGATAAGAACAAATTTAAACAATACGTAGCCACAAATCCAGCCCTACAGAAAGTAATAGAAGGAAAATCGCAACCCAAGGAATCCAACACTGCCAACACTGCCTACAATAACCCAGGCATCTAATGACCCTTCACGAGCACATCTCAAAGAAGGGAGACACACAATCTCTACTACCAAAAGCAATAAGAATAACCGGAGTAAACATCCACTGGTCATTAATATCACTTAATATTAATGGGCTCAACTCACCTATAAAAAGGCACAGGCTAAAAGATTGGATACGAAAACAGGATCCAACATTCTGCTGTTTGCAAGAAACACATCTCAACCACAAAGATAGGCACCTACTCAGAGTAAAGGGTTGGGAAAAGGTGTTTCAAGCAAATGGTCCTAAGAAAAAAGCAGGTGTGGCCATACTAATTTCTAACAAAACTGACTTCAAACTAAAATCAATCAGAAGAGACCGAGACGGTCACTTTATACTCATAACAGGAACAATTCATCAGGAGGACGTCTCAATCCTGAATATATACGCCCCCAATATAAAAGCACCTACTTATGTAAAAGAAATATTACTAGAACTCAAGGCAGACATCAAACCACACACATTAGTAGTAGGAGACTTCAACACACCTCTCTCTCCAAGGGACAGGTCAATCAGACAGAAACCTAATAGAGAATTAAGAGAATTATTGGAGGTAATGAAGCAAATGGACTTAACAGACATCTATAGAACATTCCACCCAAATAGGAAAGAATATACCTTCTTCTCTGCAGCTCATGGAACCTTCTCAAAAATTGACCACATACTCGGAAACAAAGGAAACCTCCACAGATACAAAAATATATCAGTGTCCACCTGTGTCTTATCAGATCATCACGGATTAAAGTTAGAGGCAACAACCACGCTGCCCCCAAAAAACCGACAAACTCATGGAAACTGAACAGTCAACTACTGAACCACACCTGGGTCAAGGAAGAAATCAAGAAAGAAATTAAAGTCTTCCTTGAATTTAATGAAAATAAAGGGACAACATACTCAAACCTATGGGACACAATGAAAGCAGTGCTAAGAGGAAAGTTCATAGCACTAAGTGCCCACTTAAAGAAAACAGAGAATGCATACATTGGGGACTTAAAAACACACCTGAAAGCTCTAGAAAAAAAAGAAGCAGACGCGCCCAGGAGAAGTAGAAGACTGGAAATAATAAAACTGAGGGCTGAAATCAACAAAATAGAAACCCAGAAAACAGTCCAAAGAATCAATGAAACAAAAAGCTGGTTCTTGGAGAAAATCAACAAGATCGACAAACCCCTATCCAAACTAATTAAACGACAGAGAGAGAACACGCAAATAAATAAGATCAGAAATGAAAAGGGGGACATAACCACAGACACAGAGGAAATTCAGAGAATCATTAGATCTTACTACAAAAGCCTGTATGCCACAAAACTGGAAAATACAAAAGAAATGGACATTTTTTTAAAATAAGTATCATATACCAAAGCTAAACCAAGACCAGGTGAATGATCTAAATAGACCGGTTTCTCGCGAAGAATTAGAAATGGTTATCAAAAATCTCCCTTCGAAAAAAAGCCCAGGACCAGATGGTTTCAATGCAGAATTCTACCAGAACTTCCAAGAAGAACTAATACCTATACTCCTTAATGTATTTCACAATATAGAATCAGAAGAGTCATTGCCAAATTCCTTTTATGAAGCTACAGTTACCCTGATACCAAAACCACAAAAAGACCCAACCAAGAAAGAGAATTACAGACCGATCTCACTCATGAACATCGACGCAAAAATTTTCAATAAAATACTGGCAAACCGAATCCAAGAACACATAAGAAAAATTATCCATTATGATCAAGTAGGCTTCATCCCAGAGATGCAGGGCTGGTTCAACATACGCAAATCTATCAATGTAATCCACCATATAAATAAACTGAAAGAAAAAAAACCATATGATCATTTCACTAGATGCTGAAAAAGCATTCGACAAAATTCAACACCCCTTTATGATAAAGGTCTTGGAGAGAATAGGGATACAAGGGTCATACCTAAATATAATAAAAGCTATTTACAGCAAGCCAACAGCTAACATTAAATTAAACGGAGAAAAACTCAAAGCCATCCCACTAAAATCAGGAACACGACAAGGATGTCCACTCTCTCCATACCTCTTCAATATAGTGCTTGAAATTCTAGCAATAGCAATAAGACAACATAAGGAGATCAAGGGGATTCGTATTGGAAAGGAAGAAGTTAAGCTTTCGTTATTTGCAGATGATATGATAGTGTACATAAGCGACCCCAAAAATTCTACCAAAGAACTCCTACAGCTGATAAACAGCTTTAGTAACGTGGCAGGATACAAGATCAACTCCAAAAAATCAGTTGCCTTCCTATACACCAAAGATAAGGAAGCAGAGAGGGAAATCAGAGAAGCATCACCTTTCACGATAGCCACAAATAGCATAAAATACCTTGGGGTAACCCTGACCAAGGAAGTGAAAGATCTACTTGACAAGAACTATAAGTCTTTGAAGAAAGAAATTGAAGAAGACACCAGAAAATGGAAAGACCTCCCTTGCTCTTGGATTGGGAGGACCAACATAGTAAAAATGGCAATTCTACCAAAAGCAATCTATAGATTCAATGCAATCCCCATCAAAATCCCATCAAAATTCTTCACAGATCTGGAGAAGACAATAATCAACTTTATATGGAAAAACAAAAAACCCAGGATAGCCAAAACAATCTTATACAATAAAGGATTGTCTGGAGGCATTACCATCCCTGACTTCAAACTCTATTACAGAGCTACAGTATTGAAAACAGCTTGGTATTGGCATAAAAACAGAGAAGTCGACCAATGGAATCGAATAGAAGACCCTGACATTAACCCACAAACCTATGAACACCTGATCTTCGATAAAGGAGCTAAAAGTATACAATGGAAAAAAGAGAGCATCTTCAACAAATGGTGCTGGCAAAACTGGATGTCAATCTGTAGAAGAATGAAAATAGATCCATATCTATCACCATGCACAAAACTCAAATCCAAATGGATTAAAGACCTCAATATCAGTCCGAACACACTGAACCTGATAGAAGAGAAAGTGGGAAGTACTCTACAGCACATGGGCACAGGAGACCACTTCCTATGTATAACCCCAGCAGCACAGACACTAAGGGCATCATTGAATAAATGGGACTTCCTGAGGCTGAGAAGCTTCTGTAAAGCAAAGGACACTGTCACTAAGACAAAAAGACAACCCACTGACTGGGAGAAGATCTTCACCAACCCTGCAACTGACAAAGGATTGATCTCCAAAATATATAAAGAACTCAAGAAACTAGACCGTAAAAGGCTAATCAACCCAACTATAAAATGGGGCACTGATCTGAACAGAGAATTCTCAACAGAAGAACTTCAAATGGCCAAAAGACACTTAAGGTCATGCTCAACTTCCTTAGCGATCAGGGAAATGCAAATCAAGACAACTTTAAGATACCACCTTACACCTGTCAGAATGGCTAAAATAAAAAGCACCAATGATAGCCTTTGCTGGAGAGGTTGTGGAGAAAGGGGTATACTCACCCATTGCTGGTGGGAATGCAAACTGGTGCAACCACTCTGGAAAGCAGTGTTTCGGTTTCTCAGGAAATTCGGGATCAACCTACCCCTGGATCCAGCAATACCACTCTTGGGAATATACCCAAGAGAGGCCCTATCATACAACAAAAGTATATGCTCAACTATGTTCATGGCAGCATTGTTTGTAATAGCCAGAACCTGGAAACAACCTAGATGCCCTTCAACGGAAGAATGGATGAAGAAAGTATGGAATATATACATATTAGAGTATTACTCAGCAGTAAAAAACAAGGACTTCTTGAATTTTGCATACAAATGGATGGAAATAGAAAACACTATCCTGAATGAGGTAAGCCAGACCCAAAAAGAGGAACATGGGATGTACTCACTCATATTTGGTTTCTAGCCATAAATAAAGGTCATTGAGCCTATAATTCATGTTCCTAGAGAAGCTAAATAAGGTGAATCCAAAGACAAACACATAGGCATCCTCAGGAATATTAACCTTCATCAGGCGATGAAAGGAGACAGAGACAGAGACCCACACGGGAGCACCAGACAGAAATCTCAAGGTCCAAATCAGGAGCAGAAGGAGACGGAGCACGAGCAAGGAACTCAGGACCACGAGGGGTGCACCCACACACTAAGACAATGGGGATGTTCTATTGGGATCTCACCAAGGCCAGCTGGCCTAGGTCTGAAAAAGCATGGGATAAATCCGGACTAGCTGAACATAGCGGACAATGAGGAATACTGAGAATTCAAGAACAATTGCAGTGGGTTTTTGATCCTACTGCACGTACTGGCTTTGTGGGAGCCTAGGCAGTTTGAATGCTCACCTTACGAGACCTGGATAGAGGTGGGCAGTCCTTGGGCTTCCCACAGGTCAGGGAACCCTGATTGCTCTTCGAGCAGATGAGGGGGGGGACTTGATCGGGGGAGGGGGAGGGAAATGGGAAGCGGTTGTGGGGACGAGGCAGAAATCCTTAATAAATAAATAAAAAAAAAACATGTGGAAAAGGCAGACATTGGGCAAATGAATGCAGGTCTACAAAAGACAGACAAGGCAACCTGATACAGACGGGAAACGTGAGGAGGGGGGGGCCTCACAGGCCCCCATGGCAAACATGGTTCAGTCATTTCCAGTTTCTGCAGAGAACATGCCTCGTCAGGACAATTAGGAAGCCCCATGCCTACTGTAACAAGCAATAATGATCAGAAAGATAAGTTATGTGTGTTTTGGCAAACTTCTATAAATGATAAAAGACATAAACTGAGAGTGTGTGTAAATGGCATTTTTATTACTGGCCTGCTGGACACAGGTGCTGATGTAAGTATCATTACCCCAGAATCTTGGCACCCGTATTGGCCTCTTCAGAATGTAAATGTTCAGCTCCTGGGAATTGGATCCCTATCTCGAGTAAGGCAGAGCATGAGATGGGTTGAATGTATAGGGCCAGAGGGACAAATAGGAAAATTAAGGCCATATGTAGCCAATATTGCAATGAATTTATGGGGTCGTGACCTATTACAACAATGGAATACTGAAATTAACATTCCTGCTACTTCTAGAGCCTACATTTCTGAGAATAATATTAAAAGATATTACAAACGGAGAAAACCGGCCATTTGGGCTGTGCAAGAACAAGCAATTGATGTCCCTTCAGAGATACCAACAGCCTTGCCTCTAAAATGGTTGACTGAGAAACCAATATGGACAAAGCAATGACCTTTAGCTGAGGAAAAGTTACAGGCTTTAGAACAGCTGGTACAAGAACAAATAGAAGAATCTACCAGCCCTTGGAATTCTCCTGTATTTGTGGTTAAGAAAAAAATCAGGTAAATGGAGAATGGTGACAGATCTCAGGGCCATCAACAAGGTTATTCAACCTATGGGCCCTCTGCAATCTGGAATTCCTTTGCCCTCTTTATTACCAAAAGGATGGCCTCTCATAGTTATTGATTTAAAGGATTGTTTTTTCACTATACCTTTGCAAAAAGAAGATAGAGAAAAATTTGCCTTCACAGTGCCTACTTATAACAATTCTCAACCTTCGAGGAGGTACCACTGGGCCGTCCTCCCCCAGGGTATGTTAAATAGCCCCTCCCTGTGCCAATATTTTGTGAACCAACCATTGCAAATAATATGCAAGAAATTTCCCAAATATATAGTATACCATTACATGGATGACATTTTGTTATCCGATTCAAACATGGATACCTTGAACAGACTGTTTGAAGAAATAAAGATACTTTTACCTAAATGGGGATTGCAAATTGATCCTGAAAAGATTCAGAAGGGAGATTCTGTTAATTCTTTAGGTTATAAAATAGGTTTGCAAAAAATTAAGATACAAAAGGCACAAATTAGGAGAGATCGCCTATGGACTCTTAATGACTTTCAAAGACTGTTAGGAGACATTTCCAGTCTACGACCAGCTATTGGGATAACACCTGATTTAATAATTCATTTGAACAAAACCTTGGATGGTAATAAAGATTTAAACAGTCCCAGAGAATTAACAGCTGAAGCAGAAAAGGAACTGACAATGATTGAGGAAAAATTACAACAGGCACATGTGGACAGGGTGAATCCAGAGCTCGATTGTATTCTCGTCATACTACCATCAAAAGTTTCTCCTACAGGAATTTTAATGCAGAGAGATGATATTATTCTGGAATGGATCTTTTTACCACATAAACCAAGTAAGAAACTGAAAACTTATGTGGAAAAAGTCTCTGAGTTAATTATAAAAGGCAAGCTGAGACTTCGTCAATTAGCAGGCATAGACCCAGCAGAAATTATAGTGCCTTTCACTGCTGATGAACTAAAGAAATTATGGGAAGATAATGAACCACGGCAAAGAGCTTGTGCTAATTTTTTGGGAGACATTAATAACAACTATCCAAAAAGCAAGAGGTTTAACTTCATAAAGAGAACTTCTTGGATTCTTCCTTGAATCATCCATGATGCTCCAATAACTGGAGCCCGTACATTCTATACTGATGCCAATAAATCAGGGAAGGCAGGTTGCAAATCAGAAGACTTGGGTAAGGTGGAACAAAGTCCTTATGATTCTGTCCAGAAGGCGGAATTATATGCCATTCTTATGGTGCTAAGGGATTTTAAAGAACCTATTAATATAGTTACAGATTCACAATACGCAGAAAGAGTTATTTTACATATTGAAACTGCTGAATTTATACCTGATGATACAGAACTAACCTCATTGTTTCTCCAGGTTCAAGATTTGATCAGGAACAGGCTTTGCCCTATGTACATAACACACATCCAATCCCATACGGGTCTGCCAGGTCCTCTAGCACAAGGTAATGCAGAAATTGATCAATTATTGATTGGTAGTGTGCTACAAGCCTCTGAATTTCATAAAAAACATCATGTTAATAGCAAAGGTTTGAAGAAAGAGTTTTCTATTACATGGCAACAAGCTAAGGAGATTGTAAAGAAATGCCCTACTTGCTCTTTCTATAACCAAACGCCACTGCCTGCAGGGGCTAATCCAAAGGGCACCCAAAGGAATGAAATCTGGCAGATGGATGTGTTCCACTTTGCAGAATTTGGCAAATTAAAATATGTTCATCACACCATTGACACTTATTCAGGCTTTCAGTGGGCAACTGTTTTAAGTTCAGAAAAAGCTGATTCAGTAATCACTCATTTATTAGAAGTCATGGCTATCATGGGTATACCTACACAAATAAAGACAGATAATGGTCCTGCGAAACTTGCAGAGCCTAAAACCCCGCAGACCTTTAAGGAAAGCATTTGTTGATCCCCTTCTCTGTATTTACTGTGAGAATTCTAGCATCCAGATATCCCCGAGGAAGGATGTTCTGGGAGCTCAGGGGTAGAGCGCTTGTCTAGCACATGTAAGACAGTAGGTTTCAGTTCCCTGGACCCCAGGAAAAAAGCCACTCTTGGGAGACAAGAACTTTCTCAAGTCCACTGAACTTATTGACTTTCCTCTGCAAGGCTTTTCCTGGAACTTAACAGAGGTGTACATGAAAAGCCTCCTCCTGGGTCTGAATGCCTTCTTACTTGTGATCCTGCTATCACAAAATGGTTTACAGTCCACTCAAGACTCCAACATCAGCATCACTTCAGAGCTTGACAGGATGGAGTAGATCCCAGACCCTTCCTTAGAACTGCTTCCCAAACTCCCAACTTCTCAAGGTTCTCAGATAGCTCAGACAGCATTTTGAGCTGGCAGCCCAGGGATCTTTTACGAAAGAACTAACGGGATGCTTTGTCCCTATCCATCCTGACCCATTCTGAATTCAGGTAGACATATGGAGCACACATCTTCAGCATGCTCTCCTGGGGAGAGCAGGAGTTTGGGTATCAATCAGATAGATGGTTCTGGATCCAGAAGATGGATCTGTGCTGTAAGTCTAACAGATTGTTTAATCTGTGTCATTTTCTTCATATCTTGAAAAATTAACTAGGCTTCAAAGCAAGAAAACTTTCTAAGCAGGCTAGGTGAGGTTTACACCCTCCAATTCAAAGTTACCCCCCCCCAAAAAAGGGGGAAAAAAAGAAAAAGAAAATCTGAGACAGCTCAAGGCAGCCAGAAGATGAACGTTTATAATAATATGTGCTCATATTTAAAACGATTCTGAGGCCATTGCCAGGACAAGGCATCACCTGTGCCTGGACATGGCTTCACCAAGCTGTTAGGATTCCCTCATTATGCTGGCCCCGCCCCCCTCGCGCTCAAAGCAGTGGCCGCATTGAGCCTGCTCAGTGCTCTCCTCCACATTTTCTGTAGCTTGAATCAGAGACCAGGTCAGCCTCTACTAGGACCCTCTACCTGGCAGCTTCCATCCAGAGCTGCAGCCTCTGCCACAGATTTCCCGCCACCAGGCCGCTCCTCTGTCTCCTCCACCAGAGTCACCGCTCTCACTGTTGGGTCTGCACACTGGGCCTCCACGCGCTCAGAGTCGCTGGTATTTTCCAATGACCCCTGGCATCACAGCAGCAAGACCCGCACCAGAAATGCAGTTCCGTGGCCGCTCCCCCCACCCCACTCCTTAGACTCGGTCACAGTCCCTGGAGCAGATCGCGCAGTGAACTGTCACGGATCTGGGCACCACGAGGAGGACTGCCTGCTCTCTCAGGTGGTGAACTCTCACCGCCCCTCCCTAGAGCAGATCAGCTGTGAACTGTCACCCTCTGGATCTGCCTGCACAGACCAAGATTGCCTGCTCTCTTAGAAGGCCACCCTGGCCAATGCCCATCCCAGGGCTGGAATGAGAAGCCTTGGCGCCTACTGGTCAACCACATTTCCATCCCCTTATCCCTGCCCTTCCCTAATAAACTCTAAGCCTGGCTGTGGTTGCACAGGCCTTTAATCCCTGCATTCGGGAGGCAGAGGCAGGCGGATCTCTGAGTTCAGAGGCAAGCCTGGTCTACAAGAGCTAGTTCCAGGACAGGCTCCAATGCTACAGAGAAACCCTGTCTTGAAAAACAATAACAAACAAACAAGCAAAAATTAAATTAAAAAATTAAGTAAATAAACATAAAAAAAACAGGTTTGTTGAGCTCTGGGGTTTACTTCTGACAGCTGCAGAAACAACACACATGCCCTGCCAAGTATCGGCTGGGACCGGGCCTAACAGCATGGGCTCCACTGTGGGGCCAGACAGGACAGGGCTGAGCTGCCTGAAGGCAACACAGCATGGCCTTGGTGGTAGCAGAGGCCACCAGAGACTATCAGACCACAGAAGCCTCAGCCTCAGCCCCACCTGCATCTAGACTAGTAATACCAGAGACAGGACACCGCCTACACCTGGAAGAGAGAACTCTGAAGTCATGGCCCCGCCTACACCTAAAGAATTGATCATCTGAGCTTTGGGCGGTAAACACCTGGAGGAGCCCTCGCCAGGGTTTCAACCCTGCCTGCACGAGAAAGAGCTTTCAAAGGAGCCACAGCCACCAGCCTCACCAATTGGCAGAAGAGGGACCAGTTGAAGATCACACAGGCTTCATCCATACAGATTGGAGGACGAGGTGGATAGACAATAAGACAGGAATACACTAAACAACACAACGATACAGCAACACCAGAAACTAGTCAGTTATTCTACAGTGAGAAGACATGAACGCTCCAACGGGTGAAGCAGAAGAAAACGACACTAAAAATAACTTCATGAAAATAGTGAAGGCTCTTACAGAGGAAAGAAAAATTTCCTTTAAATAAATGGAAGAGAAGACAATCAAAAAAATGGGAAGAGATCAACAAAATCCCTTGAAGAAATCCAAGATACTGAAACCAAACAGGTGAAGGAAACACTCAAGACTAAAACTTAAAAACTAAAAGAAAAAAAAAGCAATAAAGGAAACACAAACAAAGGGAATCCTGGAAACGGAAAAGCTGAGTAAATGATCAGGAACTAAAGATGCAAGCATAGACAACAAAATACAAGAGATAGAAGAGAGAATCACGGGCATTGAAGATACGATAGAGGACACAGAATTATATGAAATCCAAAAAACGCTTAAGACAAAATATTTTGGGAATCAAGGACACCATGAAAAGACTGAACTGAAGAATATTAGAGATAGAAGATGGAAAAGAATTCCAAATAAAAAAACACAGAAAATAATTCAACAAAATTATAGAAGTAAACTTTCCAAAACCGAAGAAGAACATACCTATGAAAATACAAGAAACTTACGGAAGACCAAATAGACTGGACCAAAAAAATAAATAAATATATAAACACCCCTTGCCACATAATAATCAAAACACTAAACATATAAAAAAGGAAAGAATATTAAGAGCTGCAAAAGATAAAGATCAAATAACATAGAAAGCAGACCTATCAGGATTACCTCCAACTTCTCAATGGAAACAATGAAAGTCAGAAGGTTCTGGTCCGGTGTCATCGCAGACACTAAGAGACAACAGATGTCAACCCATTACTATATCCAGCAAAGTTTTAATTCATCATAGATGAAGAAAACAAGATATTCCATGAGAGAACCAGATTTAATCAATATGTATCCACAAAACCAGTCCTACAGAGGATACTAGACGGAAAACTCCAACCCAAGGGGTTAGCTACATCCACAAAACACAGGCAATAGATAATGCAATATCAGCAAATCCCTAAGAAGAGAAACACATACACACACAATACCAACACCACCAACAAAAACAAAAATAAAAAGAACTAACCGGGTGGTGGTGGTGCATTCCTTTAACCCCAATACTCGGGAGGCAGAGGCAGGCCAATCTCTATACCCTTGAGGCCAGCTTGGTCTTCAAGAGCTAGTTTCCAGGACAGACTCCAAGCTACAGAGAAACTCTGTCTCGAAAAAAACAAAAACAAACAAAAAAATAACAAGAACCAGTAATCACTGGATTATTATCCCTTCATATCAATGGACTCAACCCACCTATAAAAAGACACAGGCTAAACAACTGGATATGAAAACAGAATCCATCTTTCTGCTACATACAAGAAATGTACATCAAATATAAAGACAGACAATATTCAGAGTGAAATGTTGGGAAAAGATTTTCCAATCAAATCATCCTGAGAAACAAGCTGATGTGGGTATCTTAATATCTTAAAAAATACATTTCAAATTAAAATTAGTCAAGAGATGAAGAAGGTCATTTCATATTTGCCACAGGAAAAATCAATCAAGATGAGTCTCAATTCTGAACATCTATACCCCAAAGACAAGGACACCCTCATTTGTAAAGAAACATTGATAAAGTTTAAATCACACATCAAACCCCAGACACTAACAGGGGGAGACTTCAACACCCCACTCTCACCAATAGACAGGTCTGCCAGACAGACTCTCAACAGAGATAGAAAAGAACTAACAGTTTTACTATGCAAATGGGCCTAAGAGATGTCTATAGACCATTCCACCCAAATGCAGAAGAATGTACATTCTTCTCAGCACCTCATGGAACCCTCTTTATTTTTTTTAAATATTTCTTTATTTATTATGTATACAATATTCTGTCTGTGTGTATGTCTGCAGGCCAGAAGAGGGCACCAGACCTCATTACAGATGGTTGTGAGCCACCAAGTGGTTGCTGGGAATTGAACTCAGGACCTTTGGAAGAGCAGACAATGCTCTTCCAAATGGAGCCATCTCTCCAGCCCCCTGGAACTCTCTTTAACACTGACCACATACTAGGTAACAAAGCAGACCTCAAGAGATACAAACAAACCCCCTGTATCTTATCAGATCACCATCACTTAAAGTTAGAATTCAACAACAACACTAACTGCAGAAAGCCCACAAACTCATAGAAACTGAACAATGCTCAACAGAATCACCCCTGGGGTCAAGGAAGGAGAAAAAGAAAGAAATTAAAGACATCCTAGAATTCAACGAAAATGATGGCACAACATACCCAAACGTAGGGAACACGATGAAAGCAGGGGTAAGGGGAAAGTTCATAGCACTAAATGCCTAATGAAGAAACCAGAGAAATCCCATGATAGACAATTTACAGAACATAGAAAGCTCTGGAACGAAAAGCAGCAAACTTACCCAGGTGGACTAGACCACTGGAAATGATCAGATTGAGGGCTAAAATCTATAAAATAGATACAAAGAAAACAATACAAAGAAACAATGAGAAAAAGAGATGGTTCTTCAAGAAAATCAACAAAATAGACAAACCTTTGTCCAAACTAGCCAAAAGACAGAGAAAGATGATCTAAATTAACAACACCAGGAAGGAAAGGGGGGCTATAACAACAGACACAATGAAAATCCAAGAATCATCAGGTCAGACTTTAAAAATCTGTACTCCACAAAATTGGAAAATTGAAAGGAAATGGACAATTTTCTGGATAAGTACCACATACCAAAATTAAATTAAGATCAGATAAACGAGTTAAATAGATAGACATATAACAGCTAAAGATATAGAAACAGTCATCAAAAGTCTCCCAACCAAAAAAAGCCCAAAGCCAGAAAGTCTCAGCAGAGAATTCTACAAGATTTTCATAGAAGAACTAATACCAATATTCCCAAACTGGAGAAGGACATACCTATGAAAATACAAGAAACTCAGTGAGGCTGGCGGCGGCGGTAGTTGAGGTTTAGTGGGAGGAGATCCTTTCTCACACAGGAGGAGGGTTGAGCTGCTGTCTCTGTGGTCCCAAGTGCCCAGTCTGGACTGTAGCTGCCGCCCAAGACTCCAAGGAGTGAGTCCTTGGCCTCTGGCCCCTCTGTCTCAGGGTCCTCGCTGGGTCAGCACTGCCTGCTCCTCCCCGTCGGCCCCTGCCTCCATTTCCCGCTGTCTCTTCACCACACATGGGCCCCATCATGGATCCTGGTAGCGGCAGGGGGCGGCAGAGGCGGCGGAGGCGGCTGAGGAGGCAGTGGCTGGAGCAGTAGCAGCAGCAACTCTGCGCCTGACTGCTGGGACCAGAGGGATATGGAGGCCCCCGGGCCAGGACCTTGCTGCACCGGCTTCCGCCATGACTTCATGGAGGCAGGGACAAGACCCAGATTGAGAACCTCAGCGCGGCCTTCAGCAGACAACTCACCCTCAACGCCAAGCCCTTCGTCCCCAACGTCCACGCAGCAGAATTCGTGCCGTCCTTTCTTTGGGGTCCGGCCCGGCCGCCACCATCCCTCGCTGGCGCTAATGGTGGTGACCACGGAACAGGCAGCAGCTGGGGAGATCCTTCAGCACCTGTGAAGTCCTCTCAAGAACAGCCATCACCGTGTGAAGGTTCAAATTCAGCTGTTAGCACGGACCTTTCAGAAACTGTTCAAAATGGAGACACAGAACTGTCCCCAGGAGAATCATGGGAGCACAAAGAAGAAATAATTGAAGCAGGGCCAGGGTTGGTTCCTCAGGAGATGGAAGGCCACCAGGGGAAAGTGCCCAAGAAATGGTGGAGAAGGAAGAAGAAATACCAAAACCTAAGTCGGTGGTGGCACCACCAGGTGCTCCTAAGAAAGAACATGTAAATGTAGTGTTCATTGGGCAGTTGATGGAGGACAAATAATGTATTTGACTGGAAAGGTTGACAAAAGGACACTTGAGAAATACGAACAAGAAGCTAAAGGAAAAAACAGAAAAACTTGGTACCCGTCTCAGGCCTTAGACACAAACCAGGAAGAACGAGACAAGAGGAAAACGGTAGAAGTGGGTCATGCGTATTTTGAAACCCAAAAGAAGCATTTTACAACTCTAGATGCTCCTGGCCATAAGAGTTCTGTCCCAAATATGGTTGGTAGTGCCTCTCATGCTGACTTGGCTGTACTGAATTCTTCACAGACCTCGAAATAACGGTGCTCAACTTCATATGAAAAAGCAAAAAAGCCAGGATAGCCAAAACAATCCTGGGCAATAAAAGAACTTCTGGAGGCATCACAATCCCTGAGTTCAAACTCTCCTACAGAGCTACAGTACTGAAAACAGCCTGGTATTGGCAAAAGAACAGACAGGAAGAATGATGGAAATGAATAGAAGATTCTGGAGAGCAGATGAAGAGACCTGGAAAGAGGGGCATTCTGCAGCCTGAATGAGAACGGCTGCCTTCCACAGTGGCCAGGGACTGCTGGTTCTACCTTCATGGAGGACAATGGTCCTTGGGCATGCAGGACATCCAGAGGTGGGCAGGCAGCCCATCCAAATACTTGGTGAGAAGCCACACAGAAGCAGAACATTGGAAAAGAAAGATTCCTGCTTCCTCTTAGCTCCCTTATGAGAACATGTTTGTCACTGTGAAAAAAAAAAAAGAGAGAGTTTTTTTGGGGTTTTTTTTGTTTGTTTGTTTTGTTCAAGGATAATAATGTAGCCTGGGCCACATCACTCAAGGGCTCTGCTCAAATGGCAGTTGTCCTGGGAATTACGGAACATTTATGGAAAACAGGACCAGTGTCCTGTCAGGAATGAACCTGAGCAAACTGACCTCTTAATAACTAATTAGTCAACTCTGAAACAGGGCTCTGTGTTTGCAGATTTCCATGTTCTCAAAAATATTTTATAGCTTAAATATATTTTTTCAGATATTTTAGATATTTTGAGGATTTTTAATATCCATTTGAAGTCATCTTTATGTTCAATTGACATATATATAGTACTTGTACGTGTTTGTGGGATATGCTGTGTCATTTCAATCTGCCCAGTGAAATCTACCCGCAGATGTTCTTTTTGCTTTTGTAAGTTTTACATTTATTTAGTTTAATATTTTTAAAGTTTTATTTATTTTTTATGCATACAGTGCTCTGTCTGCATGTATGTCTGCATGCCAGGCCAGAAGAGGGCACCAGATTGCATTACAGATGGCTGTGAACCACTATGTGCTTGCTGGGATTTGAACTCAAGTAGTGCACCTGGGAGGAGGGGAGACCTAGGAGATTTTTGAGAAAGACGTGTGTAAGGAGAAGACTCAAGCAAGGGGACTCCAGGAGTGACCTCACTTCCTTAATGATGACATCACAATGCAGAACCCTGCAACCAGGCAGCCAACTGCCTAGAGACAGCCCAGTAGGCTCACTTGTCGTCAGACAGGAGAGAAAGCAGGATGTTCTCCTGTTGTTTTCGTGTTCGTGGAGGCTCAGACCTCAAGAACAAGAAAATTAGAGGCCATGGTGGAGGCCATGGTGGTGCCTGGAGAAGCCGGGTTTGCTCCTGGCTCCACCGCCTCTGGCCATTTGGTGAGAAAGAAAAAACCCTGAGTCAGGACAGCCAGGACCAGGACCACTCAGACCAGGTAACCACTCTGAAATCTGTTTTCTCAAATTTCACTCTTGGAATTTGGCAGTGTAAAGGATCAGGAAAACGTGAAATAATAATAACCAATCAAAACATTGCAATCCGGTGCCTGTTTGAACCATCCACCCTGATATCTCCTCAGGTGGAGAAGGAGTCTGCCCCAAAGGTCCCGAAGGAAGCTGCTGTCCCAGAGGACATAAAGGAGTTTGTCCCAAACGACCTGAAGGTGTCTGGTCCAAAGGACCAAGAGGAGTATGCTCCAAATGACCCGAAAGAGTCTGCTCCAAAGGACATGGAGTCGGCCGCAAGGGACCCAAAGAAGTCCCCCTTCAAATCGCTGGATGTGCTGGTGGATAACATGTTGACCTCCATGGAGGATGAGGACCGCAATTCTCTCATAGCCTTCCTCTGCACTTCCTCAATGAATACCACCATCCAGCAGGTGCTCAACCTGCTCTTCAGGGGGTGAGTGCCCACCTCCAAGTTCAGACACCTCAGATCCTTTTGTTCTTAATGGAAAACCTCTGCCTTTCTCTGAGCCACTTAGTTGTTAGTCTTGTAGAAGCCAGCAACATGAAATCAGACATAGCTTCCTCCAGGTTGTGCCCTAGGGACTGCCGTGTCCACACAAGAGACCCTAATGAGTGTGGGGGTCCTCTGCACCTTCAGAAAGCTCCCTATCCTTGGCCAGTTTTTCTGAAGCTTTGGTCAAAGCACTTCTCTGACTGAAAAGGAGATTCTAGAATTTATATTGGAGCACTGAAGAGAGATGTGTCTTGAGTTTATCATGGAGGGTAACACGAGGGAACCCGTGTCCACAGATGCCTGGGTAGACATACGTGTGCTTACCCACCGCACAGAAATATTTGAAACACCACTTAACGGAAGTGAATTAATAACCTGAGAGCAGAAAGAACTTTTAGGCTCTGGAGTTTGATTCTGCTCCAGAAATCTATAGGGCCCCCTAGATGTCTTTTAGGTGGGGACTTGGGACTCCACAGGTGACATCCTTCCTGTCTTCCCACAGGTATGAATGTGAAGAGGATGAAGAAATAAAGAAGTAAGCGGGCTTTACAACATGAGAAAGGCCTTGGCTCTGCATGGTGGGCTCTCTGGGTACCAAGGGTGAGGGATGGCCAATGCTTGGGTCTCACATTCCTGATTTCTACCACCACACTGATGTCTAAGCATTACCTGGAGGGCGAGAAGTAAGGCATGGGCAGGGTTCTTACAAGTGAGGATATAGGAAAAGCAGGTGCCCTCTGGTGCCCCGGTAAGACTCTGCCATCATCACAGTCCTGTCATGAAGGCTTGCTCAGCTGTGCTCCATTAGAGCTTGAGCATGGGCTGTGTGGAGCTCCCTGATCACATGGAGCTCTCAGCCCTGCTCATTGTCCTCATATGCATAAGGGCTGGAGATCTTCTTCTCCCTTGAAGTCTCACATGCATGGAGTCTAGCGAGGGGTGGAAGAGGAAAGTCCAGACCCCTGACGATGCTGTCTGTCCCTTTCCTCCAGCATCATCCGCACCCTCCTGGACACATGGGTTGACGAGGTCCCGGAGGATTTTTCCAAGACCTCAGAGCTGTCAATTATGAAGAAGGTGAAGACATACTTGATGTTGAACATGCTCTACACAGATGTGCTTGTTAGTGTCTATGAGCGCCACACCAAGTCAAAGACAAGTGTCCAGTGATTCGGGGAGGGCGATTAAGGTAAGCATAGGTAGGTACTTGACACCCTAGGAGGCCCTGGAATGACTGGGGCATCACTGAGAGGCTCCTCCTTGAAGGAGCAGTCAATGGACACTAGCCTGAGACCATGGTCCTTTGTGAGGCAGGATCTGGGAATCCAGGCAGACACGGTCTCCCCTGCGTTTGCAAAGGCTGAGAAGGAAGTCTCTTCCTGGGCATGTGGTCCCCTCCTGTCCCTCCAATACCACTTCCCCTTCTAGAGATGCTTGCATCAGCAGCACATCTGTCTCCATCCTTAGATCCGCAGAGCTGCATGCAGCACATGGACAATCTAACCAGCAATGAAGACAGCTACTCTCCAGCCTGACCCATCTTGTGAGCAGGAGAACAGAAAACCCATGAGAAAAGATCCATGACCCATGTGCAGCTGGAGCACAGTCGGGTCCCCACTCCTGCCATCAGCTGTGGATGCTCCGGCCGCTCAACCTCTCCCCCTGTCAGCAGACACAGAGGAACTTGGGGTTAACTTCCTCGGGAACAGCCCAGCCTCCTTGCTCCTCTCAGCATCCCACATCTCTCTGCTCTGCAGACAGCACCAGTCAGTCCTGTTGTTCCCCCACGGAATCATCCCTGATTTCAATTCCCAGACCCCCAGCCAGCTTCCCCTCCCCTGAGTCATAGTTTTTTTATTCTTCTGGATATTTTCATGTATTGTTAGTTTAAATATTGGTTTTAATAAATGGTTCTTGTTTGTTTCTCATAATGTAAATTGTGGTCATGGTGTTCACACAGCTTGCTTGTACACGGCCTAGCAGTTTCCCCAAGCTGATGGCACCGATTCTGGGAGAGGCTCAGTGTGGCTGGATTTATGTTGAGGTCCTTGATCCTTTTAGACTTAAGTTTTGTGCATGGGGATAGATATTGATCTATTTGGGTTCTCTTACATGTTGATATCCACTTATGCCAGCACCACTTGATGAACATGCATTTTTTTTTCATTTTATCCTTTTTCCTCTTCTTCAAAAATCAGGATTTCATAGGTGTGTAGATTGATATCTGGGTCTTTGATTCGATTCCATTGGTTCTCCTGTCTGTTTTTATACCAATATCAGGCTGTTTTCATCACTTTAGCTATATAGTAGAGTTTGAGGTCCAGGATTTTGATATCTCCAAAAGTTCTTTTGTTTACATGATTGTTTTAGGCTCTTCTGGGTTTTTTGTTTTATTTTTCCGTATGAATTTGAGTATTGTTCTGTGAAAGGCTTTTGTTAGTCTTATGTTAGTTTAGCTTGAATGGTCACACAGTTTCATGGACTATCACCACCTCTAATCATGAATTTTCTCCTGTTTGAATGTAATCGTTTTCAACTTTGATGGTATCCCTAGACTTTCTTCTCCTGTGGAAACCAAAGCAAAACCTCTTCCCCAATGCAACACATATCCTAAAAACTAAAAACTGGGAACTTTAAAAAAAAACAAAAACACCTTTTTTCATATCTTACTCAGCCTAGATATAGGAGGGAGGTCTTGGTCTTGCCAGCCTGAGAGTGTCAGACTTTGTTGACTCCCCCAAGGGAAGCATTACTCTTTCTGAGGAGTAGATAGGGAGCTGGGGTGGGAGAAAAGTGGAGGAAGAAGGAGGAGGGGAGGGAGTGAGAATGGGGATAGGTATGAAAAATTGGAAAAGATTGTATTATAAAAAATTCTTAATAAAAAGAAAGAAATAAGCTTTTCTCCCTTAAAGATGAGCATCTCAGGCATTAGTAATCAAAAGCTGACTTACCTATAGATGCTGAAAAAAAAATAGTCTGTCCTGGGGAGGAAGTGTGTGATGGAGCTCCTCCAGTGCTGATAGCCTCAGGCAGGGCACAGCACAGCAGGCTCACCCTTGAAGCCCCCACCATGCAGGGCCTCCTGGGTAGCCGCTTCTCTCACACACAGGCAGAGCGACTCTCTGACAGTGTTCTGCAGGGCCTGTGTCAGAGGGAGAGAACAGCCTAGCCAGTGTGGGGACTGCGATCAATGACCTTGCATTTCCATTCCTGGGAGTCGGATGCACAACCAGGCCAGAGGTCTGGAGCAAGAAGAGCTGGTAGCAGATGCCTGTTGCTGGGCATCCCCTCAAAATTATACCGAGTTGCTAGACTCCTCTTCACACCCAGGATTTCAATACCCTTCCTCGAGTTACTCCTTCCCAAATGTCTCAGGAGAATGGAGGCTGCCTTGCTTTCTTTGAAAGTGGTTTGTCCAGGTAAGCCCTAAATTGGGGCTTACCTGTGCTACAACTGCTGAGTCTCACTGCAAAATGTTTGTGTTCACTTAAGGTGTCTTCTTCCTTTCCCTGGCAGGGTCACCTGTTCACATTTACTTCTGTTTGGGACTGGGTTTGAACCATTCCGTGCTCCTTAAAGCCCCTGTGTTCAGGAAATCATTTTGTGAATAGATGAGGTTCTCTCTGTGTGTGTGTGTGTGTGTGTGTGTGTGTGTGTCTGTGTCTCTGTGTCTCTGTCTCTCTCTCTGTCTCTCTCTCTCTGTCTCTCTCTGTCTCTCTCTGTCTCTCTCTCTCTCTCTCTCTCTCTCTCTCTCTTTCTCTCTCCTGCAGGCTGCACACTGAGCTGCATACAGGGAACAGCACCTCCTAGATGCACACTTAGTATTTAGGAACAGAACAAAGGGACAAGCCAACACTGCTCAATGCTTTCCTATTTCTCTTCAGCCCCCATGTTCCCAGTTCTTGCTTGGTCCTCTTTGCTCTCTCTATGATCTGAGGCAAATACCTAAGCCCTCTACATTAATTTCCCATGCTGGTAAATGGAAACATTAATAGCCCACATGCATGATATGTGGGCTAACACTTGCATGATATTTGGCTATGGCCAGCACTTTCAGAAGCTTCTTGCCATAGTCTTGTCCTTTCAGAAACAGGAGGGCCTGGAGTCAGTGGACACTAGCTAGCTGTGTCTTCTCACCCTCATCCTATAAAATTGGAGCCGCCACAGCCCCACCTAACAGGGCCTAAGAGGATTAAGTGAGGGCACCTGCAAAGTACTTAGCACAGGGCCTCAAACAGAAAAGGACTTTTTAAAGTGCCCAAGGCTAGGACAAGCATGGTGGGACACCTGTAATTCCAGGGATGCCAGGATGAGGTAGGATCAGTCATTCTCTTACTATGTAGTGAGCTTGAGGCCAACCTGGGCTACATGACAGCGTGGCTCAAACAAAACAAACAAAAACCCCTAAATAAATGAGTAATTAAGCTGATGGACCTCAAGTGAACAGGTTACAACTTTGGAGGTCCTGGCCGGCAGAGCCCTCCACCCACTGCCAGACTGCAGCTAAATATGCCTTCCTGTTGACCACCAGGGGGCGCTGGCGCACTGCTGAGGGCTCCTTCTGAAGAGCAGAGTAAAGAGTGATACAAATCTTCCCCCAAGGAACACTCCACACACTCCACAGGTCCTTAGCACTTGGTGCCCTCTATACCTAGAATATTCTTCCCCCAAAATGAGTGGTACCCTCTTATGTTCAAGTCTCTGTTCAAACACCCGCTTTTCAGCAAACCCGTCCTTTCCTGTGTTTCCTCCATCATCATTTCCCCCCCTAAAAACTGTCACCTTTACCAAGCATGGTGGCGTTCACCTTTAATCCTGGCACTTAGGAGGCATAGAGTTCAAAGCCAGCCAAAGCGCCGGGCGGTGGTGGCCCGCGCCTTTAATCCCAGCACTTGGGAGGCAGAGGCAGGCGGATCTCTGTGAGTTCGAGACCAGCCTGGTCTACAGAGCTAGTTCCAGGACAGGAACCAAAGCCACAGAGAAACCCAAAGCAACACAGTCCCTGACTCAAAATAGAAAAAAAGACACTACAAAATATTGTCAGCTTGTGACATGTCCACCCGTCTCCTCTGGTGGCCTAACATCTGTGAGAATGGGGTTTCTCAGCGTCATTCACGGCTACTCTCCAATACATCAAGTAAAGCTTGACACACGGCATAGTCCCTGCCTTTGTCCAGGTTACTCTCATCATGAATGGATACGACCATGGCAATTCGTATAAAGAAAACCTTTAATAAGGGTGGCTTGCTTACAGTTTCAGAGGTGCAGTCCATCTTGGCAGAGAGCATGCCTGTGTACACACAGACGTGTGCTGGAGCTGAGAGTGCTGCGTCTTGCAGGGAACAGGAAGAAACTGAAAGTCACACTTGAGGGAAGCTTGAGCAAAAGAGACCTCAGAGCCCACCCCACAGTGACACACTTCCTCCAACAAGGCTACAGCTCCTCACAGTGCCACTCCCTTTGGGAGCCATTTTCTTTCAGACCACCACAGGCACTCAATAGATAAAAGCTAAATGGATGTAACTGTCCCTTGTTACATTACCAATGACCCCAAGCTTAGCAACGTCTTCCAGGTAATTCCTCTCACACCACTTCTGAGGGTGTGGAATCTGGGAGGCTGTCACTCAGGTTCGCCCCTGAGACCGAGATCCGGCTGTTGGCCAGGGCTGGGTACAGAAGCCATTTCAGAGTTTACTCACGATCGTTGGCAGCCCTGTGTGTGACCGGCCTTTAGTGGAAGCGTCAGTTCTTAGCTAAATGGATCCCTGCATGCAGCTGCCTCTTGCTGCATCTGGCTTTCCCCAAAATGATGAGTTAGAAACAGAACCCCCGAGAGAAAAGCCACTGTCTTTTCCTTGCCCAGTCACAAATGTGATGTAGCTGTCTGAGGCAGACTGAATTCACAATCCTCCCCCTTAAAACGTGCCGGACACAACTGCCACAATTCGTAAAGCAGCTTCCGTGGCTCGGGGTTTTGCTTTGGAAGGAGTTTGAGATGGGAAGAGCGTTCTAGACTGCACAGGTGAGCTCAGTCTTGTCATGAGGATCCTTCTAAGCGGGAAGAGTCAGGGTGAGTGACAGGTGGGATGATGGGAAAGAATTTGGAGCAATGCACTTGGAAGATGAAGGAAAAGACCATGAGCTAAGCCATGCAAGCAGTCTCTAGGTTGAATGGCCAAGCTAAGGAAACAGCTTCTTCCCTGAAGCTTCCAGAGGAAAGAATCCACATCTGGAGAAGCATTGGGTAGGGTGCGTGCCCAGAACATGCAAGGCCCTGGGGTTGAAAAGGAGAGAAAGAAAGAGGAAGGAAGGAAAAGGAAGGAAGGCATGGAGGGAGAGAGGAACCGTGTGATCCTGACTGTAGCTCAGGAAGAATCACTTAAATGAGTCTCTCCCAGAGCTGCAGAATAGGAAACCGGATTACTTTGAGCCATCATGTCTATGGAGGTTTGTGACAGCATCAGTAGAAAATGAGCAAGCCAGCCTTGGTTGTATAAATTAGAAGTGAACCACCAACTAACTCAGTTCACATTCACGGAGGCGGGGGGAGGGGGGGAACACACACAATTATTAGGAATCATTTTAGAAGCTCCCTATCACAATCAATAAATTAACATGAACCCTACTTTACAGGTAGACAAACTGAGACCCAGAAGAGTTAAATAACTTACCTGAAGTCATGTAGCGAGTTCCAAGACAGGCTCCAAAGCTGCAGAAAAACCCTGTCTCAAAAAAAAAAAAAAGGGATTATTTTCGAGAGCCCTCAAGCCCAGCTCCACCCCAGGGCCTTTGCATTTGCCGTCTCTACCCCATCCTCAGGTCCCTGCTCGAAGGCAGCCAGGTCTTCCCTGACTACCACCTATAAACACAGGGACTTCCTGTCTGTCCACCCCGTTTAAGTCTGTCAGATGACTTCCTGCCTAAGGTCCGTTCCCACCACTGCCTTCTCTCGTGGGGATGGAGTGCTGTGTGCTCCAGAACACACAGTAAGCATTCAGTATGAATTTACTAGATGCATTCACGTCCAACAGAGACTCACAGACTGCTCAGCTCACCTCTCCGAGTTGATGATGAGAGGAGATTTGTAATGAAAACGACATGGCATTGAGTCCTAGGGTGTAGTTTTAAAACAATGAGTTTCCATTCCCGACCAACCCGCTGGCCCTGGGGCACTGACAGGCATGATCTCTGACAGCCCTTCGTCTCCACAGTTCCCAGGCTGGCAAAGGGCCGAGCAAAGCTCCAGTCCACCTGTGGGAAGAACTGGTCTCTTCCCAGGCTGGTTCTGCTGGTGCCCACATCTTCTCACAGGTAAAACCTCAGCCAGAAACCACAACTCTCCCAAGACTCAAGGTCACCGTTATTTGTCCAGGGTGGCAGGCAGAGCGAGCTCATCTTGAGACTGGTATGAAGACTGAATTATGTCAGCTCACTGTCTCTGGCCTCTAAGTCACTATGTAGCTCAGTGCAGCCTCAAATTTGGGGCAGTCCTCTCCCCTCAGCCTGCCAATGCTGGGACCACGGGTGTGGACCACCATGCCTGTCTCGTGAATTTTTTGTAGCCCTATCTCTCTCTCCCTTATCTGCCTCTTCCATGTTTATTGGTATCTTTGAGTTCTTTTTTTTTTTTTTTTTTTTGATTTTCGAGACAGGGTTTCTCCATAGCTTTTGGTTCCTGTCCTGAAACTAGCTCTTCTAGACCAGGCTGGCCTCAAACTCACAGAGATCTGCCTGCCTCTGCCTCCCGAGTGCTGGGATTAAAGGCATGTGCCACCACCGCCCAGCAATATTTATTTATTTAGTATACAATATATGCCTTCAGGCTAGAAGAGGGCACCCAACCTCATTACAGATGGTTGTGAGCCACCATGTGGTTGCTGGTAATTGAACTCAGGACCTTTGGAATAGCAGGCAATGCTCTTAACCGCTGAGCCATCTCTCCAGCCCCTATCTTTGAGTTCTTACATGACTGTGTAAAATGGGTGATGTTGCTTCATATTGCTATGATTTTACTTAAAATTGTTAATATGTATTTCATGTGTGTGCTCATGCACCTTACGGGAGGTGTGGAGGGCCAAGGACAACCTGAGAAAGCAGGTTGTCTCCTACCTGTGGATCCCAGAACTTGATTTCAGGTCCTTAGGGTTGGGGCAAGCACCTTACATTCCAGGCCATCTTGGCAGTCATGATATTCTTTAATCAAGAGGCATCTTGTGCTATTAGTCAGCTGACAGGGTGCCTTTGCTCCTCTCACGTGGAAACCCTCAGAGAGAGGTAGCTAGTCTAATGTTGGTAGACCGGGACCCTTGAGTGCCGAAGGCTTGTGGCTGTTCTGACAGACTCAGAACCTTATAGCTTTAAGTCCTGAGAACTTAAGGGCTATGATGCCAGGCTCTTGGGTCCGGAGACTATGACTGTAGGTGCTCAGGCCAGAGGCTTATCTCTTTCTGGGCTGTGGCAGCTCTCAGTAGTAGCCAATGTAATCTCAGACTCGCAGCAGCAGCAGCAGCAACAGCAACTATCACCTAGTGTTGGAGTTCCCAAACCTCAGCTGTATGCCTCTACATCTTCTATCTCTCCTGCCATAGGGGCAAGGACCCTCAACTCCTAAGGCTTAGCAGCTTCCTGGAGCTCTTCTAGTCCCCAGGGCCTTGGAGAACGTTTTCTCTATTTCCAGGTCCTGTACCGGCTCGCTGTCTGTGTTCTGCTCCGGGGAACTCTGGATGCTCTCTCACCGCTGCTCTGCTGTCTCTCTTCATCTCAGCAGCTCAGCCCGTGTGTGACAGAAATCAAAGATCAGCAAAGTTCAGTTTCAGCACTCAGGAGGCAAAAGCTAGGGAGCCTCTGTGAGTTCAAGGCCAGCCTGGTCGACCTATTTTCCAGGTTAGGCAGGGCTAAATAGTGAGAGCCTGACCTAAAAATGAGATATAGATAGATAGTAGATAGATAGAGCCGGGCGGTGGTGGCGCACGCCTTTAATCCCAGCACTCGGGAGGCAGAGGCAGGCAGATTTCTGTGGGTTCGAGGCCAGCCTGGTCTACAAGAGCTAGTTCCAGGACAGGAACCAAAAGCTACGGAGAAACCCTGTCTCGAAAATCAAAAAAAAAAAAAAAAAAAAAAAAAAAAAGAAAGAAAAAAAGAAAAAAAGAGGCTGGGCGATGGTGGCGCACGCCTTTAATCCCAGCACTCGGGAGGCAGAGGCAGGCGGATCTCTGTGAGTTCGAGACCAGCCTGGTCTACAGAGCTAGTTCCAGGACAGGCTCCAAAGCCACAGAGAAACCCTGTCTCGAAAAACCAAAAAAAAAAAAAAATAGATAGATGCTAGATAGTAGATAGATAGATAATAGATAGAAGAAAGAAAGAAAGAAAGAAAGAAAGAAAGAAAGAAAGAAAAGACCATTTGGGAGAGACCATTTGACTTAGGGTTTCTCTTGCTGTGAAGAGACACCATGATCACAGCAACTCTTATGCAGTTGGGGCTGGCTTAGAGTTCAGAGGTTAGTCCATTATCATCATGTCGGCTGGCACGCAGGCAGATGTGGTGCTGGAGGAGCTGAGAGTTCTACATCTGCGGGCAACAAGAAGGAAACCGTGACACTGAGCATAGGAGACCTCAAAGCCCACCCCCACAGTGACACACTTCTTTCAACAAGGCCACAGCTCCTAAGAGTGTCATTCCCTAGGGGTAGTGGGGGTAAATTTTCTTTCCAACCATCACACTCCATTTATTGAGCCTTAATGCTTTTCTAGCTCCAGGGAGCAGCAGAGAAGGGCGACTCCCAGCTGATTTGAATGGCGAGCTGGAAAGTTTGATTCCATTACCAGGTGGTGTGTGTGTGTGGCAGGGATGCCTGCACCAGTCGTGGTGCAGCTCTTCATGCAAATGAAGGGTTACCGTCTACAACAACCCGTGTCTTTTTGCTAGGCCAGAGTGGAGGTGGGGGTTGCGATGGAGATCTTCCCTCTGATCTGAACGAGACAGCTGAAGAGTAACCAGCATAGTGTCAAGTTCACCAACACTTATTATTGGTTGATCTTTTTTATAGATAGAGCTGATGTAGCCCAAGATGACCTTAAAATCACAGTAGAGGCTAACCTTGAGTTCTTGACCCTCCTGCGCATCTCTTGTGTCCTAGGATTGCACAACCATGCCTGGCATGCCCGGGGTTGCTCTATTGCATAGAGCGCTATTTTCTTAGCCGGTGTTGTCCAGAACAGTCACAACTGGAGCACGTGTTCAGCTCTGGTGGAAATGGACCTTGGCCACTGAGTGTCAATAAAGTCCCCAAAACAACCAGGCTGCCATGTGTGCAGTCCAGCCAGGTACCAGCCGAGGAGCTGCTCAGGTAACAGTTCCCTGAGCACGGCACGAAGGAAGGGCCTGACAGACAGCCAACTCCCCGCAGTCCAGCCATTCCCAGAAACATTAAAAGGGTGTTTATAATAAAGATGCAGAAAAGCTCAGCTCGAAAAATTCTAACAGCCTTTAATATGATTTGGTAGCGTTTAATAACGCTGGGCGGTGCTTAACTCTCGACCCAGCAGCCCAGATTGAGGCTGTCCCCTCATCTGTCCAGTCACCACAGGTCAAATCCAATTTCTTCCTGTGACAGCCATTTTGCAAATGTCCCCCAGTGGGTCTCCTGGTAGTCACATCTTTGGGTTCCTTCTGCAATAAGTGTTCGCATTTCTACAAAAGGCATACATCAAAGATGGAACAAATTCGATGCCCTTTTGAAAAGAGTCTTTGGGAGGCAGATTAGATTCAGATGCGGTCGTGAGAGTGGGAACATGACAGGATTTGTGCCTTTTTGTTGATTGCTGATAAGGCCCCAGTTATCCAGACTGGCCTAGAACTTCCCCTGGGTGCAGGGATTGCAGGTGTGTAGCGCCCTGCCTGGCTGGGAGTCTGTACCTTTAGAAGAGGTAGGTGAGGAGCTTTCACGTTAAGTGGAAAGGTCACAATTAAGACCCAGTTTTGAATTATTTTAAATGTTATTTTTCTTTTATTTCTATGTGTGAGTATATGCCATGCTGGTCCAGTGCACACAGAGGCCAGAAGAGGGCACTAGATCCCCTGAAGCAGGAGTTACAGGTAGATCTTAAGTCTTTGCACTTGGGCACTGAAAGTCAAACCCAGGCCCTCCGAAAGAGCAGCAAGTACTGTCACCTGCTGAGCCTTCTCTCTAGTCCCAAGATCAGTTTTACATGACCCAAAGCCAGTCTAGTTAACCTTATACTACTTAATACCCAGTATTCATAATTCTTCATGTGAGGAAATAGAGGATCAGAGACATCAAGGGAATTTTCAGAGATCACACAGAAACTTCTAGACTAAGATAAAGCTGGGACACAGGTCTTCATCTCCCCAGTCCTGTATTTTTTTTACATCGTTGTGCCTAAGTCCTACTCAGTTACTTTATCAGCAAACAAGGACCTCAAACAAAAAGATGCAAAACATTGATTGTCTTTTCAGGTCAGGGTAGTATATACACTTCCGGTTTCACTAGGACTTTTTTTTCAATCATAAGTGATAGTAGTAACACTGAGCGTTTTTTTTTTTTGTCTCAAAAATTGTTTTAAGTCTGTCCCCTCCCCCAGGCTGGCCTACGTGCTGGAATTACAGGGATGCTCCACAACACTGACTCTGAGTGTCCTATCTGAGTAACACATTTTGAACCCAACAAAAGATGGCATGGGTGCTGTTACCTTCAGCATCATTGTGCTCATTCAATCGACTGGCTGTGGAAGTCCTAGGCCTTTGTGTGGTTGTTTGTTGTTGTTGTTATTGTTTTAATGAGGGCTAGCAAATATTAGATCTGGAATTCAGCTCCTGACCGGGTACCTATACCACCTGGGCTTTAGCCACTATTGAGTGATCAAGTTCTCTCCTGAAGTGTGGTTTTAAATATGGACTATATAAAGAAACCTTATCTTCTTTTCTCTTTTGAGACAGGGTGACCTCTAACTCACTTTATAGCCAAGGGTTATCTTGAACTTTTTATGTTCCTGCCTCCACTTCTTGAGGTCTGGGATTACAAGCATGCACTACCATGCCTGGCTTTACGTAGTGCTAAAGATAGTACCCTGAGCTTCTTGCAGGCTAGGCAAGCAATCTACAAACTGAGACACCTCTTTAGCTCTGAACCAAAATTTCTGAAGCTTTTGCACACTCTGTGGATAGCTAGGCATAATGACTCAACCTATAATCAACTTGGGAGATTGATGCAGGAGGACTGCATGAGTTCATGACCAGTTTGAATGACACAAGACTTTATCTAAAGAAAGGGATAGGTGGGTGGAGATATATATGGCTCTTGCCTAGCATGCCCTAAATTTAATTTCAATTCCAAGCCCCACTGCTAAAAGTTAATGTCAAGCAATATGGAGAGAGTTAGTAACTATTACAGTATAAAAGAAGCTAATGAGCTATGACAACTAAATTAGATCCTGACTAGGAAAATATGTCCTGAGTTCAATTCCTGTTGCCCACACAGGGGAATGAAAAATTAAGTTGTATTGACTTATAACACACACCCTGGCACTTACCCCCCCCATATATATATATATATATATATATATATATATATATATATATATATGTACAAAATAAATATTTTAAGAATACCATTAATTCCTTACAGCTATTCAACAAATATTCACTAAGAAATATTATGGGGAATGTATTGTAGACATAAGGGTAATAAGACCCTCACTGCCCTTAGAATTATTCAGTTGGGAAGACTCCTTGATAAGCAGTTCCCAAAACATAGGCTCTTCCCTATTAAATAAGTCAATACTACCTACCATTCACTCTATGAAGAACCTCGTTGAGAGAAATCATGAGTGAAAAATTATCTGTTAAGATAATTTAACCAGGCATGATGGCATGAGTCTTTAATTCCAGCACTTAGGAGGCAGAGGCAAGAGGATCTCTGATGAATTTGTGGCCACAATAGTCTACATAACAAGTTCCAGGCCAGCCAGGGCTTTGCATTAAGACCCTGTCTCAAAAACACAAAAACAAAGCCGACCATGCAATTTACATATCTAGACAGACATTCTTGAGCTAAGCTAGTTGGTGAAATGCTACCATAAGCCCACAAAGGTGTGCCTTGAACTCAGCTTGTTATGCTCTCTGCTTCCATAAGGAAAATGTCATACGAAACTCTTTACCAACTTCCTATGAGGATCCTGCACCTATCACTTCATGTCACCCTAAGAAATACATGCACATTTCTCTTACAAATTAAAATCTGGTGATAGGGCTAGAGAGATGGCTGAGTGGTCAAACAGGAGTGCACCAAATTTGAAGATACCCAGAATCCACAGGGTAAATTGTCCTCTGATCTCCACACATGTACCATGGCACATGTGCACACACGCACTCACACACAATAACAAAGAAATGCTTCTCTTCATTCTGACTGCCAAATCATTTTTTTTTTACAGGTTCATCTTTTTATTGGGCATGTTAACAAAATATTTAGTGAACAACACCAAAGCCCATGTCGTCACCAGAAGCCTCGGAGTCTTCCTTCTTTTCTTCCACTTTCTTCTCCGCAGCAGGGGCAGCAGTGGTGGAGAAGGCAGGACCGCCTGCTGGTGCGGCTTCAGCCCCTACCTTGCGTTTGAGACTCCCAGTGCTGACATTGGTGAGGCCCTTTGCAAACAAGCCAGCCCAGAAAGTTTCAGCATTGATGCCAGCTTCACTAATGAGGGCGTTGATCTTATCCTCCATGACCACCACCTTGCCATGGTGGAGGATGAGGGCAGAATAGATACAGGCAAGCTCAGAGGCGAAGGCCGTGGTGTGGACGGCTAGCACAGTGCTAGTCGCTGGAAGAAGTGAGGGCCTCACCCCAGTGTGGCCTCAGGTTCCTTGGAGGGATCGAGCACCACGGCAGCAGGTGAAGAAAAAGCCCAAATCGTTCATAAAGCCAAATCTGAGGCTAATGTCTCAGCTCTATCCTCTGTAAACATCTATTTCCCCACTCCAACACACTGGGATTAACTGGGATTTCATTCTCCCTTTCTGGACAGCTGAGTCTTAACACAGATTGCTGTTATCCTGTTGCATCTACAGCATTAGTGATATCACTGTATAAAATACAGTCAAGCATAAATAAAATAAAAACTGAGCATAAACAATAAGAAAACAATGGCAATAAAGCTGCAACATAAAAACATTTTTAAGTTATTTATTGGGGGGGGCAAATACACACATGGCACAATGTATGAATGAAGGTCAGACAACAATCTTTGGGAGCCAGTTCTCTCCTTCTATCATTGGGTCCTGGGGATTGATCTCAGATCCTCAAGCTTGGAGATAGGTAGTTTACACACTAAGTCACCATGCCAGACAATTAAAATTTTTTTTAAATTTATTTGTTGAGTGGGAAATGGATTTGGTGTGTAAAATGAGAAAAGATTAAAATAAATTAAAATTAAAAAATTATTTACTGAATGTAGTGGAGCATACTTTGTCCCACAGCATATGTGTGGATGGATGTCAGAGAATAAACATGCATTAGGTTGGTTCTCTCCTTCAACAATGTGGGCCAAGGGTATCAACTCAGGTTTGCAAGCTTGGTAGCAAGCACCTCACCTGCTGAGCCATCTCACCAGGACTCCTCTTTTTTTTGCTGACAGTGTCTCCTGTATCCCAAACTGGCCTCAAAGCACCCTACTGTAGCTGACACTGACCTTGAACTTCTAATCCTCCTGCTTCCAGCTCCTGAGCACTGGGATTCCAGGCACGCACCACCATACTCCACTTTATGTGGTGCTACAGCTCAAACTTGGGGTCTGTGCATGCTAATCGAGCACTCTACCACCTGAGCTTCCTCTCCGTTCCTGAGTGGCAGCTGTGACAGCTTGAGTACAGAGCCCTAACTAAGGCAGAGAGTCACACAAAACACCCTGAAAGACCCACAACTAAGAAAGACACACTGCGTGTTGAGACGTGAGAGCAAGGAACTGCTCTAGGCGAGAAACAGATGTTAAGGCCTGGGATGAAAGAGCACTCAGAGATTACAATAAACCAGTTTTTTGTTTTCTTCTTTGGTAAACCACTGTGTCAGAAGAGAGGCTGTTTCTGGAGTGGGGAGCCATGACACTGGAAAGGTACTTTAGACCACATTAAGGACTTTTGGATCCTAACCTAAAAAGCAGCCTAGTAATACAAGAACAGTTTACTGAAGGAAAAAAAAAAGACCCTCAAAAATGGTGACAGCTACCAATTTCCACAGGCACCAGGTATATTTAATAATTATAATCCCTAAAATGATCAGAGAAACAACCCCATCCTATCCTTACCCTTACCAAGACTACTGTGTAACACTCTCCTTTAAAAAGCCGGGCGGTGGTGGCGCACGCCTTTAATCCCAGCACTTGGGAGGCAGAGGCAGGCGGATCTCTGAGTTCGAGACCAGCCTGGTCTACAAGAGCTAGTTCCAGGACAGGCTCCAAAAAAAAAAACCACAGAGAAACCCTGCCTCGAAAAAACCAAAAAAAAAAAAAAAAAAAAAAAAAAACGAAAAAAAAAAACAAAAACACTCTCCTTTAAAAATGGGATCAATCCCTGACAGGCTGGAAGGGAACAGGGAAGAGACTTAGGGTAAAAATTAGAGCCGGGATTCCCAGACTGCCCACTCTCTTCTGCATCTGATACGTGGACTCACAGCAGCTCTGTAAGAAAGTGAAGGAACTCTGAAAGTGTTCATCTCACCCCAAGGCAGGCAGCGAGACAGTGTTAAGATTTTATGTCTCCGACGGTTCCAATCACAGTTTCTAACACAGACACGAACCCATGCAGTGTTTTAGTCCTTGCCACGCTCTGCTTCACAGAGGTCTGCATTTCTGAGTTCTCAGGCTTCAGCAGCAGTTCAGTTAAGAAGAGACAGCCGGTGTCATCCTGAGCGCTGAGGTAGGCTTTCCAGGGCTTTGCTCCAGCCCTGCTCATGGCGATGGTCTGAATGTTCACTACTCTTAGAGCCATTTGGAGAGTGTCGGGCTGGACTTCTCCCTGCCAAGGAAACACCTGTTGATGAGCAACTTTGAGGCTAAGCCATGTTTTCTCAAAATACTCAGCAGTAAGCTGGAGATTGGGGACCAGCACGAGAGCTTCAGGATCAGGAGATTCTTGTATTCCTTCTTTGTTCTCTTCAGAAATCAAGTGACCTAAAACAATTAGAAGAATTTTATAAGAGATACTCTCAGCAACAATTTTACCTTACATTCCAAAATACCCAATGTGTTGCCAAGCACGGTGGGACCCACTTGTACTCCTTGTGCCTGGGGTGGGGGTGAAAGGGAAGCCTTGGGTACACACCCAGCTCAAGGCCATTGTAGCTCATAAACATCAAAAACAAAACACAACACATATACGGTGACTGCAGTCTTCAGATAAATGGTTAAATAGCCAATGACGGACTCTCCTCATGCCCACAAAGAATTCAAATTCAGGCAAGCATCTGAAATTTAGCTACAGTATTTTACTTTCCACCAGTTCCCACAAGGGGTGGTGGAAAGTTTTACCATGACAAGATAGAAGGTAAACACTATTTTTACCTGGTGTGGCCAAAGATGCATTGGGAGGCAGCTCAAGGCGATGAGGCTCTCCCTTCTGGCATTTAGAGATAGTTGCCCAGTGGGCTTTGCCATACACTGGCACCAGTGTGTTGAAATCTGAAGCCCAGCTATTCACAGGTCGTTCTGGCTGATCCTCCAAAAGTCCCAGAGAAGGGTCAGACTTAGGACTACACAGGATCTGCTTAACTTTATCAATGCCAACTAACAGGAGGCGATAATAGAAGAGACCTCGGTCTCGTACAGCCATATCCTTTTCTTCCTCTGAGAGAAAACAATGGAGTTAACAAATTGAGTTAACAAACAGACACCCTACTCCCTCCAACCTTTGTGCCAACCATAAGAGGAGAAAAGCAAGAAACTTTAGAAAGTATCACCTCCTTTCCAAGCTCCAGACATGATTTCCCAGCAGAGCAGGCTGCGAGGACTTGTAGCTGAGTCTCAGCAGGTGCTCTGCTCTGGAAAACCTACCTATGCAGTAATGTAACAGCCGTCCCAGCATGTCCTGGCACTCCGCAGGGCGCAAGAGGAAAAGGCGCATTAGTGCAGTCAGTAGCTCCATCTTAACGGCAGGAAATGTCTCCGACTTCACATTTTCTACAAACTCCTCCAACACATAAGGAGCATTGGGGATTTTTTCCCCATGGACCCCAAGTAACCAAATAAGTGCCTGTTTCCCCTAGGAATGAGAAAATAATAGATGTTTAAAATGTGGCTGCCCAAACAAGGAAACAGAAGACAGCCATGGGTTTAGCTTTTCCCCTAGTGCCAAGAGATAAACTATACTGTTTCATTGGTATCAATGTGTACTGTACATCCTGCTCCACTACTTCTCGAAAATAAACAAGAATGAAATTCTAATGCAATGGGACTGGGGTTAGGGATGCAGTGCAGTTGACAAAATGCCGACAGAGCAGGCACAAGACTCCGAGTTTGATGCCCAGCATCAAAAAAACTGGGTGTGAGGTTAAAAAAAAAAAAGCCAGGCAGGGATGGCCCATGCCTTTAATCCGAGCACTTAGGAGGCAGAGGCAGGTAGATCTGAGTTTGAGGCTAGCCTGGTCTACAGAGCCAGTTCCAGGATAGCCAGGGCTACACAGAGAAACCCTGTCAGTTGTGAGGATCACACCTATAACTCCTCACTTAGCTGATGGAGGCAGGAGGATGAGAGTCCAAGGTCAAAGTTAGATACACAGTGAGTTTGATGACAAATTGGGCTCTATGTGAGACACTAGAGATAAAGAGAACAACAACAACAAAATAACCTTTCGTAAGGCTATGCTGACTAAGCAATTAAAGCTTTCTTGGTTTGGGGCCTTTTGTCCAATTTAAGGTTTAATTGTAGGGATACTTTGTAATCTAACAAATAAAGTTTGTCTGAAGGTCAGAGTGTAGAGCTAAACCACTAGTCAGCCACACAGGACAGGCAGTAGTGGTGCACACCTTTAATCCCAGCACTTGGGAGACAGAGGGGGATGGATCTCTGTGAGTCAAGGCAACTCTGGGCTACATGAGATTGAATCTGTCTAAAAGAGAAACAGAACTCACACAAAGGTGATCTCAGTAGTTGGGATCATACACCTTTAATCCCAGCACTAGGGAGGTGGAGACAGGAGTGATATGGTTGGGCAGAGAGAAGATTATAAGGCAGGAGGCGACAGGAGCTCAAATACATTCTGAAGATTAAGTCTGAGCATTCATAGAGATGGGTGCAGTCTGAGGATGCAGTCTAAGGTTTCATAGAGACAGCAGCAGTCTGATAATTTGTACAGACAGGATCACTCTTTGGTCTGAGCATTGGTAGAGGTAAGAACTCTAGTGGCTGCCATTCTCCTTCTCTGATCCTTCAGCTTTAAGCCAATACCTGACTCCAGGTTTTTATTATTAAGAACAATTAGAATTCATGCTACATTTAATGTTTCTTTTGTTGTTGTTTTTGTTTATTTGTTTGTTTTTGACTATGTAGCTCTGGCTGTTGTGGATTCAGTCTACAGACCAGACTGGTCACAAACTCAGAGATCCACTAGCCTCTGTTCCCAAGTGCTGGAACCAAAGGTGTGTACTGAGGTTTCATGTTTCAAAAAAAACTACTCAAAGAATTTCTTGCAATCTTGTTATGAAAGTAGTTACTAACTTAGAAGATACACCAGAATCATCTGTCATGTTTCTTAAAAGCCTGTCTGTCTAGATCTCCCCACCCCTAGATATTTAACTCAGCAAACTTTGTGGGGAGGAAGGAAATAAATTTCTGTAAAAATCTCAAACAAAAAGTACCACACAGGCCAGACATGGTGGAGCACATCTTTAATGCCAGCACTCAGGAGGCAGGCAAGTCTAGTGTACACACCAAGGACCATACCAGCCAGGCCTATGTAAGTGTTAACAAACAAAAAAACTACCAACAACAAAAAATTCCATAGTCTAAATCTCTGGCTCATAATTATTCAAGAGGACAATGGTATCAAAGAATTTGTAATTAACACTACAGATAAGCTTCCTTTTTATAACTTTTGTGTTACTTATGTCCCCAAAATAACCTGAGATATAAGCAAGCTTGAGGTCCTACTTGGACATAGAATGGTAAAAAGAGTAATTGGCTTCCATTTCAGGGCTAGAGACTTTCTCAGTGGTAGAAGTGTATACCTAGCGTGAATCTGATACCCAGAATCACAAGACCGAACAGATACAGACTCCATTTTGTAGCATGAATAATAAAAACCCAGAGACAAAAACTGGGGTTCAACCTGAAAACCAGAAAAGAAAGTCAGCCAGCCACTAGAGAAGTGCTACTTCTGGCAAGGCTGGGGGATTGAAAACTAAACAGATTAAGCCTCTCTGTGTCCCATTTTACATTTCCTCTAGTGCTGAGATTAAAGGGACTAAAGCCACCACCACCTGGGTTTGTTTCTGCACTGATCTTGTGGCCCAGGGCAGCCTTGAATTCAGAGATCCCTTTGACTCTGTCTCCCAAATCCTGGGATTAAAGTTGTGTGTCACTATGGCCTGACTTCTAGTGGCTTTAGCTTTGCCTCTGCTCTTCAGGCAAGATTTATTTATCAAAATACAAATACTACACCACTACACCATTTCAGAAGACAGGTCCTATAACCCCTTCTGTGATTACAAGTGAAAAGAGAATTACATTCTACCTCAGTGTCTTGAATGTTCTCCTCACAGCCGGGCAGGGCCTGACACACAGCTTCAGTACACTGAGGGCACAACCACACCAGGTCTCGGAAAGTCTGCACCACCACTACAGCAGAGGGGACACAAGAGCACAGGTTAGCGTCCATGCAGGAAAGAATCCTGAGAAGATGCGTGCGTTTGGATTAGATTTCTCACTGAACTTCGGGAAAACAGGGTTTGGAGGGGTAGTTATTAATTAATTGAGAAACAGAAAAGACACATGAATTTTACGCAAAGATAAATTTGACATGAAGATGAGGTGCTTAAATTGCACAATTTAAGAAGACACATGTGACTGGCACTTATAAAAGTCTGAGAATAAGGCCTCCCTTGCCTCACTCCAGCCCAGCATTGGAAGTTGGACGAAGAGAAAAGAGGGTACAGCTAAGAGAGCTTCCTAGTGCCTTCATTATGCACAGAGCAGCCTTGTCGCTCCAGCAGCCAGAAGAGGCTACCCTGCTAATCTTCTCTGATGGCAACAGATAATGGACACAAGGACATGGCTAAGTCGATATACTTGAAATTCAGTTAATAAGAAAAGATTTTTTTAAACAACTACTGTTAGCTAGCTACTTGGTTTAAAAAAAAAAAAAAGGAAAGAAAACGATCCTAGGAAGTCAGGCATTACCTGTAGTGATGTGCTCTTGTCGGAGCCCCAACAACTCTGTTAGAATCTGTACGCACTGGTCTGTGTAAGTCTTGGCAATGCTACCTACAGAGGACGGAAAGGTGAAATGCTAGCACATTATTCTACAGCCATTTCCCATTAGTCAGAGGTGAACACAAGTTCAGAGGCTGCAGCAGGAGGACCACAAATTAGATGCTAGTCTGGACTACACAGCAAGACTCTGTTTTAAAAATGAAAAACAAGGAAAAAAGACAAAGCTGTCTAAGATGGTTAATCTCTGTCAACTTGACTAGATTTATATCCATCATGGAAACACCACACCTATAGGTATGTCTCTAAGAGTGTTTCCACAAAGGTTTATCTGAAAAGAGGGGACCCATCCTGAATGTGGAAGGCACCATCATGTGGGTTGGGATCTCAGAATGAGTTAAGAGGAAGAAGTAAACTTTTTCTTCTCTACTTCCTGTATGAAAATGCAGTAAGACCAGCTGCCTCACACTCCTGTCATGTTGGACTGTATCCCCTCAGACTATAAGCCAACATAAATTCTTCTCTCCTCAACTAGCTTCATATCAGGTATTCGGGTCACAGGAACAAGAAAAATAACTAATATAATAACCAAAGACATCTTTAAAAGGAAATAAAATCACTAATCACAATGAAGTAAGACTAAGTCTGCTGTGCTGGGAACTATGGTTAAAATAAATTCAGTTGTTTTCAACTGAGCAAAAGAAACCATATGGAAAAGACAAAAGTTCCCAAGCACAAGGCTGAAAGCACAATGACGAAGGATGGGAAGCAGTTTCTGGTCTGTTTGTTTGACACAGGGTCTTGCTGTAGTTCGTAGGGTGGTCTTGAACTTGTGATTCCCCTGCTTCGGTCTTGATGCTGGAATCACAGGCACATACCACATTTGACTGAGGCACTCTTCTGGATGCAACACACTGAATGGGAATATTACTGCTGGAGATCCATGAGAGCAATCTTTTAGTTTAAGAACCTTAGTGTCTTTTTTTGCCTCAGAAACTTTATTTCAAATATAGCATTCCTCATCCTCACCTAGTTTTAGCCCTCTCAATGTTAGCTTGTCAGCTGTTTTCATTCTTTTAGCCTTTCAAGCAGTCAGAACATCTCTGAAACTAAGGGATTACTCTATGGTCTACACTTAGCACTATATACTGTAATACAGCCCATTACAGCAGAGGACTTTTAGTCAAAAGAGTTGGGTTCCATTCAGTTTGAAAAATAAAAGATCTTTTGGCCACTTAGTAACCTTTGTGTACCTAAGTCTTTGTCTTTAAAATACCCACTATTGGGCTGGAGAGATGGCTCAGAGGTTAAGCGCATTGCCTGCTCTTCCAAAGGTCCTGAGTTCAATTCCCAGCAACCACATGGTGGCTCACAACCATCTGTAATGGGGTCTGGTCCCCTCTTCTGGCCTGCAGGCATACACACAGACAGAACATTGTATACATAATAAATAAATAAATATTTAAAAAAAAAAAAAAAAAAAAAAAAAATACCCACTATTCTTGACTGCCTTACAAGACCATAAAATGATATATATAAAAACATTTTGGATAGACGATAACATAAAGACAGTATAAATTTTAAGTATTGCTGTTTGACTTACATATATTGTTTGCCTTGAGAAACATCTGCCTTTATTTAAAACAAAACAACTCTTTTCCCTTGCATGTAATCACTGACCCAAAATATGACCCAAAATGCATGATACTTTGTCTCTGAAACAAGATTCATTTACTACTGTTCCTAACTACAGTCTTTAGCTGGATGACATGGGTCTCAAGAAAGTAAAGCACAGGTACTTTACCTATGGCAAAGATGGCAGCCTGTGCAAAGTCAGCAGACACATCAGTGCAGTATCCTCGGAGCTCTTCTAGCACCTGCTGCACGTTCTCGTCATTCACCAGCTCACACAGCACCTCCACCTTCTGAAGCTTGATGTAGTGGGGCTCCGAGTAGGAGCAGAAGAACTTTTTGTAGTGACCGCTAAAGTGACCTGGTAAACTATGCAAGACTTGGCGGACATGACAGAGAGCAGCGAAGCAGAGCTCACGACTCTCTGAAGAACAGGCAGCTAGCAGGGGTCCCTTGACTCGTACAAGCACATCAGTTTGTACATGGGGGAAGTTTTTTGCCAAGGTCAGAAAGAGTTTGGTGGCTCCCATCACCACACCTGTGCTGCTGCTCTTGAGATAGCTGTCCAACAAATTGAGAATATCAAACAGTTCCTCCTCGCTGCGGGGTTGGTAGCGGAGCAGAAAGTTCAATACTTCAGCCTGGCCCCATTGATCCAGTTTTGGCATTCTGTCCAAAATGAAAACAAAAGCACGATTTTAATAACAAATGGAACATTCTACATATGACTGCCATAAACCAAGCAGAGGTTCATCGCAACAAAAGGGGGAGAGAGTTCTTAAAACAGATATGCCATGATCAAATTCTTTTTACATTCTAAAACATAATCTTTACAGTCCACAACACAGGCACATTTGCTATACTTTTCCTAGGTCTATTTGTTTTTGTGTATGAGTATTTTGTCTACATTTAAGTGCACTGCATGCGACCCTCTAGGAGGTCAGAAGAGGGTGCTGGATCCCCTGAAACTGGAGTCACAGGCAGTTGTGAGTAAAAATGTGGATGGTGGGAATTGAACCTGGGTCCTCTGGAAGAGCAGTCAGTGCTCTTAGCTACTTAGCCATCTCTACAAGAGCCCAGATTTTCTAATTTTAAGATAAATGGCTTAGTTTCAGGGACATAATAGGTACTACAGAAGGAATTTATCTCCATAGCTTGTTTCTACAGTCTTTACATATCAAGACAAATACATCAGAAATTCTCCCAGTGAAATATGAGAAAATTAATAATTGCAGTAAACTTGAAGTTACTTCTGGGCTGGCAAATGGCTCAGTGGGTAAAAGCATTTGCTATGTAAGCCTAATGATTTGAGTTCTATTGGAACCCACATAGAAGTGGAAGAAGAGAATCAACGCCTCTGAGTTGTCTGACCTTCATACTTCTGCTGGAGCACATGTATACCCAAACCCACATCACCACCCCCATCATACACGATAATAAGACAATTTAATTCATCAACAAGATCATACCATGATTCATATTTCATAATAAAAAGAGCATCCAAACCTATTTAAGAGATGGTGGGCAATGGGCTTATTAATGACAACACCTCCTTCCTGTTTTAAAATTTCCTCTAGAGATCTCAGACAGTTCACAACCACAATTGGATCCTGGTCACGCAGGAGGCTGTATAACTCATTGACTAGAGCACCATCTGAAACAAAAACCAAAGATTACAAATAGAGAAAAACTTGAGTCATAGGGACAGTGGCTCTGGGCAGACAAAGCCACATTTCTGCTAAAACAAAAAACAAAACCAAAAGCAATGACAAATAACATCATTTTGGGTATCAGATAGGACATACAAATTGAGAAATTTCTTTCAAAGACTGAAAAGAGGAGCTGGAATAAAAACAAACATCTGATTTAGAGAGACATGCACACTGTCTTCTACCAAGCCATATTTTTTTCTTCTTCTGAAATTATACACACCATAGAGGCACAAGTGAATACTGACAGGGCAGATGACCTTACCCACTTCAGAGTCTCCATGAAGATGATGCATCTTGGCACAGCCAAGAACTGCCACTCTTCTGACATAGGAAGCCTTATCCCGCAGACCATTAAGAATAGGCTGTTGGATATATTCCTGCACACCAGGCATCCTGAAACGCATTCTAGAGTCAGGCAGATCTTGAAATACCAGCTTTGACATATTTAAGTGTGATTTAATAATTCATATTTGAACGTCTATATGTCAGATCTCAAGGAATTGGAGAAAGCCTCTATCAAATTTAAAAAGCTATAATTTGATTTTTCTGTTTGGAATACTGCTTCAGAGGCAGCACAAACTGTTACAGTAATAGCTTATTAAACATCTTTTTTTTTTTTTTTTTTTTGGTTTTTCGAGACAGGGTTTCTCTGTAGCTTTAAGCCTATCCTGGAACTAGCTCTTATAGACCAGGCTGGCCTCAAGCTACAGAGATTTGTCTGCCTCTGCCTCCCGAGTACTAGGATTAAAGGCATGCGCCGCTAACACCTGGCCTTATTAAGCATCTTTAACTGAAACTCAGAACTACTTTACCAAGAAAACCACTTTTAAATAAAACCATGAGATACAGTTTAGAAGGTCAAAGTGATAGCTGAAAATCTGAGTTCGAGGAAGAACAGTACTTTCCTTAGTATTAGGGAGTATTAGGGACAGTAATGAGCTGTCCTCATTAAAAATCTGCTAATCCATCAGCCACTGAGGGCCAGGCAGGAGTAAAAGTGCTCACCTGAGGCTGCACATGCTCCGTAGAGCCAGTCCTCGCACCATTGGGTTGGGGTCGGAGCAGTCTTTGCATAGTGTATTGATAGCCAAGAGTGCCAGGTCTGGTTTCAAAGGTGCGTATGTGCCCATATACAGATAAACCAACTTTTTCTGAACAATATCTACAGTGGCACTGGCCTTCACCATTTCCATGAAAACACCAGACATGTCCAAGCCCTGAGTCATGTGCCTGTAAAACATAGAAAGAACAGAAAGAAGTAAAACACACAATCCCCAATCTGTAAGAGGAATTTTATTTATATATGTTCTGGTTATCTAACTAAATTATGATCTCTCAGCGAGCTATAATTGTGTCTACTTTGTCTATTACAACACACAACTTCCTATTATGGGCCTGCAACTAAGGATTTGACACTTGAATCCTTAGTCCACTGCAAGGAAATGACACAGAGATGGTACATTCAACTTTATCATTCCAAAGATATGATAAGGGGACAACATCTTTCGAAGGTATAGGCTGGAGAGGGAGCTTCATGGTTAACTGGCATTTGGTTGCTCTTGCAAAAAAGCTGAGTTCAGTTCCCAGCACCCACGTGATAGTTTATAACCATCCATAATTTCAGTTCCAGGGGATCTGAAGCCTTGTGACACACACAGGCACCAGGCATACACTCTGTACACTTACAATGCAGGAAACTTACTCATACACATAAAAGTAAAAATGGAAAGCTGGGCATGGTGACGCACAACTGTAATCTGAGCACGTGTTAGGCAGAGGCAGGTGGACCTCTGCGAGTCCGAGGCCAGCCTGGTCTACATAGTGAGTTCCCAGAACAGCCAAGGCTGTCTCAAAGCAAGATAAAACCAAACAGAGCGGGTGGCAGGTGTAGCCTCAGATGTTTAGAAATTCAAGATCAACTAAGAAGGCAGCCAAGAGTATCACTGATTTAAAAACTCCAGTGTGAGTACTTGAACGGATGCACAGAACACAGACCAAGAAGATCCGCATCCACATGCTACTACGGAAGTCAGAAAACACTTCTCACAGAATGCTCTGGCTAAACGATCAGTTGGTTAGGCAAATGGGATACAGCTAACATTACACACTATAAGGCGTGGACAGGAAGTGAACCTTTGTTCCTTGGGTGACATGATACCAAGTTTGGACTTCATTCCACTGGCAGTTTCTAAGTGGAACCACGCTACTACATAGGACCAGCTGAGACGTTTCTTAAAAATACAGTCCCTGGATTCTGTCTCATCCTAATGAAATCAGAGTCGGTTCCCGGGTCACGCTTCTTTAAAAAGCACCCCAAGGGACTTTTGTGCCCTACTAACATTTTTGAGTTATAGCTACAGATTAATTATGTGTTCAAATGTATATAACCAAAAAGTCCCAAATGAAGGGAGGCGACAAGGCCACTTATTAATAAATTACCACAATAGGCTGTGCTTATGACAGCCTGAGCCAACACTACAGTCTCAATAACAAAGAGGGGATTTTTAGAATTTTTCAAACCACTAGTGTCGTCAAAGTTGACTATGTTTAGTAGGATGCCTGGTGACATTCATAACACAAATACAGGCAGAATAGCAGGTCTGACGAGAAGAATGCTAGTATTAATTTGGCCATATCTTTGAAGAACTATCCACGTGGAAATGCCAAGCAAGCAGAGGGATAAATAGGTCTGCATCTTAAATAATAATAATAATAGTAATAATAAATGGAGAACTGTACTAGGTTAAGTCATGGCACCAGGGGTCAGCAGCATAACTGCTGATGTCTGTGACGTGAAGGAAACCTCTCAGCTGGGATAGGAAGACTGAAGTGACTGACAATCCAGAAATGCAGTCTCAAGGCCAAAAGAGACAACTGCGGTGTTTGGAGGTTCATTTACTTTCTCAGAGTGGGTGCCGGAAGAGGATTAAAAGTAGGGCAGGGTGGGGAAGGTGGGGGTGGGAATTAGAATTCTAAGGTCGGTGATACCTAATAACTCGCTGGATGACATTCCGGTAGCGCAGCCTATCAGCCTGAATATGAGGGTTACACAAAGCCTTCTTCAGTTCCTTCACCACCTCCTCGGAGCCAAGGTATGGCATCTTCGCCAACAGTCACGGGGCCGTTTCCACAGACCCGTGGCGAATCCGTGGACTCCTTCTAGTCCCGATGTGGGAGCCTGAGTAGAGGAAATGTGGACAGGGAAAACCCTAAAGGCGAGGTGTCATTTGGCAGTGCCTTCCCCAGGGCGGAACACAAATGTCACCCCTCGGGCCTCTGCCGAGCCCGGCCACGGCCCTTCAGGCGTCGACCGGAACCCCGCAGGCCGTTTGCTCTGCCCTCGGGTGTCCTCAACTATCTCTAGGTCCGGTTAGGCATTCGCTACCAAATCAGCGAATGGCAGATCTATCGCATTCTTGCCCTCCAGTCCTAGCCGCCGAGGCCAACACTCAATGCCCCAGCCAGCTTCCTGCGGAAATCCCGCCCCCTCGCCCTGCAACGCGCCGAGCGCCGAGCGCAGGCGGGACCGACCTGGGGGCGCCCCCCCCCCCCCCCCGCACACACCTCTCGGCGCAGGCGCGCAGCTCGCCGTGCCTGGGCCGCGACCGACCATCGGCGATCGGCTACTTGGGTCTGTCTCCTCGCCGCCGCGCGCACTTTGTCAAGGTGTGGGTCCTGGGTTCCCGCGCGCGGGTGTGAGTGATGCTCCCGGAGCTTCTTCCGCGTTGGGCTCTTCCATTTTGGCCGCCTTCTTTTGGCTCACTCTCGACTTCGTCCACTTCTGGGTTGCTTTTCCCTTGTCCTTGCGTCCGCATGTCGTCGGCCGCAATCGTGGAAGCCTCACGCGGGTGTACTGTTCCTGCGAAGACCCCGCGGGTGGCTTCCCAACCCTGCCACCATGAACGGGGTCGTGATCCCCCAAACGCCCATTGCTGTGGACTTTTGGAGCCTGCGCCGTGCTGGTACCGCGCGGCTCTTCTTCTTATCCCACATGCACTCCGACCACACGGTGGGCTTGTCTAGCACTTGGGCACGGCCCCTCTACTGCTCCCCAATCACTGCCCATCTCCTCCACCGTCACCTACAGGTATTGGGGCTGGATTTGGCCTCTGAGACCTCTTTTAGGAATCTGGGTGGGGACTTACGATCTGTCACAGTTTGGAGATCACAGAGTGGGCGCCCTGAAGACTGAATTCTTACAAATGTGGGAGTTGATCCCAGAATAAAACTAGCCTCCAGCTAGCTAACTGAAGATTTTTAGTTGTAAATTTAGACAAGGAAATTATTCCTATCATTTCATAGACGCTAGGCCAGTGCCTCCCTGGTTTTCTTTAAGAATCCACCAGACTGAGGATGTAGCTCATTGCTAGAGCATTTGTTAAACATGTGCAAGACCCTAAGTTAGATCCCCAACACTGCCCATCCCCAGTAGTTCATCTGTTGTGCTAGATAAAATCATATTATCTAACCACTCCTGTTCTTGTCTGATTTAGTAGGCATGGCCGGTATGAGCCCTGGCAGCCTGACTGGAATTTCCCCTGATGGGATTATGATAGAAGAAAGTTTGAGAATCTATCTAGATTGTTTTCAGATTCTGAGTTTAAATCTATTCAAAAGGTGGGGAGCCAGAAGAAGGATAGATCTTTTGGGAACCCCTAATACAGCTTACATGAGAGTGTTTCAGGAGTCGGTCAGCTTTCCTTGATGTCTGTTAGTTCCTGATCCAGGAGAGGAGTTTGTGGTTAATAGAGTGACCAACTGTTTCCTCAGGTGTCTAAGCAGTGGATCCGAGCGCTGGAGGTTGGTGAGAGCCATGTATTGCCTCTCGACGAAATTGGGCAAGAAACCATGACTGTAACCCTTCTAGATGCCAACCACTGCCCTGGTTCTGTCATGTTTCTCTTTGAAGGATACTTTGGAACAATCCTCTACACAGGTGAGCCTTCCCCAAGATGTCCCTCTCTCCAGCTGTGTCATTTCTGAAGCTGCCTTCACCACGATTGGCCTTGTGGCTTCATCCCATATAGGCACAGTGACCCTTTCCAACTGATTTCCTATTCTTTGACCATCTAAACCTTGTTAAGAATATGCAGGTAGAGGCTGGAGAGATGGTTCAGAGGATAAGAGTTCTGACTGCTCTTCCAGAGGTCCTGAGTTCAATTCCCAGCAACCACATGGTGGTTCACAACCATCTGTAATGGGATCTGGTGCCCTCTTCTGGTCTGCAGCTATACAAAGAGACCAAAAGTTGTATACATAATAAATAAATCTTTTTTTAAAAAAAAATAAGAATATGCAAGTAAAAACACTAGAGCAGGCTAAGTGTAGTGGTGACACGTGGCTCTCATCCCGTCAGCCTCTGCCTCCCAGGTGCTGGGATTAAAGAGATAAGTGCCGCCACCACCCAACTGGAATCTGACTTTTTTGTTTGTTTCTGGTTTCTTTGTGTAAACCTGGAGCTAGCTGACCTGGAGCTAGCTCTCTTGCTTGTAGACCAGGCTGACCTCACAGAGATATACCTATCTCTGCCTCCTGAGTGCTGGGATTAAAGGCGTGTGCCACCACCACCCGGGTTGGCATTCTTGCATAGGCAAAACCCCAATCTACATAATAAGTAAATATTAAAAACAAACAAACAAACATAAAAATCCAGTAACTAATGCCCGCCTGTTGCTAAAGGCGGGAGAGGCTTGCCTTCTATCCTTTGGTCTTTGCCCCCTTCTCCCACCTCCTATGTTGCACTTCCAGGTGATTTTCGATATACACCATCCATGCTGAAGGAGCCTGCCCTGAGTCTGGGGAAACAAATTGATACTTTATATCTCGACAACACCAATTGCAATCCAGCCCTGGTTCTTCCTACCCGACAAGAAGCTACTCGGCAGATTGTCCAGCTAATTCGGCAGTTCCCGCAACATAACATAAAGATTGGTGAGTGGTTCCCTTTTTCTCTTGTTCGTGCTTAGTGAACCTAAATTCCTTGAAGGTTCTCATTATTTTCAAGTCTTTGTGCAGGCCTCACCTTCCTGGTAAAACCTACTATGATAATCTAATTTAAAGTTGAACCTTCCAGCTGGCTTGGTGGCTTAGACCTTTAATCCCAGCACTTAGGAGGCAGAAGCAGCCTGGTGTACATAGTGAGTTCCAGTAAGAAAGACCCTGTCTAAAAAGCAAACAACAATTGAACCTTCCCACCATCATTCTCAACCCTTCCCCCAGCTCTGTATTAACTCTAGGGTCTCACATGTGTTAGGCAAGTACTGTACCGTTGAACCCTCTTCTTTAAAATGTTTTTCTTCTTAGTGCTAAGATTACAAGCTAACACAGCCAGTTGGTATAGTGCTGGCATTGAACCCAGGGGTTTTGTACCTGCCAGGCAAGCACTCTATCAATTGAACTAAGTCCTTAGCCCCAGACTCATTTTTATAGTACCTGTCACGTCCCGGTGTGTTCTGTACATATTTAAATACGCTGTTGCTTGTATCTCTGATAATGTACACACACCAGTGTAAACTATAGCTCACTTTGAATCCCAGTACTTCAGAAGCAGAGACAGGCAGATTTCTGAGTTTGAGGCCGACTGGTCTGCAGAGTGAGTTCCAGGACAGCCAGGACTACACAGAGGAACCCTGTCTTGGCCGGGTGGGGGGGGGGGGAGGAAGAAAAGAAATTGTAGTGGCACTTTAAGTGTATTTTAATAAATAACGCTACTTAAAGAGCTGAATAAAACAGCCTCACTGGTCAGCCTTACAGACCAGGCTGTGGTAACACACACCTTTAATCCCAGCAGTCACATTAGTTGCCATAGAAACCGGGTGGTGCATGACTTTTAATACCAGTGGTGCATGCCTTTAATCCCAGCCCTAGAGAGGATTATAAAACAGGAGGAGACAGCTCTCAGACACAGTCTCATTCTGACATTCCTGGAGGTAGGATCACCATTTCAGACTGAGGTCAAGATAAGAGCCAGTGGCTGGCTGTTTTGCTTTTTGGATCTTCAGATTGAACCCCAGTTTCTCTGAGTTTTTATTAATTGTGCTTCAAGAAACCTTTAAGAAGACTGGAGGGACAGCTCAGTGATTAAGAGCACAGGCTACTCTTTCAGAGGACCCAGGGTCAATTCCCAGCACCCACGGGGCAGCTCACAACTACCTATAACTCCAGTTCCAGGGGATCCAATTTCTTATCTCACCTTTAAAGGCTTCTGCACACATGGTACACAGACAGACATACACTCAGGCTCACATACACACACATAGAATAAAGTAAATAGCCGGGCGGTGGTGGCGCATGCCTTTAATTCCAGCACTCGGGAGGCAGGCAGATCTCTGGGAGTTCGAGGCCAGCCTGGTCTACAAGATCTAGTTCCGGGACAGGCACCAAAGCTACAGAGAAACCTTGTCTCGAAAAACCAAAAAAAAAAAAAAGAATAAAGTAAATAAATAGGTATTTTTTTTTTTTTTTAAAGAAAAGAAACCCCAAAAAGGTAAGAGAAAGCTTTGTGTGTCAGAGAGGCAGCAGGCAGTGCAACAGATACTTAGTAGACAAGGAAGCCGAAAGGCAAGAGGGGTGGAGTGGTATTAGCCATTTTGAATTGATTCTAAACTCAGTGAGGAGCTGTTGAATGATTCAAGTGAAAGAGAAGCAGTATTTCGCTTGTCTCATAATATATATTCCATAGTTTCCACGTGTAGTCCTTTTAACTGTTGCTGTTTTTTCTGCTAGAATGTAGGTTCTACCATGACAAGGTTCTTTATTTCTTATGGCTATATCCTAAGTGCCTACATAATGAGAAAGAGGTAGTCAGTAAATATTTGCTATGAGTTAATAGGAAGGTTGGTGTGCTTTAAATCGGTGCATTGAGAAAACAGCTGTTTGGTTGTTCTGGTGACTCCCTAGTAGTACACGATATTTGGGGAACTTTTTTTTTTTTTTTTTGGCTTGTTTTTTTTTTCAAGATAAGGTTTCTCTGTAGCTTTGCAGCCTATACTGGAACTAGCTCTTGCAGACCAGGCTGGCCTCGAACTCACAGAGATCCATCCATCCACCTGCCTCTGCCTCCCAAGTGTTGGGATTAAAGGCATGTGCCACCACCGTCTGGCCATTTTGGGGACTCTAAAAGTTGCTTTTTGAGAAATAGTTTATGAAAATCAACTTAAAAAAAAAACCTAGATTTTGTTCTAAATAACTTCTTTGGTTACTCCTAAAATTATAGGTCCTCAAAAAAGGAAAATGAATATCTCTTTTTTGGTTTTTCGAGACAGGGTTCCTCTGTGATGCCCTGGCTGTCCTGGAACTAGCTCTTGTTGACCAGGCTGACCTCAAACTCACAGAGATCCGCCTGCCTTGGCCCCTTTGCCTCCTGAGTGCTGGGATTAAAGGCCTGTGCCACCACTGCCCGGCTGGAAAATGAATATATCTTAAAGCATATGCCCCAACTCTGAAAGGAGTTTCAAAATGGCCTTAAATAAAAATAATGAAAAAGATTATATGCCTTCCACGGTAACTACCAAACTGATGGAGAAATATTCCCCACCCTCAGGATTACTTAACTATTCATGAAGAAATACTCTCTGACCATTCTTGAAGTATGACATGCAGAATTTTCTCAGAGAAATACAGCTGGTTAGGAGAATGCCTGTGGTAGAGCTTGATTAATTGAGCAAAAATATGATTAGTCCTGCAATGTGCCATATATACAGTAGGAGGTGGGAATATAAATCTGAATAAAATATGGTGTCTGGTGGTAAGGGCTTCCTGTATATTAAGGAAGGACACAAAGTAGGAAAAAGATGTATAGAGAGCAGAAAATCTTTTGCTCAGAGGTAAATTTGGATCATAATCAAGGGTAGTGGATATACAACAAACTTTCTTCTAAGTTCATGGTTTAGTTGTGAGGCTGTAAAGTCTGAGGACAGTGGTTAAATAGCCTCTCCTATATCTCTTACCATAGCCACTGCTAAAATTCATATCTGCGTTTCTTCTGTGTGCATACCTTTGGCCTTCCAGATGGAACTTCAATTTCCAGTTTCTCATTCAGGCATTTCATAGCTCTGTCATGTTTTGATCGTCGTATTCTGATGATTAGAATTCATACTTTTCTGCCTCACACTGTTCAACAGCCCCGCTTCATCTATAGCATGAGGTTCTAACTCTTTGTTTTTTGAGACAGGGTTTCTCTAGCTTTTAAAGCCTGGCCTGGAACTAGCTCTTGTAGACCAACCAGGCTGGTCTTGAACTCAGAGATCCGCCTGCCTCTGCCTCCCAAGTGCTGGGATTAAAGGCATGGGCCACTACCGCCAGTTCTAACTGTTTCAGTACTTGGAAGGCCCACTAATAAATGACGTTGGCTTGTCTTTCTAGAGCCATAGCTCACTAATCATCTGCACTTTAGTAACACTGAGGTGGGTCCTCTTCAAATATTTTTCACTATACCCTTTCCTTGCTGGTTAACCCTGATCTATCCTTTAAGATATAGCTCAGTTTCCTTTGAGCCAGAACGGTCGTCTTCCATTAATTTACCAAAATGACAAGCACAAAGGAGAAGAGGAAATTTACCTGATGTATAGTCTCTAAGCCTTTTGGAAAACATGGAGGTATTCCTTTGGCTGCATATATGTGAATGTTCAGGCAGGTGGATATTACTGTCATCAAGAGACTGGGTTCTGTTCAAAAAGGAAGTGTTACAATTACTAGCATTACCCAGAATGCTCTTGGCATTGTTGTAAACAAGCAAGTTAAAGATAAGGTTCTTGCCAAGAGGACTTTGAGCATATGGAGCACTGTATGGAGTGAAAGGGCATATAGAACAGGTGAAGGAAAATGATCAGAAAAGTAAAGGCCAAAGAGGAAGCCCCCTGGGTTCAACTGCAGTGCCCACCTGTGCTGCCCAGAGAAGCACTCGGCATGGGAACCCATGGGAAGGAGCCCGTGTTGATCTGTGAGTTCATGGCTTAATAGAGATAGGTAATAAACAAATCGGCTCTAGATAGTACAAGCAAGGTTTTTGTTGTTTTTTTAAAATAGAATGCTTCAAGAATTTATATGTCACCCTTGTGCAGAGGCCATGCTAATCTTCTCTGTATCGTTCCAGTTTTAGTATATGTGCTGCCGAAGTGAGCACAAGTGAGTTTTTTGTTTTGTTTTGAATTAAATGGAAGTGTGCTGTTTTCTCCCCCAAAGAAATACTTAAAATTTCCAACACCTACCAAAGAAATGGACCTGGCTCAGTTGTCATTTGTCAACTTTTATAGACGCTTTTCCTAATCTCATCAGCTTCCGTGCCTTTATAACACCGTATGCCTGTGTGGGTCGTTGCCTTTCTTTACATTGTGTCTGAGTCTGCAGGTGGATGGTACTCCTGGACAGCTTAAACCTTCTTAATCTGTTCTCACAGTACCTGGTGCTTGGTAGGCACTTTCTTTTGTTGAACTGAAAGAATAAATGGATTTTGTGTGCTCCATCCCCGCATTTGCTAATTTGTTTTTGTTTTTCGAGACAAGGTTTCTCTGTGTAGCAGTTCTGGCTATCCTGGTACTCACTCGTAGACTAGGCTGACTTTGAACTCAGAGATCTACTGGGATTAAAGTGCTGGGATTAAAGGCGTGTGCCACCACCGCCCTGCCTGCATCTGCTATATATCCTAAATGCATTTCCTTCTTGATACACTTCCTGGATTACCACATAGATTTTGCATATTTTTGCTCAGCATCTGGTAGATCAGGAGTCTTTAATGCCTTCATTGTCTTCTCTTCCCCCTGCCCCTTGAACGTAATTTAGGGCTCTATAGCCTAGGGAAAGAATCACTGTTGGAGCAGCTCGCCCTCGAGTTTCGGACCTGGGTGGTATTGAATCCTCGACGCCTGGAGTTGGTGCAGCTGCTGGGCCTCGCGGATGTGTTCACGGTTGAGGAAAAAGCTGGGCGCATCCATGCTGTAGACCATACGGAGATCTGCCATTCTGCCATGCTTCAGTGGAACCAGACTCACCCTACCATTGCTATTCTTCCCACAAGCCGGCCAGTACGGAGCCCTCATCCAGGCGTCTACACCGTCCCTTACTCGGACCATTCGTCTTACTCCGAGCTGCGGGCTTTCGTTGCGGCTCTGCGGCCCTGCCAGGTGGTGCCCATTGTCCGTCAGCAGCCTTGCGGAGAGTTCTTTGAGGACAGCTTGAGTCCCAGGCTCTCTGTACCCCTGATTCCACACTCGGTGCAGCAGTACATGTGTTCCTCCCCTAGGAAAACAAACGGGCTCTGGCAGTTAGAAAGGAGACTGAAGAGGCCAAGAATCCAGGGTGTTGTGTTTGACTCCCCTGAGGAAAAAGCTGATCAGGCGAAAGTTGACAGAGACTCAAAGAAGCACAAGAAAGAAAACCTCTCTCCCTGGCCCCGGGACCCTGAGAAGCTCTGCCTGCACCCTCTGCAAGCCAGGAAGCAGTTGTTCCCAGACTTCTCCAGGAAAGAGTGTGAAGAGCCGGTCCTTTGTGACTCCAAGAAGATGGCGACTTTGGAATTTTCAGTGCAATTACAGCCTATAGATGAGTTTATCTCTGCAGAAACCAGGGAGGAAATTGGCTTAGGGTCCCCCTCGATACCTAGGGGAGGCAATGGCTCACCGGCTCGAGGGAACCAAAGAGGCTCTCCCCAGTCTCACATTAGCAAAGACACTCATCCAGCTGCCGAGTCCAGGGGCCTGGCGCTAAAATACCTTCTTACTCCAGTGAATTTCTTTCGAGCCGGCTTCTCTTCTAGGAACTTTGACCAGCTAGTGGAAAAGTACCAGAAGAGTGCAGGGTAACAGTCCTGATGGATCACTGCGGTGTTGAACAGTGGATGATGGCCGGCCAGCAGCGAAAGTTGGGTGTCTTCCTTTCCAGAGTCCTGTGGCTCACCCTGGAGTGACTCTTTAGAAGCTTGTGATGGAGTCCTGGTGCCTATGAAACCCTTAGCTTTATAGCTGATAATTATTATTTATATTAGTTTTATTATATATAACATCTTTATTATAAAATATCCAGTGTTCATAAGCACATTAAAAGTTCTTAGTCCCATAGCTACTTAATCTGTTCAACTTGGTTTAACCCAGTTTTTCTTAAACTTTTATCAACATGCAAAGGTTTTTTTTTTGTTGTTTGTTTGTTTTTGTTTTTTATTGGAAAAGGTAGAATCTGAATCAAAAATGAACCAGGTTTGTCCCATGTGTCATATTCCTCAAGTCCCCTTCATTCTATTCCTAGATAAAAAGTCCTTAGGTTATTAATTTTCAAATTGTAAACCATGGTGCTGGAGAATAAAGTGGTAGCTTGGGCAGCATGTTCTAATTCTGAGTGTCACGGACTTGCTGTGGCCCTATCCAGGTAACTTCCTGTCTGTGCCTCAGAGAGGGAACAGGAAACCATGAAGAGGTCTTGAAACGGTTGAGAAAACAACACCTTCCTCTTTCATGAAGGCTGTTAGTAACTGTCACGAGAAATCCACCTGGAACAGAGCCATTTGGGGGTTAGGGACCTGGACCAGAATAAACTTGACATTAAGGCTTAGAATATGTCCGAGCTACTGGATACCTGGAGATACAACGTTGTTAAAGCTATAAAAGATAAATATGCTGGCAGATATTCCTCTGATTGTTCACATAGCTGGGATCCACCACCAGAAGCAGTCTGAGTGAGGAAGCCAGAGTGCAGAGCTTGTTTGTTTTAGTATCCAGGGGAGAGAGACCAAGGAGCCCACTGGCTGGAATGGGTCAGAGTGTGCAGTTTACCCTGTCCCGCCCGTAACCTAACAAAATGCCAAGTCTGTAAGCAAGGCAGCCGATAGCACAGCCCCGAGGAATGTGCTCAGGGAGGGCACAGGCGAGGAACTGGGCATAGGAGTAAAAGCAGCATCAGCATGGACCCTTGAGCCTTAGTAATGAAGATGGCGGTCTCTTAGCCTTGGGAAGGAGAAGTGAAATGTAGAGAGCAAAGTAAGGCTTTGCTCGTGACCACACTGGACCTGCTGTTCTTGTCAGTGACCTTCCCATAACCTCTAAGGGCTCCACAGGAGCTGCAGCGGGTGAGGTATGTGGTACAGCAGGAAACCTGGACAACATCTGGGCTGGAATCCAGGGCACCTGGCAAATCGTTTAAATAGAGGAGCCTTACTCAGCTGTAAAGTGGGGGCTGCGATGCCTATCTCCCATGATTGCTATGTAGATTAGATTATTGGTGAAATTCCCTAGCTCTGTCTCTGGGACATGACAGTATGTCAGATATTGGTCTTTGTAGCTAAAGGTATAGCACTGATAAGATGTGTGTTTAGCAAGCTAAAATCCTGGGTTCTATCCTGAGTGCCACCAATAATAATAATAATAATAGTAACAAAGTCTTGATTCTCTTTAGTCTTCAAAACAATTCTCTGCTAGTTCCAGTACAGGCGCCAAAGTTACCAAGAAACCCCGTCTCAAACAAACAAACAAACAAACAAAAAACCCTCTAAAAATACAAAGTAAGCCTGGTGGTGGTATATGACTTTAATCACAGAAGAAGCAGGTGGATCTCTTGAACCACCCCTCCCCCCCAAAAAAAATACAAAATAAACTGTCCTCCATGTAAACTGATGAGTCCTTTTCTGGTCTTTCTGAGGATTTAAATATGTTAAATGTATATAATTTTTTTTTAAATGTAAAGGGTGTTGGAGAGATGGTCCAATGGTTAAGAGCTCTCACTGTGCTCCTGAGAACCTAGATTCAGTCCCCAGCACTCACATAGGGTGGGTCATAACCACCCGAAGTAACTCAGGTTCCGGGGGAGTTTGATGCTCTCTGACCTCCATAAGCAACGGCACATAAACTCGTGCAGCCTCACACAATACACAAATAAAAATAATTTTTAAAAAGACTTTAAAGGGTCCAGGGAGATGACTCAGTGGATAAAGGCACTTGCCACACAAACTGGTGAGCTGGGTGGGTTCAACCCCCAGAACCCACATAAAAGTGGAAAAGGAGAATTGAGCCTGTAAAGTTATCCTCCAGCTGACTGGCATGCATGCCCATACACAAACAATAGTTAAGGGCGGGGTGGGGGACTGAGAACAATACTGTGTATGGCTTTAAATGCTGTGCTTTTCTTAAATGGGATTCAAAATGCCAATATAAAAAGCCTATTTTGCTGGGCGATGGTGGTACATGCCTTTAATTGCAGCACTCGGGAGGCAAAGGCAGGCGGATCCCTGTAAGTTCGAGTTTGAGGCCAGCTTGGTCTACAAGAGCTAGTTCAAGGACAGACTCCAAAAGCTGCAGAGAAACCCTGTCTCGGAAAACAAAAAAAAAAAGCCTATTTTAATAGGGTCATGTCATGTGGATATATGTTAAATAAACCGTTTTCAACCTAAATTATTAGAAATTATTTATAACAAATTATTCAACATTTGCATACTTTTGAAAAAATCTTTAGATAATTTATTTTCTGTGTAAGTGTTTTGTTTTGTAAATGTTATGTGGACTGCATGCGTGCCTGGTGCCCGTGGAAGTCAGGCTAGAGCGTTGAATTCCTGGAATTGGATTTATGGATGGTTATGGGTTACCCTATGGGTGCTGGAAACTGGACACGGGGGTCCTCTTCAAGAGCAACAAATGTTAACTGCTGAGCCGTTTCTCCAGCGCCTTTACACTGTTCTTAATTAGGAATATTACAATGAACTTTTCTCCTGGCAGTGCTGGGGATCAAACTCGGGGCATTGAACATGCTAGGCAGATGCTCTGCCGGGGAGCCACATTTCCAGCCCTCAAGGAACATACTTGTGTGTGCATCTATCTTGGCATGTTAATTTATAGCCTTAGAGTAAATCATTAAAGAATTATTGTTTTCTGTTCTTGATATAGATTATGACAAACTGCCCGCCAGGAATGTCTCCATTGTTTCTGCAGAAGATGATAGCAAGGTCAGATGCAATCACTAGAATGACACATTCGCAGGTGCCAGTTCCTCTTGTGTTGCTGATTAATGTTTAGTAGCAATAGTGTACTAACACTTCGTGCTGCCCTTCCCCCACAGGTGACTGGAAGAGATAAACCTGGCACTAGCATCAGGGCTACCGTATTGCTGTTATCTTCTAGTAGCAAGGAGCCTGCCTGCTTTCGGCACATGCTGTGTCATACATGTTCCTTGAAGCGTTTCTGTGAACGCAGCTGAGAGCAGAAGGAAAGGCTTTGAGGAATTTAGCATTTGGCGGTATGTTTGTGCTTTAGTAATGAGAAGACCCCATCCCGTTTTTCTGGATAAAAATCTCCAACATCATAGAGATGGGCAGTTGCTTTGATTTCGCAGAACTCTTACGTAGTAACACTGTCCCATTTGTCTGTAAGTCACCAATTAAAATGACCTTATTTTTAGAATCTAAGCATGACACTCCCCACCCCCAATATATGACAGTCTTTCAATTAGGTTGAAAGGTGCCTGGGGGAAAATTCCCTAGAGATTCATAAGTGACTTGTTTCGTGATCAGTGGAGATCTTGTATTTTTCCACAGGCTCAAGTCCCTTTATAGGGCAAAGGAGGGTATCTTCCTGGCAGGCTTTGTGGGACCATCTCTCACTGCTGACCCAGATTGCCCTTCGTGGTAGGAAATAGGAGACATGCGAGTTGGCTTTTGTGTTTTTTTTAGGAAAGAGCCTCTGACCTAGGTTCTCCAAGGCAACTCCCAGAGAGACAGTTCTTTCTGCATTTTTAAAAATGTATTTTATGTGTATGAGTGTCTTGCCATATGTCATATATGTCTGTGTGCCACATGCGTGCCTGGTGCCTGAGTTAGTGTGAACCTCCATCCATATGGGTGCTAGGAATTGAACCTGGGTCCTTTGCAAACAAGTGCTCTTGACTGTTGAGCCAACTCTCCAGCATCTCTTTTTGCATTTTTGAAGTGGTTGTTTTGTTTTTCTCGTCAGGGTTTCTCTATGTAGCCCTGGCTATCTGGGAACAGACCAGACTGACCTCAAACTCAAAGATACGCCTGCCCCCGCACCCGTCCCAGTGCTAGGATTAAAGGTGCATACCACCACACCCGGTTCTTGAGTAGTTCTTAAGCAGAAGTTCTGTGTGAGGATTCACATGCACATTTTTGCTGCTACTTTGCCTCCCAAAGAACCCTAGCAGAAACTTTCTGTCAGGATTCAGGTGCTTTCCCTCTCTCCTCCGCAGGACATCCCACCTATACCTGTACTGGAGGTGCTTCTCTCATTTCTCATCAGTTTGTACTGCCCTCGAGGGATTCACAGAATGGCTCAGTTTCTCTTTTGACCACAGCGTGTTTATTTAGTGATGCCCCTCTACCTTAACTATTTGTGTTTAACTTTATTTTCCTTTTTATTTTGAATTATGTTATTTGTCATGGCATGGGTATGTGTGCATGCGTGCCCACAGAGGCCAGAGGCACTGGAGTCCCCAGAACTGGGGTTATAGGAAGCCGTGGGTTGCAGAACATAGGCTCTGGAAATGAACTGGGGTCCTCTAGAAGAGTAGCAAGTGCTCATAATAACCGAGCCGTCTCTCCAGCCCCTGCTTTCTCATCTGTGGCCCACTAGATCACAAGAATATCCCCAAATCTTGACCTTGTTTCTATTTCTAGACAGATAGCTTATGAATCATCTTTCAATCATAGAAAATTTCTGGCTGAGTTTAGGTTAGTCATTATAACCAGAAGGGCTGTTAGCCAAAGCACTCAGGATACATTTGTCCTAGTGGAAAAGGATTGGCGTGAAATTGTTAGTTTTAAGTGTTATGGTAAGTTTAATTGGAAAATTCTCAGACAAGGCCAGGAGCCAACAGAACAAGTGGTAGATCAGAGGGCCCAAATCTAGTCACACAGAGCAGAGCAAGCTGGGGCGAGCATTTTAGAATACTGAAGGTAGTGATCTGTTTGATCTGATTCTAGGTCCTATGCCATCTTTATAAATCATTAGCTTTGAATCAGTTCTGCCTTTCTTTTCAACTCCCACATAAGAAGGTAGAACCACTCACGGGAAAAGAACAAGGAGTTTCACCACAAATTTTAGCCTGTGGTATCTTCAAAGCTGCTTCCCATTCCCATGTGTCCTTGATCCCTGTTCCCTGTGCCTCGGTGGTGATTCCAAACCTTTATGATTCAAACTGTTGCAACATATGAAGCCCTAGGAAGAAATCTAGAGTACTAAGCCATGACGCCCTGAAGCAAGACCCTTGAAACTCAGAAATAAGTGATTGCTCATGCTCACCTCAAGGATATCAGAATTGAATACTTCTGTACTTTGCAGCTCAATTTAAACCCCGGGCACTCAGGAGTTCAGTCTTTAAGGTCTTATCCTCACCTCTCTCTTCCTTCCTTCACCAGGCTCTCGGGTCTAAGTCTGTGATAAGCAAATTCCTGTCTTCAGTGTCTTTCAGTCTCCATTACCTACCATTGCTAAACTGAAGACAGGTTGACCTCTGAGCACAGTGCTTTCTGGCAAGCCTCTCTAAGACAAGCTACTTTGCCAGACTTGATGGGACATTCCTGTAATTCCAGCACTTAGGAGGTGGAAGCAATAGTTCAAGAGTTCAAGGCCACACACTAGGTTTGAGGCCAGCCTGACCTGCTTATAGAAGCCACTTTTCTCTCCCCAATGCTTAAGATATGGAAGTGAGCTTGAGGTCTTCCTTGCTCCTCTTGCTGCTTCCTGTTATCCTATTTCTGCCCGTGGTAATGGCTGCCATCTGGCTAGACCATCCTTGCCTCTCCCAGTTTAAGACCCGAGTCACTGACTCAGAATTTTTCCTTCATAACTCTGTCATCTTGTTAGATGATGTCAGTGCTGCGGATGCCCAGGTTCCTTGACTTCTCATCTCTAAAGCTTTAATCTCTGTCTTTGCCACCCTGTCATTACCAGAAATTGTGCTACACCTGGCATTTCAACTCGAAGTTCTTCTTTCTCCCAGTTGACTTTGCTCAAGTACCTGCATGGCCAATGTTTTGCTTTCATAATTCTGTAAGCTTCAATCCCTGCCTTTACTTGACTGTATCCCATGACCCATCAGGATAATACCACTTCCTTAGTCTCTCTTACGAAAATAGTCTTGCGTTGAAAAACTCCACATCTGGATAAATCATACTATCAATTCTGCCTCCACTGGAGCAGCTGTATGTTTTTTGGAGAAATGACTCATCCGGGCTATTTTCATTTTATTTTAAAGCAAGATCTTGGAAGATGACTTAGTCAGGAAAGTACCTGACATGAGAACGTGAAGACCTGAGTTCAGAACTCCAGCCCCCAAGCTGTGTAGAATGTGAAAACATGTGCCTGTAACCCCAGTGCTGGAGAGGTGATGCAGGCAGATCCCCAAGGCTTGCTGGCCACCCAGTCTCCAGATCCAGTGGAAAACCCCGTCTCAAAAATAAGATGGCAAGAAATTGAGAAAAACACCTGACATCAACCTCTGTCCCCCACGTCTGTGTGTACACACGCACGGACACACAACACGCGCACGCATACACACATGCACGTGTGTACACACACACACACACACACCAGTCTTGCCATGAAGCCCAGGCTGGCCCTGAACTTGTTGTTCTCTTGCCTCAGGCTACTGGGTAGGGATATTACAAGTGGGCACCGATATAGCTAGCTTAGGTATTTTGCCTTCCCATATGTCTATGCCCCAAATATACCTGATGCCCTTAGAGACCAGAAGAAGGTTTGGATCTCCTGGAACCGGAATATCACATGCTTTGGGCCATCATGTGGATGCTGGAAATCCAACCTGAGTCCTCTGGAAGAACAGTCAATGCTCTTAACTACTAAGCCATCTCTCTATCCCTCTATTTTTCTCTCTTGATAAAGGATCTCACTATGCAATTTAGGCTTGTCTCAAATTCATGATCCTCCTTCCTAAGCCCCTTGAGTGCTGGGATTATAGGCATACTACCATGGCCAGTTAATGTCATGATCTCATACACTAAAATGGCCTTCCACACTGCTGACAAATCAAATTATGTTTCTCTAATTGGGCCCATTTCTTATTTCACTTTAAAAGAAATTATTATTATTTTTTAACTTTAGGCCAAGCATGGTGATATATGAATTTAACCCCAGTACTCAGGAGGCAGAGACAGGAGTATCTCTGTGCATTTGAAGCCAGCCATACTATATAGTGATACCCTCTCTCCAAAAAGTAAAAAGATAAGTGTTTTGTCTGCGTGTGTGTATGTGTATCACATATGTACTTGGTGCCTGATGGAAGGCAGTAGAGAGCTTTAGATTCCCTGGAACTGGAGTTTCAGATGATTGTGAGCTGCCATGTGGGTCTGGAAACCGACCCTGTGTCCTCTGTAAGAGCAACAAGTACTCTTAACCATTGAGCCATCTTTCTATTCCAAGAATTCATTAACTGTTGTTGCTGGTGTTTTGTCTTGTTTTGTTTTTGATTTGGTTTGGTTATGTGTAAACGGGGGTTTCTCTCCCACCCACCAGTTCCTGAATAGCCATTCGGAGGCTTAATATTAATTATAAATGCTTGACTGATGGCTCAGACTTATTACTAGCTAGCTCTTATATTTAAATGAACCATTTCTATTAATCTATGTATTGCCATGTGTCTGTGATGTTACCTAATTTTCTACACGTCTGGCTTCCTTGGTGTCTGGCTGGTGGATCCTAGACTCTGCCCTTCTTCTCCTGTATCTTTGCTTGGATTTCCCACCTGGCTCTATCCTGCCTTGCCATAGGCCAAAGCAGTTTTATTTATCAACTAATGAGAGCAACACATATTCACGGCATACAGAAAGACATTCCACAGCATTTCCCCTTTTCTATCTAATCAAAATGGAAATTTTCAACTTTAACTTAGTAAAATTACATATAACAAAACAGTTATCAAGCAAGAATTATAGTTATACTGTTTAGGCTATTTGTATTTGGCAAAATTAAAGAAAATACTCTATCAACTCTCCTATCTTTATGAGTCTAAAGTTTCATATCTAACTTATCTTTTATCATGACTAAGGAAAACTATAATTATCTTCAACTCCATCAGAGACCCCTGAAAGATATAATATTACTTGAGTATACAGGACGTGCAAGCAAGCAACTTCTAAAACTCTAGAAATGACAGAAACAACTGGCTGCCTGGACAGTCACCCAGATTTCTTCTGTAACATTAGGGTATCCATTTTCAGCCTACAGGCCTACAGTATCTGGCAGACTTTTCTAATGAATCAGGAAATTTGAAGGAATGCCCCACCCATTTTGATAAAGTTCATCAGTCTCTTTTCTCTGTGTCTTGCAGAATGCCTGACAATTTCTTTTGTGAAACAGGAACCCTGAAGGACCATCTGCCTTGTTTTTATAAAGTTTAATGGTCACTTTTCTGTGGGCCCTGCATGTCCAGTTTATACCTCATTCTGTCAAGCAGTCCATGAAAGAGTAGTTTCTTGCCCAGATGGCTAGCCTTGCCACATTGAAAGCAAACTTCATAACAAGTTTCTTCAATGCCCATCATCCTCTTTGAAGTAATTGGAGCTGCCAGGAGTAGATATGCCTCATGTACAGAAAAGTCTAAGTTATTAAAACATTTTAAATGCCATATTCTGTAGGTCTTCGAAGTGTTTGAAGATTATCTAACTGAAATACACCTCTGTATTACCTTGAAAACCTAACTAACATGACTATAAGTTTGATAGATATGGATAACTATTAGCCTGTGTTTCTTTATTATCCTGAATAGCTTTTAAGGACTAAAACTTCATATTGCATAATAAAGCAAATTGTATAGGTATGAGCTGTATAGGTAATACTTTAAGCAGAAGTAGCAACAGATATGCAGTATAAGGACAATATCCTGCTTCACAGAAAAGTCTGCCATATTCTAGGCTTCTATGGTTAACTTCTATGGGGCTAGCTCTACCCTCTAATAAGGCAAGCTTTATTTGTCAGAGCACACACACAAAAAATATCAGTTTTGTTTTAGATGGGACTCACTGTGTAACCCTTGTTAACCTCAAACTTGTTATGTAAACCAAGCTGGGTGCCATTTCACAGAGATCATCCACCTCTGCCTCCTGAGTTCCGACATTAGTTTGTGCATGTCATGAGGCCAGAATTTATTCCTTTCTCTTTTCTTTCCTTTTCCACTCATACTGCCAGAAAATCCTGTGACCTCTGCCAGCAGAGAATCCTAAATCTTACCGCTTTTCACCTTCTCGCCTCCACACTACCTTTGTCCAGGAAACCTTAGTGTCTTCTCTGAGCCACTGCAGGAGCCTCCTGAGCATTCCTCCTGTTCTTCCCTTGCTCCTCTCTGCTCCACAGACATACAGTCCTGTCCCTGCAGTGGGCATGAATTGCATCAGATCACCCTAGCTCTCTGTTTAAATCCTCCAAAGGTTTTTTACTCAGAGTAAAAGTCAAAGTTCCTTGAGTGTTCTGCATGGCCCATGTGATTTGCCGCCTTCACCTACTAACTTCGCAGTTACCCCAGTGTGGGAAGCAGCCGTCACATCACCTGTTCTCTTTCTAGAATGTTCCTTTCACACAGACACTCATATGGCTCCCTCATCTCTCTCAAGTTGTTGCCCAGCAAGGTTTTACTTATTTCAATTATAATTTGGATATGACATCTCCTTTGCAAGTCATGTTTTAAAGACTTGGTTTCCACCTTGGTGGTTGGATCATGAGGGTGCCTTTATCTATTGATGAGTTCGTAGCTGAATGGGCTATTAGGAGATAAAGTCTATAAGGAGGAAGTAAGCCACTGAGTATATGTCTATGAAGGATATATCTTGTCTCTGACCCTTCCTCTTTGTCTACTTTATGCCTCCCATGAGGCAAACAGCTTTCCTCTGCCATGGGCTCTCTGCTACAATGTTCTGTCTCAACATAGCCCATGGTGACTAGTCGAGACAGCATGGACAGAGACCTCTGAAACTATGGCCCAAACTATATCTTTCCCCCTTTTAGATAGTTTATGTCAGGTAGTTTGTCCTGTCAATGGAAGACTGACTAACATGGCTACCTTATTTAAAATCGTAACCATCTGTCTGTGCTCCCTATCCTCTCTTTCTGTTCCTCCCATTTATACTTTTGAAATATTCTGTAGTTGTTTCTTTTTCTTTTTTTTTTCTTTTTTTGGTTTTTCGAGACAGGGTTTCTCTGTGGTTTTGGAGCCTGTCCTGGAACTAGCTCTGTAGACCAGGCTGGCCTCGAACTCACAGAGATCCGCCTGCCTCTGCCTCCTGAGTGCTGGGATTAAAGGCGTGCGCCACCACCGCCCGGCCTGTAGTTGTTTCTTATGTACCTTATTCTACTCTAATGTAAACACCAATAGGTTTCATTTGGTTGACTTTAGTTTGTTTTGCTCACTGCTGCAGTCTGAGTTTGTAGACAGTATCACAGGTTCTTAATAAACCTCGGGAGGCAGAGGCAGGCGGATCTCTGGGAGTTCGAGGCCAGCCTGGTCTACAAGAGCTAGTTCTGGGACAGGCACCAAAGCTACAGAGAAACCCTGTCTCGGGGGAAAAAAAAGAAAAAGAAAAAAAGAGAAAACATTTTTAATGAATCTGGATGAATAGGCGATTGAATGTTGTCTTAGTTTGCATTTTGTTGTTATTATAAAACACTGACCAAAAACAACCTAGGTGGGGGAAGGGTTGTCTATATAAGCTATATATAGACAATATATAGCTTATAGTCTATATATTGTCCGTCATTGAGGGAAGCCAAGGTAGGAGCTTCAAGAAGAAACTAGAGAGGAATTCTGCTTGCTGGCTTGTTTTCCCTGGCTTGTTCAGCTTTCCTTCTTAAATAGCTCACCCGCCCAGGTATGCCACTGCTCACAGTGGGCTGAGCCCTCCTATATTAGTCAGTAATCAAGAAAATGCCCCAAAGATATGCCCGAAAGCCAATCCAAAGGAGGCAGTTCCTAAATTTAGGTTCTCTCTTCCCGGGTGTCTCAAGTTAACGACTAAGATTAGCCTTCACAAACATCTTTTAGACGATGGTCCTTCCTCAACAAATACCATTCCTTTTAAACATGAAATAAAGCAGAGTTCTTGGCTCTCAAGAAACTAACAATGAGCCGGGCGGTGGTGGCGCACGCCTTTAATCCCAGCACTCGGGAGGCAGAGGCAGGCGGATCTCTGTGAGTTCGAGGCCAGCCTGGTCTACAAGAGCTAGTCCCAGGACAGGAACCAAAAGCTACGGACTCGAAAAACCAAAAAAAAAAAAAAAAAAAAAAGAAACTAACAATGGCTGGGTGGGTATGGTAGCACACGCACACCTTTAATCCCGGCCATCGGAGGCAGAGGCAGGCAGCTCTCTGAGTTTGAGCCCAGCCTGGTCTATAGAGCAAGTTCCGGGACAACCAAGGCTACAGAGAAACACTGTCTTGAAAAACAAAGCAAGGAGAGAGGTAGGTAGGGGAGTGGGGAGAAAAGGGGAGATGAACTCAGAGAGGGAGGCAGGAGATCTCAGAAGTGGCTTATAGGTTAAAGCCAGAAGCTTAGACTTTTCTAAATGCCATAAGCTATAGGATGCTTTAAAGTAGAGTTACATTTCTTATAGCAATAGATGGAGAGGAGAGAAGAAAGAAGGCAGGATACCAAGTCCAAAGGCTCTTGCAGTAGTGAGAAATGATAGTGAGCTCTATTGGGATTTAGGAAGAGGCTTGACCACAGGTCTGAGGTGAATCTGTTAGAGTCTCCTCTTTAACAGAAGCAGCTTCTAGGGCATACCTTTTCTTTCACAAAGGAAACGTACACACAAAACTCTATCCATGATCCATCCATCCTCTTCTGTACCCTGGTTGGCTTCCAACTCAGGATCCTCCTGCCTGAGCACCACCTCCTGCAATACCACATCCAGCTAGAGTGAGCCAATTTATATGTAACAGATATTTTATAGATTAACAGTATTTCCTATAATGGACATCTTTCATACTTTTTAAAAACATACAAAAGCATGTTTTACTGTCTTGGTAGTCACCATAGGCTTGGGATCAGAGGTCACATTTTCTGAGAGACTGGGATTCCTTTAAGAAATTCATTTTGCGCCGGGCGGTGGTAATTGTAGCACTCAGGGGAGGCAGAGGCAGGTGGATCTCTGTGAGTTCGAGGCCAGCCTGGTCTACAGAGGGAGTTCCAGGACAAGCTCCAAAGCTACAGAGAACCCCTGTCTCAAAAAACCAAAAATAAATAAATAAATAAAAACAAAAATAAAATAAAAAAAAGAAAAAAAAAGAAAAAAGAAAAATTCATTTTGCATTGTGTATGTGCATGCTGTGGCAAGCTTGTGGACAGACATTGTCAGAGGACAGTTTGTGGCAATCAGTTCTCTCCTTCTGCTATGTAGGTCCTAAAGGCCACTTAAGTCATCAGACTTGACAGCAAGTGTTCTTACACTCTAGTCCAGCCAGCCTCAAACTTGCAACAATCCTCCTGCCTCAGTCTGTAGTCCTGGGATCAGCATGAGTCATTAGACCTGCCCAAGACTAGGATTTTTCAGTGAAAAAACAATTGATTAGAGAGCACTTGATATTTGAAAGTTATTTGAATGATCATGAAAATTTAATAGTATAAATTTTTTTTTAATTTCTATATACATTGGTGTTTTGCCTGCACATATGTCTGGCTGCGGGTATTGAGTCTTCTGGAACTGGAGTTACAGACAGCTGTGAGTCACTATGTGGGTGCTGGGAATTGAACCTGGGTCCTCTGGTTCAATTAGACAGTGCTCTTAGCCACTGGACCATCTTTCCAGCCCTGCCCCTAAACATGTAACTCTCGATCTTTGAGTATCTGCATCTAAGCAGAGAGATCTGTAAGCTCCAGTAAGATTGAGATGCTCTTGTGTGCTCTCTTTGTTATAGTTACTTGGCTGGCTATTATGGGGAGATTGCCTGAACTCAAGAGTTCTAGGCCAGCCTGGGTAACATAGGTATATCCCATCTCTTAAAACAATGCTCTCATGAAAGATACATCCTAGTCAAACTGTCTGAATTGGGTCTATTCATTTAAGTCGCCAAGTTGTAATATTCTATATCCATTCAGAACAGGACATAAATGAAGGCTGTGAGATTGCAGTCTTTCTTTGTAAGGTTCTAGACTCTGCTTGTTAAGATAGGACTGCAGAAATCCTTATCGAAGGTTAATTGACAAACAACAAATACATATAGGGGGTGTGACTCTTTTATGTGTGTAAGATGAGATCTCTTTTCATAACCCAGACTTCCCTCAAACTTCTAACACTCTTGTTTCTGCTTTTGCTTCTGTCTTTTGAGTGCTGGGATCATAAGTGTGACGTGCCACACTGGGTCAGTTGGTGTCTGTGTGTGTGTGTGTTTCTGTCTTCTGCTCAACCCCCAGTGCTGGTGTTAGGGTGCACCTGGATTTTACATGGGTGCTGGTATTAGGGTGCACCTGGATTTTACATGGGTGCTGGTATTAGGGTGCACCTGGATTTTACACGGGTGCTGGTGTTAGGGTGCACCTGGCTTTTACATGGGTGCTAGTGTTAGGGTGCACCTGGCTTTTACATGGGTGCTTGGGATCCATACTCAGGTTTTCGTACTTGTTTGTCACGATGCTGGGGATTTGAACTTGGGTCCAACATCTGTGTGATAGGCACTTTACCAATGGGGCCATCTCCCTGGCCCCCAGTTACCAGTGTTGAAGTATTTGTGGTTCGCATCTCCCAGACTTTCTGATTTCCCAGTGGATGTACTAGATGTGAATGGTAACAGGTAGCTGTAGACACAGGATGCCTTTAAAAGGAACTTCTCCTCTTCCTTTCTCTTCTCCCTGACTCCACTTTTCAAGACAGGGCTTCCCTATGTAGTTCAGACTGACCTGGAGCTATCTCTTACCCCAGGTAAAACTGAAACTCACAATCTCCCTACTTTTCAAAGTGACTTTTAAAAATAATGGTAAAAAATGTTAAATTCACAGCTATCAATGAAAATTCCTCATTTTGACAAGGATTTGGTTTTTCAAGTTAGGGTTTCTCTATGTAACCACCCCAGCTATCCTGGAACTTGCTTTGTAGATCAGGCTGGCCTCAAACTCATGGAGATCGACGCACCTCTGCTTCCCGAGTGCTGGGATTAAAGGTGTCCGCCACACTGCCCCTCCTTTTATTACTGAGGTGAAATTGAAGTTACATGCAATTAGCCAGCTATTTTAACGTGCACAGTAAAGTGGCATTCAGTGAGCTCACACCATGCAATGAACACTGTTCTCCAATTTCACAGTTCCCTTGTTTTGGTTCCTTGTATTTCAACCTTCCACTTAAATCTCATAGGCATGCCCTTCTCCCAGACTCTTACTCCATCAAACTGTCATTTTCTCTGGGACTTGGTCTTCAAAATGTCTTCTCACCCCCAACATTCATGCTATATTTGGCCTTCAAGAAACCAATTAAGTGGTCAAAACTTGTCTTGGTTAATCCTAGGGTAAGTGAGTGAGAAAGTAATCAAAAAAGGTGGATAGCTCTGACCCATGTAGATTTTTTTCAATATTGAAAGCTAGAAAAAGGCATTGCCTAGAATAAACCCTATCACTCATTTGGATCAGAAGTCCCTTCCCACCTGACAGCCACCATCCAGAAGCACATTACTTCTGCCTGCGTGGTGCCTCTAAGCTTGATCTCTTAAGATTAAGACTGATACTTAAGATTAGTAGTGGCTATTTAATTGCCAGATCTAGTGGGTACACCAGTCCCCCCCCTTTACTTTTCAAAATCTTTGAATACCACAGATCAGCATTTTCTTTTAGAAAGCATTGTTGTCTGAGGTTTCTGTCCTGCCCAGTTCCTGCAGTTGTTAAGTCCCAAAGAAATCACACAGAGGTCTACATTAATCATAAACTGATTGGCCCATTAGCTCAGGCTTCTTATTAACTCTTATAACTTATATTAGCCCATTATTCTTATCTGTGTTAGCCACATGGCTCGGTGCCTTTTTTAGCGGGGCAGGTCACATCTTCCTTCTTCTGTATCTGGGCAGGACTCCAGAGGGAGCTTCCCTCTTCCCAGAATTCTCCTGTTCTCATTGGCCCACCTCTACTTCCTGTCTGGTTGTCCCGCCTATACTTCCTGCCTGGCTACTGGCCAATTAGCGTTTATTTAAAACATAATTGACAGAATATAGACAATTGTCCTACACCAAAGCATCAAAGAGACTTTCTCCTATTATCAGTAAGCTAAAAATCCCTGCAAATAGAAAATATATCCCACAGTGGCTTTGTTAAGATAAACTCTAGAAATGGGGGCAGTTCCAGGTTTATTCAGAAGCTCAATGACCCACTCATTCCACTGTTCTTGTTGTCCCCCAAATGCTGTCTCTATTGCTCCTCATGACAGCTTTAGGCTCATGTCTGAATTCCTTTCTCTCAGAAAGTGGACAGATGCAGGAAAAAAAGACTTTTTCTTCCAGGAAGTAGTGGTGCAAGCCTTTAATCCCAGCTTTAATCCCAGAGGCAGGCTGGTCTCTGTGAGTTCCAGGCCAGCCTCGTCTACAGAGGGAGTTTCAGGACTGGCTCCATAGCTACTGTGAAACCCTGTCTCAAAAAAAAGTGTATATATAAAATGTAAAAAAGTGTATATATGAAAATAAAGTGTATCTATACACTTTAAATGTATATTTTATGTATATAAATATACACAGATATGTATTATATAAAAATATATATACAGACTTTAAATACACACACACAGACTTTTTCCTCTCAAAGTGGTTTATTTTTTGACACAGGGTTTCATTTTGTAGCCTGTACTAACTTGATAATCATTATATAGACCAGGCTGGCCTCAAACCTATAGTAATTTTCCTGCCTCTGCCCATCTTAGATTATGGATATATACCACCAGGCATGGCCAGTGCTCCATGCAGGGTCTCACTGTGTAGTTCTGGGTGTCCTAGAACTTGATATGTGGACCATGCTGGTCTCCAACTAACATATATTTAACTGCCCCTGTCTTCTGAGTGCTGAGATTAAAAGCATGCATTACCATTCCCAGTTTTGACCAGTGCTATCTTAAAAAAAAAAAAAAAAAACTTCTCCAGGAGGCTAGCCTGCAAATTTCACTGGCCAGAGCTGGATCCACATCCAGATTACCAGAAGTGGTTTATGCTTAGTCTCTGAATTGTATGGGGGAACTTGACTTGTCTTCCTTACAAATCAAAGGGTCAGGGGGCTGGAGAGATGGCTCAGAGGTTAAGAGCACTGGCTGCTCTTCCCGAGGTCCTGAGTTCAATTCCCAGCAACCACATGATGGCTGACAACCATCTGTAATGAGATCTGGCGCCCTCTTCTGGCATGGAGGTGTATATGCAGGAGGCACATTGTATACGTAATAAATAAATCTTTTAAAAAAAAATCAAAGGGTCAGCTGGGCGATGGTGGCGCACATCTTTAAATCCCAGCACTTGGGAGGCAGAGGTGAGTGGTCTCTGTGAGTTCAACGCCAGCCTGGTCTACAAGAGCGAGTTTCAGGAGAGGCTCCAAAGCTACTGAGAAACTCTGTCTTGAAAAACCAAAACCCAACAAACATTAAAGGATCTTCTACCTTGCAGTCTGGGATTAGACTGCTAGGAAAGTACCTTTGGTTCAGAGGTGGATTTTCCCTTTAAAACACTCTCTCTTCCCTGGGCACGTAGGCTCAGCTGTAACACCCAGCACACCTTCACCTTAACAGCATCCATACCCTAGAGTTCCCACCACTGAAGGTGTGCAGAACAGATGTGTGTGTTCATTGCACACAGGCCTGGCCTACAAAATCTTCCCACACTGGCCTGGAGAGAAAGCTCAGAGGTTAAAAGCACTTGTTGCTCTTGCAGAAGACCTGAGTTCTGGCCCCAGCACTCACATGGTGGCTCACAACCATGTAACTGCAGTTCCTGGGGATCTAACATCATGTTCTGACTTCTGAGGCCATGTGGTGCACATATAGACACCCAGGAAAAAAGCACAGGCATAAAATTAAATTGGGGTGGGGGGGAAAAGACAGGATTTCATTGTGTAGCTAGCTGCTCTGGAGCTCACTATGTAGACCAGGCTGGTCTCAACTCACAGAAATCATTTGCCTCTGCTTCCTGAGTGTTGGTTTTAAAGGCTTGCACTACTACACTCAGTTCCAAATGAATCTTTTTTTTAAAAAAAATTTAAATCCTTACAATCCACATTCTTCCTTTCCTTTTTTGTGCTCAGATAAAGGATTGGGTGGAGAAATGAAAGGCTCTAAAAATAACAAAGCTAAAGAACCTGGTTGAAAGGTGCACGAACCCTCGAATGCCTTCTTGGAGTCAAATATCCCTCGTACCCCTAGCTACCCAATCTATTAAATAGAATTTGATAATCTTAAAACACCAAGGTATTTTTTTTTTCAAGACTGGATATCACTGTGTATCTCTAGGTGGCTTGGATCGTTCTATGTTACCAGGTTGACCTCAAAGTCATCAAGATTAGTTTGTCTCTGCCTCCTGGAAAAGTAGCTTTAAAAAGTTACTTGAGCCAGGCGGTGGTGGCACACACCTTTATTCCCAGCTCTTGGGAGGCAGTGGATCACTGAGTTCAAGCCCAGTCTGGTTCCAGGAGTGAGTTCCAGGACAGGCTCCAAAGCAAAAGAAAGAAAAAAATAATAGAGACAAGGTCCAAGGCTGTAGTCCAGGCTGGCCTTGAACTCCTGATCTTCCTGCCTGTACCTCCCAAGGGCTGGGACTGCAGGCCTGTGCCACTAGGTTTGGCTGCAAGTGAGTTCAGACTCTGCTTTGCCCTTCCAGCTTCTCATAGCCCCATCTCCTTTTCCAGCTGCTCTGCCCTTGTCTGGGAGGGAGTACTTCATCTGCCCCTCTCCAGTTTTCCTCCACTCCAGCCAGCTGTCTTCCCTACTCCCACTTCTTCCTTATTAGTCCTCTGATTAAGCCTCTTCATTAATTTTCAAAATGTGAGTCTCCCTGTTTACTAATCCGGCACCAGCGAGAGGAGCTGTAAACTGCAGGCTCCATCAGTGCATGGGCTGTGCCGTTTCATCTTTAGTTTCTAGCAACGTCTGGCACACAGCAGTTACCCTAACTCTAGAGATTTGGTGAATGGGTTACCGACTTGTCGCTGCACCAAACTTGGAGCTTTGTTGACTAGCGCATGCTTGAATATGGTCTTCTCTGATGGTGCTCTCTGACTCCATTATTCAAGTCATGTGTATTTGTATTCATTTTTCCTCACTAAACTGCAAACTCTGGGAGGGAAAAAGACTGTATCTTATCTTACTCATCTTTCACCTGAACCAGTGTCTAGGGAGTGTTTGGCATGAAGCAGTTTGTTAGATGAATGAGCGAATAACATTAGCAAGGAAAATACTAGACTTTGAAAAGTTCCCTGAAGATCAGAAAACAAACAAATAAAACAGAACAAATCCTGGAAGCTGGGTTGTAGTGACACACACCTTTAATCCCAGCACTTGGGAGGCAGAGGGAGTCGAGGCCAACCTTGTTTACAGAGTCGCAGGATAGCCGTGATTACATAGAGAATCCCTGTCTCGAAAAAACAAAAACCAAAAAAACAAGCAAACAAAAGTTCCCTGAAAAATGTGAGATTAAGGAAAAGAGTTAAGAACAGTGAAAATAGAGAGTAATTAATGTAACAAAGGCACAAATAGCAGGCAGATGACGGTGCTAGATCAGACCTGGGAGTCAGTCAGAAAAGGCTCTCTATAGGTAAAATCGGAGACGTTTTACACACAGAAGGGACATAACAAGAGAGTAAATTAGAAGCCGGTCATGGAGTTCTGGTGAAGTATGGCAAAATACGCAATTCATGACTAAAGTCTGCTTTTAAAGCAGGATCTGTTCAACCCCAGCCTCAAGTTTCTGCCTTTTTCTTGGCTCACTAAGCAGGCATGCTCATTCATTCTTGTGTCTTGATATTTCCAGGGCCAGGCCAACGAGGGGACTTCATGTTCTCTAAACAGAAGGAAGTTTCTGTGAGAATGAGCAAACAAACCTGCCCTGTGGGACTGAATGCTTTTGCTAACCCTGGCTCTCCAGGGAAATGAACTTCCCTGTTCCAGTGGTAAGAAGAGAAAGTCAAATGACTTTCCTTAAAAGGTATTATAGGATAGTCTAGAAAAATTTTGTGAGGTGAATTCAAAGAAATCAAGGATGTATATAGTAAGTGAGGTGTCAGAAACATAACAGATAGAAAGGCTTCCGAAGTCTGCTCCCCTCCTCAGAGAGAGAACATGTAAATTAAATATCCATGGTGGCAGTGGCAGACAGTCACTGACTTTAGTAATCTGTGAGATGGGACAGGTGGATTCTCCCCCAACCTCACTTTGAAGACCAAGCTGGCCTTCAACTCACAGATCCACCTGTTCTGCCTCTTGAATCCTCGGATTAAAGACAAGAACCATCACGCCCTACTCTCATAAATACTAGCCTCTAAAAATGTTCCCCATTTCAGGCGTCAACATTTTACACAGCAGAAGGCATATCTGAAGGCCTACGGCATCGCTTGAGGCTGAGTTGGCAACTGTGTATTAAGATAACCCAGTTTTCAGTGTCCGTTTTCTTAGAACATTGTGCCCAGCGCGCTGTTTCCTGAGTCCTCTGCCTCTCTACCGTCTGTGGAGGTAAGAACATTTTCGTTTACTGCATGCATTTAGGAGTTGAGTTCGGAGTAGTTGTTTTCTTTTTTCCTCTCACACCGCAATGGGAACGCTTCAGTCAGTAAAGGGAGGCGTCCAGATCCCGTCTGCTGCCAGAAAGTACTCGACATGGCAGCGAACCACTGAAGCCTAAACTGAGATAATTCTTCATCCTAGGGGCTTCTCAGGTAGTCTATGTCTCCCCGAGCTGCCCAATCGCTAGGATACGCCTGTGTGTGTGGGGGGGAATCACACTGGTTTGGGGTGATGTCACATAGGCTGAGATGACATCTACCAGCGGGAAACCCGACAGCCTCCAGACGCCGGTAAACCACCTCAGAGACTGCTTAGCGGAGGGGGCCGGGGAATCCGGTCCCCACACACCGTCCACGCTGGCTCCCCACGGAGGCTCACCCGCTCCTGCGGCCCGCAGCACGAAGCAATGATCCCGACCGGCCCGCTCCTCCGCACTTCCGCCTCAGTAGGTGTCATGGCGCTAGGAGGCTGAATGGTTCCGGCGAGGCGGGGCCGGCCGGATGAGGGCGGGCGCTCGGGGCTCCATTTGTCGGGTCTGGCGACAACGGCAGCTGCGGAGCGAAGGGCCGGGCCGTGGCCCCGGACGGCAGCGGGAGGGCGAGGCGGGAGCGCGCGGCGCTGAGGCGGCGGCGGGAAGGGGCCGGGCGGCGGGGCAGGCGGGAGGCTGGCGAGGCTCCGGCCGCGGGACGGGCTCGGGGACGGCTCCGGGGGGCGGGGGCCGGGGCCCGGGCCGGCTCGTGCGGGGGGTATGATGACCCGGCGGCGGGGCCCCGGATCGCGTCTCCTCCGCCGTCTCCTCGCGGCGGCCCCGGCTCGCGGCTGAGAACTACACCCACCGGCGGTGAGTCAGGCCGGGCGAGGATGGATGGGGTCCGGGCGCCCTGGGGTGGGCGCCCCGAGGTGGCGCCGAGCGGGCCGCGGGCTGCCGGGGGCGGCCGGCTTGCACCGGGAGCCTCTCTGGGCAGGCCCCGCGCGGCCCCGGGAGCCGCGTCCCGCTGCCTGGTCGCGAGCGGCGGGACGCGACCGTGTGCCCGGGAAACTCCCCCTGCCTCCTGCCACCTCCCTCCCGAGCTTGCTGTTGTCCTCAGGTGACAGGGGCCCGTCTGGCGGCTCCCCACCCTCCGGTTCCCCGCCCCTACCCCTGGCTGCGGTGGCAGGTCCCTATGAGAAGCTTGTGCGTGTGCATGTCACCCCACTGCCTGTCGCTCTAGTTCGGGCGTATTTGTGCTTCGGGGGACCGGGAAGCCGTGTCTAGAGAACATTGTGGTGGTCGGGTTGGTGTGGAAGCTTTTCTGTTCTCTTCGCTCACGATTCTGTAATCGTTGAGTTTGTAGTTTGTGATGGTGGGTGGTGAGGCTCTGTGGGGACCAGCCACTCAGATGTGTTTTTTTTTCCCCCAAGACAAAGCTAGAGGTCTTTTTCAAAAGAAACTTTTGCAGCCTGTCGTTACTTTCAAAGCCAAAACCAACAAAAACCCCAAACGGTTAAAGGAAAAGGTGGAAACAACCAAAATGACTTGGGTAGGGCCCGCGCTATAAACAGCTCTGTGGGGAAGAGCCCCCTTTGTGCTTTGGCAGCCGAGACCTGAAACTTGGTCTCCAGGAGCGTCGGTCTAACCTCCAGTTTGTTGTGGTGACGAACCATGAGCAATGGCCTGTGTGTTTATGCTGGGCGCGCTTTCTTTCCTGTTTGGGGATGGGTACTGGGAATGGAAGGGGGGGTGGGGTGGACAACCCCAAGCTCCAGTAAGTAAATCTTTACGTAACCACTGACTCGGTCTTGGATACTCATCTTAAGATGCTCATTCTTGTCTAGTTAGTGACACTGAGAAGTCTCAGTAGTGTGGTGCGGCCACATTCTAGTTTCAAGAGTAGATTCTCCTGCCGGAGACCGCCCTTTTTATCTTGTTTCTTAGTAACTCTGAAAACAGCAGTATGGCTTCCTGCTCTAGGTGAAGTGGGGTTAATTTAAGTGGCTGATGTCCTCAGCAGAACCTACAATTTTGCTCTTGTTTGTATAAAGCTATTTTTGATTCGTGGTCTGTAAGATTTTTTGTTGTTCTTAAGATTAGAGAGAATGCAAACCTTCGTCAGCTTTTCTTTTTCCATTTAAAAACCTAAAGCTTTCTGTAAAACAAAAACTTAACTGATTTTACCTAATCATTGTTATTCAGCTGGTTATTTTGGGTATTTGCATGCAATTTCATTAGGCGTAGGTTGTTACCATATGATGAAGGCTTTAAGATAGCTTCTCAGCTTGAAGGGTATTTTGTTGAAGTGTTTGAGATAGAAGCTGGAGGCTTCCAAACTGGTAAAGCATCTGACAGAAACGGTGACTGCGATCTTGTCTGTGTGCCAGCTCTGGTTTGTGATAGTCTCATGGCCAGTTGATTTCTGGACATTGTATTATATTTTACAGATTTTAGACCAAGCTGATTGGTAATGAGATTTAAAATCAAACCAGACCTTCCTCCTGAACAAAAAAAAATAAGTCAAAGTTCACATTTCTCTGGAAAACAGAATTCTTTCCTCCTTTGTTTTTGTTTTTATAAGCCCAGATCCACCGATCTACCAGTGGTTTGTTGGTAGAAATCAGTGAGCCAGACCTGCCTGTGAACTTCTTAGACTTGGAACTTGTGCAGCTTGTTGGTTATGTATTTTAACTCGGCCTTTCGTAATTTGAATAATTTTGTAAGCCTGAGCAGTCTGATCTGTCAGCTGCCCTTTTCTGGACTGTGTGACAACTGTCTATGTTTGGTTAGACCTTTCCCTACTAGTTCCTCTCCAGTTTCTTCCCTTGTAATTCATGTTGTTTTGCACACTGGTTATTAAGATTATTTTCTTCTTTTTTGTTTGTTACTAATGCTTTGTTGACCAGGCTGACCTCACACTCCTGACCTGAAAGGATGGTTCTGGGTTAGCATCGCTGAAACTTCATGGTGCCTGGTGTGGGTCTATTTTTGCCTTTGGTTTTGCCTTTTGTCCTTTTTTAATTGTAGAAATTCAGCTAGTGTATTATAATGTATTCCTGTAGTACATACTTTGTCACATTTATTTATTCAGTGTGTGCAGGAGAGGACACATTGCAGGAATTGGTTTTCTGTCATGTTTTCAGGCTTAGCAGCAAGTGCCTCTACCCACTGAGCCATTTTGCAGGCCCTCTAGTGCCTTTTATAGTTTCCTTTTCCTTTTAGGGTGCATATTACTTCAGCAGTCTTCTGAGGTTATTGAATAAGACGATCTATTTCTAAAGTCACCTGGTACCATGTTTTCCTTGCTGCTTAATGAAAAGGAACCAGGAGACCTGAATTCTTTGCCAGCATTTTGCTCATTAGCTTTGTGTAAAACTTATTTGGCCTTCTTGAGTTTCTTTTTTTCCATATTAGAATTAGAGGATGTTAGAAAGATTCTTTTTAAAGTCTGTTAGCTATAAAAGTCCAGTACTTTTTTTTTTCTCTTTCTTTCTACTTCTCCAGTCAAATATATTTCCTTTCTCTACACAGTTCCTCATTTTTCCATAGCCCTTGGATCCTGGCAAAAGGCACCCCATTCTTCTTGAAACAGCCTCATCTCCTCCCATCTGCCAAGCCATTGTTACCTTACTTAAGCCCTCCTTCTTTCATCTTTGCTGGCTGATCTGAACTGGGCCCTCACTTGGTGGTGTTTGTGTTTTATAGTGATCTCTACTTTGTTCTTATGTTGGGAACTCTTTGTGCTGTTGTTTTCTTTATCAAACTTTATAAATCTTGTTGATTATCTCTGATAAATATAAAATAATTCACATTTCTAACACAAAGGACCTATTTTCTTTTGTTCTGTTGCAATAGATTTGTTATGCAGAACCAGTTTAAGCAGATATTGAAACTGGGGGAAACATTCTACCTAGGAGAAAAGCATCCTTTTTTTTTGTTTTTGTTTTTGAGACAGGGTTTCTCTGTAGCTTTGGTGCCTGTCCTGGAACTAGCTCCTATAGACCACGCTGGCCTTGAACTCACAGAGATCTGCCTGCCTCTGCCTCCCAAGTGCTGGGATTAAAGGTGTACGCCACCACCGCCCGGCAAGGAAAGCCTCCTTTAGCTTGCTAGTTTATCAAAACTTGTCAGGGAATTTTTTTAAATGGCTGAAGGTACACAGAGTTGTAGATGATCTCCTGGCAGCTAACATCACCTTTCCCACACCCTGTTTTGCAATACTAGTTGGGAAACTGGTTTGTCATACACAGTCCCACATGAAGGAGGAAGTACTGCCAAGGGGTGGCAAACTTTGATTCAAATGTTGTTCATTAGGGTTTCAAGCTTACTTTTTTACTTCAGTGTTACTATGCTTAGAACAGTAATATATTATTACAGACAAAAGACTGTAATTTCTGTCACATCATGTATTTCTCTAATTCAGTCATAATTATTTCTGAGATTCCCCTACATTTATGTATGGAACAATAGTGTGATGTCTTTATAGTCAGTCATGCTAGGAAATACTTGGTACATACTGTATGCCAGCCATTATAATGGGTGCTAGTGATAACAGAAAAGAGAGAGGAAAACTGTGATGTCTCACTACCCTGATGTTAAGGATCATCCTTACAGAATGTAAACTTGAGAAAAGAAGCTGGCTTTTATTTTTTAAATCATGTACATGCGCACGCGCGCACACACACACAACATACACACGTCGGGACAGTTCTCCTCTACTGTAGTTCTGGGGATTAAGCTCAGGTACCAAATGCTTGTATCTGCTCAGTTATGTTGCTGATCCACTACTAGTCGGCTTTAAGATGTTTTGTCTCTTAGGTTTATTAATTTTATGTCTATCAGTATTTTGCTTGAATGTGTATGTGTACCACTTGTGTGCCTAGTACCTGAGATCAGAAGAGAGTGTCCGCTCCACTACACTGGAGTTGATGTTTGTGAGAGCTGAGAACTGAACCCTGGGTCCCCTGCCAGAGCAACAAGCGAGCCAACCATGGAGCCACCAGTCTAACCCCCCCCCCCCCCCATCTCCGGAGTCAGCTTTTAAATAAATAAGTCTAAATAGTGATACGTCTCTAAGTTATGGGAACTGTCCCTACTTTGCTCTTTGGGTCCTACATTTGCTTTCTCTAGTCTTCCCTGTCGTTTGGATCTCAGTTCAATTGCCAGCATCATACAAGGCTTTAATACCAATACCATGCAAGGCTTTTCCTGATGCCATCTCTATTATATTGTGTTTTCTTCATAGCTTACCACTATTTGCCTCTCTCTCTCTCTCTCTCTCTCTCTCTCTCTGTTTGTACATTAATTGCATTTCTCTTTCTCTCTTTGTGAGTGTGTAGAGAGAGAAGGGGTGGTATGGGAGAAAGAACAAACTATCCCCAGCTGGATATAAGCTCTAAGAGATAAAAGACCATACCTATCTTTAATACCACTGTGTCTGTTGTGTCTAGAACAGTTTCTGGCAGGCAGGCATCAGGTCCTCAATACATGTTTGTTAAGGGACTAAATTAAGCAAGTGTAACTGTAAAGAAAGTAGCGTGTGCTTTGGGAGTATTTATTTATCAGGAGCTTGACCTACTATAAAGTAGCCCTAGGGAAGACTTCCGAGTATTTTTGTCTGATTAAATAATTTAGTAGAAGGATAAATGTTTCTGTTTTATGTAACAGCCTAAAGTCAATGTTCTGTGTCAAAGTGGTGTTCCAGGTTAGTAGTCTGCTCCCCGCTCTGTGGACACTTCAAACCCATGCTTCCATCTTACTCTGCCATCGCTTGGATGTCGTCTCAGGGTAGAAGCTTGGGGCTCTGCAAACCTTATCCACTCATTGTTCTCTGCTGGCGAAGAAGACTGTTCAACATAGTCTAGTCTTGCGTCTAATAAAGGAGAAAGTAGATTTTTTTTTTAAATAAAAATCAACAAGCTCTAACACACTGAAGTGAGATTTAAATGGGGCCTAGGACACATAGACGTTAGAGAAAGAAAAGGCTAAGAAGGGAAATGAAGTTCAGTTGAGAAAAGCACATTGTATATGAAGGAACTTGGACTGGAGAAGTCAGGGCCCGAGTGTCCTGGGAAAGGAGTGGGTAAACCAAGTCTGTAAAAGTAACCCTAGGCCAGACTCTGTAAGGTCTGCTGATAAACACTGGGGCTTTGGGCTCTTCCTGAAGGTTTAAATGGGGCGGGGGGATGTATATTGTTTTTCCAGATGTACATTTCTAAAGCAAGCTTCAGCTAGGAGGTGAAGAGTGAACTGGGAAAGATGAGCACAGGCAGGGTTCTTACAAGTACAATTTGGGGGAGACCAGGCAGACTGTTTAAGTAAATAGTTCAGAATTGAAGTTTTAAGTAGCTAGTACAGGAGGACTGTAGAAAACTTGAGTGGAGTAGAAAGATTAGGTTTCTGGCGAAAGAATTTTCTCAAATTTTTATTTTACGTTTATATGTGTATGCGAACACATCCATGTATGCCAGTGTGGAGACCAGGTTGGTGTTACGTGTCCCCGTTTACTGGTAGCCATTTTATTTTTGAGACAGGGTCATCTCTCACTGAACCTGGAGCTTGAAAATTGGGCAAAGAGCTCCAAGGATCCACCAGTTTCTGCCCTCTAGCAGCGGCGTGTACCCAGCACCTAACTTATATGTGGGTGCTAGGGATCTGAACTCATGTCCTCATGAGTGTACACTATTCCCGAGCCACCTCCCTAGAGCTTGTTTTACTTTTACCAAACATGTACTCTTGGGCCGGGAAGACGGTCAGCGGTGAAGGTGCGTGTTGTCCATGCCTGGCCACCTGGGCGGAAGGAGAGAACGGATTCCACAGAGTTGTTTTCTGATCTCACATCACATCATGCCACATACACTCACTAATAACAGAAATAATAAATAAAGCATGTTCTTTTACTTATCTAATCTATTGATAAGAATGTCTGTCAGAATGTATATTGGAGAATATATGTTCTGCATCCAGGTCAGATACATGGGAGAACTCAATATAAAGTATTTATTGGTTTTAGTTATTTAGGTAATCAGTTGTTAGATTGTGTCAGAGAAGAAGGATGACACTGAAAACCCGAATTTGTTATAGGTACATTGCGGGGAACATGGAAGTTATGTACGCCTCTAATCCCAGCACTTAGGAAGCAGAGGCAGGGGGTTCTCAGAGGCTAGTTTGGTCTACAGAGCAAGTCTCAGGACAGCCAGGGCTACGCAGTGAGACAAAAACTTTGAAAATGATTATCTCACCTGTGGTCCCAACCATTCCATGCAGTGTTGTGTTTTAATTGCTGCAGGGTCACCTGCCTGTGGGGAAAGCGGTGTGCAGTACATGCCAGGGAGTAAGATGCTCTTAAAGAGCGCATTTGAAAGCCTTTCACTCCAGCAGGGCCTCGTTCGTGAGCAGTAGATACAAATACCAAACAGCCTTTGCCTCTTAGTTCTACTTTGGGATTATCGCGGGGAAAGCGGGGAGCAAATTCGTTGTGTCACGTTAGTTAAGTCTTTGGAAAGTGAATTTTGAAATAAAAAACTGTTCATTGCTGGAGCCAAGAGGTGAAATGTTTCAGGAAGTCAGAAATATTTGATTTATCGGAAGCTATCTTCATTTATACTGAAAAGATTTGTGATTTCTTTAACAGAGCATTATATACAGTAAAATACAGTCATTAATTCTGCCCCATATTTTTGTTTGACAAGTCTTGCCTAGGAAAATAATTGATTCCCATTTGCATAGGCAGATTTGTAGGACAGTATCTGTGTCTAGAAATGGCCTTTTTAAGCCTTATTTCAGAGTGGATTTATAAATAACAGTGTTAGTTTTTCTAGGCCATTTTGATTCTGTGTTTTCTTCTCACCTTGTTACTGAGGTCTGAGTGAGTGTCAGCCACATGAAGAATCCTGGCGCTAAAATACGTATGTGTGAGAAAGACAAGTGAAATCCTGCTTGTTTTTGTCCCTTGCATGGACTAGGTTTGTTTTTCTGAGTATGTTATATTCAAAATGTCCTAGGACATGTTTTCTTTCCTCTCTTTTTTGAGGGGTGGGGTCGAGTAATGTTGAGTGAAAATTTGAAGTCATTAGTATTTGTTATTTTGTTATAGGTCAAAAGTTGGCAGTAACATCACTCTGGCAAATGTAGTGTTTTTAAAGAGTATCTGGTAATGAAGGCTACAAAAAAACAGTGGCCAAGAGTGGTGGTGCACGCCTCAGAAGAGAGGGGGAGGAGGAAGGAGGGGTTCAAGGTCATCTTCAACTAAATAGTTGAGTTTGAGGCTAGCCTGAACTCACTAAGAAACTGTCTTAAAACTCAGGCAGTAAACAAATGGGTATTTCATGAATTCTGATAATTACTTTATAACCTTGTCTTTTGATTTTGGGTTCTGTGAGGTAGGGTCATAAAGCCTAGGCTAGTCTCACACTTAGCTAAGGCTAGCCTTGAGCTTCCGACCCCCTCTGCTCCTACCATCTCAAGTGCTAATATGACAAGTGTGCCACCACTGGCCCACGACCCCTTGTCCTTTACAGTGGCTTCAAACTGTACATTTTATAATAAAACTTTTTTTACGACTTTTAACTACATAAATATCGTGCTCCGTGTTTTTGCATGAATTGTTAAATTTATATTTAAATAGGGAAAGCAAATTTGGAACATTTATTTCTTTTTAAGTTTGGCGCAATTTTATGATGGCAAGTAATACTTTGTATTTATTTTAATAGGCAAAATTTGTAAAGGAATTCCAAATTCAGTTTTGTTTTCTTTTAGAATTTTTTTTAAAGATTTATCATTTTTATGTACATTGGTGTTTTGCCTGCATGAAGAGCAGCCAGTGCTCTTAACCACTGAGCCATCTCTCCAGCCCCAAGACTTTTATTAACTTGGTTTTACATTGGTGATGTAGGTAGGCCAAAATACTTTTTTTTTTTTTTTTTTTTTTTGGTTTTTCAAGATAGGGTTTCTCTGTGGCTTTGGAACCTGTCCTGGAACTAGCTCTGTAGACCAGGCTGGTCTCGAACTCACAGAGATCCGCCTGCCTCTGCCTCCCGAGTGCTGGGATTAAAGGCGTGTGCCACCATCGCCCGGCCCAAAATACTTTGTATATACATGACCTCCTAAGTTGAAGTGCACTGGCCTTAGCTTTTAATTTGTACTTTTTTTCTCCTTGAGGTTCATATAAATTATGGAAACTTACTTAAAGTAAAGCCAAACCACATTTTAGAAATTGAAGGTTGAAGATACATTTCTTCTTTGCAGCTGACTACAGTGCAGATAGTTCTAAGTTGTAATCAGGCACAAAGAAGTGCATGTATTTCTCCCCTCCCTCTTTCATTTAAATCATTGCCAGGGATCAAATCCAAGGCCCTGTGAATTCTAGGCAGACACAATCTCTGACCTCCACTCCAGCCCCTACACAATGCTTTTTCATGTTCTGTAACATCTATTGTCATGTTTCCTTCCTTTCTAATCATATGTTTATTTTCTTGTGACTTGTAAAATTGTACTATGGGGATTGGAGACTTCACCCATATCTTAAGAACCATGCAAACAAAAGAGAAGGACATGTAAAGAAAACAAAATCAAAGCCAAAGCATTTGAAAGTACTACAGTTTACGTATTAGTGTTAGTGAGTTGTAGATAATGAATTGGTAGGGGTCAAGACTTTCTTCCAGCAAATGTTGTGTTGCATTAACAGATTCTGGAAGGGGCTAGGTGATAGAAGTGAGGAAGAAAACAGATGGTACCTGTCCTCATGGAATTTATACTGTGGGCAGGGATGTGACAGTAAATAATTTAAAATTATAGGAGAAGAACGGCAACTTCATAATGGAAGGGACAAAGGGATGTGTGTGTGGGTGTGCACGTGTGTGCATGCTGAGGGAGAGAAGAGGTTTATATTAGAAACTGATGTTGAGAGCCTTACAGGAACTGATGAGCATATGCCTGTAGTCTCAGCCCTTAGGAGGTAGAGGCAGGGGGAGATGGATCAAAGTAGGGAAGCTGGTCAGCAAGAACATTTTGAAAATTTTTTGGTGAGGCTTTTGAGTCTGTGGACATGTGAGTATGTTTGCAGGAACAGGATGTGTGAGTGAGTGTGTGTGTGTAGGCTACAGGCTAATGTCATATCTTTCTCAATTGCTCTCCATCCTTTTTTGAGACAGGGTCTCTCACTGAACTTGGAGCTTACTGATTCAGCCAGACTGGATGGCCACCAAGCCTTAGGAATCCATCTCCCCAGTGTTGGGATTATAGGTGCATACTGCTGTGCCTGGCTTTTATGTGGGTGCAAGGGATCTTAACTCAGGTCCTCATGCTTGCATGGCAAGCACCTACTGGTCAAGCCATCTTGCTAGCCCCTTGGTTGATGGAGGAAGGTCATTGACTAATAAAAAAACTGCCTTGGCCCATCTGATAGGGCAGAATTTAGATAGGCGGAGTAAACAGAACAGAATGCTGGGAGCTAGGTAGCAAGCTCGAGGGTAGATTGGATACTAAAGGTCCTGTCTCAACCAAAACAACAAACAACCCCAACAACAAATAAAAGCAGTTTTTTGGAATTGAGTGTGTTTGAGGCAGTTCTTTGGAGGCTGTTTGCACTGTGAACTAGAATGCCGACTTGAACTGTAGTTAGGTACAGATCAGACAGGTAGTAGTTTGTGAAGACAGGGAGAGGTGTGCGTGCATGTAATGAGTGTGTCAGGAGCCACTGCTTTCCCTGCGTTAATACCCAATTCTCAGAAGAGCTCCGGACATGGCTGTGCTGTTACCATTATAGAGATGAGGAAGCCAAGGCTCATTGCTCCCTGATTCTTGGCTTGAGTCGGGGGCTGTTTGGTGCCATACCATAACTGGGATAGAAAATTGAGAGTGGAGTGAGGCCTGTCAAGTCGGATTTTGGACATGTTGAACTTGAGGTGTATTATAGTCAAGTGGGCATTTGGATCAAATTTGGTGGGAGGAGTAGAAGAGGAGGAGGAGAGAGAGGGGTCTCCATTTGAAATAGAAATGTTAGGTTTTTTTTTTTTTAAGATGACATATTGGGTTATAAAGAGGGAAAGTATAGAACTAGGAAAGGAGTTTGCTGTAGAGCCCCAAGGCCTCTGAAGGGAAGGCCCAGCTGGTGAGAAGAGAGCAGATGAAGATGACATGGCATGTGTTCTGTGCTAAGAGTTTGGACTTTATTCTTAAAAAATAGCTTTGGGGGGTTTAATGTTTCAGCTTACTGAACTTTAGATGTCTGCGGGAAATTCAGGACAGCCTTACTCTTATTTCCTTTCCCCTTATCTTTACATTTCTCTCTCCTTTCTCCTTCTCTCTTTGTCTCTCTCTCTTGTCTGACTCCATCTCCCTGTGTAGTCCAGCATGATTTCATGTACATGATATGCATGTATGTGTCTGGTGTGTATGTCATCTTCAGACCGTGGAGGTCAGAGGACAACTTGTGGGAGTCACCTGTCTCCTTCCTCCGTGAGCATCTTGGAAGAATGCTCACATTGCCGGCACTTGCCTTTGCCCACTGAGCTGTCTTACCTCCTGACCCTGTCTAAGGATAGCTTTCTGTACAAAGTCCTCTTGCCTTGTCGACCTGGGTGACTTCTGGTTGGTGGCGGTCTCTCCAGGGCTGGAGAGCAGAACACTATTTTATGTGTGGCTTGTGCAGAGGAGTGGACCTGTATCTGTGAATGTCAGTTAGGACTGAATTAGCCTTTGGGGGGCGGGAAACAGCGCGGTTTCAGTCTTTTATCAGCTACAATATGCTGGTGGTAAGCTTTGCATCACGAACCCTTGTGGTCTTATTCTTGCTTTCTTTCCATGTAGGTATGGCATCACAGCTGCAGGTGTTTTCCCCCCCATCAGTGTCGTCGAGTGCCTTCTGCAGTGCGAAGAAACTGAAAATAGAGCCCTCTGGCTGGGATGTTTCAGGACAGAGCAGCAACGACAAATATTATACCCACAGCAAAACCCTCCCAGCCACACAAGGGCAAGCCAGCTCCTCTCACCAGGTAGCAAATTTCAATATTCCTGCTTACGACCAGGGCCTCCTCCTCCCAGCTCCTGCAGTGGAGCATATTGTGGTAACAGCTGCTGATAGCTCAGGCAGTGCCGCCACGGCAACCTTCCAAAGCAGCCAGACCCTGACGCACAGGAGCAACGTTTCTTTGCTTGAGCCATATCAAAAATGTGGATTGAAAAGAAAAAGTGAGGAAGTCGACAGCAACGGTAGTGTGCAGATCATAGAAGAACATCCCCCTCTCATGCTGCAAAACAGAACTGTGGTGGGTGCTGCTGCCACGACCACCACTGTGACCACGAAGAGTAGTAGTTCTAGCGGAGAAGGGGATTACCAGCTGGTCCAGCATGAGATCCTTTGCTCTATGACCAACAGCTATGAAGTCTTGGAGTTCCTAGGCCGGGGGACATTTGGACAGGTGGCAAAGTGCTGGAAGCGGAGCACCAAGGAAATTGTGGCGATTAAGATCTTGAAGAACCACCCGTCCTATGCCAGACAAGGGCAGATTGAAGTGAGCATCCTTTCCCGCCTAAGCAGTGAAAATGCTGATGAGTATAATTTTGTCCGTTCTTATGAGTGTTTCCAGCACAAGAATCACACCTGCCTTGTGTTTGAGATGTTGGAGCAGAACTTGTATGATTTTCTAAAGCAGAACAAGTTCAGCCCGCTGCCACTCAAGTACATCAGGCCAATCTTGCAGCAGGTGGCCACAGCCTTGATGAAGCTGAAGAGTCTGGGTCTCATTCATGCTGACCTCAAACCTGAAAACATAATGCTGGTTGATCCAGTTCGCCAGCCCTACCGAGTGAAGGTCATTGACTTTGGTTCTGCTAGTCACGTTTCCAAAGCTGTGTGTTCAACCTACCTGCAGTCACGCTACTACAGGCAAGTGCAAAATCCTGAAGAACTGTCCTCGTGTTTAACATGCATAGCATAGAAATCTAACTATACTACCCAGGAGTCTACTTATTTCTAGATTCCAAGATGGGAGCAGGGTTTGTTTTAGCTCCTTACATGTATATGTGGCATTCCTATAAGTAACATGCTTTTCTTGCTGACATCCTCTTTAGTACTAGCAAAATGAGCTCAAATTTCATTCTGAAGGTTGTTGCTAGCCTAATTGTGCTAGTTTCTGGCTCATTCCTGACTGCCATTACACCCGACTTTTCCCACTTGAAGGACTGACTGTACAAGATGATCCATCTGGGCAGATGCTGCAGGGGTTTCTTTAGCTCATACCTTGGCATGTAAATGTCTTGGGAACACCTTTAGATGTAACCTAGCAGCAGTTTATTCTTATTAGATGATTGCTGTGATCTTCTGTTTGAACATCTCTACAGTATTTTGAACTTATTTAGTTATCCTAAGATAGCCTGACCTAAGTATGTTAGTGATTTATCTTTCTAGAGCAGTTTACTTCTAATACAAGGCTTTTTTATTATTTTAAATTCTTGTAACAGTACTTATGTTGGTATACACAATTTTGTGTGTTTTATAACCAAGGCTTTAAAAATGTGCTCTTCTTAGATCTTTATTTTACCTAGTCACTGATCTTAAGAATCTGATACTTAATAACATAAATAGCATATTGATTGTACAACCATTCAGTCCAGAAATGAAGCATGGACTAGGGTATGTAGCTCAAACACAGGATTTGCCTAGCCTGCATGAGGCTGAGTTTAATGCCTCCCCACACAAGAAATAGGTAACTATAAAATACATATTTATGTGTATTCTTTTAGGAGTATGTGTGTGTGTGTGTGTGTCTTTTTTTGCTGGGGGGGAGGGGGGAAGACAAGGTCTTACTATATAGCCTTGTTTGGCCTGGCTGGAACTTGCTGTGTAGATCAGGCTGGAATTGAACTCACAGCGATCTGCCTATTAGGATTAATAGATTTGTTATCTGTTTTCTTTGAATTTTGTGTATTTTATGTGTATGGGTGTTGTTAGTATGTATGTCTGTGTACCAAGAGTGTGCCTGGTCCCCACAGAAGCTCGATCCAGTCCTCTGCAATGAAGTTACAGATGGGTGTGATCTGCCATGTAGGAACTGGGAATTGAACCCAGGTCTTCTAGAAGAACAGTCGGTACTTTTAACCACAGAGTCATCTCTCCAGCTCCATCTCTATATCTTAATGATTTATGGTTCTGAGGTTAATCTGTTCTGCAGCACCCAGCAAGGATGTCTTTCCTTCTTCTGTTAAGAAATGTCTCATTGTATGTATATGCCACATTTTGTTTATCCATTTGTTGATAGGCATTTGGGTTGTTATCACCTTTCAGCTCTTGTGAATGATGCTACTTTGAACACTGCTGTACATGTATCAAAATTCATATTTTTAGGCTTTTCAGTTGGGTAGACTTGCTAGATCTTAGGGAGTTGTGAGTAGCTTTGAGAAGCTATTAACTTGCATGGAGGCTGTGCTCCTATATTCCTCCCAGCAGCGAAGGAAAGTTCCAGTTGCTTCATGTTTCCTCCAACACTTGTTATTTTCTATATATTTTTTAAAAATAGCTATCTTTATGGGTATAAAGTGGTATCTCAGGTAGTTTTGATTTATGTTTTCCTAATCAGTGATACATTTTTCATGTCCTTATTTTATACCTTATACTTTTTTTGGAGAGATACTTAATTCATGTCCTCCGCCCAGATTTTCAGTTGGTTTTGTTATGTTGTAGAAATTAAAAAATATATATTCTAGGCATTAAGAGATATGATTTGCACTTTAATCCCAGCACTCGGGAGGCAGAGACAGGCGGATCTCTGTGAGTTCGAGACCAGCCTGGTCTACAAGAGCTAGTTCCAGGACAGGCTCCAAAACCACAGAGAAACCCTGTCTCGAAAAACCAAAAAAAAAAAAAAAAACAAAACAAAACAAAGAGATATGATTTGCAAATATCTTGTATCCTTTTATAGCTTTTGAATCTCTTGCTAGTGTCTGATACACAAATCTTCTGACCTTGTTTATTCTTCAGGTGTCATGCATTACAAACCCATCATTGTGGAGTTTATCTCCTGTTTTCTTCTACAAATCTTAGACTTTTAGCTCCTACATTTATCTATTTAAGTTCGAGTTAATTTATTTTTGTGACAGGTTTTTGCTATATAACTCTGGTTGACCTGGCACTCACTTGGTAGCTCAAGCTGGCTTTGAACTCAGCAGTCTCCTTCCTGGCTCAGCCTCCTGAATACTTGGATTGCAGGCATGGGCTACCACCCCTTGTTCATTTTTTTGTTTTGTTTTTGCTTTTGTTTTTTGAGACAGGGTTTCTCTGTAGCTTTGGAGCCTGTTCTGGAACTAGCTTTTGTAGACCAGGCTGAACTCAAACTCACAGAGGTCCTCCTGCCTCTGCCTCCCGAGTGCTGGGATTAAAGGCATGTGCCACCACCGCCCAGCTCCCTTGTTCAATTTTTATTGTTTAAAGTAATGCCTAGGGGCTGGAGAGATGGCTCAGTGGTTAAGATCACTGCCTGCTCTTCCAAAGGTCCTGAGTTCAATTCCCAGCAACCACATGGTGGCTCACAACCGTCTGTAATGAGATCTGGTGCCCTCTTCTGGCCTGCAGGCATACATGCAGACAGGATACTGAGAATACTATACACATAATAAATAAAAAAAAATTCTTTAAAAAAAAATAAAGTAATGCCTAATTTAATTCTTTTGCATGTGACTATTTCACATAAAGTCCTTTGCTCTATAGACTGTCCGTTCCCCCAGTGAATGGTCTTGGCATCCTTGTCAAATTAATTCCACCGTATATTTAAGAGTTTATTTCTGTATCCCATACTGTTAATTTCTGTATGTCTATCTAAGCAGTGGTTCTCAACCTGTGGGGCACGACCGCTTGGGTGGTCGAATGAGCCTTTCACTGGGGTCATATATCAGATATCCTGCATATCAGGAATTTATATCAGTAGCAAAATTACAATTGTGAAATAGCAGTGAAAATAATTTTATGGTTGGGGGTCACCACAACATGAGAAACCATATTAAAGGGTCACAACATTAGGGAGATTGAGAATCACTGGTCTATAGGATAGATTTTTCTATTTTTTCCTTCCAGTCATAGGATTTAATAAAAATAACATTGACATCGCAAATTTTTTTGGGTAGTGCAGTACTGACAGCTTAATGATAGTCTTTTAATCTATCCTCACTTTTAAAAATCTTTATGGTTTTATAAAACTATGACATGTTTTGCTTGAAATGAGGCAAAGGAGCTCGCAGAACTGTGGTTCCCAGTGTCATCCTGCTCCTGCAACCCAGGCTGGTGTTGAAATTTTTCACTTCAGTTTACTTATTTATGACTTTGGAGATTTAGGCTCCAGCTGCATTTGCTTCTGATATTCCCCTTTGAGCACCCCTCCCCCATACAGTACAAAAGCACTGCATGCTTACAGGTGTGCTGGAGAACTTCCTGCCCCATTTCCATTCTCTGAGGGCAGGAGGTGAGAGCCCAGCAGCTCAGGCAGGACCTTCTCAGCTCTGAGCCAGTCCTTGGTGTGCAGGTGTTCATTAACCGTTTGTGCACCCTCTCAGAGATAGCTAGGCGGTTTTAAAACAAAACGGCAGAACAAAAGGGGATGTAGGATATTTTATGAAATCATTTTTGATTGGATCTTTACATAGAGACTAAAAGTGATTGATTTTTAGTATTAGGCTACTAAATCTGTATACTTTTTCCTTTTGGTTTTGATCTTATAAAAAATTAAGGTTTTCTAAGTTTTAAAGTATTCTACAAAGCTACTTATGAATTTGGTTGTTGGCTTTAAGAATAATTTCAAGGGGAAGAAAGCGTACTTCTTAAGTGTCTTCTGTTCCCATGCCATCACTGCGAGCAGCTCAGCATCCAGGGCTTGTGGCTTGGCCTAGGATTCCCCTGCTGGCCTAGGATTCCCCTTGCGTGCTGTGTTGTCTCATAGTAATACTTGATAACAGCATGAGCAGGTAGAAGAGCTGTGTAGGCAGCCCTCCCTCATCCCTGGTTTTGTCCTCAGTGGGCCTTGAGCATCCTCATATCTCTTTGTTGCCACCCCCCCCCTTTTTTCTTTTGATTTTCGAGACAGGGTTTCTCCGTAGCTGTCCTGTCCTGGAACTAGCTCTTGTAGACCAGGCTGGCCTCGAACTCACAGAGATCCGCCTGCCTCCGCCTCCTGAGTGCTGGGATTAAAGGCATGCGCCACCACCGCCCGGCTCCCACTCCCCCTTTTTTGTCTTTTGTAAACCTTTAGCTGGGGAAGCTGCCTTCAAATCCACTCTTTTAAGTTTACATTGCTTTGTCTCAATGTTAAACATACCCAGATACTACCATTTGGCAGAAATTTGCCACACTTAGCCGTAGGCATGGCTAAAGGATCCAGGCAGTGGAAATGTTTGAAAGCTGCTGTCTTTGGGGCTAGAGTTTTAGGGACAGAGGTCTGCCACAATTGCAGCTGCAGGGCTTTGCTCTTCTGTACAAACTAGCCAGCATTTGTTTCAAGCTTAGATCACTTTGTTATTTATGGGTGGACACTGTAGAGAAGAAAAGTATAGCTTAATTTATCCTACACAAACAATCTAATTTCCTGTAACAGTGAAACTACAGTTTCAATCTAAGCCACAGATGCAGGAAGTTGGACTTTATGTAACATCTCTAATCTGGTGAATAAGTAGGCTTGGTGCCTCAGCAAAGGGAAGAAAGAAGCTGAATGTTCATGAAAACAACCAAAGAATGATTTGTACTCGGCTTGCTGTGGGTGCCAGTGAACTAGAGCTTTATGACCTTGGAGGAGCTTTTCAAAATTGGGAAATGAACGCGCAGGGACTGCTGTTTCTGCCATTTGGCTATTTAATTAGTACCTTTAGTGCTTGTGCTTTAAGAATGGGGCTGTATCCTCTAAGGCAATGGCTCTCAACTGTCTTAATGCTGTGACTAGAAATACCATTCCTCATGTGGTAGTGACCCTCAGCCATAAAATTATGTTGTTGTGGCCTGGAGGACTGGCTCAGCCCGTTAAAGGCTAGGCTCACAACCAAAAATGTAAGAGTTCAGTTCCCAGCACCCATGGCTGTCCCTCCAGGTACCTTAAAAAATTATGTTATTGCTACTTCATAACTATAATTTTGCTACTGTTATGAATCATAAATATCTCTTATGCAGATATCTAACATGCAAATCCTGTAGGGGTTGAGACTCACGGTTGAGAACCACTGTTAGAGAGAGACGCATTATTCAAAAAGCACAATTAGTAGCATGTTCCTATTGAAATAAATGCTGCCAAGTTTGGTTGGTTAGTGATGTAACTCAATGGTAGAGCAGTTGCCTAGCAAAGGCAAGGCCCTGGCTTCAGTCTTCATGGGGGGAGGGGACAAAAAAAAAACCAGTTGTGCTTTCAGGTGGATCTGAGTTCAAGGCCAGCCTGGTTTACAAGGCGAGTTCCAGGAGGGGCTCCAAACCTACACGGAGAAACCCTGTCTCAAAAAACCAAAGCGATGGTGGCGCACGCCTTTAATCCCAGCACTTGGGAGGCAGAGGCATGCAGATCTCTGTGAGTTCGAGACCAGCTCTGGTCTTCAGAGCTAGTTCCAGGACAGGCTCCAAAGCCACAGAGAAACCCTGTCTCGAAAAACCAAAAAAAAAAAAAACAAAAAAAAAAACAAAAAACCAAAGCAAACAAAATACTGCCAAGTTTGTTGTTGTCATCTCTAGCTTTCTCCTACACTTGAGTACGTAGTCTTTTTATTGCCTTATGTGTATTACAATGTTGTAACTGGAAACAGACTAGATAAGTAATTATCTAATTCATCCTTCCTTTTTTTTCCCTTCCTTTCTTCCTCTTTTATTTAACTTTGAGACAGCACCTCCTGGTGTAGCCTGGGCTGGCCTTGACCCTTCAATCTTTGTGCTTCTGTTTCTTAAGTGCTGGGGTAACAGTATGTGCCTGGTTCGGCCTTCTTAAACACATAGCAGAACCAGGGTTTCCATGTCTGTAGACATTCCAGTACTGGGGATAAGATTCAGGACTAGCACATGTTAAAAATGCTCCCTACACCGAACTACCCCTCCAACCCCTCCAAAGACTTTATATTAAGACTGGAGAGTCTAAAGGAGGCCTAGAGGAAAATGCAGTGAGAATAATTTCAACAAATGAAATCTCAATTTAGAGGTGCTGTCATTGTTTGGTAAAGGGGAAGACACTTCATGCACTAACTAGAGGTTAAGATGAGTGTGTTTAGGCTCAGTGAGGAGAAGCCCCCACTGCAGCTTTCTTTCCTTTCCTTCTTACTCTCCCTTTCTTCTTTCCTCTTCTTTCTCCTTCCGCCCCCCCATCCACTTTTTTTATTTGTTTGTCATTAGTTTAAATCCATGAGGTTTTCTTTAGTAGTTGCCTTTGTGTAAGGGAAGAGTTGCTATCTTGTGTGGATTTTCTCTGAGAGCTGTTGGCTGCTTTAGTCATTCCAGAACCAGGGGAGCCGAGGAAAAACAGATTGCAGCCAACCTTCACTGTTTGTGTGTGTGTGTTTTTTTAAATGAGGCTGGAATTAGTGTTTTCCTTAATTTCTTTGACACTTCAAGCTGTGTTATTTTAAAGAAGTTAAAAACTGGGCTGGCCCATTATTCCCTCCTGATCTACCTTTTCAAAAATGTCTTTCTGTAAGGTAGGGCTGCTAAAACCTCCGGGTTCTCGGTCTATGCTTTGGAATGTTCTCAGCCCAGTTTTTATTCCGGCACCAAGCCATGTGTGCTCGCCCTGCCAGCTATTTCTGGCGCTGTCGTGAACTTGGAAATTGATGTTGCTGCTCACTGAAAGTAAGACATTTTTCCCCCTTTTTTTTCAATTTTAGAAAAGCTTTTATATTTTTTCTGGCCACTCCTATTCTCAGCTTTATTAATTCTCCTAAGAACATGCCATAGTGGTTGGAATTTAATTGAATTTTGGAATTCCATCAGTTGTAAATGGCTGCAGTTACTTTCAACATCACACATCACTTTTCTTCCTTCCTTTTCTTTTGTAAGACAGTTTCTGGAACTGCCATGTAGACCAGGTGGGCCTCAGGTTTGCAGTGGTCGTCTTGATGGATCACTGTATGGTGCAGCTGTGACGACTGTGGGTTGGGGTTCCTATCAGACACTACAGAAGCTGGGGATGTTTGCTCTACTCCAGCTGTCTAGCAGAATGAGTCTGAACAGGCCTAAATTTTCTACTGTTTCAGGGTAAGCATCAGGAAATGTCGTATAACCTACCTGTTTCCCAAGGGTGTTGATGTTTAATTACCTGTAGAAGCTATTTTTTTGTGGGGGGGGGGGATATTCTAGGCAAGTCATGATGATGCAGACCTGTAGTTCTAGGGCTTGGGAGACCAAGATAGGAGAATCCCAAATTCAAGGGCAGCCTGGGTTATAAAATGAGTTCAAGGCCAAGTGGGACTACATTGCAAGACCTCCTGGCTCAGAATATTAAAACAGCAGACAGCCAAAACCCAACAACAGTATAACCAATGAATCTTTTCTCAAGCAACTCAACACACACACACACAGCATAGCAATAATCATGTATTACCTAAAACCAAAATTTGGAAAACTTAGGCAATCTGTGAGGATGCATGTCCAGTTAGATGGCTCTTCATGGAGGGACCCGCTTTTTGTTTTCCTCTTACATGAGAGAGTTATATCAGGAATATATTTTCAGACCCCAAAATCTTAGATTTATTGGAAGGAAAGAACATTTTTAGAGAAAGTGATGAAGGTATCAGAGTTTGGATCGTAGATCCTGTCTGCCTAGGTGTCATTATTTAGTAGTGTAGCCTCAGACAAGTAATTTAACCTCTCAGTTTCTTCATCTGTCAAATGAAGATAGCGCTTTATCTCATCGATCCTAAAATGCTCTAATTGGCTCCAGGATGCCGCATTATTGCCACATGAAAGGAGCAGCATCGCCACTAACCTGAGCTATATCTTCATCTGTGAAACGTTAGAAAATGAAAACAAAGCCAGGCAGTGGTGGAGCACACCTTTAATCCCAGCACAGAGGCAGAGGCAAGCGGATCTCTGTGAGTTCAAGGCCAGCCTGGTCTACAGAGCTAGTTCCAGGACAGGCTCTAAAGCTATAGAGAAACCCTGACTTGAAAAAGAAAAAAAAAAGTGAAAACATGTGCAATTTAAGAATTGCTGGTGTGCTGGGCGGTGGTGGCGCACGCCTTTAATCCCAGCACTTGGGAGGCAGAGGCAGGCAGATCTCTGTGAGTTCGAGACCAGCCTGGACTACAAGAGCTAGTTCCAGGACAGGCTCCAAAACCACAGAGAAACCCTGTCTCGGAAAACCAAAAAAAAAAAAAAAAAAGAATTGCTGGTGTGCAACAATGCTTATGATTCAACATTTATGAAGACTTTAGAAGTACACAGCATATGGTACGCGCTGTCATTTCTCATTGTTACTGTATTCATGTTACCTGTTCTCATTCAACTGCTCAACCGTTGTTTGAGAATCAAATCAACCCATTGCATATGTTCTACCCCTGAGGTCTACTCTTAAACTTTATCATGTCTTTTTGAATCTATTTTTCAATATTTGCGAGTTGAGATTTTAGTGTTTTTTGTTTGTTTGTTTTTCATTTTTTGTGGGAGAAAAAAAATATATATATATGGAAGTCATAGGATAACTTTCAGGTTGATTTCCTTCTACCATGTGGATTTTGGGGCCAGAACTCAGGTCCACAAGCTTGGTTTACCTTTTTATCCACTGTATATAATTTTTTAGTCATACTTTGAGAAAAGTCTACTTATGCATGCCACCATTCCAAATAAGTTGATGAAGGTGAGGATGTAGCTAGTATATATTTAATTCTGCGGTGTGCTGAGAGCCATCCCTGCTCTATCACTTACTGTAGTTTTAGGATGTAGCTAGTATGTATCTAATTCTGCGGTGTGCTGAGAGCCATCCCTGCTCTATCACTTACTGTAGTTTTAGGATGTAGCTAGTATGTATTTAATTCTGAGGTGCGCTGAGAGCCATCCCTGCTCTATCACTTACTGTAGTTTTAGGCAGCTCTCTCCTGTCTCAGTTTCCTGTTCTGTCAGTGGGAATAGTAATTTCATTTCAGATGTGTTCGCCTATAGAGTACTCTTAGTTTATGGATTATTGGACTTGAAGCATTAATGAAAATCAAATTTCTAAAAAAAAAAGTTTTAAGACTCAAAATAATGGTGCTGAAATAATAATTTTTATACCTAACATTTACATATTCTTTTTATGTGCCAACTACTGACTCAAGATTTTATTAATTTATTTCAATTTTGTATGATAGGTGCTCCCACTGTCTGCATTGTGTATCAGAAACCCAAGGCATAGAGTTGACGTTAGATGGTGACAGTTACTAAGTAATGGGCCTGAGGTTCAAACTCCCATAGGTTGGTACTTGAGTCTGCTGCAAATACCAGTTTTTCAGAAGTCCTTTTTGTCATGAAGGTAGTAGTAAAACAACTAAGATGCTCAGAAAAAAAAAATCTTTATGATCTTTTATTTGTAATTATAATATTTAAAAAGCTCTCAAAACAGACATTTTCCCTTGAGTTTAATATAACTTCTTTATCATCAGGACCTGCCTTGAACCAGTACAAGATTGGTTAATGTCTTTATTTAGCCAATTTAATATGCTTACTTAGAGTATTATTACAGAGATAGTAACGTATCAATTGTGCGCACTATCATGAACTCTGGTGGGGTTGTTGGATACATAGATTATGTTCTGTATTACCTTTCTGCAGTTCGAAACTTCTGAATTTTTTTCAAGGCGGCATTCCTCCGTTTTGTTCTGACTGTCCTGGAACTCACTCTGTTGATTAGAGACCTGCCTGTATCTGAGTCCTGGGATTAAAGATATGTGCCACCACTGCCTGGCTGAAGCTTCTGAATTCAAGTTCTGACTGTGTAGTTATATACTGATGGTTTTCAGTTTCCTTAAACAAATGTTCTTGTTGCTGATACTGCAGCAGGATTTAGTCACCATCCATAGTTAATTTCCCTGATTAATGTTTGCTATTTTACCTTATGTCTTTGTATTTTGCTAGAGCCCCTGAAATTATTCTTGGATTACCATTCTGTGAAGCTATTGACATGTGGTCACTGGGCTGTGTGATAGCGGAGCTGTTCCTGGGATGGCCTCTTTATCCTGGTGCTTCAGAGTACGATCAGGTAAGAGTGTTTGTTTGAATCAACTTGGAGAGCAACACAAACTCAGATTGCATAGGTCCACACATACAAAGAGTGCTTCTTTAACAACTTGAAAAAACAGACCACACAGCGTAGGAATGTTGAAAAAAATTAAGGGTGTCGTAAGTCCAAAATATAGATGTGGACAAATAGTCTATTATATATATTGATACTTACCAAAAATATGTATAAATCTATTCTTTTAAAATAGTTCTTTTATTAATATAATTAAATTCCTCCCCCCTTACAAATCTATCCTGTCATTCCTTCTTTTTGGTTTTTTGAGACAATGTTTCTCTTTGTAACAGCTTTGTAGATCAGGTTAGCCATGAAATCAGAGAGATCTACCTGCTTCTGCCTCTGGTGTGTGCTGTAATCGTGTTAGCTTGGCTTGTTTCTAGCTGGCTTTGCTAGCTTGAATTATCCCATCTACCTTTTCCCTCTGGAGTTTTACCTTCTTTTGTTTGTTTGTTTTTTGTTTTTCGAGACAGGGTTTCTTTAGCAGCCCTAGCTGTCCTGGAACTAGCTCTTGTGGACCAAGCTAGTCTTGAACTCACAGAGATCCTCCTACCTCTGCCTCCTAAGTGCTGGGATTAAAGTCATGCACCACCACCCCCCAGCCTTTTACCTTTCTTTATTCTATTAACTTCTTCTTATTGTAGCTGAGTGGCTGGCCCCTAGTGTCCTCTTCCTTTCCATTTCTTCTCTCTGCCTGGCAGCCCCGCCTATCCATCTCCTGCCTAATTACTGGCTGTTCAGCTTTTGATTAGACCAATCATGTATTTTAGGCAACACAAAGCAACACAGCTTCACAGAGTTAAACAAGTGCAACATAAAAAGAATGTGACACATCATTAACCAAATATTCCATAGCATAAACAGATATATCAAATCTTCAACTAATATTCCACAGCAGTGTGCAACTATCACCCAGCTACAAATTTATTCTTAAAAGGTTAAAGCTTTCCAAAAACTTAAACATAAGACCACACATGTTGTCATTCTTTTTTTTTTTTGGAGACAAGGTCTCTTTGCATAGAGCCCTAGTCCTATGTCGACCAGGCTGGCTGATAGGATTAAAGGAGTGTTCTACCAAGCCCAGCCTTGATGCTATTCTTAAATAACCGGATCTCAATCATTACAGTATAGTGCTAACTCATAATTTGGTGTTTGCTGTGCTATTGTAGTATTTTGCAGTCACCTCTTGATGTTGACACACTGAACTCAAGGTTGGCGAGCATCTACTTACAGTGCTGCATACTGCTAATCATTTCTGCTTAAGGTAGCTAAGAAAACTTGATCTCTTGTGCTTCTTGTGCATTTTTTACAAATAAATATGTGTTAATAATACATTTATGGCTTTGCTAAGGTTTCTGGCCAACGCTAGGCTGTTAGTAATTAAGTCTTGAGGGATCCAAAATAGGTTGGAGATACAGCTCAGTGGTAGAGCACTTATTAACTAACATCTTGAGAGGGCTAAATTCGATAACCAGCCTTGATGTGGGGAAGGAATATACAAATTTTGACTATAAGGATGAAGTGTTGTTGCCTTAACCCTGTGTTCTTTAAGGGCTGGCCATCTGTTATTACTAGTGCAATATATTCTAGAGAAATAAATGTGCTAGCAAAGTATTTAGATAGAGAAAAAAGGAGTCTAATTGTTACTGAAAATTCAAAACATTTTTTTCTGCCAGGCAGTGGTGCCTCCCAGTACTTGAAAGGCACAGAGGTGTTGGAGGCTGCTAGTTCATTCCCGGCTGCTCAGTCCCAAGATAATCACACAGAAACTATATTATTTGCAATACTGTTTGGCCAATATCTTTTTTTTTTTTTGGTTTTTCGAGACAGGGTTTCTCTGTGGTTTTGGAGTCTGTCCTGGAACTAGCTCTTGTAGACCAGGCTGGTCTCGAACTCACAGAGATCCGCCTGCCTCTGCCTCCCAAGTCCTGGGATTAAAGGCGCGCGCCACCACCACCCGGCGGCCAATATCTTAAATGTATTGCTAGCTAGCTCTTATATCCAAAACTAACCCATTTCTCATTGACTCTGCCTTCCTTCTCCCAGCATTCAGTTTAGTTTTCCCACCTACCTCTATTCTGCTAAGCCACTGGCCAAAACAGCTTTATTCATTAACCAATAAAAGCAACACATATACATAAAAACCTCCCACACCACATGGGAAGGTGGATCTCTACATTTGAAGCCAGCCTGGTCTACAGAGTAAGTTCTAGGACAGCCAGGGCTACACAGAAAAACCCTGTCTTGAAAACAAAAACAAAAATAATTTCTTCTACCGCCCATTTGGTCTAAAGTTGTGTTTTTATCTCTGTGATAAAGAAGGATTTTATCTATATTATATATGGTTGGCATTTTTCTAGCTCTGTACTGATTAACTCTAGTCAACTGTGTCTTGTGAGTTAAGAGATGAAAGTAAAGTTTAACTGGAGTTCTGGGAGTGAACTTTGGCTTACTCAGCACTGCTATTATTTATTATTTTATTTTATATAGAGCTCAGAACAAAGTAATTGAATACATTAGGTTTCAGAAGTTATGCTACAGATTAGGTGTCTTCTGAAGTAGGTTTTATGAGGACAGTCATTTGAGTCATAAAACTTTTTTGAACTTATTTTGTGGAGACTGGCCTTAAACTCCCAATCCTTTGGCCTTGCTCTCTAGTACTGGGATTCTAGGTGTGTACCACTTTGTCTGACTCATAGCTGTAAATGCTGCTACTGTGTTAAAACTGATAAGTTTTAGAAGACAGGATACTGTTTCAAAAAAAAAAAGTCCATTAAAAAAAGTTTTACTATGGAAATAATTTGAATTCCCATTTCTTGCTCTCCACAATACTGGCAGTTCTTTAAGAGTAGAGACTTGCATTCCACTAGTCTGCCATCCACTGACACCACCACATCCATTGCACATAACAGACATAAGTTTTGTCTTGTTTTTGAGAAATTTGTAATTAGAAGGTGAAAAAGAACAAAACATTGTTTTCTCTTAGCTCAGAATTCTGTCTCATTTTTGAGCTGACTTGGAGTAAATTATAAAATAGGTTACTCGTGTTATAGGTAACTAGTTATGTTGTGCTTTGTAAGTTTTTAATCTTTCCTACCTCGTAAGAATAATGGCTTTCTAATTTAGAAGAAAAAAGTATGAGGGATAGGATATGATGCAAGTCCATAATTGGGATTGTACCAGAGCATTGACTCTCAGTTCTTAGTCCTTCCCGGACCCTTCTGAGAGGCTAATGAAGCTTAGATCCTCACCCTTGAAATATACACATATGTTGGGGGCTGTGGACCCCCAGACCCTGAATTTCTTGTAAACTTGTTTTGCTTGCAGCTGCTCTGAGCAAAACAACTTGTTTTCCTATGTTTGCAGCTGCTCTTAGCACGAGACCTTCAGGAATTCCTGATGGCAGGGGAGTGGTTTCTGGTGGGTTTGGGTTGGGTATGGCTGTCCATTAAGGATCCTTATATAAGCTGCCCTGGAACACAATAAAGGGGGCATTCTTGGCATTCTTGTTTCATATGTGTTTAAAGCTCCAGCCGCAAATGGTCCTGTAGTGCAGGTGCTATGCTACAGGCGTGGTATCGTAGTACACGTAGTAGTTCACGGACAACACACACACGTTGTCTTCATAAAACTTGAGGGGACTCATGGATTCTGCTCCAACCAATCACAGCCTCCAGGAATGTAGTTCTTAGTCCAGCTATTCAATTGTACTTGTTCAGGCTTAGCAACAGATCAGTGTAAATTTCCTAGAAGCAAGTACAATTGGCTTTAGAAGCTGATATAGCCAGCAGAGCTTTTTTTGTAAAGAAAAAGGATATGGTCCTTTGGAAATGTCTGTGTAATATGCTGGTGGGTGATAGGAGAAGTGGTTTGCCTGTGCTGAGTAAATAGGATGCTACTGGGGAACAGGACTGGGGCTAGTTTATCTTGGTGCATCTGGGTAATAAAAAAGGATTCATGCAATAGGGTCCAGCTAAGGTTTTTTGTTTGTTTGTTTTTATAAAAATAACTTTATAGAGTTAGAATTCACATGCTACACACATCAACCATTTGTACAGATTGATGGGTTTTTAGTATGTTTGCAGGAATGCACAATAGTTACCAATTTTAGAACATTCTGTCGTTCTATAATAACACCTAGTATCAATGCCTATTTTCCTCCAAACTCCTCGATTCTTCTTACCTCTACACAAATGCTAAGATATTTTTTTTCTCTATGTAAATTTGCCCTCTCTGGTGTGTCATAAATATTCATCACATAGAAAGTGTGGAGCTCTGTGATAGACTTATTTTACTTGTATCAGAACATCACTTTTTTGGCTAAATGATGTTCCATTGTGTATATACCACCTTTTGTTTATCTGTTAGTAGCAATATACATGGTTACTTTTTTTTGCCTATTGTGAATAATGCTTCTGTGAACATTGGTATACAAATATCAAAATCTAGAGCTGGAGAGATAGATGGCTTAGAGGTTAAGAACACTGGCTGTTCTGGCTAGAGTTGATTTCAGTGTAAAAGCTTTTGATATATTTTTCCACTTGAAATTGATGTTTGATGGTTTTGATTTTTCCAGATTCGATATATTTCACAAACACAAGGCCTGCCAGCTGAATATCTTCTCAGTGCTGGAACTAAAACAACCAGGTTCTTCAACAGAGATCCTAATTTGGGGTACCCACTGTGGAGGCTTAAGGTATGTCTTCCTTACAACTTTAAAATTAGGTTTTAGTTAATAATTTCTTGACTTAGAGGAAGGAAAGTGTGGGAAGGGGGTATATTTGTAGGAAAAATCCTTTGGAAAATGATTTTATTACATCTATTATGCCTTATGCATGTGTGAAAATCACAAAGATAATGAGCCAGTTCAGCTGTTTGAGATTGTTCTGCGTATTTAGGATTGGCAGTTGAGGGTGCAGAGACTCATGCTCAGTAAGCGTGGGAGCTAGAGAAGCATAATGACTGTCCCAGGGAGATCACCAGCACAGTGAGACAACCTTATTTCTAACGTTCACATTCAGGCCTTAGAGATTTTCCTGAAATAAGAGTCTGTTTTTAATACTGAACTTTCTCCTTTAGTGTGAGAAATCCATTAACCTCCTGACACTCTGCCTCTGAGCCTGTTAAACATTATTGAGGTCTGTGTCCATGTCCAAGAATCTGTAAGAGGAAATGGTTGCATCCCATTTACCTGACCGTAGCGCTGTGTGGTGTCCCTGCTGCCATGCTTGTTTCGCACTGTTGAAAGGACTCTGTCTCTCCACTGTAGAACGCTCAGGTTCTATCTTTGCCATCTGTAGTTGACAAGGCAACAATACAATCTCTTTGTATTCTGCCTTCAGATTAAAAGAAAAATGTGAAAATAATGTAGAGTTTTTTAAAAATCCGTGTTTTATAGACACCTGAAGAACATGAATTAGAGACTGGAATAAAGTCAAAAGAAGCCCGGAAGTACATTTTTAACTGCTTAGACGACATGGCTCAGGTAAGTGTGGCAAGCCTAGAAAGGCGGGATTGGTGTGGTGCTTCAGTCAGAGACACATGTCTGAGGATTATACATGCTAACATTTTGCTACGTGTTAAAAGAACATTTGATACTTTAAAGATACTTGATTGAGTTTCTGTAGCCCAAATACACCGAACTAAAACAATATTCTCAGATCTGAAGCTCTTTGTGTACCAAGTAATACTAAAAATGTCCATATTTTGGATTTTATTTGGGGTTTTGGTGTCAGGACTGTTCAACTAGTAAAGTCTGTGCAAGTATTCCAAATCTTTTTGGTTTTTAAGATAGGGTTTCTCTGTGTAAAAGTCCTGGGTGTCCTGGAACTTGCTCTGTAGACCAGGCTGGCTTCAAATTTACAGAGATTCATCTGCCTCTGACTCTGCCTCACGAGTGCTCGGATTAAAGGCATGCACCACTACTACCTGTCTATCAATATTCCAAAATCTTAAGGCTCTAAAATAGGCCCAAGCATTGTCAGCCTGTGTCTGTTTTTCCCTTGCTTTTGCTCACTGGGTCTTGTTTCATGCCGTTATTTTAAAGTAATATTTATAAAGGTTTCTTTCTTGTCCCATTTTCTATACCAAAATAAAAATTGCATAAGAGCTTACAGTTACTGAGAATGCTTATTATGTTCCAAATTTAAACACTTTGTACTGTGCCATTTAATCTTTTCAATGATAGAAACTTGTATTGTAATTTTTTGCTTAATTATTTTAAGCAATAATTTTAATATGAATTAACTTGGCTGTGTTGTACCCCCCCACAGAGGAGTTTCTGCCTGAGGAAATTATCATTCTGTAATCAAACTTCATTTCCCCAGGTTTCTCTTTTCTGAAATGCTAGTATTAAATATCTATTTTCTCTGTTTTGGAGAGAAAAGCAGACACAGTAAATCTTTAATCTACTATTAAACTTAAGTGAAGGAATATGTTTCTAATTTTCTTTGGAAGGTAAATATGTCTACGGACTTAGAGGGAACAGACATGTTGGCAGAGAAGGCAGATCGGAGAGAATACATTGATCTCTTAAAGAAAATGCTGACGATTGATGCGGATAAGAGAATCACTCCTCTGAAAACTCTGAATCACCAGTTTGTGACAATGACTCACCTTCTGGATTTTCCACACAGTAACCAGTGAGTATGGTACCATCTGGGGACTTTTGCCATGATGTGTGTGGCTCTTGGTTTAACTGCCATTCTATATGGGGAGCTATCAAGTTGGCTGTAACTTTGGCCTGTGTATTTGGTTCACTGATGCTTTTCTTTCTTACTGAAAAGTTGTGTGACTTAAAGAGAAGTCTTTATTTTTCTTCTTGTTACCATAAAAAGCCTTTTTTTTTCTTGAAAATATTTGTAAGAAATATTTTGTTCCATGTTTGTCTTGAGTTTTTGTTATGTAAATTTTAGCATTCTTTCAATCATTTTTTAATCTTTTTCAGTGTTAAGTCTTGTTTCCAGAACATGGAGATCTGCAAGCGGAGGGTTCACATGTATGACACAGTGAGTCAGATCAAGAGTCCCTTCACTACACATGTTGCTCCAAATACAAGCACAAATCTAACCATGAGCTTCAGCAACCAGCTCAACACAGTGCACAATCAGGTACTCAGGGAATGATTGGGGAGCTCAAGCCGAAATAGGGCAGAAGGCAGTAAGGCAAAGAGACCGGTCCTTGGGTTGTTTTTTTGTTTTTGTTTTTGTTGTTTTGTTTTGTTACTTCTTAAGCATTTTCTATTTGAGGGCCTGAGCAAGTTGGCTCAGCAGGTAAAAGTACTTGCCATGCAAGCCTGTGACCTCTGTTTCATCATGAGATTCACAGTTGAAGGAGAAAACTGATTCCCAAAAGTTTCCTCAGACAGTGAAACACACATACCCACACTACATGTATTACTATGCACGCACACATTCAATAACAATGAAGGTCAGTTCCGAGATTCAGTCTCCTCTATTGAAGAAAAAAGAAATTTCTATTTGGCAAATGTAACAAACTTCCAACTAGACTGACGTCCTTGTCAGTCATGTGCTGATAGCATTTAACTACAGCTACTCCATACCCTCAAGTCTTTGCGTATATGGGCTCTGCATATTGAGTTACTTTCTGCTAGTTTTACTAAGTTTAATCAGATAACCCACTCTTTCCAATAGGAGTTTACTTTTTTCAAGGGTTCTTTGAATAATAATCTTAAAAGGGTGGTATTGTTGCTTGCCAGTGAGCACTTAGTCTTTTGTTGTTTATAAAGACGAAAGCTTCTCCATTTCTTAGTTTGGTCTACTTTTTAAATAGGAATGCTTATGAATTATAGTGGAATTTCCTATGAAGCAAATTTTGTGCAGAAGTAGCTGAATTTTATATAGTTAAAACCAGTCTAGCACCTAAGAGTAACCACTTGCCACTCTTTGTGCTTACTCACCTTTGTAGTATTTCTCTATTATTACCTGTTTTGTTCTGGAGCTTGAAACTCAGACCTCTTGTTTGCTAGGCAAGCACTGTAGTACTGACTGTGTATTCCCAGGCCTGGAAATTTTCTTAAGTAGCCAGCCTTCCTTCCTTCCTTCCTTCTTTCCTTCCTTCCTTCCTTCCTTCCATCTATTTCGAGACAGGGTTTCTCTGTAGCTAGTCCTGGAACTAGCTCTTGTAGACCAGGCTGGTCTCGAGGAGAGAAAAGCCTGCCTCTGCCGCCCAAGTACTGGGATTAAAGGCACGCACCACCATTGTCCGGCTGAGAGTTATTTCAAAGATAGCTAAAGTTTTGTTCTGGGTTAGCAAGATGACTCCATCATGAGTAAGGGTGCTTGCTGCCAAGTTTGACACCCTGAGTTTGATCCCCAGAACCCTTATAGTAGAAGAAGAGCTCCAAGTCTCCCTCAAATTTTCCTCAGACTTTGCTTGCATATGGTGCAATACATAAATTAAAACAAAACAAAAAACACCGAATATAGTGGTGCACACCTTTAATCCCTGTTAAAGGTGGACAGGTCTTTGTGAGTTTCAGGCCAGCTTGATCTGCATGATGAATTCCAGGCCATCCAGGACTACACAAGAAGACCTTGTCTCAGAGAACAAAAATATAAAATAAACAAACAAATCCTTTGTTCCAAGTTTCTTTTTTGAGGCTAGGGATAGAACGCAGTTGGCAGAGTGCTTGTCAACATGCATAAAGCCCCTCTGTTATATCCCCAGCATTGCATAAAGCAAGTCTGGTGGTCCCACACTCAGGAGGTGGAGAGAAAAGGATCAGGAGTTCATATGCCACTCTTGAATGCATAAAGAGTTTGGTGCCAGCCTTGGCTACCTGAGACCCAGCCTCTAAAGTTTTTTAAATAAATAAATAAATAAATGGCTATTGCTTATCTCCATCTTATACTGATGTATGTATATAATTTTATTTTATTCTATTTTATTTTTAGGCCAGTGTTCTAGCTTCCAGTTCTACTGCAGCAGCTGCTACTCTTTCTCTGGCTAATTCAGATGTCTCACTGCTAAACTACCAATCAGCTTTGTACCCATCGTCTGCTGCACCAGTTCCTGGAGTTGCCCAGCAAGGTGTTTCTTTACAACCTGGAACCACCCAGATCTGTACTCAGACAGATCCGTTCCAACAAACATTTATAGTGTGTCCACCTGCTTTCCAGAGTAAGTGTGGAAACTCACTCCTGTTCTTACTTAGTAGGACTTTGGACTTTCCCGCTGTAGGCAGGTCTAGTTGTTTAGCTCTGCTTTTTGACAAGTTTAAACTCTGATGATGAAGAAAGCTGGAATTGGGAGCTGTCACAAAGTAATTTCCCCTTTACATTGATTTTTCTCTAATTAATAATATTGCCTGATGGATTAGAGGAGCTGTTTGTGTTTCCTTAACTTAATTCCCTCATAATGTGTTTGTGCCCACTGAAGCAAAATACCATTTATCTGTAGAAGCATATATATGTCTTAGTATGTAGAATATGTGCATCTTTAAATTGCCAAAATCAGAATTGTTATGTATTGAATCTAGCTTCATTCTATTTTAAACTAAAATAAAATGTTATTTTATTATAGTATATAAACAGTTAAGAATATAGAAACTAAAAAATTCATTCAGTAATACAGACTGTTACTTTTGAAGTGAAATTCTACAAGCAAGCTGAAGTTCTTGTGGGGAAGGCATTAAGACATCTGCTTCAGCCTGACTCATAGTCTTCAGACTCCCATTCCAATAAGATTAATATTCACATTCCCATGCTTTCTTATGTTTTCATTATTATTTTCTACTCCAGTCTGCTCAATTTTTTCCCACTTTCTCCCTAAAATATGGGAAATGTGTGTTGATTGTTTTGGTAAGCTATTTGGAAGGCTAAATTATTTTGCGTCTTTTCTAACAACACACTTGGCTTTCCCTTAAAAGTCTGTCAGGCCAGTGTAGTGGCTCACACCTCTAAATCCGACAGGAAGATTGTGGAGCCATCCAGGCAGTATAGGAAGATGGCATCTAACAAAAAAAGTCAAAGTAAAAATAGGAAACAAGCTAGACTGAGACAACAAACACGTTTTCTCTGTGTGGACCCTAGATCACACACCCGCCTGTCCTCCCCCACCTCTCTCCATGTGAGTGGATTTATGGGTTTGTTTGTAGGTCTTGAAATTAGAAAAGGGATGGTGGTGGGGAGAAGAGATCTTAGGGGAGGTGGGAAATAAAGAAGGGTAATGGAGTATATGTAATTGGAAAGCAGAAGGGAAACTTGCAGGGGGAGTGGGGAGGAGTAGGACCATGGAGAGGACGAATGAGAGAAAAGTATCATGACCTGTGTATGAGGATGCTGTGCACATCAAAAATCAAAACACTAATTTTGAAAAAAAGAGAAAGAAAAACTTGGTATCACTGTGAGAATGAACTAGGATCTAGACTTCTCAGAGCTTTTTATATAGAAGCAGATAGCATTTTTATCTTTTTACTTCAGTTAAATATTGATTATGACTTTTGTTTGTTTGGTTTCTGACAGAGTCGGAGCAAGCGGAAGGAAATGAGGGGCTGGGGGAGACTGAGAGCTTACCGGGAGGCCAGGAGAGCGATAGCGATGTAAACCAGGGAGAGACCGCAGGGAGAGCGGAGGAGCAGATTCGCAATCCGTAAATGCAAATTTAGCCTAACTTACCAAATTATTTTCTATATGTACCTTATAGGAGTAATTCTATATTTTGGGCTGTCACAAACTGATGCTTCTATAGAACCTAGCAAATTAGCCACCCCTTCTCCCACCCATTCCAAAGTAAATTCTGCAGGAACAGCACTCAAATATGAGATTCTGAGATCCTCTGCTGCTTCTCAGATGATTCTTAGATAAAAGAACTCTTGAGTGTTTTTTTTTAATAGAATAAGATGTAAACTAAAGCAATAGAGGGGGAGTGTGGGGGAACTCCTTTTGGTATAATTTGATAAATATAAGCTTTAGGGGAAAAATCTGTCTAAAACTCTAGATAACTTAAGGAAACTATAAAATAGAGCAGATTTTAAATGTTTGGACCAGAGGGAGCGTACAAATAAGGTAGTGATGGTGATACCTGAAATACATTATTACATATGCCAAGCAGTCCTGCAGTTAGCAGTTTATCCTTATGTATATTTGGCTCTAGGAGGTGGGTAATATCACCCCAATGTATAAATGATGAAACCTTCTTATGACCAAAGTGTTGTAGTCATTTATGGTAGACAGTTTGAAGCCTAGGCAGTGGGGTTCATCACATATGCATTGAAATATTCCATACTGCCAGATAGTTGTTGGTTGACTTGCCAGCTTCTGTTCTGTGCTGATTTCTACCCAGCAGTCCTCTACTTCAGCTTGTTCACATTTCTCTCTTACAAAATGGCCTCAGTGTGAGTAAATGGAGCAATCAAGCATGTATAGCTCAATACTGTAAATCACTTCCCATACTGTTAGAGTTGACGAGTGTTCATACTTTGCCCAGTGGTAACTAGTCTGTAATTTCCCCTTTACTTTATCACTCTGGAGCCATAGAGGAGTTACTGTAGTGAGCATCTTCTCCCAAAGTTTGCCTCAGTCCCTACATGTTTGGGGAAGCTCTTACAACACTGCGTGGAGTTGGTGATGCACTAGAGTTTTGCATGGCTTAGCTTTCCTGTTAGATAATGCATAAGGCAGCATGGCTGACAACTGTTAAATTTTAATATCCTTATTAGTTGTTTCTATATAAGTAGCATTTTTTAAGAAAGCATTTTTTCAGCAGTTTTAAATTTGCTTTTACTAGTCCCTCTCTTAACATTCCTAGAATGCTTTTTTCTTAATCAAAATTTGTTACTAAATTACTCACACAGAAAATTCGAAGACTGACTGAAAATAGCAGCATTATGCTCTATAAATTATGCTCACTTGACACTTCTAGAGTAAAGTTAAAGCAACAGTAAGGCCAGGCATGGTGGGCACACAACTGTAATCCCAGCATTTGGAAGATTGAAACAGTAAGATCATAGCGTTGCAGTTAGTCAGGGCTGCATAAGAAGACATTGCTGAGTAGGAGTGGGCAAAGATGCAGAGAGAGATTAAGATTGCTACTAGTTTTAGCATCTTCTAATTGAAATGTTTATGTCTTCACTTAGCAGAACCGCATGCATTAGTAGACAGGAGGCATGACAGAAACTTAGAGTCTGTAGTGAGAGTGCTGATAGGAGGGTAGGGAATAAGAGATCTTCTGGGCTCTTTAGTCTCGACAGAAAGAACTGTGTTGTTGGCCCTTTTCCCCAGCTCAAGACATTGCCATTTATAGGAGCCATTTGATATTTATGCCAAATCATAATAAATTGAGATAAGTAAGACACAGGGAGTGTTTTCCAGAAGTAGGTTCACTTTCCCAGCTGCCCCTAAACTGTAAAAGAGTCGGATGAGGAAGCTGCCAACAAGAACAGGTTTCTAGAATAAGAAGTGGATTTCTATAAGCTAACATGCCTCTTTTGTATAATTTCTTCATTTTCTGTTGACTTTACTCTTATCTTTAGATACAACATGTTACTAATTTTTGAACTAGGTTGTATTTTTTTTTTTGAGGAGGAAAAGATTCTTTACACAAGAGGGTAATAGGTTATAAATTACTGAGTTATGTTCAATTCTGTTTTTGATAGATTACAGTCTTAAAAGCACTTTCTTCCTCACCCACTCCCCTAGTGACTGAGAGATAAATGTGACTTAAGAGTGGAGATTGTTCGGCTTTTGCCTGTACTGATAATGGGGATGTAATCATTTTGTAACATTAAGACTTTACATTCCCTTAAGCCACCTTCCCTATATGAAATGACTTTGCACTAAGTTAACCCTGAAGGGAATAGAGCCTCCTTTTCTTAATGATTTATGTGAATGAAGGGCTTTGTCTTAAGTGTCTAGAATGAAAACCTGAGCAATAGAAAAAAGCTAAAAGTACCCCCCAATGACTACCCACCAATAGTATTCTTAGACCCAGAGAAGCAACCTAAATATAATGTTTTTCCCACCAGCTGGGCTGCAAGCAACAACAAAACATTCTGGATTCCCTGTGAGGATGGATAATGCTGTGCCCATTGTACCCCAGGCACCTGCTGCTCAGCCACTACAGATACAGTCAGGAGTACTTACTCAGGTAAAAGCCAGAACAACATGCTCAATATTGCTGAAGCACTATTGAGAATCAGATATTTTATCCTGAAAAAAAAATACTTGCTTTGAGTATAAAATCTTTCTTGTACATGATTCAGAGGTCTTAAAATGAAACATCTATAATAGAACAGATTACTTATTCCTGTCTTTTGTGGCTCTTCTATTACCTCCTTAGACTTGCAGAGGTGACATTTTATACCTTGAGAAATGGTTAAGGTAGTACACATGCATTTTTTTTTTTTTTTTTTGCTGTAAAATTAGGGTTTCATCCTTCCCTTTGGTGTCCTTTTATGTTTAGTTTTAGAATTTTCTAAGAGTTAAGGCTAGGTCACATCTGGCTACTTCTTCAAGTATAATCCTTCATTTTATGAGTTTAGTAGAAAAACTTTAAAATGTTGTTTTGCCAGATGATTGAGAAACTAAGGTCACAGACAAAATCATGAAGTTTTTGTATGGTATACAATGTTATACTTTGAATTCTATATGTTAGTGTTTGTGGCCTGTGATATACAAGAAATTCTGAAATCCCAAACTTATTGTGTGAGTAGGAGGAAGATTTCTTCATAAATGAAATGCCTATGTTTTACAGATTGGATGCTCTGAATCTGGTCCAACAAAGAGTCCTATACTTTTTCTGCCTGATGCCATTGACTTTTGACATAATGGGCCAAAGCCATTCACAGCTGAAAAGGAAAAGTTGTGTTTGGTGTGTGTTTTAGGTGCCATGAAATTAGTTCATGGTCAGTAATAACTTGGGGGGAGTGAGAACCCTTCTGAATCCAGATAAGCTGCCTCGGTGCTTATTTCACTCACCTGCCTGATCTACATTTCAGGGAAGCTGTACACCACTAATGGTAGCAACTCTCCACCCTCAAGTAGCCACCATCACACCGCAGTACGCGGTGCCCTTTACCCTGAGCTGCGCAGCCGGCCGGCCGGCGCTGGTTGAACAGACTGCTGCTGTACTGGTAATTCCCTCGCTTGATTGTGTTACTAACGGAGTTTCTTTGGTTTCTTTCTTTTTAATTTTTTTTCCTGTTTGTTTTTGTTCTGTTCTGGTTTTCTCATTTAAACAAACAAACAAACTAGCATAGTCTTTGCAGAGGGCATGGAAGCATGTGCCATCTTGTGGCTGTGTTCTTGCTACATCTTTAATGTCTCATTACTTCCTCCCCAACATTTGCTGAAGCACTGTTTGACTCTGAGGATCAGCCTAGAGTGGTTAAAGCTCTCTGTGTAGCCTCAGGAGAGCTTTAATACTTTCACCTTTCTGCCTTTCTTATCCTTGGCCCTTGAGATTGAAGAACATGGCCTTCCATTTGGCCCTGCCACAGGTATCCAGATACCAAACTTTGAACTCCCTACCGCTAGCTGCCCCCCTTTTGTTATCTTAATCTTCTAAAATTTCTGTATATATAGAAATGTTTAAAATGGTCTTAAGGTATTGCTTTCTCATTAACACTAACTTCTGTCTGTGACTGACTGAAGATAGTACTTTTGGCATTCATGATCGGTGGTACCTTTTATCTTCCATTTAAAGATATTCCCTTTAAAATACACTTAGATTATATTGTTGGTCAAAATTAAAAGATGAACTTATTTATAGGAATGTTTTTTAGAAAATATTTTACAAATAAATTCTAATACAAAGAAGGAAATATGGCTGACAAACTTGCCAATATAGTATCTTTGTTATTGGAAGTCCTGAGGGAGAAGGCAGTGTTGATTGCTGCAATTGTAGGTGAGTCCAGCTCAGATCTGGACAAACAAATATGGCTTGCTTTGAAGTGTGTTTGGTTTTGGTTTATTTGGGCAAGTTAGAATTGTTTATTTTAAATCCAGCATTTCATTATTTGAAATGTACAATTAGGTAAGCCTCTCCAAACCAAATGATACTATTGAATTCCTTGTATTTCTTACTTTCACAGTGGATTTAAATTTCTTTTGTTATCTCTCAAGTATTCATGAATGAAAACACAGAAACATACGTGGATGGAACTTGTTTGGTTTTCAGTTTAAAAGTCTTTGTCACCTGTGGATTGTTTCTCATATGCATAGAACCCAAGTGCTAGGGAGTCAGATATAATTCCAGCGTGGCTGGTCCACATTTTAACTTGCACACCTGTAGTTTTGAGATTGGAAATGTCAGTTGACCCTTCACCTTTGCTGCTCTCTTTAAGTTTGCTCTAGCCATTTGTTAAGCTTTGCATATTTTTGTTTTTCCTCTGTCAAAACAGTTCGTCGCTTGGAACGCCAGATTTCTGCCTCACATTGGAATGTTATTTCTTGCTTTGTATTAAACTACATGCTTTGTCTCGTGCAGGTGTTGGCTTTGGAAAGACGCATGGTGTGACTTAACATCTTCTCTTGTTTTCTGTTCTGTTCTGTTTCGTTTTAAATTCTACGTATGGTAGCAGACGTGTTTGCAGTTTCTCTGCTCAGAGGGCTTCTTGTTTGGAACCAGTATTTATAACAGGTGGATCTGTTACTTGCAGAAATATTTTTAAAACTGTTTGGATAGCCTTTCAATTTGAAATTCATGAAATAGAACCATATGTACCCTAGTAGATAATTGAACTACTGAACTCAGGTTTAAAAAAGAAACTTCCAAATCTGTTATATATTTTTTTCATAGATTTTTGGCAACTTTTAAAAATAATGTGGTGCTTTAAAAAATATTTTAAAAAGTATTTGCTCATTGACTTAATTTTTAATTCTATCATATGACTATAAATAATGTTGTTAGCTCTTTTGCCGGCAGAAGCTTATTTACCAAGGGATTTGGTATTTGGTCATCCATGTCTGCTGCGTTTTCCACCCTTCTGATAAAGGGAGCAATTCTGCCTTATATTTTAAGGGTTGAATTGATCTGGTGTCTTATCTGATTGGCCTTCAAGTTTTGAAATTTCTATTTTTCAATCTCAAGAGAGTCCCCTTAACTCTTTCTAAAGGATGTATTTTAGAGGCTTTTATTCACCAGGGTATACCTGAGCCTTCAGCTTCCTTTTCTCGACACACAGAGACTCATATTGCAGGGACCCTTGTTTGTTAGTGCCCTGCTGGTCAGGTTATGGGGACAGCCAAAGGAGAGCAATTGACTTCTTCTCTTCCCACAACTCTTGCAACCATGAGTAAGCCCTCTGTACTGTCTTTCTTTTTTTCTTTTATCTCTGCAAGTTAACAGTCTTCAAACTTTTTTTTAAGATACAAATTTTTCTTTCATCTGAAAAACAAAATCAAAAGGTAAGAATGAGTCAAGTCTGGACCTTTGTGTGTGTTTCCTTTCAGCAAGCCTGGCCTGGAGGAACACAGCAAATTCTCCTACCTTCAACTTGGCAGCAGTTGCCTGGCGTGGCTCTACATAACTCTGTCCAGCCTACAGCAGTGATTCCAGAGGCCATGGGGAGTAGCCAGCAGCTAGCAGACTGGAGGCAAGCACTCTCTCTTTCTCTGGGAAATGTGTATGGGTAGGAGCCTGTGGAGTAGGGATACTTGATGTGAAGAGACTGGAAAGAAAAATTAGGGAAAATTTTATATTTGAAATTCTTTGAGAAAAGGACTCATAAGGAAATTTGGAATATATGAAAGTGAGGTTCTGTGGTCAGGAATCATTTACTTCTCTTTTAAACAAAGCCTTAAGTGACTAGAGAGAACATAGTGAGATCTTAAAGCCTTAAAATCCCAGTGGCTGATCATAAAAGTAAGACACAGCTGTGCTCAATCTCTTCCTCTCTAATACCCGTTCGCCCCTGGACTCGGAGGTTTGGAGAGTCACTCTTCTGTTTCTTTATGTTGGTACAGGAATGCCCACTCTCATGGCAACCAGTACAGCACTATCATGCAGCAGCCTTCTTTGCTAACTAACCATGTGACGTTGGCCACTGCTCAACCTCTGAATGTTGGTGTTGCCCATGTTGTCAGACAACAACAATCTAGTTCCCTCCCTTCAAAGAAGAATAAGCAGTCTGCTCCAGTCTCATCCAAGTAAGTCCGTGTTAGCTTATGGTTAAGACTTTGAGAGTTAGATTGTCCAGCATTCAGGGTGTTACAGTGTAGGTGTTTTGGGTATGAAGCAAGTGCTTGCCAAATTGCACTTAAACTGACCCCTTCATCTGTGCAGGTGTGTCCTCAGTATGCTCATGCTTCCTCTCTGCTGTCACTTTATATTGTTTTCATTTTTTGTTACTTTTCTTGTTTGTACATGTGATGGGGTGTGTGATCATGAGTGCAATGCACATTCCTTGGCAGGTGTCTGTAGGTCAGAGGACAAAGTACAGGAGTCAGTTCTCTCCTACCATATCAGTTCCTGCATTGAACTCAGGTCATCAGGCTTGGTGCAAGCAACTTAACCTGGAGACAAAGATTCATAAAAATGTAAATTCTTTTATATTTTGCTGTTCTTATCTTTGGAAACACTAGCCAGAATCATTAATTTTTCATTAATTAATTAATTGTTAGTTGTAATGATTAGGTTAAAAAAAAAAAAAAGAACCAGAAAGCAATTAGAAAGTCAAAGGAAAAGATGCAAAGTTGGGTGGGTGGGAGCAAGGACCAAATAGTCTGAACTTGCGAACTTTCTCTACAGATCCTCTCTGGAAGTTCTGCCTCCCCAAGTTTATTCTCTGGTTGGCAGCAGTCCTCTGCGTACCACATCTTCTTACAATTCTCTCGTCCCTGTCCAAGATCAGCACCAGCCAATCATCATTCCAGATACCCCCAGCCCTCCTGTGAGCGTCATCACTATCCGTAGTGATACCGATGAAGAAGAGGACAACAAATATAAGCCCAATAGGTAAAGCTAGCCAGATGGTTGCCAGCCATTGTCTTGTCTTTGACTGTTAATGTTAGTATACCTTTGGTCAGTTTTGACTGAAAAAACAAAAAGAACAAGCAGAAAAATAATTTGTAAGCATGTCAGTCTAACTCAGAAGTGCTCGCAACTGAGCCCTGTCAAGTTTTCTGTAATGTTTTTTTTTTAAATATTTATTTATTATGTATGCAGTGTTCTGTCAACATGTATTCCTGCACACCAGAATTGGGCACCAGATTTCATTACAGATGGTTGTGAGCCACCATGTGGTTGCTGGGAATTGAACTCAGGATCTCTGGAAGAGCAGCCAGTGCTCTTAACCTCTGAGCCACCTCTCCAGCCCCAAGTTTTCTGTAATGTTATTCATCAAATAAATCAGTCTTTCAGACACATTAGAGAGCAATTTGAAATGGCTATCCTGAAAACAGCCATAACAGGAATGTATAAAGAACAGTTCATCATAATCAATAGACAGATAAATTATTTGAAACTCATATATATCTTAATCTGGGAAGGCTTTGTTGGGAAGGGTAAGACCCTTACCTTATATGATCTGAAAGGTGAGGAATTTAAAATCAGCTTATTTCCTTCTAGCAGTTTTGCAAGCGTATTAGTTATTTTTATGTTGTTGTATTGAACACTGTGACAGAAAGCAACTTAGGGGTGAAATGGTACGTTCTGGTTTAGAGTTTCAGAGAGGATAGCTCTGGTCATTCCATCATGGAGGGGAAGACATGGATGCAGGAGCATGAGTCTGGACTGACAGGAAGCTGGCTGATCATCCTTGATCCACAGAGAGGAAGCAGGGCGAAGCAGGGAGTAAGGCCAGGCTATAAAATCCCCTGCTCCAGTGGGTATGCTTTCTCTAGCAAAGCGGTACCTCCTAAAGGTTCCACAACCTTCCCACACATTGCCACCAGCTGGGAACCAAGTGAGCTTATGGGGACACCTCATTTAAGCCACATCATCAAGTGGCTGAGAGGGAACCGGTGAGTTTAGGAACTATGTGCCATACCTTTCTCTTAGTGTGAATGGCTAATGCCTTGATTGGTCTGTGTTATATTCTTCGATGAGCTTTTGGTGTTAGGTGTAACCTTTTACCTACAATTCACATGTGAAATTAAATTAAGAAGTGTTACAGAATTATAACTGAGAGTTAAAGCTTTATTTATTATTTCTGGTGTGGTGCCACATGTCTTTAATCCCAGCACTTAGGAGACAGAGGCAGGCAGATCTCTATGAGTTCAAAGCCAGCCTGGTCTACATTGCAATTTTTAGGCCAGCCAAAGGGCTACTTACTACTCAGTGAGATCCTGCCTTAAAAATCTATGAATAAACAAGTAAGTAAATGGAATAAAAATTTTACATTTCTGCTCAGGTTCCTCTGGAGGCTGGAGGAGGCCATGGGGTTAAGGCTGCCTGACTTCAGTGCTGGAGACTGACCTCTAGACCTCTGGGAGAGCAGCACGCACTCTTAATGAGCCATAGCCCCAGCCTATTGAGTGAAATTTGAATAAACTTAGAAAAGCAAAATTAGAAAGCATTTTGGGCCTTTAGTTTAAAAGTACAATATGAAAGATGATAAACTTGCAAGTCAGGTTTTGAAAGTGACCATTGAACTGCTTTGGGGAAGAGGAAGCAGAATAATGGCAAAGATTCTGCATGAGATAGAGCCAGTATGATTTCTTTGACTAAAGCCAATCCTATTGAAAAATAAGGAAGCAGAAAATGGCAAAGTGAGAGTCACAAAGGAATCTTTTTCAAAAACATAGTGAAGCTGGCCATGGTATTACAGTTCACGCCTGTTATTCCAATATTTGGGAAGCAGAGGCAGGAGGATTTTGAGTTTCTGGCTATCCTCTGCTACATAACAAGACTCTTGTCTCAAAGAAACAAAAACAAAACCTATAGTGAAAAGTCAGATTAAAGATAACGTCAGGAACATTTTAGTCTAAGGAAATGATAAAGGAGAAAAAGCAGTGCTTGAAGAATATTATTAAAAGAATATAAACAAGAATAGCTAAGAGGCAGCATGGATTAGTTATGGATTTTAAAACCTTTGGGTTCTGGGTCTGAATGCTGTCTTTACCATTTATTCTTTGTGTAACCTTTATGAATCCCTGGACTATGTTTTAATTTCCATATCTACAAAATGGGGTTAATAGTGCCAATTGTTCAGGGTCAGAAGATTCGCTGGTTTGTATAGTATGTGAAAATACAGAATAAATGCTTCTTAGCCATTTGCTACTGTGGTTACTGCTGTCATTGTTACGAGAGAACCACAGACCGTGTAGGACACATTGCCAAAACGGGCAGTTATAATTGTCTGCATTTTCTTCTCCTCAGCTCGAGCCTGAAGGCAAGGTCTAATGTCATCAGTTACGTTACTGTCAATGATTCTCCAGATTCTGACTCTTCCCTGAGTAGTCCATATTCCACTGACACCCTGAGTGCTCTCCGGGGCAACAGTGGGTCACTTCTGGAAGGACCTGGCAGAACTGCCACAGATGGCACTGGCACCCGTACCATCATTGTGCCTCCACTGAAAACTCAACTTGGCGACTGCACTGTAGCAACCCAGACCTCAGGTAAAAAGGGTCTTAGCTGTTAGAATTGAATTTTCCTTGGATGTTTATATGTTTAATATTTAGTTAAACTATGCCAGTGGTTAAGACTAAACATAGATATTCTTAAACAGTGCTTAATTCAGAAATCAGTTCTTCATAATAGCAGAGTTTGTTTGCATCAATTTATCTTCCTACATTTATTTGCTTGGATTAATATGAAAATAAGGTTGTATTTGGTACCAGTATAGTATCTTAGGTATATTCATCTCTGGTGAGAAAAGTTGATAAGACATACCCTAAGTAGCAGGAAGAACCGAGTAAGCAGTTTGGCCTGCTACATGTGATTTGAATTTGATGATCTAGAATAGGTTTAATTTATAATAATTTCACAATATTAATGATGACCATGAGCTGGAGATGGCTTAGTGGTTAAGGGTGTTTGCTGTTCTACCAGAATCCTGAATTTGATTCCCAGTCCCACATCAAGGAGCATACAACTACCTATTTAGCTCCAGCTGTAGGGGAAATCACCACCTTCTGGACTCTGGGCACCCTCCAACATAGACACACATACACATGCATAAAAAGAAAATAAGGGCTGGAGAGATGGCTCAGTGGTTAAGAGCACTGCCTGCTCTTCCAAAGGTCTTGAGTTCAATTCCCAGCAACCACATGGTGGCTCACAACCATCTGTAAAGAGGTCTGGCGCCCTCTTCTGGCCTTCAGGCATACAGACAGAATATTGTATACATAATTAATAAATAAATAAATAAATAAATAAAATAAATCTCTTAAAAATGACTTTAACATGGCCTTTAGACTTTCAGTCATAGCAGTGATACTTGGTTAGTTTCATTTTTACCTAATTACTTCCATCTATTTTTGCTGTTGGGTACTGTTTTAGTTGTGTAGTAACAAGTCCTGATTTCATAACAGAAGCTTACTTTTACTCATATGACTTCCTACTGCAAGTGTCCCTGATTGCTAGACTTGCATGGAATTAAGGACTAGAACCTTGGAATTCTTAGCATCCTATCAGAAGTTTGCAGGAGACAAACCTGTCTTAACTCTAGATGCAGAGAGGCCGAGGAAAGGTAGTCTTGTTAGGCAGCAACTTCCTATGGGCAACTTCACTGCAAAGTTGTTTTCGCTTCGGCACAGTGATGGCCTTAATCTATTGCGGTTTCAGCCAGCATTGCAGCTCCACAGCCTGCTTCTCTAGCAGCGGCCTGGCTGCTCAGACCCAACCTTCCGGGAAGTTCGTTCCCGCCGGCACTGGTTCTGTTGCTGCAGCTAAAGGTAGCTTTAACTAAAAATATATCCTTCTATTTATAAATACGACTCAAAATTAAAAGGCTGTGGTGAAAACTTGCGAGCTCAGAGGCTTAGTAGCCTTGTTGGCATCCCCGATAGCCCCGTGCTTCCACTCCACCAAACCAGAAAAACCTGTGCCACTCCAAGCTCCACCCTGCTACTTCCTTTGTGTCTCTCTCCTGGATGCCTTCAGGATTGCTTTCTGTCAGCTAGTTGCTAGCTCTGCCTCCTGACCCAAGGTTAATTTTATTTAATCAACACAATGCAAACTTGAGGTTCAAAGTGTGATCAAATATCCCACAACAGAATGGGAGGGATGGCTTTTGGTGTTACAATAGCCATCTGTGTCCTACATATAAATAGTATTTATGGGTTATGCTACTTTCTGCTTATAGGCCTTAAAAGGTTCTGATTTAAGAACTTGTGTTACGTCAGTATGCTTCTCCTCCATAGGGGTAGTCAGCTGCCTTGGAGATAAGGTAGAACATACTGATACCAGGTTTCTGAATATAATTATTGGGAATATAAATATTATACATGAATAATATTAATCCCTAATAATATAATCCACAGTCCAGTTTTCCTACCAGGAACACAGGAAAAAGCCATATTTTATATTCTATCATTCTTTAATCTCTTAGAATGTGAAGACAGTACATACCCAAAAGGATAGAATTTTGCTTTCATCTTAGACACTTTGAACCTTCAAATATTCTAAGAATTACAAATATCTTTCTGAGTTCCCCATTGTCATTTTTATTTAACCCCATTCCTACATAAAAGTATAGGTTTATTGAGGATACCGTGTGCATCCTCTATGTAATAGGAGACTAGATAATTTTACTTAAGTGACCATTTAAGGGTCTTTGTGGAAAGACAGAGAAGGGATGGAAAATACAGTTTCTGTTATTGTGGCACAAATGTAATTGAGGAAATAAGAATATTTAACTCTTACAAACTTCAAATGTGGACCTACATGATACCCTAAGGTTAGGGCAATGATGCTAACCCTTGATCTCTTTTTAGGTCTCCTTAGCAGTAAGACCAAGCCAGTGGCCTCAGTGAGTGGGCAATCATCTGGATGCTGTATCACCCCCACAGGGTACCGAGCTCAGCGAGGGGGGACCAGCGCAGTGCAGCCACTCAACCTTAGCCAGGTAAGCGCTAGGGGCTGCTACCTTCTGTTTGAGTTCTCTCCTGTTGTTACTCTCTGGAGAACCTTGCTTCTGGCTGGACTGCTGAATAAAGCCAAATGAAGCTCCTTTTGTGTTGACCACCTGGTGTTCTGTGCCTGCGTCGTACCTGCATGTGCTATGTCTCATTTGATCTGTGAGTGCGTTGGCGATGCACTGCACCACCATACATGCTTTGGACCAAATTCTCTTCCGTTGTCTCCAGGCCCTATATACCTGGAGCCTTATACTGTTTACCTGAGTCAAGACAGAAAGCACTTAAATCAGCTGGGTCTAACCCTGCCTGTTCCTAGAGTTTGGAACATCTCCTGCCCTGCCATGTGATCTTCTGACGGGATAGTAAGGGGTACTTTATTCCACTTCTGTTCCCCTTTTTCTCAACTAAAACTTTGGTGTTCATATGGTATCAGAATGAGGTTTAGCTATGTGTGGGAGAGAGTGAACACATGGAGGTGCAAGTGGAAATGGAGTTAGTGTGTGCACTCAAGGTTCCACACTTTAAGAGGCCTGTGGAGACCTTAGAGGAGAGCAAAAGAAAACAGCAAGGAAGGTTAAAGAAAAACCACGGATTCCAGGATAGGGTGTGTTAAGTTACTAACATGCAGGCATGGACACCCCTGTGAATTCGATTCTCCACTTCCTCTCATACTGTCATACTTGTGAGCAAACCATTGCTTTCTTGAACAGTTAGGATCTGTTCTTCCAAAAGGCAGAGGCATAGTTGGCTATCTTCTTACAGCATCGACTGCCAGTTTGTTCCAAGGCAGTCCTGAAACAGTACACATCAGAACCTCAAGGCCTTTGGTGCCGTGAACCAGACTGACCTCAAGATTCCTCATTCCCTTCTTCCTCCTTCCAGAACCAGCAGTCATCGTCAGCTCCAACCTCACAGGAAAGAAGCAGCAACCCTGCTCCCCGCAGACAGCAGGCATTTGTGGCCCCACTCTCCCAAGCCCCCTACGCCTTCCAGCATGGCAGCCCACTGCACTCGACGGGGCACCCACACTTGGCCCCAGCCCCTGCTCACCTGCCAAGCCAGCCTCACCTGTACACGTATGCTGCTCCTACTTCTGCCGCTGCACTTGGCTCCACAAGTTCCATTGCTCATCTTTTCTCCCCGCAGGGCTCCTCAAGGCATGCTGCAGCTTATACCACCCACCCTAGCACTCTGGTGCACCAGGTTCCGGTCAGTGTTGGGCCTAGCCTCCTCACTTCTGCCAGCGTGGCCCCTGCTCAGTACCAACACCAGTTTGCCACTCAGTCCTACATTGGGTCTTCCCGAGCCTCAACAATTTACACTGGATACCCACTGAGTCCTACCAAGATCAGTCAGTATTCTTATTTGTAGTTGATGAGCACCAGGGAGGCTTCACGGCTGCCAGCTCCTGGCCCTGAGTTCTTAATGGGCTCTGGTGAACACCTCCATTGTCTTCTCATGGACGTTCCTAGCCTGCAGCAGGGGTCCACTGAAAGCAGGCTTTGCTCTGGGGAACCGCGCTCAGTGTTGACTGCATTGTTGTAGTCTCCCAAGTCTGCCCGGTTTTTTAATTCTTTATTCTTGTGACAGCATTTTTGGACCTTGGAAGAGCTGAGAAGCCCATCTTCTGCAGTCACCAAGGAAGAAAGATCATTCTGATGTTATCCTCTGACATACATTTTGTCTCTTTAACTTTATTTCTATAAATGCTTTTAAAAACAAGTGAAGTGTTTCTTTACTTAACTTTGTTTTTATTAAGATTGCTGATCAGAGGAAAAATGCTAATAGAAAGATTTGAAATGTAACAGATGAGAAAAAGTCATTACTTTTTGTTTGTTTAAAAACCAAGACTTCTTGCCTTTTATTTTACAAGCAGCTTTTTCAAGGCTGTACTTTTCCTGTCAGACATTTTTACTCAAAAGTTGGTCTTTGCTAATGGCACATTGAAGCTTAAAGTGATTAGGTTTTTTTTTTTCCATGTTATATTTCATTATTGGGCAATTATTACTACTGTTGGCAAAAGTGGCTAAGTATTGAAATGTTTGCAGTTGCTTCTGTGTTCGTTGCAGAATGATGTTAAAAAGGCAGCCCAGCACTTGCTGGACCTCGGTGTGAGAGGACCTGTGTCCACCGAGGATTCTTTTTCAACGAAGCACCATGAATTCTTTCTTGGATTATTTTTTTTAAGTCCTCCTCTCTATGGTTCAACTTAAATTCTTCAATTCTACTAGAAAAGCCAGTGAAATGATGTGTATGGTGGGATTTTTGTTTTGTTTTGCATATAAAGTGAAGAATCTCTCTCTAGGAAGAGATACTGGCACTGGTGAGCTTTGCCCAAGATTTCTATGAATTTTCAATAACGCACCTCTGTGTTTTTCTCATCTCTCCCTTCTGTTTCATGTGACTTATCTGAGGGGAAAGCTAAAGAACTAAACCAGATAAGTTGTGTATAGCTTTTATACTTTCAAGTAGCTTCCTTTGTATGCCAACAGCAAATTGAATGCTCTCTTATTAAGACTTATAAGTGCATGTAGGAACTGCAAAAAATATTTTAAAAGTTTATTACTGAATTTAAAAATATTTTAGAAGTTTTGTAATGGTGGTGTTTTAATATTTTGCATAATTAAATATGTACATATTGATTAGAAAAATATAACAATTTTTCCTCTAACCCAAAATGTTATTTGTAATCGACTGTGTAGTGATTACACTTGAATTGTGTATTTAGTGTGTATCTGATCCTCCAGTGTTACCCCGGAGATGGATTATGTCTCCATTGTATTTAAACCAAAATGAACTGATACTTGTTGGAATGTATGTGAACTAATTGCAATTATATTAGAGCATATTACTGTAGTGCTGGGTGAGCAGGGGCATTGCCTGCAAGGAGAGGAGACCCTTGGGATTGTTTTGCACAGGTGTGTCTGGTGAGGAGTTGTTCAGTGTGTGTCTTTTCCTTCCCCCCTCCTCTCTTCCCTTATTGTAGTGCCTTATATGATAATGTAGTGGTTAATAGAGTTTACAGTGAGCTTGCCTTAGGATGGACCAGCAAGCCCCAGAGGACCCCAAGCCGTTCACTGGGATTAACAGAACAGGTTTAGTAGCTGTGTTGTGTAAATGCATTGTTCTCAGTCTCCCTGCCAACAGAGAAAAATCAAAACAGCAGCCTTCCTTCTTTACTGCCACTGCTGTCCCGTTTCATTTTGGATCCTTAGCTCAGTTCTCATGGAAGCATTCCCCTATGTGGCTCTCTCTCTCTGTGCCTTGCTACCTGGCTTCTGTAAGAGTTCAGGGAGCAGGTGAGACAGTGAAGCCAGTACTAAATATGCATATTTGAAAGTATGTGCAATCACTTAGGATGGGATTTCTTTTTCTCTTTTCCCATGCAGTAGTCCTTCCTGTGCATAGGTGACATTACTAGTAAACTATTTGCTTGTTTTTTTTTTTTTAAAAAAAAGCATGTAACAGACGTGTTTATACCAAAGAGCCTGTTGTATTGCTTAACATGTCCCCGTATTATGAGGCGGCTTTTGTAGAAACTACTGGTGACAAGAAGCTCACCAAAAGGCTTCTGAATCAGTGAAGAATATTCAACAGAAACCAAAGCCTATTGAATCAACAAGGTTTTTGAGGTTTCTTTGTAACAACATGTACATTCTTGGGGCCCGTCAAGCTGTGAAATTGTCCTAGTATTCAACTCCTCCATGGATTAGGGTCAAGCTGAAGGTACTGGGGATGAGGACATCCTTGCCATGAAGGATTGGCGGGGAGAAGGTTAACCCTGAGCTACAGATGTGTTCCACCTGAATCGAAGATTACACTTGAGTGAGAACCCTAGGATGCGTTCTGTATAGAGATGGTGTCCGGAAGGTGCAGGATGGAGATGGGAGATCATGGAGCCTGGTCAGCAAGCTCTGAGCCAGGTGAAACACCGAGGAGCTGTCAGCGAATTTGGAGTTTCTTCATCATGGGGAGTAGGGGTTTCCAGGACAGGGCAGGTAGTCAGGACAGCCTGCCAGGAACATGGTGTATTTTCTGTCTGCTCTTTAGTTATATTAAGCTGTACATTCAGCAGTCTGTTGTTGAGACAACCACGCGTTCGTGTAGTTTGTCACTAGTGTCAAACAGTGTAAGTCAGTGTGTGTGATTTTTGTGCCTCCTTTTCCCCAAGCATTCTGGTTTTCTTGTTTAAATACAGTTCTAGTTTCTAATCGGAACATTGTTGTACTTTATCTTTCCTCTCTACAAGGGACAAAATTTATTGGTTTTGTAGGAATGAGATGCAGGGGAAAAAACCAAACCAACCCCAGCATGCCCCCTCACCCAATAAGCAGTTACTGAAGATGGGTGTCTTCAGTCCACGGGCAAAGAGAATGCCTGAGTGCTCACATCATCGCCTTTAACATCTGCCTAGCAGTGTGACTGTCAGGCTCTGAGGTTGTCAGTCTGCAAAGGTGACCCACCGCTCTGCTGAGTGTGTGTCCTGGACGTGGTTTTACATCCACTCTGGCCTGGGGTGTAAACATTGACTGCCTGCCCTGCTGTCATGGAAGGAAGCCCCATGAATATAGTGAGCCACTGGCCTGGGTCAGCATCGCCTGGCCTTGGACTAGCTTAAGGCTTAAACCCTCTTTCAGAATTTGCATTTCTAGCGTCTCCCCTTCCCGAGGAGAGGAAATGGGGAGGGTTCATAGAGCCACCCAGGCACGCCAGGACGCAGAATCACCTCAGAGTTCCCAGTCACTGTCAGGTTCTGCTGAAATGCCAACCCCAGGAATAAGCACCCCATTTCAAACAGTTCTGGCCATTGAGAGCCTGCCTTTGTGGTTGCTCATCCACCATCCTCCACTAGAGGGGCTTAGCTTGACTACCCTTCGCCAGGCAAGCACAGAAATGTGTGCTTTATTCTGCATTATTTATTATGCAGAGATCTACTAGTTGAGATGGTTTGTTTTAGGATAGGAACTGAAGTTGCCTCTCAGTGACAGGAATGGCCAAGCCTGCTTTGTGTTTTGCCTTTTTTTAACTGATGGATGGTGCAGCATGTCCCCATGTCTCCATGGTGTTTGTTCTAAACTTTATCTAACGTGTGGTTCCAATTGAGCTTGAAAAATAATCTCACTATATGTAGCAGTACATTATATGTACATTATATGTCATGTTAGTATTTCTGCTTTGAATCCTTGATATTGCAATGGAATTCCTACTTTATTAAATGTATTTGATATGCTAGTTACTGTGTGTGTTTTAAACTTGTTCCCCCCCCCCCCTTTTCTGGTTGTGTGCTTCCTTTTACAACAAGCTTCTAGAAACAGGTAGTTCTGAGAATTACTGAGCTTTGTTTGTAATGCAGGTGTACTTAGGGAGTATGTAAAATAATCATTTTAACAAAAAGAAATAGCTATTTAAAATTTAATACTAACTATGGGAAAAGGGTCCATTGTGTAAAACATAGTTTATCTTTGGATTCAATGTCTGTCTTTGGTTTTACAAAGTAGCTTGTATTTTCAGTATTTTCTACATAATATGGTAAAAAGTAGAGCAATTGCAATGCATCAATAAAATGGGTAAATTTTCTGACTGTGGCTGTTTTTACTTCCTAGTTAGGGCGTGAAGGGGTTTGATCAATGGCATGTCTGGAATGACTAAACATTCTGTTTGAACAAGAGTAGAACACTCTTACATTAGGAGATCTTTGTACAGGACTCTGTAATGGAAATGAATACAGTTTTGTGAGAAATACTTCCGAAGAGTAAAGTGTCTCCAGGGCCCTGGACTCCTGACTCTGGCCCTTGAAAAGGCGGATGGCTTTTGAGCTACCTAACTTCTCTCCCAGTGTGTGTCACCAAACATTTAAAGCAGGAGAGTGGAAACAAGAGCTACAGAAAGATGTTTTTGTTTCCCTCCTGTGGCCGGGTTGGAGCTTGGCCTCTCCGTAAGAACAACCTGGGCCTTGAGAGGTGACTCAGCGGTAAAGCACTTGCTCTTGGGGAGGGGTGGGTTCCATTCCCATCACCTACATCAGATGTCTCACGATTGGTGTTAACTCTAGCTGCAGGGGTTTCTGGCCTCTGTAGGCACATGCATGCACACCCATATAGAAATATAAAAATATAAAATTTAAAAACAAGGCGAACCTCTGATCAGAAACAAAACAAAATTTCTCTTGATTCCAAAGTTTTCTCATGCAAAGAAACAGGAATCTGTCTAGATTAATCACTACAGGTCCCTGAGTAAATTATGTATGTTCCTGCCTAACGTTACGCTGACCCGTTAATTTACTTTGGGCAGATTTGCAGTTTTAGCTGGGTAGACATGAGAAACCCTGGGGCTGGTGAGCCGGCTTAGCAGTTGAGGGTGGACTGCTCTTGTAGGGTTCAGTTCTCAGCGCCCCTGTCAGGCCCCTCACAACCTCCTGAAACTCAGCTCTACAAGGTCTGATGCCCTCCCCTGGTCCCCACAGGTGCCTGCCTCACATGCACATACCTGTATACAGCTACCCAAAAGTATACATAACATTAAAAATAATAATAATAAAATGAGAATACTTAGAAATACCCTACTGAACCCTAACCAAGAGAGGTGACTAAAAAGCCTGTTCTCTCCCAGTGACAGGAAAGTCGGAATGTATTTGTTTTGACTTAGCTACATTGTATTTTTTCAGGTTAAGCCCCCTATATCCACGAATGTAAATTACCTTGTCCCTGCTGTGCCCTCCCGTTTTGGCAAGGGAATTCCTGGAAAATCATGTTGAATAGCTCTCAGGTCCTAATTTAAGTCCACTAGCTAAACAAACAACAACAAGAGAACCTCAGGTTTTATTGTTGATTTTTATCTTCCGCATTTCTTTCCTTGGGCTAAGTCAGAGATGCAGTAGTCTATAGAGAGTCCTGTATTTTAAAGAAAAGCCTACAAATTCAACCCACTTGGCTTGCTTGGATAGTTTTTCCACATGGGTGAAGTCCTACTCCGGTTTTTCTATTTATCCTGAGCGATGGCCTTAGGTGCTCAACACAAGGTGGCGCCAATGAGCTGTAGAAATTTGACTTCACGTTGCCCAGGGCCAATCCCCACCCCTCAAACCTCTTCTGTGTTTCTGGCTTCACTGAACAAGGCAGGAAATCCATTCTGTTATTGCTGGGGAAGGGAAGGTGTTGGGCTCTTATTAAGTGAGCACTGGGAGCCCTCTCCTAAAATGAGTGGAGTTTGCCGAGTTTTCCCGGGGTCTCAGCCTCCCGCCTTCCTCCCCTACCCTGTGACTGTCCAGAAGGCCTCTGCCTTCAGACTGCCATCTCTCCCTTCCCCAGGAGCTTACAAACCTAAGCTGCTGCTAGTTAAGGCTTCTGGCGACCGTGCAAAGGGGCCATCTGTGTTTGATCAATCCGGGCGGGAAGGAGGGAGGGGGGTGTAAGAGACTGAACGCATTCCAGAGTAGTGAGAGACACCCGGAGATCAGAAAGAGGAGGCGCCGCCCCCACCCCGCCTCCAAAGCTAACGGGCTGGAGGGAAAGAGGCCGAAGGCACAGTCCTACTCTGGCCCCACTTAAGGCTGCCATGGGGCCCAGTGCTCCTCTGCTACTCTTGTTCTTTTTGTCATGGACGGGACCACTTCAGGGACAGCAGCACCACCTTGTGGAGTACATGGAACGCCGACTAGCTGCCTTAGAGGTGAGGGATACGTTTCTCTTCTAGCCCAGCCCAGAATGATCCCACGTCTGTTGGTGCAACTAGTTATCAGGGCTCTGGGAGTGACAAGATCGGGCTCTGGTAAGAGGCTGCAGAAAACACACAGCGTAGTGCCGAGGCCCTCCTAATTACAGACTCCTGTTTCCCCAGCATCAAGCAGGTACACAGCAAATAAATGCACCACTTTCCCCTTGACATTAGATGGAATGAGGGGACAGAGTGGAAACGAGAGACAGAATTGGGCTACATTTCGGAACTAACTGGCTATAGTGTTGAAGTTTCCCAGGTAAAAATCTGCCTCCAACTTCCCGTCTGTCTCTTCCCGGCACCCCATGTCCACCCCCTTTAAAACAGTTTGAAGTCTGTAGCATCTTGATTTCCTGGAGGCTCAGATCACAGACAGCACAGGCTGAATGGAGACTCTTACGTAGGTGAATTAAGCTAGGTTCCTTGGATGGGTTAGCGCCTGACGACTTTGCTGTGGGAGCAACAGAGCCTGTTGGTGCCCAGCTGAGTGCTCCTTTTCCTGGTCGCGTCTCCCTGGTTGGGCCTCTGCTTGCCTGGGAGTTTTATCCCCGCAGCCTGCCTTCCCTCTGATTCCCCCATTCCTTCAGGAAAGGCTGGCCCAGTGCCAGGACCAGAGTAGCCGGCAGGCTGCCGAGCTGCGGGACTTCAAGAACAAGATGCTGCCCCTATTGGAGGTGGCAGAGAAGGAGCGCGAAGCACTCAGAACTGAGGCAGACACGCTCTCGGGGAGAGTGGACCGTCTGGAACGGGAAGTGGACTATCTGGAGACCCAGAACCCAGCCTTGCCCTGTGTGGAGCAGGATGAGAAGGTGACTGGAGGCCCCGGGGCCAAAGGCAAGGGCCGAAGAAACGAGAAGTATGACATGGTGACAGGTAAGAGATCTCAGAAGAGACCCAATCTCAGAGCTCCTCTTCCCTGCTTCTCTCCTTGTCCAAAGCCGCTGTGGCTCCGTCTTCCAGAATACATTTTGAGGAAACCCCTAATGACAAGTCCATAAAGAGTTTCTAGAGGCCCATGTCTTATTGGGCCCGCATGTCTTAAGCCTCCATGAGTGAACCCACACATAGGGACATGTCTCCCTGTTCTCCAGATGGCCCGCCCTGGGGGCATCCTGCTGTAGATTATCTAACTCTTGGCCTCTGTATTCTCCTGTGCTTCTCTCCTTCCTCACCAGACTGTGGCTACACCATCTCTCAGGTGAGGTCAATGAAGATCCTGAAGAGGTTTGGTGGCGCCTCTGGTCTCTGGACTAAGGATCCACTGGGGCCGGCCGAGAAGATCTACGTGTTAGATGGTACACAGAATGACACAGCTTTCGTCTTCCCAAGGCTGCGTGACTTCACCCTTGCCATGGCTGCCCGGAAAGCTTCCCGAATTCGGGTGCCCTTCCCCTGGGTTGGCACGGGACAACTGGTGTATGGTGGCTTCCTGTATTATGCTCGGAGGCCTCCTGGAGGGCCCGGCGGGGGTGCTCAACTGGAGGATACTCTTCAGCTGATCAAATTTCACCTGGCCAACCGAACCGTGGTGGACAGCTCAGTGTTCCCGGCGGAGAAGCTAATACCCCCCTACGGGCTGACGGGAGACACGTATATTGACCTAGCAGCTGACGAGGAGGGCCTTTGGGCTGTGTATGCCACCCGGGACGATGACAGGCATTTGTGTCTAGCTAAGTTAGATCCGCAAACGCTTGACACAGAGCAGCAGTGGGACACGCCATGTCCCCGAGAGAACGCAGAGGCGGCCTTTGTCATCTGCGGGACCCTATACGTAGTCTACAACACCCGCCCTGCCAGCCGGGCCCGCATTCAGTGCTCCTTTGACGCCAGCGGTACGCTGACCCCTGAACGGGCCGCACTCTCTTACTTTCCACGCCGATATGGTGCCCACGCCAGCCTTCGCTATAACCCCCGGGAGCGCCAGCTGTATGCCTGGGATGATGGCTACCAGATCGTCTACAAGCTGGAGATGAGGAAGAAAGAGGAGGAAGTGTAAGCACCTTGTGCTTTTGGTTCTCCTGTCCCCACACGTTTATCTTATTAGATCTCTTGCTGTCCTTTCTTCAGAGGAAGGCCAGTGGTGGCTCAGACCCCCTAATTTTTAAACAATAACAACAACCAAATTCTCCTAGCCCCCTTGTTTTATACAGAGCTCCAGATCTTGAGTAACCTTTTAGAACCAAAACAGCAAACACCCCAAATCTTCACTCCTGCTCTGGATCCATAAATTTTAGTCCCAAACCCAGAACCCTGACCTTTGGATAGGGTCAACCCCAGAGAGGAGTATGACCCAAGGGAGAGAAGAACTCAAGGAGACAACTTTTCCCTCCTTCATTCACCCCTCCAGTGTGGGGAAGAAGGGGGGTTTCCCCAAATCACTTTGTATGGCAACATTTTGCATTAAAAGGAAAACCCACCATTCCTCTCTTGTGTGTGTTTGGGGGCTGCTCTCAGATCAGAGTCCCTGTGGCTATTCTCTGCCTCCTGCCGGTTAGGGATTGGCTGGGCTCCCCTCGCTCCCTCGGGAACTTCTCTAGTTACACGTTTTACTGTGGGGCACTTTAGAAGGTTGGACAAAATGCCTCCCTCTCCACGCCCACTGTACGCCACAGCAGCCACAGCGAACCACCCGTGGTACAGCCCCTCTGACGGCTGGACCCTGGCTTCCAATTCCAGCTCTTGGTAGACTTTGAACCAGAAAGTGGATCTTACTGGCTTTGAAGTTTAGAGCAGGAACCCGCCTGCAGCATACAAGACGGTCTGGTCTCCCCTCTGAAGTGGACTCTGTCTCTGAGCCCAAGTCCCCACTCCCACCTCCAACACTGGCTCTTCCCGGGACTGGGTTGCACAATCCTTGGTCTGAAACGCTCTGATTTTCCTGCTGCCACAGCGTCTGCGGTTTGGGCAAGGAGGAGGGGCAGTGACCATCCCAGATGTTGGTCTCACCAGTTACGGAACATATCCTCTCCTCTTCACCCTCATCTGCCCACCCTCCTACCCAAGTCCTGGAAGCCACTAAACTCTGCCCTGGAGTCCTGGAAACTTAACCCCTGCTGGTCTAATAGCTTAACTATATGCACCAGTTTGCAGGGGGGCAATCCGGGAGGCAGAGCGGACTGTAGGAGTGTCTCTGGGGGCCTGCGGGTCTCTGCATGAGATCCCTCTCCCAGGCCTCATCCGACGTTCAACTCACAGGCTTAAGGCTGGCTGATGGATAGAAGCCCTGGCTTCCATGGGGGGGTTTACCTCAGGCAGCCCTCTGGATTATTTACCAGGCGGAAGGAGAGACAGGAACACAGCCTTCTCTCCAAAGTACAGCCCTCCCTCCACCCCAGAATGGGGTGGATCAGTCAGGGCCTGTGATCCTCCTTTTGTCTTTCTTCTCTCCTCAGGCAGAGCTGCTCCTGACGTAGGTTGGTTAGGAAGAGGAAAGGAAGACAGCGAAGCACCTCACAAAGGCGCTATTGTGGGGAGCCTGAGGCGGGAGGGGGCTCTCTCCCATTCAATCCTCTCCTAATGTGGGGCTGGCAACAGTAATCACTGCCTGTCAGCCCGTAGAGGGGTCTGCCCACGGAACATCTGGCTGCAATGCAGGGCACGCAGGAGGGTTGTGGAGGAGGGAGCTAGCTCTCTGTGGAGGCCTGGAGCGCAGGACCAGGGGATGGAAGGTGCAGTGTGGTACTGTGGCGTGTGTGATACGCTCGTGTGCCTCACTGCATGGCTATGAGTCTGAAGTGTGAGACGGCCTGTGCACAGACGTGTGGGTCTATGAGGCTGCATGCAGCTATTATGTGTGAGAGAGACAGAGGAGGGCACTGTCTGGAACTCTGTGTTGTGTAACTGTCTGCGTGTGTGTGTGTGTGTGTGTGTGCGTGCGTGCGTGTGTGTGTGCGTGTGTGCGTGTGTGTGCGTGTGTGTGTGTGTGTGTGTGTGTGTGTGTGTGTGTGCGTGTGTGCGTGTGTGTGTGTGTGTATAGGACTTGTCTCCTTCTCGGGCGGTGTGACCGTGTGCCTGGAAAGAAACCACTGGAGGGGGCAGCTGGGTCTGTGCAGTTTTGTTGATATAGGCGTGGCTTTCTGATGACCCTAATGAGAATAGCTCAGATGGTGTGTGTCAATATCAGCTGGAACAATTGTGTGGATTGTATCTTTAATACTACATCCATTTTCTACAGACTGGGGCCTCCTGGCCCACACAGGTGTGTACTTGGGACATCTTTCTTTGCCCGGAATCCTTAATGGGAAAGAAAAAAAAAAACAGCTGGCTTCTGCTTTTTGTTGATTTGTCTTAAAATTTCCTTGGAAAAGCTTGCCTAGACTTACCTGAAAGGGCAGAGGCCTCCGGGGCCTTGTCACTTGGTCCCTTTCTTTTTTTTTCATTTTGTCTCTTGAGCGGTGGCTGGGCCTATTTTGGAAGCCTTTCAGAAGGTGAGATGTACTGTGTGGGCAGATTCTGTGAACTGACCAAATTCATTAAACTAAACTCCTGTTGCTCAAGGAGACAGTCTGACAGCTGAACCCTATCAAAACAAGCCTTACTTACCCCCATCCCCCAGACCTCCTGGGCCTTCCCTTGGCTGGAACAGGCCATGACCTCTGTAGCTGACCAAAAGAGCACAGAGGGCAAAGACCCTAGTGGTGAAGAGCGAGGTTGCAAGCCCACGGAGAAGCTCCACATCTTCCCGTATCCCAGGACACAGGATAGTCCCCACCGATATCCGGGAAGGGCTGCAGTCTCAAGATACTGTCCTTTCAACTGCTGGTCCAGCGGTGCTCTGCCACCATGAGTCGGGGTCAGGAGGGCCTTCTCATCCCACCCCAGGCCCCTGAACTCCCTGCCTTACCGGTCAAGCTCTCCCGTTTGTTTTCAAAGTGCTTGCCTCCTTGGTGCCTGCCAGAGAAGTTGGAATGCTCGTCAGTTCCTGCTAATGGAGGCCCGTGAGCACCAGGTGGTGGGGAGGGGCAGGGCAAAGATAGAGGGCTGACATTGATGAGCTGTCACGGCCTCCCCGTGATGGCGCTCTGAGCTGAACAGAGCCCCATCACAGCTTCAGATTTTGCAGGCCCCTTTTTGATCCCTGTCCCTGTACAGGCGCCTGTTCCTGAGGCTTCTCACGGCTCCCTGTTTGTCTATCTGGCTTCGTTTAAAACACATTCATTTTTGAGAACTGCTGAGCCTGCCCTAGTGTTCTTCCTGGCCTTTAGATTAGGGTCTCTTGGGCTTTCTATCTGGCCCGTCTAGCTGCTTTGCAGCATGCGCTTGGCAAGCTTACCATTTCAGCAGGAGGATGAGACCTGTTCAGCTTGTTGGGATCCTCTTGTTCCCAGCAGCCTGGGAGAGGATAGGACCATCTCTGCTGCAGCCACCAAGGCTGCTAAGTGCTCTCTCTCTCTCCTTTTAATTTCTTTTGTGTGTATGTGTGTTTTGTCTGTGTGTACATCTGTGCACCAGTTACATGCCTGGTGCCCACAGAATCCATAAGAGGGAGCTGGATCCCTGGAACTGGAGTTAGAGATGGTTGTGAGCACCCATGTGGGTGCTGGGAATGGAATCCGGGTTCTCTGAAAGAGCAGCCAGTGCTCTAACTGCGGAGACATCTCTCCTGCCCCCTTCTCCGCCTCTTTAAGGTCTACACTCCTGAGGCAGAGCTTCAGAGATTGTCATTATTTATGGATTTAATAACTGCATAGAAGGATGAGACATAGATGCCAGTGTATCATCTAAAGGGCAGCAGAGTGAGACAGGAAGGAAAAAGGAAGTGCTCCCAGCCCCAGCTCACCAGGACTACCAATAGCCACCCAGCTCTCCAGAACAGTGCATGGCATCTCTGGCATCTACTGCTCTGAATATTTGCCTCTCTGAGATTAGACTCCCTGACTCCCTGACCATAGCCATGATGCTCTGGCAGGAACAAGTCAGGTTCTCTTTCCTAGGCATTTTAGAAATGACAGATCAGAGAAGTTAGATCCAAGGAAGTCTTTGGACATTCCCTCTCCCCAGTTAAATGTCTTCTCTTTGGAGGCACTTTTATAGAGAGAGGTGGTGAAAGCCAGACTTGAACCAAAGTGGACATTTGTAGAGAAGCAGGCAGGGAAGAGGGGCTGTCCATAATCAGTGTTCACAGCCTGTTTATATCCATCCCTGGGGTCAGGAAGAGGATGACACACATTCTGCCTCAGAGGCCCCATAAAATGTCAGAATCCCCACATGCCTCCTAGTTTGGGTTTGTTGGCTTTCTTCAACCCAGTGTGACTGGGTTTCTGTTTCCTACAATCCAGTGACTTCTCATCTTCACCTTAGCTCCCAACCAAAACAGTTGTACCATGTCTAAGCTACTAGGAAAAGAGCCATGCCCCTGTAGGGTTTTCTTCCCTGAGCAGGACTCAGGAGGTGTACTAGAATAATAAAAGAACCCTTGCTAGGCCCCAGCTCTTCATTGAAGCCTCCTCCTCTTCCACATTGCCCAGTCACTTCAGTTCTTTCATGGTTGTTACATCTTGTTTTGTTTTATGTGTATGGCTGTTTTCCCTGCATGCTTGTCTATGTACCACTTGTGTGCCTGGTGCCCTTGAAACCAGAGGAGGGTGTTGTATCCCCTGGAATTGAACTTACAGGAGGTTGTGAGCCACCATGTGGATGCTGGGAATTTGACAACCAACCTCTAGAAGAGCAGTCACTGAGCTACTGCTCTGACCCACGTAGTTTGCATCTTGAATGCCCGTGCAAAGTGCTGAAGTCTTGGTCCCCAAGGAGTCAGTCCTTGGAGAGAGTTTGGCTTTTAGCCACTTCCTCTCTCTCCTAGGCCACTGTAGGACGGCACTTTACTCTATCACATGCTCCCAGCATGATGCTCGCCTCGTCAAGGGCTCAGAGCAGCCAGGCTAGCTTATGATGGACCGAAGCCTCGTGTATTTCATCAAAGTAACAAAACCTAATACAACAGTGTGTCTTTCTGTCCCATCATTGTAATAGGCTTTCTTTTGGGCCACCAACCAGCTCTCAAATCATGATACGGAGACTTCTTACTAGTTACAAGCGGCTTATCTTATAAGCCTTATCTTATGCTTGTCCCACTAGCTCTTATAACTTAGTTTAACCTGTTTGTCTTCATCTACATTTTGCCTTGGGGCTTTTTACCTTTCTTCTGTATGTTGTACTCTGTGTCTGTCTGTCTGGCAACTGTCTAGCCCCTGACGCCTCCCTCTCTTTCTCCCACATTCTCTTCCTTCTTTTCCTCCTGAGCCTAGATTCTTTCTCTTATTTATTCTCTTTGCCCACCAGGCCCTCCTATCCCTCTACCATCTAGTTATTGACCGTTCAGCTTTTTATAAGACCAATCAGGTGCCTTAGGCAAGCACAACATATCTTTACATCACTAAACAAATGCAGCATAAACAAATGTAACACACCTTTACATGGTTAAAGTAATATTCCACAACATTTCCCCCTTTTGTCTAAATAAAAAAAGGGTTTTAATTTTAACATAGTAAAACTATATACAATAAGAACAGTTATCAAGTAAGAATTACATTTATAATATCTAAGTATTTGGCAAATTCAAGGAAAATATTCTATTATTTATCCTATATTGGTGAATCCAAAGTTTTGTATTTAATTTACCTTCATCATAACTAAGGAAAACTGTAGCTATAACTTTCAAGTCTTCAACTCCATAAAAGACCCCAGAAGGATGTAATATTACCTGAGTAAACAGGAAGTACAATGCAAGCCACTCCCAAAACTATAGAAATGTTAGAGACATCTGGTTGCCTAGAAACTCACCCAGGTTTCCTCTGTAACATTGGGGCATCCATCTTTGGCCTACATGCCTAGAATATCTGACAGACTTTTCTATGAAGCAGAAATTCTGAAGGACTGCCCCATCTTGTCTTGTACAACATACTATCAGCAGTCAAGGCAAGGGCTGTTTCTTGCCCAAATGGCTAGCTTTGCCATATTGAAAACAAACTCCAGATAGAGGTCCTTTGATGCCAATTTTCTTTTTTGAAGTAGATTGGTGCTGCCAGGAGCAGACCTGTCTCACTGTCATGAAAAGCCTTATGTTAACAAAACATTTTAAACATTATCTACCTTTTGTCCTCGGACTTTTACCTTTCTCTATTATATACCTTTCTTTACTTCTTAGTGAGGCTGGTTATGTGACTGAGTGGCTGGCCTCTGACTTCCTCCTCTCCTTCTCCTTTTCTCATTCCTTCTTTCCTATTTATTCTCTCTGCCTGGCAGCCCTGCCTATCCCTCTCCTGCCAAGCTATTGGCTGTTCAACTCTTTATTAGATCAATCAAACAAAGGCAACATAAAAGAATGCAACATACCTTTGCATCATTAATTAAATGTTCCATAGAATAAACAAATGTAACACATCTTAAACTAATATTCCATAGCAATCTTTCTAAAATATATCTGTTCATTCTTGAAAACATACCTAATATGACTACAAGTTTGATTATTATAGATGAGTACTTACTAACCTGCATTTTAAAATTATACATTACATTTTTTTTTTGGCATGAGTGCTCTGTCTGCATGTATGTCTGCACAACAGAAGAGGGTATCAGATCCCATTATAGATGGTGGCTGGGAATTGAACCCAGAACCTCTGGAAAAACAGCTAATGCTCTTACCTGCTGATTCATCTCTCCAGCTCCCTGTACATTACATTTTAAATGAGCTACATAAGCACAATACTCCAAATAAGAGTAGAAACATACATACAATATAACAAAAATAATTTTAAGTTTCTATCAGTATACCAAAATCCATACCAATGTAAAATATTTGAGGTTAATAGCATCTTTTTTATCCTACATTCCTATATTCCCCCCTAAATGATGACAAACATCCATAACCCACTGAATGACCAAAAACTACCCACCTCATTTCTTGGGAATGGGTGCTGTGTTCTCTAGATTGCTTCCTGTTGTCTGAGGACAATGGCATCTTTAGGGGACCATGAGAAAGTTGAGATAATGGTCAAGTCCTGGGAAAACTAGTTGCAGCATTGTTGTCCAGTCTCAGAACTCTTCCCACACAGAAGGATCAGTATATTCATAACCTGTTTTGAAGTTTTTCTTGGTTCATTTCTTTGTCTGTAGCCAACATTTTCAGAAGGTCTCACCCAATCAAACCTGATCTCTAGTAATCTTTTTTTTTTAGATCCCATAATTTAATTTTGCTTTTGTATGAAATTTAACTGTTCATGGAAACACCTACTAACTTCATCACAAACAATATGATTGAAAATCTAAATATGGGCCTGCAGGTGAGATGCTGTTGAGCCAAATGACTCTATGGTCAGTTATCCTTTATATTTTAAAATTGGAAATACATTCGATACTGTGAATTTTGATTTTCCAAATGTTCCTGAAAAGAATAATCGAACCCATCCCCTGGTTGTTGTTGTTGGCTTTGTTAGTTTTTGAAAAGCACAGTCCATCTGTCACAGAAGTGCCCTCTTCTGGCGAGGCAGCAGTCACCCACTGTGGGACCTGTGGTTGGTACCCTCCACTCAAAGGCATTCTCTCTTCCCATGAACAGAATGAAAAGAAGGGGCAAGAGTCAACTTTCCTTGTTTCATTGATTCTTGGTGCTTTCACTGTATCGTGAATGCCTGATTTTAACCACACAGCAACAACAAACACCAGTATTTATTCTGAAAGGTGTGGATTCCAAGAAGCGGACATCAGCAACTTCCAACTCGGTCTCTAGGAATGATCCGCAGCTCTGAGCCATGTTTCAGAAAAACATTTCCAGCAGTCTGTGCAGGATTCCTATTCCATCATTAGTAATAATTGCACTTGTTGCTGCAGGAACTTTAAATTCTTCCGCGGCAAACTTCAACACGGCCAGGAACAGTGTACTTTCCGGACCACTGAGAACTTTGTACGATAGCCGCGGATCCCACGTCAGCGTGATTTTAAAGGACACCTTCAACGTGGTGGAGCCGTAGCACACACACCGCGCCTAGTCGCTCGCCGCGCTTCCATCTCTAGTAATCTTGAAGGAATCCACAGCCTTTCATTTCCTGTGGAAACAAAAGCATAACCTCTTCCTTAATGCAATACATTTTCTGAATTCCATTTTAAAGCTTAGACATCCCTATAGTATCTAGGCTGGTTTAATTCAACAGTTCATTTTACAGTCCCATGCCTCTCAGCAGCTGCCATTCACTTATCAGCATTCAAACAATTCAAAGCAACACAACACCACACACGATCCATTTTCCCTGTGTATTCCTACTTTTTGTGGCTTTTCTCTTTTATATTACTTCTCTCTTTAAATACCTTTTTTTTTTTTTTTTTTTGGTTTTTCGAGACAGGGTTTCTCTGTGGTTTTGGAGCCTGTCCTGGAACTAGCTCTTGTATTTTTAAGCACTTACTTTTTCCTATGACGGTCTATAGCCAGTTTTTCTTCCTTTGACACCTATGCACATTGCACACTGTTTAAAAGGTTTTGTTGTTGTTGTTGTTTCCAACCTGGACCTGTCCTTACTGCATGTTTCTAGCCTTTTGTGACCACTTGAGTCAAACCTTAAACTGCTAAGCAGCTTTGCACTGGTGGTTGGCTCTGCCCCATTTGGTCCGTGAAATCTGAGCTTTACACCCTGTGAGTCTGGCTAAGAGCTGTGTTCCACTGGGTACTGGGTCTAACCGGATGCTGCATTCAACTCCCTAGGTCTTGGAAGTTGGTGCCTGCAATGTAACAGGCTAAGTTTTACTTAGCTTTTTGCTTCTATTTAGTGTGCCAGCTGTTCAAATGCTTGCTGTATGACAAAATCTCTTAAAGGAGCCGTATCATTTTTTTTTGTTCAGCTTTCTCAGGCCCTATGTGGAAATTTGGGTTCATATTGGGTGAAATGTAGTAGGCTTCCTTTTGGGCCACCAAAAAGCTCCCAATCATTAATTGGAGATTTCTTATTAGTTATGAATGTTTGGCCTTATCTTATGCTTGTCTCACTGACACTTTTTTATTTTTTACATATTTATTTATTTATTATGCATACAATATTCTGTCTGCATATATGTCTGCAAGCCAGAAGAAGGCACCAGGCCTCATTACAGATGGTTGCGAGACACCATGTGGTTGCTGGGAATTGAACTCAAGACCTTTGGAAGAGCAGGCAATGCTCTTAACCACTAAGCCATCTCTCCAGCCCCTCATTTACTCTTTTTTTTTAAATTATTATTAAAAATTTCTACCTCCTCCCCCCCTCATTGACTCTTATAACTTAATTTAACCTATTTCTCTTCATCTATGTTTTACCTTGGAGCTTTTTATATTTGTTTCATTTTGTGTGTCCTATTCTGTGTTTGCTGTCTGGCCCCAGATGTCTCCTCCTTTTTCTCCCTCCTTCTCTTCCTCCTATTATTTCTCTCTGCCTCCAGCCCCACCTATCTCTCTACCGCTTAGCTATTGGCCATTTAGCTTTCTATTAGACCAATCAGGTGCCTTAGGCAGGCGCAACACATCTTTACATTGTTAAACAACTGCAGCATAAACAAATGTAACATCTTCCCATTCTTAAAGTAATGTTCCACAGAACATCATAGCTGGAGTTTATTGTCTTCAGAAGCAATCTACATATTATAAAGGGTTTCAGATTCTGCCCTCTAATACAAATTATTAAATCCTACTCAGTAGGATTCTTACTATTGCATGAATACAACATATGCAAACTTAGATGGTGCAGACAAAATGTGGTGGTTCTCAGTCATCACCTCCTGTGGGCATTTTTCCGATCATTGCCACGATCAGGCACACGGGGTCAGGTGCTTCTGCTATGAGCACCTATTCTCTCTGAGCATGTTATCACAGCTAATTGGTTCATCTTTGTGTCCTCAAAGCCTCTAGAATCAAATGCAGATTCTAGAGAAGGGGATCAGTAAGTGAACTAGTAAATGTTGGTACGTATGTATTTAACGTTCACAATACACTCTGAGCCTTTGAGAAGAGTTCCCAGAGGAACATGCTGTCCCCGGAACTCAGAACCTGACTCTGGAGTAGCACACGGTGAGCTAACAGTAAACGTTTTTGATTTTTTTTTTCTATTCAATTAGACAAAGACAAACAGTATATACACACTGAAAGTGGTCCCAGTTCAACTGCAGGACCGTCCAGTCTTCCCATGGTGATGACATCTCAGGCAGGACTAGTCTGTCTACGCCTGTCTATGTCCTGTGACTCCAAGGGAGGAAAGCAATGAAATGACAGAGGACAGTGGGAAGCGTTGGCGCTCTGGAGTAGTTAAGCCTGGCTTCACGGCACTCTCCTCCCCCTTGCTAGAGTATGACTTTGGAGCAAGTTATTTCATCCGCGCCTTACTTCTTCCTCCACACAGGGAGACGTAATTCCAGCGTGACAGACTGTCATGAGAATTGAGTGAAGCAGTCTGTGGAACTTACTGCACATAGATGTCACTGTCATCATTCATGGCTTTCTTCTTTGATCCTCACCATAATCCCAGGAGCCAGGCAGGTCCTAAGAAGGTAGGAAGTAACGGAACTAAAGTAATTTATTATATAAAGATTACATGGCTGAGAGCCATAGTGACTGGAATCTGCCTTGAAGGTGGTGTGGTAGAGTGTAAACATCTGGGAACTGGGAACTTGGGTTGAACTCGTATCTTCCTCCACCATGAACTAGCCATACACTCCTGTACAAACCACCTCTCTGAGCGTCATTGGTGTTTCTTGTCTCGGAGATTGGTTGTAAGGAGTGGATGAGATAGTATGTATTAAATATCCAGGAGATCACCCAGTAGGTGCTCAATGAGTGTTCATCCCCGGCCTATGTCGCTTGATGTCTTTTTTTTTATATTTATTTATTATGTATACAATATTCTGTTTGCGTGTATGTCTCCAGGCCAGAAGAGGGCACCAGACCTCATTACAGATGGTTGTGAGCCACCATGTGGTTGCTGGGAATTGAACTCAGGACCTTTGGAAGAACAGGCAATGCTCTTAACCACTGAGCCATCTCTCCAGCCCTCGCTTGATGTCTTGATGCTGGGCAGTATGCTCGTGGTCATCTCTGTGTGGCATTATAAACCATCTGCTTTGAACCAGTGGCTTTCAAGTTGCTGTCCTTCTCCATTTACACACTGTTGTGTCCGAAGACAGGGTACCTGTTCCTGTCATAGATCTCTGTAACAGTGGAGGTGATGACATTTGGCGCCAGCCATCAGGGGAAAAAGCAAGGCTCCTGAGATGGCTCAGTGCTCTGTTTTGAAGTGGAATACCCTCCTCCACAAGCTCATGTTTTGAATGGTTGTTCATCAGCTGGTGATACTATTTGGGGAGAGTTGTAAAGGCTTTAGGGGGTGGGGCCTAACTAGTGGTAGTTGGTCACCAGGGGTAGACCACTGAAGGTTAAGAGCCTGTCCTCTAGTTTGGACCACTTTCTGGTTTTTGCTCTGCTGCCCTATGAACAATAGCTGATCCTACTGGAATAATGAACCAAATCAGTCTTTCCAGTCTTAAGGTGTTTCTGCTAAGTATTTTGGTCACAGTAATGTAAAAGTAACTACTATTTTATGCTGAAAGTCCCAATGCCTGAAACATCCTAAACTCTTGGGAAGGGCTCTTGGGGATCATCTGCTTTGACTCCCTCATCCTTTTGTGGTTGAAATTGAAGTCCGCAGAGCCTTTTGAGGGCAGGGGCCAGGCTTCAGCTATCTTCCTAGCTCTAGGGTTCAGACAGAATCAGGTGCAGTCAGGTGAATGGTGTTTTGTAAATGACTCGATGTCCCGCTCCCAGTGACATAGCCACAATTTAACTTCCCCTGATGACTCAGTTATTGCCAAGTTCAGTTACTGTCCTGTGCCACCATGCTAAAACGCCATCAGAACCAATTACACCATGCAGGATGCAGCTTCTTCCACTTCGGCTTTTCCGCTTCGAGCTTCGTCTTGCTCTCACTGTTGCCTGGCCGCTCTCCCTGTAATCAGCAGATGAACTTGGAGGAACCTGTCTCACGGCTCTAAACCAGCTGTCCACTCTAGCCTGCAGCGGAACTGAAGTGAGAAGGACTTGAAAGATTGACAGTTGGCGTGCACGCCAGCTGCCTTTATTGATCACAAGAAGATTGGCAGAGCTTTCCGAAGACAAAGGCACCACCTGTTTTAAGCTGGAAGGAGCCCTCAAAGTCATCTATCTGGTCAACCCCTTCCCACCTTGAAGCCATGGGAGTGTCTCCTAGCTCGCACACCCTGTCTGGTTCTTTCTATGCGTGGTATTCATTTACTTTTGACTTATGAGGCAGGTGCATGTTTTATGAAGGCAGTGGCTGAGGACACAGTCGTTTCTAGGCCCTGGAATTGCTACTCAGTGACCTGAATTTGCAAGCATCTTTTCCTCCCAGCATGGGGGAAATAATATACACAGATGTGAATTCTCCGCTGGTTTCTAATTATGACCCAGCAAATTTGCTTCTCTTCCCCGTTCTGTCCTTTCCAGCCCTCTTTAGTCGTAACTGAAGTGAAATATTTTTACCATCACATGTTTGTTAGACATCTATGGCAAGCTTAAAAAAATGTAAACTGGAAACACGTAGGCTAATTAAGTAGTAAGGGGAGACATGGGGGAAATACTAATTGTGTCAGTGGATTTTAAACTGAGAAAGGAATAATCTCATTTAAACCCAACTTCACTATTCATTTAAAAGCCTGTAAATTATAGGCAAATTATTGGCCATAAGTTGTGATTTGTGTTCTGAGGGTTTTTAATGAGGGCAAGCGAGGCAGAAAAACACTCTTAGCCACTTGCATCCTGGGAAAGACCAGGCTGATTTTCCTCTCTGAGGGCTGTGTAGTTGGAGGACCGCTGGAGCCTGGAGATTGTGGTCAGCCAGGGCAGCATAGAAGAAGAAAAAGGAGGAGGAGAAAGAGGAGAAGGAAGGAAAGAAGAAGAAGAAGAAGAAGAAGAAGAAGAAGAAGAAGAAGAAGAAGAGGAATCCAACATTGACTTGTCTCCATACCTATGGGACTATGGGATGTGCCAGTGGGACAGTACGTCACCAAGTGTGACAGGTGTGTGGTGGGACAATGTTTTACTCCTGCGTTGCCTGGGGGACGGAATGGATCGCTGAAGGCCCCTTAGCCCGAGCTGAGGAACCCACGAAGACTCTTTGTTCACGCCCGCGCCACTGTTGTGAACTGGGCTACTGCAGGAGCTCCGGCTTGACCTTGCCAAGAGTTTCTCCTGGCATTGACACCTGTGTTCTTGCCTCCTTATGTGCCACTATTTGTTTACAGATACAATTCTGCAGACTAGACTGGGACTTTGTCCTTTCCTGTGGGGAGCCAGTCTCTTGCAGTCTGGGACAATGAAATGCTTTTCAGCCTTCAGTGCCCAGTGGTCTGGCTCACTAGAGAGTGGATAAATAGAACAGAAAAGGACTGGGGTAGGGGGCACGAAGGAAGGAAGGAAGGTCTTTGGCTCCCCAGGGCTGTCCTTTCCCTCTGAGGATGGGAGGTGAGCGCGTGGCATCGTGTCTGTCTCCAGGTCTATGTTCTTCCAGAAGCAGCTGTTTCTCCCCTGGGCACAGAACCGTGTCAGTGGGCAGCAGCCAGCAAGCCAGGTAACAATAGGAACAGAGCCTATTTGCTGTTGCATAGTGGTTTTTTTCTTTATTTTGTTTGGCTCTTTTTTTCCCCCATGTTTACCGCTCCCCCTGGACATCTTGAATTCACCTGTGAATTCTTCTTTGCCTCGAGCCTACAGCTTCTACAGGACACTTACCTCTGGCCCCAGTCAATCAGAGAGACAATGAACAACAGCACTGCGGACTTCTGGACATCCTGCTGTGGACATCCTGCTGGGGGGCAGGCCTTGTCTCCTTCCATCCTCCAACCAGCTGATCCCGGCTGCAAGCGGTTGACAAGAGTCAGGCTTTGTTCGGAGGTGGGGATGGGGGGAGGTGGGCTGAGTTCTCTGCCTTCAAAAGCCTACAGCTCACAGAGAAAGGTTGGGTTCAAAGGCTCAGAGTGGGATGATTGGAAAAAATATGTTGTCTCCTTCTGCTAATTAAGCCCACCTCAGTGGTTTAAGACAAGTGCCCTGAGAAAGAGACAGCGTGCGGCGAGGATTCTAAGGAGGAAGAGGCTGAGCGACAGTGAGGGACATTTGAAGAGGGGGATCTGAGAAAGGGACAGGGTATTCAGGAGGAAGGAGGAGTATGAGCATACCAGGGGGGTGGATTAGGACAGCGTGGTAACAAAACAGGTCTGAGTTAATTTTGTGAGACTGGAAGCGGCCTCTAAGGTGGTAGAAAGAAATAGCCCAGCAAACAGCAGCAAATGAACAAACAGCCACCAAGGCTGCATTGCTGTGGGGACTTACCTGAATGAAGGTAAACACATTAAAACTGAATATCAGTGAATTAATGGTGAATTAACTTGCCTTGTTTCATACCACAAGCCCACAGAGATGAGGGCGCAGAGGTCTGAACTTGCCGTGTATCCAGGGTCATACACCGTTGCCTCTCACAAGGGCTCCCTCCTGAGCCAGAAGCCTGGGACACTTAGCCAGCACATAGTAGGCATACTGACTACTGAGAGCTGAAGAGTGTAGGGGGCAGCCATGATAAGCTAAATATGAACAGATCACCCAAAGGAAGTTCTTTACTTCCAATCATTATCACCTGCCAGAGTAGGACTCAGCCATCCATAAATTTAACAGAGGCCTGAGTCTCAGTAGTTTACCCTGAATACCTGGTTGCAAGAAGAACCACAAACTGAGATTACCCAAGCACCACCCAAGAACAGACCATCCAAAGGAAATGCATAACGTTCCAACCACTGTAGATAGGATCACCTGCCAGCACACACTCACCAGGGCACCCCTAGACAAATGTCAGCCAATCAGGGGTTCTGAACCTCGGAAAGCTTTACTACTATAACTTCTCTAACTGAGCTCGGAGCTCTCTATTTATTCCAATGCGTTGAGTGGAGAGACCGAATTTGCAAACTTGCATAAAATAAAGGCTCTTTGCTTTTGCATTCGGGACTCGGTCTCCTTGTTGCCTTTGAGAATTTGGGCATAACAAAGAGAAGGCAGAAGAGGCAGTGAAGCTATCAGGAAGAAAAGGTGATTCACGGGTGCCCAGAGAGGGCACAGGAAGCAAGAGAGGAGAAGCAGGGTGGAGTGGCATTTTTAATTATGAATTATTTTGCATGTACAGAAAATAATAAAATGAGACTTGGAACCACCACTCAGCCTTAATGTGTTGGGCTTGTGAATCTTGCTGCAGATCTTTGTCTTAAACAGAGATAGCAATATCTAGACATAGCTAACCTCTTCCTCACTCCCACTCTGCTTGCCAAAGGTCTTTAAGTCAGTATCATCTGGGGATGATACCTTTCGTGTGGAGCGTGTGTGATGTGTGAGTATGTGTCCACCAAAAGCTGACATCAGCTGCTGTAGTCCCGTATATAAAAAGAAAGAGCCTTTATTTTATGCAAGTTTTCAAACTCGGTCTCTCCACATGCCCAACGTATTAGAATAAACAGAGAGCCCCGAGCTCAGTTAGAATTGGGTGGGGGTGAGGGGTTTCTGAGATTTAGGACTCTTGATTGGCGGACATTTGTGTGTGGGGGGGGTGTCCTGGTGAGTGTGTACTGGCAGGAGGTCCTATCTACAGCGGTCGGAATGCTAGGCATTTCCTTTGGATGGTCTGTTTTGGAGCAAGAGTTTAACAAAAGCTCAGCACTACATATTAGGTAGGACGAGAACCAGGAAAAAACAAAACAAAGAATTTTTAAAAATCTGAATCAAAGTCCACTAAAATCCCTCCATATGCTCACAAGAGTATTTTCCAATGCCTTTCTTATTGGACTCTTTTTTTTCCTCTGGCCTCCAAAGGACTCAAACGCGATGAAATCAGAGTCTACTATTAGGCACTTTTATAGCTATTGGATTGGCTAGACTCATAGTGTGAGGCCCCTTCCTGGTGGGACACACACACACACGACTCAGCCAACCACTTTAAGCTTAATAGGAACAGACCATCCAAAGGAAGTTCTTAACTTCCAACCACTATCACCTGCCAGTGTTGGACCTAGCCCCAATAAGCTTACTGGAGGCCTGAGTCTCAGTAGTTTACCCTGAGGCAATACCTGGTTGCAGGAAGGAGCACAAACTGAGATTACCTAGCACCACCCAAGAACAGATCTTCCAAAGGAAATTACCAATGTCCCAACTGTGGTAGATAGGAACACCTACCAGCACTCACTCACCAGGACACCCCCCTAGACAAATGTCAGCCAATCAGGGGTCTTGAACCTTAGAAATCCCTCACCCAGACCTTTACTACAATAAAAACCCAATTCTAACTGAGCTCAGGGCTCTCCGGTTATTCCAATACATTGAACACATGGAGAGACCCTGTTTGTATTATATAAAATAAAGGTTCTTTGCTTTTACATATGGGACTTGGTCTCCTTGTTGGCTTTTGAGGGGGGACTGCGTGGATCTGGGCATAACAATATACAGTTCAATTATTATGCTTTGTAATTTCCCAGGTGTTATGGTTTTTGTCTCTTTAAGAGGCAAGCCATGCCCACATCTGGCGACCCCTGCTCCCCTGCCCTCTTGAATCTCTTACTGTCCCCCTTTTGGCATGCATGCCTCCCTACTTCCCCCCTTTTCTGTCTCTTTCTTCTCTTCTCCTTCTTCCTCCACACTCTCTCTTTCCTCTAAGTAATAAATATTCAATTCTATTCTGTATGATGTGTCTCTGTGCCTTTTACCCACTGCCTGCTTAGCTGCTTGCCCCTGGGAAACCACACCAGGTGGGACCAGCCCACCAGGGACCACTGCCACATGGCCCTCCACCATCTCTGCCTTGGGACTGGATGCTCCCAGAGCCTGCTGCCTGCCTACTGCCGCCTGGGACCCGCCAGCATTTTTAAAAAATCATAAAACCAGGCAAACTACATAACAAACACAACACAGCCAAAGTCTTCTTGTTTTGTATAGAGAATGATCTACTCTAGTTGGCTGTGGTCACCTGTTCTGTTCTCAGAGGATTGTCTGTAGGGTCTCTTCATGGTCACATGTTATTTGACACATGGGGAGTTCCATATTGGGCACCATATGTTACCAAGGAAACTAGGGTTCTTTCTTTGCATTTTTGGTTCCACAAATAAGTGAATTTAGAAATGGATTTGGGAGGAAACTCAAGGACAAATTTATTTGAGTTTGAGAGAAAATGCAGAGGTCAGGGAAGCTGTACATCTCAACAGCAGGGAGGAACAGGAGATGGAGAAGAAGAGAGAAATCCCTAGCATTTGAGCTCTGCTGGTACATCCAGCAGGGTGGTCAATAAGCAGCCACAGGGCAGATGAGGCTGCAGGTGCTTCAGAGAAAGAGAGAGAGAAAACCCAGAGCCTCAGGGAGAGCATGCTCAGACTTCCAGCAAATACCTGAAAGGAAAGCATAGGAAAAAGAAAAAGGACAAGTTAGGTTTTCCCAAGTAACTCAGGAAAGTGGGCTCACAGAGGTTCTGTGTGAAGGAATCTCCGCAAGCAGCAAACAGCTCCGAATTCTTGATTTCCTGCCTCTACCTCCTGGTAACACTGTGTCTTGAATTCATGGAAAAAGTATTCATAAACACATTTGTGCATTTTTTACCATGATATTTTTGAGATTGCCTATAATGACACATATAGCCTGCTTCGTTGACTTTTTAAAAACTTTATTACTACTATTATTATTATTTAGTGGTGGTAGGTGTGTGTGTGTGTGCGTTTGCTTGTGCACACACGTGCATGTTTAGGTTAGATGGCAACTTTCTGGAGTTTGTTCTCTCCACTACCTTTATGTGGCTTCTGGGACTTTTACCTGCTGAGCCATCTCCCTGGTCCCTGTCTCACGTCTTTGACCAGCTGACCAGCAGGGTATTAATAAACCAGTTCTCTCTTCTGCTGCCATCATTTTAGTCACTACTGTTTCTCCCTGTCCGCAAGCGCTGAATGAACCGCCTGGTCTGTCTTCAGTGAGGGTCATTCCTCCGGCCCTTGTTGAGATGGCTTTCTGTTGCAGGGATAATATACTCTGACAAAAGCAACTCACAAAGGGTTTATGAGCCTCACAGCTCCAGGGGACAGTCTGTCGCGTCAGGGAAGCCATGACAGGAGCTTGAAGCAGTTGGTCAGTCACCCTGCACCCACAATCAGGAGTAGGGAGCCATGAATGCACACTGTTGCTCAGCTTCCTTTCTCCTTTGTAGATTCAGGGGATTCCAGAGAGAGAATGACCCCATCCCTGGGGCTGGGTCATCCCACCTCTGTGAACAAAAGATAAACTCCCCACAGGTCCATCTCCCAGACGATTCCAGATTTTGTCAAGTTGACAACACTAACTATCAAAACCCCCAAGAAGTGGAAGCGTACCTGTGGCATAGGTGTGTCTGCCTGTGGCTTCCCTGGGCTCTACCACAAAATGAGAGTACCGCTGCTTGCCTGACTCTGCGCCCCCAGTCCTCCTCCACGTAGCGTTGTGTGTTGATTTTCATCAACCTGGTGAATGTAAAATGCTACTATTATTATTATACTAATTATCAGAAGAGGGAAAGTTTTTTGTTGTTTTGTGTTTTAAGACAGATTGGTCTTGGGGGCTGGAGAGATGGCTCAGAGGTTAAGAGCATTGCCTGCTCTTCCAAAGGTCCTGAGTTCAATTCCCAGCAACCACATGGTGGCTCACAACCATCTGTAATGGGGTCTGGTGCCCTCTTCTGGCCTGCAGGCATACACACAGACAGAATATTGTATACATAATAAATAAATAAATAAACATTAAAAAAAAAGTCAGATTGGTCTTGAACTCATGGCAACCTTCCTGCCTCAGCCTCCCAAAACCAGAGGACAAGCAAGGGATGCAGAAAGCACCTGGACTGGAGAGACCTTGCCTTGGAAAATCCCAGGGATGCTGGGAAAACAACAGGGGAATAAATGACCCGCTGGAGCGAAGAGGGGACAGCTCACAGTGTAAGACAGGGAAACAGCTACCCTTGGGCTGAGTGGAGGGGAGAGGCTAAGCCTCTGTTGTGTACCCTTCTCAAGTCTCCCCCTCCTCTTGAACTGTCAACTGGACATGCTAGCTTCATCCTTAGCCAATAGCATCTTTCCCGCTCATGGCCCTTTAGACTGTCTCAATGCGGGGAGGGCTAGACAGATGGCTAAGTGATTAAGAGCACATACTGCTCTTGTGAAGGACCTGAGTTCAGTTCTCAGCACCACATGAGGCGACTCACAAACACAATATCCAGCTCTAGAGGGATCTAGCACCTCTGGCTTCCATAGCCATCTACACACACATGCGCATAACTACACATAGACACACATATTTAAAATCTTTACAAAAAGACTTAAAGCCACACATATAATCCTGGCACTTTGGGAGCATAAGTAAGAAGGAGCAAGAGTTCAAGGCCAGGGTCTACCACAAAATAAGTTTGAGCTACCCAAGGTCCTATTTAATTAAGAAGAAGAGGAAGAGGAAGAAAGAAAAGAATAGAGAAAAAAAGCAAAGCAAAGGAAAGAAAGATAGGTTCGGTCTGTTTAAGTCAGCCATACGCCCAGTTGCTTTGCTGCACGTTGAGAGTACACCTCCTAGTCCTGGGGGTGTTCCAGCAAAGGCTAGACGAATGCTAGGCAGAGCGGTATAGAGGACACACCTGTGAGTTAAGGAAGGCATTTCTGTTGGGATTTCTATTGCTACTATAAAACACTAGAACCTGAGAGCAGCTTGAGAGGAAAGGGTTCATTTCATCTTACACTTCTAGATAATCGTCCATCACTGAGATAAGTCAGGGCCGGAACCCAAACAGGGCAGAATCCTGGGGGCAGAAGCAGAAGCCACGGAGGGGTGCTGCTTACTGGCGTGACCCTCGTGGGTTCCTTAACCTGCTTTCTCGCAGGACCACCAGCCCAGGGATGGTACTGCCTTCTGTGGGATGGGCCACTCACATTAGTCATCAGTCAGAGACTGTACCAAAGCCTTGCCAACAGGCCAGTTTGGAGGGGTGGGTTGTTTTTTGTTGTTGTTATTTGTTTTTTGTTTGTTTGGTTTTGGTTTTTCGAGACAGGGTTTCTCTGTAGCTTTGGAGCCTGTCCTGGAACTAGCTCTTGTAGACCAGGCTGGCCTCGAACTCCCAGAGATCCACCTGCCTCTACCTCCTGAGTGCTGAGATTAAAGGCGTGAGCCACCACCACCAGGCGAAGGGGTGTTTTCTTAATTGGGTTCTTTCTTTTAAAATAACTCTTTTTTTATAACAAATGTTTCTTTTAAAAATATTTATTTATTATGTATACAATATTCTGTGTGTATGCCTGTAGGCCAGAAGAGGGCACCAGACCCCATTACAGATGGTTGTGAGCCACCATGTGGTTGCTGGGAATTGAACTCAGGACCTTTGGAAGAGCAAGCAATGCTCTTAACCTCTGAGCCATCTCTCCAGCCCTTAAAATAACTTTTGCTTGTGTCGAGTTCACATAAAACTGGCCAGCACAGAGAGAAACTAGATGTCCTTCACAATATTTCTAGCATTTCACTTTCCTCCCATTTTCAGTAAGATGTAAGATGAAAAAAGTGAAGGCCAAGAGTGGAAGGGGGGCGGGGGGGAGCTTCAGCGAGAGATGGCTCAGCAGGAAAGCATGCTTGCTCTGAGAGCAAAAGCCAGTGTGTTACAACCCCAGCACTGGGAGATGAGAGACGGGCAGATTCCAGGAGCCTGCTGGACAGTTGTCCTAGTTTCCTTCTGTTGCTATGGTAAACACCATGACCAAAAGCAACTTGAAGAGTAGCCGGTTTAGTTCATCTCACAGTGCAGCTTACATAAAGGGAAGTCAGGGCAGGAGCTCAAGGCAGGAACCTGGAGGCAGGAACTGATGCAGACCCACAAAGGAATGCTGCTGATTGGCTTGCTCTTGATGGCTCGCTCAACTAGTTTTCCCTACCACCCAGACCCGCCTTCCCAGGCTTGGCACCAGGCATGGCAGCCTGAGAGCCCTTTCACATCAGTCTTAAGAAGGATCCTCTATAGATTTGCCTACAGGCCATCTGACGGAGGCAATTCCTCAGCTAAAGTTTTCTCTTTCCAAAACGCTAGGTTTGTGTCAGTTTGTGCCAATGCAGACAGCTGCAGGCTCAGGGAGATTACCTGTCTCAAAAAAATAAGTCAGGCCAGGTGGTGGTGGCGCACACCTTTAATCCCAGCACTCAGGGAGGCAGAGGCAGGCGGATCTCTGGGAGTTCAAGGCCAGCCTGGTCTACAAGAGCTAGTTCCAGGACAGACACCAAAGCTACAGAGAAATCCTGTCTCGAAAACCAAAATAAATAAATAAATAAGTCAGAGCTGGTGTAGTACCACACAGCTTTCATCCCAGCACCCGGGGAGGAGGGGGAGCAGGTGTGGGTAGATCTCTGTGAGTTCAAGGCCAGCCTGGTCTACTCAGTGAGTTTCAGGGCAGCAAAGTTGCACAGAAAGACCCTGCCTCAAGAGAGAAAGAGCAGGTACTAGACCACAAACCTGAACACACATGGGCATGTCTATCACACACACACACAGCAGAGAGACAGAAGGAAACAGACACACAGAGACAGAGGGAGGGAAGATTCACAGGCATTGGAATGGCGGTCACTACGCAAAACTCCAATGTTGCCTTTAAACAGTGATTCTCAACCTTCCTGATGCTGTGGCCCTTGGTGACCTCAACCATAAAGTTATTTTCATTGTCACTTCTTAGCTGTAATTTTGCTATTGCCATGTATTGTAATGTAAACATCTGTGTTTTCGGGTGGTCTTAGGTGACTCCCGTGGAAAGGTCTTTCAGCCCCATAATCCATATGTTGATAACCACTGTCTTTTGTTTGTTTGTTTTGTTTTGTTGATAAACCTTTAGCCAAATTTACTGAAAGACAGATATTTAAATTAATAAAATTAGAAATTAAAAGGGGTACATCTTAATAGACCCTGAAGAAATCCAGAGAATCTTAAAGATATACTTTAAAAATACGTACTCCACTAGGCCTGATGGTACATTCCTATTTATTTATTTATTTATATTTTATTGAGCTCTACATTTTTCTCTGCTCCCCTCCTTGCTTCTCTCCCCTCCCCTTCAACCCTCCCCCAAGGTCCCCATGCTCCCAATGTACTAAGGAGATCTTGTCTTTTTCTACTTCCCATGTAGATTAGATCCATGTATGTCTCTCTTAGGGTTCTCATTGTTGTCTAGGTTCTCTGGGATTGTGATTTGTAGGCTGGTTTTCTTTGATTTATGTTTAAAATACACTTATGAGTGAGTACATATGATAATTATCTTTCTGGGTCTGGGTTACCTCATTCAATATGATGTTTTCTAGCTCCATCCATTTGCCTACAAATTTCAAGATGTCATTATTTTTTTTCTGTTGTGTCGCACTCCGTTGTGTAAATGTACCACATTTTTTTTAAAAAAACTTGGTGTGGTGGCACATGCCTTTAATCTCAGTGCTCAGGAGGCAGAGGCAGGCGGATCTCTGAGTATGAGGCCAACCTGGCCTAAAAAGTGAGTCCAGAAAAGCCAGAGCTACACAGAGAAACTCTGTCTTGAATCCCTCCCTTGCCCTGCCCCCACCCCAGAAAGAAAGAAAGAAAGAAAGAAAGAAAGAAAGAAAGAAAGAAAAAAGAAAATAGGAAGAAACAAAAGGAGAGAGAGACAAGACAGAAGATTCTCGCTGTTAGGGTCAGGGTCACACGGAGGCTCTGTCTGACCTGACCCTATGCTCGGCCTCAGGTGAATCTTTCTGGCGAAGCCACAGAGTAAGACCAGTGTCTGCATTTCTGCCTAAGCATCTCCTATTCCGTCATTCCTTTCTCACCAGCCCTCGCTGGGTTTGAAGCTGATTTGTTTGCATTTCTGCAGCATGCAGTATCTCGCTGGGCTGCAGAGGGAGGGATTTGCTTTGCACATGATTTAATCTAGGGCTGAGGTCATGAGTTTGCTCCCCTCAGACGAGAGACCTCCTCCAGCCTTGCTAAGCAGGGTTAGATGCCAGGAAGCTGCCCTCTGGACCTTGTTAGATGGCGCTCCCGCTCACGTGACCACAGCGCAGGGGTGATTTACTGTAACTCCCGATATTAAAAACCTCTCACTGAGACAACACAAATGAATAATGCACTGTGGTGAATTTGTTAATGAATTTCTCTGCTAAACACAGGGGTGGGGGTGGGGATCGTCATGGGGGAAACAAAACGGTGTTGGCCAGAGAAAGACCATGAAACTCTATAGATCAAGGTTCTTGAGAACTCTGGAGAGAAAAATAATCAAACCACTTGAAAAAAAAAAAAAGGAAAAAGAAAAAAAAAACACATCCTGTTCTCAGCTAAGGACAGTCATTAATTTCAGGTAGAAAAGTAACTTGACATCCTTTTGGTATTCTTAAAATAAATAAGCAACTGCCTTTAAAAAAAAAGGAGGTTATGACCCAGGTTTAAGTAATCTCACTGGATCTGATTTGCATGTATGTGATAAAGCATGGCCTTGTTCTGGAGGTTGATTGCTGGAAAGTTCGACCTGTGCAGAGTACAGATGTGTGCGCTAGAAATGTGAGAGGCCCTGGGGCAGCCCGTCAGCGTCTCCGGATGCTGTACCTGCCCATCAGCGTCTCGGATGCTGTACCCATCCTACCTACTTAGCATCTCTTGATGCTGTACCCACCCATCCAGCATCTTCTGATGCTGTACCCACCCCATCCAGCATCTCCTGATGCTGTACCCGCCCCATCAGCATCTCCTGATGCTGTACCCGCCCCATCCAGCATCTCCTGATGCTGTACCCGCCCCATCAGCATCTCCAGATGCTGTACCCACCCCATCCAGCATCTCCTGACGCTGTACCCACCCCATCAGCGTCTCCTGATGCTGTACCCACCCCATCAGCGTCTCCGGATGCTGCACCCGCCCCATCCAGCATCTCCGGATGCTGTACCCGCCCCATCAGCATCTCCGGATGCTGTACCCGTCCCATCAGCGTCTCGGATGCTGTACCCAACCTACCTACCCAGCATCTTTTGATGCTGTACCCACCCCATCCAGCATCTCCTGATGCTGTACCCACCCCATCAGCGTCTCCAGATGCTCTGTACCCGCCCCATCAGCATCTCCGGATGCTGTACCCGCCCCATCAGCATCTCCAGATGCTGTACTCACCCCATCAGCATCTCCAGATGTTGTACCCGCCCCATCCAGCATCTCCGGATGCTGTACCCGCCCCATCCAGCATCTCCGGATGCTGTACCCGACCCATCCAGCATCTCCGGATGCTGTACCCGCCCCATCAGCATCTCCGGATGCTGTACCCGCCCCATCCAGCATCTCCGGATGCTGTACCTGCCCCATCCAGCATCTCTGGATGCTGCACCCGCCCCATCAGCATCTCTGGATGTGTACCCGCCCCATCCAGCATCTCCGGACACAGTACCCGTCCCAGCCAGCATCTCCGGATGCTGTATCCGTCCCATCCAGCATCTCCGGATGCTGTACCTGCCCCGCCCAGCATCTCCGGATGCTGTACCCACCCCATCAGCATCTCCCGATGCTGTACCCGCCCCATCCAGCATCTCCGGATGCTGTACCCCTCCCATCAGCATCTCCGACGCTGTACCCACCTCACCCCGCATCTCCGGATGCTGTACCTGTCCCATCAGCATCTCCGGACGCTGTACCCACCTCACCCAGCATCTCCGGATGCTGTATCCAACCCATCCAGCATCTCTGGATCTGTACCCACCTCATCCAGCATCCACCCAATCCAGCATCCACCCCATCCAGCATCTCTGGATGCTGTATCCCATCCACAACCCCTGTTTGCTAGGCCAGGTTGTTCTGCGCCAGGCCAGTGGCCAAGGCTGGTTTCCTGGGAATGTGAACCACACAGTTATGTGCATTCAGAGGCTCTCAGGCTTGCAAGGACTCCAGGCTGTTGCTGCTGGAATTCTTCACTTCTGAACATGGAAGCCTATCTTCTTACTTTGCACTGATGCTAATAGCTGGCCCTGCCAGGGCTCTTGTGTCAGCATGTATCCCTTGACTTCTGCCGGCTCCAGCCTCTTCTCAGGAAGCAATGTAACAAAAAGTTTGCCTTCAAAGGATAAATATATATAGGAAAAAATTTGTCTGCCTTTTAGGAAGACAGACAAGTTATTGCTTTTTTTAAGAAATATATCTCAATTAAAATTACAATACATGCTAGCTATGGAAAATGTGAAAGAAAAAAAACCACCCCCTCTACAACAATATGCCTTTCTAATCATTATATATTTATTTTGTTTTATTTGCATATATACCATTGGATATATCCAAAAACGATGTCTTAGAAGATGTTTTTAGATTTCTCTGTACATGGGGAGAAAATTTCCCATATCAGTAATTTTCCTTCGAGAGAGTTTTATGGCTGCTTAGTGTTCTGCTGCATAAAAACCCCATCATTTCCTCAAACCATCCCTGGCTGTCGGGGCATTTATGTTTATTGCAGATAACACTCTGTATTAGTTACTTTTCTCATGACTGTGACAAAATGTGAACAAAAGCAACTTTGAGAAAGATGGGAGGGGAAGGCGTGGTGGCAGGTCCCACTGTGTCTGCAGTCCGGAGACACTAGTGCTGGCGCTCAGCTCACGGTGTCCTTTTCATTCGCTCTGGGACTCCAGCCAATGGGATGGTGGTACCCACACTTAAGATTAGCCCTCCTTTCTCAAACCTCTCTGGAAATACTCTTACAGACACACCCAGAGATGTGCTTTGTAGGTGATTATGAACCAGTCAAGTTGACAATGGGGAGTGAGCGCCATGCCAAAGAGAACACATCCATCCAAAGCAGACAAACTGGGTTGTCGATTGGAGTTAAATTCCTAGAAGTAAAATCTAGGAAGGCCTCTGCCAGGCATGGCCTAGCTGCCCCCTGGAAACTTTTCCCATTTGCAGTAGGAAGGGAGCTGTGGGCATCTGCTTGGTTCTCGGAACTCTGTCAGTCAACGCAGCCGTTTCTCCCTTTCTGTGGTAACTTAGTCAATTCATCCACTAACCTCACCCTTTTCTAGGGGTGGCTGGGCCCTAGCCTGCCCCCACCAGCGCTGTCACAGGTGAACCCAGGCCCTCTGATAGGCTCCCAAGAGCAGTTCCGTTCAGTCACTGAGGGGACAGCAGCTCTGCGCCTCTGCAGTCACCACTGGGTACATTCTAGAATGCTGGCCTTGGTTGAAATCCTTTCTCTCTCTCTCTCTCTCTCTCTCTCTCTCTCTCTCTCTCTCTTGTCTTCTTCTTCTTCTTCTTCTTCTTCTTCTTCTTCTTCTTCTTCCTCTTCGTCGTCATCATCATCATCATCATCATCATCATCATCATCATCATCATCTCCTGGGGCGAGAGAAATAACCTTCAAGCTCTACAGCTCTGTCTGCTGCATCTCCAGTAGAGAAAGAGCTTCAGGGAAGCACCCCCGACGCAGGCTGCTGCTGTCTCCCGGATCCCGGCCACATGTCACCCATCCCCGTGCATGCTTGCAAAATGAGTGTGCTAATTTCCTTATGATCATTTAGGCCTGTTCTTAGGTCTGGAAAAAGAAAATGGTGGGAAGCTAAGTTGTTTACTACTGAGACCTGTGTGTGTGTATGTGCGTGTGAAAAGCTGCCACATGCTACTGGAGGAGGAGGGAGCCCGGAGATCTCTTCGAAACCAACAATGGAAATATCTGGATGGTTCCATTCTGGGTCTGTGGCAAGGGTGACTCCCAGAAGCTGGCTTCTGCTAGGGAAGAGGAGAGACCAGGCTTGAGGTCGGAGGCTAAGCTGAAAACCGGCAGAACAGACCGGCTCTGCAGCAAACCCCAAAGACTTCTCACGTTAACAGGGCTTCTTTTACCACTGTGGTCCTGGAGCAGTGGTAGAAGCAGATACAGACCATTTTTCTGTCTAGCTGCTAGGTCTTGTCTGCTGGGGCTGGCCCTCTCTTGGGTAGTGATTTCCCCATCTGCTAAAGATGTAAGGTTTGGTGTTAGGTTGTTAGATTGTTTTCCCTGAACTACATTTCTCTCTCTGCCCAGAAGGCCTCCTGTTGCCACAGTCTTCAGCACTGCGGCTTCTGGGGAGCGGTGAAGGATGCATACAGCAATGGGCTGGCCAATACCAGGCAGAGTCACCAGGGACAAAGCAGTGGCCTCTGGCTCTTCCTCATGTGCCTCCCACAGACATCGTGGGAGAACAAAAGGCTGAGGTCTCTGCAGCCTACCACACGAAGAAAACCTACAGGGACACTCAAGGGCCGTGAGGACAAGGGCCTACGGCCCCTGTTCATGTTCCAGCTTAGTAAACAAGAACTTCTCCCACTGGGGCCAGAGGACATGTCTCAGGTTCTGCAAGTTCTTCAGAATTTGCTTCAAGTTTGAATTCTCAGTGTAGGATATGCTGTGCAAAAATTCTTACAACATTTGTAACATGAAACTTACAGCTGGCCAGGGTTTCCGTATATGCATCCTGGGGGAGCCTAGGGAAAAACTCCCTCTTTAAGAGGACGGAATTCCACACAAGTTTATGGAATATTCCACAGTGCTTCTCCTGGGAACAACTGCCTTTCCAGAACTTTTCATCGGTGGCACATGCTGTGTAGCGGCTCATTTCACTTCATGGCACCAAGAGCGAGGCAGCATACTGCCAGCTCCATTGGGCAAAGGAGGAGAGAGAGGCTTAGAGGCCAAGTGACTAACCACTGCCACATGGGACAGTTAGCCGTGACCAACAAGCCAATCTGATCCCAAAGCCCATGCTCTTGGATCTGTAAGAATTACCCTTGAGAGGCATCAGTGTAGATGAGGAGACAAGAACAGAATATGGTTACACAAATGCATTCCAATGTTTTAGTTTACACACCAGGAAGGGACTTAGCGTGCACACACTGAATCAGCAAAGACTGGACCGAAGCTATGAGCGGGGAAGTATGCCTGTAACCCCAGTACAGGGGAGGCTAAGGTAGGAGAACTGTGAGCTCCAGGCTAGTCTAGGCTATATAACAAGATTCCGTCTCAAAAGAACAAACCAAACAAAAAAGACCAGGCTGTGCCGATGGCCAGGGGAATGCATAAGCGTGGTGGCAAGACCATCTCTAGTTTAAAGGTTTGGATTTTACAAAGGCAAGAAAGACAGAATTTGCCCCTGAAGAGAGATTTCACAACTACGGACTGGTGAGGATAAAGACTTTTCGGTGCCGCTGAACGGTCTTACATCTTTGGAGAAATGGGGGTAAGGGCCACCTTACTGCATTGGCACACATCCAGCTCTAAACGATGGTAGTAAGCCATCGGTTCAAACGCCAATCACAAAGGAGGGAGGAGCCAGAGGGGCCAGCCCCTCAGGAAGGCCCCGCCCACTCATGCTCAGGTCTCTGCAGGTGCAGAAATGAGTTTTGCTTTACAAGGGTGAGGCTTTGCTTCCATGGCCAAGTCCACTACTAGGCCAAAGGCCTTACAAGCAATGTTGAACCGATAAAGTCTGATTGCTGGGTAAGAAACATTTTCCGGTATATGAAGATCACAAACAAAAGACATAAATTGGGGTGGAGCAGCCGAGTCATCAAACCCAAATTGGGTCCAGGTGGGGATCATGCAGCGCTATGCCCCAGCTGAAAGGCAGCTGCCATTCATAACTTGCCAATTCGTCCCACCGGGGAATATGGGCTCAGGGTTGTCTTATTTCCCCAAGTATTTTAAAAGCCACAAATCCGATTTTGTGTGTGTGAAATCATCTGACTTCTAAAGGTTGGCAAACGCGTCCAGCGCACAGTGAGGTCCAAACAATACCCTCGGAGGGCCACATCTAGCTTGTAGGCCGTGATTTGTGTTCCTCTGCAAAGACTTTTAACCTCCTGAGGTCCCGAGACTCTGATGGAACGCTGAGGCAGTTTTCAGAGGCACGGGAAGCAGAGAGCAAACTTTACATGAAAACCTTTACTGTAATTTCTGGTTGTTCCTTTGCCTCAGTAATCGTCCTTTTCTAAAGGTGCAGTTTACAATGACAAAAGGGACAAGGGCTTCTAGACAGGAGAGCTGAAATCCCGGAAGGTACAAGCTGAGCTGCTGGCAAGTGGGTACAGCTTGGGCTATGTCTGAAGGAGACCATGGGGTTCGTGTGTGTTCAGTCGGTTTATCCGAGTCCTCTTGACACTCACTTTTCCTTTCCTATTTGATTGTTGGTTAATTATTTTTGTGACAGGGTCCTGCTATGTGGTCCAGGCTGACCTCTAACTTAAGATCCTCCTCTCAGACTCCCACACACTGGTATTACCGGTGTGCAGTACCACAAACAGCTTTGCCTCCGTGAGTCTCCTCTGTAAATAAACTCAGACTGGAAAGGTTCCACAGAGAAGCAGAGGGGAGTCTGAGAGGCTGGGACATGGGCTTGCATGGTGCAGAACAGGGATGCAGAGGCTGTGTGAGCACCGGAGTTGGGAGGGTTCATCGAAATTAACCAGAGGGAACGAATTGGTTTTCTGTCCTTGGCTAAAGAAGAGGGGTGTGGATTTAGAGTTGGAACATCCTAAATGCCAAGGCTGTCTGTATCGAGGACAGGTATTTCTTGGAAGAGGTTCTCCTGCCAGCCGACAGATGCCCTAGCCAGGCTCCTGAACTGTCATAGATGGCTGACAGCCCATCTCCTGCTCAGTCTATTAAAGAATATTGGTCTGTCCTTAACCGCTACCAGGGAGGAGCTGAACTCCGTGTACTTGTCAGAGAGCAGAACATTGAGATCCCTGCAGCTCAACATTCACCAAATGCTCAGTTGAAAAAAAAAAAAAAAGCAATGTTACTGGGGGTAAAAGCTATGCATTCCCATGATCCCTCTAGAGTCCATAAATTGAATCCAATAAAAGGAAGAAGATGGCCCCTAAGAGAATTGGGTACCTATATACATACTTTGGGTCTCTGTTTAGCTGGGACTTTTGATTAAGATTTCTGTTACGTAATTGTCCTACCTCCTCATGTCATTAAGAGTGTTCAGAATGGGGGCTGGAGATGGCTCAGTGGGAAAGAGCACTTGGTGCTCTTGCAGAGGATCCAGGTTTGGATCCCAGAGCCTGCATGATGGTTTACAACTGCCTATAACTCCAGTTACAGGGGATCCACTGTCTTCTTCTGACCTCCTCAGGCCCTAGGCACTCATGGTGCATATACACACATGCTGGCAAAACACGCAGTACATAAAATAAAACAAAATGAGCCTAAAAATGTGGACCATTACAGATGACATTCAAGTTATCAGGCAAGTTTCTGCTTTTTGAATGCTTGCTGTTGATGTTACATGCTTCTTAGCAGTTATACCTTTGTACAGTCGAGTCCTACATCAAATAGGGCTGATGTGTGTTAGCTCATATGATGTGCCAGAAATAATAGTGTGACTTCTGAGGCTAGGCTGTCGAAGATACTGTGATTACCGGGGCTGGGTGTATCTCAGTGGTAGGGTGCTTGCCAGTGGGCAGGAAGCTCAGAGGCAATAGTTTTGACACCCAGGACTCCTTTGCAACACACACACAGACACCAACGCACACACACATGTACGCGCACACACTATGGTTTCTACTGTATTTTTTCTTATATTGTCCACGCTAGGAAAAGTTAAGTGCCATATTGTCACAGTACTCAGACAACACCATGGTCACTGTGGCAAGGAAACTTCCATGTATTTATTGCTCACTGTGGTGGTTTAAGTAGATATCCCTCCCATAGACTCATGTGTTTGAATGTGTAGCACGTAGGGATGGCACTATTAGGAGGTGTGGCTTTGCTGGAACTGGTGTGACTTTGTTGGAGGAAATACATCACTGTGGAGGTAGGCTTTGAGGTCTCATATGCTCAAGTCACACTCAGTGTGGTACACAGTCTCCTGCTACTGCTTGTTGATCGAGATAGAGAACTCTCAGCGCCTCTCCATCACCATGTCCACCTGCATGCCACCTTGTTTCACCATCACGAAAGACTAAACCTTTGAAACCGTGAGCCAGCCCCAATTAAATGTTTTCTTTTGTAAGATTGGCCGTGAAGCAGGGTGTGGAGGCAGAGGCAGAGGCAGAGGCAGGTGGATCTTTGTAGGTTTGAAGTCAGGTTCGTCTACAGATTTAGTTTCAGGACAGCCAGAGCTATACAGAGAAACCCTGTTTCAAAAAACAAAACACAACAACAACAACAACAACAACAACAAAATAGTTGCCATGGTCATAGCGTCCCTTCACAGCAATAGAAACCCCAACTACAACACTCACTTAGGCTCAACTTTCTAAATCTGAATACTTTAAATGTATCAAATATTCCATCAGTTTCCTCCAATGTTGACAGCTATTCAGAGAAGGTTCCTAGCATGGTTCTGTTGTTCAAGGACTGGGACTTAATCATGGTACTTAATCGTGGGTTTTTCCTTCACTCACACCCTAGAGGTACCCTAGAGGTTTTCTTTGTTTCTCTTATTTTTAATTTCCTGGTTCTTGTGTTTCAGTACTTTAAAAAAAAATGTAAAGGAACTATGAATTGCATTGTCTCTCTTTCTCCACAGTGCCTGTTAGGAAGCTCTGAACTCATGTATGACTATTTAAAATGAACCGTACGGAAGCTAATGGAATGCATTCTTGGTATTTTTACCTAACCATTGGATATATCATTTTTCTTCCTTTAATTTCGCTTTTATTTCTATTCATTATCTCATTTTTAGGAACTCTGATACCACAGTGTCTTTGGGTTACTAATGCTTTGATTAAGCACCACGACCAAAAGCAACTTTGGGAAAAGAGGTTTATTTGGCTTATACTTCCACATCACTGTTCATGATCTAAGGAAGTCAAAACAGGAACTCAAGCAGGGCAGGAACCTGGAGGCAGGAGCTGCTGCAGAGGCCAGGGAGGGGTGTTGCTTCCTGGCTTGCTCAGCCTGCTTTCTCATAGAACCCAGAACCCCTAGCCCAGGGGTACTACCACCACAATTGAATGGGTTCTACTCCATCAACTACTAATATAAAAAATACTCTCACTTTTTCAATCGAGGTTCTCTCCTCTTGGATGACTATAGGTTGTATCATGTTGACATGAAACTAGCCAACATACAAGTCAGTATGTCTTTGTTAGCCAACTCAAATCCATTTTTGAATAAGGAAGGGACATTTATACCTGAATGTGTCCCATGACCATCAGAAGCAATGGTATAAAATATCACAAGACAAAACTCTTAAGCAGGAGCCAAACAAGAATGAGAACTCAGAAATGAGGAAAGGACCCTTGAGTACCAAAGTCAGTTAAGTGAATAACTGAGAGGTAGGGATCTGGGGAGGTGGCTCAGTAGGTAAGTACTTGCTGCACAAGTATAAGGACCACAGTTAGGATCCCAGCACCAGTGTAATTGCTGGGCAGTTGTGGTGGTACACTGCCTAAAATCCCAGCACATGTGAGGTAGAGATAGGATCCCCAGAGCAAGCTGGCTAGTGAGACTAGCTAACTTGGCAAACTATGGGCTTAAGCAAAAAGTCATGATTCAATATAAAAGATGGAGAACAATCAAAAGAGGCCCCCAATGTCAACTCAGCCCCTGCGTATGTATGCTCATGCACATGTGTCTATATACATGAGAACATGCACACACGTATTCATGTGAGTGCACACACATGCACACACAGTTGAGAGGTGGATCCAGAGTTGGGAACTGGGGACAACGAGAACAGGTTTAAACTACAAAGCTGGACAGTTTCCAGGCTAGTGGCCTCATGGTTCTGTGGAGCACTGAGTTGAATTAGGAAGGTGTGGACACTGTGTCCATGCAATCTGGGCTCCCTTCCCTGTTCCCACCTCTACTGGCTTCCCATTTTGGCCCTCCCTCCTGGTTCTTGGGCAGACAGTGTTCTTGCCACTATTGAAGGAAGCCTGGGATAGGAAATGGGGAAAAGAGGGAGTGGAATCTCCTCAGTGGTGCCTGTCTCGTGTCAGAGTGAGTAGCTGGGGATGGAGTATTGTAAAAGGAGACCATGTGTTCATTTCCCGGCCACCCAGACCTGAATAATCACATAGAAACTATATTAATTCCAACACTATTTGGCCAATGCTTCATGCATATTTCTAGCTAGCTCTTACATCTTAAATTAACCCATTTCTATTAATCTGTGTAACACCATGAGGATATATCCTACTGGTAAGGTTCCGGTGTCTTTCTCGGTTGGCAGCTACATGGTGTCTGCTTGACTCCACCTTCTTTTTCCCTGCAGTTTAATTTTCCTGTCTAGTTCTATTCTGCCCTGTCATAGGTGGAAGCAGCTTCTTTATTAACCAATGATAATAAAACATATTCACAGCATACAGGGGGCATCCCACATCAGAGTGTCATTTTAGGAAAGCTCTCATTGCATCCAGGGAAGAAGTGTTCCTCTTCTGTCTACACAAATCCCTTCAGCAGGGCCATTCTGGGTTCCTTCCCAGCATCTCCTTCCAGCCACTGTCCCTTCTCACCTATGGCTCCACTCTCTATTTTACCCTAATGGTATGGGAGAATTGTCTATATTCTGTCAATCATGTTATAAATAAACGCTGATTGGCCAGGTAGAAAATATAAGTGGGAAAACCAGACAGGAAGTAGGAATGATGTAATGAGAGCAGGAGAATTCTGGGAAGGAGGAAGTTGATTCCTCCCACACCTGCCCAGACCACCGAAGCAGCAGGATGTGATCTGCTTCATTGAAAGAGGTACTGAGCCACATGGCTAACATAGATCAGAAAAATGGGTTAATCAAGACGTGAGAGTTAGCCAGTAAGAGGCTAGAGCTAATGGGCCAATCAGCTTATAATTTATGGAGACCTATGTGTGATTTTCTTTGGGGCTAAACAGTTGTGGGGTACCAGGCGGGACAAAAACCCTAAAAACAAGCAGGCCTGGCCTATCATGTTACACCCTAGTCCTCTCCTGTAGATCGACACAAGGTATTCTCATCCTTTAAAATATCCCTTTGGATCCTCTAGCCATGTATCTGTCACAAAGGACCCTTCTTGGAAATTTTTTTCTGTCCCTGAATCATCTACTTTGTTTCTCAACACCCTGAGACGAAAGCCACTCCCTACTGTGACCGGTGACTTTTGAGTTCTTATAACTGTAGTCTTGATGATTGCATGGATTAAATCATTAATAAGTGGTTAATGCCAAGTCACCAATAATGCATCAGTGTCACATTAAAAGGAAGAAATAAAAGTGCTTCCCCTTGGAGTCATTTAACCAAGTGCGAGCCCAGATTTTAAATCTCTACTTCAGGCTCCCTTTGTCTTCTGTCCTCCTAATAAAGGACTCGGCTCTGTATCTATTGAACTGCACAGAAAGCATCACTTGGGGGAGGGAGTGGGATACTTTACAGAAATCCTGACCTGAGGCTTACAAGGGATTAGGTCACTGGCTCCGACTGAACCAGACCACAAACATCATTTGTTATCAACCAGTATACAGATGTTGTGTTCAACATTTATGGTGGATATTCAGATTATTGCATTTGCAGCTTTCAGCAATGATGCGCGGGCATTGTTCTGGGCCAGGGGCGTGGAAGAGTGAGGAATTGCAGATAACAGCTCTGCATCATGGAAATACACGGGAGATCCAAGGCAGGTAAGGTTGATCGTCACACTTGGAAGCAGGTTCAACAAGCGAGCTGAGCACACAATAAGATAGCACTCATAAATGAATTCGAGGCGAATTATTAACTCTGGCTCTGAAGTTCAGCAAATAACGCCAGACTATTAGAATGTAAGAGATATTTTTATCCTGATGCATGCCGCAGGTCTTATCTAACTTGTCTGTGTTACCTGTTGACCCCGGTTCCTCATCAAACCTTCCTCCTTGATCTGATTGATTAACTCATTTATTCAGTAAGAACTGGGTCCCGGCTGACCTTAAACTCTCGGACTCACGTGATCCTCTCACCTTGTAGGTGCCAGGATTACAGGTGTGTGCCGCTCCACCTGCCTCATTCCTTCTGATTTTCTTCTCCGAATGACCCCCTCTCTTCCCCCTCTTCTTTCCTTTCTTTCCAGAGTTCCTATTTCTCCATGGCTCTATGTCACAGGACTCCAGGTTCAGATAGTCCAGCCCAGAGTCCTCTCAAGTTGTATGTGTGACTACCACCCCTGCTCTCCAAACCCCGTCCCTCCCAAACTACATTCAGTGTCTCACCCACACGGTTCTTCCTCCTGCATTTCTTATTCTGAGGAACATTTGGAAGACAGCCAGCCAGACACCATGAACACGATTTTAAAGTCTACCTCTTACCCTCTTGGGCTTCTCTGTCTCCAACCTTGTACATGAGCGTGTTGGTCAGAGCTCCTACAGCTCCTACGTGGGCTCACCACCCCCAGATTCTCCTCTTTGAACTGTTCTGCACACAGCGTCTGGAGTGGAGGTTCAATAAACATGGCGTTTTTATTAGTTAGCTGCAACTTTCTCTGTATTTGGGGTCAATCAAACTCCCTGTCTTGTTCTCCTGGGTCCCTCCCCATGGGCTTCTTCTGTCTGTATCCCTGGCCCAGCTCATCTAGGTTCCGTGGTGGGGGTGGGGTAGTCACAGGCCTGCCCTGAGACACCACTTTTCATCTCAGTACCCCTGGACTTGTGGCTTCCAGTTCGGGTGTTTCCCCCATTACTGTTCAAGGACCTCATTTCCCAGCCCACTCTTTTCCCAGGCTAGGGCAGCATCTGTCCCTGTGAATGTTTTTCTGGACCCCAGACTGTTATGGTTAGAATCTCTAATGTCTCCCATGAACTCATGCATGGATGATTTCCCCCGGTTGGTGAGGATGTTTTCAGAGACTCTGGAACCTTTAGGAGGTGGCCCTAGCTGGCAGAAATAGGTTAAAGGGGGTGACCTTTGAGTATTAGCTCCCCCCTCCTATTTCCTGTGCCATGCTCTCCGCTTCTAGGTCTGTTCCCACAAGAAAAGCTCTTCTTCCCACAGCGCCTGCCACCGTGGTCTGAGCTGCTTCTCCCTGCTGTCACCACTCAGATGGCATGAAGCCATGAGCCAAGCTAAACCCTTCCTTCCTCATGTTATTCTGTCGGAGGCTGTGTCACGCGGATACAGAGGGTTCTACTACTGAAAACAGGTGCAGGGAATGGCTGTTAGTTAGGCCTGACCACGTGATTTTTAGGTCTTTGGAACTGTTGGGCAGAAAGAGTATGAAAAACTGTGGAAATGTGGGTTGCGAAGCCCTTGAAGTGAAGTTGAGCTTATAATTCCGGTGGGAATTTGGAAGCCCCAGATGCCAATAGACACGTGGCTAGTTAGACTGTTCATGAGGTTGACTTGTTAAGTCTATAGGAATTTTCAACCCTAATATTTATTTCTATGTTATATATATGAATGCTTTCTCTGCACATATGTACATGCAACACATGTGTGCCTGGTACCTTTGGAGGCCAGTAGAGGGTGTCTGACCCCCCGCCCCCGGAACTGGAGTTACAGACTGTTGTGAGCTGCCTTGTGTGTGCTAGAAACTGAATCCAGGACCTTTGCAAGAGCAGCTAGTGCTCTTGGCTTCTAAGCTTCTCTCCAGCCCCAATGGGAACTCTGTAAGTTCTACTAACTTTATTTATTTATTTATTTATTTATGTATTTATTTGCATTATGAAAAGGCTGTGAACCTTTGGGGTCAGGGATGGACCGTCAGGGCTTGATTCCGAAATCTCCCCTGCAGGCTCATGTTTGAATACTTGTTTTTAGCTGGTAGTGCTATTTGGGGGAGGCTATGGGACTTTGGGGGAGGTGGCAGAAGTACATCAGTGTAGGTGGTCTTTGAACATTAGCTCCCACCTCTAGTTCCTGCCTGCATTCCTCGCTTCTCGGGCTGCAGCTATGTGAACAGCTCTGCTCCACCTTATCCGCCTGCTGCCATGGACTGAGCTGCCCTGCCCTGTCTTCCCCACCACATTGGACTGTAACTTCTGAAACTACGAGGCAAAGCGACTCATCCTCCCCACACAATTTCTGCCAGGGATTCTGTCGCGGTGACACAGAAGTCATGCACACAGAGACACTACCTTCTGCATTGTGACTATTTGTACCTTTGTCTTCAAACAAGCGAATGTAATGGAGGGATTCCAAAAGAAAACAAAACTCCACCCTCCTGGTAGCTGGCGTGCAGCCTCCTGCCCCAGACGCTCAGCAAACGTGTACTCAGTGGATAAGTAAGTAAATGGCTACATCCCAACAGACTGTCCATTCTCTCTTACCTTATAAAGCTGATATTCAATAATACAGATAGCTTTTTTCCCCTGGGTCTCAGGTACACATGATTGGGTTAATCTATGCTTCATGTCTCATTATGCCATTGGTCCATGCAAGACCCCTGCCGTTCACTCATTCATTTTTAAACCAAGTCTTCACCCCATCTTTATTGCATATATTTAATGTTGAATTTTCAAAAAATGACTGTTTTATAAGCATGCGTTTTAATTCCTGTGAGTAGTATTGTGATATAACTCACTGTGTTATTGTATGTGTATGGGTGTAATTACATGTGAGTAGGTTACACGTGTGTGGGTGCCCACAGAGGCCAGAAGATAGCATTGGACCCCTGGAGCTAGTGTGACAGGCAGCTGTAAGCCGCCCGGCGTGGGTACTGAGAACCAAGCACAGATCCTCTAGAGCAGAAAGTACTCTTAACTGCTGAGTCATCTCTCCAGCTCTTTATTATGTTTTTTGAATTTTCTATTCATGGCCATGCTTCTACAACTCGTTTTCTTTGGGTATGGCTGTGCTAGTGGGCTTCTTTGCCACTGTCACAAAACGCTGACCAAAAGCAACGTGGGGAGGAAAGGGTTCATTGCATTCTATGGGTACGGTCCAGGACCGAGAGAAACCAAGCGGGAAACTTACGGCAGGAACCGAAACAAAGACCATGGGGTAACACTGCTTACTTCTTGTTTGCAGGCTCAAGTTCAGGGACCGCTTTTAAACAGCTCAGGCTCACAGTATGCTGGGCCCCGCTCCATCAACTCCCAGTCCAGAAATACTGCTGCAGACTTGTCTATGGGCCGTCTGATGTAGGCCGTTTCTCAATGGAGCTTTCCTTTTCCAGGTGACTCGATTTGGGGTCAAGTTGACAAAATGAACCTATTTGTGGTGATATACGTTTTTGATAATATCTCTTGACCCCCAAAGAGACTGAACTTCTCTTCCCTATCTTGTCATCAAATTAATAATCTGCCTGGAGATCATTCTAAACTATGTACTCAACATGATATCCTACTGTGTGTTTGGCCTGTTTAACCTGCCTGTAGGAGAGCAATGTAACCAATCTCGCTGTGCCTTAGATTTCCCACGTAATCAGATTTTGCAACTTAAGCCAAATACATGTACGCTTAATATCCCTGACCCAGAATAATGTATGTGTGGGTGGATGTGGATGTAGCTGAGGATGGCCAACAGGTTGAAAGCAATATTAAATAAAACAAAAGTTCTATAAATGTTAGAAGTAACATGTGGATATAGGTTGGTAACATCTGTGTAGACTTTTGAGTGCTGTTCAGGGTCCTTGGCAATTCTCACTTCTCTTGTAAAACTCTTAGAGATTTTTGTAAAGAATTCTCATACTGTGCTGTCTATGCTGTTCAATAAATACAGAGCAAAGCTCTTTGTTAGGGATGCAGGCAGGACAGTAACCACAGACTCCAGATAGGAGAGGGTTGTGGAAGACTAGCTGAAGATGTGTTTTATTTGTTTATGCTGTGGAATATTTGTTTAATGATGCAAAGAGGTGTTGCATTCTTTTATGTTGCATTTGTTTAACTCGGGGAAGCTGTGTTACTTTGCCTGTCTAAAACACCTGATTGGTCTAATAAAGAGCTGAATAAGCCAATAGCTAAGCAGGGCTGACAGACAGAGAGAATAAATGGGAGAAAGAAAAGATAGAGAAACAAGAAAGGAGGAGAGGAGGATGTCAGGGGCCAGCCACCCAGCTACCCAGCAAGTCATGGAGTAAGAAGTAAAGAATGATATCTGAATAGAGAAAAATAAAAACCCAGAGGCAAAAGATAGATGCGATAACTTAAGAAAAGTTGGCAGCCTTGTGGTGGTGGCGCACGCCTTTAATCCCGCACTTGCGAGGCAGAGCCAGGCAGATCTCAGTGAGTTCGAGGCCAGCCTGGTCTATAAGAGAGATTTCCAGAACAGGCTCTAAAGCTATAGAGAAACCCTGTCTTGAAAAACCAAAGGAAAAAGAGAGAGAGAGAAAGAGAAAAGTTGATTAGAAACAAGCCAAACTAAGCTGGGCATGCATAAGAAAGAGTAAGACTCTGTGTGATTTATTTGGGAGCTGGGTGGCAGGCCCCCAGAGAGCCAAAGAGTAAAAAGGATAAAAGGTGAAAAGCAAACAGCTACAGAGAAGTGGAGAATTCAAGTTTGGGTCTACTGCTGCCAAGCAAATCCAAGAAGAACCTGCTTTATTTTCATCATTTAACGCATTATTGACCCTGTACCCTAGCCTGTCACTTTTATCTGACTCACAAGTTCCCTAACACCAGACACTTAAATAGCACCTTTGTTCTCACGGTTTTTGGATTGTTCTTGTTTTAAAAGTCCATCTTCACATCATAGCATAAGCAGGTCAGGGAAAATGGTAGTTTCTCCTTTTTACTGAGGAGGAAACTGAGGCTCCAGGAGACTGACTGGCCGTAAGTGATCTGGCATTTTTGTGGCAGACTGTGTTTCAGGTTGTGACGGACTGGGTTAATCTCCAGTCACACCTAATGAAGTTATCTTGATCAGGTTCGTGGAGGTGGGAAGACTCACTCCAGCGGGGCGGGGGGGGGGGGCACCAATTCCTAGGCTTGGGTCCCGGGCTGCACATACAGACGAAGCTAGCTGAGTATGAACATTCATTGTTCCCTGCTTCCTAACTGCCAATGGAACCTGACAAGCTGCCCCAAGCTCCTGCTCCCAGGGCTTCCCTGCATGAGGGACTGTACCTTGAAATGTGAGCCATAACAAACCCTTTCTCCTTTACACTACTTTTGTCGGGGTTTTTTTTTTTATATCATACCCATAGGAAAAGTAGCTGAGACACTGGTGTTCTAATACTAAGTTCTGGGTTTACTGGCGACCATGCTGGCTTCTGAGTGTGGGTGTGGTTTGACACGGAGCTAGGGCTGTGCAGGTCTGTGGTTACCTCTGTGGTGCAGGCTCCCAGGGCTTCCTAGATAATTTTCAGCTGATGTCCTCTTTCTTCCAGCCTTCTTGCTTCTCTGTGTTCAGGTTGATGAGCCACTGTGAAGAAGCCTGGGCATGGGATATATGTGGGTTGGGTTGTGGGATGATTGCCGTCTCTGGGTGATGAACTCCAGCCTCTTCCTCCTTCAGTTAGCTTCGTGGGTGGCCCACAGAGGATGGCTCTGTCCCCACAGAGCCCAGACCAGGCTCTCGGCTTTTCACATTTGTCTAGCATCTCTGCTGCCTCTTTCTCTGGTGCACACGTCTTCCTGAAGTTCTGCTCAGTGAAACATGTGGTTTTTCTGTTTTGTATTTTTGTTGTTGTTGTTGTTTGTTTTATGTTTTGTTCTTTTTTGGTTTTTCAAGACAGGGTTTCTCTGCATAGCCCTGGCTGTCCTGGGAACTTGCTCTGTAGATCAGGATGGCCTTGAACTCAGAGGCCTTCCTGCCTCAGCCTTCTGAGTTCTGGGATTAAAGGCATGTGCCTGACTGCGTATTTTTTCTTCTTTATTTTGAATGATGAAAACTCTGAAGAACCTTGAGTGAGTGTCCTAAAGAAAGCAGATGAGGGGCTGGAGAGGTGGCTCATGTTTGAGAGCCCTGACTGCTCTTCCAGAGGACCCAGGTTCAATTCCCAGTACCCACATGGCAGCTAACAACTGTCTGTAACTCCAGTTCCAGGGGACCCAACACTCATGACAAAATGCCAATGCACATCTTTAAAAAAAAAAAAAAACCAACCCAATAAACTAAAGTTATATTTAAAAAAAAAACAAAACAGAAAGCAGATGAGTCCTCCGTACATTCCACTCCAGAATATCTCCAGGGGCTCACTCCACTGGCTTTCACCTCCTTTCTCTCCACACTAGTGGAAAAAGCACACAAGTTATCACAACTAATGTTTGTGATCAATCACAAACGCATTGTGTGCAAAGTACCCATTACCGAAATTCATACATCTCCAGCCCGTTAGTTCCACTAGCATCTTCTTACAGATGAGAAAATCGAGGTTCAGAGAAGGTAAATCACTTTCTCAAGGTTGCAGAGCAAAACACCGTGAGTCAGATGGAACCCTCCGGATTACAGGTGCCACGACTTTAATGCATCACCCCCCACTGAGGGCAGATGTCCTAGGTCTCTGTAGGAGAATCCCAGTTTGGTGTCCCAGACACAGCAGGAAAATGATTCCATAAAGAGAAACGGCTCCTATTTAGCCAGTGAGCACTCTACCCAGAGCAACAGGGTCATTGATCATTTAGCAGCCATGCCCCGAACCCCCGCTGGGTGTGTAGCCAGTTCTGGGTAAGTGAGAAACTTCTAAGTCTCCTTCTAGCTCCAGAGGGACAAAGTCATTTCCAGTGATTCATCGGTGACTAACTAAAACGCTGACTCTCCTGAGCTCTCGGTTAATCTTTTTCCAAAACAAGCACTGGTGGGGGTGGAGTTGCTGCAGTATAAACACAAAGAGGGGGACTAGGAAAGAGATGGGAGTGGAAGGGGGAAGGGGGAGGAAAATAAATAGAAGGGAGAAAAGAAGGAAGGAGGGAAATGGAGAGAGAGGGAGGGAAGAGAGAACCTCAAGGAAAGTAGACATTTTGTCTAACATAAGCACTGGGTATCGCTTTGTGTTGTATGGTATTTGTGTGTGATTCTGTTCAGTCACACAAAGACTCTCTCTGTTCCAAGTCTATATGGTTTTTTTGTGGTCCCCACAGCCTGAGGCATGCTTGCTGCCTGACCTACGGACCCACACTCCCTGTCTGGCCAAGGAAAATATTATTACCCACCCTCCATTAAATTTTTAATGATGGAAACAAAAATATACCTAAAATTGAAGTTTCTAGAAAAACCACTTGTTCTTCCCTGACTTTTACCTTTCCTCAAACTTGACTTTGGCCTCCTGCCTGGCCTTGGGTTTCAGAACTTTTAAAGGGTCTCCGAGACATACTTGTTGACAACGGTTTTGTCCAAGGGACTGACCACAGAGTACCTTGTGGGCATGAGGGGATTGTAGTTAGATATTTCAGAAAGGATTTGATCTTTGATCTCTCGGTGATTTTTGTCTTGCCCATGGCAGCTGTCACACTTTGGGGATAGCAGTCAGTTCCAGCCACCAGACCATGGCTGTGAGGGCGAAGGTCTAGGCACCATCATCCATGTTCTTCACGACGGCAGATTTGCATCAAGCCATCCAGCCCAGGGCCAGCACTACTTTCCCGGGTTTCATGAACTTGCCCATTTCCACAGCAAGTTTCTGGCACCCAACAGGAAGAAACTAAGGCTTATTTTTTTTTTCCCCACTTTACAAACGAGGGAGCTTAGGTCCTGGAGATGAAAGATTATTTAACCTTGGAGATTACTCTGTGATTACCAATACAACCACCCACAGGCATCTCAAAGCTCTGTCTTCTTCCTTTGAGATGCAAAGCGCTCATCCTTTGGGGTCATGATGAGGATTAAACACAAGGTCTATAGAAAGGGCTTCATAGATGCGAGCTGTGTCTGCATTATTGTTACAAAGCACCTGTCAGTGCTAGTTCTAAGGCATCTAACAAACATCAGTAGCCTCTATCTAGCCTCACATGCAGCTTGCCTAAGGGTCAGGATCAATTGCTATCTCAAACAAGCTGACCCTAGCATATCGATTTATGATCCACGCACCTCCACAGTGTCTCACCTCTCTATTTAGCATATTAAAAATGTCATTGGGTAGAGTATGGTGTAATGCCTTCATCCCAAAGTCTCCCCACCTTGAAAAGGATATCTAGATATTTTTCTTCAAATTTTTAATTCTTTATTTTTATTTTATGTGTATGCATGTTTTGCCTGCATGCATGTCTGTGCACCCTGTTCCTGCAGTGCCCAGAGGCCAGGGGAGGGTGCTTAGTCTCCTAGTACTGGGGTTACAAGTGGTTGTGAACTGCCCTGTGGGTGCTGGAAATCGAACCAGGGTCCTCTGTTAGAGCAGCCACTGCTCTTAACCACTGGGTCATCCCACCAGTCCCAATATTTATGTATCTTTAGAGCTGTTCAGAATCCCCAGCTGGGGGAAGGCTGTGTGAATCATTTGTATTCCAGCCTGGCGTCTTGGGAGATGATGTTCCTCCTAATTCTTCTTAAGTTTGTGTACACAATCAATTCCGTACACACAACAAAGAAGCCTGAACCAAAAAAAAAAAAATATATGCAGAAGTTTAATGTTGAAATTAATCTTAAAGCGAAGTTAATCAACACATAATCATCTTTGTGCTACATGGTGATTAGCTATAAATGAAAGCTATTTGTGTAAATGAAAATAATCAGTAATATTTTGTGTAATCAAGCTAAGCACTCACAGAAGTCAAGCCCTTCTAGGGTAATCAGCAGTCTTGAGTGTGGGTGGGTAGCACAGTTAGAGCTCCCAGGGTCCCTAAATCGCTTGTGGAAAGGGTTGATTCGGGTCCCTCCGATCCTTACTGCAATGCCTTGTGGATGTGAGTGCGGTAATCCGTTCTCTTCCTCTTCCGTGTCTGTTTCTTCTTTCCTGTCCCTCTCACAACCGTTATTGTGGTCATTGTAGTATCTTAGCCTTAATTCAAACAGTCTCAGGACCACCCATCCAGTGCTCAGTGCCCGAGAGTCTAGGGCCATCCGTCTTCTAGGTACTTTTAACATTTAACAAGGTTAGAGGCGTGGGAACAGAATAGCTATCATGGCAGAATGAAAAACTAAATGGCTGAAGTGGGGCTGGAGAGGTGGCTCAATTGTTAGGAACGCTTGCTGCCCTTGCAGAGAACCAGAGTTCAGTGTTCAGCACCCATGTCAGGTGATTCTGTCAGACCACCTCATAAGCCCCGCCTGCCCAAGGAGCAGGTAACTTCCTGGAATGCTGCCAGTTTTATGAAGCCCTATGGGAAATACTGTGGCCACATGATTTTGTCCTTATAAACCCCTACGACATGAGTCTCTGGGCCACTCACTGGGCAATCAGGAGAGGTCCTGACCAAAGTCCATCCTGGCCAGTATTTAATTAAAGCTCGCTTCAGATTTGGCTCAAAATTGTGGAACTGGTTTTTCTCTTGCAAATCTCAGGATTAATAGTTCGCCGCTGCCTGTAACTCCAACTCCAAGAGACCTACCACCTGCTTCTGGCCTCCGTGGGCATCTGCATGTATGTGTGCGTTTGTGCATGCATACACACGAACAAATAATAAAAAGGTCTTATTTAGTGGCGGTATGTCTAGCATGGCAATGTTATTTGGGAGAGTGTTGTCTAGACCTCAGTAACCTTGGCCTGAGACCCCTCCCTGTCTGGTCTGTCTAGTCACTGGGAAAGCTACCGAACACATACACATGTTTGTTTACCTGGCCAGCAGTGGATTAGATCAGGAGTAGATTCATAATCAAGCTGAGACCGCCAGAGTCTTCTTCCTCTGCACAGAACTGTGGTTCAGAGAGAGACCCTGTGAGGGCTTAGAGACGGGACATCTGACCTTGGGCGTTGATCGCTAAAACTGCAGGGAGAAGCAGAAGCAGGAGTCCACGTTACTTTTCTCACCACCTGACAAGAAGCAATTTAAGAGATTAAGGATTTACATCTGCTCACAGTTGAGGAACAGTTTGAGGTACAGGCCAGCGTGGCAGGAAAGGCACGGTCACAGGGATGTGTTTTCTCACACTTCCCTGGACCAGGAAACAGAAACCAGACAGAAGCTTGGCCTGGCTACAAAATCCAAAGGCTTCATCTCCTAAAGGCTCCATAGCCTTTAATATGTCACCATTTGCCAGGGACAAAGAATTCATACATACGAAAATGAAGGGAACATGTCACATCTAAACCCACAAAAGGGTTAAGATGATCTAACGTAAAAAAAAAAAAAAAAAGAAAAAAAAAAGATGATCTAGCGTGAAAGACAGAGAAGGGACGGGTTGGTTGGGTTCCTGGTGGACTTCCAGAACTGTCCTGAGATCACATTTCCTTCCTCATCCTCAGATCTATGAGGTACTCTGGTTCCTATATAGTTCATTTTTTTTCTCTCTAGTGTAAGCCAAGTGGGTTCTGTTATTTGCTAAAAAGACAGCCCTGACCAAAAACGCAGAGAAAGGCAGACTGTTTTCCCAACACATTTTATAAAACAAAGAAGAATTGGAGAGGTTTTGCTGAGAGGTAATATTGTCCCCAGATTAACTCTGTTGCTTCTGAGAGGTGAATTCCAAGCTTAGTTAACCTTCTTTAAAGCATTTCCCCTCCAACTGTGTTTGGAGGAAGTCGACCCAAATGGGAGTAGGTGAGCAGAGTCGGGCAGGGATGTGAACTCCCTGTTGATGCAGGGATGTGAACTCCCTGTTGACGTTACAGTCTCAGAAAAGCAGTACCCATGTCCAGGACCCATCATCTGAGGTTTGGTGTCAGGGACCATTGTCCTAAAGTTGATAGCAGGGACCATTGTCCTAAGGATGTTTGCAGAGAGCCCCACATCCCAAATATCTTGAGAACTGTTTGTTAACGGAATCACAAAAAGAATGTTTCTGCTTACACAAAAAACACCAGGTGTGCTAACTGGTGACCTTTGCTACCCCTTACCCCCCACCCCAAGCCAAGTTCCTCATTCAAGGGCTATATAAGCTGTAACCATTACCCTAATAAAGTGAGACCTTGACAATTGAATTCTGCTTGGTCTCCTTCTTTTCTCTTGTCCATGATTCATACAGATAGAGCCTCTTCAGACCCTGAATAACTGGACCTGATGGACGGGTCAGTTTGGCTTCTCTCTGCCCGCTGCTTCCTGTGGACTTTGAAGGGCCCCGAGAGACTCGCTTCAGTGGGTCTGATTTCTGGGCCTGGACTGTCTACCCAGGGTCTTTAGAGCTGGGGACAGAGGTTTCAAAGTTAGCGGTGCAGGGCTGGCAAATGGCTCGGAATGTGAAGGTACTTTACTGGCCATCCTAAAGATCTGAGTTCAGTTCCTGGCACCCATGTGGCCACGGGAGAGGGCAACTCCTGCAAATCGCCTTCTAACCTTCACACGCGTCCCTTCCGATAAATAAATACATGTAATAAAAAATTTAAAGTCAATGGTCCATCAAAATAGAGCGCCGAGGGAAAGGGAGAAATCAATTTCAAGAAAACAAACATTTCCATTGATTACAGAAGATGCAGGGCATCTGAGAACGACACCAAATGCAGACTTCATTTTAAAATGGTCCTTGTTTTCTTTTGTTCTTTTTACTCTGTCTCCTGAGGCAAAAAAGCTCATTTTCTTCAGCGGCTTGGTGTGGTAAGAGATGCTGAATGACCGGCGAGGGGCTCTGAACGTGTCCTCTGTGCTGGAAGTAGTTAAAGATCCAGGAAGTGCTTACACATCTGAGCTTAGCTGGTAGGTCAGATGCCACATTTGCGGCAGGTCAAGGCTTCATGCATGCGGAGGGTGACCCAGTTTCCTGAGTGAAGACGTCCTTTATAGAAAAGAAATTGGGGTACGTGTGTGTTTCTGGGTCTTTCCTATGTGTATGTTTCTGAATGTAAACTCCTTGAACTGTCAGAAAATTCTATATCCAAGAACAGAAACTGTAGAAGAAAGACCTCTCTGTGTGGCCTATAAGGATTTGATGAATACCTGCTTGGACCTCAGTGGTGAACAAGGAGCAGCGGACAGAAGAGAGACACCAAAGGTGCAGGCTCCAGCTGGGAACCCGAGGTTTTTTTCTTGTCAGGCAGCCTTTACGAAACACCCATGAAGCCAGACTATAATATGGGTATTAGAATAAAATGATGGACCAGGATTAAAAAGAAACTTGGTGTCATGGAGGGACATGAAGGACAAGCCAAAAAGTAAGTTTGTAAAAAATATGTTAGTTTTCAGAGACTGAAGGAGTTAAAACCAGGTAACTGGATGAATTGGAGCTAGGGGATGGGGCTAGTTTTAATTGAGGGGTCAGGAAAGGACTCCAAGACCTGAATAAGGAAGAAGCAGCTAGATGAAGCTCTGGACAGGACAAGATTTTCATACCAAAGGCCCAAGAGTTCCAGGACTACAGAAATGACTTATGGTGGGGCCACAGTGTAGGGCAGAGGTCAAAGGAGTCTCAGGGACCAGAAAAGTTGTTTCTTTAGTTCTTCCTCCTTCCTTCTTTCCTTCCTTCATTCCTTCCTTCCTTCCTTTGTCTTCTTTCTTCTTCTTCTTCTTCTTCTTCTTCTTCTTCTCCTTCTCCTTCTCCTCCTTCTCCTCCTCCTCCTCCTCCTCCTCCTCCTCCTTCTTCTTCTTCTCTCTCTCTTTCTGCTTTTGATACAGAATCTCACGTGATCCAGGCCAGCCTCAAACTCCCTGTGTAACTGAAACTGGCCTTGAATTTGTTATCCTTCTGTGTCTGCTTTCCAGCCCTGGGATTATAAGTGTGTACCACCGTGCTCAACTTCAAGCAGTGTTGGAGACTGAGTCCATAGTCTCTACATGCTAGGCAAGCCCTTCCCCAACTGAGCCATGCCCCCCAACCCAAGCGCTGGTTTTACTCAAAGGCTGACGACATGACTCTGGAAGGTTCCAGCAGGAAGATTTCATAGAGCACTGAGTTCAGAGTAGGGACACTGGAAGCTAGAGCCAGGGTAATGGCCATAGAGACTGAGAGCCATCGTTGGTCTTAGTATACAGCCAGCAGGTTCAGGATTTGATGGGGGAGGGAGTCAAAGTAAAGATGATTTGCGTTAATACACAGAACCACCAACTGTGGCTGGAGGGAAGGGGGAAGAAAAATGTCCTAATGGGAAACTGAAGAAGATAACTAGAAGGGGAAACGAAGATTGTGGTTTTGGACAAGCTAAATCTGCGGCACTTTACTGTACAGTTTCAACGTCATTACAATCAAGTAAAACAAAACAGCAAGTTTAGAAAGTGTGGTGTCCAGAGAGACTTCAAATAGCCAACACCCCTTCACACTAAGATACTTATAATGGGATCCCAATTTTTTATTGGTTTTATTGAGCTATATATTTATCTCCATTCTCCTTCCCTTCTACCCACTTCCATGGTCCCCATGTCCTCAATTTACTCAGGAGATCTTGTCTTTTTCTACTTCCTATGTACATTGGCTCCATGTATGTCTCTCTTAGGGTCCTCTTTGTTGTCTAGGTTCTCTGGGATTGTAATTTGTAGGCTGTTTTTTTATTTATTTCTTTTTTTCTTTATGTCTAAAATCCACTTATGAGTGAGTACATATGATATTTGTCTTTCTGGGTCTGGGTTACCTCACTCAATATGATGTTTTCTAGCTCCACCCATTTGCTTTCAAATTTCAAGATGTCATTATTTTTTTCTTCTTCTGTGTAGTACTCCATTGTGTAAATGTAACACATTTTCCTTATCCATTCTTTGATCGAGGGGCAGTTAGGTTGTTTCCAGGTTCTGGCTATGACAAACAATGCTGCTATGAACATAGTTGAGCACATGTCCTTGTGGTACGATTGAGCATCCTTTGGGTTTATACCCAAAAGTGGTATTGCTGGGTCTTGAGGAAGGTTGTTTCATAATTTTCTTAGAAATTGCCATAATGAAATCCAAAGGGGCTGTACCATCTTGCATTCCCACCAGCAATGCAGGAGTGTTCCCTTTTTCCCACATCCTCTCCAGCAGGAGTTGTCATCAGTGGTTTTGGGGATCCCAGTTTTTAAAGATGAACTTCACTCTAGCATGGGTGGTTGTGGAGATATTTGTATATCATCACTTGTAAAACATGGCTAAAACATTGACATATTTCCAAGATTTCAGCAAAGATTGAGTGAGCAGCATGCAGAGAGCACTTCACATAGCTCCTGGTCCATAGTAAGCATCTGAGTAAGTCCTAGCTATTGGTGGGTACGTTCATTCCCTAAGTCTGCTATAACAACATGCTACCAACTGGGTGGTTCAAACAGAGCTTTGGTGCCTCATAGTTCTAGACTTGAGAACTTGGGCACCATGCTAAGAATGGGGTTATGCTCCTCCTACAGAAGGACTCCTTCTGGCCTTCTCCAGCTTTTGGAGTTCGCTAGCAACTCTAGAATTCCTGGGCTTGGAGCTATGTCTGCCGGTGCCTTTGTCTTCATGTGCTATCCAATCTCTATCTCCTCCCTTTCTATCAAGATACTGGTACTTTATTTAATTATTTTCCATTATTTAGTTCTTGGAGGCAGGGTGTGTTAATTAATTTTCTCATTTAGTGTAATAAAATACCTGAGCAAGGGGAGGAAGGAGGGCTTCATTTCAGCTCACAGTCTGACAGTGCAGTCCATCATGGTAGGGAAACGGCAAGAGGGAACATGACGTGGCTGACCACACTGAATCCACAGTCTTAAAGCAGAAAGGGAAGAATTCTGGTGACTATTTTTTCTCCCGTTTTCCTTTTTATTAGCTCTGGGACCTTAGGTAATGAGGTGGTACCACCCACTTCCCATTCACGGTGACTCCTCCCTCCTCAGGTAAGCCTCTCTAGAAGTGTCCTTATTGACAGATGCCTCTGATTCTAAGCCCACTCAAGTGACACTAAATAAACATCAAGTGTGATTTCACTCTGTGTCTCTGGTTGGCCTTAAACTCATTATGTAGCATAGGCTAGCCTCAAACTTACAGAATCTGCCTGCCTCAGGTCTCAAGTGCTGGGATTACAAGTGTATACCACCAGGCCCAGTCAAGATACCCCAGTCATTTTAGATCAAAGATGGATCCTACTCTAATGTGGTCATATAAACTTACCCAGCTATATCTGCAGCAGCCCTATTCCCAGATGAGATCACAGTCGAAAGTACTGGAGACTTAGGAAAAAGAGTCCTGATTCTACCCCTGTGATAATAGCATTAATATGATGGTCAGCACTAACTTCTGTGTCTTGGTGCACAAAACCATCGACTGCTGGTTCTTTCGATTTGAGTGGCGGTCTTCTTTTCTAACAGTGGACACGATCACGGGCACTCGACATCTAGTTAAAAGGCTGAGATGATCTGTTTATATTTAGAATCATGGGATTTTTTAAAGCGAATCTGAAGTGACTAGGAATAATTTAGTTCAGTTCCCTTATTTCATGGTTGAGAAGACTGAAGCCTAGAACTGTGATGTGATTTGACAGAGGGCACATATCTGGACAGTAGCCAGTCCAAGTCTAGAAACATTGTCTCGTGTGTGTGTGTGCCTGTTTGTATGTATGTGTGTGCATGTGTGCATATGTTTCTGTGTATTTTTGTGGCTGTGCATGTTTGTGCGCGTGTTTGTGTCTGTGTGTGTGTGCATGTTCATGTGCGTGTGTTTGTGTGAATGTATGTGTGAGTGTGTGAGTGTATGCGAGCGCATGTACGTATGTGTGTATGTGCATGTTTGTGTGTGTGTGTCTGTGTGGGTGTGCATGCTCATGCATGTGTGTTTGTGTCTGTGTGGGTGTGCTTGTTGAAGTGTGTATGTGGGATGTTTGTGTGTGTTTGTGTGAACGTACGTGTGAGTATGTCTGAGTGTGTGTACATGTTCACGTGTGTGAGTGTGTGTGTATATGTGTTTCCCTTCAGTGTTGAGAATGTAAACTCCAAGCCTCGGGTGCACTATCTAAGCTCTCTCTGTCATGGCCTATTGTCCCTGCAGCACTAAGAAACCTTGTCTTCTCTCTTCTAAGACAGTGGTCCTGCAGTTGAATAGAAATTACATTTCATTCCCTTCACTCATACTGAATCAAGTCCCCTCTCCCAAGGTATAGCACCTACCTGAGGCCGACTGCATCTTGAAGAGAAAACATGCGCTGTGAAGACCCTGGAGTCAGGAGTGAAAGTACGCGCGTCCTTTCCCTTCTCAGCTGGGTTCAGGGCACCCGTCTTTGCTTTCTACTTGATTCTGGGAAGGTTCTGTAGCAACAAATGAGGCCAAATTCTACAAAACTGGAAACAGTTGTGAAGGGCCACTCCAATGCCCTCTGCAGTTCCTATAACCTTGGGGGTGATGTCATTTCAAGCGACGAACTCACTCTCTAAAGAGCAATTCTAGTTAAAGAATATAGGTCAGGGTTAGGAAATTTAGAGTAAAATGAAGGACAGGAGATAGTCCTAGGATGCTTTCAGCAGTAGACAGCACGATGACGGAACAGGAGAGGCTAAAGCAGGCATTTGCTAGATCATGGCGCGAGGACATCAGAGGTAGGCAGTTCAGGACTGCGTAACTTCATAGCATAACTCAGCAGCTGGCTTCTCCCATGATCACAAAATGGTTGCAGCAACTCCAAAAGTAGTTGTCCCCAGGCCTTGTCCCCAGGGGATCTTGCTGTCTCCTGGAAAACTTTCCTTTCAGGGCCCCTCAGGTACTGGTCACAGGAAGCTGCTAGCCCAGGCGTGTGTTGGCCTTTCTTATGCAGATTAACTAATACAGAGTCCGTGTTCCAAAGTACTTTTTTTTACCAGGCTCTTGTCCTTCGGGCCTCTCTCCACCAGCTCTAACAACCCCACAGTCAGCCAGGAGGCAACTGGAGACAGTCTCTAGGCTCCAGAGTTAGCTGAAGTTCAGTTAGTCCTACTCCCGGTTATGCCACTGTTCACACTGCAGAAGGACTTCAGGGGAACTTTCCTTAGCTCCCATCTCTTCCTGCTCTTCCTGAATTCCCTTGGGGGTGTCCCCAGGTGGCACTGGAAACTGGCACACTGCTTTCTCTAGAAAACTGTGAGAACAAACTATTTTCTTTCCATGGCAACTAGAATCTTAATAAAGCCTATATTTTAAAACGGACCCAAACCACGAATGGGTACATAACAAGATAAAGTCCACTCTGAGGACACTGGACTGAAGGTACCCCGGATGTCAGGGAGACAATTTCATTTCTGTCTTAAGCCCTAAAAGACTACAGCTAGAGAAAAGAGAAAAATGGAGTGGGTGTAATCAAGGCAGGTTTTCTGGGATGGGTGTGCTCCCGGGGAGAGCTGAGAGGCCCAGCTGGACTGGATGTGTGGCTCAAATGAGTTGGACCTTGACGGGGTGGCTAACAGGTGTACTTGATGTGAGGAGAGTTGGGTCTTGGCTTGCCATCAATCATCTGCCTTGGGAACGGAACCAGACAGTCATCTCATCAAATGAAGCAACCTGGCTGTGAGGAGCGCTTGGATCCCTCCCCTCCTAGGAGTCCTGGTTGCAGAAACGAGATGCTGTGACAAAGAACAGTGGCTCATACGATCTATTTCTGCCTCCTACTAGTGACTCACTGGATGACTCAAGGTGAATCTACCAATCTCCGAGTCCCGCCCCCTTCCACTGGGGAAAAGAGCTCGTCAGAGTTTCCCAGCAGGCAAGGTCGGCTGTCAGGAGGGGCTGGGCAAAGACCACCAGCCTGTCTTCCCGGCGTCTCTCTCCCCTCGGGCCTTTCTGACTCTTTCTCTCTCTTCCCTCCCCAGCTTTATTTCAGGCTTTTTCTTTTCCCAAATAGCACTGCTCCCAAGTAACCCAGGCACGCGTCCTGGGATGACATCGCCAACAGCGCAAACTCTGAAGGCTCCCCCTGATCTGCGGGGGAGCGAGCCCATGATTGCTTGTTGTTTGCAGGATAAATAATTCGAACCTGAGTGCTGGCCCCTGCGGGTTAGGGCAAATTTCCATTTTGCAGCAGGTCAGCTTCCCAAGCGCAGGAGCTTTGAATGCTAATAGGCGGTTCTCTCCAGGCTCCCCTCTCCTTTCTTTACAACGGGCCGGGTCCTGGTGGGACTTTGCATTAGAATCCAACGGAGAAACTATTGCATTTCTCATTGTTTTCCTTACAAATTAGTTTTCTAGATTTAATGGCTCTGGTTGCTGAGCAGATTGAGGAAATTGGGGCGGATGGTGGGGTGGGGTGAGCTGGAGAGGCCATTACAGGCGCTTGGTTATTGGTTGTTCCCAAAACGGAGGGGTTTGAGATTTAGGTGGAATTAACTCTCACCAGAGTTGGGGGGCGGGTTGTGAAGTGGGGGGTGAGTGTTCTCTTTCTTTGGAAGGGAATTTTATTTGTTGTTATTGCGTGCTAAAAAAAATTAGAGAAATTGTGGTGTCACAATGTAATAGATTGAGAAGGTTCTCAATGGGGTGTGGGGGTGTGTTGTATTGCTCAGTTGTGGGAAGATCTTGTTATAGTCAGACCTGGGAATTGAGCCTCGCCTGAAGATGGCTTCATTAATAACACGCAGCACAAAAGTGAAAACCAAACAAGAGGGGGACAACCAACCCAAGCTGGGAAGCCCTAGTTTAGAAATGTGGGCTTTGGTACATTTTGGGTGGGTAGAGAGGGGCACAAGATGCAACTCCAGTTCCAGGAGACCAGGGGTGGGCTGGGCTGGGTCTTGGAGGAGGTCACCAGGTCTGGGAGAGAGTTGGCAGGCAGAAGCTGGTAACCTGGGTGATTTATCTTTGGGTTTAGAGTGTGTTAGTCATCTCTGCAGAAAATTGAGACCAAACAGTGCCTTTCAGGCTGGAAATCAATGCTGAGTGGGTGTTCCCACGCGGGGCTGAGCTTCCAAGTAGGGAGATGGAAGTGGACTGTGGGATGCACAGCAAGGTAAGCCGCTCTTCTTAAAGGAGAAAGTGAGGAGCCGCAAAATTATACCAAGTGTTAGCAGCCTCTGCTTTGGGTGAAAGCCTTTTGGGGCCAACAAGGTGGTATTTCGCAATAAAAACTAAGCTAATAAGGAGGTGATAATGTCCCTGTAGGTAAGACTAGGCTAATTTCCCAAAGAGTAGGATTAAGACTGTGTTGATAGGAATACTATGTATCCCTTCTCTATCCTATACTTACTGCAGTCTTTGGAAAGAAAGAAATTTGTTATTGTACCCAGGGGTGTTTGTTTTCAGGTCATGCAGGGAAAAGCAGATTGTAACATTTGTTCTGGAGAGAGCAGAAAGAGGAAAACAGTTCATCATGCCCTTCCCTCAACACACAGGCATTGTTCTCGGCTGAGAACCCAGTGGCTGGAAGATCTCACAGGCATCCATGCAATGAACGGTGGGACCAAGAAGAAAATGGTTGAGTCTTGCTCCATCCTGTGACGGCTAATCTTCATTGTCAAGCTGATTGGCTTTAGGATCACCATGGAAACATGCCTCTGGGTGTGTCCATGAGAGTGCTGGCAGAAAGGTTAAACTGAAGAGAGAAGACCTACCTTGAGTATGAGAAGGCTCCTCCCTGTGGCTGAGGGCTCAGGTGAGTAAAAGGGAGATAGTAAATGGAGTACCACCATTCAGCTCTCTCTGCTTTCTGACTGTGGGTGTAATGTGACCAAAGGCCTCCACACGCCGACTGCCCTGCTATCTCCACCACGATAGACTGTGTCTCCTTGAACTAAAAGCCAAAATAAACGCTTCCCAACTTGTGTTGCTTCTTGCCTGGTATTTTGGTCAGAGCAATGAGAAAGGTAACTAGTACACCATGGGAGGGGAAGAACAGCCCAGCCGTGGTGGTTTGAGCGAGAATGGTCTCCAGGGATGAATACATTTGAATACTTGGTCACCAGTTTGTGGAACGGTTTGGAAAGGGTGTGGAGGAGGTGTATTACTGGAGCAGGCAAACTTTGAGGTTTCAAAAGCCCACACCACTCCTAGTTAGCTCTCTCTACCTTGTGGTTATGGATCAAGCTGTGAGCTCTCACCTATGCCTGCTGCCATGGTTTTGCTCTGCCACCAAGACTCTAACCCTCTAAAACAGTAGGCTCAGTTAAATCTTCCTTTTGTAAGTTGCTTTGGTCATGATGTTTTATCATGGCAATAGAAACGTATCTAATGCATCAGCAGAGGACAGGCTTTTTAAAAAATATTTACTTATTTATTCTGTATACAATATTCTGTCTACATGTATGCCTGCAGGCCATAAGAGGGCACCAGACCTCATTTCAGATGGTTGTGAGCTACCATGTGGTTGCTGGAAATTGAACTCAGGACCTTTGGAAGAGCAGGCAATGCTCTTAACCTCTGAGCCATCTCTCCAGCCCCGAGGACAGGCTTTGAAGGAAGAGGCAGAAGGGATGGAGTGAGACAAAGATTTGGGAGAGTGAGGGATGCTCACTAGGTCCTTGTCTTCCTTATATACAAATATAGAATCTGTCATTGATCAGAGGACCTACTTATTCTAAGTTCCTTTTCACGGAGGTCTCATTTAACTCTTATAATAATATTAAGAAGGCACTAAAGGATGAAAAAGTTCTCTGATACTGAGAGGTGGTAGCAAATACTTAGAATCCCAGCACTTGAGAGGCTGAGACAGGAAGAGCACATGGTTTGTTTTGCTTAACTTTTTATTGATTCTTTATGAATTTTACATCCTGCACCCCAGTCCCACTCGTCTTCCCATCCTTCCATATCTGCCCTCTGCCTTTGCAGCCTTCCCCCCACAAAAGGAAAGAAAACAAATCTCGCCATGGAGCTGTAATGTGTCACTGTGTGTCACACAGCTTTACCTGCAAATGTTCATCGCTACGAAGGAGTCATTGGTATTGTTTGAGGCCCCTGGCTTCTGTTACTCGATTATCAATACTGGGTTCTTACCAGGACTCCTCTTGGATAGCCTGTTGTTCTGTGTCATGAGGTCCCACAGCTTTGGTTCTGCAGGACCCGTCCCTTCACATGCTCCAGTGGTTCCTAAATGGGGTAGGTGTTGGGGCAGGCCAACTCAAAGCCTTGGATCTGCACTTGAGTGGTAGCTGAGTTAGTCAGCCTGCTCACTCTCTTGTGCCTGTGCCACCAGGGCCAGCTATCCCACTCTACCCAGGCAAGGGATGTGGCAGGTCTCCTACATCTATGACACCAGGGCCATCTCTCCCATGCTCCTGCCTTCAGGGCCCAGCTCTCCCATACTTATGCTACCAGGGCTAGCTCTACTGTGCTGCCTAGGTGAGGTGTAGCCCCACTCCCACCCCAGGAAGGGGCAGGGCCAGCTCTCCCATGAGAAGAACACATGGTTAAGGCCAACATGGGGTATGTAGTGAGATACCTATCTCAAAAAAAAGTTCCTGTGACTTGTCCAAGGTCATTCCATTAGTCACTGGTGGATCCCAGCTCTGTCTCAGGCAGTGGGACCCTAGAACTCAGGCTTCCTACAGTGTACATATGGTCCTAGGAAACAGAGTGGGAACATGAATTGACATTCTCTGAAGAAGCTGTATCTAAAGATCTGGTGAACTGTTTGGCTTTGGCCTTGACCTTGGAGACCATTGTGGCGGTGGAAATATGGAATGCTATAGGTAGGGCCAAGTCAAAATTATCTGGGATTATCTCAGGGCCTCTTATAGCCAATTACTTTAACTTTTCTATGTGACCTAACACTTTTAGGACTGATAGATAAATTCCTCAGAATGCTTTATGAGGCTTAACCTCCACGAAGCCTAAAGTGGACAGTGTTATCAGATAATATCTGAAGCCCACAGAGGAGCGTTATGGTTTCATAACTGGAGATTTTATGGAAAAAGCCTAAGCCCCGGCAGCATCCTCAGAATGCTGACTGGGCCGCCCATCATTACAGAAGCTCGGTAGAGAGATGATTAAAGCGGCGAGAAGAGATTTGGTTGTGGGGACGCTGGGAGGTGTGACCAATAGAGGGGTCTAGAGACAGCTACTTCAGGCTGAAATAGAGAAAAAAATAGGGTACGTTCTGAATAATTAAGCAGTCTTGGTCAAGGTGTGGTCTCGTTGACTACTGCCTCTGTTCTGGCTGTGCAAGGTGGTCTTGAAGTTGTCCCTGCCCTCGTTGCTTGATGGGAGCAACCTGGTTCTTGTGAGCTGCCTCCGCCTCCAGGGCGCCACCTCCTCAGCCTGGAGAATGGTACCCCCTTCCCCTACCCTGCCTCCATCTTGGGCATAGCTGTTCTGGGAATCCCAGGTGTGACTGGAGAAAAGGTTAAGGATAATAATGACTCATCTCTGCATTTTCTGCCACAATAAGGACAGACAAGACACAGAAACCAAGACACTGGTGTCAGGTGTTTGTCCTGCTTTAGTTACTGTTGTCATCTAGGGCCACCCCGTCTTGTAAAGCTTGTCCACTCTTGCTGAACTGTGACAATTCCAGAGACTGAAGTAATTTGATTCCTCGAGCTAAGCAACTTCCTTCTGCCCTCCCAGCCCTATCAACCCCTACCATTGCCTTGCCGGGAAAGATGTTTATCCATCACTTGACATCCTTAAACTGCCATTCCCTGGTTACCCCTAGCAACGACCAACAGCGAGCCGAAAAAGGAAACTTCAATCTCCTTTCTCTAAATCCTATAAGAAAGGGCTTCTACTCTTGTCACAGGGGCCTAGGCTCCCCTACAGGGTCCTGCCATGCTTGTCTATCTGCCTGTCTGTGGAGTAAATAACTTGTCTAGTAATTCTCTTACCCAGAGGGGCAGCCTCCCTTAGTGTCCCCCTTGAACTCCAAACCCAGAACCTTTCAAACTTGTCAGCCTGAGTGTGGAGTGTCAATGCTTTATAGCAAAAGCAGTTTCTAAGCCCTATGAGTTTAGATGCCAAGGGTCCTCCCATCTCTCGGCCCAAAGACTCATGAGTTGAGGGCTTAGCAGTCAGCTAATGGGTTTGGGGGAAGCCATTGGATCCTAAGGGCTCTGGCCTAACCAATAGCTAAACTGATAATCTGTCAGTATTATTAGGAGGTAGGAGAAAGAAGGAGCAGGGGCTGACGGCAGGAAGTAGATCACTAGGGGCATGCCCTGGAAAGATGTCTCTTTGCTTCCTGCAGGCTGTGAGGTGAACAGCTCTGCTTGTCTAGGGCCTGCTGCCGCTATGGTGTTCTTGTCCCCTCAGGCCCAAAGCCACCCACCCAGCTAGCCATGGCCTATAATGTCTGCATCTGAGCATCACCTCCAATTGAGTGGCTTATGCCAGGAGTTTGTCACAGTGACAGAAAGGTGATGGAGAGAGACTCCTCTAATCCACTGCCACTCCAATCCACTGCCACCAGCCGACCTGATGCTCCCACCCTGCAACTGAGGAGCAAAGCCACTGATCTGTGGCTTTCTCTTGTTCGTATCTATTCAAGTGGCTCAGAAGGACTTCCATGTGTATTCCTGGACCATCATCCCTCACGGCATAGAATAAACGTTTTTTCTTATTTGTTCTAAAATAGGATCTTTATTGGAGGACTCGGGATTGAGCGCAGGGCTTTGTGTGTGCTGGGCAAACACTACCACTGAGCGACACCCCCTGCCCCTGAGCTCGTATTTTAGGTCCACAGTAGTCACAACCTTTGGGGCTCTGCATCTTTCTAGCTTTGGGTTCCCCTGGTGAAGGACTGTCACCTGCCATTAGAGATGGAACCATGTAGCCTTGTAAAGAACAGATAAACTCTTAGAAAAGGGGCAGTGGCCAAAACCAGTGGTCACCCTGCAGACCTGGATGACAGCTTCTGTTAGTCACACAGAGAAGACGAAAAATATGACAGTCAGCCCCTTATTCTTTGGGGACCTGTCACATGGGTCACAGTGGTCACTGACGATTATGGCGCTGGGGTGCCACATTCCAGGGTTAACAAGACTCATCTGAAGGTGGTTCAGGACAGCAAAGGTCACAGAAGAACTGAGCTCCTTGGCATTCATCTGTCCCCTAAGTCAGAGTTTTTCAGACAATAGTGTGTTACAGGAGAATAGGACCAAGGTAGGCCTTCCAGAGAACTACCACGGACACCTGGGAGACAGATGTTGAAGGACCTTCATTTGTTCATTCATTCATTCAGTTACTCAGATAACGTTCACTCTGCAAGTACTGTGTGCCAAGTACATTTAAGAATAGAGGATCTCAGCCGGGCGATGGTGGCGCACGCCTTTAATCCCAGCACTTGGGAGGCAGAGGCAGGCGGATCTCTGTGAGTTCGAGACCAGCCTGGTCTACAGAGCTAGTTCCAGGACAGGCTCCAAAGCCACAGAGAAACCCTGTCTCGAAAAACCAAAAAAAAAAAAAAAAAAAAAAAAAAAAAAAAAAAAAGAATAGAGGATCTCGGTTAGACCTTCAATGTTTTAACAGTATATATAGCTGGACCGAGACATACAGCTACATGTGAAAAGTGAGAGCAAGTCCTGTAGGCTAACTTGGAGTAGGGGAAAGTGTAAAAGCACTCGGGAGGCAGAGGCAGGCAGATCTCTGTGAGTTTGAGACCAGGGCAGGCTCCAAAGCTACAGAGAAAGCCTGTCTCCAAAACCCAAACCAAACCAAACAACCCCCCCCCCCCCCGACAGTCCTGTAGTGCCCCGCATCACAGATCACAGGACAGGTGTGTGAGCTGGAAACTGGCCTGGAGACTTAAAATCACATGTACACACAGACAGACAGAGACATGAGTACACAAGTCACCCTTGATACAAGAATGCCAAGTTTATTGTGCTCAGGGGAAGCTTCTACAGTGCTCTGGCCACGCCCCAGCTCTTGGGATCTTTCAGCTGCAGGCCTCATCAGAACCCACTCTGCCATCAGGGTCTCGTGCTCAGAGCAGCTGCAGGCTGCTCAGAGCAGGGGAAAACAAGCTGTTTACAAGAAATTCAGGGTCTGGGGGTCGACAGCCCCCAACAGCTCCCAACAGGAAAGCCAGACAGAGCTCTTGAAAAAGGTACTGTCTATGCTGACTCCTGAGAGCCAATGGGCATGAGGCTTGCTGAGAGGTGAGAGGTAGGCAGACAGAGAGGTGAGCTTTCCCTCTCTGTGAGGTAGAGGAAACAACATGGATGAAGACCCACAAGGGAGTGAGAACATGATAGGCCTAGTTCTCCCCATTGACTGAAAGTCCATATCAGGCTGTGCCAAGGAAAGCCTTGTGAACTTTGTCTAGACATGTGGACTTTGCGGGCAAGGTGGAGCCATTGATGGGCTTTGAGAACAGGAGCATCAAGATCAGTCTCTGGATTTAAGCCACTCTGGCTGAGATGTGGAAGGCTCTTAGGAGGTAGACCAGTTACACAGCTATTGAAGTTTTCTAAGAAAGAAATAACATTGCTTGGCCTTCAGATAGGACATCCACAACCCAGGGGAAAACCTTTGGGTGCTGTTTGGAGCCAAGACTTCTTTTGCTACTACTCATGGATCAGGGTACAACCTAGAAGTGCCAGTGTGGGCAGGAGTCTAAAGTGGAATAGCTCAGAGGGATATGGTACTTTACACTTGTAATCCCAGCACTTGGGAGGCTGATACAGGAAGATTGGAAGTTCAAGGCCAGTCTGGGCTACATAGGGATACCCTGCTTCAAAAATCAGAACAGTATCATAACTAAAGGTGGTTCTAGAAGAGACCAGAAATTCTATCATATGTAGAAAAGTCAAGTAGATATCCTTGGGCTAAGGCCTCAGAAGCTCAGCAGCATAGCCAGGCAGGAAGCACAGGGGAGTCCAGGATGAGACCATCAGAACCAGGACACGAGGATCCATGAGTTTCCATCTCTGCTGTTTTGTCAGTTCTTCTGATTTTATTATTTCTTTAGATCTGTCATTTCAACCCCCTTTGCCTCTATTATTTTCTGTGGAAATTGGTAATATGAATTTTTGAAAATGCAAAGGGTGGTTGCTTGTTTTGATGAGGTTGGTATGGTAGATGTTGGGGCGGCGTCTATGTCTTACTTGGTAGGAGAAAGTTTATAGAGGAGGGGTTGGACAGAGGTGGTTCCTCTGGAGAAAATAAATGAATCGATTTGTTCACTACTTATTTTCTTTTTTTTTTAAGGCAGGGTCTTACTTCTAGCTGGTCGGAACTCACTATGTAGACCTGGTTGGCTTTGAACTCGCAGAGACCCACCCTACCTTCCAAGTGCTAGGATTAAAGAAAGGCATTCACTGCTACACCTGCTTCACAAATTCTTTTAAACCTCTCCTTTCAAGAGGTGAGGTAAAGTTTTTGTCCCCTGAAATACAGGTTATGTTGAGCAACGTGTTTCTCGTGACCTTCTAGAATATGGTGGAGCTGACGGTGTGTAAGCCCCGAGGAGAGGTTATCAGTGACATTTCTCACGGCTCCCCTCAGATGATTTGCTCAGGGGAAGCCAGCTGCCATTTGTGAGGCTGCTCAGCTAGCTCTGTGGAGAGGCACACACACAGGCAGGAACCCACTTGTCACGGGCATGGGAGGAGGCAGTGTCTGCCCTCAGTTAAGCCTTTAGGGCCAATCAGGTCCTGGCTTTCAGGTTTGCTAGCTGAGATCCCAGAGTGGAGAGCAGAAATAAGTCATTCCTGTTGGGCTTTGTCTACAGTTGTCACATAGGGAAATTGTCTTATGTTTGTCAGTCCTAACATAACGAAAGAGACTATCCCAGAGATGGAGTTGTATTTGACTATGTTAACTATACCCCCATAAGGGAATAGAGGGAATATACCTTCCCACTTATGAGCTTCAGTCACTTATTCATCCATCCACCCATCTACCCAATTACCTCTCAACCCACTCACCTACCAATCCATCTATTTATCCATCCATCCATCCATCCTCCCACCTATCCATCTGCCCATCAACCACTCACCTGTCTATTCATCCATCCATCCATCCATCCATCCACCCACCCATCATTCCACCCATCTATCCACCCATCCATCCAACAAATTCTGTGTAAGTTTTGGGAGAGCAGGAACTCTGCTGTCCACCCATTCCCCTCCTACTCTCTTTTTTCTTTTCAGGTTTTTGAGACAGGGTTTTTGCCCAGCTGCTGAAACTGACTCCTCCTCCGTCTGTTTAATGCTGGGACCACAGGCACATCTCTCTACACCCAATTTTCTTTATTTGTTTTTATGTCTCCAACACCTAGCACACAATCAGAACTCAAAATGTAACTGTTAAAGAGACAAAAATTGTCCCTTTCAGGGAGTTCTCAAACTCAGGGTGTTAGATGAGAATATCAGCATCCAAAGAATGCTAGAGTAGAGGTAGGTACCACAGAGGACAAGGTTGTTTAGGATGGTGGAGTCAGAAAAGGGCTGTTGACTAAGCTGAGTGTGTTTTTAAATTTGAAGCAGGATCTCACTATGGAGTCCAGGTAGACTTCATATTCAGGGGAATCTTTTTATCTCAGCCTCCCAAGTGCTAGGATTTTAGGCAACTGCCACCATACTGAGCTTTGAGCACAGTTTTACAGATAGATAATTGCATAGGAAGTTGAGGCAGGCTGTCATGAGACCATGTGGTACATATGGAGTCTGATAGAGTCCTGGATACCTGAAACCCTAACTTGGGCTCTTTAATTTGGAGAGGGTAGGACTGCTGAGAGGCACACATGTAGGAGAGCCTCATACCCTGACCTCAGGAACAGCAGACAACCTTGTCATGGTGGTGCTGGGTGTTCTTCAAGGGAACGCAGCCTTTATGTCCCACTCCCCGCTCACAGGGGTGCTCAGTCATCTTTTTCCAGCTTGCCTTCTCCTCTTATCAGGGTGCTTCGCTCACCTTCAGTTCATTTTCTTTGTCTGGTTAATACACAATCAGCCTTAATACTCAGTGCAAGAATCCTTTCTTTTCCGATAGTTGTCCCCGATCAATCTGCCTGCTGACCCACTTTACCCTGGTCCCATCCTTCCTTTTCATCCTGTTGGGTTCGATGTCTGCTACTGATGGGCTGACTCAGTCTCTTGGGCATTCTCAGGTTATGTTTCCCAGAGAGAGAACCTAATCTCTCAGCTTTCTCAGAGAACTGTTCTTTAATTACGAGCTATCAGTCAACAGCTGTTGGGAGCACAGAGGTCCTGGTGCTCACAGATAACCACCAAGGGAACCAGAAATGTTAAATACACAGACTTATTCCTTCTAAGGAAAGGATACATCATTTATGATCCACCCAAAAGGCTGGGAGTGGATGTGGTTAATAGCCGGGTGACATCTGCACTATCTGTATGGCCAAGACCACACTGGATCCTTCTCTGGATCCTTATTGTGAGCTTGTCAGTCTGTAGAACCTATCTTTATGGAAGGTGTCACATGTATTTTACAAAGAGTTTTGATGTAGTCATATCTTAAGCTTTATTGTGCGTGTGGTATTGAGTTCATTATTACCAGGAAAGTTTTCATCAAATTACACTGTGCTTAAAAATTACACGTAGTCAGACTCTCAAAGTTTGAGCCAACACCGGCTACTGAGTGGTGATGAACTGAACTACCTTCCTACCTTCCTCAGATGGTTACTCTATTGGCTGCGGTGGTTGCAGAGACCCTAACAGCATAGCTCAGTGGCAGGGAAAATTCCCTGAGGATCTAGGGGAAGATGTCCTAACTCACTTTGTGCTGCTCTGCCAGAGTAGCATAGCCAAGGTCATTTAGAAACAATAGAGGTCTATTTGAAACAATAGAGGTCTATTTGAAACAATAGAGGTCTATTTGGACCATGATTTTGGAGACTTTAAGTTCAAGATTGAGAGGCTACATTTAATGAGCACCTTATGTTCTGTAATAACATAGCAGAAAGAAACAACAAGTGATGTGTGTGTGTGTGTGTGTGTGTGTGTGTGTGTGTGTGTGTGTGTGTGAGAAAGAGAGAGAGAGAGAGAGAGAGAGAGAGAGAGAGAGAGAGAGAGAACTGAACTCTGAGTTTTCAGATCCACTCCTGGGATAACTAACTCACTCCTGTGACAATGGCATTAGTCCATTCATATGCAAGAGCTGATCTCCTCTTAAAACAACATGACACTGTTGTCTGTTAGAGATTGACTAGCCGACATACCAACTTTGGGGGAAATGTTCCAAGTGCAGTGGACAACAAGCAGCAGCCTGAAGGCGTGGGCTTTTGTAGCAGACAGCCTTTGGCCATCACATCTCATCTACTCCAACGCCAGCTGCTCATCTACTCCAACGCCAGCTGCGGCTGTGTGGGAAGGTTATGACTGACCCTGTACCCAAGGAGTTCCACACTAAGCTCACCCTGCCTACTGCTTCTGAGTATCCTCAAAGCCATGTTCACTTGGAGCAAGGGAAGGTTGGTCAGTGTACCAGGACATCCTCCGACAGGAGAGAGAGTGGAGCTGGTGGATAAATGTTCAGCAGCCTGCCTGTAGGTGGGCAGTTTGAGAAATGACTTGCAAGCCTGTGGTGGAGTCGATCCCTCTGTTTTCTCCATCCCTCCATTGTCTCCAACTGGCCGTGTCCCCATTGCATTGTCTCTTCCTGTCCCCTCACTCCTCCGTTTTGATAGCCTCACATAAACTGTTGCATTAGAATCCTAATCTTAGACTGTTTGTAGGGGAACCGAGGATTTATTCTGAAGGCAATGAGGAATGCTCGCGGCGCTTTCCCTCTCTCTGATAATATCCCACGATAAATGCGATGTACTCTTCTGGGCAGAGAGGGCACAGGCAGAGTAGGTCACAGTCCTTCAGCCTAAGGAGCTTATGGCCTCCCCCTCTCTGGTAAGCGCTTCTGGTGTTTGTATTTCCGTTATCTCCTTTGGCCCTCTTGGCAACCTTTGCAGAGAACCAGTGCAAACATCATTATCCTCATCTTACAGGGAAAGCAAGAGGAGACAGAGGCGGTCAACATGGCCTACAAGGTCACGCAGTGGTCAGTGGCCTTTTAAGCAATTAAAATCTTTAGCCAAGTATATGAATTATCTTAGTTACTCGGAGAAAGCAATGTTAAAAGCAATGCATTTGCAATAATTTAATTATCCGCTTGCCTTCATTATTTTTTCTTTGCATTCTCTGTTTCTCCTTAACTTTCCAAATATTGTACTGGCTTTTAATCAGCGCTATATAATTTCTTCTGAGAAACTAGGTCAATCTACAACGTGTTAACACAGCTTTCCTTTCTCAGTTTAAACAAAATTTTAGTAAAATTTCATCTCACAAGGAGGGAAGAAAAAAAAAACCCTTTGAGTGCTATTGCATAACTTGAAGCCGAATGGCATGATTGCATATGCATTTTAGATGATCAGAGGGGCCGAGGGCAGTGTGGAGGGAGCCTGGCAGGGTAGGAGTCTACCTTCTCTCTGTAGGTGGTTCTAACCCGCTGGGGGCTTTAAATAACACCCTCAGGCTGGTGACTCACACATTTCCCTCCCCAGCCCCGAGGAGGTCTCCTGCACTCCTGGCTGGCATATTCAGCCGGTAATTGACATTGCTTCTCTACTGGATGTCTCGCAGACACTCAGACTTCACGCGGCCAGAGCAGAAACTCTTGGTTTCCATCCCCCTACCAGGGAACTGCTTCTTTCCCAGTGTTTTGTCTCTTGGTGGGCGGCGCCACCCTGCTGCGCTGTTCTAGCTACAGGAACGTGGAAGCTGTCCCTCAGTCTCTTCTCCCTCACCATCAGTTTCTACTCCATTCCCAAGGCTGAGAGCTTGTGTCTCAGATCTGCGTCCTCTGCCCTATCCTGGCCTCCTCACTGGTGAAGCCACTGTCAGCTCTTGTCTGAGCTATGCCTGGGTCCTCCCAACAGGTCTCTTCCTCTCTCACCCTTGCTTTCCATTGAGTGAAGGGAAATTTTTCTTCCATTGTCTTGAGTGTCCCTGTTAGATTGGGACACTGGATAAACAGTGGTGGCTGCTCTTGGTGATCCAGGGAGCCTAGGACCTGGCTCATCTATTTGTCTTTTGTCTCTGAGAGATGCTGAAGCATTCAGATAGAATAACCCACTATCTCAGCTACATAGCAAGTTTTTGTTGTTTTTTTTTTTTTTTAATTTTTTGGTTTTTTTGAGACAGGGTTTCTCTGTGGTTTTGGAGCCTGTCCTGGAACTAGCTCTTGTAGACCAGGCTGGTCTCGAACTCACAGAGATCCGCTTGCCTCTGCCTCCCAAGTGCTGGGATTAAAGGCGAGCGCCACCATCGCTCGGCTTACATAGCAAGTTTTGAAAGTCAAATCCAGCTTGGAATATATAAGGGCTTGTCTCAGAAACAAACAAGAACAAAAATTTTCAATGAATGTGATTCCCTGTGAGAATAATAGGAGAGTTTCTGGAATACAAAATCCACAAGTTTGGAACCACTCCAAATCTTACCAAAGTAGGATGGAAATGATTGTAATTCAGGGTGTAACCGAGTGGTTAGGGTCTCACCGTTGCAGCTGTTTTAGGGACAGTCTATGAATGCTGAAGATTGATCAGGCTCAGCCAGGATGAAAAGTTTCAAGTTTGGAGTTCAAGGAGACACTAGGGAAGATTGTCCTCTGGGGTAAGAGACTTATTAGAGGTTATTAATTCCTTAGGCAGACAGGCAGACAGCTGCAAGGTGGAGGCTCTGAGAAGAGTTCAGGCCCCTGTGGCAGAGCGGCGTTAGTGAGCAGTCCGTGGCACGTGGTTCTGTGATACAGTGTTAGTGAGCAGTCCATGGCACGTGGTTCTGTGCTGTGGTATTAATGAACAGTTCACGGCACGTACTTGCAGTCAGGCTATCTCTGAATCAGCTATGAGGATGGGCAAGCAAGAAACTAGAAAGTAAGTTCCTTTAGCTCTGAAAACAAAATTGCTGCAGTTTCGGAAATTGTTAAGGTTCATCCAAAATGGGGGAGCCTCACAAAATGGTGTGACCCTGGCTAACTTTGAATACAGCTGGCTGCCTTTTTGTAGTTTCTGCACATAGCAAAATGCCTCAAACGCATATCCATTTGTAACCCTTGTTCCCTACTCTCTTTGCAGCGTCCCCTCGCCTTGCTCCTTCTCCACTCCTGTATCGTCTGTAGTTGACAGAGTCAGTACCTGAGCCAGGGACAGGCATTTATGATCAGCTGTCTGCACCGTACTTGTACATGACCAACAGCACGGCAGGCGAGTTTACACTCCACAGATGCCTGAGTGTTGAGCTGAACTATGACATCACAAAGTCACTGTGTATGAAAGGTCTTAGATTCAGGTTCAAGAGGGACATTTAGGTGGATTGTTGGAGCAAGGAATTTATTAAAGGAGTTACTAACACCATGGACAGACAGACAGAAAGCAGCATGGCGGGGGCTGTGAGGAGAATTCAGACTCTAGCACCAGAGAAAGATGATCAATGTGCTGGGGTCTCTCAAGAGAAGAGTCGGGGTGTGGGCGGAATCTGCGTGGCAGGAGTGGGGTCTCTTCTCTTCCCACAGCTTTCTTGTTGGGGAGCGTGTTTCACAGCAAGAGCATGCAACCAGACTTTCCGATTCCCAAACAGGCAGCATGCAAGGGGGTGGCCACCAAACTCACTTTTCCAGGTGAGAAGTCCAGAAACCTAGAGATTCACAGACAAGGCCCTCAGGAGGCCTGTCCATGCTTATGAGCCGGGAGGACAGCTACAGGTGTCCTGGCCGGAGCACTAGGCTGGCCTGGATCCTAACATTTAATGTGTGTTAGCCAGGGTTTTCTAGAGGAAAGGAACTCATGGAATGGATGCATTTTAAAAGAGGATGCATTGATATTGAATGAATGCATATTAAAAGAGGAGGATGTATCGATCGGCTTACGCGATGTGGTCTGAAGAGTTCAATCCTGGCTGTCTTCACACTAGGCAGGCTGAAAACTCGATATCTGCTTGATCAATGGGGCTGATGTGTCAGGGGTCCCAACCTGGTGCTGAAGGCCTGGAGGATTCCTGGAGAGTTGCTAGTCTCCAGGCCATGTTGGAAGCCCAAAGTGGGTACTTCTGTGAGCAAAGGAATGTGCCAGCAGCATCAGGGTAAATAAACGGGCGGCAAGACATAAAGCAAGCAAGCAAAAGCGTTCTTCCTGGGGCCTCCTGCTATTCAAGCTGCCTTGTTTAGAATGAGTCTTCCCACTTCAGATAACCCAATCAAGGAAACCTCTGTGGTAGCATCGCTACCAGCTGACCAATCAGGTGTCTGCAAGAGGGAAAGTTGGGCAGACCTTCCTGTTCAGGTATGTAGGTCCTACCTCTCAAATAGAGGCCTCAGGCTTTTCGCTGTGACCCACCAAACAACAGCACAAACCCTGAAACTTTTCAATCACCCCAAATTTCACAGGTGAAGAAAAATTCCATGTTGCACGAATTATCACCAGTTAATCCAAAGGCACGGAGCGATGAATACATGTATGCCCTCATGTCTATGAATTGCTTCTAGATCCAATCAAGTCGGCAATGGAGAGCCACCATCAGTCTACGCAATGAGAGTTTTTCAGCTCCACACTAGTCTAATGGGCCCATAATCGTGTATATGTTCATCACTGACTACAGCATCGCTACCAGCTGACTAATCAGGTGTCTGCAAGAGGGAAAGTCGGGCAGACCTTCCTGTTCAGGTATGTGGGTCCTAACAACAGCACAAACCCTGAAACTTTTCAATCACCCCAAATTTCACAGGTGAAGAAAAATTCCATGTTGCACGAATTATCACCAGTTAATCCAAAGGCACGGAGCGATGAATACACGTATGCCCTCATGAGGCAGGCTGATCCTTGTTTGGAACATAATAGTTTCAAAGTTATTCACAAATTATAGGCTCAAAAGATCATGATACACAATAACCATAACAAATTAAACTGGAAATTATAAAGGTAAATAATCATGAAACTAAATTTGCAGTGATTTATAGTAAATGCAAATTTTAATTAAAGGCCAGCATCATTAACCTATCAGAGCCTACAGTCAATTTGGAGCAGCACTGTTTAATAAAGCACCGACAATGATATGCCATTACCCCAAGCTGCAGGAGTTCCCGCTACCCGTGAGTCTGCATACAGGGAAAGCGCCATCTCATCTCCAGCTGTCACCTTAGCAGAACATCAAATTAGAGTCCTGAGGAGACTCCAACCATAATCATTTTCCTTGGAGTATTCTAACTTTTAGTAGCCCTGGTGATGAGTTAGCCAGTTAGGTGGAAATAGTCCTGGTGTATAAAGTGTCTGGCGTGGATACAAAGGCCATTTGCATCTAGAATGATCCCAGACACGCTTGCATTTAGGGAGGCGGGAGACTGCAGGGAGCTGCCGCCCCATTGTGAGAACCCCTGTTCTGGAAAAAGCTCACGGACGCGTGTGTGTTACAAACGAACATGCAGCTCACCTTTCTCGACTCAGATTTTCAGATGTCCTGATGGCTTCAGCTTTAGTCACCTGTCCACTCTGTGGCATCGTCTGTGGGCCGGGGAGGGTGTGTCTCTGTGGGTGGGAAGGCCAATTCCTGAACGCCACGGAGGGTTGTATATGATAACAGAAAATAACAGTATAAGCTGTATCAAGACTGGTAAAACCCATACCTTGGAAACCCACAGAGACTTGGAATCTCTAGTTTTTCTCTAGCCTATGGGTTGCTGGCGGTAAAATCTAGATTCTGTTCACAACAAGACAACAAGCTAAGCAACACCTGTAGGATACTGCTAATCTTCCTGTGTAGAAATGCTTGCTTCCCCAGCCCTCTGGGCTCCATCTTGGGTCACTTGTCCTGGCCATAGCATGCATTGCCCGAAGCTGGCAGCTAGAGGGACTGGGGATCTGGTCTCTCTCAGCCTGGTCAGGTCCTATCATTATCTCCCTGCAGGCTTCAGAGTATCTCTGGATGGGTGTGTGTGTGGGGGGGGGGGGCTTCTGAATCTTCCGCTGGTCCCGTGTCCTGGCTCTGCTGTGATCTTCTCTGCTGCATCTCCAGGAAGGATCTGGAACTGAGAGAAGTACAAGACAGCTGACCAGACCGTCCAGCTTGGCCGGCTGTGTGGCCCTCACGTCCAGGCTTCATCAAATGAAGTCTCAATGTCCTTAGAGCTTACCGTTTTATGTCGTTGTAGTTAGTCAACCTCAGTTCTCTGCCTCTCGGGGTAAGAGCCTGGACTCAGAGATCAGCGCTTTTCGTAGAAATCTCACTTTAAATGTCAATAGCAGAATATTAACTTCTTATTTCTTTTCGCATCATTCTGTAGCAATTTAATCTTTCCCCAGGCAGATGGATACGTGGGACCAAGCATGGGAAAAGGTCAGATCCACTGAAAGGCAAGTGAGAAAAGCACATTAATCATTTTTCCGAATATTGCTCTTCTTATCATAATAACAATAAAAAGAAAACAATTACACAGAAACGTAAGAATTTGAGTGTGACCGGGGAAAACATAGACAATGCCCAACTAAACACTGAACTTTTTCTGTTTTACAGTGTTTGAACATAGGGCCTTATACATGCTGGATGAGCACTCTACCCCCGAGCCACAGCCCAGTTTCCAGTTCTGACCCTTGCCAGTGAGACGTCCTCACTGGGCTGCTCCTGATAAGAGCTCCTCAAATGATGTAGCAGAGAGATGTTATGTGAAGATGTTGAGAAGCCTTGAGAACTGCTCACCGAGGAACTTTTCTGACCACTCGAGTTTCTTACCCTGGGTAGGTGAACCTATCTAACCGTTGTGTTTTCTGTGGTAGCTAAGTAGACCCGCATCCTCCGGCTAACAGGAGCGATTCCCGAGGGAAATCTCTTATTGATTCTGAGCTGTTGCATCCTGAATAGACACAGCTGAGAGGAATAGTGAACAAGCGCTCTCCCATGGGACACACCTGGGCAGCCAGGCGTTCCCAGAACCAGCCTCCTGCTCCTCAATCTGGGTGCTCTGGTCAGAAAAGTGTCTGGAAACGGCTTCGGTGTGAGTCTCTGATTGATGGGTGCGAACTACAAAGCACAAACAAGAGCGGAGGTTGGGGGCAAACACGGATAAAACTGAGTTTGAGTAAAGTAGGTGGCTGAGGACTGAGCGGCAGGGTTAGCAGCCAGTCTATGGAATCTCTGAGGATGTGTACCGCAGGGCATGTCAGGAGAGTGGGCTCTGGCCCCCGCTCTGCACCTGACAAGCCGTGTGGTCTTGGACAAGTCATCAGCCAGCTCAGGAATCCAATTCTTCCTCTAAACCTTTTTAGGGAGGACCCAGGGTTCTAGGAGGCCGGGGTGTTTACTCCCACCAGGAAAACCAAAGCAAACAAGTACACAATTGGTGCTTGGCTGCTAGACCAGCTATGCCAGTGGATATGATTTTTTTTTTCTCCCTTACAGAGTGAGCATGGATGTCCTTACTGATGTAGCAGGTGGGTATTTGGTCCCTAAGACCTCTGATGAAATACCAGAGATTTATAGATAGTAGAACCTTTTGTGGGATGGGAACTAATAGCAGGCACCAAGAGGGATGAGTCTGGGGTCAGCAGAGATCCACGGTCTGGGTTCAGTTACTAGAAAACTTATTTTTATTTTTTAGAAATGTTTTGTTTTTATTTTTAAATTATATATATATATATATATATAATATATGTATGTATGTATGTCTGAGTACTGGTTTATGCACATGAGTATAGCACTTGCAGAGGCCAGAGGAGAACATTGGATCTCCTGGGACTGCAGTTACAGGCAGTTGTGATTCACCTGATGTGGGTGCTAGGAATCCAACTCGGGTCCTCTATAAAAGCCACCAGCCAGTCTTTCCATACAGGATGCTAATTGACCCTCAAGGATGCAAGCTCTGCTTCCACTGTTAGTACATGGGTTCATAGCATATATTCAAACATCTCTTAGCACAGCAGGCTTTGTAGCTGTGGACTGAGCCCAGTCCAGTACCTGCTCTCCTGCTTTCCAAGGATACCCACGTTAGTGTTCACAGGTCACTCGTATCTGACGCCTTTATCCCATCTCACTAACCATGGAAAGCAGATGGTAGGGTCTCTAAATGGCCCTGTGTCTTCAATACCCACGTACCTCTCAGGACAGCAACAACTCCTTCCAAAGAAGTCCTCCATAAATTCCCCTTTTGTTTTCCTGCATTTTTTTTTTTTTTCTTTTTGGATCAAGCTGAAGGCACCAAGAATCAGAGAAGGGCTCACCACCATTTCCTTGTAGATTTTGTTTTGTTTTCGAGATAAGGTTTCTCTATAGCTTTGGAGCTTGTCCTGGAACTCACTCTGTAGACCAGGCTGGCCTCGAACTCACAGAAATCTGCCTGCCTCTGTCTCCCAAGTGCTGGGATTAAAGGCGTGCGCCACCACCGCCCGGTTTCCTTTGTATATTTTTATAGATGGTTACCTAGGCTCCATAGCTCACATGTATTTCCTCAGTGTTTAGCCAGGGCACCTTTATTCTAACGTCTCATTACACGGGGAAGCAAACACATTAAGGGGAATGTAATTTCAGACAGTAATAAACTCCACGAAGAGATGAGAAAGATGATTGATGTGATGGAGGGCAAGCTGGGGGAAGGAGAGCTCATTGATAGCATGCCACCAGGGAAGCCAGGGAAGTCATCTGTCTCCTATCAGGCACCAGGGCAAGAAGCCACTTCAAGAAGTGGAGTGGATAAAGCATTTTGGGCGGTTGGAAAGGTAAGTAAAGAATCCTGGGTAAAAACAGGTGTGGGATGGACAGGCACTGGAGAGCCTTTAAGAGGGGCCCTGGCAGCCATCAGGAGGGGCCGAGGGGGTGCTGAGGATTTGGGCTTTTATCTGCAAGAATAAGAGTCTGGGGCAGGGGAGTGGGATTAAGCCCAGACTCACCGGGTTTGCTTTATGTTTTTTTTCTTTCCTTTTTAACATGTCAGACAAGTAATGTCGTGCTGTGGTACAGTTTGAGAGAAGCCTATCCCTCACAGTGACATGAAAACTCAACCATCAGATTTCCGAATCACAAGAAACATCTCAGTTTATATTTCAAAGAGAACAATGCCATGAGTGCCCAGGAGGAGGGCTGTTGAGATTGAAAGAGCCCGAGGGAGAAAACCAAGCACTGCTCCCCGTCTCATTTACATCCTCTCGAAAACATCTTTGGAGCAAACCAAGGAACTCTGAATAGTGGTCACTATTCAACAATATTATTATTTGTTTTGTCAGGTGCAATGATACCATGATTTCTAGATTAAAGCCTGGAGAAGCTTGAGATACAAAATGCAGGGATATATATGAGCGATGGGCTATGATGTCTAAGATTTTCTTTGACACAGCTACAGAAAGAAAAAAACAAGTAATTGGGGTTTCGGGTTCTTCCTAATGCAATTTGAAGACTTTTTTCTTTTTTTACATTTTCTTTTTATGTGCGTGTGTGTGTGTGTGTGTGTGTGCGCGCGCGCGTGCGTGTGTGGAGGGCTTTCCCTCCACTGGCCAGCAGCAATCAGTCCTGGAACAGATACTAGCAGGAGGTCCTCTAAGTCAGTCCAGATCCTGCGTTGTCAGGCTAGCAATAGCTGCAGGTCTCCCAGACTGTGGGCACATGACCCAAGATTGCCCCCAGCTGAGGTACCAGCTGCAAGCCTGGGCCTTTGGAACTTCTGATCAACTGCTACAGACTGAGGTTCTCACCACCCCTTCTTTGGGTTGGTTAATTTGCTAGAGAGGCTCAAAGGACTCAGGAAAAGACATTTACTGCTTTATTGTAAGAAATATTTTTCTATTGATTTTATTGAGCTATACATTTTTCTCTGCTACCCTCCCTGCCTCTCCCTTCCCCTTCAAACCTCTCCCATGCTCGCGATTTACTCAGGAGATCTTGTCTTTTTCTACTTCTCCCATGTAGAATAGATCCATGTATGTGTCTCTTAGGGTCCTCATTGTTGTCTAGTTTCCCTGGGATTGTGATTTGTAGACTGGTTGTAGTGATAAGGCAAGCAGGCCTGCTTTTCGTCCCGCCCGGCTCCCTCCTCCTCCATCAACTGGTTTTCTTTGCTTTATGTTTAAAAGCCACTTATGAGTAAGTATATATGATAATTGTCTTTTTGAGTCAGGGTTACCTCACTCAATATGATGTTTTTAAGCTTCATCCATTTGCCTCCAAATTTTAAGATGTCATTTTTTTCTGCTATGTAGTACTCCATTGTGTAAATGTACCACATTTTCCTTATCCATTCTTAGGTCGAGGGGCATCTAGGTTGTTTCCAGGTTCTGCCTATGACAAACAATGCTGCTATGAACATAGTTGAGCACATGTTCTTGTGGCATGATTGAGCAGCATCCTTTGGATATATACCCAAAAGTGGTATTGCTGGGCCTTGAGGAAGGTTGTTTCCTAATTTTCTGAGAAATCGCCACACTGACATCCAAAGGGGTTATACCAGCTTGCACTCCCACCAGCAATGCAGGAGTGTTTCCCTTTACCCCACAACCTCTCCAGCATAAGCTGTCATCAGTGTTTTTGATCTTGGTCATTCTTACAGGTGTAAGATGGAATTTCAGAGTTGTTTTGATTTGCATTTCTCTGATGGCTAAGGATGTTGAGCATTTCCTTAAGTGCTTTTCAGCCATTTTAGATTCCTCTGTAGAGAGTTCTCTGTTTAGGTCTGTATTCCATTTTTTTTTTATTGTATAATGTGTTCTTTTGTTGACCAGTCTTGAGTTCTTTCTAAATTTTGGGTATCAGTCCTCTGTCTGATGTGGAGTTGGTGAAGATCTTTTCCCATTCTGCCATTTTGTCTTGTTGACCATGTCCTTTGCTTTACACAGGCTTCTCAGTTTCAGAAGGTCTCATTTATTAATTGTTTCTCTCAGTGTCTATGCTACTGGTGCTAAATTTAGGAAGTGGTCTCCTGTGCCAATGCATTCAAGTGTACTTCGCATTTTCTCTTCTATGAAATTCAGTGTGGCTGGCTTTATGTTGAGGTCTTTGATCCATATGGACTTGAGTTTTGTGCATGGTGATAGATATGGATCTATTTTCATCCTTCTACATGTTGATATCCAGTTATGCCAGCACCATTTGTTAAATATGCTTTCTTTTTTCCATTTTATATTTTTTGCTTCTTTGTCAAAAATCAGGTGTTCATAGGTGTGTGGATTAATCTGGGTCTTCGATTCACTTCCATTGGTCCTCCTGTCTGTTTTTATGCCAATACCAGGCTGTTTTCAGTACTGTAGCTCTGTAGTAGAGAGTGAAGTCAGGGACTGTGATGCCTTCAGAAGTTCCTTTATTGTACAGGATTGTTTTGGCTATTCTTGGTTTTTTGCTTTTCCATATGAAGTTGAGTACTGTTCTTTCAAAGTCTGTGAAGAATTTTGTTGGGATTTCGATGGGCATTGCATTGAATCTGTAGATTACTTTTGGTAAGATCGCCATTTTTACTATGTTAATTCTTCTACCCAAGAACATGGGAGATCTTTCCACTTTCTGGTGTCTTCTTTAATTTTTTTTCTTCAAAGCTTTAAAGTTCTTGTCATACAAGTCTTCCACTTATTTGGTTAGGGTTACTCCAAGATATTTTTTGCTATTTGTGGCTATTGTGAAGGGTGATGTTTCTCTGATTTCTTTCTTGGCCTACTTATCATCTGTATAAAGGAGGGCTACTGATTTTTTTTAAGTTAATCTTGTATCCTGCTACATTACTGAAAGTGATTATGAGTTGTAGAAATTCCTTGGTAGAATTTTTGGGGTCGCTTATGTAAACTATCATATCATCAGCAAATAGTGAGAGTTTGATTTCTTTTCTGTTTTGTATCCCCTTGATCTCTTTTTGTTGTCTTATTGCTCTAGCTAGGACCTCAAGAACTATATTGAATAAATATGGAAAGAATGGACAACCTTGTCTTGTTCCTGATTTCTGTGGGATTGCTGTGAGTTTCTCTCCTTTTAGTTTGATGTTGACTGTTGGCTTGCTGTATATTGCCTTAATTATGTTTAGGAATGTTCCTTGTATCCCTGCTCTCTCCAAGAACCTTTATCATGAAGGAATGTTGTATTTTGTTGAAAGCTTTTTCAGTATCTAATGAGATGATCATGTGGTTTTTATTTTTCAGTTTGTTTATATGGTGGATTATGTTGACAGATTTTCATATGTTGAACCATCCTTGCAACTGTGGGATGAAGCCAACTTGATCATGGTGGATGGTGTTTCTGATGTGTTCTTGGATTTGATTTGCCAGTATTGAGTATTTTTGCATCAATGTTCATGAGTGAGATTGGTCTGTAATTCTTTCTTAGTAATGTCTTTCTGTAGTTTGGGTATCAGGGTAACTGTGGCCTCATAAAAAGAGTTTGGCAATGTTTCTTCTGATTCTATTGTGTTCTTGGATTTGAACAATTTGAGGAGAATGGATATTAATTCTTCTTTGAAAATCTTGTAGAATTCTGAGCTGAAACCATCTGGTTCTGGGCTTTTTTTTTTTTTTTTTTTTTTTGGTTAGGAAATTTTTGATGATGGTTTCTGTTTCTTTAGCAGTTATAGGTCTATTTAATTTGCTTATCTGGTCTTGATTTAATTTTGGTAAGTGATATTTATCCATAAAGTTGTCCATTTCCTTTAAGTTTTCTAATTTTTTGGAGTATGGGTTTTTGAAATATTACTTCATGATTGATTCTCTGTATTTCCTCCTTGTCTGTTGCTATATTCCCCTTTTGATTTCTGATTTTGTTAATTTGGATCTTCTCTCTCTGCCTTTTGGTTTGTTTAGATAAAGGTTTGTTGATTTTCCCGAAGAACAAATTCTTTGTCTAATTGATTCTTTGTATTGTTTTCTTTGTTTCTATTTTGTTGATTTCAGCTCTCAATTTGATTATTTACTGCCATCTAGTTCTCCTGGGTGAGTTTGCTTTTTTTTCTAAAGTTTTTAAATGTTCTGTTAATTCACTAGTGTGGGATTTTTCCAGCTTCTTTATGTTGGCATTTAGTGATATGAACTTTCCTCTTAACACTGCTTTCATTGTGTCCCATAAATTTGGGTATGTTGTGTGGTCATTTTCATTGAATTTTGGGAAGTCTTTAATTTCTCCCTTTATTTTTTCCTTGACCCATTAATGCTTCATGTGAGTATTGTTTAATTTCCATGTATTTGTGGACTTTCTGAAATTAATGTTGCTGTTGAATTCTAATTTTAAGCCATGGTGATCTGATAAGATACATGGAGTTTTCCCTCCCCCTCCCCTTTTTTTAATCTGTTAGGTTTGTTTTGTTACCTAGTATGTGGTCAATTTTTGAGAAGGTTCCATGAGGTGCTGAGAAGAAGGTATATTCTTTTATGTTTGGATGGAATGTTCTATATATATCTGTTAAGTCCATTTGAGTCATAACATCTGTTAGTTCCCTTATTTCTCTATTAATTTTTTGTCTTTTTTATCTGACAGACCTTTCCAGTGGTGAGAGTGGAGTGTTGAAGTCTCCCACTATTAGTCTGTGAGGTTTAATGTATGATTTAAGCTTTGGGAGTGTTTTTTTTTTCATATGAGGGTGCCCTTGTATTTGGGGCATAGTTGTTCAGTATTGAGATTTCCTCTTGATGGATTTTTCCTGTGACATTTCCTGTAATATGAAATGTCCTTCTTTGTCTCTTTTGATTGATTTTAGTTTTAAATCTATTTTGTTAGATACTAGGAAAGCTATGCCAGCTTGTTTCTTAGGTCCATTTGATTGGAAAATTTTTCCCAACCCTTTACTCTGAGACGATGTCTGTCTTTGAGGTTGAGGTATGTTTCTTGTATACAGCAGAAGGATGGATTCTGTTTTTATATCCAATCTGTTAGCCTGTGCCTTTTTATAGGTGTTTTGAGTCCATTTATATTAAGAAATATTAATAACCAGTGGTTGCTATCTCCTGTTAATTTAGTTTTCATTGTTGGTGAGGTTATTTTGTGTATTTTCCTCTTCTTTGGGATTTGCTGCTGTGATATAATCAAATGTCTCTGGTTTTGTTGATGTAGCCAACTTCCTTGGGTTGGAGTTTTTCTTCTAGTACTTTGTGTAGGGCTAGGTTTCTGGTTAGGTATTGGTTAAATCTGGTTTTGTCATGGAATATTGTTTTGTTCTTCTATGGTGATTTGAAGTTTTGCTGGGTATAGTAGTCTGGGCAGGCATCCATGTTCTCTTAATGTCTGCATAACTCTTAACCAGGACCTTCTGGCTTTCATTGTTTCCACTGAGAAGTCAGGTGTAATTCTGATAGGTCTGCCTTTATATGTTACTTGGCCTTTTTCCTTTGGATTTCTTAATATTCTTTTTTTATTCTGTATGTTTAGCATTTTGATTATTATGTGACAAGGGGACTATTTTTTCTTTTTTTTTTGATTCAGTCTATTTGGTGTTCTGTAAGCTTCTTGTATCTTCTTCTCTTTTTTTTGGTTTTTTTCGAGACAGGGTTTCTCTGTGGTTTTGGAGCCTGTCCTGGAACTAGCTCTTGTAGACCAAGCTGGTCTCGAACTCACAGAGATCCGCCTGCCTCTGCCTCCCGAGTGCTGGGATTAAAGGCTGCGCCACCACCGCCCGGCTAGCTTCTTGTATCTTCATAGGCATAACTTTCTTTAGGTTGGGAAAATTTTCTTCTGTGATTTTGTTAAATATATTTTCTGTGTTTTTGAGTTGAACTTCTTCTTCTATACCTATTATTCTTAGGTCTGGTCTTTTCTTGGTGTCCCATATTTCCTGGATATTTTGTGTTAAGCTTTTGTTAGATTTAATGCTTTCTTTGACAGATGAGTCTATTTCCTCTATTGTATCTTCAGCGTTTGAGATTCTCTCTTCCATCTTTTGTATTCTGCTGTTTATGCTTGCATTTGTGGTTCCTGATTGTTTTCTCATGATTTCTGTTTCTATAATTCCCTTGGCTTGTATTTTCTTTATTGTCTCTATTTCAGTTTTCAAGTCTTGAATAGTTTCTTTCATATATTTGATTGCTTTTTCTTGGTTTTCATGAAGGGATTTGTTGATGTCTTCCAATTTTTTGTTTGTCCTTTCCTCCGTTTCTTTGAGGGAATTTTTCATTTCCTCTTTAAAGGCCTCAAACATTCTTTCAAAGTTATATTTTAGGTCACTTTCTTCTGCTTCGTCTATATTTGGTTGTTCAGGTCTTGCTGTTGTAGGACTAGTTTTTACTGGTGTTGTGTTGCTCTTTGTGGTGTTGCGTGTGCTCTTACCTTGTCTTCCCATCCTTTCCTCTGATTGGTGTAGTTGGGGCTGTCTGTGATCAGTCTTTAGAGGTGCCAGTGGATCCAAGGCTCAGATGGCTGCTCCTCGTGGTGCAGTCAGGACCACAGTTCTAGTCACCCTGTTGGTCACTCCATGTTCCTGGAGGTTTCTTGGCACTTCCGGGGGTTGTCTGCAATACCAGGGGTCCTTCGGGCCTGCACCCACAGAGATTGCGTGCTTGAAGCTCTTTCTGCTAAAGTTGCTGCCTTGGGCTTGCTTTGGCAGGGGGCCTGGCTCAGGCCTACTTCCTCAGCTGTTCCGGATTCGTGCCCCAGACCCACAGAGGCCTCTGGTTCCAGTATAGTCCCTCGGGAGGTTCCAGACTCATGCCCGGATCTGCAGAGGTCCTGGCTCAGGTCTACTGCCTAGAAGGTTTCAGACTCATGCCCAGACCCACAAAGGTCTCTGGTTCCAGCCTACTCCCTCAGTGGTTGCTCCCTTGTACCTGCTTCTGTGGAGTTCAGTGTCTCAAGCCAGCTCCGCCCTAGGTCACTGGCTCAGTCCTGTTTCCATGAATGTCCCTGGCCTGGATCCAGTCCTGCGGAGGTCCCTGGCTTAGGGTTGGTCCCACAAAGGTTTCTGGCTCCGGTCTACTCCCTCAGAGGAGGTCCCAGACTCGCGCCCAGACCCGCAGAGGTCCTGGCTCAGGCCTCTGTAAAAATATTTTAAAGGATACAAAAAAGCAGCCAGATGACAAGAGGCATGGGATAAAGGTCAAGAAGCATCGTGAGCACAAGATCTCACCCTGGAGTTGGGATGGGCTGCCGTCTCATCACTTAAATGAATTCTTCTTGTTCCACTTCCTGTACGCCTCGTGTGTTAAGCTCATGAGAAGTTCTCCCAGCTCCGTCCTTTGGGGTTTTAGAAAGATTCTTTGGATAAGTGGGACAGAAATATAGATGCCACTGTGGGAAGGTGATTGGATACAGAGAGTAGGAGCAGATGCTAATGAACAGCTGGGAACCTGGCAGGGATGTGGGTCCAGAATCTCCTTGCCTCCACTATGTAGCACTCCTTCCTCTAGGACTCAGGACAGGCCCCTTCTGAAAAGAGCACAGCCTGCTGTTGGAGCATTTCCATATGACCACACAGAAAGGCCTCTGATTCTCTTCGGGGACGAGATATTCTGACTTCTGTGGCTTGCCTCGCGGAGAAGAGGGAGTAGGTTAGAGAAAAAGAGACTGCTCCTGTGGACCACTTCTGGGGTCCCAAACCCCCTTCTACGCTCTTTAAAAAAAGGACTATTTTTCATTTTTACTGCTCTGAAACCGCTTCAGCCACTAAGGGTGAGATGCCAATTATTCTGCTTCAACAGAACACATGCTCGTTGTTCTAGTTGTTCAGGAAAATAACGAGGGTTATGATGGGAGTTGCAGTCCAGGATCTGCGCTAGGAAAACAAAGCGTCTATGTCCTGCTATCACAAGGGGACTGGAGGCCAGGCAGAGGCTGGCTTCCAGCTCTTTGCGGTAATCTGATGAGGACCAGGGATGGTGAAGAGTGGTAGGGGTGGGCTGGAGATGGTGACAATGACAGGCAGGGCTGGCAGGTCGGATATGATGGATGTAATAGCAGTCCTGGCAAGACTGATATGGAAGTGGCTTTGGGTACAAAGCTGAGGAACACAGGTCTTAAATTTACTCGTTGTTAGATAAAGTTTTTGAACACATGTTTATCTGTAGAACTATTCTGTCGGCATTTAGGGAGTTTTAATTCAGTCTTAAGTCTTGGACCCTGCAAAGGAATTTCAGCCTGTCTGAGATCTGCCTATCGGCAAGGCTGCCTATTGGTAAGCCATTTGGTTTTGGTGTCACTTTTTCTATTCCTTTCTGGACAGCTGATAATACAAATGGAGGTATGCATCTGTCACCACACACCTGCCAGTGGCTTGGGTTTCCTGGATATAACCTAATTTAATTAATGTCTTTTATTCCTGAGGCTATTTACCCCCTGTATGTGAAGTGTTTTTGTTACTAATACGCTTTGATTTCCTGTCACTAAAATAACAATAACAATAATAAAACAGCTGCAATTCTGGTGGTGGTCCTATTGATCAGGTGGAGAGACTCCCGAGTGGTGCTGGAAAGGCAGATGATTGGGCTAGTGCTGTAAGGCAGACAGACCTCACCCCTCACGGGCAGCCACTGCTTAACTCATTCTGTATTTATTCTGTCGTCCACCCTGGCCCTTGATTTCCCCCCTCTGCCTTGCCTACCTTGTCATGCTGTTCTCTGGAAAATCAGGTCACCCTGTACCTAACTTTTCCCTGGCCAATGATGTTTTAGCAGCTTACTGAGCCTGCTGTGTTGTACCTAATCCTCACTCAGCCCCAGCTCTGTGCACTGCCATTAGGAGCATTATAAATCACCACTTAAGGACCATAATACCTACGCTAATGGTTGGAACAAAAAGTTACCCCCTCCCTTGTGTCCAAGCGGCAGTTGCAGGCTCCGGAAAGAGGCTCTGCACTGTCTTCCTAGCCATGGCTGTGACTTCCACGTTCTCAGTCCTCACCACTCACAGAACATTCTACTCCAGAACACGCTGCTGCTTGTCCTTTCTCTGCTACCAGAGATGGGAACCTGCTTTCCAACCACGGGGTTTCCCTGAAAGGAACTAACCACAGCCACTTGCCAACAGATAAGACGCTTAATGTATTTAAGGCACATTTCCTTATATGTAAATAAAAGAGTTGTTGTTTCTTTACTTTTTTTCTTAACATTGTACCAGGATTGGGAAGACTTTATTGATGATCCAAGGACATAAAATTTGTATCTTTCATAGAAAGACAAAGAAGAGGAGGAGGAGGAGGAGGAGGAAGAAAAAGAGGAAGAAGGGGAAGAAGAAAAGGCCCTACACAGATGCTAACAGCTGCTGTAATGATAAAGTACATACATGGGGGCAGGTTACATATATATGTGTGCATGCATATGTATGTTTTATTTTATAATACTGAATGGCACATGTGTCAAGTATAATGATAAAAAGATACTTTTCTGTGTAATTACTTTCTCCCTCTCTTTTGAGACAAAGTTTGATGTAGCCCAGAGTGACTGTGACTTTCGAGTTGCTATGATGATGACCTTGAATTGCTAATCCTTCTTGCCTTTGTAGAATTCCTGTGGACTGGGATTATATACATTCAACACCACATTCATCTAAAACGTTCCTGAGACACAGACAGGCAAGGGGACAGGCACTTGCAATACGGAATGATAGGAACTATCATAATGACACACGGAACACATACTAATTCAGTTGAAGATGGAGAGGTATTGGGCATGGTGCAACCAAAGAAAGGGAGAACAGGGAGTCTGAGAGCTGAAAAACTCTTCAGAAAGAATCTCTCTAAGAGTGAAGTCAAACGGGAAGCCTGGAGGAGTAGGCAGAAGTCACATCATAGAAGGGTTGGAACACTGGAGTGCTAATGGAAGTTTTTAAGCAGGGGTTCACATAATCAGATTTATCTCAGTGCTGTACGGGAGATATCTGGAAGGAGAAAGATGAATTAAGGGAGATCAGGTAGGAGGCTGCTAGGGTAAACTAGTCAAGAATATAATTGCCCCATCCAAGATAGTGCTGGAGGCTTACACAGAATGAGGTGGACTCGAGAGATATGTGGGAGGTAAAATCAATAAGACGTGATGTTTAATTAGATATAAGGGATGGAGTTGAGGAAAGAGTGAAGGGCAGAACACTCATTATATCTGGATAACCACAGGGTTGATGGTGCCCCCCACTGAGATTACAGTCATGGGCAGAGAAGGAGGTCTGGGGTGTGGAGAGATGATAATTTTGCTTGGGATGTAGCATGGGGGAACTTTGGATTCCATGAGATGAAATAAATGTACACACGCACACACACAGATACGGAGACATTCTGCTATTTATATGTTCTGATGAATTCTTGGATGCTTCTAATTCCAGAAAAGGGACAGGATTACAGACTGCATGGCTATCACATGACTGCCAGTGCTGACTAGACATGGGACAACTGTCAGGAACAACATCAACCAAATATTCTGGCTGACCAATAATTTGTGTGGTCAGGTTCAAATAAATGTCCATCAGATTCTTTCACTGGGTTGTTTCAACCAGGCAAACTACCCAGAGCTTCCAGCCACAAATAGACAAGGGCATGGGACTGTCTTTCAGGTTTGGGCTGTGGTAGCTGCTGGGGCTCTGGTTACATTGCTAAAAAGACAGCAAGCTGCCACTATCGTCTGCCTAAAAGATTTGAAAAGAGAGGGAGATGGAACAAAATACAGACTGATGGAGAACTTGGAAACCAAACTGCTATCCTTGAGTCTCTGGAAGAGAAAGACATGCAGAAAGAGACAGGGAAAGAGGAGACACTTGGTTTGTTCTGACTTTCAATTCCTGATTCCTTGAACATGACCACATGCGTGCACACACACATACACTCACACATATCTTACATGCTGAGTACTGTGATGGCTGCTCTTGGTTGTCAACTCAATTATATTTTGAGTTAACTAATCCAAGAGGCTGGATAGACCTGTGAGGGGTTTTTCTTAATCAAATCATATGAAGTGGGAAGACCTGCCTCCAATCCAGATCTTCTGAGGTGGGAAGAGCCACCTTAAATCTGGGTCACACCTTCTGCTGGCAGCCTATAAAAACACATGGAAGAAGGAAGCCCTTGCTCTTTGCCTGCTTGCCTACACACTTGCTGGCAAGTTCATTCCTTCACTGGCACTAGATTCTACTTCTTCAGGATTCTGACATATACTGAAGACCAGCTGAGACATCCAGTCTCGTAGACTGAACAACTACTAGATTCTTGGTATTTCCACTGGCAGGCAGGCATTGTTGGACTAGCTGGAACACAGCCTACAAGCCACTCTAATAAATCGCAATATAAATATATATATTCATTGTATCAGTTATATTACTTAAAGAGCCCTGACTAATATAAATACTTAATTTTTTTCATTTTAGTTCTTTAGAGTATATAGCCAGAGTTCTCATTAAAACAGAAATCAGTACCAGAAGTGGGGCTTCAAGTGATAAGGCCTTAAAATCTAAAGCTAAGCTATGATATCATTGGAATTATATATAATAAAAACATACTAGAAGACATGAAGTTTGCAGCCTGTGATTTTGGGTGAAGAAATAAATAATAGGCACGTATAAGCCCTGGAAACCCAGGTCACATGCATACGTTAAACCCACTGGAGATTTTATGACTGAATTAACAGAAAATGCATAAGACTATTTGTTGCTTATGGCTTTAGCTAAAGGCTAGCAGCAGAGAGACAGGTTCTGTCTGGAAGGCCTGTCTATCAGAAAATGAGGGCAGGGAGATTATATAATTTTGGTGCAAAGAGTCAATTTTTGCCTGTAGCTGAAGCTCTCTGATTACTCAGAACTAAGTTCAGAAACTAATGGTCCTTGCTAAACTATGGTCTAGTCCTAATTTTCTGTCTCATTGAGTTTCTAGTGCCAATGTTAAGTCCCTGATTGACAAAGATAGATATTGAGGCTGCGGGGAAAGGGCTGTTTGGGAGGAGACGTTGCTCGGACAACAGTTTCAAAAGCTCCTTCAAGACATTTCTTATTCTGCTTTCCCTACAAAACAAAAAGACCCCTTTCCACTAAGTAGCTAAGGTTAGACTACAGGGGAGAGGAGCCTGGAGGGGCGTACCCCGTGCTAAGTAGCTAAGGTTAGACTACAGAGAAGAAGAACCTGAAGGTGTGTACCCTATGCTAAGTAGCTAAGGCTAGACTACAGAGAAGAAGAGCCTGGAGGGGCGTACCCCGTGCTAAGTAGCTAAGGCTAGACTACAGGGGAGAGGAGCCTGGAAGGGCATACCCCGTGCTAAGTAGCTAAGGCTAGACTACAGGGGAGAGGAACCTGGAGGGGCGTACCCCGTGCTAAGTAGCTAAGGTTAGACTACAGTGGAGAGGAGCCTGGAGGGGCGTACCCCGTGCTAAGTAGCTAAGGCTAGACTACAGAGGAGAGGAGCCGGGAGGGGCATACCCCATGCCTGCCAGTTTCATCTCTTCATGTAACATGGCATCACCATTTGAGAGAAGGAAAACCAGGTTGAGGACACTAATCCTGCGTTCTAAACAGCAGGAAATGTATGGATACGGTACTCAAAATTTATTGGAACTATTAAGAACAGGCACCATCCCTAGGACACTGTCCTTGTGGAGCCAGCCAAGGTGCTTTGTTATGGTAGTGTTTAATGTATATGTGAATAAAAACATGATGCTATTGCCTTTTCCTGAAGAGCTCTTCCTATCCCTATGCAACTATTTTGAATTCTGCATCCCTGCTTTTACAACCGTGCTGGTTGCTGGGGGTGTGGCCAAGGTTAAATTCACCATTTACTTTACAAATTGAAGACAAGAAGTTGCAGAATCTCACAGAACAAAAGAGAAGTGGACCTAATTTGCATATTTGAATATCGTGATGACTTCTTGACACATACTGCCTTTGAAAGAAAAGCAGGCTATACCTTCAAGATCTTCTGTGGGGAGAAGGGGCGTGGCTTGAAGTTACAGAGGTGATCAAGGTAGACCACAGCGTCTCCCCGGAAATACTGGGACAGAGAAAAGGTCCCGTGTGTCAGGCAGGTGAGCAGAAGAACAGCACTGGCAGACTCGGATTATTTGTCCTGCCCAGTGATGTTGGCAGGGACAGCTCTGTGTGTCACTTAGACATCTCCCGCTGTGATGCCACAGTATGGGATCTGGGATGGATAACTTATGCTGGGGAGCTGGGCCTATGAAGAAACAGGCTCATCCAACACCCTCAAGGTCTGAGCAAAGAGACGCGGAGTCCGGAGCAGCCTCTGGAGCTGGGCTCCAAACCCTGGTAAGCCAGTGAGAGAGCTGAGGAAGGGGGTGGGGTACTGGGTGAGAACCAAGCAGGCCTTTGGAGCTGGTGACTCCGGAGAGGAAGAGAACCTCATGCTTAGCCGGTTTCTCTGTTTCCCAGATCTTCTGAGGTCCCCGAAGTCCACTGTCTTCTGCTTTCTTAACTCAAGCATAAGTATAATAATAAGCTCAAACTGCAAGTTAAAGAGCAAGATCTAGGCGAACATAGATTTTTCCAGATCCATTCATATCTCCATGCACCTAAGACCCTGAGAGTGTATGAAACCACACAATAAAAGTGTAGATGAAACACATTCTTATTCTGGTCATTACAAATGCCTTGTACTACGAAGTACATACAAGAAAGTAAATACATGTCTTTATTATTCTGTCGAGCCGTCCAAGCTCCGTGAGGAAGCTACTGCTGCCGCTCGCTCTCCTTTTACAAATGAGCAAAGAGACGGGAAGGGTGACACGACTTTGCCTGGGTCACACAGCCTACAGGAGTGACTGAAAGCCTGGGATGAGTCCATCTTTCAGTTGCTTAGCAACAGAAAGGAGTCAGAGTTCACAGGGCAGCGTTATACGCCCTGGATTAGAATCTGGAGGAGCAGTTCTTCTCTTAAAGTGAGTACCACTTTGTAGCCACCAGGACTGCCATTGCGTGACATTTGCAGAGATGTTGGAAGAGAGCGAGCGAATGCCAGGATGTTTGTTCCCAGTTTCTCAATTCCCCTGTGCGTGTGGGGGTTCTCGTCCCCCACTCCATCCACCCATCATCTCTAGTCTCACTGCTCTCTTTTCTCTCTGGATGAGACCCACTAACCTGTCTGCCCACTCATGAAACAGAGAGAAACGTGTGCCCCACAGCTGTCCTTCCTCAGTCCTATCCCCACTATTCTTAGGGTAATGCCCCCAGTTTTACTAAGTGGAAGTGGGCAGTGGATAAGGACATTGGTAAATGGTATTTTGTGGGGAAGTTTTACATAGCCCAAATCATCGGGGGAAACGCTGAATTAAACAAAAGGACATGTCTGTTCTTGATTCATATCTCCTAGACGAGGGCATGCCAAGAATGTCCCGGGTGGGCTTGACCACCCAACAGCTTTCTAATGTAGCAGGATTTTAAACAGCAATGGAGGAAGGGAGAAAGACATTGTGGAGGCGGGAGGTGGGAGGTGGGAGGTGGGAGGCGGGAGGCAGGAGGCATTCAGGAACATCTCAGATCCTCCTCAAGGGTTTGGAACCACCCACTCTCCTGTTCATGTGCAGCTGACCTTGGCTGGAAATTGCAGTAGGTAGGCGGGGGTTTGTCTGTGTGGGCTGAATGTGTGGTGCAGGCAACTGTGTGTTTGTACAGCCGTGCACCCACACACCTAAGCACAATTGCTGGCAAGCAGTTCAAAGGTATGAACCGGGCGAGATTTTATTATTGGGCGTTTGAAGTTTCCCATCGCCTAATATTTGCTCAGGTCTCTTTGGGGACACTTTGATAAATAAAGCAGAGCCTACCTCGTGGTGGCTGCAGCTTGTTGCTTGTGGTCGGAGCTCTTATAGTTCTTCAAAGTCTGAGGTCGTTTGAGAGGGTATATGCTCCGACTCCTTCTCCTGCCCTACCTGCTGAGGACATTCTGGAAGAGCCTTGAACTTCTTCCCAACTTGACACCCTCTGTTTATTTTGCACCCCTAATTACCCTTTCAACTTGCCCTGGTTTATTTTTAGAGGTTTCCTATCCACCTCATTAACAACTTGCAAAAGCTCCTGTCTCATATTTCTCCCCTTTACACCCTTCATTAAACACAGTGGCCTTTGTTATTTCGGAGCAGGGGCCTTGTTAGGATTTAAATGGAATGACTGGAAGCTATTGCCTAACTGATTTTCAGGCGTGCCTTTCCAGGCCTCCAATCCTTCTGTTTGCCTGGGAGTCCAGGGCCTGTCTCCCCAGGGTTCTCTCTGTTCTTTTTTGGTTGTTCTTTTTAGTAATCAAAGGCTGAGCGTGAAGAAGAGGCTCGGCTTCTGGCTGTTCTGTTTTGGTCTTGATGATTTAGGGGGGTGGAGGTGGACAGGCAGCTCGCACTCGTCCTCTTCCTCTGTTCCCACCAGGGGTTATGAGGAGAGAGGTTGGCTGGGATTTTACCCCCAAGCCTTGGCAGCCAATGTGTGAACCGAATGGAGATGCTTAATTAAATGAACACCAGGACCAAGGTCCCGAGCTTACACCTGCTGATCCGCCCACCTCATCAGGAAAACTCTGCCTCATTACCCCTTTCCACTGGCCCAGTTTGTAGTCAAGCCTTCTTGGTAGGATTGGCCAGCATATTGAAAGCATCCTTCATCAGAGATACCATACCCCGGGTACCATCCTGCAGAGGGAGGAAGGGCTGCAAGGGCCAGAAGAGGGGCTTTCGGTATGGTGACCTTCAGTGGTCTGATCTGGGATTTTTGGGCAGGGTTAGGGACTCTGAGAGAACCTGTGGTTTGACCAGAGCAGGGGAAACCTGGTCAGTAAGCTGTCCTCTTTTGTGAGATTTCTGGTGTCCCTGGCAAGAGATGAGCCCCGCCATCTGTGCTACTGGCTCAGGACTGATGGGCGTGGAGACAGGAGCCAGGCTTCTGGAAGCAAGATGGAGTGGGTAGGACCAGACTCCTCTGTGTTGAAATCTTCGCTTCTTTCATGGTCTGGAAAGTTCTCTTACTTCTCTCGCACCTCATGTATGTGATAGGATGTTACCTCAGGAGATATCTCAAGGGCGATGGCAGAAATGATCATAGCAATGTATGGAAAAGGCCGGGCACAGTGCCTGGCACGTCATAATCCCTCAACAGACAGCAACCCATACGATTAGTATCATCAGTAGAAGGTAGCCCTCCTGGCTCTAAGTGACTTCTGGAGACCATAGGAGAGCATACTTAGAGAATTGAAGTGACCCGACCCTGTGCTCTGTGCACGGGGCAGGACAATTTGTGTTTATTGTGATGATGAAGAATCTGTGTGGGGCTCTCTAGCAGGAAATTGGCAGCTCCTCCAGAGAGGTGGCTGCTTTGGGCAGCTCAAAATATGTTCTCATGGGCTGAGCAGTGGAGGCTCAGCTAAACTCCTATTCTTGGGCTCAGTGGTTAAAACCAGCATCTGCCCAGGCTCTTGCTTTTACCTTGTGAATTCATCACTCCCTCATTGTCTAGCATCTGCTTCATAAAGCCCTTCAGGATTTGCCCTTGGAGCCTGTGCAAAGCTCGTTGGCTGTGGGAAGGTGGGGATTAGTGGAAGAAGATGAACAGCTAAAGAGAAGCCCAAAGAACTGCCCGGCCAGAGCAGCATTGTCCGGCTTCCTCATGTCCCTGTTTGTCCCCAGCCTGGGTTGTGAACACATGTCCTCAGTCAGGGTCAACTGTCTGCCTTGTTTTTCCTTTCAATCTGGAAGACAGAAGTGAGGATGTGTTTGTGGGAAAGAGATGGCTCACTCTGCTGCCATGGAGGCTGAGGTGTGTAACACCCATGAGAGCAGAATGTGATGTTCAGGGCCCTGGACTGAGCTTCTAGAATGGGCATCTCTGCCATGAAGACCTTCTTTCGTTTGTGCTGAGAATAAGGGCTGCCAGACAGATGTCGCCTGGGGTAGGCCTGAGTCTACCGTCCTGTGACAACCCTGCAGGGAGAATTTGAGCACATCATCGTGGGAGCCAGGGCTGAGTAGAGGTATTCTCGGAAATGACTGTTCACACTCAAATCCAGTGTCTAAGTCTGAGACCAAATGCACCTGAAGACACAGACCTGGACTTCACGCTACATCAGAACCAGCAGTTGGGAGCTGGGATCCAGGTTGCTAGGCTCTGACACAGGAGCACTGGCATTTCTGGGAGCAGTGAGTCCCATTTCTACCAAGCTTTCGGGTGGTTAGGGGCACATAGAGTTTAGACATTGCTGCCAGACCTTGCCCTCAGTTTCTGTTAGGCCTGGTGCTTGACCATTTGTCCGTTTCCAGTGATGGATTCTTCCCTCTAGCAGAATCCTACCTGACCCAGGTGTGCAGGGCAGCAGCAGGAAGGACCTGGATGATGAAAAGGCCCTGATTGGTTTCCTGGTAGAGGACAGATTTGGTGAGAGAGCGGTAAAATAGGTATGTGGATTCAGTCCCGGCTTCAGCTGTGGAGGGAGGAACAGCCCCTCTGGGACTTCCCAGAGAGGCTGAAGTTAGGCCCCAGACTCTGAGTGGAACTGGGAGTCTTGGTTTGGCTAGGACAAGCTCAGTTACAGAGCATTACCAGCTGGAGAGACAAGCGTGGAGACCTGTGACATACTTTGAATGTAAGATGAACGCATGTCAGTTTTACAGGCAGCAAAGGCCTTGCTAATTTTTAAAGCTTGCTGCAAACATTAATTATTCCTTTCTATGCCTGTGGGCGAAAGGAAAGTCAGTAAACAGTTAACAAAAAGGTGTATGCCAAAGTCTTATGGTGGCTGAGCTACAGGATAAGCACAGGGAGGGCTTGGGTGCACGGTCATTATTCAGGGGCCAAACATGAGGGATTTGCTTAAAAAATTGTCTTTAAGTAGAGCCTTCACTGTCTAGTTCCCACAGCCTGTCACTCTCTCTTCTTACACATCTATGCTACCTGCTCAGCCCAGGAAGGTACTGGAGTTCTCAAGTCCTGGATTTGCATAAAGGAGGATAAGCATTGAAATTCCAAGTAGGAGAGATTGCAGGAGTAATCCACAAGGGATTTCGTGAGACCTGGAGACAGAGTGGAATAGTGAGAAAGTCTTAAAGGGGACAAGAAAGACGAAAAACACACAGCACATGGAGATGGAGGGAGGGGAGTCAAGAGTTAAACCAAGGGACTAAGGAGCTGCAGAAAGGAGGTCTGCTGGCCATACGGGGACCAGGCTGCACAGGATATTTTAGGGCCTTTGTTGTGGGAGAATTGTCTGTATTCTGTCAACTACGTTTTAAATCTCATGTTACAGAATGGCACCCACGTGGATAACTGCACCCACAGAAAGCCTGAGAAAGCTTGGGAAAGAATAGAGTAAAGCATGCTTTCTTGGTAGCAGCAATTTCTTGGGTCTGCTCTGCCTGCTAGAAGCAAGCGCTCTCATGTAAGAGAGGCTTCCTGACTCAGCTTTAGCTGTAAAACCTTGTAGGTCTTTAAGAGGTCCTGCTACAAGACACTTAAATGGTGTTGATAAAAGCTGACTGCATGGTTTTTGGTTTTCAGCCATAGCAGGAAAAAAGCCGTGACATTTTAAAATGCCAGCCATCCTGCCAGGGCAAACTCTGACTCTTTCAGTCAGGCGGTCGGACTACAGACCATTTGAATGTGGTTTGTGAGCACACTGCTGCAGCCTGCTTGCTGGTAGGGACCTTGAGATGCCATAGAGTTGTGGCAATAAACATGGCTCTGGCCAGTACCTCCACCAGGAGGCTGAAATCTCAGAAAGCTAAGAAATGGGCTGGATTCAGCCATCAAAGCCACAGCTTTAATTGTCTCCTTAAAGACTCATGCAGTCAGAAAAGGAGAGATATGCAGTAAAGAGAGATTCAAAGAAAAAAAAACATCTAAATGGTTTACAGTGTGTTAAAAATATATGCAGACTTGAAAAAAAAAGGTTAAAGTCCTTAATATAAAAAAGAAAGAAAGAGAGTAGTTGGGTGTGGTGGTACACACCTTTAATCCCAAAACTTGGGAGGCAGAGGTAGACTGACCTCTGTGAGTTCAAGGTGTGGTAGCACACACCTTTAATCCCAGCACTGGGGAGGCAGAGGTAGGTGGATCTCTGTGAGTTCAAGGACATCCTGGTCTACAGAGGGAGTTCCAGGACAAAGATACACAGAAACCCTGACTCAAAAAGCCAAAAATTAAAAATAAAAGAAATAGAGGTTAAAATAAAGCCATGTAAAGATGAAAAATACACAGAGAATCTTGATACTGTATGTTATTATGCTCTCTTTGAATTTATTGAATGCTGAGGAAGGAACAATAGCTGCTAAAAGATATTTGCTTATAAATGTTGCTGAACTAATCCAAGATAGGTATTTTGAAAATACCTTGACTTCAAAACTGAAGTCAAAAGGTATGTTACTTTGTAGAAGAGATTTTGCTTTGTTTCCACAGGAAATGAGAGGCTGTGGATTCATTCTGAGTTAAGAAAAATCAGGTTTGATCAAGGAAGACCTCCTGAGAGATCTTCGGTAGAAACAGATGGCCCAGATGTCAGAGTTCTACATCCAGAACAGATTCAAGACTGCTGCCTGAGATGATCAAGGCTCACAGGATACTCCAGTCAGGACTTGATCATAACTCTAAATTTTCTTTAGGTCCCCACACGATTATCAGCACCCCCAACCAGCAGGAAGTAGCCTGGAATACTATGCCCTCATTCCCCAAAAATGGTCTATGGATATTTTCCTTTGTTTAAAAAAAAAAGAGAGGGAAGTGGTGCAGGAGAATTGTCTGTATTGTGCTTTAAATAAACACTGATTGGCCGATAGCCAGGCAGGAAAACAAGACAGGAAGTAGAGGCAGATCAATGAGAACAGGAGTGTTCTGGGAAGAAGGAAGCTCTTTCCCGAGTCCTGCCCAGATCACCAAAGAAGTAGGTTGTGACCTGCTCTGCCGAAAAAGGTACTGAGCCATGTAGCTAGCATAGATAAGAATAATGGATTAATATAAGTTATAAGAGCTAATACGAAACCTGAGCTAATGGGCCAATCAGTTTATAACTTATGGAGACTTCTGTGTGATTTCTTTGGGACTTAACGGCTGTGGGAACTGGGCAGGACAGAAACCCCCACAAAGCAGTCCTCCATGTTACAGGCCTTGCTGAAGGGACTTGGGTACTCAGCCAGGATGTGGGTCAGTCCTCCACAGGGTGGTCTGAGATATGAAAAGGTCTAAGGACTGGACCATGGCTTCTCACTTGTAAGAGTGTGTGTGTAAACTGGGGTGACAGCAAAGATGGATCCCGTGATGGAGACCAGAGTCCCTTAAGGGGTGAACTCCAGGGAACAGGCTGGGGCTGCTTTCCACTGGTTCTCCAGGCTGGAGAGAAGGCAGAGCGGTGAGTACTTATGAGGTTTGGCAAAACTCCCTAATGAGTGTAGGAAGCAGGGCTCCAGTGTATTTGGCTTTGTTTACGGGGCTGGCAGGGGCTCCCTGAACACCTGGATATAAGCCACTCCACGGAAGGGTGTGTCTGCCTCTCTGCAGGTCAGTGTGTACTCCCAGCAGCTGTGCTTGGTCAAGGCTGAGCTGTTAAGTGGCTTGGAATGTCATAGCCCTTCGTTCCAGCCAGAGAAGCTGCGCTCTAGTGCATGAGCCGGGGTTGCTGGAGCTCCTACATCTGCTCAGGCCACTCCAACTTGCAAGGTTGGCCAAACACCAGCCAGCTTTCCGTTTGATCTCAGCTGTTCCCACTTACCTAAAGCAGCCTGTGAGGTCAGAGAGACTGGCTCTCAACTGGGGCCCAAAGTGAGGAGCACACTTTCAGGGATAGAGGTTGTATGTCTGGGGTGAGAACAGTTTGGTACGATGTGTCTTCACATTTTCACCTAAAGTGAAAATCCAGCTGGTGTGTTACCTGCTTGATCTCTGAAGCAGAATCTGGTATTTACAGGGACCAAACCAAGGGCCAGTCAGCTTCCAGAGGGAATTCCTGAGCCCAGAGTTCTCTGGAGCAAACACCGCCTGGCTTTCTCCCACTGGAGTTCAGCTAAGGTTTTCTCTGGAAAATGCAAAGCTCTGCTTGGAGAAGTTTGAAGGAAGTTTGAAAGAGAGAGACAGAGACTGAGAGACAGATCCATACGTGTTTGCTGGCACCAGATGCTCTGTGCTTATGCATACAGAGGCCAGAGAAGGGCTTGGGTGTCTTCTTCTACCACTGGTCTTTATTACTTTGAGACAAGAATTGTTCCCTAAACCTAAAACTGAGTTTTTTCAGTCAAGCCCCAACAATCCTCCTGTCTCCACCTCCTATTAACACTGGGGTTTCAGGCTCAGGAGAGACCACCCTAGGCTTATTATATTGGTTCCGGGTCTTAACTCGGGTCCTCACGCTTGTAAGTGTTCTTAGTCACAACGTTAACTCCAGCCCCAGCCCCACCTCGTCTTTCCTGATGAGCGTATAAAAGCATCTTGTGCCTTTCTGTCGTCGATGGCAGGAGTGTGGGTGAAGGGCTCGGAGAACAAATCAGTTGTGTGTGTGTGTGTGTGTGTGTTGGGGGGAACCAGAGCTCTCTGGGTGTGCCAGGCGTTGTCCCTTTTCCCTGCAGCTGGCAGGACCCCCTGCCTCTGAAATTGTGCCTCAGCTAACCCACTGTGCAGAATCTAGGCCTGGCAGTTGTTACACACACACACGTACGCACGCACACACGCATGCACACACCTGTCAGCTGCAGGGAAAAGGACTTGTGAGATAGCTGACATTTTAAAAGACAGCTGGAATGAGTGAGATATCGACTGACAATTCATTAAATGTCACCACTTTTTGTTTCTCTTTAATGCTCAGCGCTTAAGTTATTCCAAATTAATTACGCAGCCCCTTGATTTATTCCTCGCAAGCATCCCTCGTCCTGCCCCTCCGGCCCTTTCTCTGCTTCAGAGCAGCCCACAGCCTTCTTCCCTTTGTGCTCAAGTTACCCAGTTAAGAAAGGAGTGGAGGGAAGCCTTCCAAGTCCTGGGAGGCCAAGCAGGCGCCCAGGGGCAGTGTGACCTCAGTGCACCCTGCCCTAGAAGCTCAGCTGAGCATTGCATAGCTGCTGTTGGAAACCCACTGTAGAGTGAGCAGAAAAGAGGCTCTGAGAGGCTACGGGACCCACCAGGGAAGACTCATGTCACCTTAGTCCATTTTCTGATGCTATAACCGAATGTCACAGACTAGAGAACTCGGCAAAGGAAAGAAATGTATTTGGTTCATGGTTCTGGAAGCCAGGGAGCCTAAGAATACGGTGGTGGCATTTGCTTAAGGGCTTTGTGCTGGGTCATATTGTGATGGAAGGGCATGGGAACACTTAGGGTGGAGCAGAAGATCTAGCAGGCTCATTTTTATTAGGAATCCATTTCCAAGAAAACCAACCCATTCCCATGGCAGCAGCACTGATCTGCTCGTAAGGGCACCACACCTATGGATCTTGCAATTACCTGCAGGTCTCAGCTTTTAATAGCATTAAGAAGGCAGTTATCCAACAGGAGAGTCTGGGAATACAGCTCAGTGGTTTAAGGTTTGCATAGCAACAACAACATCGCGCACGGACACACACACACACACACACACACACACACACACACACCACATTTTGGTGGGAACATTCAAACCACAACAAGATCAAAGAAATCCAAGAAGTCAGGAATTAACCCAGATCTTCTTGGATCCTGAGCTTACCAAACACATTGGAATCAAAGAGATAAATCCATTCCCACCAGGGAGATCTGGCAGGAAACAACGTCGCATGGCAGGTGGCCATTGGGATGCAATAAGCTGGAGAATTCAATTGTACCTTTGCTTCCTTGGTAGGAGGGCGGGCGAGTGAGCAGAGGGCACAAGGGCATCTGCGAGCATGAGGGCATCTCTGCACAGGGAGCTGGGCATGTCTGAATTATGGGAAAGCGAACACTATTGGTAATTTAAGGAAGACAGTATCTGAAGCTTGTGTGGCTCTTTGATTTCACAATCTATTTTAACTCCTGGGTGTCACTGTCAGGAATTCCTCCAGAGAGATGGAAGGCCAGGGCACAAAATGATTCTACCCTTTTTTTGGTGATTAGCAAGACTCCTGCCATCTCAGGGAGTCAAATTTCCAGAAATTCTTAGAATTTCTAGCCACAAGTTTCCTCCTCATTGTCCCAGCCTGAAGGGTCCCCTCACACCTGGCTCTGGCAGTTTTCAGGAAGAAGCCACAGAGAGGAGAAATGTTACATGTCTCCAGAAAGCCTGAGGCACCCACCCACGTGGATGCTCTTTGTGTGTCTGGATAGTCCCTGATATGTCACCAAACCTCCCCATCCACAGGAGTAAGAGAGAGCCGTTTCAGAACACAGCATCAGGTGCCCTCTCAGTGCCTCTCCGTAGGCAGCACTCGTGTTCTGAGCTGGTTGTCTTTAGCCGAGAGCCCTACAGCAAGAGAGTTCCATTCTGGTACTGTGGGGAAGGAAACGCATGATGGCTGGGGACTGAGTGGACCTGTGGAAGTACCTCAGCTTGAAGGACTCCCCCAGATCCCCCAAACCCTGTCTTTCCTGACCTGTGATGGCTACACCCAGGTGTCTATGTTTTGAGTCTAATGGCACAGGTCTCGTTTGGAGCTACACATGATACTAGAGTGAGCATGCCTGCCTTTGTTGAGTCCCATGCTACTTTCCAGTACAGCTGCCAGGGTACACCAGGGCTTTGCCTTCCTAGCATCAACCATCATAGAAGAGCATATATATGGGGTAATCGATGAGGGTGTTGAGCAGATCCCATGACATTTTAGTAGCTCCTGAAGGAAATAACCGATGTTGGGGACCAAGAGGCCATTGCCAGGCCCTGCCATGGCAAAGATGAGACTGGGGTTTCAGTTAGTTTTAGAGATGCCCAATGAAGAACAGATGTATTGATGTCTGGATGAGGCAACCCTTCTCTGGGAGGCCGCACATTGCTGCTGTATCCCTGGCATCACCCTTGCCATGTTACAGGGAAATGAACCTCTGTGGATGTGGCTGTCCCCTCCTTGGGACTGTGAGGTCCCTGAGAGCTGTGCTTCATTAGAAGGCAGCTAAACATCATGGTTGAGCATATAACTCTGAGTTTTAATCATTTGGATTCAGTTATGTGACCTCGGAGAGGCTCTTTAATTTTATAGGATTGAAGAGAGACTTGGATGAGACAATGCCTGTGGAGCCCTTTGAATGTAGTCGGCATAAAGTCAGTTCTTAGTGCACGCTAGCTGTTACTGTTATTGCCGAGCGTATCCTCAGCCTTCACATGATGCCTGACGCTCAGGAGGTGATCAGCAGGTTTACTGAGTAATTGAATGAGCAAATACCTGCATGCATGCGGAAGAGGTTGGCCTCCAGTGATAGGAACTAAGGCAGATGAAGTGGTTGAGCACTGGGGGCCTGGGGTAAGGCAGCAAAGAGAAGCTGGGCTGTAGGGTTGAGTTTTGTTGGCAGTCATGGGAGATGATTTTCAAAGGAAGTGAGTGGAAGGTAAGTGAGTTCAAGGTCTGGAGGGTGAACTTGACCTCTAGACCTGAGCTTGGTCCTAAACTAAGGGTCACAGCCTGTAGGATCCCCCAGTGAGCTGAGGTGACTTTGTGAACAGAATGTGAGTGTATGGTATCCTGAGGGGGTCATTATAGAGTCCTCAAGAGTGGGTCCCTATCAGCATTGCTCAAAGCAATCCACAGATACATGACAATCCCTGTCAGAATATAAGTGATGCTTTCTTAAAGAAATGGAAAGACTCATCCAAATAGTACTTATGTATTTGTGGTACCGAAGATCAAATCCAGAGCCTCACATATGGTAGACAAGTGCTCTACCGTACAGCTATGATATTTACAGGTTGGGAAAAGAATGAAGTTGGAGAAACAATGCTCTCGGATTTCAAAAGTTAATACAAAGCTATGCTGATAAGAATAGCATGGTATTGACATAAGGATGAATCTGTGGAACAATGAACTAGATTAGAGGGCTTTGAAATAAACTGCTGCATGTGTGATCAGATGATTTTTCAGTCTAAACAGTTCAGTGTACAAGGGTCCGTCTTTTCAACAAATGCTGCTAGGAAAAGTGGGTATTCACATGGAGTGGAATGCCTACCTCACAACACACACAAAGCGTAACTCAAAATGGGTCACGACTACATCTAAAAAAATGCTTAAAGGAAAACATTAGGTTTTCTTAGACATCAAAAGCACAAGCAACAGAAGACACAGTCATCAAAACTTTTGGGTGTTAAAGGACACGGTCAAAAGCGTTAAAGAGCAGGGCCTTCAGAGATGCTGAAGCAGGTAGCAGCACCTGCTGCAAAGTCATCACGATGAATGGGAGTCCTGATCCCAGTACCAACAGAATGAGTCAGGCGTCCCACCTGAAATGCCCGTGACTCAGCTCTGAGGGATCTGGTGCCCTCTTCTGGCCTCCAGGTGCCTGCAGGTGCAAGCGCCACCCACACAAAGCAACACCAATGGGAGATCGTTTTTTGTAAATCACATACCTGAGAGAAGATTAGTTGTCCAGAATATGTAGAGAACCCCCACAGCTCAACAGCAAACAAGCCAATTCAAAATGGGCAAAGAATTTGAAAAGCTATTTTTCCAAAGATGCTAAATGGGCAATTAACACATTGATGTTCAGCACACCAATTACTAGGAAATGCAAATCAAAACCGTAATCAGGCTGGGCTAGGGCTCAGTCGGTAGCCTAGCACATACAAAACCCTCAGTTTGATTGCCAGCAGCATAGGAATCAAGGAACTGTGGTGAATGGCCTGGAAATTTAGCATCCACGGTGGAGTCAGAGGAGTGTGAGGCCATCTTTGAAGACACGGTTGGGTTACATAAAACCCTGTCTCAATTAATTAATTAATCAATTACTATAATTAGATACCACTTTACACCTAACAGCATGGCCAGTGTAAACAATAACAACAACAACAACAACAACAGCAAAACCACCGTGGCCAAAATGCGGAGAAATCAGACATCTTATGTACCCTGGATGAAGATAGTAAATGGTACTGTTGCTATGGAAATAAGGATGGGGGTTAAAAAAAAAGACATAAATTTTATAATCCTGCAATTGATTCTACTTTTAGGTATGTATAAATAAGAGTTGGAAGTAGGAAGTGAAGGACTTTTGTACACCAGTTTTGAGAGAAGCATCATTCACAATAGCCTAGAGGCAGAAGTAAGCAAGTTCCCACTGACAGATGAATGCATTAGAAAAATGTCATGTCTATACATGATGAAATATTAGCCTGAAAAACGAAGAACATTCTAACACATACTGCAACATAACAAATCTTGAAGATTTGCTAAGTGAAATAAGCCAGCCATAAAATGGCAAACTCTAAGATTCCAGTCCTGTGAGGGACCTAGACTTGTCAAGTTTATAAAGACACAAAGCAGAGCTGCAGTTGCTAGGTTCTGGGGGTGGCGAGTGAGGGCACACTAAGTTTTGGGTTTGCAAGATGAAATAAGCTCTCTGCATAGACGGTAGTGACGACAGCTGCAGACCACCAAGTTCTGTACCGAAAAAACGATCAAAACAGTCTGGTTTTGTGTGATGTATATTTTACCACAGTTTGTAAAAGGCAGGGACAGAGCAGAGAAGAGAAGGGGAAGAAAAAGAGTTGCAAACATGACTGAAATGGGCTTTCGTGAACAGGGTTATGTGTAAGCAACTCTGACGAGCCTGTTCTGAAGATCCATCTTCTGGAGCCCTTGACTGATCTGTTTTTGTTCATCAGCCTTGTCATTGATGGCTCCTTCGTGGCCACTTCCCAACATTGTTCATGTTGCTGTCTTCTTCCTTGATCTCTGAAGTCCCTCCCTGTCCACTGGTACCCACTCGGCAGAGTCAGCTTCTTGTCCTCACATCTCATTCTGGGCATGCAAGCTTTCGGTAATTCCCACCTCAGGCCTGACCTCTCTGCCAGGCGGCATCAACTGCAGCTGTCTGCTAGACTCTGATCCAGCATCTCCAATTGTTCGCCCCAAACTGGACTCTGCCATAGTTCTGCTGTTCCTGGCTGTAGCAGACAAATCCGGACCACTTGGAGCTTAGGTGCAGAAGATACACACGGAAAGGCTCCCCCCTGCCTCTCTACCAGCTCAGCTCAGCTGTCAGCACTGCGCTCGCCCTTCTGTGACCACACTTTTTCTGAATCAGCCATTCGGTAGCTGCCACGCTCCACAGGCTGCTAGCATTCGCTGTGGTCTTCCCTAGGGCTATTCAAGTAAACATTTTCTTGTCTTCTTCCCCTGAACTCTTGAACCTCGCGAGTTCTGCGAGGTCATATGGGTAATTCTAGCAGTGGGTTGTGAAGGAATGTGATGTGAGTCACTCCACCAGAGCACATAGGCCAATATGATACCAGTGTTCTTTTCCCTTGGGCATGCTAACTAGTGATGTTTCAGAGGTTGGCTGCTTCGTCGTCTTGTGCCTCTGGATAAATATATTGAGCAGGCCCCCCCTTGTCGACATGATGGACTTGTAGAAAGAGTGAGAGATATGCCTTTACTGCGTGAGCTGAAGGTGGTTAGTGCAGCGCAACCCAACCTGTACTGACGAATACGGACCCTGTTAGGCTTTTTGTTTGTTTGTTTTTCTTTTTCTTTTTCGAGACAAGGTTTCTCTGTGTAGCTTTGGTGCCTGTCCTAGAACTGGCTCTTGTAGACCAGGCTGGCCTCGAATTCACAGAGATCTGCCTGTCTCTGCCTCCCAAGTGATGGGATTAAAGGTGTGTGCCACCTCCACCCACCTCCGGCTAACCCTGTTAGTTTTTAAAGCTCTCCGGCTAACCCTGTTAGTTTTTAAAGCTCTAGTTAGCCGGGCGATGGTGGCGCACGCCTTTAATCCCAGCACTTGGGAGGCAGAGGCAGGCGAATCTCTGTGAGTTCGAGACCAGCCTGGTCTACAGAGCTAGTTCCAGGACAGGCTCCAAAGCCACAGAGAAACCCTGTCTCGAACCCCCCCCCCAAAAAAACAAACAAACAAAAACAAACAAACAAACAAACAAGCTCTAGTTAGAAGCATCGCCTTGGTGACTTCTGCTTGCCTGACCTGCTAGGAAGGCGGCAGAAGGCAGGGCGCCTGCTTGGGCATCAGAGTCCTTCTCTCAGCAGTTCGGTTCCCTGCAGAGCAGCCGCCATCCAGACGCAGTTGTGCAGGAATGGCTGCACCTTCCACTCACCTCTCCACAGGCCACCTTCTAAATGAATTAGAAGCTTGGGGTGAGCAGAGAAGCCATTCTCTTAAGCTGGAGTGTTCTTTTAGAAATCTCAAGTCTACGATACTATTTTTTTAATATAGTTTTTTCCCCCTGAGGCTTTGCTAAGTTGTGCTTTTATGAGAGTTAGCAGCATTTCTCTCCTGGAAACACAAAATACAAAAGCAGTGTGCTTTCCAGCTAGGTGCGTGACCCATTTCCTTACAGAGGCTTCAGTCTCTATAGGGGTTGCCTATGATGACGCGTGGCCATGGGATAGCCAGGTCCTATGTCCCAAATGCTCTGTGCTTCAACCTGGCAGAAGGCAGGCAGGACCCAGCCTGTTGTGGTGCCCAGATGTCCTTCGGGCAGAGTGAAAACTCAACGTCCCTTCTGCCCATCTCTGACTGGAGAAGTGGCTCTCTACGTACGCGAATGAAGACAAAAACAGGAGTTATGCTGTGCTCCGTGTGGGTGCTGCCTACTGAATCCCAGCAACATAAAAAGACAAGAGAAATGGGCAAGAGACAGAGATTTAATTGAATAAAAACTCCAGGCTGTGACAGGGGTGGGAAGACACAAAGCAGTAATTAACAACATAATTTTTTAAAATGATGATACAATTAATTAACATCCCGGATAAGTGCAAAGGGGGAGGGGAGCGTCTCTCAGCCAAGAAACACCGCAAACTAATGGAAGAGAATCTGGCGTCCTTTGCAAACCTCTGTGTGCAAATGGCCCCAGTTATCACAACTTCAGCAAAGCCCATCACCACCCCCAAAGGGTTTCTTGTGCTAGGGGAAGCCAGCAAGCCGGTCAACGTTGAATTTCAGTTTCTTCTGTATCAGCTTTCTAGGAATTCCCATCTGCGAGGGAGGAATCCTAGGCTGTTGAAAGGAGAAGCCCGTTTGTATCAATCATGCTTCAGGAAGAGGAGGACTGATCTGGCCACCCTTGGTGAGGCCTTGGGGGGTGGGGACCCAGGAGCTAAAAGCCTTCCTGGAATGGGCTTCCATGCCTACTGTATACCATGGCTGATGGAACTAAAGCGGCTGACTGGGGTGGTAAGAGGGCTGGCCAGAACCAGGGCACGGCTTCCTGAAAGTGTTGGGGTGTTCACTTAGTGGAAAGAATAGCTGTGACATAGAAGGGTCTCTCGGACAGCCAGTGTTATTCCATAATCCACACAGACCACACCCTCCTCTCTAAAAGTTTAGGATAGAGCATCCCACCAGCTTGAGGGTTTAGGGGTGGCAGGTGGGCATGCATTTGGAACCCACTTCTGGGAGGATGGAATGCTCACACTAACCTCTATGCTCCTTATCACCCATACAACCCTGTCCCCTTCCTAGTTGCACTGATGTATGGCTACAATAGTTGCCTTAGTGTGGTCCACTTAGCGTCAAGAAACACAATGAAGCTGGCTGCTTGCTGGGACTCTTGTCATTACTTTGTGGGTTTTCTCCCTCTCAAGATTAATTCCAAATAGGGGACTGCCTGGCTAGAAAGACTTATCAGTTGTAAGATATCTGGGGAGACAATCTTTACACACTAGTCTCTAGCCCGAGGTTCATTCTCAGCGGAGTCCAGATTCCTCTACATTTACTAGAAAGTAGACGGCTTCTTTGCCACACTATCCTGTTGGCTTATTCCAACCTTCTTCTGGCTGGCAGGCACTACATAAAGTTAGAGCCGCAGAGAAACTTGGTGGTTTGACTTAAACTGGGGGCTACTTTATTAAACCACTACTCCTATAGCATGGGGTCTATGCAGCGTAAGATACGAGGTGTGAGGATAGCGTCTCTGTTCTTCTGTTGTTGAAAGAAGGGCTTTCTCCAAGCTTGCTTACTTCCTGCAGGGCCTACAGTGCCGACAGTCGGTCCTGTGGAGCCTCAAGTAGGGGTGGGAACTAACCTCGTGTGCTTACTTTAGACTGGGCCGATCACCCCACTAACAGGGCACGGTGGGAAGGCCACGATAGGAATGTGCTATTATAAATACAGTCATTCATTGTTTTTTTTTTTTTCTAAACTGAACTTGTCCTATGGTAGAGAGCTAATAAAAAAACAAACAAGCAAAGATCCTCTCACTGAGACGGAAACAAACACCACAGAATACTTAATAGTTTCTAGAACTAAAGTTTAAGGTAAGTTACTAACACAGAGTCTGTGGGGCTGAACTAGTCTCCAGCAGACTGGGTTTCAGCTAAGAGGAGGCTCTTCATAGACAGGCAGACTCAAAATTGTGGATTGGATTTCAAAATGCCCCATTCAGAAAAGAACGTGTTGTCTAGATTTTTCTTTGCTCTGTTTAGACATCTTAAACAGCTGCTTGGTCCTTTGTGGAATTAGAAAGCTATGTATAACACAGAAATCTCTCCGGAAATCACATATGCGCCTCCTTTCTTTACAATGAAGGTTATTTTTGAGAACTAAATCTTGTTTTCAAACAATTGTGATTATTAACTGCAGTGTGTGGGAAAACATATGGCGTGTTTAGTTTGAGCGGGACTGAAGTTTCCACGAGGGATCAAAACGTTCCCAGTTAGGGAAAGCTAACAAAGGGGTGCAGGGATCCCCTACAGAGTCACAAACATGGCCAAGGTCTCATGATTTCAACATGGAACAAGAGGACCACGCCTTGGCTTGTGTCACAGCAGTGAAGAGAGGCTGGCTCCTAGATTGACAGGTCCCATTCTTGCAGGGCTGACAACATGGCCACAGCTCCATCCTACTGCTGCGCTCTCCAGGGGTGAGCACGTGGTGGAGGCACAAAATTTCAGATCCAGTCTGCCTTTCCCCAAAAGACTGCTTATTTTACATTGTATTTCCCAGAGCTAACGTCTGGGCTCTCCACTCTCTGTTCTGTATCTCTTCATCATTGCGTCTTTCTTCCTTTCTTGACAGCAGACCCAAACAAAGCGAAAAACCACGAAAACATCACCTTGGGAGACAGAAAAGACTAAGACAGGTCTGATCACAGACGACAAGGGTCTCGGCCTTGCCCTGCCCAGGAGCAGTGAAGACCGTGGGCTGGCAGGCAGTGGCGGCTGCCGCCATCACCGTGACTGCACAGACACTGCATCTAGGCGGCTGAAACAAGTGCGAAAAGAACATTGCTGAGTCCTGTTTGCGTGGCTCGGCTGCGCGGCTCATGGTGTCGGAGGTGGTTTCGGAGATGGGCATGAGCTCTCACTGTCGAAGCTGGCAGCTCGGCCCTGCCACTGTGGGGAGAAGAAAGCCTGGTTATTGATGGCTGGGGCCACTGACAGCTCAGAGTCACTGGCTCATGCATTGTGTCCACCTCTCCCGGCCTCAGGAAGCTTTCTAGACCATTGCTGTCAGCCATGCAAAAACAAAGATACAAGCTCAGAGCTTCCTGTTTGGAATGCTTGATTCTTAGAAAAGATCTTCCGCAGACCTAATTTCAGCTTCCTTTACAATATGATGTGTGTGTGTGTGTGTGTGTGTGTGTGCGCACGTGCGTGTTTTAATGAGGTGCTATGACTGAACCATTTCTGAGTGCTTCAGCCATTTTTCACACACTGAAAATCAGATTATGTTAGCAGCAAAGAGAGGCAGTGTGTGCCCTTACTGCCAAGAACCTGCGATCATGAATTATTAGCAATTTGTCTGGGAGCTGTTAACACAGGAAAAAGTAACCCTGCTGCTGCTTTGGTTGGGGCTCTCTTCTTCAGTATTAAGGCATCCTATGAGCATTTGCGCCAGCCTGGGAAGGGGCAGGAGGTGAGGAGACAGAGCCCTGCCCATTCCCTCTACGAGTCTCTCAGTGCCCCTCAGAGCCCCATTGAAGCGGATGACGTAATGAGGCGGAATGGACTGAAAGAGCTGGCGGAGGATGGATGGCCCTGTGCCTGGAGCCATTCGACCCTTCTTCGGATGAAAAAGCCAGGCATAGCCATGCGATGCTTTCTGGGCAGAGATCTGACCCTGTGAGTAGTCCTGACCTATCCGTCAGGGCTTTAACTTCAAAGTGAGTTAGTGTCCACCGTTCTCTCACTCTTCTGCAACTGGGAGAAACAGTATTTTCTCAGTGCCTGCAGAGCAGGCTCTAGAAGGAGTGGGGCGAGGGAGGGAGGAAAAGAGGGAGAGTGCTAAGTGATCTACATGGCATTCTGAACCACAAATGAAGCCCCTTTCTGCTTCTCATGAGATATAGGGACCTTTTTCCGGGTGAGATGGAGAGGAGGGGGCATGCGTTCAGGTGCTGTGGGGAAATCCAGGACAAAGTTCCCCTTTCTCAAAAATTTCCAGGCAGAGCTGAACTACCTGAGAAGTAGACCATTTGACTTGCAGTACCACCTCCACAGTAAATGGGATGCCTACAGGGCCAAGGAGAGCCCATGGTTCTTCTCTGGGTGTCTGTCTCCTTAGTTCTCCCTGGGCAGTCACACTCAAGGGTCCTACAACCAGCCAAAGGGCTGTAGGTGTGATGACAACCACGGCATGCCCCAACCTGAGCTACCCCCGTATGTCAGAACCACGGGTGAACTTTGGGCATCACCAAGTGGAACCCTTGTCTTCTGACAAGCAAGCAAGCAGAGACACAGAGAAGTCAAGATCCAGACAGTTAGGGGCAGAGCCAGGACCCAGTCAGGTCTCCTCACTCCCAGCACATGGTCCTCTCTTGTCCATCCTGCCACTGTGCTGGCGTGTGGCCACCCACTAGGGGAGGAAAGAGACACACAGTGTAACCAGAATCCTAACCTCTTCAGGTCCACACCAGGTACTTACTCCTAACTCCAGTGGCTGTCTCTCCGCTTGCAGCATCCACGTGAGTGAAATCACAACCGAGGGGTTCCCTGGTGAAATATTGTAAATACATAAATGCCTGGTTCTTGAGCCCCCTGTGACTTCTGACTCCAGTGTTTCGTAACCAGAAGGTGACATGAGATGGCTCCTTGTACTTCCTTTCAGCAAAGCTTCAAATGTCTCCCTTCCCACCTCTAGTGAGTGCAGGGTACACAGCTATTACGGCTTCTCCTCTGGGCAAGCATGCCACTTAAACAGCCTGAGCCACAGGCCAGGTCGGCAGAAAACATGAAATGATGAGGTGAAGGGCCTTTTTCCTTTCTACGACAGCCCAGAGGGTAGTCACACAGAACATGACTGTTTATTCAGAACAAATGAGGGAACGCTGGCTCCCCTCCTAGCCCCTGATGCTCCCTATGAAGATAAACAAAGGGAAGAGATGGGCTTCACGGGCAATGCAGAGGTGAGTGATTCCAGCAGACTTATCAAGATGGCTCTGAAATAGCACACAAAGGGTCCCCAGCACACAGAAAGCTTATTGTTCTGGGGCAGCTGTGTCCTATCGGGTCCTCTGCTGTACTGAAATGGGTATTGTGCCAACCAAAATCTCAAACCCTCTATGTCAGACCCTCTGAACATGGTCCTTGGTTAATGAAGCACCTTGGATAAGCACTTGTCAAACCAGCTCTGTGTGTGTGTTGTGTGTTGTGTGTGTGTGTGTGTGTGTGTGTCGGGGGGGGGGGAGAGTAACATTGACACATAGCCCTAGGAGGGAAGGGCACTGGGTGGCTTAATAGCTTTTTATTCATGAGAGAGTCAAGCAGGGAAAAAATGCCTTTCCAGTTAATTTGTTTCCCTCAACCTTAATTTTAAACCTCAAACAGTTGAGCCCACATGGTGCTCTCTGCTCTCATGAATGAAAAAGAAATGATCACAGCGTTGGGAACTCTGCTGAGAGAGGCGTGAGGGTGGGCCCTTTATCCTCTCAAACGCTGGAAAGATCTCTTTCCGGGTTGTGCAAATACAAGATCTGAGTCTCTAGCTAAACGGGGCCCCAAAGAAGGCAAGATGGGAAGCCACGGGAGGACTGGGAGAACACGGGTGAGAAGAACCTCAGGAGCAGAGTGACTGGGTCATGTTAGCCAGGCAAGCCCGTAGACGCGTTTTTTTTAAAAAGGTGCTTTCACTGAGAGGGGCAGCGAAAACCACACTGAATGCACTCCCCCGAAACCCTAAGTTGCCAGGACAAACGTCCTTTTCAGCTTCTTCTGGCAGAGAGACGCAATCCTCTGAGCAGAAAATGAGAGGACAGCGGGTGGGGGAGGGGCGCTCTCCACGCTGCCAGGTCAAGAAAAAAAAAGTAAACCCAAAGGATATGAATCAATTTAATCTCTTTTTCGTTTTCCATATACAGTTACTTTCCCTTTACAGTCTCATCAAATATTCATTTTCAAGGGCTTCAATCTACTTTATCTTTCTTGCCTTTGTCATCTGGACTAGACAGTTGGAGTTTCTCAAAGAAAAGGCCCTTGGAATCAATTATTTGGCTTAATTAGACAGTATTCGTCGTGATTCCAGGGTCAGGGCCTGGCACTTCTGTGGTACTCTGCCCTCAGCTCCGGCCACTGTTCTGGTGGTTCTTTCTTTGTCAGAGGCAGGCAGAGGACCTGGCAACAGTGGCCCTCTCTCTATTGCAGATTAAAGATGAGAGACGCAGCTATGGTCCAACATGCGGGTTCCTGGGCCCATCTGCCCTCGAGGGTTAGCATTTATCAGAAAAGCTGAGATGGGGGAGGGGTTTCTTTTCTTCTTATTTATCAACCCGAAAGCCAAAGACCAGAGGAGGGCAGTGAATTACTTATGTGAAGGGTCACAGCCCAACAAAGGCCTCTTAGCTCACGTTCCATGCCAGGCCCCCAGATGACTATTCTTAAATGTCTCCACAATATTACAACGGAAGGGGTGGGGAGTAAGGCTTCACATTCTGCTCCTGGGTTGAACCCACACAGACTTTGGTGAGGTGTTAGAAGGGCTTCAGGTTGGCTAGTGCTCTGTCTAGTCATTCCTACCTGTGACTGAAAGTAGAAGCCTCATTCACACCATGAAGAGAGCCTTCTTGCTGACAGGACAGGGCTCCACAAAGGGAGGAGGGGCCCCGGAGAGACTGGTCTTGCTCATTGAAAGGCCACAGGTGTGGTAAAGCCACTGCAGCCACAAGACTGGACGGAAAGACCTGAGTTGGCAGGATCCTTGGCCTACTCCTGGCTCCTTGATATTGTCTCAGGGTCTGGGGACGTAAGCTGACTAGTGTGACTCCCTGGAAGCCACCTCCTCCACAGATTTCAACGTGTCTAATCCCCTTAGCTTTTGTTCTTTCTGGGGACTGACACCGTGAACCATGATTGGGATTGCTGTTCCTACCCTGAGAAGGGAAGGGGCCTGCAGGTCCTTGGGTGTGCCATGCCTTTTCTGGTCAGAGTGGGAAAGGGGTTACTCATAAAGGCTGTGTGGTAGGGGAGAGAACTCTTTGGAATTAAGGGCTTTCTGTTTTGTACAGTTCTCTAGACATAGTGAGTGCCCACTAAGCTGGAAGAATTATCACCAGGCTTTTCAGGATGGGCTGGATAGGATACTGGAAATGAAGCTGACAGCTTGGCTGACCAGCACCTGGGGACCATCAAGAGAAGAAGGGGGTCAGTTAGGGGGATGGTAACTTAGGGTCCAGACTGTGAGAAGTCTGGACAACGGGAGCCAGTAATGAGTCTTCAGAAGGGCAGGACCAGGAGAAGTGTCCATGCAGATGTGTCCTGCATCTGGACAGACAAAAATCCTTCTCAAAGCTGCCACTGAGGGACGAGTAAGGGGCTCGGAGGAAGCCAAGACCAGAGGCCCAGCTCTGTTAGGATTCAGGCTTCCAGCTTCAGTGAGAAGGCGTGACACTGGACACCACCCTCGCTCCAAGCTGCAGTAAGAAGCAGCCCGCAGGAGAGGACCATATTCTTTGGCTCTCTCATCTAAGTGGTAGTCTCCTGGAGCCTCAGAGAACTTACTGTTCTGATGTTCCTTGCCAATTCTGACCTCACCCCCTTTGGGGCTTACTCCTACAGGACAAAATTGGCCCAGGAGCTTTGAGAAAGCTTTTCAGGCCTGGCACAATGGACTTCCGGGAAGACTTCTTCCGAGTTCTTACTTTCCATTAAGAACTTGGTGCTGCTTTTGAACTTCGCTATTTTTCTGAGGCAAGGCCCTATGGAGCCCACATTGGCCTCAGACCTGCTATGAAGCTGAGGATGGGTGACCTTAAGCTATATATCCCCTGCCAAACACTGGGGTTACAGGTGTGTGCCACCTTGCCTGGCTTTAGGCAGTGCTGGAAACTGAACTCAGGGCTTCACGCATGCGAGGCCAGGAGTCTGAGCTACATCCCTAGCCCCATCATTGTTGCTTTTGAAATTCTCACAGTCAGGGCCGTTTTGCCAGGCAGCCTACATCTTCTTTCTCATCTGTGTTCTACACTGGATGGTCCCCATGCCCCCTTTCCATTAAAGGCGGGGGACGCGCAGCAGCCAACTGCCATTCTCCAGCCCACGCCATCATGCAGGAAACATGCCAGTGGCCAGGCAACCTCACCCACCTCTTTGAAGGATTTCTTTACCTCCACCAAGGAGTGCCAGTGTGCGATGGGTTTCCGTGGATACGCCAGCATCTCGTTCCAGTGGTCCCTGCCGAGGCCTTCAGCATTGATCCCCACTCTACAGACTCCTATGATCTCATTGTGACCAACTCTGAAGGGGAAACAAAGGCATTGGTAGTGTTGGTCATTCAAAATGCCACTAGAACGGAGGTTCGGTCCTTTGGGGTGGAGGCGGGCTCTGTCTAGCACATCTAACTCAGAACCATGAGCTCTGAAGATCAATGCATCAGGGTCTTCAGTTGCCAGTGGCCCTGAGGCTTTGCCTAACCTCTATGGTAAGCGACTTAAAGAAGTGAAAAAAGGCTAAAAATTTATGTGGAATCTCAGGAAACAGTGGCAGAAGGCAGAAGGGTATTAGGGGTCTGTCTCTTCCCTTATTTGACTTCAGAAACATGTTACAACCTCTCTGAGGATCCTGGCACTTGGAAATAAACCAACCTGTCCTGAGCATCATTTCTCCATGCCACTAGAGGCTAGGCTGTGATTTATTCACTCAGCAAGAGCATAAATCATCCCTCAAGTGTGTTAGTCAAGCACCTACCATGCCTGAGAACTTGAGCTAAAAATCTAGGGTTGAGGCTTTATTGTGTGATTTCTGTATCCGTCAACTAAATGATACTTGGGGAGAAGAGTCATGGGAGATGGAGCAGTTGAAAAAGTATCTGAGCCAGCCTTAGGAATGAAGAATCAAGAGAGGAGAAGAAAAGGGAGAGGAGTTGGTGGATGGCAATTTGGGGTCCAGATCAAGGGATGTCCGGACAATGGGAGCCAGTGGTGGTTCTACAGAAGGGCAGGACCGGCCGAAAAGTGTCCAGGCAGATGTGTCTCGAGTCTGGTGACCGACTTAGGGCAGAGAGTGATGGGCTCTACGTAGTCATCTTGCAGGAAAGGAGACTTGAAAGGGCAGAAGATGGGACTTGGCAGCAAGAAGAAAAGAAGCAGTCAGAGATGAATTCAGGGAAGGTGGTAGATGGAGTTATCCCTGATGGGAAGGGAAGCTGGAACTGGAGCAAGAGCAAGCCCATGCTCTCCCTCCAATTCCTATGTCTTCCTTAAGTGGAGCCATTTTGAAACCGATGGGCCCTGAACCCCAGGTCTAAGGTCAAGGGCCCCTATGCTGCACTGGAGAAAAGTAGCCACGCGTTTCTGGGCAGGCACCTACCTATCATAGTCCATAACAGAGATGAGCAGGCTCACTTGATCCATGTTTTCTGGGGGGATGTCAAAGATGATGGCCTCGTTGTAGACGGGATTGAGGGTGTTCTTTTTGATGGTTGTTTTCTTCTTCTTCAGCCTCCGCCCGTCACACAGCAGGGATACTTTGACGTAGGGATCTGTGCCAAGGAGGCAGGGCAAGGATACCGTGTGTTAAACAGATGGTTGTTGTCGCTTTGTTTGTTTACTTTTGGACACGGGTTCTCCTCGGTAGGCCAGGCTGGCCTCAGACTCACAACGTGCACCTGCTTCAGCCTTTCCAAGTGCTGAGGTGACAGGTGCGAGCCACCATTAGACAGGTGTTTTCCAACCATGATTGTCACAGAGGGACCGAAGCCCTGGACTTACCGCTGCTCATCAGATGGGATCGGTGGGTTCAGATAATCAAGTCACCTTGTATTTATGTAGCACACCTGTCTCTGAGGATGCTCCACACTTAATAAACAGTCTCTGGCTACCTTTGTGTTCTTGGGAGAGTACCTAATGGTGTGTCACTAATAGGAAAACTAGCCCCAATTTAGACAAGACACTTGTCAATGGTTATGTAGTTCCCAGCCCTAAATCTCAGCTGCACCACGGCTGGAGAGCTCAAAGAGAGTTGAAGCTAACAAAAAGCACCGTTTCTTTCACCTATACAGAATCATCTCCCCTGGAGGGTTGCCAGCTTTTTAACCAAAAGATCAGGGGGGTAAAAATAGGACTCAGTGCTGCACGAGGAGCAGCCACATGCTAGAAGGAAGCAACATCGGTCGCAAAGCTGTTCTTGTCCTCCCTGCTCGGAGACATGATTCTGGGTCCCACGGTCCCAGGAATCCCATTTCCATTTGGAGTCAAGAAGCAGGGAAGTGGCCCCGCTCTCTGCTTCCCTGGAAACCATTTCCTGGCCACTTCTGAGCAGTGAAGCTTGGAGGAACTGTGGCCAGGAGAGCGAGGGAGGCAGTCCCCCCCGAGACTCGGGGCAGCTGGCTGACATTTTATTTCTCAGTGGGATCTTGGATTCTCTCCATGCTGCAAAGAGATGTCTTTTTATTAAACTCTCATGATCCTCCTAACCTTCTCTCCCTTTTAGCTTTCTGAATGGATATTTCATGGTCATTTTCTTTCTACCCCGAAATTTTCTACTCTTCCAACTGAAGGGACAGCTATTATATCTCATAGCACAGGTGTCTCAGACACCGTCATAATGAGTATTTATGCTGCACAGCCCAAGGAAGAGGACAACTTGCAGGTAATAACAGCTTTGAGACCTTGACGAGCTCAGACATCTTCTTGTCTAGAAGCCAGGGCTCATGCAAACCCGTTAGGAGGCATGAGCCAAAGTAGCCCCTCTCCTGGCCTTGTAGCTCTGAGGTACATAGTTGTGCCTCCTGGACCCCTGAGAACCCACTAGGCCCCACACTGTTGGGCATCATGTCGGGGAAAGGACAGATGAAGGCTACACTTAGAATAAAAACAAGACACCGCGAGATGAGCCCAGCCAAGCTTCAAGCCTTGAGAGCATTCTCACAGACGTCCAAGCGAGCTGCTGACTAACCAGGATGACAGTGGCAGCTGTGCCGTAGCCACGGGGACACTTGGGTTTATGGAGGACCTGGGGAGACCATGAGGAATCTAATCAACCTCCTGTCCTGACTATACACTTTCAGGCCCCCAACCCCTACACACACTCTGGGGAGCATTTGGTAAAGAGGAAGAAGTGCTGAGAGCTTGTGGGCCGCAGCTGTCTGGTTTCCACAGGCTCCCTTCCCTATGGCTCTTCCCTAGGGCATGGATCAGGTCACCACAAGCGAAAAAGCGAAGCCCAAGACCCGACTTTAATATTCAAGTCTCTCCAGCTACCCGTTGCTTTAGAAAGCATCTCTAGATTGACGCCACATTGTCCCTCTTCCGTTCCCGGTTCCAGAACACATTTCCATTTAAGGAAAACACAGGCGTAGCCACTTATCCCATGAGCCACTGGGACAGTGACTTCTCCAGATTTGTCCATCCCTGCAAGGAATACCTGGTTTATAGCATTCAGTGAGCAGATTTCTTTCTGCAGGAACCGAGCTCGCACCACCCTCCTAGAGGCTAATCAGAGCAGAGACTGCTCCCCAGGGTGCTTCTGGGAAATGTGTGAGGCATTTAGTAGAATGTGGCCCCAGATGATCTTTGAGGTCTGCTCTACTCTACGATGCCCTGAGCAACAGGTGTTAAAACCAAGCACCGTAGTCCTGCCTCATTGTGCGGGAGTCATCAGAATTCAGCATTTGGAGCATGCTCTTGTGATAAGAGATGTCTATCATCAGGTTTACTTCCCATCTACCCTGCAACACATTTATCATTGATATCTCCATTTCATAGGTGGAAATGGAGGGTTAGAGAGATTAAGTGACTTGCCTAGGAGTTGACCCAGGCCTGACTTCAAAGTCGACCACTAGATTCAATGCAGTGTGCAAGGCAGCAGAGACAAAAGGGCGAATCCACACCTTTGTACCATACCGGTCTTTATAATTATTTTGTACTACTTTTACTGCCATGGTTCTAGAAAATAGGCTTAGGCAGTTGACTCTGGGCTAGTTTGGATCAAGGAGAATAGGAAGATCTTTGGGTTTAGAGGCCAGTGCCAGACCTCTAAGTCTAGAACAGAAATCAAGGAGCTTTGTTTTCTTTCCACGTTAGTCCAATGTCAGACCCTTCTGGGCTGAAAGGCAACAACAACCTCAAGCTCACGCGCAGACGATGCACCATGAGGTGCCCTGGGCATGCAGGTATCCGCTTCATCACCTTGGGCTGGAGTCATATGCTATATGTAAATCCATCCATTCAGTGTTCGCTGCATTCATTAGTCCACAGTTAATGAAGGCTTATGGTGTTTCATGCATTGCTGCAGAGACTTGCACACCTCAGTGAACAAAACGGGCATCTCTGTTGCAAAGAAGGCCCTTGCATTTGTGGAATCCAGCTGAGGTTTAACATGGGATTCCAGACCCCGGTAGGGAAGAGCGGAAGCTGTGCGGAGAGGTTAGAACTTAACACTAAGAACAAGCCTTTTACCCCAACCCCCCTGGTCTACAGCAGCCCTCATCACTACCCATGGCTTCACTCTTTAGCAATCAATTTGATTACAAGAAGAGAAGACAGGGTTGGGGACTAGGGCAGCAAAATCCTATTTCCCTCAGCCGCCTTGAGAGTCCTTAGTGAATTTCTGTCCTCGTGTGCACTTATTTTGGTATTAAAATGAAATCTACATTGGCTGTATTCGAGGGAAGCTGGCTTGCTGTCGCCTGAGAACTTTTTCCCATGTCAGCAGAGGTTCGTGACGCTCTCGGCTGCATCCTGATGTGAGTCAGCTGCTTTGGGGGAGAAAGAGCTTGGGGGCCTCAGCAAGGGCTTTGGACTCAAGTGGGTACCATAGCGACTGTGGGAGGCGGGAGCAGGAACTCAAAATGATTCAAAGAAAATTTAGTTCCCAAGCCTCCAGACCACTTCCTCCATCTCCATAAGGTATACCTGGACCTAAATGTTTTCAGCTGGACCATCAGCCCCCGCCCCTCCTCTCTCTCTCTCTCTCTCTCTCTCTCTCTCTCTCTCTCTCTCTCTCTCCTCTGCCATGGTGGATACTGAATACAGGATTTTGTTCATGCTAAGCAAGCATTCTCTCTAGCACTGTGCTACATAACTGGCTTTTGAGTTTTTGGGACAGGGTCTCATTATGTAGCTCAGATTGGCCTTGAACTTGCTATGTGTCTAGACTGACCTCAAACTTGCAGGGTACTTGCTTCAGCCTCCCAGGTGTTGGGGACTCAGGCGTGTGCCACTGTGTTTGGTTTCACCATCACCATCTTTTCCTGGCGCTTGTAACCATGTTTCCAGGAAAACAAACAGTGAACACAAAGGAAACACTTGGAAAACTCTACCATATTTTCATTCGAGTTCAGAGATGCCTCCTGTACGGTTTTACACTGTTAATCATAACCATTTGAAGAGCCTCTTGGGTGGAGGTCTTGGGAAGCAAACCAAGCCTTTTCCCACATCCAGCATCCTGATGCAGCCCCGTGTTCTATGGGAAACACTCTGAAAGGCTTCACCTGTACACATCTCAGGGCAGTTTGAACTGACAGTAGGGGAAGAGGTTTCCAGGCCTCAAGCTACCACTTTGTTAACTCAAAACATAGATAAACTCCCCCAAGACAGTGGTTCTCAACCTTCCTAATGCTGTGATCCTTTAAACAGTACCTCATGTTGTGGTAACCCCCCAACCATAAAATTATTTTCGTTGCTACTTCATAACTGTAATTTGCTACTGTCATGAGTTGTAATGTAAACATCTGATATGCAGGACATCTAATATGCAAGCCCAAAGGGGTTTAGAACCGCTGCCCTATGACAGCCTGCAGGGTGGCAGGAAGGATCAAGCCTCCTGTACCACGTCGAGCTGGAGAGTTTCTGCAGCTGCCTCCACACAAGCATCTCCCTGTGACTGGAGCTGCACTAGGCTTCTCTTCAGTGCAGCTGCTGTGGTGCACAGGCCAATGCAGGTGCTTTGCAGGAAAACCACAGAGACTTGAATGCAAACGCACTTTGCTTTCCAGTGCATCCACTCCTTTGGTGAAAGCAGTACGCAGACTGTCGCCCCAGGCCTGGGTGAACCTGCTAACATTTTCATTCCAACTTCATATAACTTCTGCAGGCCCTGGAGCCCCATTTTAACTGGGAAGACTGCCCCTCCCTGAGAATGATGCTAACGGTATCTACCACGTGCCTACATGTACGTGGATTACTGAGCCTATTCTGAATCCAACCGGTGCACAGGATTAATACTTCCACTTTTCAGATGAAAAAACTGCTACAGTTTAGATCTTGACTGTCCCTCCCGGACAGTGTAGCCCTGGGCCCCAGTCTGTGGGACTAGCCACGGTAGAAATGCTGGGATACTGGGGAACACACCCTTGAAAGGGATGATAGGACCTTGACCCCACTCTTCTCTCCTCGTTTCCTGGCTGTCATGAGGGAACATACTCCCCAACGGGTGCTGTGATATACTGTGCCACCCAGGCTCAAAGCAAGGGGATCAGATGACCTTTGAACCGGTGAGTCCAACAATCTTTTCCTCCTTCAAGTCAGTCATGGCCGATCTCTGCCCACACGGAGGCAGAATGCCAGTACAGAATACACATCTTTACATGGGAAGGAGGTGGCAAAAGTGGCATTCGGATGCAGGGTGTTTGGCCCCTAAGGATAGTGGCAACTCTCGCCCTTTCTTCCTGAAGACTCTTCTCAACTCTATGGTTTGGACTTCAGGGAGGTCAAGTGACAACCCGGGGTAAGAGAGGTACCTGAGTAGCCCGTGATGTCCATGGCCTTGAGATTGCGGCACTTGATCACGGTGAGGGTGAGCCTGCCTGCTGTGGGCAGGTAGCAGAGGGAGAACATGATCTCTCCCAGGTCCACACTTTCCTGCAGAAGAAGCAGATGAGAGAGCAGGTGAGGGGTGCATACTATCTAGGCAATGGCTGGGGCCCAGCGTGCTTGGAACTGCAGTAGTCAATGTGTTTAAGATCTAAGGGACTGGTCTCGTCTTGGGTAGCTGGAAACAAAGGGTGAAGATTACAATGATGCCCCTTCCAATACTCACCTCTTCAGTGTTCTCTCTCTCTCTCTCTCTCTCTCTCTCTCTCTCCTCTCTCTCTCTCTGTTTTAAGTATTAAGACTAGTTTGAGGCTGACCTCAAACTTTCCCTGAAGCTAAGGATGATCTTAAACTTCTGATTCTCCTCCTTCTACCCTTTCTGCATTGGCTGGGCTTACATGCTCGCATCATCGTAACTGGCTTCTGAGTTGCTAGGCAAGCCCTCTGCCAACTGAGCAGCCCTGCAGCCCATCCTTCTTGCTTTTGATCAGATTCTGGCCCTATCTTTGTATCCTGCACTAACTCTATACATGCCGGAGCTGCAGACGGCTGGTGTTTCTATGCTGTGCCCTGTTGCTGAGCCTTTGATGTCCCATCTACCCCATTATGTGATCAGAACACACGCTCCAGCTCCCGGATCATTCTTCTTGCAGGACATCTGCAACTCTTCTCTGCCCTGTTTCTCAGCTTGTTTGTCTTTCATCACCCGGCTGCCTTGGCCCCAGGCTCTAGCCTCCTGTCTCGAAGTAGACGTGCAAGGAATTGATACCCTGCTGAGGCCATTCCGCCAACCAGCCAGATGCACACTTGCCATCCCGTGCTTTATGACCTGCCTCACATCCGGCTTGTCCTCTTCCCTTAAATATGATGATCCTTCAAAAATGCACACATGCTCTGTCGCCTCTCCCACCCCAGAATCCCCCAGCCTAGGGATCCCTGGAAGCTTCCGTGCAAGCAGAGTCTCCCTTCCTAGAAAGTCAGAGCATCTTTCTAGCGAGACCACAAGCATGCCCATCTGTTGTAGAGATGGCGCCTCAACAGATTGCTTTTTCTGCCTGCTTCCTACTTATTGAAAGAGGATACAGACAGCTTAGAATTCAAAGACATAAAGCTGTGTCCCAGAGGCACGTTAGTGGGAGGAGGCGGCGAAGGAAGAAGAGGAGGTCAGAGTTTGAGGGTTCTGGTTCCAACGGGGCCTTTTACTTGTTTATTCATCAACCCATTTATAAAACCAAAAGTATTTATTGAAAACCTGCCATGTGCTAGGTGTTGATTTATAGGAGAGAATGAAGAAACAAAAATCCACCTTCACAGAGCTTACATTTTATTAGGGCCATAGATTATATATATATATATATATATATATATATATATATATGGCAAAAGTTAGTCAGAAGTATTAAGGGGAAAAAAGTCAGATAGAGAGGGGGTTAATAAATTACTATAGGGAGGTCATACTGGAAGAATTTCTAGACAATTTAGTCAGGGGTACTCTGGCTCCACCCATCTGTTCACTGATTGGTCCCCTCTCTTCTTCCTCTTTCTTCTTCTCTCAGATTTATTTATTCAGTTTTATGCGTGTGTTTTGTCCAGTGCAGCATGTGTGTGCCTAGTGCCTATTAAGGTCAGAAGAGGGTGTCAGATCCTCAGGAACTGGAGTTACAGAATGTTGTGAGCCACCGTGTAGGTGCAGTGAATTACCCGGGTCCTCAGCAAGACCAAGTGCTCTTAGCCTCTGAACCATCTCTCCAGCGTGGCCTGGTCTTATTTTCTGAAAGCTTACCAGAGACATGCTTCAAGGCTGGGTGGATACAGTGCCCCGCCCCCACACAGGCAACCAGTTCTCCATCTATCTCAGGTGTGCCTCTAGTCTTCCTAGACTCTTCCTCAAATGAGGGAGACACAGAAGCTGCCCTATGCCCTGGACCTGTGTGAGCACAGTCCCCTTCTGTCCTGGGGTCCGTCTGTATGATCAGCTGCATGTTTGGATAATACACCATCTCAGACTGAGGCAGAGAGATGCAAGCAGACATCCATCTCTCCTTAGCCCCCTTCATAGCGCTCTAAGTCCGACCCTGCCCAAAGTTCCAGAAACTGTTCAGACTCACAGCGTACGGTAATAGGAGCCAAGACTGTGTGCTGCTCACTGCCTGCTGTGTCCTGTGCTGCTTTCTCTCGGTGAGCCTCAGCAAAGCACTGCAATGTGGTTGCTCCTATTATACCTGCCTCACACCGGAGGAAATGAATGCTCCTGAGGTTAAGGACTTGCCCGAGGTTGGATGACTAGCAAGTCCTTCAGTGCCAGACATACATATGTCAATGTCCTGCTTAGGCACCTTCAGCTCTTCCCTTGTTCAGTTTCAGAATCAAGACTCCACTTCTTTGTTTGGGGGCAATTGAGTTCCTTCTTACTTCCTCATCTTAGCATCTTCTGTAGGCCAACTTCTGCTCTGCATAACTTGTCTATCTTTGGTTACTCACGCCCGAATCCTTCTCCCTCTTCCTTAGATGACTCCATACCTGATGAACAGCTCACGGGAGTCACCAAGTCACTCTCTTTTCAGTTGTGGCCTCTCCTACCGTGCAATAATTAACCAAAGGCCCCTCTGGTGTAGGATCCTTGCCTAACAAACCGGTTACGTGTGCTTTGGAGACAGCAAACAGCACACACAAAAGGCTGCAGATGCCTGCAAGAAAGGATGATTGCACTTCAGCCAAAAGAATGCCGGCAGGAGGGACTGTCTGTACCCATGCTATGATCAAGGTGGGGCTTTGGGAAGACTTCTGGAAGCCCCTGTGGCTCCTCTAACAGGGAACAAGCAAAGGCTGCCATCCCCGTGTCCCCATCATCGCCACACTGTGTCCCCATCATCGCCATGCTACAGTGGCAGGACGGCACTTTCAGATGCTATCTCTTTTAGGGAGTATGCGCTGGTTTGTTTATGAACTTGGGAAATTGGCTTTCGCTACCTGGGATCCATCAGGGTAAATGGAGTCTCTGAGAACAGCTCCCTCTGGGAAGCAGTGGCCCAAGGGAGCCCCTCTGTTTGCAGGATGGTCCTTTCCCACGAGACGGTGAAGGCATGTGGGTGCTGGATGTGTGTTACTCTATGGCATCCCTACTGTAATTCTGTAACTAACGGTGACTTTCACTCTCCACTGATGGCCCAGAATCCCATCATGATTCAGACAGGAAATGAGTCTGAGGGTCAAAGCCCAGTTTCAGGGGCTTCTGCTGTGGCAGCCTGGACCTCCTGGGCCTGCTGCTGTGATTCGGTGGACCAAGGGGCATTGTTCCACTTCACAGGCAGACAACACAGACCTGGGATATTTGCTCAAGTGAAGTAGGTTAATTCTGAGTAAATCAAGAGGTAGGAGGCAAACAAACAGCAGCTGGTCAGCCTTAGCTGGTCGTCGCCTTTCCTAGTGGGAAATGAGGCCACAGCTGGGCCCCAGCCCTCTCTGCTCTGGCCTCTGTCTCAGGCTTCAACCCGGTTCTGCCCACCAAGCCCACCTTTTATCCTCATTAGGAATGTTTGAGACTTTGGCCTTTAATAAAAACCAGGGCTGGCAGGGGCTGCAGAGCAGCTGATGCCTTATTGCTTTTATCTCCATCTGATGTCAGAGGCCGCCTTAGGGCAGACTGGTAGTGTGCTTCCCGTGTGGGAGAGGCTACCGATGTCCACAAAGCGGCAGAAACCAGCTCCAGCCCCCTCTACTAACCCAGGGGCGGATAGGACTGATCTGAGCTCACTAGCAGCTTGGCTGAAGCCGGGAGGAGGCGGGCCTGATGCCAGGGGAGGAGAAGCAGAAAATTGGCTTCTGGAGAAACCTGTCCTAAGTGCAACACGCCTTCCACCCACCAGTGTTTCTGCCCATTATAGCAGCATGCTCCCTGGCTTCAGGGTCCAGGATGCCAGGGCAGCAAGATCCTGAGGGCACATCCATTGCAATGCTGCTTGCATAGGCTGCACAGCAGCTATCCGACACAGATGAGTGAAGTAATTCTTTCTCCTTGATGCACTTAATGTAGCCCTAGACATAGTAGGTAACAATGATGATGATAATGATAATGATAATAATAATAATAAATCCTATAGTATGTTAACCAGGAAAAAACAGTGGACCACAATCCAAGAGACCCAGGCTTTTCGTCCCTCTGCTGTTTATGAGCTGTGAGACCTTGAACAAGTCATTTTCCATCTCTGAACTCTCACCTGTGAAATGAAAGGGTGATGCTCCCTCCCTATTCTGTCAGCCACAAGACCTAAGAGTCCACACTTGAGGGTCTAATCTATCAACCATCCCCTGCTGAGATGGTCCGAGGATGCTGAACTAGTGTCCGCCGCCCATCTCTAGGAACCTGGCAATCTTGTTTGGCAGTTCAAACACTCTCAGTCCTTTGGTGCTCACAGCCCCCAAACGTTCTGCTGTTCTCCGGGGTTAATCGTGCTACTTCCTAAACGGGCAAGGAGCGGTGTCAATGCCCGGAGTCCGCCTGGGAAATCCAGGCTGAGCAAAGCAAGAACGATGCCTCCCCATCTTTTAGAGAACACTTCTAGTCTCTTAATGATTAAGTAGCTTGTCTGACTCTCTCATCAGCAGCAGAGAAGCATCCGCTACACTTTCAGGGGAGCCACGGGAGACCTAAAAAGGCTCTTGGAAGCACTGGCCAGGAAGTGCTGTTAAGTTACTTTGGGCCAAGTGGACCTGGAAGGGAGATAAGGTGGAAGCCAAAATGGCTCGGATGGGTAAAGAAGCATGCAATGATTAACCCCTCTGTGCAGGCCGGAGGTTTAGGGTGTGGAGACTGGACCCTCCGAGCCAGGCTGACTCCCCTGGTTTCTGCCGTTCTCTTCACAGCATGGGTCATGACACATAACATGAACATTAATTTCGGGGTGTTTTGATGGGTGCTTGCAGGCCCTTGGAGAGTAGGGGTGGGATCTGGCTTCACTTACCATTTCACCTTTCATGTCTAGCCCAGGGCCTGGCAGATGAGAATATGGATCTGGGATCAGGCAGCTCCGGGACCAAGTTCTAGCTCTGATTCATGAGTAACCACTTATGCAATCCTTCATGGACTTGGTGCTAATATCTAACCTATCTCCTAGGGTTACTGAAAAGATTAAATAAGGTGATTCATGCAAAGTGCTTGGCTTGGTGTTTAGCACAGAGAGTAAGTGCTCAGTATGGATTCGCTGTTCTAATTATTACTATTATTAAAACCTCATGGTCTCCAGGTGGAGATAGAGGCGAGGAAGGCAGTTAGGGCTGGTCTGGGTAATAATATGGGCACAAAAGCAGAGTTGTGAGGATCTAGGGGAACAATAAACTCGGGCAGAAGTCTCAGGACCGGCTTCCCAGAGGGGGTGACATCTAACAGGATCTAGAGAGGTGAATAAAAGGTGTTTGTTAGCAGATGGAAGCAAACAAGACCTTCCGGGCACATGGATCCGCAGTGTATGAAGACACAGTTGGACTTGAAAGGTACCATACAGCCAAAGGGTGTGGCAGGGGAAGGGATGGGGATATAGATAATAGCCTGGATGAGGTGGGAACAGGAGTAGGACCCATCCCCGAGTGCCCCATGGCCTATACATGGGTCTGTGACCTTGATTCTTCAGATGGTAAGAGACTACATCTGCTCCTTCTCTCTCTGACTCACTGCCACCTTCTCCCCAGGCATCCAAACTGTGTGGGTCTCTCATCCATCTCACAACTAGTAAATGTGTGTGTGTGTGTGTGTGTGTGTGTGAGAGAGAGAGAGAGAGAGAGAGAGAGAGAGAGAGAGAGAGAGAATGTGTGATGGTAAGACAAAACCAAATCCTCTGGGAGATTATATTTGTCGGGGATGGAGACAAAGATAGATGAAGGCAGATGCAACCGATTAGCCGGAACACTGAGTGGGGCTGAAAGGCTCTAACAGGCAGAGTAGCTTTGAAAGCGAAGGAGACGATGGTAGCCAAGAGTGGAAGGAGAACTCTCAGTCAAAAGGCAGCAGGCCAGGAGCTTATGGGCCTGGCGCTCAGAGAAGGGGTGTGGCTCAGTCCTGGACATAGTGAGGAAGGAGGAACGGGCTGAGAGGAGACTATGGACAGGTGGACGGAAGCCTTGATAGTCTTTAGGTATCATCCCCCATGACAGGCAGAGTCCCTGGAGAAACAGAAGCTGGTGGAGGACCTCAGCAGGTGTGTAAGCATGGATGGTGCACGAAGAAGGGACACTGTGACTCTAGATTCCCACACAGTCTCATGGCTGGGTTGACTTTCCCCTCTCCGTGGCGCTCTTTTAGTTCTGATCCACCCATCAGATCTGTCCTTTTTTGGAACCAGGACACTGCTCTTCTGTTCGAAATTCCTCAATGACGCCCCATTTCACGTGTTCTGTATAGCTGACAACCTCTCCTCCAAGTGAAATGTCCCTCAAAAGCGCAAATATACACAACAGATGACCAGTGGCTTGGACTCAAGGCTCTTCCGCCTTCTGCCTCCAGCTGCCTCGGAAGACCAGCTGGCCCTTGCTTCCTTGCCAGCCTCACTCCCCTCCTGCCCCTCTTCCCTGGTTGTCTCACATCCAACCACAAAGCAGAACATTTATAGAGATTTTACTATACGCCATCCTGTCCTGTCAAGCTCCTGGTCATCATAAAAGCCTCACAAGATGGGTCCCAGTGGTACCCTGCATCCATCTTAGTTGCTTGTTCTGTTGTCATAATAAGGGACCCTGGCAAAGGCAAACTTAAGGAAGAAATGACTATATTTCGCTCACAGTTCAAGGCCATGATCCATCGTGGTTTGGGAAGTCACGGCATGAGGATCCTGAGGCAGCTGGTCACAGAGAGAGAGAGAGAGAGAGAGAGAGAGAGAGAGAGAGAGAGACACATGCCAGTGTGCTCAGCTCCCTTTCTTCATTTTATGCAATCCAGGAGCCATGTCCAGGAACTGGTTCCATTCACAGTTAAAGTATGTGTCTTCCTACTTCAATGAGCTCAGTCAAGACAGTCCTCCCATGGTTGACTGACTAACCCTTCCCAGGTGGGCCTTGTCTCCTGGTGATTCCGAGCCAGTCAAGTTTGTGATGAGCATTGTCCATCACATCCGCTACCCACGTGGGTGCGCTTCCTGCGCTTCCTGCATGGGTAAAAAGGCAATACGAGTAGCTCCAGGTAGGGCACACAGTTCTCAGTGGCAGGGCTAGGGGGTGAACTCAGGCTCAAGAGCCCACACTTTGAGCACTGTGCCATGCTGCCTCGTTAGTCCCCCCTCCTCAAACTTTCCCCAAACCCTCTGCACCTCAATGCCATCGCCTTCTTCTCCCCCACCACCTGAAATGAAGCCTCACTGTTTCTGACTGTTGTCCTGGATAACATTGTCCTTCCAGGCCAGCTGCCCTGTTACCACCTCTCGGGTCACCTTCCCTGACCTCGTGGCCTGTTATGAGGGCGTGTCCCCATGACCCTAGGGACACATGCCATAATGAAGAGCAGGCTTTATCTAAGATAAAAGCAATAGGGTCTGGTGGCCCACGGGATGACAGGGCTGGTGTAGAGGGGAATGAATGACACCTAGACCGCCCCACGCCCGCCTGCCTGGCTTGGCTTCCTGCTGAGAGAGTGAGCCATGGAGGTGGTAATGCGTTCTAGGGTGCCAACTGGGGACGCCTGCTGTGAGCATCAGGCCCAGGGGATGGGTGGATTCCCTGTGTTCCTCAAGCCTGGGCTTCCAAGGCATCAGCGAGAAAGCCGGGGGTGGCAGAGGTGGAAAGCCGGGCTGTATCTGCTGGGTTGCTGATTCTAGTTGCTTGGTGCTCCTTGGGTGTTGGTGCAGGTTCCATTTGTTCAGAATTCCTTCCTGCTTTCCTCACAAGTGTTTTTCTGCCCCAAAGCCCTTGCAGGGTTATGAATAAATGATCAGTTAGGATGGAGGTGCGTTGCAGGAGCTCAGTACTCTCTGGCTTCTGTTTCAGTGTGGATGCCAACATCTTGGGGTGGTTGTGGAAGAGCTGGTGACTCGTGCCGAGCAGGGGTGCAAGGAGGAAGAGTGAGGCCACCCAAGCTGTGCTTGCTCTCAGGGGACCCACTGAGAGACTAAAAGGCCTCCATGGGGGCCAAATATCTGAGTGTCTGGATGTCTTGAGGGACACCTAGGAAACCTTCCCAGCCTCTCCTTTGAACCTGCCACTGGCAAGATGTTCAGAGTCTGACACACGCTTTCTTTTAGACACCTTTGTCAGTCAGGATCACACTGCGAAGGTAACTCTCTTCCTAATGACTTCAAGAAGGTGGGTGGAGATAGGAAAGGGTATTTGAGCATGGGAGGAAGGGAGCTTGAGAAGAACAGTTTGGGGAGGTCCTGAAGGGCTGGAGGCAATGCATACAAAAGCCAGAGTCTGTAGCAGAGATGTTCTAAGAGGGTCCAGGGCAGGGGCCTCCTCTCAGATCCACTGCTGCCACTGGTTTTCCATTAATGACATATGGGGGTGGTAGGAAGGAGTAAATGGCAAATTCGTGATGCTAATGATGGGAATCTGTCTCATTTCTTGCCGGTCCTGCCAGGTGACTGTCAGACAGCTGCCAGTTTTCCCAGGGAGGAAGGTGACATCGCAGCAGTGAGTGATCTCAGCTCTCTGTCCCTTACTGGACTGTAGTGACAGGGTCTCTCCGAAGGATGCTCTGGTCCAAGTAGATGGTCCCCTAGGGTGACTGGGGAATATTTCTACAAATAGTTACCCTGGAGGTGGCAAGTAGACAGAGCTCTGGTCTAAGCAAAGGTGCATGCTTGACAGCTTCTCGGACTCCAGGGTCTCTGGAGATTTGGGGCTGGGCATCCTGAAGGTTTAGGTCTTTACCAGTCTCCTGTTTCTCTCACTCCAGAGCCTCTTGGTCTTGCTGACTACACTCCTCCGGTTCCCTTCCTATTTTAGGGGTTACTCCTGCCCAGCTCCTCTGTGGCTCTTCCTAGAGACCCTGCCTCTGTCTACTGGGTCTCCATCATTGCCCCAGCCTGGGATATCTTCTCCCCTCAGGCATCCATGATGCTAACACTCATCACCAGAGTCCTGACTCCTGGGTTATGGGTCCTCCAGACATCACTCTTAGGCTCTAGACCAGCGCCTCTCAACCTGTGGATCTTTACCCCTTTGAGGATCGAACAACCTTTCCACAGGAAAGGCTATTGCCTTATCAGCAGCAAAATTACAATTATGAAGTAGCAACGAAAATAATCTCATGTTTGGGAGCCACCACAACATGAGGAACTGCTAAGGGGTCACAGTACCAGGAAGGTTGAGAATCACTGCACCAGACGGGCACACCTAGCACGGTATTCGCTGCCTGGCTGTCTCCCAGAAACCTTAGCATTCACAGGGGCTCAATGTCGAGCTTCCCCTCTTTCGTTTACATTTTCCTTGGGCTGCTCTTCATTGGTAAACGGCTCTTCCATCTACCCTAGTGCTCGAGCCAGAAATGAGAAGCCATCATGCACCCCAGTTGCTATCTTCTTTACATTGAGTTCTTTACCAAGCTGAGCAAATTCTGTCTCCAGGTCTCAAGACCCTCACTTCTCTCCATCTCCCATGCCACGGGAAGTCAAGGCACATCTACCATGCCTGCCTGACCTCCTTGCTTCCCTTTCTTCCCACCAGGGTGCTAGAGTACTCTTTTCAGAACGTGGAGAGGACTGCCCCTGCTAAGCCTCCAATGCGTCCCTTGTGTTGGGGTTTGAGTGTGAGATGACTCCCATAGGCTTGTGTATCTGAGGACTTGAGCCCCAGATGATGGCGGTCTCTGGGAGTCTGTGGGACATATTTACAGGGGAAGGTGCTGAAGGAAGTGCATTGTTAAGGGGCAAGCACTGAAGGTCGTATCCAGTCCAGGCTCTCTGCTTCCTGCTTAGGTGCCATGTAACAGCAGCTGCTGTATGCTACCCCCTCCACGGAGCAGCCTGCCCTCACGCTCTCTCTGCCATGACGGATGGTATCCCCTCAAACCATAAGCCCAACAAATCCCTCCTCTCTTTTCCTGTCAGACATTCTGTCACGACCAGGAGGAAATAACTAACACACTCTGCGTTAGGAAAATGCTGTGAACTCTCGCCAAGTCCTGCAGGGCCTTCATGAACGGTGCTAGCTTCAGCCCCAGACTATCTCCTGGCTCTTCCCACACGCAGGGCTTCCTGCATCAGGACTTTGAACCCCACTCCTTCTGGTGTCTACTCCTAAAAAACAGGGACTTACCAGGGTAAGAGAGAGGCAAAAGAGGTATTCACACACACAAAAAAATGAAACACTCATATCAGTTAGCTTCATGCAAGCCCTGGAGAATGGCTGCCCTTCAGATGACTCCCCCCGCCACACACACAGCTATTTCAACTGCCTTAGTCTAGTCCTGACCCTTTATTCTCCACCACTGTATTCCCAGTACTGAGCCTGCTGCCTGGGACAGTACACATGCTGCCAAGGATCTGATGTTCTAACGAGCAATTCCACATGGCAGGGCCTCTTGTCTGGCTGAGAAAGTGACAGAAAGAACAGCCAATAAGGGGGCTAGGGATGCTAAGCAGCTCAGTGGTAGAGCACTTGCCTCGAGTACGCAAACCCCGGATCCAGTCCCCAAGCTTTGTAAAGGGGAAACAGAGTGTTGACTGGGACAGCCACTTGTTTCACCGGGCCTCTACCTCCTCAGCAGTGCTGATTACAGAAAGCCTCAGGGTAGAGCCTTGTAGGAGTTTCTAGGCAGTGGTATGACTTCTGCATGAAGGTCACTACAAGAGGTGAGGTCTTAGGGTTGTCTTAATGGTTCAGTGGATAAAAGGAGCTTGCTGTACAAGTCTAATAGCCTGGGTTTGATCCCTGGAATCCAAGTAAAGATAGAAGGTAAGAGAAACAATTCCCCAAAGTGTTCTCTGGCCTCCACACATACAGCTTATGATATGCCCTCACCCACAGACATCATAAACATATCTCTCTCTCTCTCTCTCTCTCTCTCTCTCTCTCTCTCTCTCTCTCTCTCTCATACACACATACACACACACACATGCAATGGAAATAACTTTTTTCTAAGAGATGGGGAATCATTTCCTGAGTGGGACCTAAGATCTCTGAATCAGAATCTCTGAAAGAAGGGTCTAGGTGCTCAAATTATTGATGAGCATAGCCTCAGTGTATAGAGAAAGGGAGAGACGAGCTTCTGAAGCTGCCCTGGGACAGACTCTGTTGGGAATCAGGGTAGCACAGAACATGATCCAATGTACCCCAAATCGGTAGACACCAAGGCAGAGCAGAAGGGATGATCCTATATGAGTCTCCCTTTCATTGGGCTTAAACAGGAACTCTGAGGACTGAAGCCTCAGCAGGTCCCGGCCCACGAGCAGCAACTTGTTAAGCATCAACCTGGGCCTCTGCCAGTGCACCATGAGGTTCGCTGGGGAGTTCATTTTTAGCAAGAAAATGGCTAACCCAAATTTAAAGGGTTTAAAAGTAATGATGTTTAATCATTATGGTTTAATTATTAAGGTTATTATTTAATTATTAAGGAATTAATTATTAATTCCCAAGTACACTTCTCTTTGATGGACAACATCAGCAGCACTTGGAGTTTATCAGGATCACCTCTCACCAGTGGGCAGGTCCCAGAGGTCTGTTCACGCAAGCTCTGGTGACGTCAGGGAACTGACAGCCGTAGAGCAGTGGTTCTCAACCTTCCTAACGCTGCGACCTTTTAATATAGTTCCTCGTGTTGTGGGGACCCCAACCATAAAATTACTTTCCACTTCATAATCCTAATTTTGCTATTGTGATGAATCGTCATGCAAATAACTGTGTTTTCCAATGGCCTCAGGCAAGCCCTGTGAAAGGGTCATTCGATCCCCAAAGGGTCATCACCCACAGGCTGAGAACCGCTGAGTTAGAGGAACCAACTTGAGTAAAGACATTCTGGCCAGTGTTTTGAAGTTGCTTCTGCTTCTTTTTAACCTTTTCTTTCTTTCTTTTTTTTTAATGATAAAAGTCAAAGTCAAGAAAGGAAATTCACAGTTGAGGAGTATCAGCGAGGGACCATGCTGGGAAATTAGTATGTATTCAGTTCATTTCACTCAGAGGAGCCCACTCTCACGGACACCTTGTCTTGGAACTCAGAGGAGTCAAATACCTTGCTCAGGCCTGAGTGGTCCACTTTGATTTGGTCTCAGATGGTAACTCTGGAGGTCCGACTCTTTCCGCCAGCCTCCTCTAGGATTAGCCAGATCCCAGCCCACCTTCTGGCCCTGATCACTGGAGATCCAGGGATGCAAAGGACCCAGGGAGGTAACGGGTTTTGGTATTCTGGAAGCACTAGGCTTTTTAGAAGACTTGCCCCTCTGCCTCTTCTCTCCGAAAGACGAATACACAGCATCATCCCGTGTCACAGATGGCAAGAAGACTCGCCTCCTAGTCACTTGAACAGCTAGCGCGGCACTCTGGTGCCAGCCTGTCATTTCCCATGGAAAACATCTGGTACGTCGTCATTTTCTCAGATGCTAAACTGTTTCAGTGGTCAAGGAAGACATAAGGAAACTTCTAGCAGGGGGCAGAACCCCTGAGTCAGAGCTGGTACCTGCATGGAGTAGCTGGGTGGAAGGACCCAGAACACCCTGCACAGACCTTCCCTCTTGGGTTGTTGGGGTGCAGTACCAGCATTGTGTCGGGGATACCATCAGTGAAGCAGGTCAAGTGTTGCCTCTCCATCTCCCACACAGCTGGGCTTAGCTTTCTGGTTGTCGTTCTTAGGTCTCGAGGAGGGGCAAGGACATGGTCGGCTATCCCTACAGGCTTCTTGGGGGAGCTGAAGATGTCAAACCCTTGGAGTTCATTCCCTTAGAGTGATCTCTATAGTCTGCAACAAGACCATGCTAGACACATGCCACTAGGTGGAAAGGGACAGGTAATCAACCAATTCCTCCAGGCTCAGCTGGGAAGACCTTTCGGCTATCCCTACAGGCTTCTTGGGGGAGCTGAAGATGTCAAACCCTTGGAGTTCATTCCCTTAGAGTGATCTCTATAGTCTGCAACAAGACCATGCTAGACACATGCCACTAGGTGGAAAGGGACAGGTAATCAACCAATTCCTCCAGGCTCAGCTGGGAAGACCTTTCCCTTCCTTCTCTAGTCTGACACTGGAATCATCAGGAAGTCATCCCTTGATGTCCTCACCAGTGTTCCCAGAGCTGCTTATGCCCTTTCCCCTCGTCACCAGCTACTGTTTTGTTCTAATTATGCATTATGCGTTTAAAAACCTGTCTCCATTTCTTTCCCTCTGGTTTTCTGAGACAGGGTCTCATGTAGCTCGAGCTGCCTTGAGGTCACAAAGTAGTGGAGGTTGTCCTTAAATTCCTGATCCCTTGCCTCCACTTCCAAAGTTCTGGGATTACAGGCATATACCACCACGCTTGGGTCCTGTGTTCATCTTTACTCCAACTACTTTTCTCCGAAAGAAACTCTTTGATTTTTTTTTCCAGCATGTCTACACTCATAATGAAGTATAAACAATAAGTTCATGACTTGGATGAGGAGCTGGGGTCTTGGCCTTTTGTTTAATCAAAGGGTAGTCCATTACACGGGAGCTATCATAAACAACCCAAGAGGGTTGGGGCTCTGCTTCCTAGGAGTGTAACTTAAAAGTCACTCCTTTGGTGCTCTCTGACTGTGGGCCAGGGACAGCATTGTCATATTTGAGGTAGCTCTCTAATGGGCCCTGATTCTGAAGCACATGAGAGAGCCCCAGAGAGGGCCTGACCAGCTGCTCACAGACAAACCACCTCCCCTTTGCAACAAGTGCGTGGCCTGTGAGCCTCCTGCTCTCCTATCATGTTGGTTCCAGTGGTGGCTGTCACTCCTGGTGCCTGTCCCACCTGCTTGTCCTGTGGGCTCAGGGCTCAGGTGTGTGCTATGCAAGCCTGAGGATGAACGTGGGAGAGGAAGGAGCAGCAGATCTGGGGTGGAAGCTGGGAAGCAGGCCATCTTTCGACCTAGGTTTCTAAGGCTGTAGCTAGTGGCAGAGCCCCAGGGTTGCTGTGTTATTTTCCAGGCTCTTAACTCTTAACCTATCAGGCCAAATGAGACTTGCAGGTCAGGCTTCAAATTCTAACTCAGGTGCCCCAGCAATGGATGAACTTAGGGGAAACATTAAACTGAGAGATGGGGGCAGGGGCTGGGTTCAAATTGCAGCTCAGTGCTTACTAGCAAAACGATGTGTGGCAAGTCACCAATTCTCCCTGAGCTTCACCGGTAAATCAGCACTGGGCCGTTTGACCTTGCCTCCCACGGAATGGGGTGAACCATGTGGCCAGGTGAAGGGGTGCTTTTGAGACCCTCTACTTGGTATGTTGTACATGACTCTTCAGATATTCTGCCAAGATGTAGACCCCCACTTCTGTGGAGCTGCTGGCTGGGGGTGGCTCCCGCAGCCTCTGAGCTGGTTTCTGACAGCCCATTGGCAGAAGGCAAGTCTAGCAGTGCAGCAGAGGAGGACAAAGACGGAGGGAAAGGCCTCGGGATCCTGAAATGCCAGAGGAAGGACAGGGCTCTTCACTGAGAGCTGTTCCGAAGCAGGCCCCAGGCCTCCCTTCCCCCTCCCGTGAGCCTGGCGGGGAGGACATGATGAAATGCCAAATTAGCTCCATTATTGTAACGCCTCCAAAAATTATAGGCCGCGTGTTCTGCCAGAGCCAGCTAATGGCACCCACTGGTGAGCGGGCGACACTAATGGTTGTTTCCTCCTGTCCAGGCACCGAGTGCAGTGGGAGAGTGGTGTGGGATTGACGCTCAGGTCAGGAGGAACATGTCCCCCGGGGGGTGGGGTGGGAAGCAGCCGTGGAGACTGCAAGGCGCAGCTTTTTCTAGTACCAGAGTTACAGGTGGAGATGCCTGAGAGCCACGGCAGGGGGAGGCCTCCAAGCCACCACTGGGGGTGCCTGAATTCCTCAACAGTCTCTCCGAGGAAGTTCCTCTGCCCCGAAGGAGCATGGGATACCTAGCTACTGACTGGGGAATAGCCCCTGCTGGCATCAAGGCAGACCATTCTGCAGGTCACAGCCCTGGTCCCCAGGGTGGCAGTTCCTGAGGCTCTCATCCTGGTTTTCTCCACAGCTCCTCTCCTGAGTGGGACCCAGCATTTCCTGGCCTCCCACACAGCCACCAGCATTTCCTCTCTCACCTCTTCCTGCCTCCCCCACCCACATCTGCCTCTCCTCTCACACCCCACCCAGCCATCTCCATCACTGTCAATGTTAGCTGAGGCAACTCTTCCTCTAAGAGGCAAAGGCCCACACGGGGGTGGAATTAATCGGTTCCAAGCAGACCCCAGTCCCTTTCTTCAAAGCCTAGCAATGGGGACTCACATGTTCCTGGAACTGGGGTGGTTCCTATAAATCTGTGACCACTGCTATCTGCATGCCCCAGATTTTGCTCTATTCCAGCCCACTTTTGTCCCTGAGAAGAGGGTGACAACTGGCTCTGTCTCCCTGACCCTCTCTAAAGACTGCATGGTGAGCCTGGTTTTTCCACAGTGTGTGGATTAGCCAGTGTTGGAGCGCCAGGTCCTGAAGATTAGAGATTCCTTCCCAGCTTGCACATCAGAAGGCTTCAAAGGGACAGACAGTCCAGCTGATGCTAGACAGAGTTCCCATGCTGACACCTCTTTGCTAATATTCTAGTCCCATCTTTTCAATGCAAGGCCAGAGTTCAGGGCTTCAGGGGACATTCAAAGAAATAAGCCAGATGGGCGGCCGGGGAAAGTTGAGCAGCCTGGATTTCGCAGCCTGTCTGCCTCAGATACAGAAGGGAGATGACCGATAAGTGAGGGAAGACATTGCTCGTAGCCAGCGTTTACCAGAAGCTTGCCCTGTGCAGGCTGTGAAGAACCTGGTGTGGTTCTCTCCTGCGATGCCCAATGTGACTGTGCAGACTCTTCTTAGCACAGCTTTCCACAGAAGCAAACAGATGCTAAATTAACCAGCCTGCTTAGCTCATCTCAGGAAGGCGCAGCTCCAGTCCAAGCAGCCTGACCCAAGCTCCTTCTCTTTAAGCCTTATGCCAAAGCAACCCGGTTCTCTGTAAGGTTTCCCCAAGGATCACATTCATTACACAAGTCATCCAAGGCCCGTTGCTTCTGGAATCTCAACAACTCCATGGAGTCACTTTTCAAAAATGTTCTCTTTAGGATAGTCTCGTTTGGAGGGTGCATGGTGTCGAGGGACTCTCGAGGAAGCTGAGGACAGGGGATCAAGATCAAGCCCAGCTTGGTCTACACCAACTTTCAAAACCAAGCTCATCTGGGTTGACAGGATGACTGAGCAGGTAAAGTCCTTGCCACACAAGCCTGACAACCCAACACACAGCTTTACAAAGAAACACATAAAGCTTGCAGAAGAACAGACTCAACCCTACAAAGCTGTCTCTCTGGCCTCCACATGTGTGCACGACACAGGTAGGTACATACACACACACACACACACAATGCATACACGTACATAATCATAGTAATTAATAATGATGATAATGATAACAAATTTAAAACTTTTTTTCAAACCCAGCTCTTAAATTCATGGTAACAAATAAATGATTTTTTTTTTGTCTGTTTGTTTTCTTTTTGAACTGGGTCTCTGTGCAGTCCCGGCTAGTGTGGAACTACTGTGTGGATTAGGCTAGCCTTGACCTAGCCGTGGCCTTACCATGATCTTTTTTCCTAAATGTCCACATTGCTCGGATTACAGATGTGTGCTACCACACGCCTAGCAAATGAAACTCTTTTGTTTTCATTTCTGTTTGGTGTATTGAGAGAGCTTCATTGTGTGACCCTCTAGACAGAATGAAACTTAGCTAGTTTGAGTTTGGGGCTATTATTACTCCCACTTTACAGATGAAGAAACGGACTCTAAATGAGATGAATAAAATTTCAGAACTCAGAAACTAAGCTCTGAACTGACCCCACGGTGATGTATTGTTTTTCTGAGTGCCTCCCGTTCTAGGGCTATTTTTCCTATTTTACTTAATGGACACTGAATTCTGTGCCTATGGTTTCCTCTCTGCATTTGCTGCCAGATGCCTCAAGTCAAGAGCGGGGCCTGGAGCTCAGAGGTGCTTGGAGGCAGGGCGTGCCTGTGGTCTGGGGCCCCGCAGGATTTCATCTTGTGTTCTTTCATTATCCTTTTGCTAATGTTGTACAAGGTTTTAAGCAGTTTTAATCTTGCTATTGTCTTAGGCGCTAGCTACAAGGTGACAACAAAATAGATGGGAGCTCTTATTGCCCTGCGAGCTCAGACAACTCAGTCTCTCTCTGCGTCATTGTCTCTATCTGCAGAACTAGGATGATGCCTTGTTCAAACACTTGCTAAGGAATGAATGAAACAATAAGGCAAAAAGGCATTGCAAATCCAGCAGTGTGTTAGAAACGGAAGGTGGCCCTATTAGCTTGTTGCTACTCCCTGTTCCTCCAGTGCCTGCTTCCTCACGGCTTGGGAAGGAGGGACAGCGCTGGCTGTTTGGCTCCCAGGGCTGTGTCACTGGGATACCCAGAGTTGTGGGGTGCAAAGAAGCTCAAAGGTGGACTCAAACTACCCATCCCTAGGCAGCGGTCAGCTGAAGCTCCGCCCACCAAGAAACTAACTGGCTGAAGACGGTTGCTCATCAGGTTGTAGGAGGCCCTCAAGATAGAATCTGCGGGGGGGGGGGACCCAGAATCTGCGAGGTGCTTCAGCCTAACACCTCAAGATTCCAATTACAGGGGAGCAATAGCCATATGGCCACCAACCTGACCTTCCTGCCCCACTTCTGAGCCTGCGCACCAGCCCATCTCCTTTCTGCTACTCTTCATAGGAGCTGGTTCCCTTCCCTGCAGCATTTCCGAATGTGCATGCAAGCTTGGGGGTATATACGGTGTGTAGCAGCTGCCCCTGGAGCCTGGGAGAGGATGTCAGACTCCCTGCGGCTGGAGTTACAGGTAGCTGTGGGCTGCCTGGCATGGGTGCTGGGAACCAAACTCTGGTTCTCTGGAGGAGCAGTAAATGCCCCTAACTGCAGAGACATCTTTTTAGCATCTCCCCCACTCAGCATTTTTTTTTTTGAGAATTACTTAATTCTAGAAACTTCTAGGCCTCGCGCAGCTGATGCATCAGCCTCACAGGTCTGGATCTCTTCAGAGCATTCCAGAACACCTTCCTGACTATTGCATTCACACGACCAGTCGTTTAGCAACAGGGAGTTTTGTGAAAATGTTGTCTACCTTCTCCTTCCTCCACACTTCTTTCCCTCTTTCCTTCTTTCCTTTTCTTATTTCTGTCGTCCTTTCCAAAATATCTAAGACAAGTATGGAAACACCCTGAGCCAAAGGAAGAGATCGGTGTATTAGAACACCTGATTCAGCCAGGTATGGAGGCTTGTATCCACAGTCATAGCACTTGTGGGGCTGAGGCAGGGGGATCATTGCAAGTTTCATGCCAATCAGAGTAATATGGTGAGAGTCAGAGCAGCCTGGGCTATGGAGAAAGACTTTATGAATGAAGAAATGAATAAACGAGAAACTGATCTTGATTTTGCTCCTCTGCTTTAAAGCTACATGGCTCCAGGGAATTCTCCCAGTTCTTCTCATCTATAAAATGGATTTCCTGCTGTATTGAGAAGGTGAAATGAGTTAATGCATTTGGGAAGTTCTTTATAAACATGTTAGGTGTTGGTGGTGTTAGATTCAGGAGCAATGAACTGTGGCCATAACCTGGGAAGTTCCTCTCCTTCTCCTGGCTTTTCTTCTGCCCTAATTTCAGACCTGTGACAGTGGTCATTGTCCCACACCTGACTACCAAGGGAATAGATGAGGTTATTTGCTGGAGACCACACAAGCAAAGGCAATTTGGGTCCACCACGGCAGACTCCAAATCATGCTCACCAAAGGTTCTTGGGAGGCTGGTACTGAGTCTAACCTCACACCAAAACCCTTTCCAGACCTCACGAATCTGGACTATGGCCTGGCTGACTTTGGCTTCTCTTATCAGCATCCCAGGGCTAAGACAGGGAGGGGTAATCTTCACCCTCTTTTGACAACACTTGTGAGACATAACCCTAAGTGGATGTAGCGTGAGACTTATAACCACATTCCTGGCTATTAATAAGATGCCCGTTTCCCAGCACACAGAGTCCCCTAGAAATTCTTTTCTTCCAAATGTACTTCATTAGGAGAATCAAAGCACCCCTCTCTGGGGTGGCCGGGGTCTCCTGGGAGGAGAGAATGAAATGGGCTAGACTGGGAAGTGAGGCTCTCTCATTGCTTCCCCAGTGTGGTACAGATGTGAGGTGTGTGTGTGTGTGTGTGTGTGTGTGAGAGAGAGAGAGAGAGAGAGAGAGAGAGAGAGAGAGAGAGAGAGAGAGAATAGCCTAGTCATAGTCAGCAAGACTGGATTAGGAAGGTCTTCACAGCCTGCCCTTCCCTGGTTTAGCTCAAACCTATCCCAAAAGCACTAGAAACCTGAAGAAAATTTGTTCTTCATAATTTCCCCCTAAAAGCCACATGCAGGGTGCCCACACAGCCTGTCCCGCCTCGGCTTGCTAGCTGCAGACTGCTCCACATCCACAGTGGCGTCAGGGCACCATGCTGGCTGCTCTGTGCCCTTCCCTGCACCTTTCTTACTGCCAGCCGCCTCTCAGCAGCTGACTGAAAGTGTTGATCCTGGGCGGACTGAGGAGGGTGCGTTTCAGTGTAGCTACCCTCCTCAGTGACTCAGCTGGAGGCCAGTGGCGTGGGGGTGGCACTTCCAATCGGGTGCCTCGAGTCACAAAGCCAGCCCTGTCCCCAGCTTCTCCAGAAGAGAAATGTGCCTCACACTGCCATGACACACCACAGAGCTGTTTTTCCTCCTCTGAAGTTGGAGGAGCCCCATGTCTCACTAAGATGAGTCAGCCAAAGGCTCCAGGAGGATGGGGCCCTGGCGAGCCTGCTGAAGGTGGGGCAAAGACAACTTCTCACCACATAGGTGCCTTCCATTATTCCAATAAGACACAGCCTTCCAGGGGACAGAGGGTGCTCAAAGAAGCCTGCCAGGGTGTGAGGATGCCTAGAGCAGCAATCCTTGTCCACGCCAGGGTCTCCTTTTAAGCTTCTCTTTGATTCTGGCTACCAATCCATGTTCTGTTTTTTCAACTGCCTAGGTGTAGACCTCAGCACCTCTTTGGGTTTCTCCAGTGTTTTAGAGTTACCTGGTGGTCTAAAAAGAAGCATGGCGCCAGGGTGACCAAAAGAAGATAAACACACGCCATCAACTGACAAGGTCCAATAGTCCCCAGACCGTGGGAGCCCAACAAAGGCAAGACTCTTCAGAGGCCCCTCCCTGGCTTCTTCCTGGGAACTCTGCCTATTTCTGGGGGTCGGCACCCTCTCTTTTCTCCATATGCATCTGCAATCTCCTCATAGCCACCCTTCCCAGGAAAGACACCCTTAGGTCCCTTCTTCACCCACTCAGGACCAGTTGTGGGTAAGAAGGACTAGTTGACTCCCAGTCAGTTACCGCTAGCATGCTATGGGCTGAGGTGGGGAGTGGCTACCCCTCCCCCAGTCTCAGGTACATAGAACACATCTTCCCAATAGCGGCCCCTCCCCCGTGTACCGGCAAATGGCTATGCAAAATACAACAATGCTTAGGTAACAAGAAAAAATAAATGTCCTTTGAAAGCGCAGAGGTCTCCTGGGGAGGACGGAGAGAACAGGCTAAGGCACTAGGTAGCAATTTCACTTCGTGCCCTCAGGCTTTGGGGGGGGGAGGGGATAAGGGAAGGTAAGACTGGGACTGAGCCTGGGCAGGGCCAGAGGAAGCTCAGTTACCCTGGGTAGTTTAAAGAGGGGTCTTGTGTGTTCACGTATTTGATCTTGAGGCCTGGATAGGGTGGTGGGAGGGATCACTCTCTGAGAAGATCCTGGACAGGAGGCATAGCAGGTAAAGAGTGCACCATTAGGTTTTGGTAGAGTAAACATGGTCCCTATTACTGCACCCCTTCAGGTTATGCCACCACTCACCTTGTGTGACATGGGCGTGTGGAGAGGGCTGGTATACACTGATTGGGTCACTGAGGGAAGAGTCTTCAGAGGCAGAGAAGAGCCAGACAATGGGAACCAGAGGGGACTGTGAACACATAGGCTGGCAGAGGCCTCTCCCAGCCAGCTCCAGAGAGGCAGATCACAGGAAGGTCAGCTCACCCAGAATGACTCCCCACCACTCACCCTGTAATCCTGAGCGGGCTGCCCAAGTCACCATACATGGAAAGTGCGGATAATAAAGCCCATTCTGCAGGTGTTAAGGATTGCACTTCATCTCTGGCATTTTGTATCTAACACACAGAAGGCTGAGGAGCTCCAGCGGACATCATGACGCTACACATGCAGGACATCTGGTCTTGTCCTCTTGCTTTCCTCAAGCTCACTCCACATACCCCCCACCCAAATGCTTTGAGTTGATAACATACAATAGCTCTTAGAAACCACTCCCAAAGGCACCTGCTGGTAACGTCCAGGGTCTGTCAGGCTCAGAAGATCAGTGGAACAGAACTCTAAAATGACAGATACGCAAGTTCTCTGGGGTGAGCTAGCATCTCTTGGGCCATGAACACTAAGGAAAAAAACTAGTCTGTGTTGACCAGAAAAAGCTGAAGGCCTTAACAATATGTCTGATCCTTCAGCCCCAGCAACTGGCCTTTATCTCAAGGCTAAGAGGACTCCATGGAGAACTCTCCATCCTGAGTGTTGTTGTGGCTCTTGGAGACTCTCAAGACCTTGGGACTTTGTCTAAAAGGAAGAAGTGAAATATTAATGAAGAATAAGTAGATGTCAATTCAGACACGAGAGGAAAATGAACGAGAGTCGCATGGGCATGGTATTTGGGAGACTTAGAGGTTGAGTCGGGACTGAGTGCTGTACCTAGCACATTCTTCTACGTAGTTGTTGACACAAACACCATAAAAATATGCCAGCGGCTGGACCAGCCTGACCTAGACTCTGCAGCTCGTGTGCCACCTTCTCCTTCAAGATATGAATATTTATTGTTCACAAGGGGATGTTTTGAGCTGGGGGTCAGCTGGCTCGGCATCAAGGTACATTGATGGATGGCTTCTCTTTCGATCTTGTTTCCCCTGCTGATGTTGCCTTGCTCTGGGCCCTTTGACAGCTCACTGTGTAGGCAGTGAGAGGATAGGGGCCTTGGGGCGAAAGTAGGATGTTAGGGAAAACAAACAGGGCATGAGAATTCCCTCTGAAAGGCTAGAGTCAGGACAGGTGGTGGGAAGGACACACACGGGGACTCCCCTGTCCATTAGCTTATGGAGTCACCTGGGCAGCTTGTGTGATCTCATGGTCTTAACGCACCTGTCTGTGGTGCGTACGAGTTGAGCTAGATCATCTTTGAGACCTGTTCCAGCCTTGACATTTTCCAAGACCAAGAATGAGAACACGGAGTCAGAACACTGTGGTCCATGAGACAATACGAAGCCTGCCTCCAAATGGTCCCAGCGTTTCAAGTCCGTTGCTATTCTGGTCACTCTTCTGCCTCAAGGCCCTGGTCTCTCTGAATTGTTGCTGATCTAGGGGACACAAGACAGTCCCTTCCCCCCAAAATAAATCCTGGAGTTTCAAGTTGTGACAGTGTCCGGAGGGCCTAACAGTATCCCTCCAGGGGAAAATGTCACTGTGTGTTATCAGACTACAGAAGAAGCAGACAAGTGCTTATGCTCTTTCGGTGAGGTAGAGAGATCGTGCAGAGAGTGCCCGGGCTGCGGGAGCAGAGTTTGGGCTTACTGCAGGAGCTGGGTGCCTAATGATCTCCCATTCACTCTTGTGTAAGGCAAAGATTAGCTATTTATACCACTGAGAGGCACAGAGTCCTGATGAGGGGCACAGAGGGCTGGGTATGGGGCAGCATGGGCTTACCCAGTCAGCTCTACGCTGTCAAGATGCAAGAGTGGGGGTGGGGGTGGGGATGGGATAAAACCTGGGTTGTGCTATGGTTGCCAGTGTAAGCTGGGCTCTGCAGCCGGCAAGCTCCAGCAAGCAGGCAGCAGGGCTTGTGAATGCAAAGGGACTTGTCACACAGGAAGAGCAGACGGGTCTCTGCTGTTCTGAGCCTTGGGCAGTCGTAAGGCTATTTCCTCTAGAGCTACAAGAGAAAGCCTATTGCAAAAAGACAAGTTTAGAAATAGAGCACCCATGGCCAGTAGCGGGGTTATTGAGTAACTATGCTTAAAGCCAGGTCACAGCCCTGTCTGCATCAATTCGTTTTGTACCACATAAGAAACCTTTTAACCTCAGGTACTCAGGAAAGGCTGCTGCTACCAAGTGGCCAGGTGAAGCGTGTGGAACAGTTGGTGCACAGCCATTACCTCTGCAGAAGGAAAAGTTCACAGACATGGGACATGGGCTCACCTCCTGCACCCACCATTGGGATCCCAGTGAAGACCGAGTATGGGATGCAGTCCTTGTCAACGACTCCCTCTCTTTCCCTTTCTGGGCCCTTGGTAAATTATCACTAGCCCTTTGCTTGAGGGATCTTGGTCCCTCAGGCAGTCTCAGAGAAGACAAAGCCTGTGAGGTATTTACTATTCCCAATATGGAAGGTCTCCCTGGCCAGGGTGGAAAGAATCCAATGAGGGTGGACACCTCCTCTCACTAGCCTGAGGGAGAAGATGCCCTGAGAGGATGCTGGGAGAGACCAGGGCATCCGGTGACTAATGAGGATAACGGAGCTAAGTCAGAGAGAGGAGCAGGGCAAATGAGCACCCAGCAGAGGCAACCAGACAGCCAGCAGCTCCCACTGGGATGCGAGTAAGCAAGGGAGTCCTGCAGCCCCTGGTAGCTGTGTGGTTTCCAACTCGGGCAACTGTCAGTGCGGTTGCAGATTGTGCTCATAGGAGAATTCCCAAGATGCAGGGCAGGGCAGGCCTAACCAGCCTTGTGAATTATTCAGGATGTTCTAGGTATGGGATTTGCCCTAGGGAGCTGTCTTCACAGCTCATGCAGGGCCACTCTGTCCCTTTTGTACCTTCTGGAGCTCTAGTGTGCCTATGAGTTGCCCCGAAGGACTCCTCTAGCAAGCTCTCCTTCAGTCCTGCATGTTAGTATTCAGACACTTGGGGGTTTAAGGCTGAATTCTAGGGACACCAAGGCCTCGCTGCAGAGTCCTGAAGAATGAGTTTCCTTGGCCTGAGAGGTGCTGAAAGACTCGGGGAAGCTCACTCCTAGACTTGCCTACACCCATGCTTTTCTCACAGACAGGATGGCCTTGTGGGTACACTGCAAAACCAACCTTCCTGGGCCTTCATGTCTCACGTCAAAAGCCATCCCCTTTAGGAAGCTCTCCTACGATGGCATACCTTGTCCCATGAATGACCTTCTCCAGTCAGGCTCCACCAAGATGGTCTTTGTCCTGGCTTGTGGTGACCTTGATGCTGGGAATCATGGTCAAGTATCAGTCTGCCTTTCTCTCCATTACACACAGCAAATGATGCAGTAGAGCCTCGCTCCTCTCCTGATAGGACGTCTTGTTTCCCAAGTCACTGTACCTTTCCAGCCTTGCTTCCATGGCATTGCTGCTAGCTTCCTAGCCCCTTTGCCGCTGTCTCTTCGTGGTTCCCAAGTCATTGACCCAGGGCCCAGCTTGGCTCCTCTTCTCTATCTAGACCTATCCCTACTGGGATCTCAAGCAGTCTCAAGACTTTAGTTCCTAGTACACACTCTCCTCTATTTATTTCTTCATCTCCAGAACTCTATAGATTCTATATCCAGCTTCCTCCTGACATCTCCATACAGATGTCAAAAAGGTGTCTCAACTACAGCGTGTCTAAGCCTGAGGTGTGATCACCCTTCCTATCCTAGGATTTCTGCACTCCGGGCATGGCGAGGTCCATCCTGGATTGTTCAGGCTGGGAGCCTCAGTTCTTCTCTTTCCCCTACATTTTAGGCTCTAACACCCAATCTGCCAGCAGATAGTATTGCTTCTCCTTTCAAAACATGTCCAGATGCCAGACATGACGGCACATGCCTTTAATCCCAACATCTGGGAGGCAGAGATAGGAGGATTGCCCACAAGTTCAAGGCCAGCCTATGTTACACAATGAGTTTCAGGTCACTCATGGCTTCAGAATATGGACCTATCTCAAAGAGCAAAACCAACCAAATAAATAGCAATAAAACTGTCCAGAAATTAGCCACATCTTCCATCGCTACCCTGACCCCATTCCTGTGGTGTTCTTCAAAGCTCTGCTCTTGTTCCTAGATCTCCTCCCTCCCTACCCATTCCTCCAGCTTCAGCCATCTTTCTCCCCATTCCCTTTACATTTAAGTCCCTGAGCTCCTTTGGTCACATTTTGCTTCTCCTGCAACTTCTGTTTGAGTGCAACATCTGAGAGCATGGGCTGTGCTTGTCCCTTTAATGTCCGGGTGTTGTAAGACCCAGGTCTGCTTCAGGAGGGAGCATGAAGACCTGGTGCTGGATGCAGACTCCTGAGGCTTCTCTCTTGGGACTCTGTCAGGTCACACCTGGAAACCCAGGATCCAAGACAGGCATTCTGAAGGAGAGTGTGAACGGCTGGCCAGCCTGCCCTTGGGAGGTTTCGTCTCAGCAGGTCAATGGTAAGAATCTCGCTTGGCACTTGAGAAAGCTTTTGTGGGTACTCTTGGGTCTCTCTTGGCTTCAGAAAGTGGGCGTGTGAAGAGGATGCAATTGGAACACTTTCATTCCTGGAGGCCAGCCTTCTCTTGGCGTGCTGAGGCAGCAAGGACCTGTGTGTCCCCAAGACTACAGAAGGGCCCTCTTGCCTCTTCCATCAGACTTTGAGGAAGATGTAAGGAAAGGACTGGAGCTGAAGGCGTCTTATTCCCAGACTGTGCCTACTACCTGAAAACCACATTGCAAGGGGTTCTGTCACAGTGCAAAGGAATCAAAATATATGTAGAGATGTTCTCTCTAGATCTTTCTTCCAAGCCAAAGAAGTCAGAGAAACAGACTCCCCTACTTCTGACCACCTTATCAATCTCGGCCTGGTGCAGGTCTTCACTGCCGTCAGAGTAGCCCCAAATTTCCTTTTCTAGACCAGCCTTGAGCGACTGTTCCCCTTTTCTCTACTGCCTGCAGCAGGACACAGATTGCACAGCTGTGTTGTCAAGGACTGTGAATGAGTCTCTGGCCACGTGAGTGCTCCGTGTATGGGTGTGTGTAATCACGCTAGGCATACTCTTCTGTTCCTTCGTGCCTGCACATTCGGAGGTTAGCGTCTTTGCAATCTTTCCTGTAGTGGCCAACAAGCACTCAGTGAAGCAGCTGACTATCACACAGTTAGTACCCAGAAAATGTTTAAGTGAGAGAGGAAGGACTCCAAAGCCAGTGTCTCCGGGAAGCCAGTGTCACTGGAGGAAAGGAAAGGAATGCACACGCACAGAAACTGTCTCTCCAACAATCTGATTTTGAGACAAATGAAGCAGTCTAACCAAACCGCAGGGAAACAACCAAACAAAACACCCAAATCCCTTGACGAGGCCCACAGCATCTAGTTTCTGCACCGAGCAGTGATCTAAACACACTGAAGACCTAGATCCAAATCTTGGTTTTACAGTTTTATCTCTGGGCGAAATTAGCTGGCTTACTTAACATTGGACCTTCATTTCTGTATTCATACATAGAGGACAATCACTGGCTTATGGTGAGGATGAGCGCACCTCAGGAGCTCGGGGAGTGTAAGTGGCTTTTCCCCAGGAGTGGGGGATCGGCAAGGAGCTAAGTGGGAGGGAGCCGAGCAAGGGCAATGGAAGGAAGCCTGAGTGTCTTGGGAGAAGGAGGAAGAAAGCCTGGTGCTGTGGTAGGAATCATGGCTATTCCCCAGAGAGTCTGAGGGAGGACGATAGGAAAAATTAAGGGAGAAGAAGGAATGCCTGAACGAGGACCCATGTCTGTTACCCCAGGTTCTAGGCTTCTGTGGAGACCATACAGGTGTACACAGCTCTATTTCCACAAAAGCAAGAAAGCCAGGGCTCTTTCTATGGGAGATACTGAGAAGGTAGAAAAAAAAAATCTCAGAACTTTGGCAAACTTTCCTGAACTGCACAGAGGTCTTCACTTTCTTAAGGTCACACATAGCATATGGTTAAGCCAAGAAGTACAAAGATAGAATACTCCTTGCTTATCTGTGTTTTCCCTTTCTGTGGTTTCAGTTACTCACAGTCAACCACAAACCTAAAATATTAAATGGGAAATTCCAGGAATAAACAATTTGTATTCTAAACTTAATGCCTTTCTAAGCAGCCCAACAAAACACTACGCCATCCGTCTTTGCTCTGCTTATCCCTTTGTCTAGTGTACCCACGCTGCATACATCACCCACCTATTAGTCCCTTGGTAATTGTCTTGGTTACAGATAGACCAAGGTAGTACAATGGTGCTTGAGTCTAAGCAACCCTAATCTTACTTAATAATGGCCTAATATACAAATTAACAATACTATTTTACTGTGTTTTATTGTTCTGTTTTATATTATTGTTATCAATCTGTCACTGTGCATATTTCTAAATGTTACTTTATCATAACGTATAGAGAGATTGGTACTAGGCACGTCCATAGGAGAGCCTTTGAATATGTTCATCTTGGATAAGCGTGTGGGGTGTGTATGCCCTTACAGGGTCTAACTACCAGCCAGACAGGTGACCCGCACTGAAGTGGACAATAAGGCCTGGGAATGGGAGAAAAGTGGCTCACAGGCTGAGCCAGCAGGAAAGGCACAGAACAAAGTTCAAGCTCTGGGCCAGTGCTGCCCTAGGTAGGTCAGGAATTATGCTAAGATTGCAGAACAGAAAAGAGAAACTGCTTCAGTCTGTTGATGGTGAGTCGCAGTCTAAATACGCCCAAGGTCTCAGAGCGTGTAAGTACAGAATGCTAGAAAGCAACACGAGTTTGTTTGGCCCCAGGAGGGAGGAAGCTCCTGTTGCATGGCCCCACTCCTTACTGCGCTAGAGGCTCTTCCGCCAGCTAAGGAGTCCTTTCCACCCTGCACTGTGCAGGCTCCCTGGAATTATGTTTTCCCCACAAACAATCCTCTCTCTCTCTCTCTCTCTCTCTCTCTCTCTCTCTCTCTCGTGTGTGTGTGTGTGTGCGTGTGTGTGTGTGTGTGTGTGTGTGTGTGTGTGACATCTGGTAGAGACCCAAGAAAGCAGGAAGATATCCAAGTCAGTTGCACCAAACACAACACACTGGTGGCTCCGATTATAGCAGGGACAGTGACTGACAGAGACAGCTGCATGCGCTGGGCTCTGAGGCCTCTGTAACAATAACTACAAAACTACAGAGATGTTAGCAAACCCAGTGACAGTTGGCTCTATTATAATGACAAATCTAGAGCTTTATATAGAAATAATGAGACTGGAGTAGGAGAGGGGAGGAAGGAAGAGTTGGATGAGTTTAGTCAATCGGAGCTTTGGTTGGACAGACGGAAGCAACCCCCTAGGATTGCCGTGATTTCCCGGGAGACTGGCAGGGGCCTTCTTCACGCCAGTAGGAGTGAGGGCTGCATGCCCCTGGCTGGAACGGATGCCATGAACTCCTTGCTTTCTTTCCCAAGGCTAGGCTTGGAAATCACTGGAAGATTTGAGGGTTCCAAGTGCCCTAGAATATCCTGTCTGCCTGCCTCTCACCCTCCCACAAGCCAGTGCTGTGTATAGCTCAGAGGCTAAGCTCCCCTGGGACTTCAGTTTGCAATCAGTATAGCTAGACTACCCAGATGTTAACCTCCCTCTCACTGCCTTAAGTTTGGTATAGGCAATCATAAGGCTTTGCTACTTCAAACCAACTTGAGCACTGGGCCAGTGGGCCAGCCTGGCTCCATGTGCTAGTGCTGAATGTGACTTCTGGGGTGCTCGAGGAGCTACTGGGACAGCATCCGTGCCAGGGCATGCCACAGAGTATCCTTCTAATACTCCATGCTAATGGTGCCTCTTTCCACTCAGCCTGTGGGTTGCTGGCTCTCTGTTTCAGTTTCTCACCCTCACCAGAACAAGCTGTGTACCCCAATTCTGAGCAAGTGCACAGGGTGTCCCTTCCCAAGTTTGGTTGTACCTCCTATAAAAAGATGACTGGAACTCCTCTAGGAAACCTTCCCAGGTTCACCTACAACACCAGTAGAAAGTCAACCGCGGACACAGCTGTTCCTGAATCCTTCATCAGGAAACTTTCCAATACAGAATATGATGGGAGACGTACCTTGGGGACACAGAGATACATGGGAGGGGCGGCTGCTGTGACATTGGAGGATCCCATGGAGGAGGGCTCCAGGGAAGGGTTAGAAGGTGGATTGGTCTGTCAGAGTGGTGGTGGGCAGACGTGTGTTACAGTCTGTGGCTGTTAGTTCTCATCAGCGTGATACAAACTAAAGTCAGGCGGGAAGAGGAAACCTCAATGAAGGATTTGTCTCCATCAGATTGGCCTGGAGGTGTATCTGTGGGGCATTTTCTTGACTAAAGGTGGATGTGGAAGGGCCCAGCCCACTGTGGGTGGTGCCACGACTGGGCAAGTGGTCCTGGGTTGTATAACTGAGCCAACGGTGAGAAGCAAGCCAGTAAACAGCATCCCTCCATGGCGTCTACCTCAGTTCCTGCCTCCAGATTCCTGCCTTGACTTCTCTTAACCATGAACTGTAAACTGTAGGCTGAAATAAACCCTTTTCTCCCCACGTAGCTTTCGGCCTGTATTTTATCACAGCAATAGAAAGCAAAGTAAGGCGGAGACAGGATTGTTGGGCATTTGAGAGACCAGCCGGGCTGGAGCAGGAAAACTGGCATTTCAAGCTCAGGTCTGAAGTACCGTTCTGAGGATTAAAAATCAGAGGGGCGAAACAAGACCTGGTATTGGCTGCACTCACCGCCCCCCCCCCCACCCCCGCCCCTGCCCGCTGCACGGGCTACTGCATTTCACATACTATGGGCACTCAGTCATTCCCTGCGACTGTGGCTTGGGTCTCCCTGGTCCCCAAATAATTAAATTTTCACAGCCAACATCACAACACAGGTAAAAAACACCAGCCTGTTTCCAACAGCTCTGCTCCCCTTGCTTGAGTTCTTGTCTGCAGGGTTTGAGTCATTTCTCCAGGCCCATGCTGACCGGTGAGGCTTTGGACTGTAGGGTTCTCACTCGAAGAGGAAGCCCAGCTCAGACAGACTGCAGGCAAGCCCAAGTGGGAGTGTGGTACCCAGCTCTGCAGACACGGACATGCCTAGGCTGGCCTCCCTCTGCTCCTTAGCTAGAATACACCTGCCGTTTTGGGCCTGGTAGGCTATTTGTACCCATCCTTGCCCATCGAGGTCAATTCCTCTCATTTAAAATCCCCCCCCCCCCCCGTCTTTCACTCTCATGGGTTTGGAGATCGTGATGGGTAGACAGTAGTTTCTGGCCTGCAGCTGCTGAGCACAAATCACTGTCTCTTTGGTTAGATATTAAGTTCCTGTGAGCTCAAAAGGGTTGCCTTTTATCCCAGACCCAAACTCACCCGGGTCCCTCATAGTCCTCTCAGGATAAGGAGATGGAGGAAGGCTCTTCCCACACTGATGAAGGGGGATCTGCCTTCTTCTGAACCTGGGCAGGGGATGTGGCAATGGGACTAGGGTGGGGACAGCTACATTCCAGGAAGTGCAACGTTACGTACAGGCAAGGGGAGTGCTTGCACACAGAGCGCCTGTTCTGGGATGAGGCCTGCTCTTCTGTACCAGTCAGGAAGGCAGGGGGCGCTGTTCAGAGACAGAGGAGACTCCTAGGAGGGCAGGGTAGAACATAGCCCCTGACCAGCAGAGCTCCCCACCCAGTGAGGAACAGAGCTGCCCTCCACCTATGCAGTCACCGTGAGAAAAATATACCTTAGGTGAGCATGGGGAAGGGATGCACCAGATGGGAACTTCAGAGAGATCGATGCTCTAGAGCTCCTGGGCCCACCCCAGTGTGCGGCAGCTGTTTTGCTGTCCCGCACCCTAGTCCTAGCTTGTCACTAGCCAGGCTGGCTGTTCACGCTATTCCTGGGATTAGCATTTCAGGACAGCAAAGCTGGGGACAGCACTGGGACATCTCTGTGTCTAACAGCGAGACCAGAGTGCCCCAGAGTTTCTTCCTGAGATGAACATATCAACTTTCTGAACATATCACACTCTTTAACAACAAGCGTGGGGCTGCTTTCCCCAGAGCCTCTCCTCACAAATCCCACAGGACGATGTTAAGTACAGACTGTGCCAGGGTACGGTTTGTATGTATATGGTCACCTCTAATAAGGTATACGATTCATGAAACATCCAGGGAGACACTCCAGCAACCAGCGCTCCAAGTCAACTAGAGTTTGGCCAAGTGCCCCTGCAGACATTCACCCACACAGGTGGATGCAGAGGGTACAGCCTAGTGACATCTCCAGGGTGTCTTAAACAACCTCAGCATGGCATGCTGTCCATGCTAACAGAGGCTCTGGGTAGGCCTCACTAGGTCCTGTACCAAGCTTAGCCTCCATTCTCTTAAAAACCCAGCTCAGTGGTTGAGTATGCCCTGCTCTTGCAGAGGACCTGAGACTAGTTCTTAGCACCCACGCTGGGCAGCTCACAACCACCTTTAACTCCAGCTCCACAGGATCTGATGCCCTCTTCAAGCCTCTGCAAGCATTGCACGAACATGCGCAGCCTACCCTCCCTTCAAACAGACACATGCACACACACAATTTGACTTCCAAATCTAAAAACAAAGAAAGAAAGAAAGAAAGAAAGAAAGAAAGAAAGAAAGAATTAAACCTTGATGCTTTGAAACTTTCTTGGCCAATTTCAAGTGATCACGGACAGGTCAGGAATCAGACCTTGTGTGTGAACTCGGTCAGTCTTTCGGGCTAGCTTCCAGTATCTCCCAGACTAAGGAGAGGCCATGTCCAGGATGAGGGAATGTGCTATGAGCTGCAGCTTTCTGGACATAGTAGAGTTGCTTTGTTCCTTCCTCTTTGACATTGAGAATTGCCACGTGTCTTGCTTTGGCTAATGGAATATGAATGGAAGTGACCTATGTCACTTTTGCTTGGAAACATTAAGGCATACTGCAGGCTTTGCCATAGCCTCTTCATCCTAATGTCTAACGGTGGGAGCAACATTGACACAGGGCCTCTTGGGCCCCTTGGTAACAAGGTCCAGTAGAACCCACAGGTTAGCTGTGAAGCATATGGAACACAGACAAGAAACAAACTTTAGTTGTCTTAAGCCACAAATTCCCAGGGTTGTTTGTTATTGCAGCACAACTTGGCTCATACTGATTGGTACAACCTGGATGGATCACCATTTCCAAGCTTCTAAAATCTATCAGTGATTATTAGACCGTACTGACTAGTTCGGTATGGACTTACCTTCAATTTAAAAGACTATATAACATGATTCTTTATAGATAACAAACTTAAGGTTTAGCAAACAGAGAGAAACACCCATACCATAGAATCAAAATGAAAGGACACAAATTCCCTTTCTTCCTTATCCCATCTAGGCAGAGTTCAAGGACTTTCTCACAATGAACTGGGCCATTAGGATGTTTCCATAGTTTCCTATGTATCTCTAGAGGAACAGAGATCTGGATCCATGACCCACCCAACTCAGAACTGCCAATGCCCGGGCAGCCAAGAGGACAAACAGGGCTGTACTCACACTTGTGGCGTACTGGATGTCCTTCCAAATGGAGGTCTCCCGGGACAGGTCAGAGGCCTCAAAGAGATTGTCCAGGATGACCTCCCCGATCATGTCATGGCGGGAGAAGCGGTCAAAGTCAAAGACACTGAGATGCAGCTTGCGGTCAGCCAGTTCCTCGTAGGGCACTGGGAAGTGGAAGTTCTCATCAAAGGTGGGGTTCAGGGTCTTGCGGTGCACCCGCGTCTGCAGCTTGCACTTGCGGTCAGGCAGGAGGTAGATCTTGACATAAGGGTCAGAACTTCCACAGAAGTCCTTGGCAGGGAGGTCAAAGGCCTTCAGGATACGCACAATCAGGGTCTCACTCTCGTAGTCGTAGCGGAGGCTGAAGTTGATCTTCCCACAGCTCTTGGCGGCCTCGGACTTGGCATCCTCCCCATCCACTGACTTCTGCTTATAGAGCTCGGGCTTGATGCGGCCAATGCTGGTGGGCTGCTCGGCCGCTGGCGGCAGCTCATTGCCGTAGTCTACACTGGAGACGTGCATCTGCCGTGGCAGGTGGCGCTTGAAGGACGTGTGCCTGGTAGAAGACAGGAGGGGGAAAATTGTGTCAGGGCTTGGGAAGGAGTGGGATAAAGATAGACCCAACCCTGGCGGCTCATCTTCCCACTCGTGGGCCCCCTGTCCTTCCCTCTCATTGACCCCACTTTTCCTCTTCATACACTTGGTGCACAGAGTTGGAAGCATTGTGTGTCTTAATATATGTAAAGTAGTTGGAAGGGTGCCTGCTATACAGCAAGCTCAATAAATGTTAGCCATTGTTTTAATCACTGTTCCTGCTTTTCTGACATTTGCTTTCTAGGTTTCTTTCCTGGTAGGCATGACTACTTTCTCCATTAGAGTATAGTAAGAGGAGGACTATCCTTCCTACTGCCTGCATCTTCATCTTCATCTCCATCATCATCATCATCATCATCATCATCATCATCATCATCATCATCACTGCTGCCACCATCATGATCATTTCTTTAGGATTTAGCCTCCAGCAGAAAGTCAATTAGTTAAAGGCACAGGCTTTGGAGATAGGCTACGTAGGTTCATTTTGGTCGGGCTACTTTGGGAGGTTAGCAAATTCTCTGCACTACAAAAATAAAGATAATAAAAGTAACAACTGCACAGAATTGTGTGAGGGTAGAGTAGATGCATGCAAAGTGCTTCAAACAGGGCCACGTGTGCGGTTAGCAACGTGTCAGCTCTTAGCATTATCACACGGATTCTTTCCCTGGTTCCTCCCAACAACCTTGGCAGAGTCATTTGCCCTACTCTATAGTTTAGAAAGGGAGGCTTGAAAGGAGCTATGTGCCCAAGGCCATATGGCAGACTCAGCCTGTGGGACCTTAGCATCTTTGTGCCTGGCCTCCCGTCTGAAGACCACATCTCTTTCCCTTTGATTGGTGTCTTTGAGCCTGAAGGAACGTTACAGGGATCCAGGAATCTACAAGACTCTCAGATTTTGAGGAAACACAGTGCCCATCCGCATCTTTTAGAGATGCTTCTGGATTTACTTAGAGTAAGCAGGCAGCCATCATGTCTGCTGTCGGCAGGCTTTTGAACTAGATGATGCCAGGTTATGCAATGGCTGTTATGTAGGGAATTCAAAGGGGTTTTACAGAAATCCTTAGCCTTAAAGAGCCTGGACTCTCTTGTTTTACCTCCAGCACATGACAGACTGTAGTACTAAGCTTCACTGGCCTAGCCTTTAGTGCGTCATGAACGTTCAAGTCTCTGGAACTTTGCTTATACTCTGAAGTCCTTCCTTTCCTCACATCTCTCAACCCAGCTCCTAAGCTAGTCTTCTGTGTCTGCACATTCGCAGCCACTTGCTAGCATGCTCACAGTATCTCACCTTGGAGGTGACCCTTTCACCACACCTATCCTGATGCCACCTCCTCTCTAGATTGAAATGTGGCTCACAGCATCTGATCCGTCCTCAAAGGGCACATGCTATTATTTCTGGCCCCTGATTCTCAGAGGCTGGAAACTCTCTGATGCACTGTGCTGGAAAGTATGCAATGGGGTTAGGAAGCGAGGGGGACACCCTTCACCTGGTAGAAGATGCTGGTTCTGTGGTCTGTCGCTGCAGCCTCGTGTGACGCATGATATGCTCTTTGACCGACATCTGCACCTCAGCTGGAATATCTGGGGATGTGTGGCTGATCTTCACAGCCGCCTCCAGGAAGCCCAGGGCACTGGGGTCCTTCAGCTTATCTGCCATGTTGCCTCTGGAGCTGGGACTCTGGAGGGTCTCTGAAGCAGGGTTAGCAGAAGAAGGGCTGGAGGCCTCCTTGTTCCTCCTGGGCATCCAGCACAGCTTCCAAAAGAGAAAGAGAAAAACTGCCACCAGGGCCACGCCACACACAATAACTACCACGGCGAGGAGGCTGACAGAGGGGCCTGCCCTCAGCATGAGGCAGGCAGGGAAGGACAGAGACAGACAGAGGTGAGGATAAGCAGGTGAGGCATTGGAAGAAGGCACACACAGCAGGGACAAAGACGGAAGAAGAGAGAAGAACGGTCGTGAGCAAAGCCGCCAAGTCACGGGAAGAGGAGATGGTTTGGGGGTTGACCACTGATGGTCCATTTTGTCAACTCTCTGCAGCCTGCTGTTCACCAGTCTGATTGCTTCAGCATCATCCTGCCCCCACCTTTTTACTAGCTTGGGGAGCACTGGCTGCTTGCCCTACTGCTCTTGGCTTGTGCCCAAGAAGGGGACAGTGATTGAAATGAGAATCTAAGCAAATGTGCAAATTCCTGAAGCGTTTGTATTTGTACGCTGTTTGAATTTCTATTAGAGCGGTTACTGTGGCCAGACTTACAAGTGTCTTGCTTTTCTTTTTAACTCATTTTATTTTGGTAGCAGGGATGAAACCCAGAGCCTTGCCCTTGCTATGCAAGTAACCTCCCACTAAACTTTATTTCCAGCTCCCAGCAGTAAGTTTGGCACACAACCCATACACAGTCTATGAGGTAGATACTGGCTACCTCATGCTCCCTTCTTTGTCCAGGCTCTAGCCTTATTCGATCCTGGAACAAAGCAGGAATCCAATAAACACCTAGCTCTCTCCCAGGGAGAGGAGCCCAGCCCCATTTCCCAGAAGGCAGGTGTGTTAGTGTCTGTTTTCCTAGAGCTTTCTACAAGCTGTAGGCTAACCGTGTACTCGTATTAAGTAGGAATCTGGTCACCAGGGTCTATACAGGCCAAAGCTAAGTACAAAATACAAATAAGTCCCATCACTGTCTTTTTCCATTCTGTGGTCCTTTGGAAGCTTTGCTGTAAACCTAGTATTTGTGAACAGCATGGCCGGGTTGGAAGCAGGCACACAAACTTAACCTGCTCCTGTCCAGACCCAGGGGTGTCCATCATCTCAAGAGAGCGATGCAGAGTGCCCCCTCATGTGCAGAGCGGATACCAGACTCCTACCCCACTCAGAAGGCTCTGAGCCAGGGGCATGCCTGGCAGCGCTGTCACGTGAGGCCTGTGGATGAGCCAGCAGAGGAATTCGGTTTGGCTAACGTTGCGAGTGAGAAGCTATGAAATTCCGTAACTGCCATCACCCCAGATGTCTGACTTTCTTCCGGAAGAGGCCAATGACTTACTAACCGGCCCTGGGACCCTGGACAGACTGGTGACTCCCTCTGCACAGATGTGTCCCATCAGCTCGACCCTCTGCTCTCTGTCAGCTGGCTCGCCCCTGCAGATCTGGAGGTTGGAACCTCTGGACCGGCTGCTAACTGCCTTACAAATCTCAGGACTTACGGTGTGTAATTACTCAACAAGTACAAAGGCAAGGCTGCCTTTTCAAAGATGGCAGCAGTGGCCCAGAGGAGGGGCTCATAAGCGGCCACAGGTTAGTCAGACCCAGAACTTTGGCCAGGGCCCAGGTATTCCCTATCCTATTTACTATGACTTGTTTGTCCCAGATTAAACCCTAGACTCCTGTGGGTTCCAATATAGTGTGTTTCCATTCATGAACCGGCATTTAAGCAGACATACATGAATGAGTAACCATTGTTTCTCTTTCAAATTCAACTAGGCCAGATTGCCAGACTCTGAGCTAGGCTTGGCAAAATGCCTAGGCCCCTGCAGGTACGTTTACTGTATCCAGTACTTAAGGAAAGCCACCCTCCATCCCAAGGACATAGGGACTTTAGCCATGTTCTGGAGGGATCACCACCGCCTTTGAGCTCCCTGTCCAGTCCTTGTCAAGATCAGTCACCAGGCGCCTCCATGAAAAGGGGTGAAGAGGAGATTATCTGCAAGTCTCTTCCCGCCACCTCTGCCCCCACTCAGCCCAGTAGCTCTAGCCTGTACCCTAGAGCAGCGGTTTTCAACCAGTAGGTCATGACCCCTTTTGGGGCCAAGTGACCCTTTCACAGGGTCACCTAAGACCCTAAGAAAACACAGATATTTGCACTACAATTCACAACAGGAGCAAAATTGCAGTTATGAAGTGGCAACAAAAAATAATTTTACAGTTGGGGGTCACATGAGGAACTGTATTAAAGGGTCACAGCATTAGGAAGTCTGAAAACCACTGCTCTAGAGGCTACCAAGTCTCCAATGAGGCATACATGGAGGGAAAAAATCCAAGATATTATAATATTTATTATGTCATATAAGTAGTCAAAAAGTCACATTTGGGTTGATAGTAATAAGCATTTTATTATTGGATTTAGTCAATTTATTCAACATCATTATGTTCAATATTAAAGTGGTTTTTTTGTATATCCAATCATGTGATTCTCTAATGAAACAGGTAAAACTATTGTCCTCCCTTTGCATCTAGTACCACCCAGAGAATTCATAGCTTTCCCGGGTCACACAGTCAGTAAGGTGGGCCTGGTCTCCAACCTCGCCCAAGTGGCTCATCAATGTCACTTCGGGAGAGCGTGTGTATCACTTGCAGACAAATACACATGCATTGGAAGTACTTGCTCAAATATTTTCCTCTTGCACATTTTTGATCTAACTGGCTTGGAGGCTGCTCTTCCAAGCCCTCACCCCTCTGGGAGCATCTGGAAAGCTCCTGAAGATATGTATGCCTTATCCTAAGTGTCTGGACACCACTGGACCCTCCACATCGGCTCTTTGTTACAGCTGCTCTGGGCCCATTTTCTGCAGTGAGTCACTTTAAAACAAAAGGTATTTCTAGGGCCGTGCTTTCCTTTGATCGTACATTTTACTTGCTCTGGTAATAATTAGAATTTTAATGAGAAGGGAGGAGGTGAGGGGGGAATCCAGAGAGCACAGAGTGCATTTAAATATTCAGCTTGACAAAAAAAAAAGACCCCGAATTCATAAATGAAAGAAAGATGGGGGGGGGCAGGGTACCAAGGGATTCTTTTCCCCCTCTTCATGTAGTTGCTATTTCAATTGCTCCTCCATGTGACCTCCAGCTGCTGTTCCCTTGGCTCTATGCTTAAGATAAGACAGAGGGTATGGATTATTGGGAATCAGTCTCTAGCACTCAATACTGACTATGAAAGAACAGGAGGGCCACCCCATGCCTGGAGAATCTTCTCCCAGGACTAGGAGAGCCTGGGCATTGGTATCTCTCAAACAGGCATCTCAAGTAGAATCCTGGTTTTGGACACTGAAAGAGTTCATCCATACAGGAGGCATAAGGTGGAAAGAAAGAGAGAGAGAGAAAGAGAGAGAGAGAGAGCAGGCCAGGTGGTGGTGGTGGTGGCACATGCCTTTGATCCCAGTCCTTGGGAAGGCAGAGAAAGGTGATCTCTGAGTTCAAGGCCAGCCGGGTCTACATAGTGAGATCCTGAACAGCCAGGAATACACCAGGAAACTGTCTCAAAAAAACTAAAAATCAACAAATGAGAGACAGAAAGGAAAGAAGATATTGTGGGATGTTTGTACCGTGTGTGAAGGTGTATTGCTGTGATTGATATAACAAAAAGCCAAATAACCAATAGCTAGTCAGAAGGTATAGGTGGGATTCTGGGCAGAGAGAGGAAGGAGGAGGAGGAATCTAGGCAAGTGAGAGAGACATGAGGAGACACAGAGGAACCAGGATGGCTGGTATGTGACAGAGCGTAGATTAATAGAAATGGGTCGATTCGAGTTATAAGAGCTAGTTAAAAATAAGCCAAGGCCAAGCTTTCATAATTAATAGTTTCCATTTTATTATTTGTGAACTAGCAGCCAAAAGAAAGATCCAACAAAAGAAAGAAAGAAAGAAAGAAAGAAAGAAAGAAAGAAAGAAAGAAGGGAGGGAGGGAGGGAGGGAGGGGAGAAAGATCAGATTTAGACAAGAGAAGTTGGTAATTGGAGAGGACTTAAAATAACTCTGAGTGGTCTTGAACTCAGTCAGCCTTCATCCCCTAGTGTGCTAGTCAGCTCGCTGCCATTGTAACAAACAGCTGAGACAACCAACTTATGCCAAGAAAAGGTCCATTGTGGCTCACAGTTCTAGAGACCTTAGTCTATGATCCATCGGTCCCATTGTGTGGCCCATGGTAGCACATTACAGAGGATGGCTGCGGTGAAACAAAATCTCATCCATCATGACAGAGAAACAAGAGAGAGGAAGAGAAGGGGCAAGAAGGGGCTGGGGTCCTGATATCCCTGTAGGGCCTGCCACAAGACTTCCCACTAGGTCTCATCTCTGGAGGGTTCCACCCCCTCCCATCAGGCCAACAAGCTTGCAACACATGGTGGGCCTTTGGGTAGACACTAGAAATTCAAGCTATGGCAGCTGCTTCCAGCCATCTGAGACTATTTACCACTTCTGGGAGAGAAAAAAAAATGGATAGATCTCTTTATGCTTTGGAGATATAATCTGAAGGACATTGTCTGGAATAAAGGCATGTGGCTTTAATCCTAGCCAGGGACCTGGACTTCACAAGGTACTCAGAAAATGGCAGGTATCTCAAGAGGTGTGTGTGTGTGTGTGTGTGTGTGTGTGTGTGGTCTCAGGAGGGTGTGTATGTGAGTGTGTGATCTCAGGAAGGTGTGTGTGTGTGTGTGTGTGTGTGTGTTTGGTCTCAGGAGGGTGTGTGTGTGTGATCTCAGGAGGGTTTGTGTGTGTGTGATCTCAGGAGGCTGTGTGTGTGTGTGATCTCAGGAGGGTGTGTATGTGTGTGTGTGATCTCAGGAGGGTGTGTGTCTGTGTGTGATCTCAGGAGGGTGTGTGTGTGTGATCTCAGGAGGGTGTGTGTGTGTGATCTCAGGAGGGTGTGTGTGTGTGGTCTCAGGAGGGTGTGTATGTGAGTGTGTGAACTCAGGAAGGTGTGTGTGTGTGTGGTCTCAGAAGGATGTGTGTGTGTGTGATCTCAGGAGGGTGTGTGTGTGTGTGTGTGTGTGTGTGTGTGTGTGATCTCAGGAGGGTGTGTGTGTGTGATCTCAGGAGGGTGTGTGTGTGTATGATCTCAGGAGGGTGTGTATGTGTGTGTGTGTGTGATCTCAGAAGGGTGTGTATGTGTGTGTGTGTGATCTCAGGAGGGTGTGTGTGTGTATGTGATCTTAGGAGGGTGTGTGTGTGTGTGTGTGTGTGTGGTCTCAGGAGGGTGTGTGTGTGTGTGGTCTCAGGAGGGTGTGTGTGTGTGTGTGATCTCAGGAGGGTGTGTATGTGTGTGTGATCTCAGGAGGGTGTGTATGTGTGTGTGTGTGATCTCAGGAGGGTGTGTGTGTATGTGATCTTAGGAGGGTGTGTGTGTGATCTCAGGAGGGTGTGTGTGTGTGTGTGATCTCAGGAGGGTGTGTATGTGTGTGTGTGTGTGATCTCAAGAGGGTGTGTATGTGTGTGTGTGATCTCAGGAAGGTGTGTGTGTGTGTATGTGATCTTAGGAGGGCGTGTGTGTGTGTGTGTGGTCTCAGGAGGGTGTGTGTGTGTGTGATCTCAGGAGGATGTATGTGTGTGTGATCTCAGGAGGGTGTGTGTGTGTGTGGTCTCAGGAGGGTATGTGTGTGTGTGTGATCTCAGGAGGGTGTGTGTGTGTGATCTCAGGAGGGTGTGTGTGTGTGTGTGTGATCTCAGGAGGGTGTGTATGTGTGTGTGTGTGATCTCAGGAGGGTGTGTATGTGTGTGTGTGTGTGATCTCAGCAGGGTGTGTATGTGTGTGTGTGTGTGTGTGTGATCTCAGGAGGGTGTGTGTGTGTATGTGATCTTAGGAGGGTGTGTGTGTGTGTGTGTGTGTGTGTGGTCTCAGGAGGGTGTGTGTGTGTGTGTGATCTCAGGAGGATGTATGTGTGTGTGATCTCAGGAGGGTGTGTGTGTGTGATCTCAGGAGGGTGTGTGTGTGTGTGTGAGATCTCAGGAGGGTGTGTATGTGTGTGTGATCTCAGGAGGGTGTGTATGTGTGTGTGATCTCAGGAGGGTGTGTATGTGTGTGTGTGTGATCTCAGGAGGGTGTGTGTGTGTGTATGTGATCTTAGGAGGGTGTGTGTGTGATCTCAGGAGGGTGTGTGTGTGTGTGTGTGTGTGTGATCTCAGGAGGGTGTGTGTGTGTGTGTGTGTGTGTGTGTGTGAGAGAGAGATCTCAGGAGGGTGTGTGTGTGTGTGTGATCTCAGGAGGGTGTGTGTGTGTATGTGATCTTAGGAGGGTGTGTGTGTGTATGTGTGTGATCTCAGGAGGGGAGAGGGCACCAGTGCAGATGACAGAAAAGAGCCAGCCATCCACATTGCTTCCTGATGGTTCTTCCTACCTCACTGGATCATTATGAAAATCAAATAAGAAAAGCCCTAATATGTAGAGAATGTCCCCCAGACATAAGCTGCTAGGACTTGGTTTTTTTTTTTTTTTTTTTGGTTAAGGATAATTGTTTGCTATGTAGAGTCAGGCCTCTGGAACAGAAACAGAGACCCTAGATCAGAGGGCAAAGTGGCAGAGTGGCCTCAGGCCCCTCTTCCCTCCTGGGAAATTAAGATCCCCTCGAGGGTCTTAGGGTAGAGTCTGCTTGATCACCTTAAGTGAGACTATCCAGTAGGGTGTTGGCTCATGGCCTCCTTCCTCATCCAGAGATGCTAAGTTATTAATTATCATCCCAGGGCCTGCTTATCTTCCCTGGTGACCCTTCATTCTCTAAAGACAGGAGCCCCCTCTTTTTCCCTGCATCCGTAGTCTTAGGATTCATCAGCAACTCTTATCGCTTGCTATTGTTCCCGTTTCTCTAATGTGTTCCTGTGTCAGGAAAATCCATTTTGCAACCATCACGGGCCTTCTTGCTAACAGATTGTAATTGAAAAGACAAACTAGAGGGAGAGGAATAGCAAAGAAAGAACCAGGTCTCAGCTCACTCTAGTACCAGAGAAGCCTGGCCCAGGGCTGGAGTTGCTGCTGGCCCCTCAGAAATGCAGGTGTCCAGCTGAGCTTTTCTTCACATCCTTCTGCAGACATAGGTAAACCCCAGCTCAGAAACTAGGGAAGAAGGGATATAGAGGTCCAATAACATGGAGGGAACAGCACTTAGTCCAGCGAGGGAAGAGACTCCAGGCAGAACCGTTCATATTAATATTAATGATAGTATTTGCTGTTCATTTCTATGCAGCAAGCACTGTGCTTTTCGTATCATCTCATTTAATCTTTACAGCCTCCTGAAGAAATTTATATTCACTTCTACAGATAAACAAAGTACAGATGTGATAACTAAGTCCCCTGCTCAAGGTATGCAGTGTGTTAAGCAGAAGAGCAGGGGTTTGAACGTGGGGCTTTCAGATACCAAAGTCCAGGCTCTTGAACCAGGCATCTCTGGGGACTGGAGGGGGCTGGAGCACTGCAGATCCAGGGCTGCACAGCACAGCCAGGGAGGCTCTTACTAGAATCTGGAGAGGGGGAGGGTGTTCTCCACGCTCTGGTCTGGTATTTGAAACTGGGACAGACCCCTGCAATCTCAGATTGTCACTAGCCTCTACTCTGATTTGTCTTCTTCTCTCAGAAGTGCATGTCCTCAAGTTACCCATGAACTACCAGACAAACAGCCGGTGGCTTCTGAAAAGTCCCATCCAGTGATATTCCTGAGGAATACTCATGAGTGTGTGTGTGTGTGTGTGTGTGTGTGTGTGTGTGTGTGTTGAGAAAATTGTAGCTAGTCTTTACTGAGGCTAACAGACACGGTCCATTAATAATAAGCCCTGCCGTGGCTTGTAAATTTATTAGGAAAAGTGGGTGTAATTAAATTCAGAGTCAGGGGGAGGGGGAAGCAGAGGGCCATTGCTTCCTTTTCTTCTTTAGAGAGCCAGGCTGAGCTACCGATGGGGATAATTAGCAGAGTCCAAACAGAGAAGGAATTAATGCTCCTGAAAAAACTGTGATGAGGAGAGACAATGCTGGGCTAATTATGGCCGCACCAAGCTTTATGACTGGGTGCCTGCTCCCACCATCATTAGAGGATTCACAGATAAACTGGAGGCTAATGTAAAATGCTATAGCGAAAAGAGCCTTGGCACTAAATCAGCTATTATTATTATTGTTCTTCTTTTTATTATTATTACAGATGATCACTGTACCTTTCACCCATGGTACCCCTAAATGGGGAATTGAAGTTGGCATAGTGGAGGAGTGGAACAGTCAGCCAATCTCTTCTGTTCTCCACCCGAATTTATAGCTCTAGCCATTGAGAGGAGAGAGCTGTATGGAGAAGAAGATGTTCTGTGCCCGAGACAGAGATGAGGGATAAGGTGTCATTTCAACCTGCAGTGTCTGGGCTGGATGCTCAGCTGCCTCACCTCTGACCATACTCCCTAAGAGGCTCAGTATTAGAGGTTCCTCTTCCAATCTGCGGGGGTGATAGTGAGCCCAATTGGGTCAACCCAACTCAAGACAAACCTAAAGAAGCCTGGCTTGACCCCGAGCCCCAAAGTCGGTCCTAATCATCTACAGCCTCATACCTCACCCCCAGCTCAGTGGGCCAAGAAGATAAAGGAATGTTTGAGCAGTGAGAAGAAAAAGCACAGCTTTTGCACGGAGCTTGAAGGAATGAGACCCACTGGAACTAGCAGCCCCATTCGGCCCTGTCAATCAGAGGGAGAACAAAACATTGGGAGATATCTAGAACTCAAGGGCTGTTAGATGTTGGACTTTCAACACTCGATGTGCATTCTAAATGTGGTGATGCTGTATCAGGAGGCTGGTACAGGAGGATTGTCACGAGTTCAAGGCCAGCCTGGCTTACATAGCTGGATCCTGTCTCAAAATGTCAAGAGAGAAAAAAAAAAAACATGAAGGCATGAAACATACTAGGATTGGAAAAGCATCCCACCAGTTGGTTAGGGTGCTGTGCTTCCTTCACAAACATACAATATAGTATTCCTTTTCTGCGTCTGGGAGCCAGGGAGGGTCTGGTTCTTCCGATGAGGAAATGGGACTCTGTTTTAGAGAAACGTGCGTTTCATTTGCCAGCACACACAGGAAAAACAAAAACATTCTCTGGGCTGCAAAAGCCGACTTCAAAGCCAGGTGGCTGTATCACAGAGCATCTCTAGAGTCATCAGCAAAGCTAACAAACATCACATCCATCCAGGGCCATAGGTAGGCTGGGGAACAACTGCTTCTGGCTGCCGGCCTGCTGCACCAGGCAGCTTGGGTCAGCTTTCAGGTGCCTGCGTATTCTAGAACACTCTTAGATTTCTGCTGCACACTTTGCCCCCTGCACCTTGAACTATGTATAAAGTTCATTCACCTCCACAAGGAAAAGGACTGGAGGGAAGGCATGTTGGTGACCGTTTGAGTGTGTGGGGCAGATAAAGAGTACATTCAGAAAGAAAGAAGTCCTTTTATCCTTAGGGTTTTTAGAGAAAGTGGGGAATTTGCTTTGAATTGAGACGTTTCAGTATAGATCTTTCCAAGTCAGGGTCTGTTTCATCAAGATGTCTGATGCAATTCCGTGCCCAGACCCTGGCCTATGGGAAATTCTGTGTTAATGGCAGTGGACTCTGAGTCTCAACTAGTGAAGCTAAGGATATTACCGGGAATATTAGGAGTGAGAGACTTTACAGCTGGCAGAAGGCAAGGGAGAAAAAGATAAAACGGAAAAGGGAGCCGAGCATACTCTGCCTGTTTACCATGTTTTTTTTCTCATAAAACTGCAAATGAAAAGACCCAGCATTGCTTTGGTTGGAGGATCGGATCCTGGATGGAGTCTCTGGGGTGCAGGCAGGGTGCGGAAGGCGGCACCCTGGCCTGAACACCACATCTCCGTAGAACCTAATCCCCAAGGTCCTGGAGCCAGCTGAGCCACTTTCTCGCGGTGTGATCCAGCTCCCTCTCTACCTGCATCTCTTGCCCTACCTCGGCCCCAGGATTTCTTGGGGTCTCGCCACAGACACCGTAACCAAGTTAAGCTCCCCAGGGCCAGGGCAGTTCATACAACTCAAACTCACCTTAGGGCAGGGTACTGATTCATCTGGTACCCTGTCTCTCACCCTGCCTTCACTCACCTCAGCTTGGCCATTCAGATTAAAGGAATCTTTCGGGAGTCAGAATACCACCGCCCCCCCCCCCAACACGACACACAACAACCTCCCCCGCCCCCCCCCCCCCCCCCGGCATTTTTTCAGTGGACAGGTAGCAGCGCAGGACTCTGCAGATGTGTTCTGGCCCTCCATACTCTGAGGTATCAAGCCCTGAGGGAAGACTCCACTGCAGATAGAGCATTTGAGGAAAAAGATGGGAAGGAGAGAAAGGAAAGGAGGGAGGGAGGAAGTGAGTGCTGAGGAAATTTCTGCCATGGAAGTCTATGGAGCTGGGGGGTGTAAAGGAGATGACACCAGAAAAAGAGTGTCTAATAACAGTCTAATCTGTTCTGAGAATACCAAAGAGGGAGCGCCAACTTTAATTACTGTCCTACTAGCAAAACTTCTTTAAGTCTAATCTCGGTCTGTCCTGCTGCAGTCATCTACTCATTGACTAAATAGCACCAGAAATGGCCAGAAAGAGAGCAGCGGCCCTAATGACTCACAAGATGTGAGGTGGGCTCCATCACACAAGGCTGGAAACACACAACCTTCCCTGGCCTGTCTACCCCCTCCTTCAAAAGCTATATTCCTAACCCATAACCTACCTCTATCTTTGACCTTTAACCTCAAATGGAAACAGGGCTCTGGGGTCTGAGGTCACTGGGGAGCTGACTGGTCCTGCACCTGCTCCTAGAACCTCTCCTCTGGTTCCTGGCCACTTGTCCCTGGGGAGGCGACTGGGGACCATACTCCTGCCTCTAGCATTCCCTTCTGATCTTTCCTGCGTCAGCCTTATGGAACCAGGAAGCGACTCCCACTTAAGCCTAGGCCCAGAGCCACTAGGGTCCGAGCCCAGGTCTTGGTCGGGGACGAGGTTTGGTGAGTCTGCGGAGCTCCAAGGAACCCCAGTGCCTCGGTCTCTGCAGGATCTCCCAACCCCCACACCGCATTCACCCCGGGCCTCGCGCTGCCCCGGGCCCTTCCCTCCGAGGGGACACGACCCATACTCGTCTGTCTTGGACCCTCCTAATTGCGGGACAAAGGATCCCGCTGCAGCGGGCGAGCTTGGCGGCAAAGACTGGTGCAGCAGGTACATACCCGGGCCGGTCGGCTGCCACGCCGCGGACACTCCCGCGGCTCCCGCCGCCAGGGCGCGACACGCCACCCCTGCTGTCGCGACTCCCGCGAGACGTCGCGGCTGCACGCGGGACCCTCCCCGTGGGGCTCGGGCTCAGGACTCACCGGCTCCGGTGAGCTCGACTTGGCTCAGGCTGCCGCCTAGACTCGGCGGCCACAGGGGCTGCGTCCGGCGCAGGGTCCCGCACCGCCCGGGCAGGAGGTTCCCGCCTGGCAAAGTCGGCGAGTGGCGCCGGCTCAGTTGCGCACCCGCCCAGAGTCCGAGTGAGTCAGAGAGAGACCGAGGGAGCGAGTTATAGGGGTGTCGGGGAGGGGGGTACGCCACGACACCCTCCCCACCCCGCCCCCCGGCGAGACGCAGGCAGCCACTCGCTGCTGAGAGACCTGGACACAAAGACCGCGTGCCAGCTGCAGACGCAAGTTTTTCCCAAGCTCAGGGGCTCAATCCGCCTTCACCCAGTCACTGAAGGACCCTGGACCCTGTAACCCCCGGGGCACTCAGGCTACTCCGCAGCCAGGATGTCTCCTTCTCCACGGCCCTGGCCGATCGCCCCTGGGGTGAGCCTAGAGAATCAAGGGAAACTGAGGCCCCGAGGGTGCCGCATCTAGGAGCTCTCGCATTAGTTACCCGAGGAGAGAAAGGGGTTCCCCTTCGGATCTCTTCCTGCGGGCAGTGAGCCAGGGGACTGGTCCAGGCTGGGACCCCAAGCTAGACTTCTGAGGTTTCTGGGGCTCTTGGACCGGTGCCTTGGGGAGGGAAGGCCACTAGGCTGAAAATCCAGGAATGGAGGAGACTCTGGGTCTCCGGGTACCTGAGTTGGCCGCGCTCGGACTCTGCTCCGGGGGCTGCAGCTCAAAGCTCCGACAAGTCTCCACGTCCAGTCCGAGAGGGGGCGGCCGGGCCCGGCACAGAGAGGCCAGGACCGCGAGCGCTGCCTGGCACCGAGGCCCTCCGGCCCCCCTAACCCCACTCATGCCCCGTACGCTCAGGCCTGCGGAGCGGTGGCTCGAACCCCCCGCCACGGCTGGACTGGGGCGGGGCAAGGCAGCCCCAAGAAGACCCTCCCCGCAGCGGCCCCCTGCGGCTCGGCTCTGCTTTTAATCACTTCCCCGCAGGGTCCCCGCCCCTCACGTGGCATCCCGCGGCAGCTGGCAAGTCTGGCGCCTCTCGGCCGCCCCCTCCACACGGAGGGACCTGCCTGAGTCCGGGAAGGTTCCAACCCCGCGCTGTCCCGAACGGCGCAGGATTCAAGGCTAGCTGAGAAATCACTGAGTATGTGACCTTGCGCCTTTCTGGGACTCAGTTTTCCTTTTCTTACTGGTGCTTCATGAGCTCCCTGAGATATAGGTAATACTTATGAAAACGTTGGGGAAACTGCCACACGCCACACAAGTGGGCATCGTAATAACACAACATACTGTACGGTTGAAGGACCCTGCCAAGGAGAAGTTAGCCAAACTTGCCGGGTCTCAGCTTCGGAGATAGAAGACCCCAGGACTGCGGAGCGAGGGGAACTGTAAAGACTTTCAGAGCCCCGCAATCTTGTGGTCCGAGGCACCGCACGTTGCTATGGCGACGGAGGCAGCGGCCGTCTCTCTCCATGGCAACGAGAGGAGAAAGTTTCTGGCGAATAGGAATGGGGAGCATTTCAGAAAGGGGTTCGGTTCCCACCAGACCCACCTCCACGCATTAGACCAACCCACCAGAAATCATACAATTTTCTATTTAGCATACATAACAAGGGCCAGAAAGACGGAAAACTAAATAGAAGCCTAGATTGTAAAAAGAGCTCCCCCCAGGAACCGTGAAGTGAGACTCAGAAGCAGGATGGCTGGGATGCTTCACCCAACCCTGGAAATCCAGGAGCCATGGCTAACTGCCAGGGTTCCAAGACCCGTAAGATTCCTGTGCTCACCTATCATCAATGTGTTACCTTCCTGAGGTGTGTGTGTGGGGGGGGGGGGGGGGACTTTAGCCGGAGTTCCTGCATCTACCGGGCTGGTGTGTGCTGGAGAGAGTGGTCGGGGAGGAGGGTCTTTTCTCCGAATTAACACGCTAATTGGAAGTGGCTTGGGCTGTGACTCAGGTTCGGGGGGGGGGGGGATTCGGAGCGCCAACTCCAGGCGATCCCCACTCCCCACCGTGCACCATCTGCACCAGCCTCATCAGCGGGCCCCTACAGTTGCAAAGCCCAGACAGCCAGGGTCGGGCGCAGCAAGAGCAGGGCCCGAGGCACTGTCCGTGGTGCTGAAGGTTTGGTTGCTACAACTAGCACGTGCAGACAGTTTTAGTGAATAGTGGGGAGGGGCGATTAATTACAGCCTGTCCACCTGGGTCCCTGGCCATAGAGAGGTGTACGATTTCGGGCGGGAGGGACTGAGGAGGCTTGATCTATGGGCCTTCTGCAATCCGGACCACCTTCAGCGGGTGGTGCTGGGTTACTGTTTCAACATCAGGTAAGCTTCTGCCTCTCCGCTTGCCTTCCACTCACCTGAGGAAGCCAAGACTCCCCGTCATCCTCCCCACTCCACCAGCAATACAAACCTCAGCCCCCAGGAGAGATCGGAGATCCGAGGCCCCAGGCTACGGGCTCAGTAGCAGCTTCCCAAGCGGGGGTTTTGTGTTTATGTAAAACACAAATGGAGAGTTGCTCACTGCCAGTGTTTAAGGCAACTCTCACTCCGCGGCGGTTTCTCCCTCCCCTCTCGAGTTCCTGGGGACGTTTGCAGAACAAAGCGCCTTGTTTTGCCTTTGCAGAGAATGAAAAAAAAACAACAACAACAACAACAACAACAACACACAGGACCACCTTTCCCAGGGCCCAGGTCTGTGATGCAAGGAAACCAATACACTGAGTGGGGGAATTTGCCTCTAAACTAAAGGCAAAGAAGCCGGTTCGGAAGCAGAGCAGGTGGCAGGAGCTGAGAATTAACAGATAATTTCTCATTGTTCCTGGATCCAGCCTCCACACTCCGCAGGCAGCTCTGCGTCTCTGGCATTTCTCAGCCTAACAGAGCGAGAAAGAGGTTCTGCCCTGACAGGGCTGCAGGAAGAGGCCAGAGCTCCAGAGTAACTGCAGGAAAGAGACAGAGACTGAGGTAGAGGAGACAGTCACAGAGACTGTGGGTGGAGAAGTCACAGAGAAACCTAGTCAGACACCTACAAAGGCACACATTCAGAAAGTGACAAAAGCAAGCTTCACCTTAGCTGTTCCCTTCTGGCTCACCGTCAGCTGTTGGTGCCACTGGTGAATAACCAGGACCAAAACAGAAGTACACTTCCTCCTCAATCTCTCAACCCTTTTCCCCCTAACCCCCAAACACATCTAAAAGTCTTCCCACTTGAAGAAGAAACCAGATTCAAACTCTCAGGGTGTCATCTGAATGCCAGAGGGGAAAGGGTTGAAAGAAATGGAAGTGTAGACCATTCAACTGTAGAGAAAGACTATACTGAGTGTGGGTTGGGGTGTGGGGAAGAGAGAGGGGAGCACGGAAAATATGGCCAACCGCCAAACAGGAACATCAGAGGGGGTAGTAGGAAGCCTGGGGCAGTCACAGCTGCTGTCTGAACTTCAGTGTCCTTCCGAAGCAGGTGCTCTCCAAGACTAGAAAGAGGATGATTTCCCACATGCCCAGCTCCCCTTAGTGTTTCCTTTCCACTGACTCTCTGATAGCTTTGGCCAGAACTGTCTGAATCCTGGGTCCCCAGGTCAGGTGGCTCAGAAACACAGACGGGTCTAGAAAAGGGGCCTGAGGCAGAATGAGAGATCTGACTCAGAGAACAAAGTCCTCCCACTCCACTGCCCTTGTCCTCCTCTCCCTGGATAGCCAAAGTGCACTTTCCCCACCTCCATCCCCTTCTCTGCCCTGGGGGTGGGCGGGCACCCACCCTACTGAGAGCAGTGGTGTCTTGTTGAATTATGCTACAAATAAAAATAAATGAGGACCACATCATTTTTTTTTTTTAATTTGAACCTTGGTAAGAAATTGCTGTAGGCGGGAAGAGAGAGTTCCTTTGACATGAACTCATGTGTCATATCATCTTTCCATCTCAGTGCGGTTTCTAAATAGGGATCCCTCTCCCCATCCCCACCCCCCAGCCTTTCCGGTCCCAGCAGAGATGTAAAGGCTGCATCTGACACTCCTAGCTGGATAGTCTGACGTGCAGGGAGAGATAACAAGGAACTAGACACAAAGGAGTTCAGTGCTATCCCAGGTACCTCAGAGCCATAGGGGCTCCCTGACCCAGCTTCTGTTCTCTCCACCTCCCTTACCCCCTGCTTTCCGAGGTATTTTCTGAGATCAGAGAGGGTCATCCAGGAGGTGTGGTGTTCAGAGGCTCCGCTCATTGGCTTGGCTAGTCCCTGAAAGCAGTCGAGCAGGACTTCATCTCATTCACATCAGAAAGGTGGTTCCCAGACCCTCTAACCATAGAGCAGTGTGCAACTTCCTGCTTCATATTGAAAGAAAGTTGGTAGGGTTGCAAGATTTTTTATATATTTTCCTTTAAAAGGCTATGACATTTTAAAACAGACTTTCTTATATGTAAAAGGTATTTAGAAATTAATTATAGAGGAATGGAAGGTTTAGTCCTCTGTGTCTTTGCAAAGGTCTCGTCTCTCTGAACTTAGCCATTCCAGTTGCCTCTGGGCCCCAGTTGCTGGCTTGGAGGAAAGTCAGTGTCATTGCTAAAACCCAGATTCAGAACCTGGGCTGGCCAGCACCTCCTAAAAACTTGCTTGACTATTTCACTTTTGGCAGAGCTGGGACTCTCCAGAGGGCAACTTGGAGAATCTCTACTATACCTGGGATGTGTCCTGTGCTCAGAGCCCAGCTTCCAGGAAAGGACCTAGACCACAACCTCAGTGTTGAGAATTCTCCCCAGGGAGCCTGCAGAGAGTATGCAATCTCAAGACTCTGGCTGTTCTACTAATGAAAGAAAACCAAATAAAATGTCAAAAGTAATTAAAGTGACACGTTAGGAAAGGCCTGCCAAACAATGTCTTAATCCTTGATCTTGATAGAATTCAGACCGCAAATCGAGGGCTTGAAATCTCCCATGGAATGAAGGGGCCAGAGCCCATGGAAAGAACAAAGTTTGTTTCCCTCTACATTGTGGGTCAAGTTCATTTCCTATCCAAGACCCCAGGTGGCATCTGTGTTTCTGCTGTTTGCTGGCTGAGGTGTCACCTCTTTCCTTCATAACATGGCATTTGTAAAGTGAGAGGATTCAGGTGGTAACTTCTGTGAGCAAACCTAAGAGCAAGGTATATTACTGAGTCTCATCTCACTGGTGAGCCCCCTGCCCTAGAGGAGAGAGAGACAGAGAGACAGAGAGAGAGAGAGACAGAGAGAGAGAGACAGACAGACAGAGAGAGAGAAAGAGAGACAGAGAGACAGAGAGAGAGACAGAGAGACAGAGACAGAGAGAGAGACAGAGAGAAAGATAGAGAGCAGGCACCGGATTCACAGCCAAAGTAGAAGCAGAACCGGAACTCACGCCTACATCTTTATTCTTGTGTGCCCTCTCTCAGAACTCATTAAGGTCTTCACTAAGACCCACTCTGAAGAAACGGAGACACAGTCCTGTTTCCTGTCCATGGCAACCTTCACATACACCACACTGTATGCAGATCCCTAAGCTCTGCTCCAGGCTTGTCCCGAGGGAGTGCACTGGATTGCTATGGAGAGAGGTCACGAGTGAAATTGATTTAAAATGAGTTCTTTGACCTCTGTGTTGTAGAGTGCTCATGTCGGTATTGACCAGGAAACACCCGTGGCATAATTCGCTCTAAATTCCCTCCTTCTCAGTTCTCCACTCTGAACCTTCCCATTTTCGCCAGGGTTCAGCTCTCTTCCTGTGTCCTGTGCACTTTCTCCACGTGGCCCACTCTCCTCTTGAACTTTAAATATTAAACAATACTATTTTTGTTTGCTTAGTCTAGGCTAGCCTTCAACTGAATATGTTGCTGAGGATGGTCTTGAACTCTTGATCTTCCTGCCTCCACTTCCCAAGGGCTAAACTTATGGACATATGCCATGCCCAGCAACAATACTATTATTAGTAGTAGCACTGTGGGCTGGTGGGGTGGCTCAGCAGATAGAGTCTACTGAGAAGCCTAACAGCCTGAGTTTCCCAGAACCAGTGTGATGGGAGGAGTGAACTGACTCCTGCAAGTCTTGCAAGTTGTTCTCTGACTTCTAGGTGATCACTATGGGACACTTGCATCATACGCATGTGCACATGAAGTAAGAAAAATGTAATGTAACATATATACAATATACATATATGCATACATATATACACACACACACATATATGCACCAAACATTCAATTAAGCCAGTCTGGGTTCTGTGTTGTCTCTTTAATCCTCACAGCAGCCCTATTAGCCAAAGCTTCCAGGTGCCAAGTGCCAAGGCTGGAACCCACGCCACCTTACTTCAGAGCCCTCCCCTCAAGGACCTCTCCTTCTGTGTCTCTGACTCCCTCTCCTTGCTCCAATGTGCACTTTTAACTCCAGTGCTGAACAACTTGGCCCTAGGTCTCTCCCATACAACATATCCAAGCTGGTAATTATTTTATTTTGTGAACCTGCTCTTCCTCCCTAAAGGCAAGAACTGAGCTGGAGTCTTAACTGAGAGCCTCAGAGTCCTCCCGATGCCTCCCTCTCCTTGCCCACGTGCACGTAGTCAATCCCTGGGCCTTCTTCATCTCTAAATGTTTGAAGCCTTGCCCTGCTCTGATTGTCCAAAGCATCCTCACTGCCCTAGTCTAGGCATTCAATACCCTTCTTCCGGATCATGGTGGATGCTACAAGATATCATCTGATTGTACCACCCTCATCCTCAAAATCCTTCAGATTCTCTCTGCCCTTCATGGCAACTCTGGCTCTCCCCAGTAGGGCAGACAAAGACCTGGCCTCCTTCCCTCTGTCCCTCTGTCTAGCTGCTTCTCCATATATTCTGGTGTCCTCCACAGGCTGCCTGAGCAGTAATGTCAAAGAAACAATCCTTGTGTCTCCCCTTCCCTGTCTTGCCACCCCACCTTGCATGCCTCTATGCTGCCTCAGCTGCTCAAAGCTCTGGAACTTGGCCACCAAGGAATGATATATTATTGGTGCAACCATGGGCTAGTTGTTGAACCTCTCTGTGCCATTGTTTTCTCATGAGTGGAGTGGAGATCTGGAGCCTGCTCCCCCATGAGTTGGTATATAGACAACAGACTTCTGGAGCTGATTCGGGGGTCTCCCTCTGCACTCAGTGTTCTCCTTTGGCATGGCTTTTAGCAAGTTGTACTGTTGACACTTCCTAGCCTGTATGCTTCTTAAACCAAGATTTACCTGTCTCACAATCTTCAAACCCTTAGTGGTTCCCATCAGGTCTACCTCCTACAGTGCAGGGGGAGGGTATGAGTGCCTGTGTGGGGTGGGGAATGAACTCCCAAAGTAGTTTCCCAGGCCAAACCAGGCAGGCTTCTTGAGTTCTTTGAGCACTCCAAGGTGTGTTGTCTCTCTTGCATTGCCAGGTGACTTGAGCTAGAAGGGACGGAAGAACATTCCAGGCTTGAAGGTTTCAAGCTAAAACAAATACTTGCTGGGAAAGAGAAGACAATAGACTCCCTTTCCAGGGCCAGGAGAGAGAGGGGACCCCAGGCCCTTAGGTGTTTGGTGTTCACGCTCCCTCAGCTGTGGGGGAGGCCCCAACCTGGCCTTCTGTCTCCCCATGGGAAGCTGGAGGCACCTACTCTGAACCTCTCAGCACATACAACAGAATTCAGGGCTCAAGAAGTTTCTTTTAGGGACGAAATTGCTCATTCTCTTGAGTGTCAAGCCATCTCTGTGAAGCAAGTGCGCGTCTGCCGGGGCAGCTGACTGTTTGCCAGGATAAATTTCTGATAATAACAGAAAGTCATTACTGTGCAATTAGCGCTGCTAATGAGGAACGCGAGATTCCCTCCCCGCCACCACCCCCATTTCCACCCGCTCTGATCTTTCTCCTCTCTTCTTCATTCTTCTCAGGCTCTTTCTTCCCAGACCTGGGGCTGAGATGGGGAGAGAAAGCATGGGGAGGGATGTACATAAAGGAAGCTTCCACCAGCTCCATTTGACTCTCCATCCTCCCAAATCCACAAAACACCTGTGGGGCTGGGAGAGAGGTAGCGAGCGGAGGTGTGGAGAAAGAGAGCGTGCAGCCTTGGATGTGAGCACTGATAATATTTTAAGGGGTCTCAGCAGTGATCCACCACCCAAGAGATCCTGTCTAGGGTCTGTGCAACAGGATCTCTGCCTCAGCATGGAAGAGACAGCCAAAGCCAAGGCCTGGTAGCTGTGCTGTGGGAGAATGATGCTGTTTGTTTCTAAGAACAGCAGCTAAGCTCAATGAGATATATTTTGTTTCTTTCTGAGTAATTATTCCCCCCCCACACACACACACAAGATTTTTCAGTCACAGTCCTGAACATATCTGACAGACACTCTGAAGTTCTCCTCAGGGGTAGCTGTTCAACTATTGGGGTGCTTTAGCATCCCCAGGAGAGTAGGATGGGGCAAAGTTAAAAACTCTGAGATAATTAGAGACTTCCATCCCTAAGGGTGCTTCCTCAGGGCAGGCTGCTCTGGCAAGCAGGAAGCCTGGTGGCAGGTAGAGCCCACCTTAATCTCTAGGAAGAGCACAAGCAAGGAGAAAACGGCTCTATGAGGGATCTTAGGGGAGAAGGCCTGGAACTAGGACCAGAACTCCAAGAACCTTTGCAGAGAGAGCAGCAGGCATGGGGGTGGCTGCAAGCCACAGTTCCAGAGCCCAGAGAACCCAGAGTCTGAGAGCTTGTCACCCCAGCAGGAGGCGGATTGGATGGCCTGCTTGCCTCTGTCCAATGCTTTATCCTTCTTGTGCATGGAAATTGCCAAAAACCAATTGTTTTTTCTCACAGCTGTGATCACCTGGGGCGGGAGGGAGAATGGCCGCCCTTGCATCATTCCTTGACTAAAGCTCCAGCCCAACCGCACCACAAAAAGAACTGTCTGTCTTCCCCAGAAGCCATTCTAATATTGTAACTGAGTTGGGGAGGGAGAGGCCGGCCTGGGAGGTTCTGGGCTACTGCACCCTGAAAACTTTCTGCACCCCATAAGCTTCTCTGCCGAAGCAGCAATCCAAATCGGACCAAATCAAACCGAATTAGAAAAGGCACAGGTTTAATGGATAAAACGCTCCTAGATGATTTTCCAGCCTCCCCCCACCCCTCCGCCCAGCGAGGAGACAGGAAAGGAAGACCAGAAAACTACACGTCTGCTTTCTGGGGAGGGAGGCAGTTTAAATACTCTGTGGGAGTGGTCTTGAGCATCTCTGGGGGCGGGGTCATCATTTGGTGGGCTTTCTGAGATGTGGCAGGGTTTGGAAGAAGCCGGGGAAGGGGCTTGGGGGGCAGCTTTCACCAGAACTTTCCAGACTGTTTGGGTATAGGGGTGCCAGTGGCTAGGGTGAAGCTCCCACCAAAACACACACAACACATACCCTGCCTCTAGGTAGTCAATAGTGCTGGGGCAAGGCTTTTCTTGGGTTCCCTCAAACTTTCTTAGGATAGTTTCTTAGTCAAAATATTTCTACGAGACCCTCCATTCCAATACCCTCTTCTTCCCCTGCAGGGTCAGGCTCAGGGGCAGAGCATAGAGCCTTCCTCTTTGACACCCTCTTTCATCCTTTGCTTAGCCCTCCCCCCGCCAGAGGATGTTCTTTCTATTGTTGTAACTGTCTTGGACAAAGACCCCAAAAAGTGACTTGAGTAAATGGTGTGTGTTACCTAGCAGATACTCAGTTTCATCCAAGTAGCTCGGCCAAGATAGGAGTTTCAAAGTTTGTGGGGTGGTGAGTTAGCATCTAATTAATCCCTCCTTGCCAGGAAGGCAAGCGGAGGCCACCAAGTACCTAAAACTGAACACCAGTCTGTTGAGCCCCTGGGGTGGGAGGGACTGCCTCCCTCTTCTATCTTGGGTTTCTAAAGCTGGCCATTTGCTGAGAACAGCTGCTTTGAAGACCCTTGGCATATCTTGGAGCTCCTCCTACAGAGCTCGGCTACCTAGATTGACAGACACCCACCCCTCACCTCTATCTCCTTTCTTTGACTTCCTAACACTGGTACTAGGGGCCTCCAGAGCCCTGCTGGGTTGTTGCTGCCCAGTGGGTTCCCTGCATGCCAATCATCTTCCCTGCACCAATGGCCTCAGTTGCTTCCACCTGAGCCGCGTGGGGATCCTGCTCTCACCTCCACATTCTTCCCAGGGTGTCTGCTCTATCTCTTAGTTCCCCTACCCACCTGAAGACCAGAATCCTCCCCCTTGATTTTCTCAGCATGTCACAGCAAGTTGGCATTAGAAAAGGATTTCTGGAACTCTAAGGAAAGCACTACCACAGCCAGAATTTCTGGATAGGTTTCTGACCAGAAAGACCAGGTTCCATGCCCACAGACCTTTCCCAGGTCCAGGCCTCAGTGAGGTGGCACTGAGGCTGAGTTCTCAGAGTACCAACTGAGCAACAGGAAGAGGAGTCCTGGAGCGTGCCATACACTCTCCGGCAACAGCCAAGTAGTGGCTTGTGCTATACAAGGAAGACAAATGCTAAATGCTCCTGGGGACCAGAGGAGCCAGTGTCCCAGGTTCAGACCTAGAAGTGAGGAACAAATAGAGTTGGGTCAACACAAAGCAAGCCAGGTCCCGGGAGACAATTGCCACAAACACCCGTGAAGATTCAAAATTGCTTTCGGGGGTGCTCGTGTGGTGTGGTGCTGTGCAGTTCCAAAGTGAGAGACAGCGGAGGATCCCAGGCAAGGCAGAAATCCTCACTTCCTTCCAGCTTCTGACCGCTTTCAGAGTGTTGAGCAAGCCACAAGAAGACCAGAAGAAGCTCACTTGGCCCTTGGTTGGCTCTCGTATTAAGTCTAAGACAATTCTAGTTGGCAAAACAGAGAGGTTAAGTGTGTGGGCCTTGGAGCTGGTCAGAGACAAATCTAAATCCTGTTTGATTTGCTCAGTGTCTATAACCCATCTAAACCTCCATTCCCTGAACTGTAAAATGAAGATTTTATGACCACTTACCTGAACTGGAATAATTCCTGGAGAGGGTCTGGCATACATTATGTGCTCAATAAAGGGCAGCAAGTGATTATCATTCGGATTTGATTATGGTCTATTGGATGGCCTCAAATTCAAGAGTGTGACCTTGATAACATCCTCTATTAGGGGAACACCTTACCCACAGTTGAATAGCAAAGTCTGACAGCAGGAACTGCCTTTATCTGCTCTAAGGGGAGGAGACAGCCTTCAGGTGGTCCTTTCCCTTCTACACTGAGGTGGACACTAGTGGGGAAGTGGAGAGGCGGCTGCTGATGAAATCGAGCCCTTTAGACATGAATTATGGATCAATGACCTTTCTTGGCTTAATTACTCCCACTGCTGTGTGGCCTGGGCTCTGGTTTGAGGCCCTGGAGGGGGGCAGATTCCAGGCACAGCCAGCAAAACCCGGAGCCCCAAGCTGCTGCTTTTAACCACCAGGGTTCACGTGGCTATTTCTGTGGCCGGGGATTCTCTCACTGTGATGAAGGTCGTGCCCTGGTCCAGGGGCAGACCCCCTCTTGACTCTCCTAATCCTTTTGACCTTTTCAGAGCCATCCTTTTAAGCCTCCTGACACCAGCTCATTTTTAAAGGTAGAACCTGAGGGCTCTTAATGAAGCGGTCGCACTAACAGATCTACGGGTTCTTACTGCACCGGCACAGAGAAAGAGCACAGGGCACTGGATGGAGGGTGACCCTCACGGCTTCATGGAGGGAGAGAACGAGTCATGGAGTTTTGATTGACAAGTGTTTCCAGACGCACAAAAATAAAAGGAAAGAATAATGAAACAAAATCCTACATATCTATCACCTACCTTCAAAATATATTGATACTCCAGGCTTGTTTATCTCATACTTCATCTCTTTATTTTCCGAAGTTTTAAGGATTCCAGACATTATATTAGCATATCCTTAATTCATCTGCATATACTTCTGATATATACATATATGTGTGTGTATATATATATGGCTTTGCATATATTTGTAGTCATCACACACACCCCCAAAAAACTAACAAAATAATTCTCTTATATTCGATATATAATTGTCATTCTGTTGTCTATAATGTCTTATAATAGTTGGCATATTTTGACCCAAAGTACACGGTGTGTGTGTGTGTGTGCTGTTTGCACGTGTGTGCCCACACCGTGCATGTGAAGGCCAGAGTAGGACATTAGTATCTTCTTCTGTTGTTCTCTGCCCTATTGACCTGACAGAGGGTCTCTCACTGAAATGGCTAGGCTATTTTGCCTCGGCTGGCTATCCAGCAAGCTTCTGAGAATCCTGACTCTGTCCTAGTCTGCTAGGGTAACAGGCATTTACAGCCATGCTCAGCTACTTATGTGGGTGCTGAGGATTTGGACTCTGGCCAGCATACTCACGGAACAGGTGTTTTTTACCCACTGAACTATTATCTCCACTCAAGGACAGGGTTTTTAAGTAGTAGCACCTGACTTTCTTCATCTCAAGGTCATGGTCCCCAGTAGAATTACCTAGATAGCTGACTATAGCCAGTCAGCTCATTAGTGGAGAGGGAGGGATGAGGACATGAAGAATTGCCAGCCTTTAGGCTATGTCTCCTATGGTCATTACAACACTTGACTTAGGGCTCTGCCCTGTCTCACAAGTCACGGCTGTCTGTTCCTTCATGGGCCTCTTGGATCCTTATTCTGAGCTGAAAGTTGACGGGGAAGATAAGGAAGAGGCTGGCAGCTACAGGAACTCGCTCTCCGAGACTGTGCCAGTCTGGTGTCTCGAGCCTGGGGTCAAGCATGAGCAAAGAATGTTAGGAGCCAGGGAGGTTTTAGAAATGGTGGCCTTGTGAGGGCGGGGAGATGGCTTCATGAGTAACAGTGGTCACCCTGTAAGCATAAGGACCCGAGTTTGAATTCACAGCACCAGCATAAAACCCAATTGTGGTTGTGTGCTTGGAGCCTCCGCGTTGGGTAGGAGTGGGGGTAGGGATTGGAGCCAGGAGTTCATTGGCCAGCCAGACTAAAATAGTTTCTAGTTCACTGAGAGGCCTCTTCTAATAATAAGAGGGAGATGACATGGAAGATCTTGTTCTAGTCTCTGCAAGCATACCCATGGGAACCTGCGCAGGCATAAATCACACACGAGAGAGAGAGAGAGAGAGAAAGAGAGAGAGCGAGAGAGAGCTGGGGCTACAGGTGTCCCCAAGAGCGTCACATCTCAAGGTTCTAAGGCAGAAACAGACACAGTGAGATCAAATATCTGCTTTCTTCCAGGTGAAGCTGAAAAGGAGAACACAGCTTAGACCCAAAGCCCAGAGGGACTCCCTGCTCCTCATTGTGAAAGCCGATAATTAATTGAGACATCGCAGAGCGGATATGGACAAGAGAAGGAAACATCAAACAAACACCGGATCATTGTCAACAGGCCGGTACTACTAGAATGGGCCCTGGAGAGGGATCCTGAGAAGCTTGTCTTAGACCAGATGGTCTGTGGAGAGCAGCTGTGGTTCAGCTCCGGATAGGAGAGGAGGCTCCTGTCTGCCTGTGGCCTCCATGTCCTCCCTCAAGGCCCTGGCCTGGGCACTGTGCCCAAATCTTCTCAGGCGAATCATTCCCCACATGGGTTGCTCTCCGGAAGTCTCATGCTTCACTTCCTGTCCTCCATATTGACTCCTTAGGCCACACTCAGCCTGATTCTCCCACGCTCAGCTCCCCCACACTCTGCTCAAACACCTGCCACTGGTCCTTACGCCCACATGCAGGTTCCTTCAGATCACAGATGTCCCCATGCTGTATTCAAGTCAATGCTCGTGAACTTCTGACGGCTTTCTGCCTCTTTTCACTCCAACACTGCTCAGGTGCTTACTCTGGGCAAAGGCCTGTCCTCCATTGAACACTTTCTGCCAGTTACTGAATCCACACCTAAGTGGCTGCAATGGTTGAACCCAAACTCCCAGCCCTCAGAAGCTCATAAGAGCATAGATGAGAGGGAGGATGAGCCAGGCTCAGGCCGTCACAAATGTCGGGATGAACGACTAGGCCTGAGAATGAAGATGAAGAGCCATAGGTGATGCCTTGGGGGGCACAGTGCTCAGGAAACAATTTATAAAGCGATGACATTTGACCAGGCGAAACGAGGGAGTGAGACGTTTGATAACCAGAGCAAGAAATTCCAGACAGGGAGAGAAACAAGTACAATGGGCACGGTGTGCTTAGATGTTCAAGGAGCATCAAGAAGGTCGGTGTGCCTGAAGTCAAAGGAAAGAAAGAAAAATGGGGCCTGGGGGTGGGGGTGGGGGGTGCCTGCTGCCAAGCCTAAGACCTGACTTAGAGCCCTGGAACCCACATATTGGAAGGAGAGAACCAACTCCCAAAAGTTGTCCTTGGACTTCCATGTATGTACTGTTGTACACATGCTCTTACACACACACACACACACACACACACACACACACACTAAATAAATAAATAGGAAGGGGTGGGAACGCACCTCATAGAGGAGCATTGAGTCAGGTGTGCATTCAGCATCTATCCCAGCAGCTATTACAGAAGTGTGTGCATGAATGAACAATTAGGAGGCAAAAGTCAGGCACGTAGGTTAAACCATCCAATGTAAATAAGCACGTTTTGCTATTTAAATTTAAAATAATTAGAAGGGAATGAAATTAAACTTTTTTTTTTTTTAATCAAGAGACTGGAAAGATGTCTCAGCAGTTAAGAGCACTTGCTGTTCTTGCAGAGGACCTGAGTTCAGTTGTCACCAGCCACACTGTGCGGCTTACCACCTGTAACTCCAGTTCCGGGAGATCTGATGCCCTCTTCAGGTCTCCCCGGGTGACTGAACATATGTAGTGGTGAACATACATATAATCAGGCACAAGCACACACATAAGATAAAATTTAAGTCTTTAAGAAAAGAGGCGTGGGAAAATGACTCAGGGGGTAAAGGTGGCTCCTGCCAAACCTGGCGACCTGAGTTTCACCACCAGCGCCTAGGCGGTGGGAGGAGAGAGAGAACTAACTCTTGTAAGCTGCCCTCTGACCTTCATGTGCCATGCCATGTGCGTGTGCTCACACACACAATAAGTAAATGTAAAAGTATCTTTTCATTTGAATTCAGTTTCGTGGCTACTGTAGCGTCTCAGAAGTATCGGCAGCAGCCCGTGGTGCCGCACCGGCCAGAAAAGAGGGAGACGCTCTCATCGCTGCAGAAAGCAGACAGAGGAAGTAGGTCACTAGGGGCCATGTCCTTGGGGGTGGTATCTTGTGACAGAGCGATCTCTCCCTCCTGGCCACCCTCTCTCATCATCCTGTCTGCCATGATGTCCGCACTCTCCTCTACACAAACTTCTGATGCCAGCATGTTCTGCCTTACTGCTACGGGACAGAAAAGATGGCTGGGGAGTTTTTACAGTCTGCAGCATAAGGACACTCCTATCCTATGTGGTATATGCACGTGCGTGTTATTACTACTGTAGCACGTACACCAGCTGGCCAAACCAGGTGGATACTAGCAGCCACAATCTAGGTCCAGCACTGGGAGAAGTACCTGAGCCCAGACGTCCACAGGATGAGGCAGAGGGCAAGGATGACAGGAGAAACACTGACATCCCAAGCTTCAGAAATGCAGCTGACCACCTGAGCAGAGGGGCAAACCCAAACTCTGGAAGGATCAGCTGCTTCTGGTCCCTACCCCTGACTGCCAAATAACCTGCTGGCTGGAGCTGAGATGTAGGCAGTATGTCTAAGATACTAATCCACTGCCTTAGGTTGCCAGCTTGCTGAGTAAAATGCAACTGAGACCCAGTCCCTGGCACTGCTCACTGGCCAATCTGGTCCCAGGCAGCACAAGCTCTGGTAAATCTGGCAACTCCACAGGGACAGCTTCAAGACCACCCCAAAAGACACCAAGTCAATGAAGCATCATCATAGATGCCTAGACTTGGGGAGCCTCAGTTCTGGGCAGGAACACTCTTGGCAACTACTGGGGTGCTTCTTCTTTCCCAGATCCCTGGCACATAACCTATGTCGCTTTCAGTTCACAAACTGAATCACTGAGTTTTCTGGTTTGGCACCTGGGTTAAGGCTTGTTTGGCCTTTGATTTCAAAGTACGGTCTGTACCATTTTCACTCCCAGTTTATGGGCCGTGTGGGCTGTGTTCCCTTCTGCTCCATTGTGTTCTATTGCCCAGGTTGTTTTAGAGTTCTGACTTTTAGAATGGCTGACACAGCTTCATTTCTGGGAACAGCCTCTTGGGGCATGTTCTCATAAGTTGGTCTGACTATGCTTATGACTCTAGTTTTGTTTATTGTTATCATTATCATCATCATCATTATTATTTGGTTTTTCGAGACAGGATTTCTCATAGTTTTGGGGGCTGTCCTGAAATTCGCTCTGTAGACTAGGCTGGCCTTGAACTCACATAGATCCTCCTGCCTCTGCCTCCCAAGTGTTGGGATTAAAGTGTGTGCCACCACCACATGGCTATGCCTCTATTTTTAAAAGGTAGCTGTTCATATATTCCCCAAGTCATCAGGGGAACAAATGTCTTTTGTATCCCAAACTTAATTACAGAGTTAACATAGGAAGATTTTCTATGCGTTTTCTCTCAGTTTGACCTGTTTTCTTATACAAGGTAGCTTACTGTTCAGTCTGTCATCTTGGCCAGCTCTTGCTGGAATATAATATTCTTTCACTCTCAGACTTTTGTGAAAGTTTTGAGACGAAAACGTAAGAATCTAAAAACAAAAATCAAGTAAAGTCTGCCTAGGGTTTATAACAAACAAGAAAAGTATGTTTTAATGATATGTGGTCAGATTATGTTGTTTGATATACTATCTCAAAAATGTAATTTGGATTCAACTCTCCTTTAATAAAAGCAGGTGAACTTGTTTGTTATGTTGCTCTCGGGATATTATGGAAAGAAATACAGTACAGAGAAAATAGCAAGTAGGAATGAAAAGATATATAGAGAAGGCTAATCTGAAGATATGACTTTGAGTAAGGAAAACTGAATAGAAAAGATAATTTTCTAATAAGGAGAAAGATTTTATATGGTAAAATAAAGTTTTCTCCTTAGATAAAATAACTATAAAATTTTCCAAAATGCAAAAGGAAAGATGTGGACAAACCCAGAAGACTTAAGCATGTTGGAAAGCATCTCAGCAAATCACACAAGGCTTGAGAGGGAGGCAACTTAAAGATGGTATATGTATGCTGATTAAAGGTCATTAAAATATCCAGCTAAAATTCAATGGATGGGTATAAGACTAAAATATAGTCCTCTGTTTAAAACAATGAGGTCAGAACCAAAACAAAGTCATGATGGGTACTTGCAAGACTGAAACAGGGAGGTTATAAGTTCAAGGCCAGCCTGAACTTCATAGGAAGACCATGTCTCAAAGCCAATAGCTAAAATGGAGTCAATTTATTACAATCATTTCAAAAGCACCTCCCCTTTTCAAAACAAAAGCTCTGAATCTAATCTCCTTTCATTAGCTTTTTTTCCTGACCATTATCCATAACAACTTGTAACCAACATTCTAAACAAAGGCAAACATCCATAATCCATTTTTTGAGAATGTGGGCATAGTTTTCCAGGCTGATAATCTCATGGGAACCTAAAGAAAATTTAGAATTATGATCAAGTCCTGACTAGAGTATTCCATGAGGCTTGACCATCTCAGGCAGCAGTCTTGAGGCTGTTCTGGATGTAGAACTCAGACATCTGGGCCATCCTCTCCTATTAGACATTTCTCAGGAGGTCTTCCTTGACCAAACCTGATTTTTCTTAACCCAGAATGAATCCATAGCCTCTCATTTTCTGTGGAAACAAAAGCAAAACCTCTTCTCCAAAGTAACATATATCTTTTGACTTAAATTTTGAAGTCAAGGCATTTTCAAAATATATATGTTGGATTATTTCAGCATCATTTATAATCGAATGTCTTTTAGCAGCTGTTGTTCCTTCCCCAGCCAGCAAACAATTCAAAGACAACACAATAACATACAATATCCAGACTCTCTGTGTATTTTTCATCTTTACTTGGCTTTATTTTAAACTTTCTTTTTTCTCTTTTTAAAAATTTTTTGGTTTTTTGAGATAGGATTTCTTTGTGTATCTTTGGCTGCCCTGGAACTCTCTCTGTAGACCAGGCTGTCCTTGAACTAACAGAGATCTGCCAGCCTCTGCCTCCCAAGTGCTGGGATTAAAGGTGTGTGCCACCACACCCAACTACTCTCTTTCTTTCTTTTTTATTTTAAGGACTTTATCCTCTTTCTTTTCTCTCTCAAGCCTACACATATTTTTAAACACACTATAAACTGTTTAGAGGTTTTTTTTTTTAAATCTGAATCTATCTTTACTGTATATCTCTCTTTTTCTGACCACATGAGTCTTTAATTTGTTAAGTGATAGGGCTAGGATTAAAGCCAGGACTTTGCTGGATTGACCCGATTCCTTATCTTTCTGAGAGTCTAGCCTCGTGGCAGAGGTACTGGCCAGAGTTATGTTTATTGCCACAACTCTATGGAGTTTCAAGGTCAGCTATTCATAGATACCATTTAAGTGTTTGGTGGTGGGGCCTCTTAAAAGAGTTGCAAGGTTTTTGCAGCTAAAGCTGAGTCAGGAAGTCTCTCTTAAATGAGATGCACTTGTCTCAAACAGAGCCCTCCTGAGAAAATGCTGCTACCAAGAAGCCGTGCTTAACTCTGTTCTTTTGTGTCTAGAATTACTTCCCAAGCTCTCTCAGGTTTTATGTGGATACAGTTGTCCATGTGGGTGTCATTTGTTGCCTGAGATTTCTGTCCTGGCCAGTCCTGCAGTGTTCAGTCCCAAAGAAACATACAGAGGCCTACATTAGTTAGAAATTGGTTGACCTACTAACTCAGGCTTCTTACTAACTCTTACATTCTACATTAACCCATAATTCTTGTCTGTGTTAGCCAGGTGGCTTGGTACCTTATATCAGTGAGGCATTCTCATCTTGCTCCCCCTGTATCTGGGTGATGACTACAGACTGAGCCTTTCCTTGTCCCAGAATTCTCTTGTTCTGGTCACCCTGCCTATACTTCCCCTTCACAGACAAAGAGAGTGAGGTAGCCCTGAGAGATGGGCCAAGACTGAGCCCTGGGTCTGCAGTTCCACGGAAGAGGAGGAGCCATAAGGATAGATGGAAAGAAGTGGCCCACGAACGGAAGAACAGAAGAGGGAGGCATCTTGGGAGTGGAGCAGAGCCATCATTAAAGAAGGATGAGCCATGCCAAAGGTGGATGAAAGCTCCAGAACAGGGGTCCTGATATCTGGGCGCTGGATTTGGCAGAGGGGACCTTGGCAATGGCTCTACCCACGGAGGAAGGAGCACCACGTAACTGGAGAGTAGCAAGACAGAGTGGTAGGTGAGGCTGCGAAGATAGCAACTGCAATTACACTTTCAAAGGAGCTCTGCTGTAGAGGCCCAGGGAAATCCAGCTGATGGAGTGGATTGTGGGGGTCAAGGGATGACCTTATTTTAAGATATTACAGCATGCTTTCCATGATAAGCATGATCCAGTAAAGAGCAGAGAGTGACAAAGCAGAAGAAAGAGGGGCCAGTGCAGGAGCAATGACTTTGAGGAGAGGAGGGAGAGATGTACTTTAAGCAGAGAGTTTGGCCTTTGATGAAGGCAGGGACTCTTCACTTCTTATAATAGGAGGGCAGAGCACTGTGCAGACTCAGTGTGCAGGCGGACTGATGGACATGGTGGAAAGTTTCCTTGCCTGGGTGAAAGAATGCGTAAGGTCATCAGCTGAGGGTGGGGAGGAGGTGACAGAAAAGGAGGTTGCGGAGAGAGGGAAAGGTCTGTAGCAGCTCTGGAGAGAGGAAGAGCCAATTAACTAGGCAGGCAAAGGAGCGCTCCCCACAGCATGGAGGGGTCCCCTGAGGCTCATGACCATGAATTTAAATGAAACAAATCAATATGGGTGTGTATTTTTCCCAGTCGTGATTGCAGGTGAGGAGCAGACAGACAGTGAGTTTGGTTCAATCAGGACTAGAATTTTGCCAGGCAAACATCAAGAATGAGGCAGGGGCAAGAGAGCTGATTATAATGATGCAAAGAACGATTATAGGGCTGGGCGTGGGAGTCAAATCCGGGTGTGGAGGGAAGGGGAGCAGAGTAGGGAGGGTGCAGGGGTGGTAGCCTGAGAATTTGGCAGTCCTGATTAAATATGCAGTGACATCACAGGTAATGAGGGGTGGGATCAGAGGAAGAGGAAAAGACAAAGGAGAAGGAGGAGGAACAGGGGACTAGAGCAGTGAGGTCAACAATCTGAAAGGGCACAGTGCTTCTATGACAACAAAAATCATTAAGTATCCTAACAAGCAGGTGATGGGGTAACATGAATGGGGGTGGATATTGAGGAGGACGGGAGGTAATGTCACAAAGTAAAAGAACTTTTTAGTATAATATGATCCCTGTGCCTCAAAGGAGTCCAGGAATTACAACAGAGCGAGAGGAAACCTGAAGTGGTCAAGGGCAGAAAAGGCACGGACAGGACAGGTGTGTGAGCTGTTTTTCCTGGTGCTGGGAATTATCTAGAAGTCAGGCAAACCAGGATCCAGTTTTATGAATGTTATTCCAACTGAGGGACCAACAGAATGACAAGACACTATTGGATAGTGAGACACGTTGAGGAACACAGAAGATGAATGTTATCTTCCGTGTCCGGCCATGGGGTTGTTTTCAGTTGGGCAGTCTGAATGGCCTGGCCTTGGTGTCTGGCAGAGGGGAAAGGAATGACAACAGCAAGTTCGAAATCAGGGGCCAGAGCTGGGGAAACGGCTCAGCAGCAGGTAAGGGTGCTTGGTGCTGAGTCCAACAACCTGAGTTCACTCCCTGGGCACCACACCAGGGAAGGAGAGCACTGGCACATGCTGCGTGCCATAGTATGTGTCTGCATGCTTGGACACACACGCATACACACATACACACATACAATAAAGAAAGGATGGAGGGAAGGAAGGAAGGAAGGACAGACACTTAAAATGAAGCCAAACCAAACAGTGTCAAGAAAGACTAACAGGACCGGCATCCAAGTCAGAAAGACAAACTCTGCAAACCCCCAGGAAATAAGAATCCGAACCACAATGCGCATTTCTCCTAAGGACATAGCGGCACTGGAAAGAATGTTCTAGCGGATCTTTTTGTGTGGCCAGAAAAGTTACAGCACGCCCAACACGCGCTTTCTAGAAAACGATACATCTTTTTTTTTCTTTTGCCCTTAACCAAATCCCTCTTCCTTTGTCTAGAATCGAAGAACATTCTAATTCTGTTTGCGTTGTTGGCAGAACATTGAAATTACATCATTGGTTTTCTTTCCCACTTGTCCTCATTTTTTTATTTTATTGTTATTCGGTGCAAAACAAAAAGCTGTGATCAGATGAAGACAATGGGGAATGGCTGGAGGAAGCCTGGGGAAATAACCTCCCTCCCCTTTGAGTTTCGCCTCTGCTCGAGCCTGAGACGTTCATATGCATAAAAGGGCCAGAAATCCATCACAAATGGCAGAAAATTGCCCTGCATTCATTTCAGAGCCTTTGACTCTGACAGCTCCATCTTCGAGAGTGGTGCTTCTGGGATGTTCAAGAAAGGGAATAAAAGCTATTTTGCTTATCTGTTTCATATTTTGGAGGAATATATTCCACTGCATTATCCGGGAAGATTTTGCTCAGAATCTCATCAGTTTGTTTAGAGCTCACTCGCACAAGCTCTTGACTTCAACTCGAGGGCAAAAGCTCAGAGAGTATGGGCGAGGCTGGGGAAAGCAGGGCCTTGGAGGAGCCAAATCAAGGGAAATGAAATGCCTTTCGAAATGAACCGAACTCCTTGAAAATCAGACGCTGAAAAGAAAACTCGGGTTCTTAGAATCATCACCCTGGCTGCCTCCCAGGGGTGTGCCCATTCAGCCTACACTAGATCTGTCTGACAGGGTACTTGGCCCCCTCTAACAAATCTTTCCACCATCTGTGGCACAATGGAAAGGTTCTTCCTTGGCAAGAGCAGAAACTGGCTTCTGGTTACCTTCACCTATTGATCCCGGGTGAACCCTTCACAGCCTCCCACTCAGAACAAAGCCAGGCTCCTGTCTGCCTTGGGTCCAGCATCTCAGTTTGCTTCTCTGTGGGACTGCGGCCTGAGGGGGTCTCTTTCCAGACCACTTCCTTCCGGATCCACAATGGTTAGTGAGGCTCCCACATTGAAAATCACGTTCAGATATACTTTTGATTGCATTGTTCTCGGGAAACTGAGCGGGGTGGGTACCTGTCCTTCTACCACACAGCTCTGGTAGACACTGTGGATACCCTGCAGAGCCAGAACTGGCTCCCACCCCTTCTTCTCCTCAAGAACTAAGGCCAGACATGGCACAAAGGCAGGAGATGTGTGGGTTTTCTTTTGTGACTATATATTTAAAACATATACATTTCAATGATATTTATTTGTTTACTTATTTAATTGTCTGTGGGGGTGTGTGTGGCTATGTCTGTGCATGCATTCGTCCGAAGACCACCTGAGGGAGTTGGTTCTCTCTTTCCACCGATATATCCTGGGGATCCAGTTGGGTTCATCGGGCTTGGCAGCAAGAACCTTTAATTCACTGAGCCATCTTGCCAATTCTGTGAGTCAGTCTAAAAAGATGATCAAAGTTATGTATCTCATCAGATTTATATGCCTAATTAAGAATCCCACATTAAGCCTGCACCCTCCCCAACAAGGGTGAGCCAGCTTCATTTAAAAGCTCTGCTCCAAGTAAAAGCTTTCTAGCTCGGCACTGAGCCGGGTGGGCTGGACATTTCACAGCTTTCCGCAGAAGACCTGAAGCAAGTCAGACTCTCCACCCATCTTTTGAATCTAGGTGCATGTGTGCCCATGTGTCTCACAGCGCCACCATTCTGAACAGGCCACAGTCTCATTCCCAGGGACATCATGGCTGAGTGGGAAGAGAGCAGGTAAGCAACTGTACTTGCACAATGATGTTGTCATCCAACAGCACTGTAGCAGGAAGGAGGATGTGGCCCGCAAGGGGCTGAGGTCCCCAGCCTTGGGAGCTTCTGAAGGACTCCTCAGAGGAAGCTGCTGAGTAGTGGAAAAGTTTTGCATTAGTTTAGGGGAAAAAAGTTGTTTTTCTAATCCCAGCTTTGACCCTAATTTAATAGGCAAGCTGGCCACATTCCCAGTGCAATGTAATACTACAGATTCCCTTGCTCTCTGTGCTCAGGGCCACCACCCCATCGCCTCCCATCACACACTCTAGAACCCACTTCTCTTCCTCCTGCAGCCTCTTTCATGCAGCTGCTGCTTCTTGCAGAAGTCAACAGCCCCCAGGCAGGCGAAACTGGGACACAACTTGGGCCTCTAATGAGGAGATGATGTTCCTCTAATGAAAACAGGACACGGTGCTGGGAGCCCACCATGGATGAATAATTACATCCTAATTAAACACTGCCCCCCCCCCATTCACTGTTAAGTGTGAATGAAATTTGCTTCATGCAAGACTCAGCTTGGACACACATTCCTATGGAGTCGCTGGGAAGGCTTTCCTCCCACAGCGCTTGGCCTAGCACTGACGGTCTTCTTTAAAAATGAGACTGTCAAGACCTGGAGGGATGGATGGCTCAGCCGTTCCGAGCACTCGTTGCTCTTCCTGAGGACCTGAGCTCAGTCAACTACCAGTGACTCCGGCTCCAGGGGATCTGATACCCTGTTCTGGCCCCTGTGTGCCCCTGCAGTCATGTGCATACCCACACACGCACATGTAGTTAAAATAAAATCAATCCTTTTAAAAAACTTAAATGGAAAATATTCTCTGTAGCTCTGGATTCTCTTCAGGCTGATGATCTTCTCTGGGATTTCTTAAAGATTTATTTATTTACGTATGTGTTTGAATGCGCATACGCGCGCGCGCGTGCGTGCGTGCGTGCGTGCGTGTGTGTGTGTGTGTGTGTGTGTGTGTGTGTTGGAACGGAGGAGCATGCACCCGTGGGTGTTCTTGGAGGCTGAAAGAAGGCCCTGACCATCTTCCTCTATTATTCTCTACCTGTTTCTTTGAGACACAGTGTCCCTAAACTTGGGGATATTGCCGTGTTGCCTTGGCTAGTTTGGGAGTCACCAAGCCCCTGTTTCTGAGACTCCCCCAGCACACACCCCAACTTCAAGGGATGGGGGAGTTGTAGCTTCCTCAACATGGACCTCTGGGTGACTGTGATGGGCAGACCTCCTCTCCCAAGGAATGCGCATGTATTTATTGAAAGTATGTACTGCACAATTAATTTCTCTACCACAAGGTCTTTAAAGTGACCTTTATCCTTAGTAAAAGTAAATATAAACTCACATTTCAGAAAGTGTTTCTGATCTTTTTTTTTTTCTTTTCACAGGAGTGTCTTGTCAGCACTGATTAGAGTATCAGTGTGTTACTGTCTAGTCCAGCAGAGAAGGTGCTTATAGCAGAAGTAGGAATATCAGTTCCCTCTCTTTATGAGTGCTCATTCAGGCCTGTGAGTATTAGCATTAACTTCAGATGACAGCAATCTCTTAACGCCATCTGTCTATTTAATGAGGGGCACATTGATTTAGAGCTAGAGTACCTAATCTCTAGCAATGAAATGTAAAAATTATGGGACTATAAAAAATAGTGCACTGATAAGAAAGGATAGCAAATCAACTCTTGTGTGCACTGGACACTTACTGTTGTTTCTCCCTGGGTCACGCAGACCTCACCACCAGTCAATAAGTGACCATGTCTCTTACTTAAGGTTTCCATTGTTGTGAAGAGACACCATGAACTTAGCAACTCTTTTTTCTTTTTCTTTTCTTTTCTTTTCTCTTTTTTTTTGTTTGTTTTTTCAAGACAGGGTTTCTCTGTAGCTTTGGAGCCTGTCCTAGAACTAGCTCTTGTAGACCAGGCTGGCCTCGAACTCACAGAGATCCACCTGCCTCTCCCTCCTGAATGCTGGGATTAAAGGCATGTGCCACCACTGCCCAGCTGATCTTAGCAGCTCTTATAAAGGAAAACATATAACTGGGGTGGCTTACATTTTCAGAGATTTAGTCCAGCATCATCTGGCGCAGCATGGTGGTGTGCAGGCAGACACGGTGCTGGAGTCAAGAGCCCTACATCTTGATAGACTGGAAACAAGAATTGGTCTCTCTCACTGGGGGTAGCTTGAGTATATATGAGATCTCAAAGCCCACCTCCACAGTTATACACCACTTATATACACAGTTATACAAGGTCACACCTACTCCAACAAGGCCACCCCTCCTAATAGTACCATTCCCTTGGGGGACATTTTCTTTTAAACCACCATACCAAGTAAGGACTCTGAGGGCTCTTGTCAACTCATATCATAAATATTGGTAAATTTTAATTACAAATGCAAATTCAATACTTGCTGCATCAAACACATGCATTTTTATAGTCCAATAGCTCTAAAATTAAGATGCATCTCACCTAGTTTTTCAATGAAAAATTCTTCCTTATGTACACAAAATAGTAGCAATCAAGGGAATCTTTGGTTAAACAAGATTTGGCAAACTCAGACTGGAACTAATCGCTTCATGTGTTGACCACCTGCGTTATTTCAGGGTCATTGTTCGACACTGGTGTTCTAGAGTCTTGCTTCTCAGAGTGAGGCTTTGGAAGAGCGCCAAGCTTGTCTCCGAGAGGACTCTCAGTCCCTACCCCCTGATCAACTCTCCTCACCTGGAACCCAGTAACTACGTACCTCAATTCAGTTTCTGTTGCTGTGAGGAGACACAATTCTCCATTATCATCATGGCAGGGAGATGGCAGCATGCAGGCGGATGTGGTGCTGGAGGAACTGAGCGTCCTACGTCTTTTAGGCAACAGGAAGTTGACTGAGACACTGGGTGGTATCCTGAGCATAGGAAACCTCAAAGCCTGCCCCAGAATGACACACTTCCTCCAACAAGGCCACACCCACTCCAACAAAGCCACACCTCCTAACCGTAGATTCTGGGGGCCAATTATATTCAAACCACCACACTATGTGAACAGGAGCATTTGAGAAGCCTGCTTTCCAGGTACTGGAATTCCAGACTTCCCCAGAAGGGGCTTCCACTGTACTTCGTGGAAACAGACAGCCTTCAAAGGTGAATGCAGCACCTCACCGGTGCCTGCTTCTTCAAGACTCAGCTCCACGGGCATCTAGGCAGTGGTGTGCTGGGAAGTGGCTAGCTTTGACTGTGGAAGAGCTGACAGCAAAATAGAAAAAAACCCACCAAGCCAATTATCACATTTCCCAATTATGTATTACATATAAACCTATTTATATATCATATGTTACATACATATATGTGTATATATATTCATATATCTTTCTCCAGTGGCTGATTTAAATTCATCAGTGCCGTCAAGAGACCTTCTAGAGCCAATGAGAGTTACTTACAGGGCATGGCACTTCAGGACACCTTTCCTCTTGACTCTCCTGTGCCTTTTAAAGGTCAAGTCTTTTTGGTTTTATTTTTTGACAGTGTCTCACTATGTAGCATTGGCTGGCCTAGAGTTCCTCAGCACCTCACCTGAGCAGCTCTCCAGCAAGGCAGAACCAAATTATACTACTTTGCCTAATTCAGTATCTGAATGGAAGCAAAAATGATGGCCCCACCCCAAACCATCCCGGGCCTAATCCTAGAATGCCTGCCTGCAAATGCTGGATCCTGTTGCCCATGAGCTGATCTTCATCTGGAGAGATTATCCCGGATTATCTGAGAGAGCGAATTGTAATTGCCAGGGCCCTGGCATATCAGAAAGAAAGACAGGGCCGTTCCAGGGATGCAGAGCGAGAAAGACACCATCAGGGTGGATAGAGGACCAGGAATCAATAACCCGTGCAGCCGGAGAGAAGCAGAAAAAGAACAGAAGAAGCCGCCAGCCCTGCTCACGCCTTGATTTTAGCGAAACTGAACTAGGGAGGCTGCTTTGAACTTCTGACCCCCAGAGCTGTAAGAGACTGAATCTGAGGTGTTTTAGTAATTAAATGATAATTTGTTAAACCATCCTCAGAAAATAGGCATAACTTGTCTTTGCAGACCAGTAATGCTTAATCCTGACCTGGCACCGGAATCCTTAAGAATAAATACAAGGTACAGATGCCAAGGTCCCTGAAGGAGAGATTTGGATTTCATCATGACCTTGGCATGGAGGCTTCGTTTGCTTAAAAAATTTTTAAATGTATATTTTATTACACTTATTTATTTGGGGGGGGGGCCTGCACACTGCACAGCATGTGTATGGAGGCCAAAGAACAACTTGTGATAATCACTTTTCTCCTTCCACCTAACTGCCCCGTGCCAACCAAGCTGAGGTCAAGGGGCAGACTAGGTGAATGGGCAGCTGGAGGAAGTAGACCCAGAGCCTGTGAATCCAGACTGAGCTCAGACAAGGCAGAAGGGAGCTGGCCCAGCTGCATGCCTTCCACCCAGATGTTGCTGAACTTCACTAGGTAGCAGATTCACTTAGTAACAGACTCCAGTCTTGTAGCTGACTTGGGCCAAGACACAGAAGCCAACTTTCCTTCTGGAGTAAAAAGGTTCCAGCTGATGTCCAATAGTATCTGATTGGCCTAAGCTCAGATCCATGCCCTGGGGAACAGGCTACCTGCATGTACAGTCTTTTCAAAATTATATCTAGCAGTAAGGAAGCAATTCCCCAAAAGGAAATCAAAATGTTTCTAGACCATTATGTCAGTCTTTCAAATCAGAAATAGACATTCTGGTCAGAGAACCAGTCCCATGCTTGCATAGATGGAAACCAGTGCCTCTTCTCAGGCCCCATCTGTAGGCTCCACTCCACCCGGTCCTGACCAGAGGGAGCACAGGGCATCCCAAGGTGACCTCATCGGGGCACTGGTGTTGCTTTAGCATTGTTCATAGTCTCAGTCCCAGGCAGCAGAGCCTGCCAGGATGACATGCTGCCCTACAGAACACCAGCCTCTGCATCGTCACCCTGGGTTCAAACACCAGAGCCGGTTCTTTGGAAAGGGAGGAGGTAGGGAATGGGTCAGGGAGGAATTAGGGGAGGAGTGTGAGGGGTGCGTGATCAAAGTCCATTGCATGACATCCTCAAACAATTAATAAAATATTATTTATAATATATGCACATATTGTATATATATATATATATATATATATATATATATATTTAAATCCATGTATGGTGGCATGAGCTTGTAATTCCATTACAGGGGCAGATCCCTGGGGTTTCCTGGCCAGCCAGCCTAGTTTACTTGGTGAGTTCCAGGTCAATGAGAGGCCCTTTTCCAAGAAAAAGTTGAATGATTGACACCTGAGGAAAGATGCTCTAGGGTGTCCTCCTGCCTGCACGTGAACACCACCCCTACCCCGGCACACATACACAAACACACACACACACACACACACACACACACACACACACACGGTTAGAAAAGAAGGAAGGGAGGGAGGAAGGAAAGAGTGCATTGTTGCCAGACCTCAGGTGGAATCTTTTTGCTACTAAAGGAAGGTTGGCCTCTGTGTCTTGGCCCAAGCCAACTGCAAGGCTGAAGTCTATTACCAAGAGTATTTGAGGTTCCCCTCCTTATGTGTCTGTGACTAGGCAAGAGATTAAACAATGGGTTTGCTAAAGACTGATGAACAACCCAACACTAAATCTACCCCATGCGACTCCTACTACCAAGGTGCTTTTAATCATCCCACAGGCTTTCTATACCCATCCACTCATTTCCAGATAAACCGCAACTGTAAAAACTGTCTGTGTCCAAAGGACAGGAGGAATGGGTCATTAACAACGATCTGATTCCTACAAATGGCACCAAGAGCTGCCCTTGATGTGAGCCTCCAAAGCGCTAATGAGCTCCTTTGCTGATGGGTGAGAGCCCAGCATCACCTCTCAAGAGAGGGAACTGGGGAACAAATGCTATTTAAAATACTTCTCTCTAATTTGCAATCAGAAACCAAAGCTGGGGACTCACACAGACCCAGCCATTCTTCAGTCTCTTGGTCCGCCACAGGGCCATCGTCAACCCTCTGCCCCAGTGTCCTGAGGAATATCGATCCGATATTGAGAACTCTCATTATTCCTGTGTCTTGGCTTGTTTGGAATCTGGTTTTTGACTATGCAGCGGTATAAGGCATTGGATTAACAAGGACAGTTGCTCCCACTGGGCCTCCACCATTATTTATGAGGAATTGACACACTAGGACAGTCCCTGAGCCTGGGGCGTGTCACCTCCTGAGATGTCACTTATAAAGCAGGACTTAATGAGGCCAGTGTGCAGTGAATAAGAAAATTGGTTTCTTGCGAGTGTGAACATTTGCCTATCGGTACACTGAGACGGCAGAACGGCCTATTGATAGCTTAGATGGGCAGATGGAGGAGGATGGGAGGAGAGCGGAGATGGGAAAGATTTGTGCGAGAATCAAATTTGCCAGCCCACTGGGTTCCCCACATGTCGCTAGAGTTGCTAGCTTCTTGCTCTCTACCCCAGAAAGGAAATCAATGCGGCAGAGAGGGGAGGTAGGACTCAGCGAAGGAGTGACTCACTCAGCGATGGTTGAGCTCAGCATCCCTGCTCCTCTCAACCACAGAAGGGGCTCATGGGCTAAGGCTGAGGCTGCTGTTCATTCATCCCAGGCCTTTCCTGCCTGGCTTCTCGCTGAACTCAACGCAGAGCTAGGGAGAAACTTTGGTAATGGAAGAGGGACAAGGAAAAAAAGGGCCCTGCTTCAGCCCTAAGTCACCACTGAGGGAAGTCAAAGGCAGCCAAAGGCCACTGTGGTTGGTAATAATGTGTCCCTTCTGTCCTTTCTTTTTCTGAACCTTACCCATGGGCAGGCAGTCCTTCTTTGCCAGACACAAGAGTGAACAGGCGGCAAGGCCCAAGTGCTCCTCAGTCTGAGGGAAGCCCTGCCCATCCCCATCAAGGCTCCTTATACACACTTTTGAGTGATTTAGTCTCTATAGCAACCCTAATAGGGAGGACTTTGCATTCTCAATTCACACCGGAGGAAAATAAATCTGAGAGGAACCAAGAGCTCTGAGTGACTCTTGTGTACAGCATGGACAGAAACCAACTTTACCTGTCTCCCAAGCTGGCATGCTTAAAGGCCCACTAAGGGGACAGCTAAAACACAAGGGTCAAGTCACTATTAAAGCCCGGTTGTGAACGCATAAAAAACAAAGCATAGCAAAAATGTCAGGAGGCAGGGGAGGTGGCTCAGCAGTTAGGAGTGCTTGTTGCTCTTCCGGGAACAACTGAGTTTGGTTCCCAACACCCGTATCAAGCTGCTCACCACCACCAGCAACTCCAGCTCCGACGGGATCTGGCCCCAGCAAGTACCCACACACAAGTGGCATACACAAACAGCGGCAAACACATATACACAGAGATAATCATAAAAACAAAGCTTTAAATGTAAACAAATCCCAGCACTCAGGAAACAAAGCAAGAGAATTTGAGGCTACCTCAGCTACATGAGCTCTTGTCTCAAACGCAGCACTAAAAGCAAAAAATGCAGGCTTCTCATGCTCAGGCTGTTTCCAAGCGCTACTGGGATCTCCATGACTTTCTGGGCTGATCAAGGGAGATGATTGTTATGCAAATGTGCGAGCCAGGCTATTGTAGATGCTCTATTCAAGAAGTAAATAATTCTTTCAATCGGGCAGCGTATTATTAGTAACAAATTATGTGCACCACTCACATACAACTGGTGGTGACATGGGCCCCAGAGGGTCACCAAAGACAGTGGTGTGTGAGAGGCGGCTTTATGAGTGCCCTCCCTCCCGGTCTGACCCAGACCCTCTGGGACTCCACACCTGAAATTTTAAGCTGTTCTTCAAGGGATACTGAAGTTTGTGGTCCTGCTAGGAGAGTGGTTCTCTTTCTGTGGGTCACAACCCCTTTGGGGTCAAATGACCTTCTCATCGCAGTTGAACATCAGAAATCCTGCATATCAGATATTTACATTGACTCATAACCGTGGCAAAATTACAGCTATGAAGTAACAACCAAATAAGTTTGTGGTTGGGGGTCACCACAACATGAGGAACTGCAGTAAAGGCTCGTGGCATTTGGGGAGGTTGAGAACCAGGGTTCCAGGAGGTACTCTGCATAGGGTGTGCTGACTCTTCATCAGGCAGTGAGCTAAGGAGGAAAGGAGAAGGGTCCTGGGTTCTAATCTCAGGCCAGCAACTCCCCAGCTGTGTGGCTTTAGGCTGGTCTCTCTGGGCTTCAGTGGCCATAGGGCCCTGGATTAAATGATCGCAGGCATACCCTCCACCTCTAATAGTGGATGGCTGGAGGCAGGGTCTCTAAAAGGCACAAGGAGAGGGAACTGACAGAGAAGCTAAAGAGTGAGGAAACCCCATGGGTGCACTGGCTAGGTTTTTTTGTTTTTGTTGTTCTTTGTTTGTTTGTTTGTTTCCATAAATATTAGACAAGCTATAACTGTGGGAGAAGAGGAATCTATGGCTGAAGAAGCCATTGGGAGCAAGCCAATGAGCAGAGTTCCTCCATGACTTCTGCTTCAGTTCCTGCCTCTAAGCTCTTGCCTTGAGTTCCTGCTCTGACTTCCCTTCATGATGGACCATGATCAGGACATCAAGTTACTTTTGATCATGACGTTTACATAAAAGACAAATTAAACAATGAGTCTATGCGGATCCACTGCCCTGTGAAAGCAGCAAGGTGCTTCACTGTGACCTTTGTCTCCAACCTAGCTTCTTACAGACTCAGTGTACTCCAACCCAGGAAAAGTGTCCTGGTTCTAGCAACTCCTTCTGCACAGATTTTAGAGATCTGTCTTGAAATATTTGTTTATACTGTGTGAAGGGTTTTACAGTCCAAATGGACTTACAAAGTTGACAGGCGCCTTTTACCTGCTCAGACACAGAACAGGAAACCATCTTCAGCTAATTTGTGTATACTGTACATTTCATATTTGTGTTAATGCAGATATGTATGCTATCTTTAAAAGTTTATATGCTTTTAGAAAAAAAAAGAACCAGACACTAATGAAAACAAGTAGCCCAGGTGATTCAGCCTCTCAGAATGTCTCTGTGGCAGTTTCCTCAAAAATCTACACCCAGGACAGCTTCAAAGCTGCTAGCTGAGAGGGCTGAGCATCATGCACTGCTCCAGTCAGGACCTCAGATAAGATCTACACTTTCCATTATTCAGACTCTGAACAACAAAGGATACAGCCAACTCTCCCAGGACTTGATCATTATTTCAATTTTCTCAGAGTTCCCTAAAGATGACATCACCCCCAGACAACAGGAAGTAATTTAAGAACATGATGCCCACATTTGCAAGAGGTAGGGTGATGGTTGTTAGTTGTTTGGTGGGTTATAGATGTTTGTCATTGTTTAAGGGGATTAATTTCAAGTTGTTATTGGTCACAGTAAGGGAGGAAACTAAGCAAAGGCTAAATTCAGGAATCTCTTTCTGAAAAGAAAATAGGAGGGATATGGGAATGATAGAAAAAAAGTGTAGATTACTGACTCTTCTTTTAGACTAAAAGAAACTACTAGTCTTAAATAGCTTACATTGGTATGGATTTTTGTATATTGACACAAATTTAAGGTTATTTTTGTTATAACACACTGTATACATGTTTCTACTCTTGTTTTGGATATTGTACCTATGCAGCTCATTTTAAAATGTAATGTAAAGTTCTAGTCCTTGAAAGCTATTATTAAAAACTATTTAGGATAATTAAGAAAAGCAGGTTGGTAGCTAGTCATCTATAACAATCAACTTGTAGTCATGCTAGGTATGCTTCCAAGGTTAAACAGAGATATTTTAGGTAGATAAATGGTCTTCAAATACTTCAGAGACCTACAGAATGTGTCATTTAAGAGGTTTCAGTAACATGAGGCTTTTCATGACAGTAAGATAGTTCTGCTCCTGGAAGCATTTTTAAAAAATGGTTGATGGGCATTAAAGAACCCCCATGTGGATTTTGTTTTCAATGTGGCAAAGGTCTCTTAGAACTCAGGTTCTAGGCCCAGCCAAGTGCCCTACAGTTGGATAGCAGGTCTCTTGGAACTCAGGTTCTAGGCCCAGCCAAGCTCCCTACAGTCGATTAGTTGAGCTTAACAAGGTGGCCAGAGCCAATCGTCTTCACATGGCCAGGCAGGCCTGGGTTCATTGATGAAAGTCATTCCATCCTGGGCCCTGAGGGTTCCACTCTGGGACATATCTCAGCATCCTACCAACAGCTCTAGAGAGGTGAGGGCAGAAACAGGAGGAAGGCAGAAGGAGTGAGTGGCGTAGAGAGGCTCATGTTCAGAGTCAACTGGACCTCAGGACAAGAAGGTGACGTGACAACTGTTGCATATCCAACTGTGATTATGAAGTCTTGGTGGAACTTGATAACTGCTGGTTTGCCCACAGAACTCTGTCCGAATGCATCAAAATTACATTAGCAATGGTTGGAACTGCTGACCTCAAATCACAATTTGGGCAATTCTGACTTTAAAATATGGCTTTCCCATCTGTGACTTAATCTCCCAAGAAGGATAGAGCCAAACAGACCTGTTCAGGAGGACTAGATGAGTAGAAAGAAGGAGTGGGGAGCAGAAGTGATGCACGTTCCTCCCTGTATGCTGTGAATGTTTCATTGCCATTGGTTAATGAAGAAGCTGCTTTGGCCTATGGCAGCACAGAACAGAGCTAGGCAGGAAAACTAAACTGAATGCAGGGAGAAAGGAGGTAGAATCAGGGAGACACCATGTAGAAGGACTGTGGAACCTTACCAGTAAGCCACAACCTCGTGGTGATACATAGTTTGATAAAAATGTAACTAATATCGTTTCTGTGTGATTATTCAGGTCTGGGCGGTCGGGAAACCAACAAGCAGTCTCCATTTGCACAGAAGAGAGCAAGGGAGTAGACAGGAAGGATGAGCAACAGCTAAGAAGGTGGTGGGAAGAGTGAGTGTCACCGTGGGAACAGGTCCAAGACGCCTGCTCAGAACAGGTAAGGTCCGCACTCCTCTGCCTGCTCTCTGCTGTGCAAAGGGCAAGTTTATAGGATGATTTTGGCACCCTTCTGTCCCGGTCCTTCTTCAGAAGCTCCTCTTCCTCCCTGCTGGGGCCTTCAGCATCACAGGAAGTCCTGGCTCTATGTTCCTTCACAGCTGTCTTGATTGGTTGGCTTTCCTGAAGCGTGAGAAGGGAAAGGCTCTGATTATGGAACTCTTAGTGCGGGGGGGGGGGGGGGGGGGTGTTTAGGCAAATGGCTTAAAAAAGAAAAGGATTAAGTCTTTTGTTCGAATTCTCACGGGTGTTTTCTGAGAATGAAATTAATGACTAAGGCAAAAATCTGCACATTCTGGCTGAGGAGCAAGCTGAGTGTTAGGATTCTCACCACAGACCTGCTGCTCACTGCAGCACCTGGAACAGGTCTTTGCTTCTGTGCTCCTCTCCGTGAGAAAGCAGCTCTGAAGGATTCAGTCTAGATGGTTCCTCTCAGCTCTACTGTATCAGTCAGCATTCTCCACGGGAACAGAACAGATGGAGTAAATATGTATCCAAAGGGGGTTTTCCTAGATTGGCTTGTGTGATATGGGTTGGGAAGTCAAAGGACGGCTAACAGGACCCTGGAGAGGCTGAGAACTCAGTAGCTGCTCAGTTCATGACATTGGATGCCTCAGAAGTCCCAGCTGGGTACCCAGGTACTGAAGGCCTGGAGGAGCCCCGGAGATCCGTTTGCCTTCATTCGTAGTCAGGGCTACTATTGCTGGGATAAAACAACACTGACCGAATGTAACTCGGGGAGGAAAGGTTTATTTTTTGCCTACAACTCCCATGTCATAGTCCATCTCTGATGGAAGTCAGGGCAGGAACTCAAGATAGGAACTTAAAGGCAGGAACTGAAGCAGAGGCCATGGAAGAGTGCTCCTTACTGACTTACTCCTCATGGCTTTCTTGTTTTGCTTTCTTCTGCACCCAGGACCACCAGCTCAGGGGTAGCAGCACCCACAGCATGCTAAGCCCACCCATATCAACCGTTAATCAAGAAAATGTTCCACAGATTTGCCTGCAGGCATTTTCTCAGTTGCTGGTTCTCTTCCCAGCTAACTCTAGCTTGTGTCAAGTTAACACAAACCAGGACATTTTCAGTGCATGTTTGAGGGCTGAGGAAACTGGCTTCTGCAGTGGATGAACTTACCATCAAGGAGTGAAGTAGCACTGCCTTCCCCTCAGACCTCTTTGTATCTGGGCCACCATGGGAAGGGGCTGCTTGCTAAAGGAAAGGGTCTTCCCGCCTCAGATAATCCTTCCAAAAAGTGCCCGTTTTGGAAGATGTAAACCATGGTTCACTTGACCTCCTTTACAGCCATTATTTCCACAGCTGTGAAGGAGCATCAAGTCAGAACTTCCGGTGACAAATGTAACTTAAAGCTAGAAACAGGAAATGTACAAAAACCTCTGCTTTCAAAGCTGGGAAAACCAGGTACTCAAGTTCCCTCCCTCCCTCCTTCCCTCCTTTTCCACTCTATGGTTTTTATTTTTGTTTTTTTTTTATTTTAACCCTTTGTTACTTTTATGTGGCTCCATCATTTTTTATGATAATTTTCACTTACTTTTGTGTGTGTGTATACAGGTATATGTGCCATCGACAGCCCTGGGTGTGGTCCTTGCTTTCCTTCTTGTGTGGGGACACGCCCTCTTTGTCGTTTGCTGCTGAGCATCCAGGCTAACTGGCCTGCAAGCTTCCAGGGATTTCCGCGCCCTTCCTCCTGTATCCCTGCAGGAGTGCTGGTTAAAGACAGACACTGCTGCATCTGGCTTTACAGAGGCTCTGGGGAGTGAAACTTGGGTCCTCATAGGGCCCCCAGCCCTTGACCCATTTCCTGTGTGCCCCCTGCCTCCTGTCTGCCCCCTTTAGAAGCTATCGCTAAAAGGCATCCCCTTCAACAGCCTCACTTAACAGATCTGATGGACTACACCAGTGCTACAGTCCTTCCACGGGATGGCTGACCTGTAGGAATGAAAAAGGTAGAGAAAGGATTCTGGACAGATGGGGTAGATCCCACAAACAGAATGGCTTACACCCGTGGTACAGGTGAAAAACTGAGACTCAGACTGTGCAAGCCAATCACTGACATTCAGAAGACTAGGCAGCCTTGGAGCCTGGACTTGAAGCCACATTCACCTGTCCCTAAATGCACTTTTCAGCTGGGTGTGGTGGTGCAAATGGGTGGGTTACACTGAAGAAGTAGAGGCAGAGGATCAGGAGTTCGAGACTAGCCTGAACATTTTAACCACTACACCTTATTAGCCACACTGTCCCAGCATCCCCAGGGGCAGCTTTATTCTGCCTCTGAATTAGGATAGGGTAAGCTTGTCATCCAGGGTTTACAAACTGGAATTGCAGGGAACTTAACAAGACACTGGAGACCTCTGGCCCCCAAGGGGCTTGCTGCTCAACTCTGCTGCTCTTCCTCTGTCTTCTCCTGGGTGGGAGGTGTTGGGGAGCTTCTAACATCACCACTTACCCCGCCCAGGAGGGCTCACAGCCTGTAGGATAGCTGAGGCTCACCACTCAAAAAAGCCACCATTTGTGAGCTGCACTACAAGTGGTTTGTTTTATTAATAGCTAAAATATGGATATTCACAAATGTTTTCTTTTTCAAATGATAAAGCAGAGAAAATCCAAGGTTACCTCAACAATGCCCATTGTGTCTGCTTGCTGGTTTTATGCAGTTTTTGAGAGGGTAGAAGGGGGGCAGGGATGAGAAAGGATGTTTCACAGTCCTCATGCCTAGTTCCATTCCACAAGGTAAAGATAGAAGAGTTCTTGAAGCTGAAGCTGCTTAAGGGAGAGTATTCAGTAGTCACTTTAACTTAAGGAGCGTATTCAGTAGTCACTCACACACTAGTGCAACTTTTTAGGATATCCTTGTTCCAGAATAGAACATTCTGGAGAGCTCAGATGAATGGGGACATTTCTGAATTCTGACAATAAAAACTTCTGAAGCCCTAAAAAAAGAAGAAAAAAAAAATCAAACTTTAAAGTGAAGCTTTAAATAGAGTTGAGAGCTTCGAGCTAATAGCTAATTGTATGCAAAATAACTTCCACACTAGCAAGCTGCTTCCAAAATGAGTGACAATGTAGGCAGCTGGATTTTTTTTTCCCCATTGTGGCAAAGTGGAGCTCTATTCTCTCTGCACTTTCTGCCTCCTGGGTATGTTTAATGTAGACGAGTGAGTATGAGAGAGTGAGAGCCAGCGTTCACTGTTCGCCATAGCCAAGGGCAGAAGACCCAAATGTCCACTGTGGAAGAGGAGCAATCACAATGCGTTTGATGCATGTCCGTTGTTTATTGGTCACTGGCTATGACAGTGTGTGCTGTGTATAATGGAACATTAATCCACCTTAAAAAGATGTTCAGACGTGAGAGCACTAGGTGACATAATGCAGCCACACAGAGACAATAGTGTACACGTCCTGGCTAGATCTACTTTGTTTGTTTGTTTGTTTGTTTGTTTATTGGTCCACTTGACACTGCCAGGGTCATCTGGGAAGAGTAGCCTCGGTTGAGACAATACCTCCATCAGATTGCTTGTGGAAGGGGAGGGCAGAACTTAGTCTCAGAATCAAATTCTAGAAACATCTAGGAGTCAAAAGTGACAGGGAACCTTCTTCTCGTGTAATAAAGAATAAAGACAAGTCTACATGGGCTTTATTTTTATTATTAAGGCATTACAAAATTAAACACTCAGAAGTTACAGTTAAAAACACAATTTTCTTTCTTTTTTTAATTTAAGCAAACATTTTTATTCAACTACACAGGCCGTCATTTCCTAAGGCGTGACTCAAGAGAGCAGCCTTGGACGTGGAGAGGATAAGTGTTTTTATATTTCAGAAATAAAGGGTTTACAGTTGGGGATTTGGCAGGCCAACAGGCAGGGTTACAGGAGAAGAACAGTAGCGTAAGAAGTTGATCATAACACCCTCTGTGTTCAGAGGCCGCTTGTTCGTTCCTGGCTGACCAGACCCAAAATAATCACATATAAACTGTATTAGTTAAAACACTGCTTGGCCAATCGCTTAAGAATACTGCTAATTAGCTCTTATATCTTAAATTAACCAGTTTCTATTATTTTATATTTTACCACAAGGCTCGTGGTTTACGGGTAAGGCTCTGGACGTCTGCCTCCTCAGAGGGTTACAAGGCGTCTCTTTGACTCCACCTACTCTCTTCTCCTCTACCTGTTTGGAATTCCTGCCTTGCCCTATTCTGCGCTGCAATAGGCCCAAAGCAGCTTCTTTATTAACCAATGGTATTAAAACATATTCATAACATACAGAGAAGAATTCCACATCACCTCCCCTTTTCTGTCTAAATAGAAACACAGTTTTCAATGATGTGTACGAATAACTCAGTGGCGTCATAGGGAATGTTGTAAACTTTAGGATTGGTCAGCACAAAGGCCCTTCCTGCTGCTGGGAGGGAGGTCCAGCTCATGCTCCATAGAAGCTACATCTCAGCAATTGCAAGGGGGAAGAGTTGGGAACTTAATAGGTTTTCTTTCTGCATATATCCATATGAAAGAGAGAGACAAGGAATGGATTCAAGACTTGGACTCCTCTGAAGAGAGACAGACCAAAGCTCTTAGGGATGTTGAAATGAGAGATAGCTGGACATGGTGGCACACCCCCAGAATCTCAGCATGTGGGAGGTAGAAGCAGGAAGATCAGGGGTTCGGGGTCATCCTTGGCTACATGGAACCCCGCCTCAACAAACCAACCCAAACCCCAACAAAACACCTGAAATAAACAAATACATAATTTTCTTTTTAGAAGGAAAACCATCTTAGAGGCCAGGGCAAATCTTACCAGGAGAAATAGCTGAAAATCTGTTCTGCTTCTCCTTGGCCAAATAGCTTTACTTAAATTTGTGAGGCTTCGCCTCTTCCCAATTGCTGCACACAGAGTGTGCGAGGGGATTAAGATGGATGCACATGGCATGCTGGCCGAGGGACAAGGACAGTGCTCTGGGGCATGGGCCCAGCTATCTGCACAGCATACACAGGACTGTGTACATAGCTGACCATGCTACTAGCTGTCATACCCAAGGCCACTGGTGGAAGCCATCACCCAGAGGTCTACAGTAGCCCTGCAGCACTGGGAGAGGCTAGTGTTGTCAAGGCTGAGTCACTCCCTGGCTCTTCCCTACTCCTGATTCCACAATGAAAGTACTGGGAAGTGTTCTTTAATTTACATTTCAGAAGATAAGACAAAGGTTAATTGAGAATGGCTGGGTATTATATTATGTAATGAGATTTATTGTGGGGCTCTGGGCAGCTGCAGCTGGATTCTCTTGTTGAGTCCTGAGCCCTTCAGACTAAGGAACTGACGGATGTGTTGATTGTATCTCACCCGTGACTGGCTGAGCTGTGTCTCCCACCTAATTCTCTGCTCATCCCGATGTGGGTTCAGATAATTTCTCCTTTTTATCCCGGCTCTTGTCATTAATTGAGCAGAATGCTCTGTCTCTACATCTGTAATTTCTCAAAGTTCAGATTTTAAATAAGAAAGGCCACACCAACTGCTATCTAGGGAGGCCAGCCCCTCCGATGTGCTCTGCAGAATTTCCAGTGCAGGTTATTTATACCCCCAAATGGCTCCTTTCTCTGTTTGTAACACCGAGTCTGTTCCATCTTAAGATCTGCTCCCCTCCGCTAGGTCAGCTCCTCAGTGGGCTGGGTGGAAGCTGGCTCCTTCCTGTGGCAAGAATTTACTTCCACACTAAAAAAACAACTTCTTTGGAAGGAGATTTAAGTTGGAGCTCATTTCCTGACCAGTCCCACTTAGCATCCCCCTCTGGCTTTGGCCAGTCTTCGCACTTCCTCCCAAGAGGGCAAGAAAGATGTGGAGGACTGTGCCATCTTGGGAGGGTGATTTTCACCACTCAGAAGTGCCCACTAAGGAGGCAGGTGGGGTTGAGCTCCAGGCTAAGGGATTAGAGGCTTCATCCTGGCCCACAGGCAACACGGCCACACCACATGCTGGGAAAGCCCAGGCCGCCAGAAAGGGTCTCTCTTATGAGTTTACATACTCTGCAGGCTACCAGGCACATTCCGGAAACAGATGCTGTGGGCTGAGGAAAACCGGGCTTCGGAAGAGCCCAAGAAACAGTTCACAGGACTATTTATGGAACAATAACGGCGGCGTGACAAGAGCCAGTCGGGTGGCTCAGTGGACGAGGATGCTTGCTCCCAAGCCCGGTGACCCGAAACCCACGTGATGAAAGGAGAGAACCAGCTCCACAGAGTTGTCCTCTGACCCCTACCTGTATGCCATGCTACTCCCCCTCCCCTTACACATATCACACGTGCATATTCGCAAAATTTGAAAAAAACAAACAAGCAGAGAAAAGCTGGCAGCGCTCACTGTGTAAAGCACTTGCTGCCCCTGCCCAAGCATTGACTAGGGTTTCCAACGTCCACGTGGACAGCTGGGAGCAGCTGCACAGGTGTTCAGTCTCAACATTGGAGGGCGGGGTCTGATCTCTATTACACATGCACAGGCAAGCATACCTAAACACAAACGCGTACGCACATACCTGCACACACACACACATACATGTACACCACCCTCTTTCTCCCAAACACTATACAGTTCACACACACACACATGCATATATACACATAACCATGCACATATCCCTACACACATCTTCACACGCACACCACCCTCTCTCTCCCAGACACAACACACCACACAGCTCACACACACATGCATGCATACATATATACACATAATCATGCACACCCCACACACACCAGCACGCACACACACATCACCCTCTTTCTCCCACATAAAACACAGCACACAGCTCACACACATGCATGCATACACATAACCATGCACATACCCCTACACACATCTCACACACACACCACCCTCTCTCTCCCAGATACAACACACGACCCAGCCAGCTCACACGCACACCACCCTCTCTCTCCCAGATACAACACACGACACAACTCACACACACACCATCCTCTCTCTCCCAGATACAACACAAGACACAGCTCACACACACACCACCCTCTCTCTCCCAGATACAACACACGACACAGCTCACACACACACCAAAACAAAGCATCTAAGCCTCTGCTTCCTGCTGATTCTCCACTGGGAAATACTCCACTTTCTGAACCTCACTCTTCTCCTTTCCTGTCACTTGGTTTTTTAGATTTAAGAGCTGCATTTTCCGTGTGGCACTTGGAGGGAGAAGGCTTAGCTAATGCAACAAACACCACGGAGCACACAGCCAGTCAGAAGCACCTGAGACTCCTTCACCCGTATCCACAGCCACTCCTTCAGTCCTATTACAGGCAGTCACGGTGAAGGTGGCAGGAGCCATCTTGTCAGACCCACGGCTACCACAGGGTTGGCTTCACTCTGTCTGCTGGGGTTGTATGCTCTGGAATTCTCAGCACCTCCGGGTGACGGTGCCTTGCTCTGATGGATGCTCTCTGTTCTTTATGTGTGTGGAGTGGTGCTGAGCAGAACAACCCAATCTTCAGCTCACTCCACTCACTGCCTTTGTTCCCACCTTTGCCATTCAGGCTCAGCAGGGAATGTGGGAGCCAACGTCTTTGAACTTCTACTACTCACACATAGGATGTGAGTCTAAGCACGGAGAATACAGTGGTGATCAAACACAAACCCCAGGGCCAGAGAGATGGCCCCCCGCAGTGGAGAGCACTGGCTGCCCTTCCCGGAGACCCCTGTTCAATTCCCAACACCCACAGACAGACTCACAACCATCTGTAAATCTGGTTCAAGATGATCTGATCCTCTTTCTGGCCTCCCAGAAGGTACACATGTGATGCACAGACATACATGCAGGCAAAGCACCAAATCCAGAAATCCCTGCTCATAGGGAATCTACATTCTCTGAGGAGAGAGACCTAGAGAGATGGTAAACAGCATGGGTAAGATGTGTGACGTGTCAGATAGTGAGAGAGGTTGAAGAGAAACAGGAAGGACTAAGAGCTGGAGGTAGGGGTGATTTGCCAAAAAGCTCTGGCAGGAAAACCTGGTTAAGATGTGAAGAAGCTGGGTGGTGGCGCACACCTTTAATCCCAACACTTGCGAGGCAGAGGCAGGCGGATCTCTGTGAGTTCAAAGCCAGCTTGGTCTACAGAGCAAGTTCCAGGACAGCCAGGGCTGTTATACAGAGAAACCCTGTCTCACAAACAAACAAACAACAACAAAAAGATGTGAAGGAACAGGTTCAGGGTAAAGGCACCTGCAGCCTATCTAGAAGACCTGTGTTTGACCACTGGGACCCACACAGTAGGATAAGTATCTGTTAGGCTACCCTGGGCTAATACTTACTAAGCCATATTAAGTGTATTATATATAGTTATCTATAGTGGTATAGTATTTGTATTTTGATAAATAAATCTTGCCTGAAGACCAGAAGCAAAGCTAAAGCCACTCGAGGTCAGGTCATGGTGACACACATCTTTAATTTCAGGATTTGGGAAATAAAGGCAGATGGGTCTCTGTGAATTCGAGGTCACCCTGAGCTACATAAGATCAGTGCAGAAATAAATCCAGGTGGTGGTGGTTCACACCTTTAATCCCAGCACTAGAGGGAATACAAAATAAGAGGAGAGACAGACTTAGTCTTCTTAGTTGGCAGTCGCCCATCCTTGGTAGAGGCGAGACTTCTCTAATATCTTGGCTGCTTTACTTTTCTGGTTTTCAGGTTGAACCCTAATTTCTGTCTCTGGGTTTTTATTATTTGTTCTTCAGTTATCAGGTGCTGCAGAAAAAGGCTCCCTGCCATTTAGTGGATGTACAATGACGAAGCTTTATGATCGCACAGTGGTTGTAAGTCAGGAATCTGAGCGTGGCTTGGCTGGGTCCCTTCAGTTCAGAGCATCGCACACAAAGTAGACAGGAAACCACTGGCCAGGGCTGTCGTTACCATAAGGTTCAGGTGCAAGAGGGTCCACACTCGAGCTCAGGTGGTTTGTGGTCATCACTGGACACTTCCTTGCCCCTCTCCACAGAACCCATCACACAGAGACACCAGTCAAAGTGAGACAGAAGCCCCAGTCTCTGTAATTTAACCTTACACAAGCACATGACATGATTTTCACCATATTTTGGTCAAAGGAAGCAGCTAATTAAGTCCAGCAAACCACAGGGAGTGGATGGCAGATGGGCGGAATCAAGGAAGAGAGGAAGACTGGGGCCATCTTGGAAGTTGCAGGTCGCCCCATGAGCAGGGCAAGGGTATGTGTATCCTTTAGTGGACACCTGGGCTACCCTTCCAAGTTTTCCTTGTAGCAAGCAGCCAGAGAGGTCCTAATAAATTTTCAGGGAGAGAATGTCACTCTTCTCTGCAAGTCCTACATCTCCTCAAATGGCAATACCCATGGTTCATGATCTGGCTTCTGCCCCCTTCTCCTTCCTCTTATTCCACCATCTTTTTGCCTTGTGCTGCTGCAGCCGAGGAGTCCCCTTGCTTTCCCTTGGACCTACCAATCCTATCCCTGACCCTTGCACTCCTCCCACATGGCCCTCTTCCCTCCCTTCACTAGGTCTTTACTTGGCCATTGCCTTGGTGGGGCCTCTTGTGATCACTCCCACTTAGGACATCACTGTCTTCAGCCCCCACCCCCACCCCCATTCCACTCTAGCTTCCTCCTACCACTCAGCACTTTGTGTGTGTACGTCCTTTGTTTTCTCGGCCATCTCATTGGCTAGAAGAAAGGATCCATAGAGCAGACACTTCTGTCTCCTTCATTCCCTGCTGTATTCCTGATTCCTGGGACTGAATGTTGTCAAAAACAAGCAAAAGAACAAATGGCATTTGGATATACTTAAAGGCAGAGTCATCTCTCAAAGAGAATTAATTTTCCACCTCATCAGTTTATTATATCTTAGGCCCAGACCATTTACAAACACGGTTCTTTTTATTTTATTCTGCTTCATATTTTTCAGATAGACTCTCCTTATATAGTACAGTCTGATCTAGTACTTGAGACTTTCCCTTCCTACACCTCTTGAGTGCCAGAGTTACAGGAATGAATCACCACATGGACTCCCTTTAGTGTATGTTCAGTATATGTGCGTGTGTGCATGTGTGTGTGTGTGTGTGTGTGTGTGTGTGTGTGTACATACGCATGTGCACACGTGCACTTAAAAGCCACAGGCTTCCTCTGTTGCCCTCCATCTTATTTTTGAGGCAGGGTCTCTCACTAAGCCTAGAGCTCCCCACCTCTGCGGGACTGGATGGTCACTGAGATCTTTTTGTCTACCCCCCCCCCAGCCCATGGCCTCCCTTAATTGTAATATAAATAATAAAAACCCAGAGATAGATTTTGGGGTTCACCCTGAAGATCAGACCAGGCCACTACAGGGCTCTTACCTCTATGAAACCTTCAGACTGAAAGAGAGTGAATGCCTGTCTCATCACACTTTACATTCCTCTCTAGTGCTGAGATTAAAGGCATGCACCACCATGGTTCGGCCTCTATGGCTAACTAGTTGGTGTAGCTGCTGGGATTAAAGGTGTGTGCCACCCCTGCCTGGCCTGGATGGCTGACTAGTGTGGCTGTTCTGCATTCTGATCTTCAGGCAAACTTTATTTATTGAAGCACAAGTGCAATATCACTACGTTTCCCCTTTTTTTGTCTAAAATTAAAAAAGCTACAACCAATGTAAGAAAAACTATATACAATAAGTACAATAACTATATATAATATATACAGGCAATAAATATATCAACAATATCTAATTCATTTGCCTTTGACAAATTCAGAGTAAACACTCCATATCTATCCTATCTTGGTGAGTCTAAAGTCTTGTACCTAATTTACTTTCTGTCATAACTTATTTTCTGCATCAGTTAAACAAAGAAAACTATAATTATCTAGTCTTCAACTTTCTCAGATATCCAAGAAGGAAATAATATTAATGGATTAAGCAGGAAGTACAAGCAAGCGACTTCCAAAAACTGTGAGAAATGACATTTGGGTGACTGTCCAGGCTGCCTGGACAGTCACCCAAAGTTCCTCTGAAAAGTTGGAGCATCCATCTTCAGCCTACAGGTCTAGCATATCCAACAGACTTTTCTGTGAAGCAGGATATTCTGAAGGGCTATCCCTCTTTGTCTTTGCAATGTTTGGCAGTTACTTTCTTTTGTGTCCTGCTTGCTCAATTAGGACAGCATACTGTCAGCAGTGGAGGCAAGGGCATTTTCTTGCCCAATGGTTTACTTTTGCCACAAAGAAAGTAAACTCCAAGTGGAGTTTCTTTGATACCCATTATCTTCTTTGAACTGTATTGGTGCTGCCAGGATCAGACATGTCTCATTGTCATTTAAAAAAAAAAGAGCCTATGTTATTAAAACATCTTAAATGCCATATTCTATAGATCTCAGAAGTGTTTGAAAATGACCTGTCTACCTAAAACATATCTTGTTTGACCTTGAATACATACCTAATGTGACTACAAGTACAATTATAACAGGTGATTAACTACTAACCTGCAATTCCTTGTTATCCTGAACAGTTGTTAATAATAATTTTCAAGGGCTAGAAATTTACATTACATTGTTAAATGAGTTTTACCTTGAACAAGAGTAGAAATGTATGTGCAGTGTGTTCTAACAAAATTAATCTCAAATTTGTATCAATCTTTTAATTTGTATACAATATACAAGAGTCCAATCCAATGTAAAACATCTAAAACTAGTAGTTTGCTTTTTAAAAGTAGATTCAAGCTGGACAATGGTGGTGCACGCCTTTAATCCCAGCACTCGGGAGACAGAAGCAGGTGATCTCTGTGAGTTCAAGGCCAACCTGGTCTACAAGAGCTAGTTCCAGGACTGGCTCCAAGGCTACAGAGAAACCCTGTCTTGAAAACCAAAAAAAAAAAAAGTAGATTCAATAATTTAACTTTTTATCTTATCTATATCTTCTCTTTTTTCTTTTCAGAGAAGATTCAATAATCTACCCTTTTATCCTATCACATGTATATCTCCCTTTTTTCTTTTTAAAAGAAGAACCCTGAATCTAATTCCCATTGTTCAACTTCCCTCCTGGCCATAAGCAATAACAATTTGTAACCAATCCCCCTAAACAATAACAAATACCTATACCATTGAACAACTAAAAACCACCCATGCTACCTCTTGGGAATGTTAGAGTTCTGTTCTTAAATTTACTTCCTACTGTCTGGGAGCAACAGCATCTTTAGGGAGGGGATCCTGATTAAAAAAAAAAAAAGTTGGGCTAATTGTCAAGTCCTGGGAGAGGTAGCTCCCTCTCTGTTTAGTCTCTGCATAATGGGAAAGTGCAGGGCGTGGCTCAGGTCCTGGCTAGAGTAGTCTGTGAGGCTGGATCATCTCAGCTAGCCATGTTGAAACTGTTCTGACCAGTTTGTAGTCTAAAGCCAATTTTCAGGTGGTGTTTTTCAGCTTAGTAGTATTATCAGAGTCCTGGAGGGATCATCATTGTGGGGTCCCATTGGATGTTAGACATGCTCATGACTCACTGCAGAAAACTGATAAAAACTCAAACCCAAAACCATGTCCAGGAAGGTTGATGAAACCTTTTTCTATAATTAGTTGGTACTCTAACTAATTAGCATTAATACCATGATAAGAAGTTTAAAATATATACATATATATGAATTAATCTAAAAAAATTATACCTTAAGACAAGCTATTAAAGAGCCAGTATAAAATCAAAGTATTATGAGATTAGTGGCAATAAAACAGTCCTTAAATATTTATTTTTCTTCTGTCTTATATCAGGTGGCTCTTCTGACATGAGACAGAGATTTTGGATTTCATGCTTAGGCTTAGAGAAGGAGAGAACTCCAAACTCAGCTAAATATTTTATTAGACTGGGACCACAAAAAGACTACTTTCATTATATGTCTGCAGAGAATAGCAAAAAAAAATTTTGGGAAGATTTATGAAATTTTATCCTATTGGAAATGTGATATACCAATAGGATGATTTACTCTTTTTCTTGAGACATTTTTTTCTGGATAATTTGTCCTTTTTCTTCAGATGTCTTATTTGTCCAGTGGTCTTCAGATTCCTTAACTAAATACTTTTATTCTCCTGAAAAGACAGAAACAAAACCCTTCCCCAAACCTAGTTTTAGGGAGGTTCTCTTTTGGTAGGTTATATCTGATCAAATGAAGAACATTTGTGAGTTTTTATAGGTTAGTTTAGATTAATCTGAACTTGGTGCTTAATGAACTATCATCTCTTCTAATTAAGAGGTGTCATGTTCAAACTGAATTTTTCTTATCAATTTTGATGATAGTCATAGTTTTTCTTCTCCTGTGGAAACAGAAGCATAACCCCTTCCCCAGTGTAACACATGTTCTGATTTCCATTCTAAGGTCAGTACATCTTCAAAGCATATAAGCTGATTAAATTCCATAGCTTTTTTCTACTATCCAATCTCTCTCTCTGCAGCTGTTGTTCCTTTCTCATTATCATTTATAAATTCAAAGTTAATAAAGCATTATGCAATCTATTTCTGGGGGTATTTGTCATCCTTTTCTGTTTATTTAATATATCCTTTAGAGTTTGATTTGATCTTTCTTTAACTGCCTGCCCTGTAGGGTTGTGTGGAAAACCTGTAATATGCTTTATATTATAATAAACAAAAACCTGTTTCATTTACTTAGAGACATGTGCTGGAGCATTGACTGTCTTTATTTGTACAGATATACACATGATGGCCATAACTTATAGCAAATGTGTGATTATCGAATCAATCTTTTCCAAACTCAAAGCAGTTGCCTATGGAAAACCTAAATAGGTATCAATGGTGTGGTGCTGTATTTTAGTTTTCCAAATTCTACAAGATGGAACACATCCATCTGCCAGATTTCATTCTTTTGAGTACCCCTTTGGGTTACTTCCTGCAAGCAGTAGTGTTGGTTGTATAAAGAACAAGAAGGACACTTCCTTATAATTTCCTTGGCTTGTTACTACATGATGGGAAGGTCTTTTTTTAAACCTTTGTTATTGGTGTGATGTCTTTATGAAATTCTGAGGCTTTCAGCACATTTCTTATCAATAATTGATTGATTTCTGCATTGCCCTGTGCTAGAGGACCTGGCAGACCCCTATGGAATCGGATGTGTATTATATATATATATATATATATATATATATATATATATATATATATATATATATATGGGATGATTCCTATTCCTGATGGTATCTTGTAACTGAATAAATAATAAAATCAATTCTGTATCATCTAGTATAAATTCAGCAGTTTCAATATGTAAAACAAGCCTTTCTGCATATTGCAAATCGGTAACTATATTGAGAGGTTCTTTAAAATCCCTTAGTACCATAAGAATAGCATATAATTCTTTTGGACAGAATCATAAGGGCTTTGATCCAATTGACTTAAATTTTCTGATTTGTAACCTGCCTTTCCCGATTCATTTGCATTAGTATAGAATGTAGGAGCTGCAGATACAATGCAAGGAAGGATCCAGCTAGTTCTCTTTGTAAGCTGAATTCTCTTGCTTTTGATATAGTTGTTGTTAATCACTCCCAAAATATTACTACAAGCTCTTTGCAAGAGTTCACTTTCTTCCCATAATTTTTCAATTTCCTCATTGTTAAAAGGTATTATAATTTCTGCTGGGTATATTTCTGCCAATTAAAAAAAGTCTCAATTTTCCCTTTAGAATTAACTCAGAGACCTTTTTAACATAAGTTTTTAGTTTTTTACTCTGTTTATTTGGCAATAAGATCCATTCTAAGACAATACCTTTCCTCTGCATTAAATTCCTGTAGGGGAATGTTTGGAGGGTAATATAACCAGACTACAGTAAGACTCAGATCCACATGATCCACATGTGCCTTCTGTAATTTCTCTTCAATCAAAGCCATTTCTCTGTCAGCTTCAGCTAATAGTTTCCTGGGACTACTTAAATCTATGTCACCATCTGTGGTTTTGTTTAAATTAACCAGGTTATCAGGACCTATCCCAACAGTGCACCAGAGATGGCAAGTGTCTCCTACCAATCTTTGGAAGTCATTAAGAGTCTACAATCAATCTCTCCTAATTTGCACCTTTTGGAGTATAATTTTTTATAAACATATATTATAACCTAAATTATAATAGAATCTTCCCTTTGCATTTTTCAGGAGCTATTTGTAATCCCCAACAAGGCAAGATTTTCTTTACTTCTTTAAACATTTTTCTAAAGTATCTATATTTGAATCAGATAGTAAAATGTCATCCCTGTAATTATAAACTATAGATTCAGAAAATTGCTTACACATCATTTCCAGTCACTGATTTAAAAATATTTTCACTGAATAGGGAGGGCTATTTAACATTTTTGTGAGAGACTCTTTTATTGCTATCTCTTAGCAGGCTATGAATTATTTCAAGTAGGCACTGTGAAAGCAAATTTTTCTCTGTCTTTTTCTTGTAAAGGTATAGTGAAAAAAAACAATCTTTTAAATCAATAACTATAAGAGACCATCCTTTAGGTAGTAAGGAAAGCAAAGGAAATTCAGACTGTAGAGAACCCATTGGCCGAATTACCTGATTAACAGTTCTTAAATCTGTTACTATTCTCCATTTTCCAGAATTCTTTTTAACAACAAATACAGGAGAATTCTAAGGGTTGGTTGATTCTTCAATATGGTAAGCATCTAGTTGCTCCTGTACAAGCAGTTCTAAAGCCTGCAGTTTCTCTATTGTTAAAGACCTTTGCTTTGCCCATACAGGTTTGTCTCCCAACCATTTTATTTATGTATTTATTTATTTATTTTGATTTTTCGAGACAGGGTTTCTCCGTAGCTTTTGGTTCCTGTCCTGGAACTAGCTCTTGTAGACCAGGCTGGCCTCGAACTCACAGAGATCCGCCTACCTCTGCCTCCCGAGTGCTGGGATTAAAGGCGTGCGCCACCACCGCCCGGCTCTCCCAACCATTTTAAAGGCAGGGCTGTTGGTACCATTCAAATATCAGTAGCTGTTGTGCCCTGTTCTTGTACAACCTGAATGGTTGGTTACTGTTCTTCATAATATCTTCTAATATTTTCCCCAGGAGCACACATTAATTTATGGATTGTTTCTAAGATTGGGGGAAATGTTAATCTGAGTATTCCATTGCTGTAACAAACCATGTCCATCCCTACAAATTCATTGCTATGTTAGCCACATATGGTTTTAATGTTTCTCATTGTCCTCCTGCCCTATACATTCTGCCCATCCCTTGCTCTACTTCACCTGAGATAAAGTTCCAATCCCTAAAAACTGAACATTTACATCCTGAAGAGGCCAATTTGGATGCCAAGATTCTGATGAAGTTATTGTTATATTGACACCTGTGTCTACCAGACCTTCAATGACAGTATCATTTATTCATGTTTTTAAATTTTGGTCTTTGTTCATTTATAGAGGTTTGCTAAAATACTCACTTTATGGTTTCTCCTGGATTTTTTTTTTTTTGTTCTCTCTTCTATAGCTCTTCTATCATCCAGAGCAGTATGGTTTCTTACAATAGGCATTAGGTTCTTTAATTGTTCTTGGAAGGAGTTTCCTCTACAATGGCAGGAAATGACTGGACTGGATTTGGCATAGGGGCCTGCAAGAGGTCCCTTATGGAGTTTCCCAATGGCAAAGTATTACCTTAAATATTCTTTGCTGACCTACATTCCTTAGTCCAATCCCTGCCTTTGCCACAGCTTTTGCACAATACAGAAGTAAGAGGCATTCTGAATGGATTAGGCTTAGGAAAAAAACCTTGTTTCTAGGAATGCTTTGTCTATAATCCCTTTTAAGGTGACCTTGTTTACCACAATTATAGCATTTGACATTTCAATTATCAAACCTCTGGAAATCACCTATCTTATCCATGCATTATATGGTCATGAGATTCATTGAATACAATTCATTGAATTGTATTTTAAATTCATTCCTCCAAAGGTGCTGACCTTGCCTTTAACGGCCTAATTATCCTTTTGCATAGAGACTTAGCATTTTCAAAAGCTAGAGATTCAATTATTATTTGTATAGCTTCTGAATTTGATATCATTCTAATTACTGCTAAAGTCAATCTTTGTAAGAAATCCATAAAGGTTTCTTTGGGCCCTGTACAACTTTAGTAAATGACTCAAATTTCTTTTCTATTTCTCCATTTCTGCTCTAAGCATTCAAAGTTGCTATACAACATAAACTCAGGTGTGGTCATCATATACAGTTTGCCTTTCTGTAGTAGCATAATCTCCTTCTCCAAGAATTTGATCTTGGGAGATTTTCCTATCTCTAGCCATCCTCTGTTGTTCAACAATCTTAACCTCTTCTCTGAACCAGGCACTTCACTGTAATTGTGGACCAGGATCTAAAACACCTTTAACCAACTCTATCCAGTGCTTACTAACCACGAGTTTAATGCGTGTTTCACAAAAGGTAAATGCATGCCGTATGAGACTATTGCTTCCTTGAATCTCCTTAAATCTAACATTGGCATTAGAGTCCAGTTAGCTGTAACAGACTTTCTACCATTTGGTAATTCTTTTAAGGTTACTGGATATATTGAGGTTGGTTGCCTGAAAACCTTAGGCTATTCCTCTCTATTCTTATAATGCAATGCTGAAATTGGTTCTTTATTAAATTCCTCTGTCTGGATTTGAATATCTCTGAGATCTGTTTTATTAGTTTTTCTAAGGCCTGTATCTTAACACTCAGATTAACCAATTTTTCTAGTGATAAGACAAAAATGATAAAGCTTATAATGTTTACAATTGGTATTACATAACTCCCATCTAAATTAGATATCATCTCATTTAATCATTCCATTTTCAAACTGTCTAGCATATTATCATACAGAGACTCAAATCCCTTCATTGTATGGCTTTTCCCATTTTTTTTAATGTGGGAAAAACTCTTTCTTTTATCTAATTCCTCCTTTTAAAAATTCCCAATTGTCTTATCAACTCTACCGAAGATGTTGACGAAGATGTAAGGCTTATTGCTGCTGCATAGAACGGTAAAAGCCTGACTGGATTTCAAAGCAGCTGCCTAGTTTGGTAGCATCCCAAGAAGGGGGGGGGGGGGGTCAGAGAAAGACCTCAATCCATGAGAGAGAGACAGAGACAGAGAGACACAGAGAGAAGGAGAGGGGGGGACTGTCTGAAAAATGCACAGGGATTGTTTGGGAAAAGCACATGTGGTTGGGGAGGGGGCAGGAGATGGGGGAGCGGCCTGAAGGCAGAACCAGCCAGTCTAGGTTGGGTGAGTCCTGTGTCATTTGGAGCCCAGGTGCTTCTGGAATTTGGGTGGCAGCTGGAAGCTGTTTCAGAGAGGCTACAACAAGAAAATCCCGAACTTGCTCAGAGTCTTGGGGGGGGGGGGGGGCAGGAAAGAAAGCTTAGCCAGGTGTGGCTGGAACTCCACATGCAGCTCCGCGGGAGCCCCATGCACAGCTCTGGCCTGTGCCAGTGGCTCAAAAGCTACAGGCAAATGGCCTTTTTTTGTGAATTCATACCCCAAATATTGGGCACTGATTGTAACACGAATAATACAACCCAAAGATAGATACTGAGGTTCAACCTGAAGATCAGAAAAGCAAAGCAGCCAAACCACTAGAGAGCTCTTACCTCTATGAAATCTTCAGACTGAAGGAGAGAGAGTTCCTGTCTCATTCACCTTATATTCCTCTCTAGTGCTGGGATTAAAGGTATGCACCACCACCACCCAGCCTATGGCTAGCTAGTGTGGCTGCTGGGATTAAAGGGGTGTGCCACCCCTGCCTGGCCTGGATAGCTGACTAGTGTGGCTGTTTTGTGTTCTGATCTTCAGGCAAGCTTTATTTATTAAAATACAAATGAGATATCACTACACTTAATCTTAACCTTAGAGGCCGGGAGTGGGCACTATCACTGCATGTGTTACAGAGGAGGAAGCGGGGGCTTGGCGAGCCAGGATGCTTGTGCAAGGCCACACGGTACATGAAAGAGCTGAAACCCAGGGGTGTCTGACTGCATAGCCCACACTCCTCACCTCTAAGTAATGCCTGTTTAATAATAAACACCCAAGACAGGGACCATGGTGCTGGTTGGTACCAGGGGCACAGGAAGGGCTCAGCCCCACTACCGTAGTATCATGGACCCCTAAGACTATTTCTAAAGTGGCTCCCTGGAAAACCCTGATGTGTGGCCTGGGATACGAATCTTTTCTCTTTAAAAATGATACCTTTTACTTTCGGATCTAATGAAGCCAGTGATGTATGTGTTGGAAGGCGAACACGGGAGGATGGTGAATTCGAGGCTGGTCTGAGCTGCAGGGCAAGAATTTATGTAAAAGAAAAGTTTATGAAAATATTAACACAGGGACTACCTAATTCTGTGACTTAGCCTAGCACACACCGTGGCTAGCCCGGGGTGCCCAGAGACCCACTGAGGCGTGGGTAGCCCCTGGTTTCTGCCCTCCGTACTCACGCTCACCATGCCATGTTCTCTTCCAGAGTCCTAGGCTGCGCTGAGTCAGAGGTTATCAGCCTCCTCTGCTGCCATGGGCAGCTACACTTACAAATACACAAGGTCCCCACTCTTCCTTCACAGCCACAGCGGCAGGCACCACACCGCCCAGACGTCTCTGGTTCCCAGCATTCCTTGTTCCCGCCACTCCGAATTCCTGCAGCCCCTGAGCTTGTCACGCTCTCTGCTGACATAACTCATGTGTGTGACTCTACCTTAAACAATCTGTCCTCAGCATCTACCACCCTATTCTCACTCAGGTCCCAGTACAGATGTGACCTCCTCTTGGCAGCTTCCCTAACTCCATCAATCCCGGCTCACACGAGCCACTCCTCCGCTTTGCGGGCCCCTAGACTTCTTGGTGACCCTACTGCCTTAGGTTCACAATTACCCAGCACTTCCACGGAAGTTCTGAGCTTAGAGCTTGGCCTGATGGACACCTGTGTCTGTTTGGCATTGATTTTTCTCTTTTCTGGAAAAGGCTTCACTAAAATCTCCCCTCAGAAAACCTTCCCTTCCCAGACAGCAGTGTGATTTGGGTCGAGTTAACATCAACACCCAGATACAGCTGGGGATTGATGTAACCTTCATACCCACCACCGTCCTCCCACTCGGTGATTGGCTCAGAGTTGGCATGTGACTTGGGCTCTACCCACACATAGAGAGCTCTTGGCCTTTTCTGCCCTGCTGGCTACGCATCCTCTTGAGAGACTGGAAGAAGCAGGAAGGGTGGAGGTGATGAAGGTGGTGGCAGAGTCACATCCTGGGGCTCCAGTCAGCCATGGAGCCAAGCAGAACTAAGAAATGAATGGGAAGAGATGGGATTCTGGACACATCGTTGGAGCCAGGAGGTCAAGCATTGCTTGAAACTAGAGTGTTTTCATCTCTTCTTGTAAACAACACAACACCAGGCACTGGGTGGATTGTGAAGAAGAGCTTTCTTTGGCTCACAGTTCTCATCCAACGTCGAGGAGCCACTTCTGGTTGTCATCTTCTTGCTGGCTGCATCCTCCGGTGGCCCAGGAGAGCACAGAGACAAAGAGAGAGAAACAAAACCAAAAACGTGTACATGTGTATACCCCCTCTTCTTTCGGTTAACTTTTCTGTTTGGTATCTTGTATGTATGATGTATGTGAGTGGGTCCATGACATGACTCTTGTGTGGAGGTCACAGGATGACTCTGTGGAGCCTGTTCTCTCCATCTATCTCCAGATGGGTGCTGGTATTCAAACTCAGGTCAGCAAGCTTCTCTTGAACTCTTCTACCCACTGAGCCATCTCCTTGCCCTTCCCCTTTCTTATCAAGGTACCTATATCCGGCCATGGAGATCCCACCCTATTGTCTTTATCTAATGCTAATACCTAGAGAAAGACCCTCCCTAAACATCAGCAGACTAAGTTCCCCTCATAATTCCTCACAATGAGACTACATTCCAGCATAAATTTTGGAGGAGGCAAATCATGTTCAAACCACTGCATGGAACTGCCTCTTCTCAGCTAACACAGAGCAACAAATTCCCTTTATATACAAACAACCTCAAGGTTTTGTTTCTTCTTGTTACTAGCAACTAAGAGACATCTTCATTTTAAATTCTACTTTATTCATCATTGCACCCTCAGCCTCCTGCCCTGAACATCTTACGCTTAGTCATAGCTGAATAGAGAATCCTTTGCTCTAGGTAAGAAATCTGGGGCCTAACAGGACTGTCGGGGCTGGCACAAGGCAGGTGGCAGCACTCTGGCTCCCAGCTGAGTGTCACAACATGGGTTCTACTTCTTACTGCCCTGTTCCCACACAAAGCCTGGTGAGAACCCCCCACCTGCCAGCCCCACCCCACCCTCCACCTCTGAAGACTTTCTCTTTGATTGCCGCAAGACCCGGTCTCAAAGTCACACCTCCATTCATGGAATCATTCCAGACAAGTTTCATTCCAGTCCTAGTTTGTATTAGCTGACCAAGGTAACCCAGGGCTGGCCATGGCTGTGGGGTCACTCAAAGAGCAACTTGGGCACTAGCTACTTGTCGTGTTTTAAGAAAAGTCGGTTTGCGGTTGGTTCTGGCTCTCAAACAGCAAGTAAACCCTGTGCTTCTCCGGTCAGTGATCTGCTCTCATCTCTGTTGATGGAATCACAGAACTCAGCAGGAAGGTGGAGAGGTCACCAGGTTCGACCCCATCCCCACAGTATCACTGCCACCAATGCCAGGGTTTATCCCTGCTGGGTTTGAACACAGCCAAGGACCGGCTGCTCCATCCTTTGCTGTGTGAGCACACTGCCAGAAGGCTCAGATTGTTAGAAAGTTCTCTCTGACACGGAGCTGGAATCCAGTTCCTTGTCATTTCACCTAGTCCTGGATCTGCCATCTGGAGTCCCTGGCATCAGCCTGATCCCTCCTCACACAGCAGCCATTGAGATATGTGAGGACAGCTCACATGTCCCTGAAGGCTGCTTGACTCTAGGTAAAACATCCCCTGTGCCCTTGCCTCGTTCTTCCACGGCTCAGGTTCCCAGGGTTGCATCAGCCCATTAGCCTCTGAACAGGCCCACATTGTGGTTGCCCAGTCGGTAATAACAGGAGCTGTGGCCTGAAAGTGAAAACCTCTGGAAAGTTCGTGCATCTGAATACTTGGTGTTACAAGCAATTGGCAGTCTTATTACAGAAAAGCTGGTGGCGCTATTTTGGAAGATTGTAGAACCTTTAGAAGGCAGAGCCTCACTGGAGGAACTGGGTCAGGCCTTGAACTTTTCCACTTCCTGTCCTCTCATTGCTTCCTGACTATAGACCTGTTGCAAATTAGGTCGGTACGATAAATAACCAAGCCAGCTCAAGAATAACAATTATATTTTAATGGTTATAAGGGGAAACTCATATTGTAAGAGTGGGAGGTCTGACTTCCTATCTGTCCAGAGGGGGCTGTACACCTGGGTCCTCCCAGTTTTTCTTCCTGGGCTCCAGGTAGCCACGCCTTAATTAGATGTGATTGGTTGACAGAGTTTCCCCATCATAGACACGTCACTGGCTGCCTCACTCTCCTACAGCCGTGACAGTTACACCAGGATGGACTGTGTCCCTTCCCACTGCAAGCCAAAACCCTTTTCCTGCCAGGCTGTTTCTTCTCAGATGTTGGTCACAGCAATAAGGAAAATAACTAATAAAACCATCCAGAAACAGCCTGTCCAAGTACTTCAGGCCTCCAATGCCTTGTGCTGGGCTTCCCACAACTCTAAGATGCATAGAGGGCTCTACTGTCATTTTTACAGTCTCATCGTACCACTGGCTCAAGGCAATCTTAGAGAGAATGAAAGCCCTGCATCGGATTTTCCATATTTGAGCATCTGATATACAGGACTCCATGGCGCCTCATTGATTTCCCTTCCCTCTGATCTTGCCAGCTGAAGACTAAGCAGAAGCACTAAGGTGACTGCAATTTATCAACCAAATTGTGACAGTTTCAATACTGAAAGAAAGAACTGTTTTGTCATTAATAAATATATCAAAACGACATATATCACCAGGAATGACACCAGCAACTTACACGTAGCACCAACCCTAAGTAAATTGTCAGGACCACAGAATCCCTCACAGATCCCAGGCTACCACTGAGTCTTCATGATTCTTTTCAGTGTTTCTGTTATTTGTTTTGGAAAGAGTGAGCATATTCCTACACCTTAGGGTTACTGTGTCAATACAATCATGTGTAGAAAGCAAGCAACCTTCAGCCTGGTTCACGCTAAGTGCTTAGAAAATACCACCTGTTATTTTCAACTTGTTGAGAACTTTGTGGATCTGACCAGGAGGCCTCTCAGTACCCTGTCATCTTTAAATCTGGTGAATTAAAGCTACAGCTTCCTCAGCTTTGTCTGAGTTATTGCTTAAAATAGCCCTGTCAGTGTCAAAATCCGGAAGCCTGGGGCATGCCACTGGTGTCCTCCCTGCACGTCAGTGTCAAAGCACGGGTCATACCGGCTATGGCTGTAACTACTCTGGCATATATATTGAAGGAAAGTCACGCCAGTAACAAGACCTCTGGGCAGCTCAGAGGCTTAATAGATATGCAAGTTTACATCTCTCTGCTGTGGTTTGATGTGTTCCCCAGAGTTCATATGCTGGAAGCGTAATCCCCAGTGCAGCCAGTGTCACGGTGAGACTCTATGAGGTGACCATGACTTAAGGTTCATCAACATAAGAATGAGTTTTTTTTTTTTTAGAGCATGTTGTTATAAAAGCTCTTTTGTTCTTCAGCCTCCGACTGTGGGGTGATGCCGACCTTGGCCATTTGCTTGTGCCTTACTCTGGGACTTCCTAGACTTTGTCATCAAAAGCCAAACACATTTCTGTTTATTATAAACTACTCAGCGGATAATGGGCCATTGTCACAGCGTAGCACAGGCTAGCCCTCCCATCTACACAGATAGTTCCTCTTAAGGGGGAGCCTCTGAGGCTGTCTCCCCATCTTCAGCCAGGGTTGACATCAGCTCTTCCAGGCCCAACACGTGGCTTCCTAAGCTGATCTGAGCACCACTGCGTGCAACAGGAAGGGGAAGATTATGAAGGAGTAAGTAAGGGAGGCTCCGGGGCTGGCCCAGAGGTAATACTCATCACTTCTGCTCACACTCTGGGAAGAACCTAGACACAAGGCGGGCCTGCCCGTGTGGGAGGTGGGAGGCACAGTGTGGTTGTGACTGTACTCCAGTCCTCTGAGAGAGAGAGACCGGAGACTGTCTTGGACAGATAGCCATCTCTGTCTGCCCCACCCATCTGAGGCGCTATCATTTGACTCTTATTTTCTGTCTTGACCTTGAAGAAATAAGACTCTGCCTATTACTTTCTGAAGTAAAGGCCTCCGTCATCCTGCCCTGATGATAGCCAAGACCCCCATCAGAAAAGGAAACTACATCCATGGCCTCCTAGGGAGATGACAGATAAACTGTTACTGTCTCTGAGAAACTGTTTCATATTTTTGGAGGTGATTAATTCTTTCATTACTGTGAAGAAGAAATGAGCAGGACACAAGAGCATAGTGGAATTTTTAAAAACAGATAAAATTCAAGTCAAGTAATTAAACTAACCATATAGGACCGTCAGGATGACTTAGTGAGCGGGAGGGCTTGCACACAGCTCTGATGACCTGAGTTTGCTCTCAGATGCCATAGGATAATGAGAGAATCAACTCCCAAGAGTTGTCCTCTGCTCGCCCACCACAGCACACTCTAAAGTTAGATTTATGACATGACCCTATATAGTATCCAATATGCTTATTTCCTTCAGATTTCGTGGAGTTAGAGATCGAACCCAGGGCCTTGTGTACAACAGGCCATAGCTGTATCACAGAGCTCCACCCTCAGCTCACTTGTTCTCTGTTGATAGCCACGAACTTCTTAAAGGAAGATTTGGGGCCTGGGCTCTGTAGCACACGCTTGTAATCCCAGCATTCAGGAGGCTGAGGCAGGAGGATCATGAGTTTGAGAACAGTTTACGCTACATTGCCAGGTACTGTCTCATCTCCCTGAACCCCTAGCAAAAAAGAAAGGAAAGAAAGCGATTGTAAGACTTGGAGATCTGCCTCAAGCAGCTTCAGCATTAAGCTCAGCTCCTAGGCAATGAAGAATAGCCTGTGGCTGTTAAAGTCAAATCTCCCATAAGCCTCCTCAAGGAGAACTCACATTTCCTCAACAACCGTACACACAGAGGCCTCTCAGATGCTACACTCTGCTCAGAGAAGTAAACAAGCTGGAGCCCCTGCTAATCTAAGATCTTGCAGACACAGAATCCCAGCAGTAAAACCTGGGGAGTGACTCTAGGCCGAGTTTAAGAATGGTACCTCAACAGGTCACTGGTTCAAGCGCATGCCTGAACCTCCATGGTCTCTTTAGATTCGTTCTGAAAAAGTGTTTGGGGGTGCAGGGACCTGTTATTCCTAAGTGCATAGTGCCCTGAAGGTTTTGTGACTTAAGTAATACCCTTTCATTCACTCTTCTTAAGAGGGCCTTTGCCTTCTATTAGGCTCTTCTTCTCCAGGTCCCCCCACATACACTGCGCATCACTGTGTCAGGTTCAGAGTTCCCCATGTGGTATGTGTGGGACTCAGATGTGCTGGTCTCCTAGCTACCAGGAAGGCTAAGAAAGGACATAACATCCCTTTGAGCTAGGATGTGGGGACTGACAAAATAGAATTTCCCTGGAAAAATCCTAGATGATCAAAAAAATAAGTAAATGTCACGATGAGGTAGAAAGCACCACAATTGCATAAACTAAAATGGAATGAGCATGTGATAAACAGGGAGCAACAGAAGCAGAGGCCAGATAACAAAGCTAATGCATGTCAGCGAAGAGTTCACCAAGGCAATCTCCACCATTCCATTGGCGTGTAAATGGACAAGGCCAGAGGCATTATCCGTCTGCTCACACCTTCTTTTTTTCTGCTCTGGGTCATGGAAGATGAGCAACGACTTTCTGGGGAAAGACTTTCATGAGAGGTGCTGCCCACAGAGGAAAATTGAGAAGTGAAGGGAAGGAGTAACAGTCAGAATGTCTGCTGAGAGGACCCATGAGTCAGAGGCAGTTAGACTGAGGGGATGGCTCAAGATCAGGTCCCCAAAAGCTTTGAATGATGGGTAGAAGGTGTGAATGATGGGTAGAGGGTGTGAATGATGAGTAGAGGGTATGAATGATGGGTAGAGGGTGTAAATGACAGGTAGAGGGTATGAATGATGGGTAGAGGGTATGAATGATGGGTAGAGGGTGTGACTGATGCGTAGAAGGTATGAATGATGGGTAGAGGGTGTGACTGATGGGTAGAAGGTATGAATGATGGGTAGAGGGTGTTAATGATGGGTAGAGGGTGTGAATGATGGGTAGAGGGTGTTAATGATGGGTAGAGGGTATGAATGATGGGTAGAGGGTGTAAATGACAGGTAGAGGGTATGAATGATGGGTAGAGGGTGTGAATGATGGGTAGAGGGTATGAATGATGGGTAGAGGGTGTGACTGATGGGTAGAAGGTATGAATGATGGGTAGAGGGTGTGACTGATGGGTAGAAGGTATGAATGATGGGTAGAAGGTATGAATGATAGGTAGAAGGTATGAATGATGGGTAGAGGGTATGAATGATGGGTATAGGGTGTGAATGATGGTAGAGGGTATGAATGATGGGTAGAGGATATGAATGACAGGTAGAGGGTGTGAATGATGGGTAGAGGGTGTGAATGATGGGTAGAGGATATGAATGACAGGTAGAGGGTGTGAATGATGGGTAGAGGGTATGAATGACAGGTAGAGGGTATGAATGATGGGTAGAGGGTGTGACTGATGGGTAGAAGGTATGAATGATGGGTAGAGGGTGTGACTGATGGGTAGAAGGTATGAATGATGGGTAGAGGGTGTTAATGATGGGTAGAGGGTGTGAATGATGGGTAGAGGGTGTTAATGATGGGTAGAGGGTATGAATGATGGGTAGAGGGTGTAAATGACAGGTAGAGGATATGAATGATGGGTAGAGGGTGTGAATGATGGGTAGAGGGTATGAATGATGGGTAGAGGGTGTGACTGATGGGTAGAAGGTATGAATGATGGGTAGAGGGTGTGATTGATGGGTAGAAGGTATGAATGATGGGTAGAAGGTATGAATGATAGGTAGAAGGTATGAATGATGGGTAGAGGGTATGAATGATGGGTATAGGGTGTGAATGATGGTAGAGGGTATGAATGATGGGTAGAGGATATGAATGACAGGTAGAGGGTGTGAATGATGGGTAGAGGGTGTGAATGATGGGTAGAGGATATGAATGACAGGTAGAGGGTGTGAATGATGGGTAGAGGATATGAATGACAGGTAAAGGGTATGAATGATGGGTAGAGGGTGTGACTGATGGGTAGAAGGTATGAATGATGGGTAGAGGGTGTGACTGATGGGTAGAAGGTATGAATGATGGGTAGAGGGTATGAATGATGGGTAGAGGGTGTGAATGATGGGTAGAGGATATGAATGACAGGTAGAGGGTGTGAATGATGGGTAGAGGGTATGAATGACAGGTAGAGGGTATGAATGATGGGTAGAGGATATGAATGATGGGTAGAGGGTGTGAATGATGGGTAGAGGGTATGAATGATGGGTAGAGGGTATGAATGATGGGTAGAGGGTGTGAATGACGGGTAGAGGGTGTTAATGATGGGTAGAGGGTATGAATGATGGGTAGAGGGTATGAATGATGGGTAGAGGGTGTGAATGATGGGTAGAGGGTATGAATGACAGGTAGAGGGTATGAATGATGGGTAGAGGATATGAATGATGGGTAGAGGGTGTGAATGATGGGTAGAGGGTATGAATGATGGGTAGAGGGTATGAATGATGGGTAGAGGGTGTGAATGATGGGTAGAGGGTGTTAATGATGGGTAGAGGGTATGAATGATGGGTAGAGGGTATGAATGATGGGTAGAGGGTATGAATGATGGGTAGAGGGTGTGAATGATGGGTATGGGGTGTGAATGATGGGTAGAGGGTGTGACTGATGGGTAGAAGGTATGAATGATGGGTAGAGGGTGTGACTGATGGGTAGAAGGTATGAATGACAGGTAGAGGGTGTGAATGATGGGTAGAGGGTATGAATGATGGGTAGAGGGTGTGAATGATGGGTAGAGGGTGTTAATGATGGGTAGAAGGTATGAATGATGGGTAGAGGGTGTGAATGATGGGTATGGGGTATGAATGATGGGTAGAGGATGTGAATGATGGGTAGAGGGTGTGAATGATGGGTAGAGGGTATGAATGATGGGTAGAAGGTATGAATGATGGGTAGAGGGTATGAATGATGGGTAGAAGGTATGAATGATGGGTAGAGGGTGTAAATGACAGGTAGAGGGTATGAATGATGGGTAGAGGGTGTGAATGATGGGGAGGGGGTATGAATGATGGGTAGAGGATGTGAATGATGGGTAGAGGGTGTGAATGATGGGTAGAGGGTGTGAATGATGGGTAGAGGGTGTTAATGATGGGTAGAGGGTATGAATGATGGGTAGAGGGTATGAATGATGGGTAGAGGGTATGAATGATGGGTAGAGGGTTTGAATGATGGGTAGAGGGTATGAATGATGGGTATGGGGTATGAATGATGGGTAGAGGGTGTGAATGATGGGTATGGGGTATGAATGATGGGTAGAGGATGTGAATGATGGGTAGAGGGTGTGAATGATGGGTAGAGGGTATGAATGATGGGTAGAAGGTATGAATGATGGGTAGAGGGTGTGAATGACAGGTAGAGGGTATGAATGATGGGTAGAGGGTGTGAATGATGGGTAGAGGGTGTGAATGATGGGGAGGGGGTATGAATGATGGGTAGAGGATGTGAATGATGGGTAGAGGGTGTGAATGATGGGTAGAGGGTGTGAATGATGGGTAGAGGGTATGAATGACGGGTAGAAGGTATGAATGACAGGTAGAAGGTATGAATGATTGGTAGAGTGTGTGTTGATAAAATGGAAAGACAGAGGTATATGATATCACTGTATTACTTTGTTTTGTTTCATTTTAGTGTGTGCATGTGTACAAGACCATCCCATGTGCATGCCTGCAGAACCTAGAGGAGAATATTGGGCTTTCTGTTCTTTCCTGTCCATCTTATTCCCTTGAGGCAGGGTCTCTCACTTACCTTGCAGTGCATCAGTTGGCTGACTGGCTGGCTAGAAAGCTGTAGGGATCATATTATCTCTGCTCCCCATCTCTAGGGCTGGAGCTACAAGAGTGTATGGCAGTGCCCAGGTTTTATGTGGGTGCTGGGGATCGAACTCAGGATCCCATATTTGTGGATCATACTCTTCAGCACTGAGCCACTCCCCAAACCCTGGTCTGCTTGTTTTTAAGAAGCTAACTATGCGGTGTAGAGTGTAGATGGGATCGAAAAGGAAGTGAAGATAGATGAGGAGCCCTGAGGTGGGGCGAAGGACAAGAGGAAACTGTGTACCCCTGGATTCCGGAGGTGGCAACAGGAACGAATGGAAAATTGGATCTGAAGACTCCCGCCAAAGTAATAATGAACAAAAGAAATCCAACATAGACTTGGGGATCATTAACTTTTAGATATCAGTCAATATAATGCTATAGGACACAGGAGATGAACAGGACATGTCTGGGAACTCACAAAGTTAGGCAGAGAAAGCATAAGTCAGATTTCTCAGTTGTGACCTATGCTGGGGTATCAGTGGACAGATGGGGGAGATGCTTGGCCCAGCTTCCTGGACCTCAGTGCCATGGTGACTGCACAGAGAACATTGTTCTGGCTACCTGGAATCTTGTTATTGTAACGAAGCCTTATTTCTTTAGAGAATGATCTCTCACCAATTCTAGGGAGTCTTGGGGCCGTCAGTGAGGGTACCCTGCCGACCCTAAGAGTGAGTATGGGGCTCGGGAAATCAGACTGTTCTCATGAGAGCTTCTGATTTTAGTCTAAGTGAAGCCAGGCTGGGAAAGAGAGTTTGGGAGCTGAGCATAGTGGCCAATGCCTATAATCCCAGAACTACGGAAGTAGAGGAAGATGGATCAAGAGTTCAGACTGCCTGTGGTGTCTTGGGGTTTCTGTTGCTATTTCAGCTTACAGGTCCACACTACAGTCTATCATTAAAAGAAAGTTGACGCAGGAGTTCAAAAAGGGCAGGAACCTGCAGGCAGGAGCTGATGCAGAGACCATGGAGGAGTTCCGCTTACTAGCTTGCTCCTTATGGCTTACTCAGCTTGCATTTTTATAGTACTCGGTACACCAGACCAGAGGTGCCACTTCCCACAGTGACCTGGGTCCTCTCATATTAATGGCTGATTAAGAAAATTCACCAAGGTTTTCCCACAGGTCAATCTCATGGGGACATTTTCTCAATTGAGATTTCCTCTTCCCCAATGTCTCTGGTTTGTTTCAAACTGACATAAACTAACCAGGACACTTGGATACATAGTGAATGTAAAACCAGCCTAGAAAACTTGTTAAGAGTTATACAGAGGGCGGAGAGAGGGAGGGAGGGACAGAAGAAGGGAAGAAAGAAGGGACGGGACAAGGGAGGGAGCAAGGGAGAAGAGAGAAGAAATTGGTATTGGTCCAACTCGGGAGTATCTTCCTGGTCTTTTTGAATGGCCCTTGCTATTTCCAATTCCATGCCCTCCAAAATAGCCTAGCTCAGTGATATAGTTTAGCAGCAGAAGGAAAGGTGGCCTTGTGGGTTGGAGCCAAGAGGCACCACAAAGCCACACCATGTAGAGGTTCTACACGAGGAAACACACGAGAGGTTTCTTGGGAGGAGGTGCAGAGGCGAAGGGGTTTGCTTTTCTTTCACACAGGGATATAACACATGCGCACAAGAGTGCTCTATTGGCGGCTGAGTAGCTACAGTATCCCATCTTAACTGCGGCTGCTGATGTGTCCTGCTACATCCCCTGGGAGCAGGTCAGGGTCAATGCCTGAGTGCTAACACTCAATCCTCCATTGAGTCCACTTTCCAGTCTTCCTACCAACTGTGTGAACTCGGTGAGAACTCTAGTCAGAAACCCCTTCTGCGTGAAGAAGTCACAGATGGTGGCTTTTAATCAGAGTCTCGATGGATTTAACGGGTGGCAGACTCTCATGTGAACTCAATAGAAAGATCTTTGCAAAGTAACCTTCCAATAGGCACAAAGCATTTATGAAGGAAGAAAAGGCCTTCATCGTAGATGGGCCTTTTCTGTAGCAGGACTTTTCCTCCCTGGACCTTTGGGCTTTGGTCAACAGTTCTTTTGCTGAGCTGGACTATACCTGGTCCAGTGCCATGTTTAAACCAGTAAATTTTTCAGTCCTTACATTTGCAATGTCTAGTAAATTCTCTCTTTAAAATGCTCCTCTTACCATGACTTTCAAGCAACCAAAGGTTTAACAAGCAGCTGCAGAATTCCTGAAGGCTTTGCTGTGCCGTCGGTACAAGCCAGGGGCGATAGATCACTGTCTGGCCCCTTGGATGGCTGCCTTTCTGTCTAACATGGGAAATTGAAATATTAAGTTTGGGGCTCTGATTGGGGGTTGAGGACTATAGGGCAGCATGTCTTGAGCTCTGGACAAGAAATTACTAAAAGCACAGATGCCCCCACGCCACTGTTAGCCACTCTGGTTCCCAGAGATCTCTCTGATGAACACAATTCCTCAGATGATTTGACCAAGTCCCGTATTTAAGACAAGTGGCGTGAAAAGGAAGAGGGAGTGTGGAGCTGAAGTGGAGTAAAGACAGTGACGTGGGGAGAAAGGAAGACTGTGGAGCCGATTGTAACAGGAGCACGGACAGGGCTGGATGTATGGCTGAGGGAGGGAGGGAGGAAGGGAGGGAAGGATGGATAGAGGAGACATTCTCATCCAGACGTCAGGCTCAGAGCACTTGCCATGTACGTACTAGAGGCTTTTAATAAGATACGGTGATGGTAGTGATGGTGATGACTGTAATGGTGGTGGTGGTGGTGGTGGCGGCGATGATAGTAATAATGATGGTTATAATGGTGGTAGTGGTGGTGGTGATGGTGATGGTGCTGCTGATGATAGTAATAATGATGGTGATGGTGATGATGGTGGACGGCACAGGCTGTGTGAATCAGGCTTGCAGGGCTGGTGGGAAGCAGAGCCATCTGCTGCATATTCTGTACATTACAGAACCTCTTCTGTTTCCACTGGTTCTACTCAGCCAAGTTTATATCTGTTTCTGGCTGCAAAATCTGCCGCGTGTTGGACCAAGCCCTGAGCTCAGAGCAGGAAGAATCCGATGCCAGGGACGTGATCAGTGCTTCCTGAGCCCAGGGCAAAGCTAGATTTCTGAGCCCCCCTAGAATGTGAGCCCCCGTTCCTGAGAGTAGGAACTCAGATGTGTTCCAGATGAATGACTGGAGGTGCTGAAAGAAATGTGTTCACAGGGCCAAAGCCTCTGTCTCCTCCCACAGGAGGATGCAGCCTTGGCCCCAACCTCTGCTTTTTCACATCCTTGTTCCCATCTGTCTGGTGCTTCTCAGGGGAAGGCCATGCTCGTATGCATCTTCTCAGGCCAAGGCCTGTCCCCTCGAGCTACTCGGTGGGAGATGGTAGGGTGAACAGATGAATAATTCAGGCGCTGTGGGTGACTGGGGGGCGCCATTAGAGCCAGCCTGGTTGGGACAGAGACAAACAGATGAGCTTTTGGGTGAGCAGCAGGGAGAAACCAAAGATGTCCAAACAGCCTGAAGTTTTTATTTCTAGAAAAGGAAAGTGAATCTGTTTGAAGCTATATAATAAGTTAATAATACTTTTTAAAAAACATCTAACTAATGTTCTTTCCTGTCTGCACTACACCCCAAAACAAGCCAAAACAGGTCTAAACAAAACAGCTTTCTACAGAGCCCGTAAGGGTGAAGTATGTGATACCATAAGGGGCTCTCAGGACAGTGGGACCTTTGCCATCTCTTCCCAGCGGGCAGTCTTGGTTCTCCCCCAACCATTCCAAGGCACATGGGCAGAACTTGACTTTCCTGGCCTCGAATACAGACGCCTCTCCAACTGCTGTGATCCCAAAGAGCTGTGTGCATCTGGCTCGGCTTCCCTGCCTTTCAAATGGCTCATCAGAAAGCCTTACTTCCAGCCAGCTGCCCCAGACAGCACGAAGGTTCTCAGCCCTACCTGCCTCCCCTGCCTCCCCACAGCTAAGCTCAGACAGATGAAACTTCTCAGTTCACGGGGCAGAGACCTTGTCTTTGTGTCTCATAAAATGTCATGTACACTTGCGGCGCTTTGTAAATAATAAATGGTCATAAGAAAGAAACTGCCTCTTTGGGGGTCAGAGGTGTGTGTTTGCAGCAAAACAGGCCCGACTTCATCTCAACCAGGCCTGCCTTGGTCTGGCACGGCTGTCACCGAACCCTGCAGAGGCTCCGCACAGAGACTTCTAAAGGTCCATGGGACCTGAAAACTTAAGAGTTCCAAAGAGAACAAAAGGCACAATGTCAGGACTTCTTGGCCCAGGGAGCCCAGGGAGCACCCTGCTGACATACTATGTACTTGAAAAACCCATGCACCGTGGGTATGCAAGATGTCATTATTTTTACCCGAGATCATATTGCTCTGCTTAACCTGGCTTTCCAAATAACAGCACGGGCATTTTTATCCAAGTACATAATAATAACCTACTATTGAAAGAGAGATCAGGTGGTAATAACAGGTATTATTGCTCAGATGATGACTTGCCAATTAGAAGAGAGCTCTTGTTCCAAATGGGTGAACAAGTTGACCGAGATAAAGGGGGTTTCATTAGCGAAACTAGGGGAGAGGCAAGGACACAATTATCACATTGTTCCTAGCTCTGATAACCCGGTGGCACTGAGAAGAGGGAGTGTGAAACCGTGGGACATCCTGCTGATCTGGGACCTCTGTGCAAGTCTTTAAAATTATGATGCTAAACGCTCCTGCATCCTGCAGGATGCTGTCACGGTGAGAAACCCTTTGTGGTGCTGAGCTCATCTAGCAGGTCTTTATTTCCAGACCAGAAACTTGTAGTCCGTTCATAAGGAGAGCAGCTGCCATGCATTGCGGCCTTGTTGGTTATTCCTAACATCGCCATGGAGGTGACTCCTGGCGTCATTCATTTTACAGTGAGAGCCCCTGAGCTCAGGGTCTGAGGCCCAGGGGTACTGCCAGGATTCAAACTATAAGACTAGCTGGATCCAGATTCTAATTAACCACCTTCAACCTGTATTGCCGTCCACAAATAGCCCAATGGTGGCCATCATTGCCCAGTCTGAGAGACTCGAGATTGACACCTCTGGCCAAAAGGGGATACTTTTCAGCCATCTAAACCTACTGGAAAGGACAGGTGGCCCAAATAATGCCCACGCATAGCTACTTGGGGAGTCATTCAGCCTCAGCTCGGACCGTCTTGCTGGGACAGGATGCTGCAGATCTGCTTTCGGAATGGTGTTTTTCCAAATGAGGAGTAAAAATAGCCCAGGCTCTCTGAGAACACCCTCACTAGGTGGAAGAGGGGAGTGAATCTCAAGGAGGGTTGGGAATGGGGGAGGCAGTGTGGCGTGAAAATGGTACGAGAGATAATGTCCTGATGGCCGCGGGGTGATTAGATCTGCTTTCTAATTGGAACCATGTGGCGTGGCTCCTTCGTCCTGCGAACCTCTGAGACTTCACATTTTAAATCTCTTTATCTTTCAATGAGGAATGTGGAGGAAACCGAGATGAGTGGAGGCTTCCAGGTTCTTATTGTCTAACCCTGACCATCTGCCCTCGGCTCCATCCCATCCAGATTGCAAGTTCCATGTGTCATGCTAATGAGCAAACAGGGAGATGCTCTCAGCCCAAGGCCTGCTCTGGACTCAAGTTACTGCCTCATAAATGACTCGCTGATTTTTAATTAATCCTCTGATCCATCCCAGATCCCTGGCCGGAGAGTTTGCCCTTTCCTTCCCTCTTCCCAGACAGCAATGGTAATAGATGCCAACGGTGGCCTCAGTGCCTGTTGACCCAGGAAGAGTGGGCAGGGCAACCAACACATGGGCCTTTGACCCGCATGTAAGTCACATACACACGTGTTTTAAAATCTCAAACAAGGAAGCTGGGAGTGAGGGAGATTGGAGCAAGGAGAGAGTGTGTATGTAAGGGCTTTAGGTGTGGTGAGGATGAAGGTGGTGGTGGCAGGGCGTGATGATGTGTGTGACAGGGTGTGACTTGCTGAGTAGGTCAATTGTCTTGTGTGCTGTGCAATGTGTGTGTATAGATGGCATGGACGTAGAGACAAATGGTGTGTGTTATAGGATATGTAACACACTAATATATGTGTATATGTTATACAAAGAGTTGTATGCACACATGTTCAAAGAGGTATGGGATGTGTGCTTAAGTGTGTCTGAAGGGTAGTACAAATGTGTGTGATCTGAGTGGTACGAGGATAGAGTGGGTGGCTGGGCATGGTAGTTGCACACGGACACGTATAATGAGGCACACTGGGACTGCAGGCGTCTCTAATGCAAAACGCTGGTTGACTGGAAGGTTTTCTTTTCCTTAAAAACTGGCAAGAGCTCTTTCCTTTCTGGCTACAGCTTCTGTTCAGGGGGTCCCCGGTGCCCTGGGTAAAAGATGGAAAAGCTTGTTCTCAACAAGCAAAATGAAGTCTAAGGCTGTTTGGGGGGCTGTTTTAAATGTGCTGTCAGTGCAATGGCTTCCGTTTCCTGGAGTTGGGTGAGAAGGAATATTTCATTTTGCTCAGGTCAGGCTCTGACGCTGCCCAGGCAGGAATGGAACAAGAGCGCCCCCCTGTTTGGAGCCATGTCTTCTCCCACTGGGCTCTTGTTTGCTCGGCCCTGGGTGTGATGAAAGGCTCTACTCTTCAGGGAATAGTAGAAGGGCTTTTGACCCGTGGGCTTTGGGAGGAATCTTGCAGAAGCAGCTGAGTCACCCTGATGTGGAGGGTGCCACCTAGGGGGAGGATGGGGCTGGAGGAGAGGCAGGAGAACTCTGAGCTCAGGGATTTGCCTGGATGGTTCACACAGCTTCCTGACCTGCCCCTGAAAGGGATCAGCCCAGACTCTCCAGAAGCTTCCAAAGCATTCTTCCCCAGAGGAGGGATTTTCTTCCACATCAGCTCACAACCATGGGTAGGAAGGCAGATGGTGCTCAAACATGCAGGCAAAATGCTCATACACGTAAAATAAACCTAAAACCATTGTAATACACACACACACACACATATAATTTCCGAATAAAAATTTGATGGACTGTGGTCACAAAGGACTTCCTTCCAGGACGGGAGAAGGCATTAACATTGCATGTGTCTAGTAGCTTCTCCTCTGACGTGCCAGGCCTGTTCGTGCCCTTCCTCTTCTATCCCTTCCTAGACCTCCAGCATTGCTCTTCTTCCCTCCTTTAGAGAAGAAAACGTCCGCAATCTCTCATTGTTTCATCGACTTCCTGCCTCCACCTGTGCCCGAATTCGGCTTCCTCCTGGCCTCAGACGTGCCCCAGGCCAGGCTCTGCATTCAGCCTCCCTGTGCCTACTCAGGGACACCTCTAGTTTCTGTCAGCATGTGCCTCTTTCCCTGAGATGGTCCCGCCATTCCTGAGCACACTGAAGAATCACTCACGTTAAACAAGCAAACCCTCTGTTTACTGCCCCCCTAGCTCCTCTTCTCCAAGAATTGCCTATATTTGCTTACCACATTTCCTTCTGTTTGCTCTTAAACCTGAACAGGCAGGTTCTCACCCCACCCCACCCCCACCTGCTGAAATAATTCTAGTCAGCTTGCTGTTGGTTTCCACAATACTCAATACAATTGTTGATTCTCATTCCTCACCCTGTTCAGCTTCTCAGAGGCCTGTGACCCCCATTCATCTGACTGCTGGAGCTGTGTTCTGGTTACATCCTGCCCCATGGCCACATGGCTGCGGTTTTGTTTTGAGGATCACAACTTGGTCAAGGGTTCCAGCCTTTGGCTCCTTTTCTGTCTAAAGGCATACCTCTCCCTTGATGTGTGTGTGTATGAGAGACAGCTTTTATGTTACATAGGAACCATATATGTATGTATCATATATAAAATCAATTCTTTTCTTCAATCCCTGTCCCTATACTTGTGCCATTTAATAACGTATGTATTCTTCCATTTCTTCCATTCTTTGTTCCGGGTCAGAACTTGAAATTCCTCCTCGATGAGCCCCCACCACCTCTGTTTCTACTTTGTGATTGACCCATCTCTTCACACACCATCCAGAGCCACACTGCCGCTGCTGACTAGGCCACTATCCCTCCCCTGCACAGCTGCTCCCACCATCCTCCCCTGCACTCCTGCTCCCATCATCCTCCCCTGCACAGCTGCTCCCACCATCCTCCCCTGCACAGCTGCTCCCACCATCCTCCCCTGCACAGCTGCCTTCACCATCCTCCCCTGCACTGCTGCTCCCATCATCCTCCCCTGCACTACTGCTCCCACCATCCTCCCTTGCACTGCTGCTCCCATCATCCTCCCCTGCACAGCTGCTCCCATCCTCCCCTGCACAGCTGCTCCCATCCTCCCCTGCACAGCTGCTCCCATCCTCCCCTGCACAGCTGCTCCCATCCTCCTCTGCACTGCTGCTCCCATCATCCTCCCCTGCACAGCTGCCTTCACCATCCTCCCCTGCACAGCTGCCTTCACCATCCTCCCCTGCACAGCTGCCTTCACCATCCTCCTCTGCACTGCTGCTCCCACCATCCTCCCCTGCCCTGCTGCTCCCATCATCCTCCCCTGCACCACTGTTCCCATCATCTTCCCCTGCACTGCTGGTCCCACCATCCTCCTCTGCACTGCTGCTCCCATCATCCTCCCCTGCACTGCTGCTCCCATCATCCTCCCCTGCACAGCTGCTCCCACCATCCTCCCCTGCACTGCTGCTCCCATCATCCTCCCCTGCACTCCTGCTCCCATCATCCTCCCCTGCACAGCTGCTCCCACCATCCTCCCCTGCACTGCTGCTCCCACCATCCTCCCCTGCACTGCTGCTCCCACCATCCTCCCCTGCACCACTGCTCCCATCATCCTCCCCTGCACTGCTGCTCCCACCATCCTCCCCTGCACTGCTGCTCCCATCATCCTCCCCTGCACCACTGCTCCCATCATCCCCTTCACTGCTTCTGACACTGCTAACTGGTCTGCTGGATCCTGCCGTTGACTCTAGTTTTATTTGCAGCGGTAGCCAGGGTGCCCTACTAAAACGCAGGTCAGAGCATGTCACTCCCCTACCTTAGAACAACTGTAGAGCCTTTTCAATGCCCTGTTAGCTCTTACTCCATTCCTTCCTTCCTCCCATCTTACTCTTATCCCCAGGCTGCCTTCTCACTCTTTCTCCCACCTACTCCATGGCTGTCCTAGAGCACACCCAGGCTTTCCCGACTCCCCGATCTTCTCTCAAGACAGGGACCATCCTGTTTCAGATTGTTTGCCCCCACATCCCCTTGTTCCCACAGTACTTTCCACCCTCTGGCATCGCATGTAGTTAACCCTTTATTTGCTGTCTAGGATGTAAGCTCCATGAAGGCAGTGTCCTGCTCATGGCTGTACCCCCAAACATGACCATCAGTGCCTGGCACAGAACAGCTACTCTGAGAAAGCTACTGAATGAATGAATGGATGAATTAACGAATGAACTAGTAGTGGTGGGAAAGAACATAACACCCTACTCTTTAAAATTGTGCTAATAATTACAGGAGCGGGAAGGAAATCGGCTGTGAGTGTTTCTTTTCTCTCCCCATTAGAATCTCTAATGGGATTGTACGGTTGTGTTATTATTTCTGAAGCAGCGGCTTTCCAGTGTTTAACACTGGGCCAAACTCTGTTGCTGTGTATTTCCATCTTTTCTCCCTGATGGGTGAGGGGTTTGCTGACTGACTTCCCTCCCCACCACCATCAGGAGGCTGGTGACACCTTTAGCCCCCAGCTTCTACGCAGACCCAGCCCACGCTCTACAAAACCTTTGAGCATGTACTGTGTCCTGTGCGTGTGGCTCTCTGTCTGAATTGTCAGTACACAGTGCACCCCAAACATGTGCCTCACATTTGTGCCCCAATCCTGATTATTTCTACCTCTAGGAATTTTAGTGAACCGTTAATTCCCACTGATAAGGATGCCACCTCCCTACCAAGAGATCTTTGATACAGTATGGGTCAAAGTCACAGGACCCAGACCTTCTATCTTGGCATTTCCAGAAGGATTAACTGAGAGAGCAAATGACTCCAGCTCCTGGGTGGCTGGAGTAACGGTTCAGCAGTTAAGAACGTGTAATGCTCTCGCAGAGGTCTCAAGTTGACAGTACTCGTGTTAAGTTGCTCATAATCACCTATAACTCTGATTCCTTCTTCTGTCCTCTGTGAGTGCCAATACACAGGTACATATACCAATGCACAGCTGTGTACATGCATGTGCATACACACACACACACACACACACTCGAAGAGATCCTAGGAAAACTCAGTGCTGCTTGCTTGCTAACCTTCCTTGTCCTCCTGCTGGTGATGATAGCTATCTATCCCCCTGTTTCCGGTACCATGCTTGCTGGCCTCAGAACTCAGCTCCTTCAGGCTCCCTGTGTGGGCTGATGGTCAGCAGCTCTTTAGAAATTCCCCAGCCTTTCAGAGCCAGTCCGGAACTGCTGAGGCATCCTGCCTCACGGATTAAACATACCTACCAGGTTCTCAGCCTCTCCAGCATGTAGACAGCCATTGCTGGACGGCCCATCCCATGCTGTAGAAGCCAAGCTAATAAATCTTTTAGAACACATATTTATTCAGTCTGTTCTCTAGAGCAGTGGCTCTCAGCCTTCCTAATATTGAGACCCTTTAACATAGTTCCTCACGTTGTGCTGACCCCCAACCACAAAATTATTTTCATTGCTATTTCATAACTGCAATTATTTTTTGGGGGGGAGGAGGATTTTCGAGACAGGATTTCTCCGTAACTTTTGGTTCCTGTCCTGGAACTAGCTCTTGTAGACCAGGCTGGCCTCAAACTCACAGAGATCTGCCTGCCTCTGCCTCCCAAGTGCTGGGATTAAAGGCGTGCGCCACCACCGCCCGGCTTCATAACTGCAATTTGCGACTGTTATAAATCATAATGCAATATTGGTGTTTTCTGACGATAGTCTGAGGTAACCCCTGTGAAAGAGTCATTTGACCCCCAAAGGGATGTGACCCACAGGTTGAGAAGCACAGCTCTAGAGACTCTAGAGATCCGTGTACCTTCAAGTTTCTCCTCACAGGCTTCCCAGCCTCGATTCCCTTTGGACCAACTCTTTAGAAAAATCAGCTGAGACAGCAGTTTTTCTACGTTTTCAATCATATGCTGATAATTAGCTTACTATCAGGCTGTGGATCTCTTTAGGGCAGAGACAGAGTTGCCTCAGGTTCACCATGCCAGAAAGGACCTGCCCTCAGTGCTGGCTCCCCAATACACTTGCCTCGAGGGCATCCTTAGGGTAAGCTGGGGTCTGGAAGCCCTTCTCTGGGAGTGAGGCCTTCTAAAAGAAGACCCACAGTGAGTTCCTTCCTCCTCCAGCCATTGCCAAAGATGAAGTTTTTCCTTTGGCTCCTGCATACAGCTTCACTTCCCTGGTGAACGGTTCTGCCAGCTGCTCTTAGTCCTAATATTTTGGCAGCCAAACAGCACACTGCTCTGCAGACGATGGGGGAAAGTGCTCACGATCTGAGAGCAACAGCTTCCCTGCTCGCCAGAGCTGCACTCAGGATCCAGGGTTGATACTGGGACGTCTCCTGGTATCACCTCTGCCCTGTGAGAAGATACTGTCTGGAGAGTCGCACCCACAGCCCCACTTGCAAACCACAAACTCAAGTTTATGAAGGACAGCATGGACATCCCTGTCCCCCCAGGACCTGCTACTCAACCCTGGTACAGCATGACGTGTCACCTTGGACATGCTCTCTAGGAAATGACACCATTCAGGTATCAGGATAGTGTTTCTCAGCCTCTCTTGTGTCTTTGAAACAAGGTGAATATCTAGAGTTATGGGTTGTGTTCTTCCAATACTGGAGACAGACATTATTTCAGAATATGTATTAGCTGGGGAGCAGGAGGCGACTGACTGGCAGTCAGCATATTGGCTCCTAGCATGCAGCAAGAATGCAGCAGTCTCGCGTAGTGTAATATATCGCAGATCCATGGGTTCCCATTTATGATTCTAGAATGCATTATTTGCAACAACTTCAAGTATATTAGAACATTTTGCAGAATAAAACAATTTGTATTTTTGTTTTATTTTCGTGTGTGTGTGTGTGTGTGTGTGTGTGTGTGTGTGTGTGTGTGATGGGGGGAAGAGAGAGAGCAGTTTTGGAACCTCAGCACTGTTGACATTCTGAATGGTTAGATCTTTGCTATAGGGCTGGTCCATGTTTACCTGTGACTCCAGCAGCTGATTATCAGAAGCAAGTTGTGTCAATCACTCAAACATTAATACCGCCTCCTGGAGAGCAAGAATGCCTCTCCCAGTTGGGAGCCACATCTCTAGACACAGTGCGCATGAGACCCTCTGTTCTTATACTAGGAACCACAGGACTATTATACTCTAGAACTGTCAGCATGAAACTGTGGCCTTTGGGGTATTTGTTGTGACAGTTCCACTATGTACCCCAGAGTGCTGAGTTCTCCTGCCTCAACTTCTCAAGTGGTGGGGTGCACCTCCACACTTGTCTGTGAACAAGTGCTGGGATTCCCCTCCACACCTGGGTGTGAACAGTGCTGACGTGCACCTCCACACCTGGGTGTGAACAGTGCTGACGTGCACCTCCACACCTGGGTGTGAACAGTGCTGACGTGCACCTCCACATCTGGGTGTGAACAGTGCTGACGTGCACCTCCACACCTGGGTGTGAACAAGTGCTGACGTGCACCTTCACACCTGGGTGTGAACAGTGCTGGTGTGCACCTCCACACCTGGGTGTGAACAGTGCTGACGTGCACCTCCACACCTGGGTGTGAACAAGTGCTGACGTGCACCTTCACACCTGGGTGTGAACAGTGCTGGTGTGTACCTCCACACCTGGGTGTGAACAGTGCTGGTGTGCACCTCCACACCTGGGTGTGAACACGTGCTGGTGTGCACCTCCACACCTGGGTGTGAACAAGTGCTGGTGTGCACCTCCACACCTGGGTGTGAACACGTGCTGATGTGCACCTCCACACCTGGGTGTGAACAAGTGCTGGTGTGCACCTCCACACCCGGGTGTGAACACGTGCTGGTGTGCACCTCCACACCTATCTGTGAACAAATGCTGGGGTGCACCTCCACACCTATCTGTGAACAAATGCTGGGGTGCACCTCCACACCTATCTGTGAACAAATGCTGGGGTGCACCTCCACACCTATCTGTGAACAAATGCTGGGTGCACCTCCACACCTATCTGTGAACAAATGCTGGGGTGCACCTCCACACCTATCTGTGAACAAATGCTGGGGTGCACCTCCACACCTATCTGTGAACAAATGCTGGGTGCACCTCCACACCTATCTGTGAACAAATGCTGGGGTGCACCTCCACACCTATCTGTGAACAAATGCTGGGGTGCACCTCCACACCTATCTGTGAACAAATGCTGGGCTGTACCTCCATGCCTGTCTGTGAACAAGTGCTGGGATTCCCCTCCACACCTGGGTGTGAACACGTGCTGGCGTGCACCTCCACACCTGGGTGTGAACACGTGCTGGCGTGCACTTCCCCACCTGGGTGTGAACAGTGCTGGGATTTCCCTCCACACCTGGCTGTGAACAAGTGCTCGGGTGTACCTCCACACCTGGCTGTGAATAAAGTTTTCTTTTAATCATATTGATTTCAGGCACTGGGGAGATGGTCCAGCAGTTAAACCACAGTCTGCTCTAGGAGAGCAGCCACATGGCGGCTCACAACTGTCTGTAATTCCTGTTCCAGGAAATCCAATGCCCTCTTCTGGCCTCCAAAAGCACCACACACGTACATGGCAACACAGACATGCATGCAGGCAAAATACCCATCATGCAAAATAAATAAATCTTTAAAATAATAATTAGACATTAAAATGTTATATCCATTAGCTATTATTGTGCTTATTATCCCTTAATTTCAGCAAACATATTAGTTGACCAAGGGAAAATTACTTTATTGAAAATATAAAGAAGGCATGGTGGCACACACCTTTAATCCCTGCACTCAGGAGGCAGAGGCAAGTGGATCTCTGTGAGTTCAAGGCCAGCCTGGTCTATAGATTGAGTCCAAGATGGCTAGGGCTATGTAGGGAGACCCTGTCTCAAAAAAAAGAAAAAGAAAAAGAAAAAAAGGACAGCAATAACAAAAAAGAAAGTGTAAAAAAAAAGTATACTCAAATAGTCTATATTCAACTCATTCTATAACTTATGATAAAATATGTTAAAACCTCAGACATGGTAGAATCAAATTTTTAAAATTCAAATAATTTTACAACAGAAAACAGATATGATTACTATTATTATTATTATTTCGGCAGAGTCTCATTCTGATTGGAACTTGCTATGTAATTGAGGCTGGCCTTGAGCTCACAGAAATCCACATTGACTCTGCCTTGTAAGTGCTAAGATTAAAGCAGTTTGGAGAGAAAAAACTGCGCCCATGTTCCCAAAATATTGTTTGTAAATGTTCTTTTACATTTAAAGGGGGAAATGATATAAGTATGAGTAATTTGCATTGGTGTGGATTTTACAGTCAATTTTGTTATATGTATATGTATTTCTGATCTTGATTAAGGTATTGTGATTGTGTAGTTCATTTAAAAATGTAATGTATAATTAAAAAATATAGGTTAATGGTTAATCATCAATAATAGTCAAGCTTGTAGTCATGTTAGTTAGATTTTCTAGATATATAGAGATACATTTCAGTTAGATAGACATTCTTCATATCTTTCAAAGACTGCAGAATATGGCATTTAATGTTTTAATAACTTAGGACTTTTCATGACAATGAGACATATCTGCTCCTGGTGGCACCAATCTACTTCGAGAGGAAGATGGGCATCGAAGAGGATCCTTATGGAGTTGGATAGCCATTTGGGCAAGAAACTGCTCTTGCCTGGACTGGACACAGAGAACCCGCAGAGAGAGGACTACTGAACTTGCCTAAGGTGAGATGATCTTTCGGGGTTCCTGATTCATTTTGAAAGAGTCTGCGAGACATTCTGCAGGACACAGCAGATAGTGACTGAACTGTCTTTGGAATTTCCTGCTTCATGGAAATGTCTGCTGGATACTATGGGCCTGAAGGCTGAAGATGGATGCCCCAACCATACAAAAGAACTTTGGGTGACTGTCCAGGCAGCAAGATGTCTCTGTCATTTCTAGAGTTTTCTTATTTCTTGTTTACTTAGGTAATATTATATCCTTCTGGAGTCTTTGATGGAGTTGAAGAATGAATAGATAGTTATAGTTTTCCTTAGTTATGATAAAAGATAAAATAGATATAAATATTGTAACTGTAATTCTTGCTTGATAACTGTTTTGCTATATGTAATTTTACTATGTTAAAGTTAAAGCCTTTCTTTTTTGTTTAAACAGAAAAAGGGGAAATGATGTGGGAGTGATTTCTTATTAATAAAGAAACTGCCTAGACCCATTTGTTAGGCCAACCCTTAGGTAGGCGGAGTAAACAGAACGGAATGCTGGGAGAAAGAAGCTGAGTCAGGGAGTCGCCATGATTCTCCCACTCCAGACAGACGCAGGTTAAGATCATTCCTGGTAAGCCAGCTCTTGGGCTACACAGATTAATAGAAATGGGTTAGATCAATATGTAAAAGCTAGCCAATAAAAAACTGAAACTAATGGGTCAGGCAGTGTTTAAAAGAATACAGTTTCCGTGTAATTATTTCGGGTAAAGCTAGCTGGGTGGCAGGACACAGCCCGCTGCTCCGTATTTCAACATACCACCTCACCCTAATAAACAATGTGAATATCTTGATTTATATGCCAATATAATAAGCGATTTTGCTAAAATAAAATCATGGAAAATAAAATTCATGGGGGCTAAAAACAATGGCTCAGTGAGTAAAGGCATCCGCTGCACAAGCACAAGGACCTGGGTTCAAATCCACAGCATCATGGCCACACATTTGCTCTGAGCCCAACATCATGACCTCACAAGAACCTAACTTAGCCGCCTTTGGTATTTGGTTAAATTCCTGTCACGTAAAAACAACATTTTCATACGCATTTCGCATTTTGTTTTTGTTCTGTGCAAATGTGTGTGTTCACGTGTTGGGTATGTATGTGTGCATGTGAGTGCAGGTACATGCACGTGTGTGCACGTAGAAGCCAGAATGCCATTCTTCCACTGCACCTTGCTTTTGAGACTGGGCCTCTTACTGATATGGAGCCTGCCATAAAGATAAGCTGTCCAGTGAGCCCCAGGGAGCCTCCTGTCTCTCCCTCCCCAGTGCTGGGGTCACAAGTCCACACCACACCCTGCTTTTCAAAAGTGAGTTCTGGGAACTGGGTTCAGGTCCTCATGCTTACAAGGCCGTACTTTCTCACCTGCGCCATCTCCCCAGACCTGCATTTTGTTGTTCTGCTGTGCCTGCCTGTGTGGGAAGTTATGGTGTATTTTATTGAGGTTCACTTGCCTGGTTTATCGTGCATGGTCTTAGGCCTCCACTTGTCCTGACGCCCACCAGAGTTCCAGGCCTGCCTCGTCCTCTTGCCCTGAGGCCTAAGCCCAGGACCTGAGATGTGACCACAGGGGATCTAGGTCTGAGGATGGGTGGGGATGGGGTATGGCTTGCTGAGCCAGGGCAAAATGAGCAAACATACACTGCGGCCCTCCCTCATCTGCCTTAGGTTCCAGCTTCCTAGCAGTCCTCCCTTGTCGGTGTTTAGAATCCAGTCCCAAGCACGACCATCTTCTGGCCTTCTGCTTAGCTGTCTGCAAGAATAGCGGAACACCGCCCACTTTCCAGGCACTGGGCTAGGCTGAGGGGGATGTGTGACAGTTACCGCTTTATTGTTTCATTGGGTGTGCTGGCACACACCTGTGATCCCAGCCCTTTGCTGGGAGCATGGTTTCTGGCATTACAGAGAGCACATAACCCTTGCATGTAACATCAGCACTTGGGAGGCTGGCAGAAGGGTCACCGCAAATTCAAAGTCAGCCCAGCCCATACAAAGAATTCAAGACTGGTCTGGGCTATGGAACAAGACCTTCTCTCGAAAACAAAACAGCTCATTCCCAGAAGGGCGGTCCTTATCAATTGCCACTCTGTCCCTTCCTGTCCTCTGCTCAGAACAGATCCTGTGTAATTCATTGTGTTTATTAAGTTTCATATTCACGTTTTCAGAATCTTGCTTTCTGCTATCGTTGTTTTAAGCAACGATTAATGCAAGCTAAACCAACATGGACTTGTTAAGCTCCTATTACCTGACCGGCATGGATCTGTCCTCATATGACTCAATGGTCAGAAAAACATGGTGTGTCCCTAAAGGAACTCACACCTAGGTGGAAGCAGGCAGGCTGTTTAATGCTGGGCTAAGGCAGGAACAAAGGATTTGCATGAAGCTGAGTGGCAGCAGAGGAAGGGAGAAATAAAGGGTCTGGCAAGGGAGGATTGCAGATGCTGCCTCAGCTGAGACTTAGGATGTGTAGACTCCCCGCTCCTGAAGCCGGTGAGGGACGGGCAAAGGACGCCATCTCGGTGCCCTCTGAGCTCTCTCCTTTTGTTGTAGCCTAGCAGTGTGACAGAAGAAATGACACCCTGACTCCAAAGATCAACTGTGTCCAGGATTTTCTGGCCCTCGTGCTACAGCTGGCCCTGCAAGCTTTCACATGTGCAGACGCAGCTGTCATCCCTGCAAGCAGGGGGGGTGAGAGATGCCGCTGAGGGCGCCCAGGCTGTCTACCTTCCAAATGTAGTTGTGGAGCTCTCTGAGGACAGAGATGTGTGTGAGGATCCTGCTGCTAGAGATGTCAAAAAAAAAAAAAAAATTGGAAGACACTGCTATACACTGAAGAAACTCAAGGCGCATTATAAAATGCATGAGGAGCTTGGAAAGTTGGTGAGCAAGGCGCTAAGTGAACACATGGAGAGGCTTCCTTCCCAGGACTAGAGGATAAGGGAAGGGACTGCAGTGGGAGGGTTAGTCTGGGTGCTTGGGGAAGGCTTTAGGAAGGAGGCACAAGGTGGGTATCACACCAGGAGGAATGGGTTGGAGAAACACATGTGAACAGAGAGCTGATGTATGCATGTGGGACCAGTGGGTCATGCATACACCAAGGGTCACGCTGCAGAAAGGCCATGGGGAGAGAGAGGGGTTGCAGAAGTGAGAACTGGAGGTGTGAAGAGGTGGAACTGAGAACCGGAGGAACCTGCTCCTTAGCAAGGTGGAAGCAGATGCCAGTTAAGATCCACTCCAAAACGTGATGAAACAGAAAATACCTATAATCCTAACACTCAGATAGCAAAGGCAGGAAGACCAAGGAGGTCAAAGACTTCTTGGCTTCAAGAAGTGATTAACCGATTAATTCGTTACAAAAAATAATAGATCCAGTCCAACCCTGTGCCCTTCCTTACCCTGTCTCAAGAAGTGATTAACCAATTAATTAATTACAAAAATAAAAGATACACTCCAACCCTGAGCCCTCCTTATAGACAGATCCACTTCTGGGTGCTCATCTTCCCTGGCGTGGCCCAATCCCCAACCCTTGGCTTAGACTAACCTGGGGGTTAATACATTCCTCCTGATTTAGGGAGAGTCTGTAATTAGTCCATACAGCACTGGGTGAGAGGCTAGCAGGTTCTGGGGTGGGAGGCACAGGGAAGGAATGCATTGTGAGTGTTGATGTGTCTGATGTGAGATCTGGAACCAGCATCGTTTTGCTGCTGGCCTGAGGGTGAAGCCAGTACAGAGAGGCTGAGGCAAGATCCCAGAGCCAAGGCCCAGTATTGGAGCCTCTCCTCCCTGGGGCTCTTTCTTTCTTTCCTTCCTTCCTTCCTTCCTTCCTTCATTCCTTCTTTCCTTCCTTCCTTCCTTCTTTCCTTCCTTCCTTCCTTCCTTTCTTCCTTCCTTCCTTTCTTTTTCATTCTTTCTTTTTCTTCCTTCCTTTCTTTTTTTCTTTTCTTCCTTCCTTCCTTCCTTCCTTCCTTCCTTCCTCATTTCTCTCTTCCTCCCTTCTTTCTTTCTTTTTCCTTTTAAATTAGGGTCTCACTGTTTTGACTTTGTAGGCCTTGAATTCTTTATGTAGACAAGGTTGGCCTCAAACTCAGAGATCCACCTGCCTCCAGTTCCCCAGGTCTGGCCTCTCAGGATTTCTTATTATGTGAAATTATAATATTCCCTCTTGATACTTAGATCCCTGGGGTGGGGTTTTTCTGCAGTTTCTAATTAAGAGCATCATCATATCTATGTATTTATTTATACTCTCCCACATCAATAACAATGGAAAAGTTATAAATTCTAGACAGAGAAATCCATGAAGGAAGCTGATATGTGCTAACAGCTGCAGACATTTCAATATGATTATCTTAGTTAGGGTTTCTATTGCTGTGAAGAGACACCATGACCACAGCAATTCTTATAAAGGAAAACCCCCACATACAGTTCAGAGGTCCAGTCCATTATCACCATGGTGTAACAAACACGGTGGTGTGCAGGCAGACATGGTGCTGGCTACATCTTGATCAGAAGGCAACAGGAAGTAGACTGTCTCACTGAGCATGCCTTGAGTGTATATGAACCCTTAAAGCCTGCCTCCACAGTGACACACTTCCTCCAACAAGACCACACCTACTCCAACAAAGCCACACCTCCTAACAGTGCCACTCCCTTCAGGGGTCATTTTCTTTCAAACCGCTGCATTGTTTAATGCATGGGTTGCTGGCGAGAGTTTGGAAGGTGGTCTCTGGCAGGGATGCTTTCCCTATACTGGGTTGGCAGGCAACCCTGAAGCCCTTGCCCAACACTGGCACTTGCTCTTGGCTGTCCCAGCCTCCAAACCTATGAGAAATAAATTTTCTCTTTGCTTTGTAAATTGTCCAGTCTGTGGTATTATAATAGCAGAAAGAGGACTAGGCCAGTTGGCTATGGAGTGTCAGGACCTCCTTCTCAGGACCTGGACACCTCCGGCTGTTCTACAAATATTGACGAGGTCCCAGGATTGTGTGGGAATAAGATACAATGATACAGATGGCCACCAAAGTGAGAAAGACCCCCAGCGAGGCCAACTCAATAGCCAGTGAATGTCAAGGTGAACCGGGAAGTATTAAGTAGGGAGAGTGGCCACTGAGTGGTTGGTTGGTTGGTTGGTTTGTTCTTGAAATAGGTTCTCATTACATAGCCCAGGATGACCTCAAACTGGTGACAGTTCTGTTGTTTCAACCTCCCGAGTGCTGGTATGATAAGTTTGTGACCCCAAACTTGGTGCAAAGAGCACTTCCCCCACTAAAAGGCAGATAAGAAAGACTGCTGGCTGCGCAGACCGTTCAAGCTGGTGACTCAGTTGGCACTGGAAGCCGTGTTCTCTCTGCTGACTCCCTGCAACTTGCTGAACACCAAAAAACCTTGAGTCTCAGCTCCTCCAGGGTCTCTGTGTGGCTCAACCATGAAGGTCATTTCTCAAGGACATTTTCCCAGCTTGTGTCTGAGGAAGGGCTGACATCAGTCCCATATCCTGTGGCCTTCTGTCCCCCTAGCTGTCCTGATTGTAAACTTCAGTAAGCGTGCACTAGAACATTTTCACTCCTGCTAAGAGCCACAGCCAGCCTCCGCCGGATCAGCCTTCATCCGAAACAAATCTCTTCTTGGATAGGACTTGAACCAGGATTGATTCTCCATTTTTAGCCCTAAACCATGACCTCTTGCAATGGATTCTAGAGATCTCTTGCAATTGTCGTTATCCCGGCACTCTGAAGTTCCATGATTCCATTCATCAACAGATCTGCCCCTTATTCCGATGCTCTACTTCAGAGACACAGAATCCAATGACCTTCAGGAATCCCAGCATCCCCCTCCCCTACTACACTCCCACCTTGGAAGGACAGGATGGTTAGGTTAACACTAAACCACTTTGAAAAGTCTTTAGAAGTACCATGTGCCCAGAAGTGCTCAACTACAGAAATTCTCACAAGATGACTACACTACCATCCAAGGTACAGAGTGGAGCATCCTCAGCCCCCCTCAGAGGTCTCCTCCTTCTCCATCACCAACCCCCTCAAACAGAACTTCAAACACCACGCAAGCTCATAACCAGGGGGAAACTCAAACCTATCTGTCTGCTGAAAAACTCTGCCAGAGGGCAAGGAGGAACACTGGAATCTGCTGCAGCGATGGCTAGGACCAGAGAGTGGCAGAGAGGGGACAAAAGGGACAGGGGTAGGAGCAGGGTCCAGAGCCCAACTAGTCCATTGTCTTAGTTGTGCTTTTCTCTAGCCATGCGGATTGATTGGATGACCTCAAAGCCTCCCACACCAGAGCAGAAAGTCTTTTATCCAAACTGATCATCCGGAAAGCAGGCCTCCCACTGATGCTTAATTCACTCAAGGAAAGATTAGAAGAACCTGGTTCCCAAGCTTCCAGAAGTTGTTGGTAAAATTCAGCGGGAACCTGCAATCCTCAGAGACTTCTATTTTTACCAAAAAAACACACACAGAGAAGTGGAGAATTTTCAAATGAATTAGACATGAGATTGATCTTTTTATAAAAGAGAAAAAGAACCGCGATGTTATGTTTGAACTCTGCCTCTCATCCCTGGTTTCCCTCGGTTGACTCGCCTTGATGGCTCAGGTCAGGCCTGTGTTCCCACCCAGGTTCAGCCCACTCAGTGACCAGTAGTCAGGGACATACCAAGGACTCCTTGAAACAGTGATCATGGTTTTGTCTGCCAACCCCAACCCAGACCTGAAGCACTCTAAGGGGAGCTGGTCAAGACGATTCCTCCAGGAATCATCCAAATGAGAAGCATGCACACAGTAAGGGCCACTAGTGGCCTTAAACAGGACCGCTCAGACATGGCTGGAGAGAGAACCCTAGGTTCTCAGCTGGTGCTGCAGAGCTAGGAATCTGCAGATGTTTCAAAGCTGTCTTATTTAACATTCATCACACTGCGCTCCGTGGCAGAGCCAGCTGCCTGGCCCGCTCATTTCTACAAAAGCATTCAAGCACTGTGCGTCTCTTCTTCTGAGCTGTACACACGCAGTATTTGTGGTCCTTACCCAGTGCTCTGTGGACCCCACAGGTTCTATGGCAGTAGCTCCAGGGCCACCAGGTACCCACTGCTCTGAGTCTCTCTGCTTGTTAACTGGGAAGCTCAGTTTATACGTATTACGGGATGCCTTTCAGGATACCGTCAGGCAGGTGGTTCTGTCTTTCTGGCCAAAACAGAAAGATTTTTAAAATGACAGATGTTCTTTGCCTTGCAGTGGGCTTGAATGCCAATAAACCCAGCACCAGAGGGGAAGATTCAGGTAGTACAGCTAAGCTCTTGAACATCACAGCTTTGCAAACAGCTGACTAGCAGACATGTGGAATCTTGGGATATTCCCACACCACCCTGCCATCTGCAAAGTTTATGCTTGAGAACCATGAGATCAGAAGAGAGTGTCAGATGCCCGGGAGCTAGAATTGCAGGTAGTTGTGAGCTGACACTTGAGCACTGGGAACTGAGCTCTGGTCCTTTCTCGGAACAGAACATGGTGTAAACTACTGAGCCATCTCTCTAGCCCCTCAGAATGGTATGCAAGTTCAGGGTGCTCCCTTGGGCCAAGCTCAGAACCATCCAACACATGTACTGGTTAGAATCCCCTGTGAGGTCGTCTGTTATCCAGATCCCAGCCTGACTGGAACCTGTGAATCTGTGCTCACCGCCTGACACCCCCTGGAGCACCAGTAGCCCAGAAAAAGACAGAAGTCCAAACTTTCAAGCATGGCTTCTATCGAATGCATATGGTGTTTGTAACATTAAAAAGTTTTTTAAAAAAATCAAAACGAAAAACTATTACTCATTGAGGACTGTCATTAACTGATACATAACTTATCAAGTAAAATAAAGTTAATCTTAAAATGCCTTTTCTCTTTAAGAGGTGGAGACGTCAAATTCTGATCTTAGTGAGGTCTGAGGAGGGAGTAAGAGTAAAGGGGGCTTCTGTGGAACAGCAGGAGATGGTAGGGTCTTGACTAGAGGAGGTAGGCCTCCTTGTCTCTCTCAGCCAGTTACCCGTGTAAAAGTAAAAATGCCAAATTCTGTAATGCTTTAAGAGAAGACAGGTGTTCCTCAGCTTATGGTATGAATGAGTCTCGATAAACCAAGTGCAAGTACATAAGTGTATGGATTATTAAATATTGGCGATGCACTGATTGGTTTGAACTGTTAGGTGACATAATTTAGAATCACCTGGGAAGAACATCTTAATTGAGGGTTATTTAGATCAGGTTGGCCCCTGGGCCTGTCTGGGGGTGATTGTCTTCACTGTTACTTAACTCAGTCCACTGTGGGTGGTACCATTCCCTAGACTGCGCGCTGAATTGTATAATAGTGGAGAAAGCTCTCTGAGCACAAGCAACAAGCAAGCAAGCATCCACATGTGTATTCTCTTTCTCTCTTTGCTGTGGATATGCTGCTTTAAGTTTCTGCCCTGACTTCCCTGCAGTAATGGACTATACCCTGGAATTGTAAGCCAAATAAACCCTTTCCTCCCTTAGGGGGCTTTCTTTGCCACAGCCACAGAAATAAAATAGGACAGGAAATTAATTCAAGAGAATCAAGAAATCGGTCATCAAAAGAACAAATAATCCAATAAAAAATGGAGTGCAGATCTAAACAGAGAACTTTCAACAGAGGAATCTAAAATGGTTGAAAGACACTTAAGGAAATGCTCAACATCCTTAGCCATCAGAGAAATGCAAATCAAAACAACTCTGAGATTCCATCTTACACCTGTAAGAATGGCCAAGATCAAAAACACCGATGACAACTTATGCTGGAGAGGTTGTGGGGTAAAGGGAATACTTCTGCATTGCTAGTCAGAGTGCAAACTGGTACAGCACCTTTGGATGTCAGTGTGGTGATTTCTCAGAAAACTAGGAAATAGCCTTCCTCAAGATCCAGCATTACAACTTTGGGGTATATACCCAAAGGATGCTCAAGGGTACCACAAGGACATGTGCTCAGCTCTGTTCATAGCAGCTTTGTTTGTCATAACCAGAACCTGGAAACAACCTAGATGTCCCTCAACCAAAGAATAGATAAGGTAAATGTGGTACATTTACAAAATGGAGTACTACACAGCAGTAAAAAATAATGATATCTTGAAATTTGCAGGCAAATGGATGGATCTAGAAAACATCATGTTGAGTGAGGTAACACAGACTTAGAAAGACAAATATAATATGTACTCACTCATAAGTGGCTTTTAGACATAAAGCAAAGAAAAACCAGCCTACAATTCACAACTCCAAAGAACCTAGACAACAAAGAGAGATATATATGGATCTCATCTACAAGGGATGTAGAAAAAGACAAAATCTTCTGAATGGAGAGTTTCAGATTCCAGAGTGCTAAAGATGTGATTCTAGAGTTGCCAGCAAAACTACCTGCCTGGGGGAGGTCTGAAGTGCCTGGGTGATGGGCAGTGTAGTTATGTCAGCCACCAAGAGGGACCACAGCCCTCATCTACTTTCTGTTGACGAATACCCTGACTCCTTCATAGGCTTGAAAGCCATATTAAAGACAAACTAGATCCATTCCTGTTTATGATTAAATTTGTTTCTCAAGGATTGGGCTATGTCCCACCTGTAACCTTAACTACAAATGATTCTGTACTGGCTGTTCTAGGAATTGGCAACTGTGTCTTTGTTTCAAAGGGTTATTATGATCACCTTGTTATGACTGCCTTGCTACCATGTCTTGTTTCAGAAGTTTGTCATGATCAACTTGTTTTGCTTATGTTCTGCTTCTATAACCCCACCTATTTGTCTGCCAACCCACCCCCCAATTCTGAAACCCTCTACTCCTGAACTATAAAACCCATATTATATATGGGTAATATTGAATATTACCAATATTCAACTGTAATCTATTGAACCCCACCTTCAGAGAGAGACAGCCCATGTACACAAATAAAAAGAAAAGCTTGCATTAATTAATGTGGGCATGATTTGGGTTGATGGACTTTTTCTTCCTATCTGTGGGATTAACACTGTGTCAAGCCTGACACCCAGTCCAATCACAGGAGGGAAAATTCTATTAAACTAGGCAGAGCAGACTTCCTCTAGCTAGAGGTAATATTCATCATCATCATCATTAATGCTTTAGACTCGGATGCCTCTGAACAGTGACTTTTAGAGAGTAGGTCATGGAGCCCCAAGAGCCCCCAAACTCAGAAGGTCCTTCAGGGAAGACAATTTCTCATAATAACCTGAAGATGGTATTCATCTCTGGCACTGTGCTAAGCCTGTGTGCTGGAAGGAATGGAAGGTGACACCGAGGTCTACTCCTTTGATTCGGGCCTGGCGCTGGGCTGGGCTCATCTCCACACTAGGAAGCTGCCCTTAGGAATGTTCTGGAGAAAGCAGTCAGGATTGCTCATCCCCTCAACCTTGAGTCCCTGTGTTGTGACAACCCCTGGGATGTGCTGAAGAGCCTTCGGAGGAGGCTGCTGGATGACAAGCTGGGGAGGGAGGGGGAGCTGAGCTGCAAGATTTTTTTTCTTGTTTCCCTTTTTAATGGAGCACCACTTTTACCTAGAAGAATCACTGGTAGACAAAATGTGGTTATTCAGACTTGGATATGTGGCAGTTTATTTTAAAATGAACAAAATGAGCCTGTCACATCAAAAACCCATGAACAGTATTTGTTGCCAATGATAGCACTGAAGTTTCAAGAAAAAAAAAATTTGAATTTTGGAAAACTTTCCAACCACAACCATAAGCTGAACAGTTTTTCAGTGGGTTAGTGCCCTTCTGAGTAGATTGATGGTGAAATTAACCAATGGGGTTGTCAGGTCCAAAAGAGACCTGGGCAAATGGCTAACTGTGGTGCCTATTAGCATTCCAAAGCTCACTGGCTGCCAGGCTCACTCCACCTGAGGATCCTTTCAGCACTTCCCATCCTGCCCCTAACTCTCCAGCCTTGCTTCCCTTCTCCCAGTTCCTGATTCTTATATAACCTAGCGGTTCAGCTATGCGATTTCTTGGCTCCCTCTCTGCTCTCTTGGCTTCCTCTTTGTTCTCTTGGCTCTCTTTGCTCTCTACCCTCTTGGTCTCCTTTGCTCCCTATGTCTTCTCTTCCTTTCTTGCCCTCCCTCTCCTCTGTTGGACCAGTCCAGTCTGCTGGTCAGGTTCAGTTCTCCTGGTTCTGAACTCTTCCAGATGCCTTTGACTGTTCTCTCCTGAATATCTACAATACAAACCTTCTCCTCAACCATACTGTGGAGCAGTTGTGTCTCCATTTCCTTCAGAGGTTTGGTGGGGAATAGTACCATGTAAAGAGATGTCTCCACATTTGGAAGGTCTACTTAACTCATCAAAACACTGTTTCCCAGTGATCATTGCACGATACTACTAAACCATACAAAAGTGGGTCTTATATAGTGGGACTAGAGAGATGGCTCAGCAGTTAAGAGCACTGGCTGCTCTTCCAGAGGTCGCAAGTTTAGTTCCCAGCACCTACATGGCAGTTCACAACCTTCTGTAACTCCAGTTTCAGAGCATCTGATGACTTCTTCTGCTTTCCATAAGCATCAGGCATGCATGTGGTACACAGACATGCAGGCAAAACACCCATACACAAAATAAATTTTAAAAAAATGTATCACCCAGAAACACAATACACTAAAGGATTATTTAGTATAACAGAGATGGGTATCTTTATTGAACTCTGAAGTCAGATTTCAACTGCAATTAATTTTTAAGCTAACTACTTCTTACATACACATTGTTTCAAATAACATCCATAATTTTATGAAAGGACAATAGAATACTTTTCCTAACCGCAGATATATGGGTGTAGATTTCCTTTACAGTCTTTAATCAAACAACATATCACAGCAGGTGAATGTAATAATCCAGACATTAAAGAGAACTGCAGACATTAAAATAACGCTACTCTTCTAGCTCAATCGTTTTGTTCTGGGAAATGCATTTTTAATACATTAAAAAGTTATTTTTAATGTATTAAACATAAATGCATTTGAAGTATTAGATGCAAATATTAAATAGAAATACATTGGAAGCTATATGCAAATATGTTAGCTTTTGTTGGGTTCATCATTTTTCTTAAAATGAATTACTAAATAGAGCTGCTTTAAACTTGAGCTTTTAAATTTATTAATAAATAATAATTGTAATTATTGCTGATGGTGGTGTGTGTGTGCACACGAGGGGGGTGCACATGTGTGACAGCACCTAGAAGGAGATCAGAAAACAGTTTTCAGGAGTTGGTTCTCTTCTTCCACAGTGAAATCCAAGGCCAAACGCAGGTCATCACCCTTGCATAGCAAGAGCTTTTACTGACTGAGTCATCTTGCTGGCACAACCCTGAGTTTTGACTTTGGGCATAATAAACAATGATGACACACATAAATAACACTTGAAAGTTCCTCGAGTTTTCAGAGCACAAAAGTGAGAGAGAGAGACTGATGTGCAGGGCAAAACTATAATCCCTTCCTTAGGACAGTAAAACAGGAGGCCCAGGAGTTAGTGCCCAGCCTGGGTTATAGAATACATCACAGACTAGTTTTGGGCTACATAGAGAGATCCTGTCAATTAAAATAATAATACCTCATATAAATAAGAATTTTGAGACGGTTTTGATCTAGAGCAAATCCAATACTTTTTCTGGAGGCCGGAAAGAGCTCAGCCACCAAGAGGAAGGATGTTGGGCTTCAAGAGGAAACTGAAATGGATTGCTGAGGAGTACAGAGTTTGTTGAAAGGATTCTTGATGCAGGAGAATTGTCTGTATTCTGTCAATCATGTTTTAAATAAACGCTGATTGGACAGGCAGGAAGTATAGGTGTGTCAACCAGACAGGAAGTAGAGGCAGGACGATGAGAACAGGAGAATGCTGGAAAGGAGGAAGCCTATTCCTCTCACTCCTATGCAGACCACCAAAGAAGCAGGATGTAATCTGCCCGGCTGAGAAAGGTACCGAGCTATGTGGCTAACACAGATAAGAACAATGGGTTAATATAAGCTACAAGAGCTAATAAGTAGCCTGAGATAATGGGCCAATCAGTTTTATAACTTATGGAGATCTCTGTGTGGTTTTCTTTGGGACTTGCCGGCTGTAGGGTACCAGGCAGGACAGAAACCCCAACAAGCCGGCCCTCATATTACAGATTCTTAGTGCTATGGGCAGATAGACAGAGAGGCAACAGCATGGCAGAATCTCTGGGGGACTATCGGGACCCAGCACCAGAGACAGAGAGCTTGGTGGAGGTCTCTGGTCTCCAAAGAAAAGAATCAGAGCCCACATAGCAGAAATGGGTTCCATTTCTTAGAGCTTTCTGAGGACGGGGGAAGTTTCACAGTAAGAGCCTGTAGCCGGGCTCTCTGATGCCCAGGCAGGAGGGGAGGGTAAGAAACAGAATGTGTGGCTTCGATGTAAACTCACGTCCCAGGTGACATATCCTGGCACCAGAGAGTCTATTAACTAGGGAATCAGTCAGTGTCTCAGTAAGGTGCCCATCGGCAGGTGTGAAAGGGAGTCACTGAAGATGCTATGGCCTGACCAGAGGCTGGAGACTCTAACACTATATTCTTACTTGGGAGGGGGGTATAGCAGAGGTTATGCTTTATAGCTTAAAATTCATTTTCATCTAAGTTATATTTTATCTCCAGCTCCTCTCTGGATGGTCAACAGAATCTACCTTTTGCATATGAGAAACAAGAGTGAGGAGAAATGTCTAGTCTCTAAAGCAGATCCTGGAAAGTGGGTCCCATGTGAATACTCCAAACCCAGAATGCCTCTGCTCATACACACATTACCTCTGGACCTCATGTGATCTTCAAGTCCTTCTCTCTTCCTTCCCCTCTCTCCCTTGGTTGGTCTCATGGATAACATGTGGCTGTCTTTATAAGGGGGACTGAAGTCCATATCCCAAATTGAAACAGTCTGTACTTGGCCACAAAAGCTCCACCCACAGCTGTCAATCATCTGCCCCCTGCCTGTGACTGAGGGAACAAGGGTGACTGGATCTCCCAGGAGCCATCCATAAAATGCTCTGGGCCAATTGAGACATATAAGCTATTTCATGAAAGATGACTAAGCCAAGAGGATTATGAAAAAGAAGTAGCCATGAGGAGACAGGAGAAGTTCCTGACTACCCATGCAATCCTCAGTAGATCTGACCACACCTCCTTTCCTGGTCCCCATGCCCTGGAGGTGGCCCAGAGTACATCTCTATCAGAGTCGCCCGGGCTGCTCTAGGACTGGGGCTCCTAGTGACTAGATAGACCATTTCCCACTCTATGAACTGGAACAGTGGGAGATTGCTGCACATTGGTTTGGGGGCATCAGACTGAGCCCCCAACATTTGCTTTCCCTGTCAGAACCTGACCCAACACACTGAGGCACAGGAGAGTTGGGGGTGTCTCCTCTATCTCTGAGCTCCTCCTTGTTCCCTGGGAACCACATGTTCCCTTCACCAGAAGATGCACAATAATCAAACACACTCTTGAGTCTGTGGAGACCATTCCAGTGGGATTCAGAATCAGGTGCAGGGATTTCAGGTCATAGGAATTCCTGGTAAGGAGGAGCTCTTCTCCAGTTCAGAAAGCAAATATGTTTCCAGTATTTATCCAGAGCTTTAGTGAAGTGCCAGAGGGCCCAGGAACCCTGGCTTTGGTCGAAAGTACACCTGTGCTGCAAAGAGGGATGGAGAGACTGCATCCTGCGATCTTGTTTAGCCATCGTCTGCCCTCTACCTCTAAACCACACCCTCTTCTGCACACCTCCCCTAGGCCAGCAGTGTGCGGCCTGCACATCTCACACTGCACCCTCCCCAGTCCCCTCTGTCTAATGATTTGCTTTCTTTACACATATGTCTGCGTGTGCATGTGCACCTGTGCAGGTGTCTGTGGAGGACAGGGGGCAGTTGTGGGTGCTGGGAACTGAACTTGGGTCTTCTGCAAGAGCGGCAAGTGCTCTTAGCTGCTGAGCCATCTCTTGGCCCCGTTCTCTTCTTTCTAAGCACTGTGATAAAAATCATAGGAAGTCTTTGCAGGGACTTGTTACAGAGCAAAGCTTCAATGGAAAGGACACTGTCATCCCAGGCTGGCAGGAATGCACATAGCACGACTTTTCTTCAGGGCAGCTTGGCAGCACGCTAAGGAAAGGGTTCGTACATTCTGATACCATAATTTCTTTAAAAGGATTTATCCAAAGTTAATAGCAATGTATCATAAGACATGCTCATGTTAGCAAATGATCAGAAGCAACCTAAAAAATGCCAGATACAAAAGAATGAATTAAAAAGATGATTACAGCCCAATATGTGTGCCCCTGAAAATCTTATTACCAAGAATGATGGTAAACTGCATAAGATAAACTTATGAAGTTGAAAGTCAGGTTATAAGAATCAGTGAGCACACATTTAATCCCAGCACTCAAGAGGAAGAGGCAGGTGGATCTCTGTGAGTTTGAGGCCAGACTGATCTACAGAGCGAGCTCCAGGACAGCCAGGGCTACACAGAGAAACCCTGTCTCAAACAACAACTGCAACAATAACAACAAAAAAACCAATGCATCCGTACATGCTGGAGCAAGCCTGCAATCCCTGAACTCAGAAGGCCAAGGCAGGAGGATAGAAAATTAAAAACAGCCTGTATCACACAGCAAGCTCTTGTCTCAAAAACAAATAAATACACAAATAAGTAAACCATTGTTATTAATAGTTTGGCCTTGTTAGGACCACAATAACTGCAGAGACCATCTGAGGAAGGAACGATTTCTCTGAGCTCACAGCTTCACAGTGCTCAGTCCATTCTGCGGGGAAGAAACGGCCAGTCAGCTGAGTTCCTGGTGGCAAGAATGTGTGATGGTGGTTTTTCACATCACATGGTGGACCAGGAAGGGACAGCACACTCTCGAGGACCCGTCCCCAGTGACCTACCTCCTACAGCTAAACCCCACTTGACAGCTTTTCCAGAATGTCCCAAAGTAGTGCCCCCAGCTGGACAACAAGTATTCAATATATGAGCCCAGGGGGGAACATTTCATATCCAAATTACAGCATTAATATTTTTTAATGTAACATAAATAATTTTAATATATTTTTCAAAATGTTCTACTTAAAATGACAATTGATGCAGCTAAGAGCCTCTCCAGAACTCCATACTTGAAGTCAGATAAAACGCCAGCTTTGTGGGTGCCATCCTTCGGCACTGCCTAGAACTCATATGGTAAACTACAGCAACTGTGCATCCCCACAGCAATTTCCCCCCAGTCACGTGATTTCAAGACTCTCTTCTGAATCATCTCAAGCATCCAGGGAGACCTCCTTACCTCCTCTGAGTTGGTAACTCCTATCTGACAGCCACTGCACCCACCTTACTGCAGTAGGTGCTCCATTCCAAGCACCTCCCTGTCTCAGCTGCACCTGCTCAACACACCCTTTGAAGGAATGCCTGCTATGTCCTGGGACCACACAAGAGAGTCATGTATGGGCTGTGGGCTAGCCTCTGTGATCCCATGCTGAAGCCCCCACAGTGAGGAGTAAACTGTGCCCTGTATCACCTTTTTCGCTTATAAAATTAGTGTGTGTAACAGGCTGCAATAACCCAGAGCTGGAAGCAGACCTCCAAAAAAGAGATACAGAAGGAGTCTGTCAGGTAGAATGCCTATGCCATTTTCCTGAGATAAACAAAGAAGGGACACCGTGGAAGCAACCTGTGGCCTAGTCACCCGAGCCACCTTCCAGGGAAAGATCAAGATCAGATTGAACTGTCTCGCTGCTTGGTTTGAGGTCCTAGGCTAGTCAGGTGTACTCACCCGCAGTAGCCTTTCTCGGCAGCTGTAGAGAAAATGGCAGGCCCTCCACCAAGAGCCTGTCTGTGAACTTCCAACTCCCTAACAGGCTCCCCACGCTGGGAAGAGAATAATCTTGGGTTCCCACAAAGACGCACAGGAATAAAGCAGAAGTAACTCAGCAAGGCAATTTCCTTTACCAAACACCAAGTGTCAGCACCCGAATGGAGCCAGCAAGCACACACAGCTGAGATGGCCTCATATCCCTGATGTAGGTGGTAACTGCGTCTTCTCCTAGTGGTGGGAACTCAACAGCACAGTCTAATATGATTGGCTAATTGGCTCAAAGGAGAAGGGTTTCGTAAACAAAGACCCTGGTCAGGCTAACTACAATTGGTAGCAAACAAAAAGCCCACTATCTCTCTCACCCAGAAGCCTAGATTCCAGGATCACTGGCCCAACCCTCTCCCCTTACAATGGATACACATGAACTAATATTCCCCTCCTTCCCCATATCCTCAGAGGACACATTCCTTCCCTGGAACTCCTTCTACTCCCGCTGCTGCTCAAAATTCAGAGACAGCCTGACTACATGAACCCTATTCTTTTCTGAGACCTATGAGAAAGACTCGCTCCGACTCTGCCTATTGGACCTGAACTCACATCAGAGTGCCCCCATGCCCCTCCCACCTCCCCCTCTTACACTCCCCCTCTCCAGCCAGGCTGCTGTCGGTCTCTCCAGGGCACTCTAATAAACATCTGGCCCAAGAGGACGATCCACCTCTGTGTCCCCCTGAGCCCCGGACTTGAGGTCTTTCATTCACAACCCATTAGTATATTCTGACTTTTGGTCCATGGTTTTCTATACCTTGTAAAATAGCTACACTCAGGGTGGGGAGAGAAAAATAGACTCTTCTCCCCATCGGTTTGTGCCAAACTACAAATAATCTGTATCCTAATTCTCTTTGGAATTTAGGGAAACCAAGGCAAAGGATAAGAAGCTGGGCACTGATAACATTTCCATCCACCTCCACTGCCTATGGCCGCCTTGCCAGCTCTTTCTGAGAGCTCCCCCTTACCCGTTAGCTACAGTTAAAGAAGTCTTCCCAAGCTGTGGGTTCTCTGCAGAGAGCCAGGTGTGACCTCTTCCCACTCTGGGATCATGCTGTGTTGCCGGGTTTTGAAAGTATCCCAGCCTGTGCCCAGAATCTCAGGGAGCCTTCTGTGCTGTCTAGTTTTATATCAACTTGACACAGGCTAGAGTCATCTGAGAGAGAACCTCAGTTTGGAGAACGCCTCCATAAGACTGGGCTGTAAGCAAGCCTTACAGCATTTTCTTAATTAGGGACTGATGGGGGAGTGTGGGCAGAATATTCTGTCCCTCCAGTCAGCTCTCAAATAACCACATAGAGATTTATAATTAATCACAACTGCTCAGCTGATAGCCTAGACTTATTACTAGCTAGCTCTTACAGCTTGCATTAACCCATATTTCTTATCTATGGTCCACCAGAAGGTTCAGTACCTCTTCTCAGGCATATTGATTTTGCTCCACGGCTCCTAGTGACCCTTCATCCCCTAGTTCTCTGTCCGCAAACCCTGCCTAACCTCTCCCTGCCTAGCTTTTGATCATTTAGCTCTCTATTAAACCAATGAGAGCAACACATCTTCACAGTGTACAAAAAGATTATTCCATAACAGGGGAGAACCCAGCCCATTGTTGGTGGGGTTGACCTCGGGCTAGTGGTCATGGGTTCCATAAAAAAGCAGATTGAACAAGCCATGGGAAGCAAGCCAGTAAGCAGCACTCCTCCATGGCCTCGGCATCAGCTCCTGCCTTCAGCTTTCTGCCCTTTTTTGAGTTCCTGTCTTGACTTCCTGCAGTGATGAACAGTGATGGGGAAGTATAAGGCAATTACCCTTTCTTCCTCAAGCTGCTTTGGTCACAGGGTTTCATAGCAACAATAGAAACCCTGACTAAGGCACCCTCCCTCCACCACCACGAAAACCCCCTTACCACTCTCTGCCCTCAACGCCTCTGGGGATTTCAGCCTGATGAGGGGAGCGTGGCAAGGGAGTAGAGACCCACGGAACCCTAGCTTTTGCTTTTGCTTTCTTGTTTTTTGTTTGTTTGTTTTGTTGCTTGTTTGTTCCCTTTTCCTGGTGACAAAAATCCTTGTTCTGCGCAGTTTGATGAGGACAGGAGGATTCTGGCAAAAACCAAGTTCTAACTCAGTCACAATTGCCCGGCAATATCTCCAGGAAGTAAAGGGAGCCTGCCTGTCTGCCTGCCCGCCTGCTCAGTTCCAGCCTGTGCTACCTCAGGAAAACAGGCAGGGCTGCTGCACCTGGATGGTGAGAAGGATGTCCAATGGCTCTCCCCACATGGCTAACCCTGCCTCTCCTGGAGAACACCACCTGTTTGCTCTGCTTCCCTCTCCCGGCTTGAGGGCTCAACATAGCTCACAGGACTGAAGCTTCCCCAGGCCAGCTGCTTTCACCAGAGTGACTGAGGAGTTTAGCTCCTGCTTGCCTGCCGAGGGCACCTGGGCATAAAAGAGTCTCAGAGAGCTGGGGAAGAGTCTATTCTACATAACTGGAGCCTGATTTTCTCTAACTATTATTATGCTAAATCAAAACAAAAAAAAATACATCAGAAGGGTCTGTCCCTGCCTCCCACCCCCAACCCCAGTCAGGACTTGGCCAGTGAGCCAACACTGTCAGATGGAAGGTAAGTTCCATCATTGAATATCTGGGAAGGTTTGGGTCCTTAAATCATCTGGTCCCTTTGACCCAGGAACAGCCTGCCAGCCTACTGCCATCACCAAACAGAGTGCAGGCACCCTGGCACCTTGGCTTAGGCCCCTTTCCAATCGGCTGCCACACATGACTTGGTGAGCGATCTCTGGCTGCCATTCCAGGGAAAACAGATGGCTGAGAAATGATTTTCTGGAGTTTCCCAACCAGATTTCTCTCGGAGATTTCATGAAGCAAGCTATGGCTTTAATATTCACCCCTGAGGTCCCGCCCGGTTAGGAAAAGCCTAAACACTATGGCTACAGGTCAGGACAACATACTTTCATTTGGGGAGCACAGATAGGAGGGTGGGCAGGTTGAGGTTGTCATAGCTGGCATTAAGTCAGAGAGAAGCAATGAGGCGGGAGAGGTCAGGTAGAAGGCTGAGCTTGACACTAGGGTCACCACACCATCTGCATGGGAAGGGAAGGACCCTGGCACCCACCTTAGCTCAAGGCATGGCAGCCTGCTCACTGTTTTCATCTCTCGCCTCGGCCCCTCCACAGATAAAGGCATTTTTTTTCCTCACTAACCATTCTCCGGGGCAGTAACCTCTGCTCACATGGCTTTTATGATCTTACTCCATCAGGCACCACCATCCTTCTGAGTTCCCATACATTTGCCCAGTTGCCCACATGCTCCTTTAGCTTCACCTCAGCTACGAGCTGTGTCCCGTGCTTGATCCTCTGGTTATCCCTGGGTCCTTTGTCTATTTCCCTGAGAAGGAGCCCAGTCTCCATCTTTACCTGACCACCCCCACCTCTCTGAGCCAGGCCACCTACTTACTGTAACTGCATCCTGATGGATCACCCTTTGCCCATTCCAGAGTACAACCAGGGACATCATTCTTGTCACCAGATAGGTCCTCCTGCTGCCTGGTTTGAAATCCTACAGTTCCCTGATCTGTCAGCATCTGCCCTAATGTCATTTATGATCTAGCTCCGTATCCACAGCCTCTCTGATCCCTGGCACCCAACACAGCTGACCGCTTTAATTCAAAGGGTGCCCCCTTTCTTTCCAGGAACTTTCGGAGGCTGTTTCCTCTGCCTGGAGCCCTCACTCACACAAGTGAAGGGCCCACTGACAGCAGCCTAACCATGATTGGTTGACTCCTACCAACTGATTTTCCCTAAAAAGCTGCTTCCCCTTAGAAGACCCTGACCTTTCTCCTGCTTGTTCCTTTGTTGTTCTGTCCTTACTCTTATCACAGAATTGCATGACTTCCATTAGCGTGCTTGTGTGTGTGTGTGTGTGTGCGCGCGCGCACTCGTGTGCAAATACACAGAGGCCAGAGGAGGACATTGGTGTCCAGCTTTAAATTAACACTCTCTTATCCCCTTGAGACAGTGTCTTTCATTGAATCTTTTGTGGGTTTTTAACATTTTAAAATACATTTATTAATGTATTCATGTCAGGTTGGAGGTGGATACCAGCTTGCCATGGCGAGAGGAAAGCTTGACAGGTCTCTCCTTCTACCACGTGGGTTACCAAGATTCAGTTCAGGTCCTCAGACTTAACAGCAGGTGCCTTCACCTGCCCAGTCATCTCACTGCCTTCCTCTTTTATTTTCCCCCAGCTAGGCTGGCTAACCAGCAAGTCCCAACAATCCCCCTGTCTCTGCCCCACCCCCAGCTTTGAGGTTACAGACATGATCAACTGCACCAAGCTTTTAAAACGTGATGGTCTTCATATTTGCTCCTACCCGCTGAGTGCTCCTGCCCGCTGAGTGCTCCTACCCACTGAGCTATTTGCCCAGTCCCAGGTTATAAATGCTTCTTGAGACAGCAGTGGTGCCTTGCTTGCCACGGAGTTGGTGCCAGACACAGCATCTGGCATGCAGTAGGCATCCACCTCACTTTCCTGGAGTCAGAGAATGAATGAACAAGCAACTTGCCCAGAATTGAGATTCCGCCCCAGCCCCGTTCGCCTCAACCTCACTGCACTCTGAGGTCACAGACACTGTCCCGTGTCATTTAAAGCAGCACTGATGAGTCCTGGAGCTGGAGCAGTTACCTGGGCTGACTACAGTGAACTCTTGAATCCGCTATTAGGAAATCAACTTTGAGGACTCCCCAGCCATCCACTTACCATTCTGGTCTAGAAGCCAGATTGCTTCCTGCTCTTTATCTGCAAACTGACTGACTTGGGCCTTCAACTACCCCTACTTCCCCTCAGAGCCTCACCTCCACCATAGTGCGGGCTGCTTCCCGGCACAGGCCTATGCAAAATGCCTGGGGAGGGAGCAAGAGTCTGGGCCGTTATTGTACTGGCTGGACTTTCCTGTGAGAGGAAACTGTTGGCATTCCCATCCCAAGACCGTGCTGACTCACTGATGCCACACCATGTCAGCTGGTAACACAAAGTTCAGTCAGCCTGGCGAGTGCAAGCAGAAGTCAGAGAAAAGCCGAATTGCCCGGGAGCCATCACTGCACACACAAATCACAATATTTACACACGCAGGAGCCTCTGATTGAGATGAAGAATGACGTGCAAGTGGGGGATACGGGGGCTCAGAAAAGGCCTGAGAACCCTCAGGAGTGGGGTTGCAGAGATCTCTTCCTGTAGAACTATTGGCTTCCGCAGGGCAGTGAAGAAAGTAGAACATCATGGCTTCCTACTGGTCTCTGTGCGCCATGGTGTGGCTCTCCCATGACCCGGACACTTGGGATGTCAGTTCAAGTGATTCTACCAGGCCTCTCCAAAATGGAAGCTTTTATTGGTCTGAATACTTTCCTGCTCAAAGGAAAAATATTAAAAATACCTCTGACACTTTGGATCTGATTCAACACAACTCAACCAAATGGGGGAGAAGTAAGAGAAAGACTCTGCCTATAAATTATTAAATCTAAGTGATGGTTATATAAGGGGGAGTTGTCATAGTCTCTATTCTCTTGTACATATTTGAAATTTCCATAAAGTTTCTCATTCTTCATTTGAGTGTAGTATTGCATAACTTTTTCTAAGGAATAATTCAGCATTACATATGCAAAAGTCTTTAAAATGGGCAAGGTCTGTGAGTCAGAAACTCTACTTCCAGGAATTTGCCCTTAGGAAATAATCAGAAATGTAGGAAAAGATGTCTCTACCAGGATGTTCACTGTGGAAATAGAAAGGTCATGGCCTACATGCTCAATAATGAGGCCTTATTAAAGACGTTATGGTGAACTAATAAGCCATTAAAATAATTTTGGGATTGGGGTGGTGAGCAGAAGTAGCTATTTCACACACTGTTGATGCAAATAAATTGAGTGATTTCACCACTTTGTGAGGTGAATTGTTGTTACCATTGGTTAAAATGCATGTTATGACCCATTTCTTGTCACTAATAACTCGGGACAATTGAGGGGGTAAGCAAGGACCTTCATACCGGCCAAGTCCTGAGGTGGTGCAGCCTTCTGTGGGAGAGACAGAGCTCAATGGTGAACTTTCTCTCTGGTCTGTCTCATGATGTTACCAGTATTCATTCACAGAGGCCCTTGGAAAGCTTGTCTAATTCTAATTACTTCCTAAAGGCCCCATCCCAAAATAGCACAAAATTAAGACCCCCCTCTATGTGTGTGTGTGTGTGTGTGTGTGTGTGTGTGTGTGTGTGTGTGTAAGACTAAAGTACTGTCAAGTACACAAAGTTTCTCTTCACCATAGTTATGCTGATGAAAGGAACTAGGGAGTCAAGAGAAGGTCTTTTTGTTGAATACCATTCGTAAACAAAATGTGTAATTAAAAAAAAACTAAACCACTCACTAGTCATGTTGAATCTAATACTTAAGAGGATGAGGCAGGAGAATTGTCTGAGTTTAAGGCCAGCCTGAGCTGCAGTGTAAGACCCTGCTTTAAAACAGAAAAATAAGAGCAACGACAAAACCAAGCAAACAATCAAAGACCTTAAATATTCCAATTTATAAAAGGGCTTAAAAATAAAAGATTAAATGGAAACCAAGCATATCAGAAAAAAGAGAGGGAAAAATAAAGAAAGCAAGTAAGCATGTACAGTATTCCTCAGAGAGCACAGCAAACACATGGTGGTGCACATACAGGGGTCTCCATCTACGAGTCCTCAATCCATTGTGGTAAGCCACTTTGTGTTTAGTTTCCCAGCATGCAACCAAGGGTGGTTCTGATTGGTTGGTGTTCAGTCCTGGGTGGTGAGACACTATACATGCGATTTTCACCATGCAAACAAGAGCAGCCCTATGGGATTGTGGCTAATTTTGACTAGCCAACTATCCCACCACTTGAGGCAGCAGGGAGACCCGGCTATGTGTTTGGGAGATCCAGGTTTACATTAAAGGACCTGTTGGCTTCCTGATCTCTCAATCATACCCTTGACTCCACATTCTCCACTGGCAAAACAGCAAACCTCATTGTCCCAGTTTGCTTTCTGCTGCTGTAATAAAGACAATGGCCTAAAGCAACTTTGGGGAAGAAAGGGTTTATTTCAGTTCACAAGTCACAGTCCACCATGAAGGGAGATCAGGACAAAAACTCCAGGCGGGAATCTGGAAGCAGAGACTGAAACCGAGGCCATGGAGAAACACAGCTGACTGGCTTGCTCCCTATGACTTGTTCAGCCTGCTTTCCTGTACCAGCTGGGACCACCTGCCCAGAGGTGAACTGGACCCTTCCACATCAATCACCGATCAAGAAAATGTCCCACGGATTTCCCTATAGATGGGTCTGATGGAGGAATTTTCTCAACTGAGGTTCCCTGCTCCCAGACACTGCTTGTATTAACATGAACTAGCACAGCGATCTACAGAGACCTCTTCTGTAGCACTTTCTTCACTCTGAGCAGGAATTATATGCCAGCCCAACTTACATCGTTATCTATATCGTTATATATGCCCCAGGCAGTGCTTGAAAGAGAGGCAGCCATACTAGGACCAACTCAGTAAAAGGCCATGTCGCTTGGTCCAAGGGGTTTTACAAAAGTGGGATTTCTAGCAGTAGAAGAGGAAAACTCCATCAAGGCATCACCTGGAGATGGAACCATTGATTTCGAGAAGAAACAAACTTCACCAATGGGTGAAAACCACGGGAATAGGAAGTCTTTATTGAATGTGCTTTGGGGGCTAGCGGAGGTCAAGGTACATGTTCTTGTTCAGTTGGCTGGGAGGCAGACATAAGCCCAGATGTAAGGCGCCCTGTAGAACGGGGTGTGTAGAACAGTTCGCGCTCAGGTGAGCAGGCTTTGAATGGGATCCTGACTTCGACTTCCTTTAACCGTGTTTATGATTATTTGAAGCTGAATCTGTTTAATCTGGGAAGAAGTGAATCTGATTAGCCATTGAAGGAATAGGGGAACATGGAGGTCGGGTAAAATAAGTAATCTGATTAGATGGAGAAGTGAGAGGGAACAACCGTTGCTGCTCTCACCTGATTCGTGGTTAGAGACGCCTGCAGTAAGGATAAAGCATCAGGCTTGGTGTGAAGCAGAAGTGGTACTCATTGGGGATGACAAAAAGAAGGCAAGCTTCCACACCGTAACAGGTGCTTGCCTTCCCCGTGAGGCAAGCGGGAATCAAAATAGGAGGCGAATTTAGATATAGCCAGTTGATGTATACCAGTTGTCAAGAGATACCCTGGGGTCCTTTCTCAATTGGCTAAAGCTGGTTACTGGAATGAACAGCCTTTGTGGGTACTTAAGAGCGCCGCTTTCCTGGCGGGAGCAGGGACTTTTGGCTGGGGATTGGTCCAGATCAGTTCTGTAATGTTACTAATTAGTTCTCTCTTCGGCTGTATTTTCCTACTGGGTATTTAAGACGATGTATTTGGCCAGAATGAACCCCTTTGTGCCATCGAGGTCAGTGAAGCTCCCTAGAGGATATTTTTAGGAACTTCAGAAGAGTCCCTCGGCTCCTCTCATTTTCTCCTGCCAATTGTATCGTTTGCTGGAAAGGGTTGGTCTTGTTTACCACGTGGCTTCTGTGTAAGCACTGAAGACATTTCCACTGTGATGATGCTCCTCTTTGCAAATGTATCTTGGTCAATGTCCAGCCACTGGGGTCTCCATAGCCTCACTGAACTACAGGACAGGTAACTTATCAGAGCTGTGAACTCCCCCTCTTTTCAGAGGCATCTCTTCAACCTCTAGTACTTGGAGGCTCTTAAGGTGGGCTCAAAATACCGCTGTTCTCTTAGCCCTTTACTTCACTGATTTGGCCTACAGGTATGGTTGTTGAAAATCAGATCATACCAGTCTTGAAGGTTGACTAGTGGCTTAAAATTTAGCTGTTGGATGGTGCTTAGATAAAGCTTACAAAATCATACTTGTTAGTAAATCTTGACTCTGCCCAGAGTCTCCTAAGTAGTTAAATGTAGTGGAAACACAAGTAATTATCTTGATAAAACATAAAACCTTTATTTCATGAGCTAATTATTCTTAACATTGCCAAGAGCAGGTCAATAACTCATTATTTTAGTGAAAACCCAGAAAGTTGTATTTGGAAGTCAGAAAACATGGACACTATTTTAAATACCTAACAATGTGTTAACAATTTGGAGACATTTCTATTTTTTCAGTCAACATCTCCAGAAAAATGATTCAGTGATTAAGGGCACTGGCTGCTCATACTGAGGACCTGGGTTCTATTCCCAATACCCATATGGTGGCTCACAACCATCTGGCCAGTGGAGTCACTGCGCACTTCTGTTCTCCTTGCGCACCAGGCACACAAGTGGTGCACAAACCTACACCCATAAAATTAATTAATTAATTAGTGAGTTGTTAGATTTGTTTTAGTTTTCCTAATTAAAAAGAATTTGGAGTAAGTTTACATGTATGTTCACCTACTATATTTTATCAAAATATAGACCACTTTGAATAATGATATACAGACATAACACATATCTAAAGGCGGCATACAGAACAAACCTACCAAATCTAAGACACATAGTAACAGCTGTGCCAGCAGACAAAAGGACACATACACAACACCTGGAATCAACATTCATGAGCTCTAGCAAGTGTCTCAAAGAACATATAGCATGACTGCATTTAACCAAAGAGTACTCTTAGAAACAATTTAGAGAATTTACATCAGAAAGACATCAAACTTCACCACTGAAAGAGACCCTGTGAACCAAAAAGGTCAAATGGTGAACCTTGTTGAGACTTAGGTTTAAAAGTAATCCTGTGGACTGGTGCGCATATGAACTCACAGAGACTGTGGAAGCATGAGGAAGGCCTGCACTGGTTCAAGCCAGATGGAGTCCCAGCAGGAAGAGGGACAAGCGGACGCAGGCTCCAACCCCTAACTGAAAAGCTATCTGCAATTGATAACCACTGGTGCAGGAAAGTCAGTTTTCTCCAACACAGTTTACTGGTTGTATCAACCACACCTCAGGCAGGTCCCACTCCCAGGAGGAGTTGCCCAACACAAAGTGAAATCAGTGGTATTTTATGAATTTTTGATTTCTTTTTGCTTTGTTTGTTTTTGTTGTTTTGTCTTATTGGTTTTTGTCTTTCTGGGTCTGGGTTACCTCACTGAATATGTTTTTTTTCTAGATTCATCTATTTGCCCACAAATTTTTAAATGTCATTATTTTTTTTTTACTGCTGTGTAGTATTCCATTGTGTAAATGTACCACATTTTCTTTATCCATTCTTCATTGAAGGGCATCTAGGTTGTTTCCAGGTTCTGGCTATTACAAATAATGCTGCTATAAACATAGTTGAGCACATGTCCTTGTGGTGTGATTGAGCATCCTTTGGGTATATACCCAAAAGTGGTATTGCTGGGTCTTGAGGTAGATTGTTCCCTAATTTTCTGAGAAATCACCATACTAATTTCCAAAGTAGCTGTACAAGTGTGCACTCGCGCCAGCAATGGAGGAGCATTCCCCCTTACCCCAGACCCTTTCCAGAATAAGTTGTTATCAGTGTTTTTTTATCTTGGTTATTTTGACAGGTATAAGATAGAATCTCAGAGTTGTTTCAATTTGCATTTCTCTGATGGCTAAGAATGATGAGTATATCCTTAAGGGTCTTTCAGTCATTTTAGATTCCTCTGTTGAGAGTTCTTTGTTTAGGTCTTTACCCCAGTTTTAATTGGATTATTTGTTCTTTTGATGTCAAGTTTCTTGAGGTTTTTTTGGTATAGTTTGGAGATCAGTCCTCCATGGAAAATGAACAATGCTCACCTGAATCACCAATGGGTCAAAGAAGAAACAAAGAAAGAAATTAAAGACTTCCTAAAATTCAACAAAAATGACCACATAGCATACCCAAATGAAAGCAGTATCAAGATGAAAGTTCATAGCAATAAATGACTACATAAAGAAGCTGGAAAAATCCCACACTAAGGAGTTAATAGCACACCTGAAAGCTCTAGAACAAAAGGAAGCAAACTTATTCAGGAGGTCTACATGACAGAAAATAATCAAATTGAGAGCTGAAATCAACAAAATAGAACAAAGAAAACAAAACAAAGAATCAATTAGACAAAAAGTTGGTTATTCAAGAAAATCAATAAAACAGACAAACCTTTATCTAAACTAACCAAAATGCAGAGAGAGAATATCCAAATTAGCAAAATCAGAAATGAAAAGGGGGACATAACAATAGAAAAGGAGGAAGTCCAGAGAATCATTAGGTTATACTTCAAAAACCTGTACTTCACAAAATTGGAAAACTTAAAGGAAATGGACAATTTTCTGGATAAATATCACTTACCAAAGTTAAATCATGACAAGATAAATTAGATAGATCTATAACCACTAAGTAAATAGAAACTGTCATCAAAAAATCTCCCAACCTAAAAAAGCCCAGGACCAGATAGTTTCGGTGCAGAATTCTACAAGATTTTCAAAGAAAAACTAATACCAATACTCCTCAAATTGTTCCACACAATAGAAACGGAAGGAACACTGCCAAACTCTTTTTATGAGGCAACAATTACCTTAATACCCAAACCACATTACTAAGAAAGAGAATTATAGACCAATGTCACTCATGAACATTGATGCCAGAAGACTCAATAAATAGTGGCAAACAGAATCCAAGAACACATCATGGGTTAATTTAAAATGTAAGAGTTAGCTAGTAATAAGCCTGAGCTATTGGCTGAGCATTTTCAATTAATATAAGCCTCAGTGTGTTTATTTGAGAGCAGTTGCAGACAGGAAAACTCCACCTACAGGGAGAACTTTTAAAAGCTGTGCCCTGTTTTCAAAGTAACCTCCTGAGCCTGGGACCAATAGTTAAGGCCAGAGCACTGGGCCAGCTTTGGAGAGAGAAAGAATCACCAATCTGGGAAAATCTTCAGATGAATGTGGTCAATCTCAGCAAAGCTTGCCAAAGAAGGTAGAGCGAGACAGAGGCTTCTGGGATGTGGGCAGATGTGGGCAACAGCAGCTGCTGCTTGGTGGGCACTGCAACATGGACTGAGAAAAGAGAAAGAAAACAGTCCTTTCTCCCTTCCTCCCACCCTGTCCCAGCCTCTCAGATCTCGCCAATGCAGTGCCTTGGCCAGAGATTCTCGGCTGCTAAAGGGAGCCCAGCACAGTGCCCACTCCTGGTTTTAGGTGGATGCTATAAGGAAAACTTTGTCCTCTGAGAGAACTTTTAGGGAGACCCCTCTGTTTGCCATTTTATGCCTATGCATAATTGGGCATGCATAGGATTAAAATCGGATACATTGTGGGAAAGGACAAGCACAGTAGGAAAAACAATTTTCTGGTTTAAACTATCAATTAAAACAGAGAACAATCCCAGCTATGCCCTTTAGGAACCAGTCTCTTCTTTCAGATCTCAGAGAAAGAGAAGCCAAGCCATAGCGTGGGGCCCTTGAGTATTCTCATCGCTGTGGCCGCTCTCACACTTGACCGCATGACCCTCTATAATCTGTGCTTTTGATTCACTCAGAAAATTATCTTTCTTTCTTTTGCACGTCTGTGTAAACCCTTATTTTCAACTCTCCGGATAAGAGGCCCAAGCCCCAGCCACCAGTAATGTGTCTGGTGGGTCAAGGCAGAGGTCTCTATGGCAGTGGTCAAGCTAAACCTGGGGAACGGCACCAACTATGCTGAACCCAGAAATCCTTCCATCATCACATTGTTAAGCGTGTACCCTTAGACATCACAGCACAGCAGAAGCAGGAACACATTCTAGAATTCTCTGTTTTGGTCTCATTTTTATCCACAACTGGTTCTAAGACCCAGGACAAAGTTTCTGCATGACTGAGTTCCTCCCCCCGCCCCGCTCTCCTTCCCTCCCTCCCTGCCTGCCTCCCTCCTTTCCTCCTTTGTCTCTTTCTCTCCCTTATCCTCCCTGTCCCCTTCCCTATCTTACTATGCAGCCCAAACTGTCCTGCAACTCCCTGTGTTGTAGCCCACGTTGACCTTGAACTCATGATGCTTCTGCCCCAGACTCTTGAGAGTTGCTGAGATTACGAGTGTGACCCACCATGCCTGGCTTGACTTCATCAAAGCTGAGACATTATGAAGCCTTTTCTATTCCCTGCCCCTCCCCATCTCTCTCTCCGTGATCACTATGGCAGCCCTGAATATCACTACCACTCCAGGAGCCCTGAGAGCATGCAAAATAGAGTTTGAAAACTGCTAACCTAATGATCTCCAAGGTACCTTTAAAATTCAAAGTAGCAGCCTGGAGTACAAGAAGCTCACACAGGCTTCCCATAGGTGGAGGTAGACAACAGAGTTGTGACATGATGATGTCATGGGCACGCAACCATGTCCAGTGACCTTCTCCAGTGTCTTCCTGAACTTAAACTACGTTTCCCAGACTCTTTGCAGCTGCAATTCTATATACGACCCAGGTCCATGAAGCCTAAAACAACCTCACAGAAACACCTAGAAATGATGTTTTCCCAGGTGTCAGGGCACCCAAGACCCAGCCAAGCTGTAGAAAATTAACCTTCTAGGTCTTTAAAGAGAAGAGGTCTCACTGCAGCTGCTAAGATGATGGATGGCCTATAGGATCTCCTCACAGTCATGGGGCCAAAAAGGCTTCATGTCTGCAGCCACCTCCTGGCTGCCTGCAGGCCACGGGAGTAGCTATTGCTTTGCAAAGTATCCAGACCTGAGACTAGATTTGAAATCTGGGGCCCTGAGAACAAAGCACAACTCTCTTCCACAGGACATTCTCCAGCCAGCATCTGCTCCTTGGTCCAATGGGAAAAGATGCAAAACATGTTCTGTTCTCATCACTCTGCTACCCGATCAGGCGATGTGATGGCCCAGTTCGTGGTACATCCCCATCCCAGCCCACTTAGGCCATTACTACCCATTTGTCCCTATTATGATACATTTCTGCTTCAGAGTGCCAACCTCTTCACACGAATGTTGTCATTCCTGGGACAGTTGCAGCTGATGACACCTGAAAACATCAGCGAACTTCTCCCCACCCCACCCCGCCCCCGCTATTGATCTCTGGTGAATCAACAGTATACACCAGAGGCCTTCAGAAATAACAAGACTTCCAACCTCCCCAAGCTTTTCAGGACAGTCCAGTCTCATTTTCCAGCAATTTCCAGGAAAGTGGGCCAGCTGAGCCTCCTCAAATAAACCAATTATTGAAAATAATGCATTTGCTTTTGTGAATGTTGTCATATATATATATATATATATATATATATAATTTTCAGTTACCAACAAGAAAAAATATCAACTTCCACAGGAGAAATTGCCAAATTCCACAAAATGTGTTCAGTAATTTCATCATATTAAGTAGAAAATGTCATCCTCTAGCAGGAGCGGCAGCAGCCAGTTTCACGGATTAAACCATTCTCTGTGGAAGAAAGTTTCTCCCCGGAGAACGAGAAAATCCAGCCAGGCGTGACGTCTTTAAGGTCCTGCTTGAAATTTTAAGGAAGGCCACTTCAGTACAAACACACAGTTTTAATTCTCTAAAGCAAAAGCGTAGTAGACCTTCTGAAAACTCGGGTTCCAAAACTGTGGCCTTCTTTTTACGTGCAACCGTAAAATGACTTTCAAAGTGTCTCATGACTTTTCAAAGCTGGGCTAGTCAATGGCTGTCTCAAAGAGTCCCACGCACCTGGCTTCGTAAATGGATTAACCAAGTGTAGCGTTTCCTCTTCTGACTGTTAAAGTTGAGCTTGTCTGCATCCTGACCATAGCTGTATTTTTTTTTCCCACGGTGACATCATTTTCTGGCAAGTATTACCTCTTATACCCTGGACACAAGAAAATGGAAAATACTAGATAAAAGTAAGTGGAGATGAAACGATTATGTGTCAGACCCTCACTAAACCAAATCCCAGGCTCGCCCGTTCCCAGGATGCCTTTGTCTCCCTACGAGAGCTCAGCCCCATCCAGCCACATGTGTACATACGTCCATGAAGAATACACGAGGGTGTTAGGTCCCTGGAATTGAAGTCACAGGCAGTTGTGAGCCACCTGATGCGGGTGCCGGGAACTGAACTCAGGTCCTCTGCAAAAGTAGTAAGAGCTCTTACCCCTAAGCCGTTTCTCCGCCCCCTCGTTTTTCATTTTTAACCCCATCCCAAGAGCTTTCACACGTGAGTGTCGTCACAGCTCCTTATTCTTTCGATCCTTTATACGATTTGTGCTTCCGAAGTATGATGCTGAAGCTATAGGAAGCCTTTGTCTCCGTGGGATAAAGCCTTACATACAACCAGACAGGCTAAGCAGTTTATGAGAATTATCTCGATGGAACTTTCTAGATCCTTGCTAAAAAGTGCAGCTAGGAGCGGGCGCATTAGACTCCCTCCAGGTGCCAGTTCCAGCCCCTGAGGTTTTGGCAGGTGACAAAGCTCTCTAAGCTTTTCTCTCCTCAACTCCGGATGGGGCTGGCACCCGGAGCTGCTACCCTGAGGATTAAGTGAGAAGATGCGCGTGCGAAGCATTCCACGGAGCGCCCAGCACACGGTAGGTATTCAGTGTTGCCACCTCACACGGAACAGTCCTACACACATGACCTGCAGACTCTAGGACCCAACCAGCTCCAGACCCCCAGGGCCGCTATAGCCTTCACTCCTTCCCCTGCACTGAGCCCACAGTGGGCTGAAAGACCCTCCCTCTCGGAGGAGAAAAGAGCTTCTCTCTTCCCCAGTTTCTTTGTTCTGGACTTTCTGCTTATTAGAGCCCTACCAGTGATCCTGACAAGATCAAAGCCCAGCCCGGGCTCCCAGAAGAGCTCCTCCTTCTCCTGTGGCCTGAAGCTATCCAAAGTCCTAAGAAATCCCTTCCAAACTTCTTGGCTTCACTTGCGACTGTCTTCCTTTTTCAGAGAGTAGGATTATTGGTTTTCTGACTTGGTTTGGAAAGAGCCAGCTCCTCTTAGCACAGGCGCCATTTCTAGCCTGGGAACCGACGGTGTGGCAGGCAGGTACGGAAATCCAGTGGGCACCTTGAGGTGATTTCCAGCTCCTTGTATCCCAGAATGAGAAAAGGCACAAAGACACGTGTATAGGAAGAGGGACTGAGAGAGCTTATCGAGAGGGTGCTCTTTCAAAGGGAAAAGCAGGCCAGAGCAGAGAGGGAGGTTAGACTCTCAATGGTATCATGCCCAGGTGGTCGAGGCCCTTGTAGAAAATTGGTATAGTGTGTACTTTTTTGCTCGCACTAGGTTACCTGTTGGCCTTGGTATATGCGATTTCCGGTCTTCCTGTCTGACAACTGTTTTCTTTGACATGCTGAATTTGACCTCGCTCTCCCTGACACTCTCAATGCCACACCTAGGGCTGCGGTCTGAGCCCAGAGTACCAGGAGCGGTAGACAGTCACACGGCCCTCACTGATACACAGCTCAGTTTCGAGCGAGCGGCGTGTAATTGTAATAAACACCATGCAGATACTTTTAAGAGCCTTTCTCACTTCAGGGCAGCCTTTTATTGCCGCTGGATGGAATTTATTCCATCAGTGGATACAGAAAGCATGGCTTCCACCAAGTGAGAGTGTTCAATGCATTTGGCATGAAAAGCATGTCTTCCTGATCCCAGTGTCATGGAAGCATCACGGGAAGAGGTTCCCGCTGCTCTCCCTGGGAATGTGACACTCACAATGCCATCTCTGGGACCTCTGAGTCCACCTCCATAAGTGGCAGCGGTTGGAAGAGCTGACCTCTACACTCCAGCAGTAAAATTTGATGTCGAAAATCACTCTCCCCTACCTCCGTGGAGATGAATATTCATGAGCGGCTGACATTTCTGAAGGAAAGAAGCTCTATAGATGGATGCGATCTATACCCACAGAAAGTAAATGGCAGGTGAGCATCTCTTAGCTTTTCCGGCACAAGCTATTTTTTGCTGCTTGTTCCCCGTGTAACGACTTCCCTTTGCCAACCCTGTCCTGATAGCTCTCTCCCTCATCCTCAGCATCCCACATACAGCTCAAGATGTGGCGATCTTGGCTTTTCACGGCGATTATAAGGTGGTTGTTATTGCCTCTCTCCAGTCACTTACCCGCTTTGCTGGCTTGTTTTGTTTTTGTTGCCCGTGCCCTCCAAGACCTCTCCTTGAACAGACTGCTTTCTGTTAGCACAGTCTCAGCACTCCGCTCTGAGCCAAATGGTCCTCTGCTGTCTGTTTAGCATCTTCTATTCATCAGGGGGAGTTATAATTACAAACACTCCAACTGTTGCTTACACAACAGCTTATTTCAAAGGCAGGAAGTCCTCCCAGGTAGCGTGTGTTTGTGGACTCACTGTGGCTGTGTCTTTGGGCTGAGATAGGTTTAAGAGTTTTCAGGGCCTTCCTATCACCTTCTCCCCTCCATCCCCCACCCACTAGCCTAGCCCACCAATTAGAATGCCTCACTGTGCCTGAAGAGCCAACCGAAAACCTCCCCACATCCAGCACTTGGGAAGCAAGCGCTTGTGAGAGATGGCCATCTCTCTGCTACAAAAAACATAAATGTTTTGAGACTTGAGCTCAAGGAAGAGACTTTGTGAGAGACGAGTGCATACTATTTCACTGTCTCTTTGGTGAAGGCAGGGAGGGTAGCCTTGTTGTTCTAGACAACACAAACTTTATTAATAGGTGTGTGAAGATGGGAACCAGAGGGCGTCCACAGCCCTCCCACAGCAGAACGTCTGAGATGCGTCTTTCACTCCTTGAAAAAAGCCCTTGCTGCCATCACCAGGGGAAATGCACTACCTTTTAATACTGTAGCTCAATCACAGAGCCAAGCCACTCTTCCTGGATTCTTTGAGAGCATCTAAGGCAGGTTGGGTTGGTTTTGCTGTTATTTTTTGTTTCTCCATTAGACTTTGTGGACTACAAAAAGACAATGAAAGGGACAGACACAAGGAAAATAGCAGAGACATTTTTCCAGACCAAGTGTGCAGAGGGTGTTTACCCCATCAGTGCTGTGTCGATCATTCGCCCAGCTCCTTTCTCAGGTTGTCTGCAGTGGTACTTGCTAACCCCAAAGAGAGTTGAGCCGCAGTGTCCCCTTGTGGGTGTCTTCCAGCCTGCCTCTTCTCTGAGATAAGACAGCTTCAAGATTCGAACAAGCGTTCTCACACAACTGCCACTTACCCAGCAGACACGTCTGACCCCTCATTTGGATGCCGGGCACAGAGGTCAAAGTGCAGCGTGACAGCTCCTCCACCCTTCAGGTTTGTGTCCTCCAGTCGGGCAAACATGAGAAAATCATCAAAGCTGCAGGACCATGAAGCGCTGTGATGAGACACAGACAGGAAGTGTTCTCTATGGCAGACTGAGGGGTCAGGAGGGACTTCTGGGGCCCGTCATGCTCGAGATGAGATGTGAATGATGAGTGTGATTTCTGAGGTCCTGAGGAAAGAGAGTGGGAGATAAAAGAACTGCACATGCAGAGGCAAGGATGCTTAAACAGCCTTGCTCTTCCGGAACCTCGGGTGCCCCGTCTGCTTGGAACACAGCACGGAAGAAAGAATTTCAGCTGCAGAGGCAGGCAGGGTCAGAAGGCAGGAGCTGGAGGGGAGGTGTATGCTGAGGGAGGCTGTAAACTTTATCCTGGTAGAGTCCAGGAGCCAGGGAAGAATTTTAAGCAGGGGATTGACATGAACAGATTAGTGATCTCAAAACCCTGGCAGCAATGTTTGAATAGCAGGGGGGGGGAGAAGAAAGAAAAAGATAGGATTTGGTCTGGGACTTGCTACAATAATAGCAGAATAAGAGAAGGCGACAAAGGGCAAGCTAAGGTAGGGGCCGTGGACTTTGTTTGCGCGGGGGAGTGAAAGAAAGGGGACAGAGTGAAAACTCAGAACAAGCCCGGCTTTGTGGTTAGGAGGACCAGCTCACAGCAACAGCTGGCACAGCTACAGGGCATAAACTGTATACTGTTTTGCTTTGTGGTTTCTCATTTGCTCATCAGCCTTTTCCTGTTGAAGATCTATTATGTGCCAGGCCCAGTTTTAGATATTGTTGGAGATGATGAGAACAGGAATAGAAGCTAGTCAGACAATTTTAGGACAGAGATACTTCATCACCACCAAAAAAAAAAAGCAATTACCATCTTGTTGGCCAGAGGAGGCAGACTGACTCAAAGCCTAGCTCCTAAACGATTTGTGAGTCTCACTCTTGAGGTGGTAATGTTAGAGATCTAACAGGGATGAGGAGGAAGCCCTACCTAACAGCTGACTTTAGGTCCCAGCTTCTTCTAGCCAGGCAATACTAGAAAGAGAAGCATCAGTTTTGATTCCTCCTTGAAATTTAAAATGCCAAATGAAAAGGGAAAGTTGAGGCCCCTAAGGGAAAGCTACTTCTTCCTGCTCATCTGAGCTCTCAGTCTGCTCCCAGGGTGAGGCATGACATTCTTATCTGCTCCATTACAAAACTGTCTCCTCCCTTAACACCTAATCCAGCTGGACCTGTCAATCACTGGGCCAGGCGACCACCCCTCAGGCTCATTGACATAAAGGCATGCTAAGGAGATGGGAGGAATAATTATCCCCTTAATGAGAGCAGTTGACAGAGAAAGACTGGAAGCCCTTATTAATCTGGGCTTCATGGAATGAACAGAGCATGCCCAAGGGAAGAGCACAGCATACAAATGGGGAGGGGGCAGATGATCTGTAAATGTCCTACAAAAGGGTATTTCGCTGCCTGGCCCAGAATTTGGGGACTTTTTCCTCAACCCATTAGCCCATTCCTATTCTTGAAAATGTAATGATATTTCATTTGAATTTTAATAACTAAAGCTTGCCTTAAATTCAGAGAGTAAAACAATCTCACTGATCAGCCTTACAGACCAGGCAGTGGTGACACACACCTTTAATCCCGATAGCCACACTAGTTTGCCATAGTAACTGGGCGGTGGTGGTGCACACCTTTAATCCCAGCACTAGAGAGGAATATAAGATGGGAGGAGCCAACTCTCACACAGTCTCATCCTGAGATTCCAGGAAGCAGGATCGCCATTTCTGACTGAGACAGAGGTAAGAGCCAGTGGTTGGCTGGTTTGCTTTACTGACCTTCAGGTTTGACCCTAATTTCTGTCTCTGGGTTTGTATTAATTGTGCTACATGAAAATGCTTCTTAGCAAACGGTCTCTTTCCCTGACCATTAGACAGTCTCCCTCTCCAATGCTCTCCCGACTCTGTTACCTCACTGACCAGCTCTGACCTGCCTGCTTGCTCGGACTTTATCTTGAAAGGTGGGTCTTTCTCCCTTCCTTTTCTTCATTTCCTCCCTTCCAGCAGCTGTGAAGACTGTTCAGCTTGTCTGTCTGCCCTGTAGCTTTCCTTCCAAACTCTAAGAAAGTGCTCTTCCAGCCTCCTTCAGAATCTGTTTTTGAATTCTTTCGTTAATGAGGCTAAGCATCCACAAAAGGTATCCACAGCACCCAGGTAACAACATCAGGTAGTGGAGGAAAAAAAAGACCAAGACTCTGTGAAAGACAATAGTCAGGGATAGGGCATTTGGCACTTCTAGAAGGGTGCCAGGGCTGGCCTCATGGGACAGTGACTGAGAGGCCAGGCTGTAGGTGTCTGGGGGATGGGCATTCTGACAGAGGGCCTGATGTGAAGCAATCCCTGCCCACAGTCAGTGAGGCCGAGAAGAGAGAGGAGTGGAGAGAGAGAGAGAGAGAGAGAGAGAGAGAGAGAGAGGAGTGGAGAGAGAGAGAGACAGAGACAGAGAGACAGAGACAGAGACAGAGAGAGGAGAAAGAGGAGGGGGGAGGAGGAGGAGAGAGAGGGGGGGGGGGGAGGAGGAGGAGAGAGAGAGAGAGAGAGAGGTGGGATGGAGAGTGAGGGAGAGTGAGAAGACGTAGGTCATCTAAAGTTACAGGTGCCACTGCAAGAATTCCAGATTTCATTTCAGGAGAATCCCAGAGCCATTACAAATTTTAAGGGAAAAGGATATAATAAGACTTGAATTTTAAATGTTTTCTTTAAAAATTTATTTATTACTTTATGTGTATGGGTTTTTTTTTTTTTTGCCTACAAGCACTTTTGTATACGATATGCGTGTCTGTTGCCCAAGGAAGTCAGAAGAGGGCATCTGATCCAAGGAACTGGAGGTACAGACAGTTGTGAGCAGCTATGTGAGCACTGGGAATCGAACTTGGGCCCTCCAGAAGAACAGCAGTGCTCTCAACCACAGAGCCATCTCTCTAGGCCACAGCTTGCATTTTTAACAGGCCTTCTGCAAACTCTGCTGGAGTTAGAAGTGAAGAGGGGCAAAGCTGGAAGGAACACACTAGTTTGAGGCCATGCCAGCAACACAAGTGGGGATGTCATGGAGACCGGGATCCAGGCGGTGCTGTCTGTGAGAAGTGGCAAGGTCTGGAGGCATTGGCAAAGTTTGAGAGAATTTTAGATATGAATGTAAGAGACTGCGATGGCAAGGATGTCATGGAGCTGTCACTAAAGCATGGAAAACAGGGATAATTGTAAGGGGATCGGGTTTAGAGGAACTGAGCTTCGTTCTTGAGTTTTGTCGTTATTGCTACTTGTTTTTTGGTTTGGTTTTGCTATTACTCTGAGCTGAGCACCTCGCTCTGTAGCCTGGGCTGATTTGGAACTCATTATGTAGCCCAGAGCTGCCTCAGATTCACATCGCTCCTCCTGCTTTAGCCTCCGGAATGCTGGGATTACAGGTGTGAGCCACCACGGCTAGCTGGAACTGTTCGTCTTCTGCCACGCTCATTTGAAGAGGCTAATGGGTACCCAGGAGGACTTTCAAGAGGAGTGGCTGAATATGCAAGGCTGGAGTTCAGGAGAGAGGTCTGAGCTTGCAACTCAGTCATCAGCAGAGATGTCACTTAACGCCTTGAAACTAAGGGGATCATTAAATGTCTCATCTTCACCGGTGACTGCGGTGTCCTAGGACGTGGTTCATGGCCGGGGCAAGTTCCCCTGAAAATCAGCAGTCCCTCGCAAGGGACACAATTTAGGAGAGCTTGTTATGGATACTGAGGGTAGGAAGCCTAATTCCCTCAGAGGAGAAAGGATGCTTGTGCTATAAGGAGGGTCTGGCAGAATTTAGGATTCACAGTCTCTGAATTCATCAGAAACTACCCATATCTCATTGCGATTTTCAGCCTTCCTCTTCTTTCTCAATTAATGCCCTGATTTTACACAAAACCCTTCAAGGTTATGGGCTTCTTTGTATAATAGGTATTTAAAGAAATATGACATATTAATCAGTTTACTTATTGGAAGTGCACACAGTTCATGTTCATAGACATGAATTTTTAAGTTGGCCCTCTTCAGCGTTTGACCCTGGGCTTGGACTTCTGGGATCTTGGTCCTGCACCTGCAGGAGATGGGGAAGGTTCTTTCAGGGTCTACGTAGAAGGTTTCATGTCCATCACCTGGACCTGCACCAGGCTGGAGAACACGGAACTCATTACCCTTCATCCAGACTCTCCAGTATGTGCACAAATAACCAACTTCTTGATAACTTCCATTTATACAAAAATCTTACATGGCAGCAGCTGCTGTCATTCGACACTGTGTTGGTAGCTTTTCTCACTGCTGAGAGAGAAACCTAATAAAAACAACTTAAAGAAAGGAATGACTTATTCTGGCTCACAGTTTGACAACAGAGACCATCACAGTGGGAAAGGCATGGCATTGACAGCTCTAGCTGTGATGGAAACATGAGGCAGCTAGACACATTGTGTCCACAGTCAAGAGACAGACAAAGATGAAGTCTGTTCCCCGACAATATAATATCTGTAGTGAGGAGGTGAGCAGGCCTGCTTTTCATCCTGCCTGGCTCCTGCACAGCTAGCTTTACACCCGAAATAACAACACACAAATTGTATTCTTTTAAACACTGCCTGGCCCATTAGCTCTAGCCTCTTACTGGCTAACTCTCACATTTTGATTAACCCATTTCTATTAATGTGTGTAGCACCATGAGGTGGTGGCTTACCGGGAAGATTCTAACATACGTCCATCTTGGGCCTGAGCTTCATGGCATCTGCCTCAATTCCCTTTTTCCCAGCATTCTGTTCTGTCTACTCCACCCACCTATGTTCTGACCTATCAGGCTAAGCAGTTTCTTTATTAATTAACCAATGAAAGCAACACATAGAAAGAAGACCCACCTACATCAGATATCTAAGCACATAACCAAAGTATTCCAGCCCTAGATCCTAAAGCCTCATATTCGTTTCGTGCAAAATGCCTTTGCTTAACACCTAAAAGTCTCCCAGGTCTTAACAGTTTCAACACGATTCCAAAGCTCTGAAGTCTTTTCTAAGAATTAAGACTTCTCCTAAAACTGTGAGTCTTTATTTTAAGTTGTGTACTACTTCCAATATGCAACGCCACAGAATAAACAGTGCATTCCAACATGGAGGAGTGGTGGGAAGGTCACAGCAATGAAAGACTGGGCCAAAGCAAGATGGGAACCCAACAGCGTACCCTGAAGCTCCATGTCTGACCGTTAGGGTTCACAGTGGCTGCATCTGGGCCCCAAACACCTTCGGTGCCCCCTGCCCCTCTGTTGATTGAGTTTCTGCCCTCCCACTGGGTCCCACAGCCATTTAGCTGCAAAGAAAATCACACAGAGAGTCTACATTAGTTATAAACTGATTGGCCCACTAGCTCAGGCTTCTTATTAACTCTTATAACTTACATTAGCCTATTATTCTTATCTGTGTTGGCCACATGACTCAGTACCCTTTTCGGCAGGGCAGGTCACATCTTGTTTCTTCCGTGTCAGAACAGGACTGGGGAGGAATGGGCTTCCTCCTTCCTAGAATTTTCCTGTTCTCATTGACCCGCCTCTACTTCCTGTCTGGTTGTCCCACCTATACTTCCTGCCTGGCTACTGACCAATCAGTGTTAATTTAAAATGTAATTGACAGAATACAGAATTGTCCCACACCACCCCTCCAGTTTGGCAAGCAGAACAAAGCCCACGTCACACTTCTCTTGGTCTGCCTCTACTCCATGTTTACAGCTTTTCTTGACAAACATCCCCCAGTCTGGCATCTCTAGTGTCCCAAAGGCTCCATTGCAACTTGGGCTTCCCCTGCACAGTCTCATGCAGTGGCCTCTCCGGGTTTCCCTCCAGGGAATAACCATCCAATTGTGTTATTTTCCCAGTGTGCATCCCTTTCTATTGCTCTTTCTGCTCTCCTCCACTACAGAGTTGAGAAAGAGCAGAGAGTAGGAACTGTGACACTGGCTGATATTATGCTACTTATATTTTCTCCGCTGAACTATGTAGTCTGCTCCTTTTGAAATGAATCACGCTCAGCTTTTCAGGACAGAATTCAGCCAGATTATTTGTCACAATGTAACACAAATGGCCTCTAGCCCACTTCTCAATAGTGTCCTTGTTTCCGGAGTCTTCATAAGCTAGGTCCCTAGTTACATATCTTTCAGCATGCTGAGATCCCACCAAATGGCCCATAAATCTTGGATTACAGCAATTTAGGGCTTCTCTAGCATGTAGCTCCGTGGTCTTCCATATTTCTCCCCAAATCCATTCCCAAAGGTCAAGTTTCCCACAGAACTGCTCCCACAACCAATGTTCTGTATCTGCTACTTTTCCCATTGCTGTGACAAAATGCCTGACCAGATTAACTTAAGGAAAAGTTTGTTTTGGCTCAATTTGAGGGTCTGGTCTATCGTAGCAAGGCAGAGAGAGTGCTGCTAGCTGTGACAGTAGGAAGTTGGTAGCTTGTCATAGTGTGTCTGCCTTTGGGAAGCACAGAAAGAGGAATGTCAGTGCTTAAATGTAACAGCGTAACCGAATGCAGACAGATTGTAAATATATATATATAGCTTTAATGGCGAAATAGACTTACAGAACCACCGTTCCCGCGGAGACCAGGAATAAAAATCACCTCAGGTGATCTGGATATAAGATGGGTCTTCTACCTCAAATAATCCAGTGGAGAAATACCTCTCACAAGTATGTCTAGCTGCTTGATTTCTAGTTAATTCCAGATGCAGTCAAGTTGACAGTCATGTTAGTCACTCCTTTATCCCTTCTTATTTTGTTCAAGACCCCACACTCATGGGATGCTCACTCTTGGGGTGGGTCTTCTCCCTTCAGTTGAGCATTTCAGGAAATATTCTCACCCATATGCCCTGAGGGGGGTCTTCTAGGTGAGTTCAAATCCAACAGTTGAAAATGAGGGTTAGCCATTTGTAATTGCCTGCTTAGTGGCAGTCAGATACAAGTGATCATTGAAGTAGCTTTGTTATCATATACCATTATCCAAGTTATCACTGGCAATGTGGGTGTTCTGTTTTGTTTCAAATCAGAGGCTTATCAGGCTAGGTAGGGGCTAACAGAAGAGCTCCCTTAACAAACAGCAAAGGAGAGAGGAGAAGGGGGATGAAGGGAAGGAGAATTCTGAAGGCACGTCTATATGTTGAAAGAAATGATGGAGTGGGAAAATCATGGGAAGTGCTGGAGCAAACACGCTTCAGGGGAACAAGAGAGGTGGAGTCTGGGACACAGTGCCATAGCTGCCCTTGGCTGAGAGCATGGAGGAGCTGTACACTGTTTCAGGAGGGTTGGGGAAGTGATAAGTGAGCAGAAGCAGCAGTCACTGGGGAGATGTCATGGAAAGAGCTGGTAGGAGTTCTCTTCTGGCTGCTTCTGTTTCTTGTGATTGTCAGCAAGGTCACATGCAGAGAACAAGGATGGAAGTGAGATCACTGGAAGTCTGAGGAAAGAAAGGAACTAGAAATAGTTTATGGAAGGTTATACTTACACACACACACCATTCCACAAGCTGTTGTCATAGTGTGACATTGTAGCCTTTCCTTTAAGAAGTGGAAGTCCTGGGAGGTGCCTTGTAACTGTTTGAAACAATGGAACACAGTAGACCTGACATGGATGTTTTCTAAGGCTAGACCATAGAAGATGATAGCTTCTCTGCTCTCTCTCTCTCTCTCTCTCTCTCTCTCTCTCTCTCTCTCTCTCTCTCTCTGTGTGTGTGTGTGTGTGTGTGTGTGTGTGTGTCTGTCTATCTGTATAGATAGATAGATAGATAGATAGATAGATAGATAGATAGATAGATAGAGATTCTGTCTTTATATCTCTCCTTTGTTTCTATATCTCACCTCCCTATTCATGTCTCTAGCTCCCTTTTCCCTGATCCTGTCTCTCACTTTGTCTTTCCTCTCTTTGCCTTTGGAGCTCTGAGTCATCGTGTAAAGAAAAAGGTGGGGGCTATTCTGATGTTGCCTTAGTGGAGAAGCCACAAGTTTAGACTGCATAATGTTGTACATTGTGTCCCTGCACCTAGATATTCCTGAACCCAGATTCTGGAGTCCTCCAGCCCTGGTGCTGGGTCTGAGAATGGATGACATTCAGATAGTCCCAGCCCCCAGCTTTGAGACACCTAACTGATGCCAAGTGGATCAACTGTCATACAGAAGTAAGCCTGATATCTGTACATGAAGGGACAGAATAGAGGACAGTGCCAGCTAGGCACCCTGTCTACTCTGGCCCAGGGGCTACAGTGCTGAGGTAGGAGGGATTGAGTGAAGAGGGAGGTGCTCTTCAATGTTGATATTTTACAGTGTTCCCATGGGTAACTGATACAGACTCCCTCTTTGAGAAAAACTCAGAAACATGGAAGGTTGGGGATCAAGTTCCAAGAAATCTTGCCTTGAAATGTAAAAGGGGCCAAGGGCATGCTCTTGGAGAACACTCCTGAAACTTGTCCCTTTAAGAGACAAGCCCCACCCATTCCTCCTTCCTCCTAGGCAAGTAGCTCTTCCTCCTGTTTCCAGCCTGTGCTCTTTCTCTTTTCCATCTCTCTCCTGAAAAGGTAGCTTCTCCTCTCCTCTCCGCCTCTCTGTTTCTCTCTCTCTCTGCTCTTCCCCGTTCTCCCTTCCCCCTTTCCCTTTCCCCTCCATAACCTACTAAATAAATACCCACTTTCTCTCCATGACATGCCTATTCACCTCTGTCTCTCACAGGAGCCTCAGGTGGTGGAACTGGCTGCCCCTCTTGGTCCACCATAGTCTTCCACCTGCCACTGCCCTAAGCCACCCTAAACCCACACTGGCCTACTGCTGCCCCTTGGAGAACTGTGCCTTTTAGAAGAGATGGGAATGTAAATTGTCTGTCCTGTCCCTTTAAAAGACAAGCCCCACCCACTCACTCCCCTTCCTCTGAGGCAAGTGGATCTTCCTTCCACTTCCAGCTTCCAGTCTGAGCTCTCTCTTTTCAATCTCTCTCCTGAAGAGGTAGCTTTTTCTCTCCTCCCCCACCTCTCTCTGTGTCTCTCTGTCTCTGTCTCTCTCCCTCCCTCCCTCTCCCCTTCCCTTTCCTTCCATAACTCACTAAATAAAAACTTACTCTGCATGGCGTGCCTATCCATCTCTGTCTCTCACCCACCAGGGCTCCTCCTGAGACTGGTTACCCCGTGGACGCACCAAGGTCTCTCATCCACCGCCTCCCATCCCCCTGGAACTCACAGAGGCCTCAGGTGGTAGGACCCGGCTGCCCCTCACCCGCCACCTACAGTGGCCCACTGTGGTCTCCCACCAGCCACCTGCAGTGGCCCGCTGTGGTCTCCCACCCACCACCTGCAGTGGCCCGCTGCACCCCTCGGGGAACTGTGCTGTTTTACCATTTCATCTTTAAAGAACATTTTTATTGAGGTGTGACTTCCCAATTGTATAAAATTCATCCACTAAGAGTGCATAATACAATGATTTTATAAACTTTAAAATTTTTTAAATTATTTTATGTGTATGAGTATGTATTTTGTCTGCAAGTATGTTGGTGTAGCATGAACATGCCTGGTGTCTGAGAAGGCCAGAAGAGGGTGTCAGGTCTCCTGAAACTAGAGTTATAGACATTTATGAGCCAATACATTGGATGCTGGGAGTTGAGCCTGGGTCCTCTGGAAGAGCAGTCAATGCTCTTAACCACTGAGCCATCTCTGTAGCCTCAATTTTTATAAACCTTTAGAGCTGTGCAGCCATCAACAAAACCCCATTTCCATCACCCTAGAATATTCCTTTGTGCCTCTTCGTGGTCCATCCTTGTTGCTCTCTCGTGCCCTAGGCAACCGTTAACTTGCTGTCTCCGGACTTTTACCTTTGTACGCGTCACACAGGTGGGAACGTCTGCCACTTCTGGCTGCTTCCATATAAAGGTGTTCTTGAGTTTCATCTCTGTCACAGCATACACTTGAGGTTTGTTTTGTTATTGTCATCATTTTTATTATTGTGTGTGATACATATGTATAGCCATGTATGCCACACCTGTAGCGATCAGAGGACAATTTTTGTGAAATTGGTTCTCTCCTTCCACCTTTTCAGGGGTTTGGGAATTGAATTCAGGTCACCAGGTTTACACAAGCACTTTACCCTCTGAGCGACCTCACTGCCCAGTTTACTCTTTATATTGATGAATAATATTTCATTGCCCGCATAAGCCACATTTTGTTTTTTCTGTTCATTAGTCAATAAGCAACTGAATTCTTCAATTTGGCCGTTATGAGTAGCAGTACTATGGACAGGCATGTACATGTCCTACTGTTAGTGAATGAGGAAGTTAGCTTCTTTTTTCAGCAGAATTTTAGAAGAATAATTTCAGGATTCCATGATAAAACTAACCTTTTGTTGTTGTTTGAGACAGGGTCTTATGATGTCGCCCTGGCTGGCCTGGAAATCATAGAGGTCGGCCTGCCTCTGCTCCTGAGTGCTGGAACTAAAGGCGTGCGCCACCACACCGTGCTTAAAACTAACGTTTTAAAGACACTGCTCAGCTGTTTTTCCAAGTAGCTGAGCCATTTTACATATCCACCATCACCAAGCATTGGCATTGTGTGCCGCTGTGCTGACGGCTCCTTTGCAGGGTGAGCAAATGTACTACACTGGGTTTAATTCCACCTCCCCAATGACTAATGATGCTAAGCAAGTTTTCGTGTTCCTCCTGCCCATTCATAAATCTTCCTTAATAAAACGTAGGCTCAAACCATTTGCACATTTTCAAATTGGGTTGTTTGTCTTCTTATTTGGAATTTGAGAGCTTATTCATTTGGATATATCTTTTTTTTTTAACCAAATGCTATTTAGAAATACTTTCTCCACCCACAGTTTTTTTTTTCCTCTCCTGCTTTTGTTTTGTGGCTTTTTGTCGGTTTGTTTGTGTTTACCCAGAGACAGGATCTTGCTCTATAGTCCAGTTTGACTTTGAATTTGTGATCCTCCCTCCTCACCCTTGAGCACCCAGGGTGTTTACCACCACACGTGGGGTTTAGTTCCCTAATCATGTCTTTTGAAGTACACAAAGTTTTAATATTGATGAACCCTAATTTCCTTTACTAAGCATATTTTGTTTTGTCCTAGCTAAGCCATCTTTTCTCAACCCAAGGTCACGAAGACTTTGTTATTTGTGATGTTCTAGAAGTTTGAAAGTCTTAAGTCTTTAAAATATTTTTATTAATTCTTTGAGAATTTCATACAAAATATTTTTGTTACCTTTTTTAATTTTTTTAAAATTCATATTTTTTTTAAAAAGAAAACTATGTTTTCTCATTTTACATGCCAAATCCAGTTCCCACTCCCTCCGTCCTCCTGCTCCCTCCACCTTTCCCATCCCATCCCACCACCCCTCATTCCCATCTCCCATCCACTCCTCAGAGAGGGTAAGGCTTTCCATGGGAGTCAACAAAGTCTAGCACATTTCTTTGAGGCAGAACTAAGGCCTTCCCCCACTATATCTAGGCTAAGCAAGGTATCCCTCCAGAGAGAATGGGTTTCAAAAAGTCAGAACAAGCAGTAGGGATAAATCCTGGTCCCACTGCCAGTGGTACCACAGTCTTCCCCAGCCATACAACTGTCACCCACATTCTAAGGGCCTAGTTTGGTCCTATGCCAGTTCCCTCGCTGTCAGGCTAGAGCTGATAGACATCCATTAGCTCAGGTAAGCTGTTTCAGTCATAATCTTGACCTCTTTGCTCATATTCTTGCTCCTCCCACTCTTCCACTGGACTTTGGGAGCTCAACCCAGTGCTCTGCTGTGGATCTCTGCAACTGCTTCTATCAGTTGCTGGATGTAAGTTCACACTTATCTCTCTGGGTCTGGGTTACCTCACTCAATATGGGTTTTTCTAGTTTCATCCATTTGCATGCAAATTTCAAGATGTCGTTGGTTTTTACCTCTGAGTAGTGCTCCATTGTGTAAATGTACCACATTTTCTTTATCCATTCTTCAGTTGAAGGGCATCTAGGTTATTTCCAGATTCTGGCTATTAAAAATAATGCTGCTTTGAACATAGTTGAACAAATGTCCTTGTAGTATGATTGAGCATCCTTTGGGTATATGCCCAATTTTCTGAGAAACCACCTTACTGATTTCCGGAGTGGTTGTACAAGTTTGCATTCCCATCAGTAGTAGATGAGTGTTTCCTTTACTCTGCATCCTCTCCAACATAACCTATCAATGGTGTTTTTGATCTTAGCCATTCTTACAGGTATAAGATGGACTCTTAGGGTTGTTTTGATTTGCATTTCCTTGAAGGCTAAGGATGTTGAACATTTCCTTAAGTGTCTTTCAGCCATTTAAGATTCGTCTGTTGAGAACTCTCTGTTTAAATCTGTACTCCATTTTTAATTGGATTATTTGATATTTTGAGGTCTAATTTCTTGAGTTCTTTGTATATTTTGGAGATCAGTTCTCTGTCTGATGTGGGGTTGGTGAAGATTCAGTAGGCTGTCGTTTTGTTTTATTGACTGTGTTCTTTGCTTTACAAAAGCTTCTCAGTTTCAGGAGGTCTCATTTATTTACTGATGCTCCGGCATCTACGTATGTACTGGTATTGTATTTAGGAAGTGGTCTCCTGTGCCCATGCATTGAAGGCTACTTCCCACTTTCTCTTTTGTCGGGTTCAGCATGTTCAGATTTATATTGAGGTCTTTAATCCATTTGGACTTGAGTTTTGTGCATGGTGATAGATATGGATCTATTTTCATTCTTCTACATGTTGACATCCAGTTATGCCAGCACCATTTGTTGAAGATGCTTTCTTTTTTCCTTTGTATAATTTTAGGTTGTCAAAAATCAGGTGTTCATAGGTGTGTGGATTAATATTCAGATCTTCCATTTGATTCCATTGATCAACTTGTCTGGTTTTTCCAAGACAAAGCTTCTCTGTAGCTTTGGAACCTGTCCTGGAACCAGCTCTTTTAGACCAGGCTGGCCTCAAACTCACAGAGCTCCACCTGCCTCTAACTCCCCAGTGCTGGTATTAAAGATGTGTGCTACCACCACCTGGCTCCAACCTGTCTGTTTTTATGTCAATACCAAACTGTTTTAATTACTGTAGCTCTATAACAGAGCTTGATATCAAGGATGTGATGCATCAGAAAGTTCCTTTATTATACAGGATTGATTTGGCTTTCCTGGGTTTTCTTGTTTTTCCATGTGAAGCTGAGTATTGTTCCTTTGAGGTCTGTGAAGAATTGTGTTGGGATTTTGATTGGGATTGCATTGAATCTGTAGATTGCCTTTGGTAGGGTTGCCATTTTTATTATGTTGATCCTATCAATCCAAGAGCATGGGAAATCCTTCTATTTTCTAATAGCTTCTTCAATTTCTTTCTTCAAAGACTTAAAGTTTTTGTCAAACAGTTCTTTCACCTCATTGGTTAGTGTTACTCCAAGATATTTTATGTTATTTTTGGCTATAGTGAATGGTGATGTTCCTTTGATCTCTTTCTTAGTTTTTTTATAATTTGTATATAGAAGGGCTACAGATATTTTTTTTAATTGATCGTGTATCCTGCCACATTACTGAAGGTGTTTATCAGCTGTAGGAGTTCCGTGGTAGAATTCTTGGGGTCACTTATGTATCCTGCCATATCATCTGCAAATAGTGAAAGCTTGACTTCTCCCTTCCTAATTTATATCCCTTTAATCTCCTTTTGTTGTCTTATTGCTCTAGATAGAACTTCAATAACTATGTTGAATAGATATGGAGAGAGTGGACAGCCTTGTCTTGTTCCTAATTTTAGTGGAATTGCTTTGAGTTTCTCTTTATTAAATTTGATGTTGGCTGTTGGCTTGATGTATATTGCTTTTATTATGTTTAGATATGTTCCTTGTATCCCTGATCTCTCCAAGACCTTTATCATGAAGGGGTGTTAGATTTTGTCAAATGCTTTTTCAGCATCTAATGAAATCATCATATGGTTTTTCTTTCAGTTAATTTATATGGTGGATTACATTGATAAATTTTTCTATGTTGAACCTTCCCTGCATCTCTTGGATAAAGCCAACTTGATCACGGTGGATGATTTTTTTTATGTGTTTTTGGATTTGATTTGCCAGTATTTTATTGAGTATTTTTGCATCTATGAGTCTTTGTGTGGTTTTGGTATCAGAGTAACTGGAGCTTCATAGAAAGAGTTTGGCAATATTCCTTCTGTTTCTATTATGTGGAACACTTTAAGGAGTATAGGTATTAGCTCCTCTTTGAAGTTCGGGTAGAATTCTGTACTGGAACCATCGGGCCCTGAGCTTTTTTTGGTTGGGAGGCTTTTGTTGACAGCTTCTATTTCCTTGCATGTTATGGGTCTGTTTAAATTGTTACCTAGCCTTGATTTAATTTTAGTATGTGGTACCTATCCAGAAAATTGTCCATTTCCTTTACATTTTCCAATTTTGAGGAGTACAGGTTTTGTAGTATGACCTAATGTTTCTCTGGATTTCTTCAGTGTCTGTTGTTATGTTCCCCTTTTCATTTCTGAGTTTGCTAATTTGGATGTTCTCTGGTCATTAATATCTCTTAATATCAATGGACTCAATTCACCTATAAAAAGGCACAGGCAATCAGAATGGATGTGAAAGCTGGATTCAACCTTCTGCTGTATACAAGAAACACACCTTAACCTCAAAGATAGACTTTGCCTCAGAGTAAAGGGATGGAAAAGATTTTTTCAATCAAATGAACCCAAGAAACAACATCCTAACAGTTAGCCTAACATCTAACTGATGGAGGAAGGTCATTGGTTAATTAATAAAGAAACTGCTTGGCCCTGATAGGTTAGAACATAGGTGGGTAGAGTAAACAGAACAGAATGCTGGGAGGAAGAGGAAGTGAGCTCAGACACCATGCTCCCCTCTCCCGGGCAGACGCAATGAAGCTCCAACCCAGGATGGATGTAGGCTAGAATCGTCCTGGTAAGCGCACCTCGGTGCTACACACATTAATAGAAATGGGCCAGGCAGTGTTTAAATGAATACAGTTTGTGTGTTGTTACTTCGGGGTATAAGCTAGCCAGGCGGCCAGGAGCTGTGGGAAGATTCTGTTGTATGAGCTGTGGGGCTGCGTTCCTGCCACCCAGCTCCTGGCCGCCTAACTAGCTTATGCCCCAAAATAACGACACACAAACTGTATTCTTTTAAACACTGCCTTGCCCATTATATCTAGCCTCTTACTGGCTCTCATATCTTGCTTTAACCCATTTCTAATAATCTGTGTAGCACCAGTCTTACCGGGAAAGATTCAGCATGTCTGACCTGGCGGCTTGCTTCATCGCATCTGCCCCAGAGAGGAGAGGAAATGGCATCTGAGCTCACTTCCTCTTCCTCCCAGCATTCTATTCTGTTTACTCCACCCACCTATGTTCTAACCTATCAGGGCCAAACAGTTTCTTTATTAATTAACCAATGACCTTCCTCCATCACCTAACAAAGGAGACTTCAAACTAAAGTCAGTCAGAAGAGATAAAAAAAAAACTTCATATTCATCACAGAAAAAAATCCATCAAGATGAAATCTCAATCCTGAACATCTATGCCCCAAATACAAGAGCACCCACATATGTAAATGAAACATTACTAAAGATTAAATCACACACCAAACCCCACACTGTAATAGTAGGAGACTTTAATATCCCACTCTCCCCAATGGACAGGTCAACCAAAGAGAAACTTAACAGAGAAATAAGAGAACCAACAGATTTTATGACTCAAATGGGCTTAAAAGACATCTATAGAACATTTCATCCAAACTCAAAAGAATATACCTTCTTCTCAGCATTTCATGAAACCTCTAAAACTGACCACATTCTCGGTAACAAAGCAAATCTCAACAGATACAAAAAACTGGAATAACCCCATGTATCTTATCAGATCATCACGGTTTAAAATTATAATTCAACAACAACACTAATTGCAGAACACCTACAAACTCATGGAAATTGAACAGTGCTCAATTAAAATCACCCCTGGATCAAGGAAGAAAAAAAAGGAAGAAATTTAAGGCTTTCTAGAATTCAACAAAAATGAAGGCACAACGTACCCAAACCTATGGGACACTATGAAAGCAGTTCATAGCACTAAGTGCCTACATAAAGAAAGTTGATTCAGAACAGGCTCCAAAGCTACAGAGAAACCCAATATTGAAAAATAAAGAAGAAGAAGAAAAATAAGAACAAGGAGAAGAAGAACAAGAAGAAAGAAAGAAAGAAAGAAAGAAAGAAAGAAAGAAAGAAAGACAGAGAAATCTCACACTAGTGACTTAACAACATACCTGAAAGCTCTGGAACAAAAAGAAGCAGACTCACCCAGGAGGAGTAGATGACAGGAAATAATCAAATTGAGGGCTGAAATCAATAAAACAGAAACAAAAAAAAAACAGTACAAAACAATCAATGAAACAAAATGCTGGTTTTTGGGGAAAATCAACAAAATAGACAAACCGTTACCAAACTAACCAAAAGGCAGAGAGAGAAATACTTTAATTATACTCACTTCCACTCCCCCCAGACCCACCCCACTTCCCTGACCCTCTAACTTCAATTCTTTTCCCCCAGACATCCCCCTCTTGTGGCGCCCGTGTACCTGGGCATGTGGTCCTCCACTAGAGTATAGTCAACCTACCAAGAGCCACAACTTTAAAGGAAACTTCTCCTCCCTCCCCAACAAGCCACCAACTGCCCCATAGCTAGGGGTGGGGGACTTGGGAACCCCTTTCCACTCCTTTCTAGACTTGTTCTTTGTGCAGGCAACCACGGTTTCTGTGAGTTCATGAAAACAGATGATGCCATACATCCGGCCAAGAATCCATGGCTGGAAGCCCATAGGCCCAGAGCAAAGCATGCTATTATCATCTGCTAACTTGACATACTACCAAACTACTAAATCTGAGTCTCTGTACCCAGAGATTTGTGCAGTTCTCAGACTGTGGTCCTGTCATGTTTGGAAGACACTGATTCATTCCGGTCCTCCCCAACCTCCGGCTCTTACAATCCTTTGTGCCCTTCATTCAATGATGCCTGAGTGTATGTGTATCCGGGTGAGTGTGTGTGATATAGATGTCCCATTTGTGACTGAGCACTCCGCAGACACATACTGCACTGTGACCAGTTGTGGATTTCTGTGTTAACTGCCATCGACTTCACACAGGAGCTTCTCTGATGAGGTCTGAGAACTGCACAAATCTCTGGGTACAGAGACTCAGATTTAGTAGCTTGGTAGTATGTCAAGTTAGCAGAATTATAATAGCATGCTTTGCTCTGGGGCCTATGGGCTTCCAGCCATGGACTCTTGGCCAGATGTATAGCATCAGCTGTTTCCTCCTATGGAATGGACCTTAAATGCTATCAGAAAGCAGTTGGTTACCCCCATAACATTCAACCCCCTAGTGCACCCATAGGCATATCTTGCCATGCCAAATGCTATTCTAGCTTACAAGAGTAACAGCTGGATAAGACTGCCGATGACTCTCCCCTCCCCTCCCTGCCCAGCAGCCTGAGTAGCGCCTTCCAATGCTGTGAAAGTTATCCGGAAGGGAAGAAATGTCCAGGGTCTGCACCAGCTTGACTTCTCCAATGTCCCACGTTCGAAGTATGTGATATCTTTATCAGGGGTCTTACCATTGGTTGCTGGTGGGAAACCAAGAGCAATGGGTTCTCTGGGACATCCATGATAACAACTCAAGTGGAGGTAATCCACGCCTGGCACTGGATCTTTTACTTGGTAACCTAAGTCTTCTAGTGAGCATCATTCCCTGTGTATGGTAACTCCAATTCAACTTTTTTATATAAGAAATGATATTGTGAAAACATATTTAGTAGGTTTTCATATAGCTTTTTCAAACACCCTTAGGATAACTAAAAGTTATTTAGTTATCCCTCCCCCCACTTAGACCCCCCCACCCCATTACTCTTGTTTCCCCTTCATACAATCTGTGCTCACCCCATAGGACTTTTTTCTTCCTCCCCCAATGGTTCCTTTCTAGTTCCCTGGCTTCTATGGCTACTCCAGGTTAAACTCACAGCTCTAAAGAGCCAATGCTAGGATGGGTTTGATTTGTTTTGTTCCTTGGTTGGTTGACTTCCTGAGAGATGGTCTGTGATCATCATTCTTGGTTGTCCACTGACTTCATCTGGAATTAACAAACACACAGTGGCTGGATACACTTAAATCATTTGAAGTGGGAAGATGCACCTTTAATCTGGATCTTTTGAGGTGGGAAGATCTACCTTATATCTGGGCCACACCTTCTGCTGACAGCCTGAATAAGGATATGGAAGAGGAAGCTTGTTCTTTGCCTGCTTGCTCTCGCTCATGCTGGCAAGTTCATTCCTTCATTGGCACTGGATTCTACTTCTTTGGGACTCCAGTGTATACTGAAGACCAGCTGAGACATCCAGCCTCGTGGACTGAACAACTGCTGGATTCTTGGACTTTCTATTGGTCAACAGTCATCGTTGGACTAGCTGGACCTAAGCCTGTAAGCTAATAAATCATTCGTGTGTGTGTGTGTGTGTGTGTGTGTGTGTGTATTCTATATATTCTGTTCCTCTAGAGAACCCTAACTAGTACAGAGTCTTACTATGTAGTCCAGGCTTCTCTCCCATTTGTGCCAGACCTTCTGCCTCAGCTTCCCAAATGTTGGAATCATAGGCATAAGCCACAGTTCCCAGCTGGTGATGTAATGTTCTTTAACAAGCACCACTAGCCTGTGGCGTAGAAGTCAAATGATGGTCTTGATCCAAGGCTAGAGCCCTAGGTGGATAGACAAAAAGATATGGACAAAGTGAAGGTAAAGGGACTGCTGAGAAAGCCTAGTCTACATGGGAAGAGGGGCTTAGGGCCGGGCATTTGCCCTGGGATTGAAATCGTGTGTGCAGGGAGGAGCTACAGGAGTAGGATGTTCCAACCAGAAAGAAAGGAGGATAGCAAGCTTCAGGATAGATGCACTTCTAGACACAAGATCTGGCCATGGGAGTGAAGTAGAGCAATGTGAATCATAACCCGAGGTGGGGCACAGACAAGAGAAGCGTTTGCTCCGTTATGGCATCATAATGGACTTCTGGGCCATAGACTATACATCAAGGTAAAAAGCTGTGGTTCAAGGACCACCAGAAGAAGAGGTAGAAAGAAGGACTGTAGGAGACAGCGGTCAGTGAGGACCAGAAGTAAGCGATTCTCCTGGACATGATAACGATTCTTGCACTCATGAGCTCAGAGCAATCTGCGGTTGCCTGCACAAAGCCACGCTAGCTGATACTTCAGCATGGACTGGGAAGGGCTTCATGAGCCCCTAACCTGACTGAGAAGCTGCGGACAACCGATGACTCCTAGAGGAGGGAGAGTCAGTGTTCTCTAAGGGTGTGGCTCCTAACAGGTCAACTATGCTCTAGTGGGTGGCTCTACATCCAGAAGCATCCAGGCAGCACAAACTGGATTAACAGGTTTATTAATTAAAAAAAGAAAATACGTAGACTGGGGAGTAGATCTGGGAGGAGTTAAAGGGAAGGAAGGGGTTAAGGATGAATCTTGGCAAAATACATTATTTATATTATCAAATAATTAATAAAAATATTTTTAAAGCAAAAAAAATAAAAACTAAAAAAGGTGAGGTTACTTCTGAAGGAGCAAATAAGAAACCAAACGAAGACCAAAGAAAGGCAGGTGTCTGGTCAAGTAAACTCTTAGGTGCTTGCTTGGAGAGGTGTTGGGTGGAACCGAGTGGAGAGAAGTCAGAGCCTTCGCCTTTGCAGTGAGCTGTCTGTTCCGCTCATTAGTCACGAGAGAGATGGGTTTTGAAAGTGGGGAGAGAGGGAGGGAACTCATGTCTCCAGCAGGCCTGCTCTGGGCTTGCTCTCTGCCAAGCGCTTTGTGCGCAAAGCATTAGCTCCTATCTCCTCAAACAATCCTCTTCATGGATGATAAACTTGAGATTCAGAAAAACAAGTAAGTTGCCCAGGGGCAGTTATGAAAGCAATGAGCCGGAATCCCAAATGTCCGAAGCTTTTGCATCTTCCCGTCTGCCTCAGAGCAAAAGCAGAGATCTAAGATGCTGAGGTTTCAGCCTCTAAGACAAACATGGCCTCTGTAAGGTGCTACCTCCCATGCTCCCTCCCTGGCTCTTAGAGTGGAGCAGGGATCAGAGGGGGCAGAGAGGCGTCAGCTGCTCATCAGCTGCTGATCAGGTGCGGCCTCCGTGGGGTCCTGTCTCCTACACTCCTTGACTCTCAAGTGGGCTAAAACAGAATTTTCAGAAATCTTTAAGCCTTGGCTTGAATTTCTTTTTCCTTTGTTTCCCTTTCATTTGTTTGTTTGAGACAGGGTTTCACTACGTATACAGCCCTGACTGGCCTGGAACTAGATAGCTAAACAGACAGGTATCAAACTCAAGGTAATTCTTCCTCAGTTTCCTGAGTGCTGGGATTGCAAGGGTGACTTGCATTCCAAGTTCAGAAGGCAAATGTGCTCTACACAGCTCTTCCTCAATCCCTTCCCTTTCTCAGCTGCTTCCCCTGCCCACTAGATCATCTTGTCCTTTCCTTTCGACTTTGAGAGAAACATTTCCCCTTAAGCCCCTCTGCTAACCCAAAGCCTTCTGGTAGGCTGGGAGAAACTTGAACTACACGGCCTCCCACTGGGCAGGGGACTTGGGGAGTTTGAAAACACACGCATATTAATAGATGACATCACAAATGTGTCCTTTTTGCTTTCTAGACTAAGAAACCAAGGCTAGGAAGAGTGGGGAGGACCCTAAACACAGCCTTGCGCTACCTCTGAAGAGAATCGTCATCGAGCTCCGCCTTGAACTTCCACCTTGAACTTGCAGAGTTGACACAGTGTAATTTACTGCTTCATTCTCATCTGCCCCAGCTTATTCTTGCTCTGTTCCCTGGCTGCTTGCATCCAGTGGGAGTGGCTTGCCTTGGCCTTGGATTTCTACATGCAATTACTCCACCACTGCCCCCTTAATTACAAGGCTGTTGTCTTTCAGCACCCAGTTCCTTCTGTCATTATCATTTATTCTGAGCGTTCTCCTTCCCCTCTGGGAAGGAAATGAGTCACAAATGACAATAGCAGTCTCACGTCTATGACTGCTACTTCTTCAGCTGGGTCACAAGCACTCTGAAGACAGGCTGTGCGACCTTAGACTTCATTTTCCACAGCACCCCCCTGATGGAGGAAGGTCATTGGCTAATAAAGAAACTGCCTTGGCCCATTTTATTGGTTAGAACATAGGTGGGTGGAGTAAACAGAACAGAATGCTGGGAGGAAGAGGAAGTGAGCTCAGACTCGACAGCTCTCCTCTCGGGGGCAGACGCCTCAGAGAGACACCATGCTCTCCGCTCCCGGGAAGATACACGCGATGAAGCTCCGACCCAGGATGGACGTAGGCTAGAATCTTCCCGGTAAGCGCACCTAGCTGTGCTACATAGAATATTAGAAATGGGCTAGTCTAGGTGCGAGAGTTAGCCTAGAAGAGGCTAGGTAGAAATGGGCCAAGCAGTGTTTAAATGAATACAGTTTGTGTGTTGTTATTTCGGGGCATAAGCTAGCAGGCGGCCCGGGTGCCGGGGATGCAGCCCTGCCGCTTCTATTACTACACCCCCCCCAACACTTCAGAGGTATTCCTTGAACATCTGCCTAGCTAATGAGGTTGTCCCAATCAAAGGCCCCGGAACTGCCCAGCAAGTAACCATGGATATAGTCACAGCGTGGAAGCGAGTCGTTGGAAAGGCCTATGGAAGAGTGAGTGGTGGTTTAAAGAGCTGGAGGTAGGGGCTGGGAAGATGGCTCGGCCATTTAGAGAGCTGGCTGCTCTCTTGTAGTGAACCCGGGTTCAGTTTACAGTACCCGTGTGATGGCTCAGAACCATCTCTAACTCCGGCTTCAAGAGAGCAATGCCCTCTCCTGGTGTGGGAGGTCCTTCTGTCTATGTGTTGATTTTATTGGTTAATGAATAAAAAAAACTGGCTTGGCCTATAGCATGGGAGGAAAAAGGCAGAGTTAGGAGAAGCCATGGATCCACCACCTGAGGCAGATGCTGGGAGCTTTAACTGGTAAGCCACAGCCACATGGCAATACACAGAATAATAGAGATGGGTTAGTTTAGGATATGAGTTTAGCCAGAAATATGCTTAAGCTATAGGGCAAACAGTATTGCAAATAATATGGTTTTCTGAGTGGTTATTTCGTGGCTGGGTGGCCAGGATAAACAAGTGACCCTTCCCCCAACACTCTTCTGACCTGCAAGGGTACCAGGCATGCACAGAGCGTACATGCATACATGCATGCAAGAAACTTATACATGTACAATACAATAAATTTTAAAAAACTTGTGAAGGGCTGTAGGCAGCAGATGTGGAGCTGATTTGAGGATTCCCTTGGGGAGATAGAGCCTAAGGGCAAGCAGGCAAAGCCAGAGACTCTTCTCACCACACACTGGCTGCCTGGAACCTCCTGTGGCCACTGATGGTCTGTCTGCCATTACTCAGATTGTACCACAGATTGGTTCAAGCTCACAGCATCAGCCAACGCTACATTTTCCACTTCCTCAGTAAGAAATGAGTAATTCTGACCTGATCACTATCCCCTGATCGCCACGCACATGTCAAATATTTAGAGAAAGCAGGCAGCACTGACTTTACAGCTGGTAATAGGAGACCGTTAGCTCCCATTGGCCATCTTTCTTCCCTCTGGCAGAGCCGCTCGACCCTGAAGGAGACCAGCTGAAGACATTTGCTGTGTGCTGAGGATCCCATTGCCTTCCGACAACATCCACTCCGAGGCTCTCTGGAAAGGTTTTCCGCCTTCTTCGTCTTTTGCCTGTTTAGTTTATACGCCTCTGAATCCCGATGCCTCTTCAAGTCTCACGAAGGCCCTGTGGTTTGAGGAGCCAAAACAGGCAAATTCCACCCAGCTCCCCAGCTTCTGATGATACTGGACAGAAGGGCAATCTCACTGATGGCGGGATGCCCTGAGTGTGGTAGGTCCTATAATTCAGCTGGCCTTTGGATCATGGAGGCTGCTCCGTGCCCTGTGCTTCAGGCTGGGAGCCCAGTGCCCCAGGCTGAAGAGCATGTCTCCTGCCCTTACAGTGCTCGCAGGGGATCAAGCTGCTCACATCTTATGACACTTGGTGTGTGCGGGTGGGGGTGGGGGTGAGGGTGTGGGGTGTCTTTATGGTTTATGTTGCTAATGTGATTTAACGTCAATGTTATGTTCTCTGAAAAGCCCAGGATGAGAACAAAATGAACCAACATAAGCATATTAACCAGCTCTCAATTCGGAAATGTATTTCAGTACAATCACAGGGAAACAAATTTGCTATAGCCTTGTATAGATTGCACCGAATCTTGGCAGGCTGCCTTTATGATCCACCTCTTTTTCCAGACTCCTTTTTGATAATTCTGTCTAACACCTAACACAGCTTAAATTACAGAGGCTGTATTGGGTACTTTGTGATCTATTACTGAAGCATTCCCGTAATCCCCCTTCTCAACCTGCATCTACTTAAATCACAGAGGCTGTATTGGGTACTTTGTGATCTATTACTGAAGCTTTCCCATGATCTTCCTTCTCAACCTGTATCTACTACTGAGTCTCAGAGTCTATAGTTTCTTGGACAGATTTCCATAAACCCTGATTTATATGTACTCATATAATTCCAATTACATTTATATTTCTTATTGTAGGTGAAAGTGTTGGCTGGACTCACCTGATTCAGGGGGAAAAAATTGAACTCTCACCTCCAACAGCTTTGACTTACAACTCCTCCAGCAATCGCAGCTCTAAAAGCCAGTTTATGGGTCTGGATTTGAGAATTTGCTCCTTTTAATTAGGTTTATAAATCCCTCTGCCTTGTCTTCCACACGGCCGTGTGCGGACCTGACCTTACTCTCTTGAATTACAAAATCTATCACGTGTTTGGCTAGCAGTAAATCTATCCCAGGAGAGTTACCAGGTGGTTGTGATACATCGAAAATCATCAGAAATCGACGTTTCAAATGCTCTCCAATGCAGATAAAAGAAACTTAGCCAATAGGTTTCCTTTTTGTATCTGGTTAGATTTACTTTAGGAAACGTGGTATTACAATGGACTCCTAAAGAGAAGTTAAAATTTGGGAAACACCCTAGAGAAAGGAATTCTATTAAGAACAGAAACTAAGGATGATGCAATAGGTGGGAAGAAAACTCAGTGGCGTGGTGGTGTTCCTTACCTATCTCACAATCCAGAGGTCTGGAAGTTTCCCCAAGCGTGTCTCCATTTTAATCTCCTTAAGGTCAGAAGGAGATGTTTTTCAAGTTTTGGTTTGCAGAAACTCTGCCTTATAAACGTTGTAAGATGTCAGGACCACCCAGAACATCTGCAAAAGAAGCCCCCCAGCTTGCCATGCGGACCTCTGTGGAGCCACCTGGCTATCAGGCAGGATCCACAGGCCACACCCTGTGAGATGGTGTGCCTAAGAAGCCAGCTCCCTTCTGAGAAAAACGGAGGGTTTCAGTGCTTACAGGACAGAAGAAAACCACAGTAACAACTTTACATCCTCAAATCATCTCCTACTTGCTCACAGGGGTTCTGAGAGGAGGAAGAAGAGTTGGTCTAATCAAAGGAAACAGGGTTCCTCCCCGACCCATCCCAGCCTCTGGCAAATGGACCAGCCTGTTTCAAGGTTATGAGAAGAAGTTGTTCGCAGCACAAGAATGACTCTTGGGCATGGACAACAGTGCCTCTGAGGTTCAGTGAGACAGAGTCAATCGTGATGTGAAATGTCACTGGATAGTCCCTAAATTGTGGTTTCAAAAAGAAGCCAACCATTCAGTTGACAGGACCACGTCGAACCCTCAGTCTGTAAATTATTGATCCTTCAGGTCGAGTCATGTTGGTTCTAGCTTAAGAGAGTCTGGGGTAACTCATGCCAAGACCCTGGGTTTGTAGCTAAGTCCGGTCAGCAATTAGAGAGTGCCTGAGCAGCTCCAGAGGGAGTGTGTGGTCCAGCACAGCCAGAGAGAGAAGGGAAGCAGTGCTTGGAGAGCATCAGAAGGCAGAGCACAGTTTGTCACCCAAGGCTGATCAATGCCAGGGCTGTCACCCATACGCCACTTCTGCTCCTGGCACGTGATCAATGCCAGGGCTGTCACCCATACGCCACTTCTGCTCCTGGCACAAGTGCCATTTGCTCCCCCAGAGACGGACCGAATGGGAAGCTGGCAGGTCTTGATGGCCCACCGGGGGATTTTAAAATGTCAAATGTAATCCTTGGTTCATGTGACTTCCATTCTGTCTTGTTCATAGCTGGGTCCCCAACGTGTGAGGACTTACACACAGCCTCGCATGTAGTAAGTACTTGATAAATTTTCAAAGTAATGTGAGTTTCTATGAGGCAAAACACCTAACCCCTACCTCTAGGTTCCTAGGTATCTGTATCACAACAATGCAAATGTTACACGTGTTAATCACCAACAGTCCCCAGGGCCATGGGAAAATACTGGAGAACAGAACAACTATGGTAGAACGGGGTTTTCAGAGCACAATTCAAAGCTGCATGTGCATTCCACTGTTGAAATCCATGTATGTCCCATATTCAGGAGGAAGTACTGCAAGTGTTAGTCATGGATTTTCTGCAGAGAGGAACCATTAACAATGCCTGGTTCTTGGTGCTTGTCAGCATTTTTGGCTATTTTATTGTTTTCTGCAATAAATTTGCACTACTTGCATCATTCAAAGAGTTTTTAAAGAAATAATTTTGAAGTCAAGCATGAGAGCACATCTAAGAAAGAAGTTCAAACTCAGCCTGGGCTACATAAACCTATGTCTAAAAAAATAATAACAAGTAAATATCTGGGGAGACGACCCAGTTGCTAGAGTTCAGATTCCAAACCCCTCGTGGAAGTCAGGAGGGCACGGCAGCCTACCCATAACCCCCAGGGCAAAGTGGCTGGCCAGACTAGCTGCATTGGTGAGTCGGGGTTCAGCTGAAGATCCTGCCTCAGGGGGAAAGGTAGAGAGCAATTGAGGAACATTTTCAGTGGCAACCTCGGGCTTTCCATGTACATGTTCACACATACATGTACACCCCACACACATGTGCACCTCATGCATGGGCAAACATGCACAAGCAAACATACATACTCATGAAAAAAGGTGGGGAAAAAGGAGGAGGAAGACCTTGACAGAATGGTGGAGGTATAAAATACAGAACGGGCTTCTCCATAATGCCACTGTCTCCCCTGGGAAACTGCATATATTTTTACGTCAGAGAGAATAATAGAGAAAATTCTTCTTTGTAATAGTTTACATTTGTTTGTTTGTTTGTTTATTGCGGGGTGTTTGTGTGTCACATGCACACTCTCGAGCACGTAAGTCAGGCTTCTGTGGAGTCATTCTTCGGTCTGTTCCTAGTGCCCTCTTCGGGGTGGGTTAGGCATTTGTTTGAATCTCCCCCAGGGAAAATTCCCAAAACACCACGCTAACCAATGCTGCTGCTGCTCAAAATCTAACCTTTGCGTTCTGAGGGGAAGGTCTCAACAGTAAATAAAACACTTTGCAAAAATGTCATTTATTAAAACAAAAAAAAGTCACTGGGCCCCCAGAAACTGCAGTGGGAACCTGGGAGAGCCTGTTTCATTCTGAGGTCTTTTTTGTGAGTCTGCAGATGGGAGCTTGAAAAACTCGATACTTTGTCTTTCCCTGCTCTCACATTCAAAGTGTCCAAGAGGACTTCTGCCTAAAGGCTCAGGCGACAACTAATCACGCCATAAATCCCAGTTCACTGGGCAGCTGGAGGCTGCCTTGCCGCATTCTGTTCAGCTCAGAGTACCCAGGGCTGTTCGAAAGGGCCCATGGGTCTTTACTTCAACCTTTCAGGCTGGAAAGGCAGGTTCTTTGTTGAGAAGAAGCCATGGAGGAGTACAAGGGGAAGGGGAAAGGCTGAGTGTTAAATCTGGAAGAAAAAGCACTTTACAGCTGCCCCATGGCTCTGTGTGTAAGAAGTTTGAAAATTGCCTCTCTATCCTAACAACAAGGAAAAAAAGCAAACACAAACCAAGGGCTGGGGTGATTGGGTCGGGAAAGCGTTCACTATGCAAGCAGGGAGACGAGCTCAGAGTCCCAGCACTCACAGGCAAGCATGGTGGCCAGCAGATATAATCCGAGTACTGAGGAGGCAGAGGCTGGGGGGAGCATGGGAGCTCACTGGCTAGTCGGCTCAGTCAAACGGGTGAGTTCAGGTTTAGTGAGAGACCACGTCTCAAAAATAAGGGAGAGAATGGCTGAGGAAGGCATCAACCATCAACCATCAACCTCTGGCCTCCATGTGCGTGTGCGTACACACACACACACACACACACACATTACACACAAGCCATACAGAACAAACGGAACAATCAACAGCCCTTTTTCATGCTCACAATGACATGTGGCCACAGTGCAAACTATTCCCTCTGAAGTAAGAGAACGTGGGTCTTAACCCAAGGAAGCAAACAGTACTAAGAGCCAGACCCCTACAACAGCCAATCTGGAATTAACAATTTAGGTTTAGGTTAACGGTAACTGACAAATTCCCAGGCCCAATAACTACTCAAAATGAAAACCCCTGGGAAACCTACACATAGGGAACCTCTGCTTTTCCGAATCCAACCCCGTTCTCACCATAAACATGTATGAAATTTTCCATGTGTTCCTGGCAGTTGGAGGAGGAAGGAAACTCATTTGGAAACACTCCAAAGTACTTGTTTAATGTGGTCTGCCCTCAGGAGAAACTAGTTAACCAGAGCCCAACTGGCTGGAGTTTCATCACAAACTAACTGGCTTGAGGGACAAGAAATATTCAACTCCAACCCTTCTAGTCTTCCCATCACACTGAAGACCAAGAGAATAAAATGCACAAGAGAAATTTCAGGGCCAGGGCCAGGGCCAGGGCCCGGGCTATCAAAGCCAGACTACCCCAGAGGACCATAGGATTAGCAGAAAAGAGGGTGGGATTGTTACTGAGGATGGAACCCTAGGTGAGCGCTCTCCCCTTGACACATCTCCAGTCCCTTGACAACCGCTATAGGATGTGTCTCTCTTACCACCTCCTTCTGATTATAATAAGTCTGATTTTATACCAGTACCTTTACCACATGCCATGTCCAACAATCAGGAAATAATTACAAGGTACACAAGTCAAAAAATATACTTTTAGGGATGTAAATAAAGGAAGCCCTCGGTTCCATCAGAACCAGAAACCATGCCTATAATCCCAACACTCAGGGGAAGTTCAAAGTTGCCAGGTGGTAATGGCACATGCCTTTAATCCCAGCACTAGGGAAGCAAAGGCAGGCGGATCTCTATGAGTTTGAGGCCAGGCTGGTCTACAGAGCGAGTTCTAGGACAGGCTCCAAAACTACACAGAGAAACCCTGTCTCGAAAAACCTAGGCGGAAGGAGGGGGGAGTTCAAAGTTATCCTTGGCTACACTGTGATTTTGAGCCTAGGCTACACAAGACCTTCCCTCAAAAAAGTTTCTAAAAAAACATCCTTTGAAAGAGACCCAGTAAATCTCAGAACCAGACAGGGTGGGGATGCTGAAATCATCAGACAGGGATCATGAAATGGCTGTGAATAAGATTCCAAGGCTCTAGTCTAATACGTAAGGTAGACAGCCAGTGTGAAAAGCCAGAGACTGACAACCCCGGAGCAGGAGGGAAGAATGTCTTTGATGGGCAGCCATTCGGTGGACTAGACACTGCACAGGAAAGCATCCCAAACATGAGTGTCTCAGTGGGATCCAGACTGAAACACAAAGAGAACAAAGAATGAGGAGACAAGAAAGGGAGTAACATTTGTATAATGGGAGGACCAGGAAGCCGCAAATGAGGACAGGAGAAGGAGAATGTTTGAAGCAAGAGTGACTCAGAATTTCCCCCCAAATTATTGTCAGAAAGCAAACTCAGAAAACATCAATCAGGATAAATGCAGAAACAAAAAGAAGTAAGCAAGCAAGCATTACGCCCAGGCTTCTCATTTTCAAACCACGGAGAATCAAAGATGTGGGGAGGGGGGAGTAAATGTTGAAAGGAGAGGGGGAAATGGCATCCACTCAGGATCAAAGATAAGAAGACATCCAAGTTTTCAGAAACCCCGTAAACAAAAGGACGACAGGCTGATGTGCCTAATGCACTGAGAAAAGCCACATCCCGCCAGCCTTCTGCTCTATGCCCTGGGAAGTTCTCTTTAGAAACGGAGCAAGAAGCAATTTCCCAGGCAAAACAGGAACGAGGGGAATTTGTCAGAAGATCTGCCTTGCAATGAATGTTAAGAGTTCTTCAGAGAGAAGGAGAATAACACAGAGCAGAAACTCAGAGTTTAAGACCAGTCTCAGATTCATAGCAAGACCCTGTCTGGAAACAACAGGGCTGGAGATAGAGCTCACTGTTAAGAATGTTTGCCCAGCACTACAAGGCCCTAGGTTCAGTGCCAACACTGCAAATATAAATAGCAACAAAAAAGTATTTAGGGATAAGGAGGTATATTTTTCAAAAAGAAATGATAATATTTGATCATAGTTCATGTACATGTGCCCAACCTGAAGATCAAATAGCATAAGGAAAAATTTGATAAATGACAAGAATGGATGCAGCAGTTGTATAAGTAGAGATTTTAATATCTTCTATTCAGAGATGAACAGATCAAACCGGCAGGAAGTGAGGAAGGGCATATTGAACTCAGTAACACTATGCTAACCAACAGGGATGGGCAGCTAGAGGTTACTTTGTCCAGTAAGGGCAGCATCCACACGCTTCTCACATTCAGGGATGAAGTTCACTAAAGCTGACCACATTATGAACCATAATACCCAGCTTCCCAAATCTAAGGGTAGAGACCGTGCTCTCAAAACACAACAAAATTCAATTTAAACTAAATAGTGTGAGAAAGGAGAGTTGGTTCAGTGGGGAAAGTACATGCTGCACAAGACTGACGTTGGGTCCCCAATGTCCAGAGAAAAGTCTGGGTGTGGGGGCACACACCCATAACCACTGGGGAGCAGAGACAAGTGGACCCCCAGTCAGTCAAGCCAAAATGGCCAGCTCCTGATTCAGGTTAGGTCCTGTCTCAAAGGACAGAGCAGTGATTGAGGAAGACATCCTAAAAGAGCATCTGCTCTACACCCATGTCCACGCACCGAGCACCCACCCACGTGCACACACACATACACCAATAAATCAACAACAGAAAGACAGCTAGAAGAATCCCCTAATACAGACACTATGCCCAGTAAAGTGTTTTTTCCCCCAAGTCTCCACCATTGCACCTGAGATGGTCTGACCGCTGGGATTTCCCAAAATGAGGAAAACAGACTGCATGATTTGTGATAATGGGGGACTACGTTAGAGATTTTCTCTATAAATAATACTAATTTTTAAAAGAATCCACCAAACTCCATGAATTGTATACCCACAGCTGTGTTGACCTACATGAAATAGACAGATTTCTTTAAAAATACAGTCTGACGAAATTAAACCAAGAATAGAAAACATCCATCATCTGGACTTCCCAGCACTGAGGACTGGACTCAGAAACCCACATCCTAGACAGATGCTCCTCCACTGAGCTGGGTCTCCAGCCCATCAGCTCTTTAAAAACCAGTTTGAAAAGTTGTAGCTAGTCTTTCTCTGTCCTATCAGCCTGCTCCCAAATAACCACATGGAGACTTACTATTAATTATGAAAGCTCAGCTGACAGCTTAGGCTTGTTTCTAACCTCTAGCTCTCATAACTTCAATTAACGCATGTCTTTTGTTTTTCAAGACAGGGTTTCTCTCTGTAACAGCTCTGACTGTCCTGGAACTAGCTCTTGTAGACCAGGCTGGCCTCGAAGTCACAGAGATCCTCCTGCCTCTGCCTCAGAGTGCTGGGATTAAAGGCGTGTACCACCACTGCCCAGCAAACGCATATCTTTTAATCTATGTTTTTGTTTTGTTTTGTTTTGTTTTGTTTTTAACATGGCTCAGTTATCTTTACTTTGTTGGATTTCCTGGAACTGGAGTTACAGATAGTTGTGAGCCACCATGTGGGCGCTAGGAATTGAATTCAGGTCCTCTGGAAGAGCAGCCAATGTTCTTAACCACTGAGCCGTCTCTTCAGTCCCTACCTTTACTTTGTAATGCCCATGCTGCTTGCTCTGTGTCCTGACATCTCCCCATGACTCTGCCTTCTTCTTTCCAGGATTCTCTCTGCCCCCCAAATCCTGCCTGGCTATTGACAGATTAGCTTTTTATTAAACCAATCACAGTGGCACATCTTCACACAGTGTAAAGAAATATTCCACAACAAAAAATCTGTCTAGCTCTAAACACACCTGCAAATATACTGCAATGATTCTGCCAGGATTCTGCATATATACTTTAGCTCTGGCAATAATATAATTTAAAAAGTAATAACAGGTAAGAAGGTAAAGTGTTGGGAGCAGTGAGACCCCAGATCCTGAATTTCTTGTAATCCCCTGATCTGAGTGCCTACAGCTGCTCTGAGCACGAGACCTTCAGGAGTTCCTGATGGCAGGAGAGTGGTTTCTGGTGGGTTTGGCTGGGGCGTGGCTATCTCTATATAATCTGCCCCTGAACACAATAAAGGAGCATTCTTGGGGAATTCAAGGATGACCCGTGTCACTGTCTCTCTGTCTGTGTGAGTCTGTGTATTTTAACCTCCAGCCCCCTTGCATGAAGCTCGTAAACTGGGTGCCAGCGCACAGAGCGCAGACACGGGAGCGGTGCGCAGCAGTAAAGTAGCCATAGAGAATAGCACACAAGGCCCTGGTTAGTCACCTATGCCCTGCCCCTGGACAAGACATTTCAGGCAAGTGATTTAATCTCTGACAGCCTCAGAATCCCATCTGCCCAGTGGGAATGATTGTACCCCTATTGCTTGAGTATTGAGAATAAGATGTACACTATTCAGGACCCAATCAACCCTTGGCAATATCGGCTTTCAGTCACAGGACTATAAAGCCTACCTTATGCTGCTCAGCTTCACACTTTCAGAGCTACTTGTGTTCGTACTGCAAAGATATTTTTAATGGCAGATGAAGTACATTTGTCCTTCGGGAAGATGGAGAATCAAAGACAAGACACTGTGGAAGAGTTGCGGGTTCTCCAAGGCTTGAGACTCAAATGAGGGCTAGAGCGCCCCTTCAGGCAGAGCTGGGCATGTTTGGGATGTGGGAACTGCTTGAATGAGCCGCAGAGAGCCAGGGGACAGTTCAGTATGCTTCTTCACTCTGTTTACAGTTCCATAAGAAACCAAGCATTAGTCTGGTCTGCCCAGTTTTTGCTAACATCACTACTTACCCCTAAGCTCCAATAGAACTCACCCACCCTGCACCTTTCTTCTCAGACCCGTTTGTCATCGCTCAAGACCACCAGCATCATATTTCACAGGAGCAGAGCCAGCAATTACTAACACCAGCTCTTCACAAAAACCTTAAGCTCAGACAAACACACAGAAGTGAACGGTATGGGCTACTGTCCTCTGGGACTTTGTTTGTCATCGAGTATGGGGATAAAATATGAATGCATAAAGTGGCTAAGTCACAAGCAAGACAAAGAGTATGTGTGGGCTTGTCGGTACCACAGCTCACATCTATGTAAGTCTACACACTGCCTTTCCAACAGCCATTACAATTTATAGCACAGCAGAGAAGCCAACAAAGGTTTGGTGATATCAGCCGAACAGCCTGGTTATGCCAGCAAACCGAGCACAGGTACCGAATGACCATCAGAGAAGTCCCCCTTTCCAAGTTGAATGTGATGGTGGCACACACCTGTAATTCCAGCACTTGGGGGACTGAGACTCAAGGATGGAGAGTTCAAGGCTGAGCTACCCAGCGAGACTCTGCCTTAAGAGCCCCTCTTTGCTTGCCTTGCCCTCCTCTTTAACACTTGCTACTTTCCTAACCCCCTGTCATTATTTATCGTCTTTCTTCCCCCAGTACTAGCGATCATTCCAAGGTCTGAGCATTTGACTGTTTCATTCACTGTATAACCATAGAACATAGGCTTGGAGAGGGGCCATCATAGTCGCCCAAGAAATACCTTTGAATGAATGAATGAATGAATGACATTTCAGCCATTATTTACAAAGTGGATGTACCAACACGTATGAAGTTCCCAAGTCTTGGTGAATTTTAGAAGCAGGGTTAGTGGCCACAGGACAAAATAGCAAAACTATACTAGGGTGTTTGTGGCAGCTTTATTTATTATGATGGAGAACTGGAAACTTTCTAAAAGAAGGCAATAGCTACACTCAATATAGCACTTCTAATGACATCTCTATGATGGAATATCATAAAGCACTAAAAATAACAACCCCAATCTGTGTTCTTTGTCTGTTCATTTTCCCACATGCATTTGCATGTGTGTTGGTTTTGTTTTTTTCTAAGATCTTGCTATGTAGCCCAAGATGGCCTTGAACCCAAAATTCTGGCCTCCCAGCGGTGCACTGGGCTCACAGGTGTGTGCTGTCAGCCTGACTCTTGACCTATATTCTTTTGAAACAATATGAACAATGCATTAGACATTATCAATTAAAACCACAAAATACAGTGCTGTTTTCCAAACCAGTTCTAATGTGGGGCTCCATACATGTGAGTAGAAACGTCTGAGAGGGTTGACAGAGTCCCATCAGGCAGGTGGCTGAATGAAGGGCAGGATTTCCATTTCCTTCTACAAATGTTTCATGTTGCCCAATGTTAAAAAGTAACAATAACACTCAGCTTGCACTATTTAAAATCAGAAGGAAAAAAGTATGTTTTGGGGATTCCATCCTGCAACAGTACCAAGCGGAAAATGACCTTTCCGGTGATATGTGATCCCGGGCAAGCTCCTTCCCACACCCTCCCCAGGGCCTCCTCTGTGACATAAATTACAGCTGGCCGTAACTGACCCAGCCAGTGTAGGAGTATCGATTTCAGATAGCGGTCAGATTTAATAGCCGGCACTCATCACGGAGGTTTATGTGTCTCTTCTACTGAAAACTGCAGAGATTGCCAACCGACCTCCCATCAGTGAGAAACCTGAGAACTGCTGCCTCAGGTCTTGACAGCAAGATTCTGTGCCCTGGCCTTGCCCCCAAAGAATCGAATCAACCAGGTCATCGCTACATCAAGATGAAAAGAGTGAGGCAGAAGCAGTACTGGAGATAAATCGGCCATGGTAGTCGTCCGTTGGACGAGGGGGAAGTAAAACATAGCCACCCACCTCATCCAAGCCTGGGCTGGAGACACCGAGTGTCCTCCAAGCTTAGAGAACAATCCTAACCAGCCGCTTCTTCATGCTGCCTGGTTTAATGAACAATATGGAATGGAAGGGGAGGAATACAAGTTATAGTGTTTTAGAGATACTGAGAGCACTGGTCCAGAGGCCAGGAGCAGCACAGGCAGTGGGAATGAGGAGCACAGAGAGCACTAGTCCAGAGGCCAGGAGCAGCACAGGCAGTGGGAAGCAGGAGCACGGAGAGCACTGGTCCAGAGGCCAGGAGCAGCGCAGGCAGTGGGAAGCAGGGAGAAGATTAACTTCTGCAGGCAGGATACTGACTTTGAGCAAAGCCTAAATTCTGTTACTTTAATTCTTTTGTCTCCTCAAAATAGTACTAATTTATGTTTTAAAACTAGCATTTTGACACACACACTAGCCATACAAGCACTCAGGAGGCTAAGGCAAGTGTAGACAGTCAAAAGTCTGCCTCCACTGTATATAGTGAGTCCTAAGCCAGCCAAGACTATATAATAAGTTTCTACATAACAACACACATACACTCATAGATGCACAAGCAAACACTTGACATCATTATAAAATACAGGAGAGAAGCTGGGTGGTGGCGGCGCACGCCTTTAATCCCAGCACTCGGGAGGCAGAGGCAGGCGGATCTCTGTGAGTTTGAGGCCAGCCTGGTCTACAAGAGCTAGTTCCAGGACAGGAACCAAAAAGCTACAGAGAAACCCTGTCTCGAAAAAAAAAAAATACAGGCGAGAACATGAAGTTATAAAATGTCTAACTAGCACACGGCACACAGGAGGGGTTTGATTAATGTTTACCCTTTTATCAAGGGCTACTTAATGGTTATTAAGCAAAGAGAAGAGGGACAGTCTATTGTGATCCCTCTAAGGGCCAGATGCTCTCCTGGATGCAGGCCCACCTCGTGTTCCCTCAGCCCAGCATCATTGTGAGATAGCCACTGCTCAGAAGAGGCCTCCAGAGACTAAGTGACTTGCCTGAGATTGCGGCAACACGTGACAGAGCTGGTGTTTAAGTCCAAGTTCATCGGCTCCTAGAGCCCATTTCTGCAAGCCATAATTAGGAGGCCGAGATCCTGCTATTTTGGGGGGATAGATGTTACCCCAATGTTGACAGAGGCCACTTGTTCATTCCCAGCTGCCCAGACCCTGAAAAAATCACTCAGAAACTATATTATTTGAAATACTGTTTGGTCAATAGCTTAAGTATATTTCTGGCTAACTCTTATAATTAACCCATTTCTATTCGTCTGTGTAGCACCATGTGGCTGTGGCTTACTGGCAAGATTTCAGTGCATCTGTCTCCTGCAGGCAGCTACATGGCTTCTCACTGACTCTGCCTACTATAACTATCTATTCTTCAACACCATTAAAACCAAAGAAGGATAGAATATTACCTAAGTTAACAGGGAGTGCATTGTCAGCAACTTCCAAAACTGTAGAATTGACAGAGACATCTCGTTGCCTGGAAAGTCACCCAAAGTTCTTCTGTAACATTGGAACACCCATCTTCAGCTTCAGGCCCATAGTATCCAGAAAACCACTTCTTAAAATGTTAAGCAGGTGGCCTAGGACTAAAGCTGCTTTGTCTTTTGGCTCCACCCAGTCCAACATGGCAGAGGTCTATTCACTGCCTCTGAGACTGCTGGGTGGGAGCCACACTCACCACCTCAACTCTGGTAACCAGTTGGCTTGTGCTGCCACCAAATAACTTGCAGCACACTGCTCACAAACCCCATTCAAGTGCTCAACCTCCTGAGAGAGTCAGAGTTTGTGTTGACAACATGGACCAAAAAGCCACCATTTTGAAACCACATGGGGTTTTTTTTTTCTGCTACCACTGGATCAGGAAGACCTCTCTTAAAGGAGCTGTGCACACCACCAGCAAACAGAGCAAGAAACTGCATTAAACTCTGGGTTTTTGTTTTATTTTGTTCTTTTGGCTAGAATTCCTTCCCAAGCTCTCTCAGGTTTTAAGTGGATTTAGCTGGCCCACATTGGCACAGCAATTTGTTGATGGAGGCCACTTGTTTGTTCCCGGCTGCCCATACCACAAAATAATCACTCAGAAATTATTTTATTTGCAATACTGTTTGGCCAATAGCTTAAGGATACTTCTGGCTAGCTCTTATATATTAAATTAACCCATTTCTATTAATCTGTGTATCACCACATGACTGTGATTTACTGGCTGGATTCTGGTGTGTCTGTCTTCTGCAGGTGGCTACATGGCTTCTCACTGACTCTGCCTACTCTCTCTATATCTCTGTGCAGATTCTCTGCCTGGCTTTACTCTGTTAAGCCATTGGCCAAAAGCAGTTTCTTTATTAACCAATAAAAGCAACACATATGCAGGAGGACTTCCCACACCACTGGTGATGGAGAACCTTCTTTGGCTTATGGCCTTTAAGAGGCTGGACCAGGTTTGGGGCATGATTTTTGATACCAAAAAGCCATGGTCCTGCCATGCTCAGTCTCTTCTTTCTGTGAGCCACACCTGGATGTCAGACCCCATTTGTATTTCCTCACTGGGATCCATGAGCTCCTTTTAAATAAACGAAAACCTTAGAATACTCTATTTGGAGTTAGTTTGGGATTATTTGACTCACTTTCCCCAATTTGATGTGTTCTGCATCATCTGGTGCCCCACATGGGAACAAGTCTATACGTACTGGGAACCTCCTGGTTTGTCAGCCTGGGCACATTTTCTCATTTGCTCGTGGCCCATCTGCTGCTGCTGTGGAACCTGAAATTCCCTGCCAGCTGGTTCTCCATCTGGCGACCTCTGTGGTGTTTCTTCTGCCAGTGTGGTACTGATGGAAAGCTTTAGGCTCCCTTTTTATTGTGACAACAAACTCTCAGAATCACTTTGATTGTCCTCAATAACTACTCTTAATTTGTTAAACAAAGCATATTTATCAATATCTAAGTAGGTGACAGCACACAGAACCAGAGCAAACAATCCCAGAGAATGCTGTCTTCTCCTCCATGTCCCTCTGCCATGTGGTTGCAGCTGCAACACCTGCTGGACAATAAAGATTATTACGCCTACTCCAATTCACTATACAATACAATAGGTAAGATTTGAAAAATTACATTATTACTGGTAGTATTACCATTCAGGAATTTAATAACCATTTTGCTTACATTATGGTTGTTATTCTACAATGCTTATGTGATTTTCCTTACATGTTCATTTATTTGATTGAGGGAATTTGTTTTGTTTTTCATATTATATCATTAAGAAAATGTTTTGATAACAGAGCCAAGAATGAAGCACTTGTAGAAATGATACAGTCTTTACAGACTAATAATAAATAGCTAGTTGAAAAAATTAATACTATGGAAAAGGATAACATTAATTTGACGGACAAAATCCAATTAATGTTGAAGGCTGTTGAGACATTATCTGAAAGAATTCGTGCTGCTGAATTTAATAATTGGAATCAGCTGAAAAGTTATGATAGATTAACGTATAAGGTATCTCTCCAGGAAGGTAATATTCACACCATCAAAATTATGTTCAAGGATGAGATGCTATCTTTACTGGACAAATTTTAGACCCTGGAATCATCAATGGGAGTATTAGAATGGAACACTGGACAGGAGATTCAGACTTTACAAAAGGCAGTGGTAAAAATATTTGAAAAGATTGAGGAAATTATTGAAACTGATAAGCAGACAAAAAGTACAAGGACAGGATTTAGCCTCACCAATATGTGCCAGACTCTAGGATGAATAACCCAGAGTTTTAGCTGCCTATCTGGTAATATCTTTTGAGAAGTCATCTGGCACAAAATACACTAAAGTGATCAAAGAATATACATAGCAACCTATAAGTATGCACAATTTAAAAGAAATTAAGCAAGGAATAGTATCTTATGGCCTGAACTCACCATTTGTTAGGGAAATGATGAAAACATGAGTTTCAAACAATAAGGCAACCCCACATGATTGGCTTCAATTAATCTCAGCAGTCCTAGAAAATGGACCCCAGCTGCTATGGAAATGCTGTTGACGAAAAGAGGCAAAAATTTTAGAACAACAAGGAAAAGCAAAAGAATTTAAGACTTCCCAGAATCAAATTCTTGGTGAGGGTCATTATGCCGATCCTCAGGACCAGGCTCTCTACAATGAATGCACCTTGTCCCTATGTAGCACAGCAGCTTTAAATGCTTGGGACAGGATTCAGGAACTAAGAAATAAAATTGAATCATATGTCAGGGTTAAACAAGGCCAGAGAGAACTCTTTAGTGACTTCATACAAAGATTAACAAAGGCTGTACAAATAGGAGTAACACTTACCAGGAACCTCCTGGTTTGTCAGCTTGGGCATATTTTCTCACCTGCTCATGGCCCATCTGCTGCTTCTGCTAAGGAACCTGACATTCCCACCAGCTAGTTCTCTAGCCAGTGATCCCTGTTAGATGAATACTTATCAAATCTCTGGCTTCTGAAAATGCCAACTTACAAAGCAAAAAGATATTGGGGCCTTTAAAGGTTATATCAGCACCAATGGATGAATGGAACCTGCATACAATGAACATTGAGACATTTGACTATAATACTGAGGTAGGATAAGCAATTTCCAAATGTATGAGGAGACATCAAAATGCCAAATGCTTTAATTGTGGTACATTAGGATATCTGAGAAGGAATTGTAGACAAGGAATTCCTAGGAATATGTCTCATCTGGGAATGGCAAGAATAGGCAGTCTCAGCCTTCTGGAATATGTAGGAGGTATAACAAAGGCCAATATTGGACCAATGAATGTAGGTCAACAAGAAAGACAAGGCAAAATGATACCATCTGGGAACTCCTTGGGGGGGGGGGGTCTCTCACAGGCCCCATGTCAAACATGAACCAGTCATTCCCAGTCACAGTAGAGAACATGTCTTACCTGGAAAATTAAAAAAAAATGCAGTGCCTACTATTAAAAAAACATACTGTTCTGGATGATGGAAGAGACATAAAAGATGAATCAAAAACTCCAGTAGGAAATAGATGTTTATTTTGCCAGACTTTTATATATGATCAAAAACCAAAGCTACGAGTACATATAAATGACATTGTAATTGGGGGATTACTAGACAGGGGTGTGGATGTAAGATGAGTATCATTACTCCAGAATCTTGAAATCCAAGTTGGCCTCTTAAAGAGGCAGATATTGAATTCCTAGTAATTTGAACCCTATCTCAAGTTAAACAAAGCATGAGATATGTTGGATTCATAGGGTCAGAAAGACAGAAAGGAAGACTGAGGCCATATGTAGCTAATATTACATTGAATTTATGGGGTCATGACTTGTTGCAGCAATTGACTACCCAGATTAACATTCTTGCAGTCCCCAAAACTCATGTTTCTGGGAAGGATATTATAAAGTATTATAAACAAAGGTCACCAGTCATTCAGGCTGTACAAGAACACAAAGCAACTAGCAAACCTTCAGAGGTACTAATGGCCCTGTCTTTAAAATGGTTAACTGAGAAACAAATATGGATTAAAAAACGGCCTTTACAAGAGACCACTTCCTACGTATAACCCCAGCAGCACAGACATTAAGGGCCTCATTGAATAAATGGGACCTCCTGAGACTGAGAAGCTTCTGTAAAGCAAAGGACACTGTCACTAAGACAAAAAGACAACCCACTGACAGGGAGAAGATCTTCACCAACCCCGCAACTGACAAAGGTCTGATCTCCAAAATATATAAAGAGCTCAAGAAACTAAACCATAAAAGGCTAATCAACCCAATTATAAAATGGGGCACTGAGCTGAACAGAGAATTCTCAACAGAAGAAGTTCAAATGGCCAAAAGACACTTAAGGTCATGCTCAACTTCCTTAGCGATCAGGGAAATGCAAATCAAGAAAACTTTAAGATACCATCTTACACCTGTCAGAATGGCTAAAATAAAAAGCACCAATGATAGCCTTTGCTGGAAAGGATGTGGAGAAAGGGGTACCCTCATCCATTGCTGGTGGGAATGCAAACTTGTGCAACCACTCTGGAAAGCAGTGTGGCGGTTTCTCAGGAAATTTAGGATCAACCTACCCCTGGACCCAGCAATACCACTCTTGGGAATATACCCAAGAGAGACCTTATCATACAACAAAAGTATATGCTCAACTATGTTCATAGCAGCATTGTTTGTAATAGCCAGAACCTGGAAACAACCGAGATGCCCTTCAATGGAAGAATGGATGAAGAAAGTATGGAATATATACATATTAGAGTACTACTCAGCAGTAAAACACAAGGACTTCTTGAATTTTGCATACAAATGGATGGAAATAGAAAACACTATCCTGAGTGAGGTAAGCCAGACTCAAAAAGAGGAACATGGGATGTACTCACTCATATTTGGTTTCTAGCCATAAATAAAGGACACTGAGCCTATAATTAGTGATCCTAGAGAAGCTAAATAAGAAGGAGAACCCAAAGAAAAACATATAGGCACCCTCCTGAATATTAACCTTCATCATGCGATGAAAGGAGACAGAGACCCACATTGGAGCACTGGACTGAAATCTCAAGGTCCAAATCAGGAGCAGAAGGAGAGGGAGCACCAGCAAGGAACTCAGGACCGCGAGGGGTGCACTCACACACTGAGACAATGGGGATATTCTATCAGGAACTCACCAAGGCCAGCTGGCCTGGATCTGAAAAAGCCTGGGATGAACATAGCAGACAATGAGGACTACTGAAAACTCAAGAACAATGGCAATGGGTTTTTCATCCTACTGCATGTACTGGCTTTGTGGGAGCCTAGGCAGTTTGGATGCTCACCTTACTAGACCTGGATGGAGGTGGGTGGTCCTTGGACTTCCCACAGGGCAGGGAACCCTGATTGCTCTTCGGGCTGATGAGAGAGGGGGACTTGATCAGGGGAGGGGGAGGAAAGTGGGAGGCGGTGGTGGGGAGGAGGCAGAAATCTTTAATAAATAAATAAATTTAAAAAAATGGCCTTTAACAGAAGACAAACTTCAGGCTTTAGAACAGCTGGTACAGGAACATCTCAATGCTTACCATATTGAAGAATCAACCAGCCTTTGGAATTCTCCAGTTAAAAACAAATCTGGAAAATGGAGAATGGTGACAGATCTAAGAGCTGTCAACAAGATAATTCAACTTATGGGCACTCTATAATCTTGAATTCCTCTGCCTTCTCTATTACCAAAAGAATGGCCTCTCATGGTTATTGATTTAAAAGACTATTTTTTCAATACACCCTTTACAAGAAAAATACAGAGGAAAAATTTGTCTCCACAGTGCCTACTTACAATAATTCTCAACCTACTAGAAGATACCTGTGTACCATCCTTCCACAGGGAATGCCCAATAGCCCCACCCTGTGACAATACTTTGTAAGTTAGCCATTGTAAATAATACATAAGCAATTTCCTAAGTCTATAATTTACCATTTTATGAATGACATTTTGTTATCTAATTCAAATGCAGATACCTTAGAAAGAATGCTTAAAGAAGTAAAGAAAGTTTTGCCCAAATGGGGATTACAAATTGCTCCCGAAAAAAATACAAAGAGGAGATTCTGTCAATTGCCTAAGTTACAAAATAGGTTTATAGAAAATTAGAAAACAAAAGGCACAAAAATTAGGAGAGAATAATTGCAGACTCTTAATGACTTTCAAAAATTGTTAGGAGACATTTCCAATCTACAACCAACTGTTGGGATACCACCTGATCTTATAATTCATTTAAACAAAATCTTAGATGGTGACAAAGACTTAAATAGTTCCAGGGAATTAACAGCTGATGCTGAGAAAGAATTGACTGTCTTTGAAGAGAAATTACAGGAGACACATGTGGATAGAGTGAATCCAAATCTTAATTGCATTCTAGTCATATTGCCTTCCAGAATTTCCCCTACAGGAATTTTAATGTGGAGGGTAGATTTTATCTTAGAAAGGATCTTTTTGCCATATAAACCAAGTAAAAACATAAAAACTTATGTGGAAAAAGTCTCTGAATTAATTATAAAAGGAAAATTGAGACTTCATTAACTAGCAGGTATAGACCCTGCAGAGATTATAGTGCCTTTTATTACTGATGAATTTTTTTTAAAAATTATAGAAAGACAATAAACTATAGCAAAGAGCTTATGCTAATTTTGGGGGAGAAATTAATAGCAATTATCCCAAAAGTGATAGCTAGAATTAACCTTATAAAGAAAACTACTTGTATTTTTCCTTGAATTGTATGTGATGCACCAATAACTGGAATCCATACATTTTATACTGATGCAAATAAATCAGGAAAGGCGGGTTACAAGTCATAAGAATTAATTAAGTTGGAACAAAGTTCTTATAATTCTGTCCAAAAAGCAGAATTATATGCTATTCTCATGGTACTAAAGGATTTTAAAGAAAATTTCAATATATTTACTAATTCACAATAAACAGAAAAAGTTATCTTGTATATTGAAACCACTGAATTTATACCAGATGACACAGAATTTATTTCATAATTCATACAGATTCAAGACATATCAGGAATAGGCTTTGTCCTATATACATAACACACATCTGATCCCATATGAGTCTGCCAGGTCCTCTAGCACAAGGTAATGCAAAAATTGATCAATTATTGGTTGGAAGTATGCTGAAGATCTCAAGATTTCATAAGACACATCATGTCAATAACAAAGGTTTAAAGAAAGAGTTTCCTAATATATAGCAACAAGCTAAAGAGATTATAAAGAGATGTTCTACTTGCTCTTTCTATAACCAAATACCATTACCTGCAGGGAGTAACCCAAAGAGTACTCAAAGAAATGAAATCTGGCAGATGGATGCATTCCATTTTACAGAATTTAGAAAGTTAAAATATGTACACCACACCATTGACACTTATTCAGGTTTTCAATAGGAAATTACCTTGAGCTCAGAAAAAGGCTAATTTAGTAATTACACATTTCTTAGAAGTTATGGCCATCATGGGTATACCTGTACAAATAAAGACAGACAATGATCCAGCATATGTGTCTAAGAAAATGAAACAGTTTTTTTGCTTATTATAATATAAAGCATATTGCAGGTATACCACACAATCCTACAGTTCATGTAGTTATAGAAAGATCAAATCGAACTATAAAGGATATGCTAAACAAACAGAAAGGGATGGAAAATACCTCCAGAAATAGATTACATAATGCTTTATTAACCTTGAATTTTCTTAATGCTAATGAGAAAGGAACAACAGTAGCAGAGAGACATTGGGTAATAGAAAAAACTTCTGAATTAAATCAGCTGGTGTATTTTAAGGATGTGTTGACCTCACAATGGAAACCAGGAAATGTGCTACATTGGGTAAGGGGTTTTGATATTGTTTCCACAGGAGACAAGAGAAGCTATGGATACCTTTGAAATTAATAAAGATTTGGTTTGAAAAAGAGAAACCTCTTGAGAAAGAGAAATAATAGCTCATACCCAGAAGTAACAACCATACAGGTGGTAAGGAAACTTCATAAGAGTTGGGACAGTGTAGTAATGGGGCGGCGGGGCTGCGTTCCCAGCACCCCGGCCGCCTGCTCGGCTAGCTTATACTCCGAAATAACAACACACAAACTGTATTCATTTAAACACTGCTTGGCCCATTCTCTTCTAGGCTAATTCTCACATATTAATTTAGCCCATTTCTAATCATCTGTGTATGGCACCCCAAGGTGCACTTACCAGGAAGATTCTAGCCTATGTCCATCCTGGGTCGGAGCTTCATCCCGGGAGCAGGGCATGGCGTCTCTCTCAGGCGTCTGCTCCCGAGAGGAGAGCTGTCGAGACTCTGCTCACTTCCTCTTCCTCCCAGCATTCTGTTCTGTTTACTCCTCCCATCTATCCTCTAACCAATAAAATGGGCCAAGGCAGTTCCTTTATTAGCCAATAACCTTCCTCCATCAGGGCAGAGTTCTGTTCTTGACTTTACAGGAAAATACTCATCTTCAAAAAGTCAAGAGACCCTAGACATTTGGGTGCCTAAAGAGAAAAAAAAACTATCTAGAAAGGATCACCAAGTAAAGAGAAATATGACTTATGAGGGCAAGTCATCTGAGGGTAAGAATTCAGTGTGTGTGTGTGTGTGTGTGTGTGTGTGTGTGTGTGTGTATGTATGTATGTATGTATGTGTGTGTGTTCTTATAGAGTTATAAAATCACTTAAAAATCAAAGCTGGCTTTGGAGTTGGACAATGGCTATCCTTCTCTAAATCTAAGCATGTTGTTAAAAAGAAAATTCAGACTTTTTGTCTCATGTCAGGAGCCAACTGGTACGGGACAGAAAGAACAAAGAAGTTAGAAAAACTTTTACCTTTCTCCATACCTATTTTGTCTATATTGTAGCTTTCATTGAATATGTGTCTATATGAATAATGTTTAAGTGTTTCAGAATGAACAATAGATTTTCCTGCAGTGATCTTTGAAGTTTCCAGGAAGAAGATGGGGCCCCACAACAATGACTTCACCTGGTTGATATGACGTCATGATGCTGATAGTGCTACTATAAGACCAGTTTTTGGTACCAACTGCTCAAATGGTTCCAACTTGGTTAGCTAAAATGGTGCACCTTCTTACAATGTTCTGACCAGAACTACAAATAAGAACTTCAGGAAAACCCTATTGACTACTGAGAGACCATTTGCAATTATACCAGACAGTAACCTTGAAACTTAACAATCTTTTTACTTTTACAGGATCTCATAGAAAGAACATGATGGCTGGAAGTAATTCTAGAAGATGACGTTCCCTCTCCCAACAAAGTTTGTCCTCAGGGTTAGGGACATCATTTAGGGGTTGATTATTACTCATATAGGGTTGGGGATTGGGGTGGAAATTATGTAGGCTCAGAGATCTCCTTGACAAAAAAAGGGAGGAAATTGAATGGAATAATAGTAGATAAGTGTGAGTTTTATCAAACCAATAATAATAATAATAGTGAGTAATAATGAATACTTGTAAGCTATTATTTATGGACAATTACATTGGTATAGATTCTTGTATATTGATACAAGTTTAAATTATATTTGTTATATTGAATATGCTCCCATTTCTGTTTATAATATGTGTACACCTATGCAAAGTTATTTTGTTAGATTGTATGCATGCATGTTTCTTCATCTGTTTAGGAAAATTTGTATATTGATACAATTTTAGGATATATTTATCATATTGCATTATATATTTCTACCTTTAATCAAGATACTTACACATTGTTTACATTTTGAGGTCATTGTCCTCATTTACTGCACAGTTGTTTAAAGATTGTTTAATATTCTGATATGAAGTCTTAGTCTTTAAGTTATATAGGTATTAAGTATTATGGGTCAATAGCCATTCATGTTTGTCATACTTATAGTCAGACTAATTAGATTCTTTAGATACCCAGAGATTATATTCTGCATAGATAAGTAATCTTCAACCACTTCAAAGATCTGTAGAACATGGCATTTAAATAACTCAGGGTTCTGTTGATGTGAGACACAATTGCTTCTGGCAGCACTGATCTATCCCAAGAGAATATTGAGCACCAAAGACACTCCACTTGGAGCTTGTTTTCTTCTTGGCACAACTGGTCTTTGGGCAAGGAACTGCCCATGCCTCGACCACTGGCAAAGTGCATGGTGTCTGGACTGAACAAGCAGGATATAAGAAAAAAAGATTGCCAAACCTTGTCTAGATAGGGTAAGATGGTTTTGAAAGAATTTCCTGCCTCTAAAAATGGTCTGCCAGTTACTCTAGGCCTTAGTCAAAGTTGGTTGCTTCAACATTGCAAATGAGACTTTGGGTGATTGCTCAGGCAGCCAGTTGCCTCTGTCATCTACTGCACATTTTGGAGGCTGCTTGATTGTACTTCCCGCCTACTCAAGTAAAATTATCTCCCTTCTCAGGCCTTTGATGGGTTGAAGATTAGATAGTCATAGTTACCTTCCTCTGATGATCTAACCAACCCATTTCTTTTGTTGTGGTTGTTTTGTTTTTTTATTTATTTTTTAAAGATTTCTGTCTCTTCCCCGCCACCGCCTCCCATTTCCCTCCCCCTCCCCCAATCAACTTTCCCTCCCTCATCAGCCCAAAGAGCAATCAGGGTTCCCTGCCCTGTGGGAAGTCCAAGGACCACCCTCCTCCATCCAGGTCTAGTAAGGTGAGCATCCAAACTGCCTAGGCTCCCACAAAGCCAGTACGTGCAGTAGGATGAAAAACCCATTGCCATTGTTCTTGAGTTTTCAGTAGTCCTCATTGTCCACTATGTTCAGCGAGTCCGGTTTTATCCCAGGCTTTTTCAGATCCAGGCCAGCTGGCCTTGGTGAGTTCCCGATAGAACATCCCCATTGTCTCAGTGTGTGGGTGCACCCCTCGCGGTCCTGAGTTCCTTGCTGGTGCTCCCTCTCCTTCTGCTCCTGATTTGGACCTTGAGATTTCTGTCCAGTGCTCCAATGTGGGTCTCTGTCTCTGTCTCCTTTCATCACCTGATGAAGGTTAATATTCAGGAGGATACCTATATGTTTTTCTTTGGGTTCTCCTTCTTATTTAGCTTCTCTAGGATCACTAATTATAGGCTCAATGTCCTTTATTTATGGCTAGAAACCAAATATGAGTGAGTACATCCCATGTTCCTCTTTTTGGGTCTGGCTTACCTCACTCAGGATAGCATTTTCTATTTCCATCCATTTGCATGCAAAATTCAAGAAGTCCTTGTTTTTTACTGCTGAGTAGTACTCTAATATGTATATATTCCATACTTTCTTCATCCATTCTTCCATTGAAGGGCATCTCGGTTGTTTCCAGGTTCTGGCTATTACAAATAATGCTGCTATGAACATAGTTGAGCATATACTTTTGTTGTATGATAAGGTCTCTCTTGGGTATATTCCCAAGAGTGGTATTGCTGGGTCCAGGGGTAGGTTGATCCTAAATTTCCTGAGAAACCGCCACACTGCTTTCCAGAGTGGTTGCACAAGTTTGCATTCCCACCAGCAATGGATGAGGGTACCCCTTTCTCCACATCCTTTCCAGCAAAGGCTATCATTGGTGTTTTTTATTTTAGCCATTCTGACAGGTGTAAGATGGTATCTTAAAGTTTTCTTGATTTGCATTTCCCCGATCGCTAAGGAAGTTGAGCATGACCTTAAGTGTCTTTTGGCCATTTGAACTTCTTCTGTTGAGAATTCTCTTTCAGCTCAGTGCCCTTACCAACTCATTTCTATTACAAAACTTAGACTCCTTACAATAAAATGATTATTAAAACATTTAGCATATGCTCCTTCCTTAATATTGTATATGCTGATTCTAGTTCTAATTTTTATACTTGATACCTGTTCTTAGTGTATATAGTTTTATATTGGGTTTGGAACTCCCTTATTTAGAAAAAGGGGGAGGTAATGGGAAATCTCCTTCAGCCAATGGCCTTTAAGAAGCTGTACCAGGTTGGGGCATGACTTTGGGAACCAAAAAGCCATGGTTCCTTCCTGCTCAGTCTCTTCCTTCCTGCTCAGTCTCTTCTTCCCGCAAGCCACACCTGGATGTCGGACCCCATTCCTATTTCCTCACTGTGGTCTGTGAGTTCCATTTTAATAAAGAAAAACCTTAGAATGCTCTATTTGAAGTTAGCTTGGGATTATTTGACTCACGTTCCCCCCTTTTGATGAGTTCTGCATCGTCCCTCTGAATAGGTGTGGTCCAAGTCCAATCTTATTTTCATCATGAAGTCTCTCCAGTTGTTCCACTGGGGACTGGTGCTGAATCATCACACAATACTAAGAGGAGCTCTCATGAGTTTGGGGGTGGGGCAGTGTGGCTTACTCTATCATGCTAACTATACAGTACAGATTATTGTATTAACTTCTTTTCTATTCCTGCAACAAAACACCATGACCAGAAGCAACTTGAGGACAAAAGAATTTATCTCAGCTTATAGTTGTAGTCCATCACAGAGAAAAGTCAGGGCGGGACAGAGCCCATGGAGGAGTGCAGCTTACTGGCTTGTTCCCTATGGCTAACTCAACCTGCTTTCTTATACAGCTGAGGACTACCTGCCCAGAGCTTCACTATCTACAACGGGCTGGGACATCCCACATAATCATTAGTTGAGAAAATGGCCCACAGACTTGTCTAGAGGCAATCTGATGGAGTTGAAGCTTCTCAGTTGAGATTCCCTCTTCCCAGATATGTCTACATCTGTGCCAAATTGACAAAATCCAGCCAGCATGGGCACATGAGTGGTGTCAAGGCAGCTACCTCGTGTGGCAGCAGCTCCAGGAAGGGGTTCAGGGAAAACCCACAAGCCACAGCTAAGAGGGAGCTGGCTATCTAAAAACCACACACGGGGTTGTGAGAAGAATCATGCGTGGCAGAGCAGCCTGAAGACAGAGCCAGCTGGTCTAGGATGGGTGAGTCCTGTGGTGTTTGGAGCCCAGGTGCTTCTGGAGTTTGGGTAGCAGCTAGAAACTGTTTGTGGAGAGGCTACAACAGGAAAATTATAAAATCGTTCAAAAGGGAAAAAAGAAAAGAAAACCTAGTGGGTGGGGTGGTGACTCTGAAGGGAGCCTCCACGTGTGCCAGTGACTGAAAAGCCACAGGCAAGAGGCCTTCTCATGATTTTGTGCCATAAAGTTGCCGCCAAATGTTGCACGAGTTCCAATTGGTTTTAATAATAAAAACCCAGAGCCAGATAGCAAGGCAAATGCTGAAAGATCAGAAAGAGAAAGGAGCAAGACACAGCCAACTCTTACCTTGCGAAGGTCTCAGCCAAAAGAACCAACCTCATGTCTCCTCCCACCTTACATTCCTCTCTAAGCCCAGGCATATCACTTCCTGTCTATCTGTAGAGACCTCCAGACCACTATGGATAACGAGTGGTTAGCTCCACCCTCTGAACTTCAGGCAGCTTAAGTCCGAAGGGCAGGGCTTGGACACCCATGCCTTGAACTAACCTGTCCTGAACTGAGGAGAAAGGTCTCCAGAGGCCTCATCTATTCTCATCTCCTGAGGCTTGGAGACAGTAGAGGAGGAGCCTGACCCTGTGGTTTGACCCTAATGAAGGGGAGGCCTTGTCAGAGGTCATGGAAGAGAGCTCTCTGCAGGGAAGGGATGTCCCAGACAATGGCACCAAGAATCTGAAGGGAGAGTTAGTCACTGTTCTAAAGGAACACTTCTTAGACTTCTTATGACTGAGATTTTCCAAGCAACACTATTACTTACAGGATTAGGCAAATTTTCTTCTGTAGAAGGAAAGGCTATTGTCAGGTCATAAATACATAAAGAAGCTGTGTGGTGCTGGTGCACACCTTTAAAGCCAGCACTCAGGAGGCAGAGGCACTCAGAGGTGGATCTCTATGAGTTCCAGGCCAGTCAGGGCTACACAGAGAAACCCTGTCTTAAAAAAAAAATTAAAAACTAATTAAATGGGTAAATATACAAAGAAAAATACACACAGGAGGCCTTAAAATATAAATTAAGATCACTATATGAAGAAAATATTTAAATACCACACTTTACTATTTCTCATTACCATGCAATATCTTCTGTAAACTATGCAGCTGTTTTTGCAGAGGACCCTACACACAGGCAGGTTTTCCCGGAGAATAGCAACCAGGTGGAGTGACCCAGAAGCACAGATTATATCCAGGCACCATGGTTCATATCTGTAATTTCAGCATTTGGCAGGCTGGGGCAAGAGAATTGCCATGGGTTCAAGACTAGACTGAGCTACACAGTGACTTTCAGGCCAACCTGAGTTACCAAGTCAGCTCCTGGCCCCTTGCAATAAAATGTAAGAACTAGAGAGATGGCTCAGTGGCTCAGAGCATGTATTGCCCTTCCAGAAGAGGGAATTTGGTTTCTAGAACCCACAGGAGGTGACTGAGCACAACTTCCTATAACTCCAACTCCAGGGGATCCAACACCCTCTACTAACCTCTGTGAGCATGCGCATACACACACAGGGGCAGGGGGACAGACAGACAGAGACAGAGAGACAGACAGAAAGACGGGCAGAGAGAGACAGAGAGGTTTAAAATTTAAAGATTAAAATCTAAGCAAGGGTTGGGAAATGGCTCAGCTGGTAAAGTGCTCACCTTGGAAGCATGAGGACTTGACTTTGGATCCCAAGCATCCACATAAAAGCTGGGCATTGGTGGCACATGCCTGTTGCCTCAGGGAGGGCTGGAAACAGGTCCTGGGGACTGCCAGATCAGTTAGCATAACTGAGATAAGGAGCTGCAGGTCCAGTGAGAAATCCCATCTCCCTTGACCCAGGTGTGGTTCAGTGGGGTAGCCAGGGTTCTTTCTGACTCCTTTGCTTGCTTGTAGAGCCCTTTCCTCTTACTGGATCACTCCATCCAGCCTTCATATGAGAATGTGAGCCTGGTATTATTATAGCACATTATGCCATCTTTGGTTTATGTCCCTGAGAGGCCTACCATTTTCTGAGAGGAGATGTATTGGGATGTATCTGGGGGTGAGGGAAGGGGAGGGAAGAGAATTGGCAGTTGTGATGTACTATTTATGTGAAGAATAAAAATTAATAATACAAAATTTAAAAAAAAAGAAATCCCATCTCAAAATATAAGGTGGCGGGACTGAGGAGCCAGCTCAGAGGGCAAGGGCGCTTGCTATGCAAGAATGAGGAACTGAGTTTGGAACCCCCACATCCACAGCCAAGCTGCCGTGGTTTGAATGAGAACGGGCCCCAAGGGCTCATATGTCTGAATGCTTGGTCCTGTTAGTGGTGTGGCCTTGTCTGAGGAGGTGTGTCCTAGGGGTGGACTTAAAGGGTTCAAAAACCCACACCAGACCTAATCTCTCCTCCTCCTCCTCTTCCTCCTCCTCCTCCTCCCTCTCTGTCTGTCTCTCTGTCTCTCTCTCTGCCTGCTGCCTGCTCCCTCTCCCTCCCTCCCCCCCCCCCCCTCTCTTTCTCTCTCTCAGATCAGGATGAAAAGCTTGCAGCTACTGCCCCAGCACCATGCCTGACTGCCTCCTGCCATGATGATCATGAACTAACCCCCTAAAACTGTAAGTAAGTTAAATTCAATTAAATGCTTTCTTGTATAAACTTGCCTCAGTCATGGTGTCTCTTCATAGCAGTAGAAAGTTAACTGAGACATAAGTACAGCTCCTCAAACCTATAACCCCAGAGCTGTGGGAGGCATGGATAGGAGAATCACCAAGGCTTGCTGCTTGCTGGCAGCCAAGTTCTGGGGTCAGTAAATGACCCTGTCACAAAAGACTAAGAAGGGGCTGGAGAGATGGCTCAGAGGTTAAGAGCATTGCCTGTTCTTCCAAAGGTCCTGAGTTCAATTCCCAGCAACCATGTGGTGGCTCACAACCATCTGTAATGGGGTCTGGTGCCCTCTTCTGGCCTGCGGGCATACACAGAATAATGTATACAAAATAACTAAATAAATATTTAAAAAAAAAAAAGACTAAGAAGAATAAGAGCGGAAGACCCACCATCCTTCCTGGACTCCACACATTCCGTGTGTGTGTGTGTGTGTGTGTGTGTGTGTCTGTGTGTGTCTGTGTGTCTGTGTGTGTGTGTCTGTGTGTCTGTGTCTGTGTGTCTGTCTGTCTGTGTGTGTCTGTGTGTGAAGAGAGAGCACCTGGCATGTCCTCCAATGTTCTTCAGGATACTTTTTTTTAAATTTACATACATACATAGTGTTCTGGGCACCAGATCTCATTATAGATGGTTGTGAGCCATCATGTGGTTGCCGGGAATTGAACTCAGGACCTCCAGAACAGCAGTCAGTTCTCCTAACCTCTGAGCCATCTCTCCAGCCCTCAGGATACTTCTGTGTGACTCGAGTCCACAGACATAGGACCCAAACAAGCATGCATGAGTCAATGTGTGTATTACATTGAAGTAAAGCTTGGTTTTGTCTTAGTTTTAGATCAGGAGTGAGCAGACATCCTGATTTTCCTTCCTATTTCTCCACTGGACAATCCCAGTGCTGCCCTCTCCCTACTCTGGGACAGCAGAGGCTCCGACCTCATAGACACAGGGCACTTGGAGCAGACTGTGGGCTCAGGCTACCCACAATGAAACCTCAACCCACCCACCCCCAGGGTGTCAGCAAAATTCCTTTGGAAAGACTGAAGAAGGCAAAGCGATACTCGGGGCTTTCCATCACACTCCCTAACTAGCCCCAAAATAGCTTCTAAACCCACCCCTGGTCATTGTAAACAAGAATTGTGGCCGCAAACTGAATGAGTCCCTAAAAGTCCCTCCTTCAAGCCATAGGAGAAACTGACAAGACTCTCACACGTTTGAGGAAAAGAAAAAACAAGGTTTTTGCCATTGTTTTAAAAATTGCAGGCTCAGCTCATTTCCCCCAAGGCACTGCTGATGAACCGCCTATCCATCACCTCTGTGCCACGGTGTACACCGGCTGGGCTCCAAGAACCAAAGTTTTCTGTCTGTCTCCTTCACTAGGGCTGGGGATGTAGTTCAATGAAAGAGCTTGTCCAGCATGACTGGTGCCCTGGATTCAAGCCCAGCATCACACACACATGCACACTCATACACGTACACACACATACACACGGTGGCAAGGGATCCTCTAGGGATGGGATGTAGCTCAATGAGAGAGATTACCCAACATGACTGATGCCCTGGATTCAAACCCAGCATCACACACACACACACACACGCACGCACGCACGCACGCACGCACACACACACACACATACACACACGGTGACAGGTGATCCTCCTGGAATGGCAGGAGTGGCAGCACTTACCTACCATGTATAAGAAGACCTTGGATTCAAACCTCAGTGCCACTCACAAAAAACCCATCTGGATTAGGAAGGTAGCTCAGGGAAAGTGTGCTGGCCTTGCGTGGGTCAGGTCCTAGGTTCGATTCCCAGCAGTGGGGCCAAGGGGGGATGTCTGGTCCCTCCTGAAATTATAGGCTCCTTGAAGCAAGACCAGTGTAGCTTGGCATGCTGTCTGGAAAATAGTAAGTGCTCAATAAATATTGTGAAATGAATAAATAAAAATCACCTGTGCGCTCAAAGGAGACCCTAGAAGGAAAGTGCCCAGCAGAGGGTAATTGCTCATAAATACATATTATTATTACATAAAGTAATGAAACTGCTCACTGAGAAATTTTATTACACCGTGCAATAGCCCCTTGGCAAACTGAAAAACAGTGCATAAACTTACGGTTTTGAGTTACCCAGTTTACAGTATAGATGCTAACCGGAGAAATAGCCCTGAGCCCATGCAGGCCCCTTTCCAGTCCGCAGTGTGACAGAGACGGGACCAGGGGCTGACTGTACTCTGGAAACCATTTTAGTTAGAATGAATGCTACCAGGTAAAATGCAAGATGCAGGCTCCTTCTTCTTCCTCTTTCTCTTACCCCTCCCCAACCCCATTCTAGAATCATCCACACAAGTGCTGGGAATTCAGAGAGTCCCGCTACACAGGCTGTCTTCATGTGAAAATAACCCAGAGCCCTCTGCTTGCTTCCTGCAGTACAGGACTCTGCCATTCTGTGTCTTTGCTTCCTAGAACGCGAATGGAGCTCTTCCCCGTGCTGTCTCCACCGCTGTGGGCTGGATCTTCTCAAGCCAGGAGTCAAGGGGCCACGATGAGTCTTCCTCCCCTGAGGCTGCCGTCATCAGCTACTCTGGTCACAGCGACACAAAAACACCTTGCAGGTGCTCTTCTCCTGGCTTTACAATTTTAAAAAATTGTTCTTGAGATAGGGTCTCATATACCTAAGCCTGGCTTCAAACCATTGTGTGGCTGAAGACCACCTTGCACTTCTGATCTTCCTGCCTCCACCTCCCAAGAGAGTGCCCACACCTGCTTTCTGTGGTGTTGAGGACTGAACACAAGTATCATGGACAAGCACGTGAGAAGTAAACCAGTTAGTTTGCTTGCTTGCCTGAGGTGAAGCCTCACTCTGTAGCCCTGGCTGTTCTGGAACTCACTCTGTAGCTCAGACTGGCTTCCTGCACCTAAAGGCATCCCTCTCGGCCTCCAGAGCAGGGGGGTTATAGGTGCGAACCACCGTGAGTAGCTGGATATGTTTGTTCTCTTTGTTTGAGACAAGGGCCTTGAAACTGCCAGGCGGCCAGGGATGACCTTGAACTTCTGATTCTTCTGGCTCTACCTGAGCTCTGGGTGCACAGAAGGTACCAGGCTTCATGCTGTGCTGGGGCGTGCTGGTTAAACACTACAGCTGAGCTACAGCCACAATCCCTGGATAGATTCTCTAAGGCAGAAAACGTAGATCGTGCTGATAAGTAAATGCAGGGCTGGGGAGCGAAGCACCCCTCAAGTGGAGACTTTGGATAGGAGCCCTTTGCAGAGCTATGAAATATTCTGCTCCTCTCAGCTTTTGCCCCAAACCAAAGCCAGTCTTCTAAATTTAGCCTTTCTTTTTTAACATTGCTTGAAGCTTGCATTTCTTGAAAAGTAAGTGTATTTGAAGTTTCCAAATACTTTAACAGTACATAAAATATATGATGTGTGTGATTGTGCAATGAATATCAATCTTTAAAAGAATCCTGGCTTCCCACAGAAATTCTATCAGCGAAATTAGAATTGCAATCTTGCTCCTCCTCGGCTGTCTGACTAGGGATTCGTGTAAGCCCTGGGCTTGCTTTTGAAAGCCCTATAAACACTCTACATACCTACCCATATATTACCAAAGACATTGAATTCAGCCTACAGTAAAATTAATTACCATGTCATAAGTCTGCCACATTTCGAGAGAAATCATAAATATTTACTCAGGCCTAATTCAATATCACTCTGAAATGAAACAATATGGCCAAAAATTTTCATCGTATTACAATGCTTTCTGCAGTTGGAAGAGGGCCATAGAAATACGCCCATAAAGTTTTTAGAAGACTATTTTTCAATACAGGGAGAAGATAGTAAATCAACACTCCTATCACTGCAGACAGCCAGAGACCCACGAAGCCCATCTGCTCCCCCAGCTCCTCCTGGTTGGAGCAGGAGGCTGGCAGCCACAGAGGCAGAAACCCTGCCTGGGAGTGAGAAGCACCAAGGCTCAGGGGAGTGTGGAGGGAGGGGGCAGGAGGAGAGGCAGGAAGCCTGGAGTGCCTGGAGTGAGGTCCTAGCAGGCAGCTCCCACAGGGCTGCAGTCTCAGGCCTGGAAGCTGGGACCCCGAGGCAGCTTGGACTCTAAAATCGAAGCCCAGCAGGCACTGTCCAGAGGCAGGCAAAAGTGCAGCTGTCAAGTACAAGGGACAACTGGGTTCCCATTCAGCTCCACCAGGTGGACATTTTGTGGCACGGAGAAAATAATTTTGTTTCTAATTCATTCAAAATTCTTCATTTTTATCCCTCTGTATCACAATTTCATCTTTTCAAAGATACCTCCTTCTGGTTGGAGATGTAGCCCCATTGGTAGAGTGATTTCCTAGCACACATAAAGCTCTAGGTTCAATTCCCAACATGGAGAACCAGGCACAGTGGTACATGCCTGTAATTCCAGCACTTGGGAGGAGGAGGGGGGGAGAATCAGAAGTTCAAGGTTATCCTCAACAAATTTGCTGAGTTCCTGTCAGCTTAGGCTGCGGTGAAAACTCAATTTAAGGGGCTTAAAATGGGGTCTAGTGCACAACAGGCACACAATCATGAGAGCACACACACACACACACATACCCACTCATACACAAGTCTTCACACCTTATAAAGCTGTGTACGTAGATATAGTTTAATAGTCCATTTATACTGTATGTACCACATTGGAGTATATGCCACACACATGCACACACATTGCATCTGTCCTCTGTGTCTGCAGTTTTCACATCCCTGAAGCTAACCAAAATTAATCAAAAATATTCAGACACAAAAACACATGCAGATGCCATTATTCCCTACACAGTACAATGCATTAGGTATTATGAATAATGCAGAAGCAACTGAAACTATTCAGAAGAGACAGGCACGGTGTCACACAACTGTAATCTCAGACTCGGAAGGATTAGAGGAATTTGGAGGCAAGTCTGGGCTACATAGATAGACTCTGACTAGACTAGTAAATGTGTGTCTTCAGGAGGACGTTAGAGAGCTATGTGTAAGCGTTACATCATTTTATACAAGGTCCTGAGTGTTTGTGGCTTTGGGTACCTTTGGGGGTCCTGAGACAAACCTCTGAGGATTCCAAGGAACAACTGTATAAGACTGTCTTAGGGGTTTCTTGCTGTTAAGAGACACCTTGACCACAGCAACTCTTACAAAAAAAAAAAAAAAACACAAAAAAAATACATTTAATTGAGATGGTGGCTTATAGCTTCAAAGGTTCAGTCCATTATTATGGTGGGGAGCATGGCGGCATGCAGGCAGATGTGGTGCTGGAGCTGAGATTGCCACAGCTTGCGGGCAACAAGAAGCCAACTGAGACACTGGGAGGTATCCTGAGCTTCCGAAACCTCAAAGCCCACCCCCACAATGACACACTTCCTCCAACAAGGCCATACCCACTCCAACAAAACCACACCTCTGAATAGCGCCACTTCCTATGAGATTATGAGGGACAATTCATTCAAACCACCACAAATTCATACAATCAGTTAAAGTGAAAAAGACAGGCTTTAGTCAGGCACAGTGGCTCACACCTGCAACCCTAGTACTCGGGAGGGTGAGGCAGCAGGATTGTCGTAAGTTTGGGCCCCCTCCTCTCTCATGGCTGATCTCACGGATCTACCTCAGCCTCTTGGATTGATGTATTAATGGCATTCTGGTGTGGCTTTGGTGGGGATGAAGATGAAGCTTCCAGAACACATAAGAGTTCAGACACACATCTCCTGTAGGTGAGCATATTCTCTGAGACTCCTTTCTTGATCACCATGTGCCTTACATGGTTAGGCTTCACGGCCCCAGGTCCTCACTGGGAGCCTCCCCCTGTGTTCTCAGAGCTCCTTCTGGACAGTCTCATACAGAAGCATGGGAGCTGTTGCATGGCTGGAGCTGAAATGCGTAGGTTGAACTTCCTCACACTGACAATTCTGGTCTTTGTGTGCTGGGCTAAGATGACTAAAGCCATAGCTAAAAGGGGCTGTGAAGAGGCTGCTGGGTGGTGAGCCGGGTTAGGAGTGGGGGAGGCAGCTCAGGGCAGCCAAACGTGTTCCTCTTGCTTCCCTGCTTCCTCTTTTAGCCGAAGGAGGGTTCTGTGCCGTCTCCTCCCCTTCAAGGACAAGGAGACAGAACATTTAAATGAAAAGGGGAGAAAAAAAACCCTCAAGGTTGATGCAACCCTAAAATTTCGGTCCACGGAGATTTATGTAGCCCCAGCTGTTCTTTCTCAGCCATTTCCCTAAACTGAATGGAAAATGTAATTTCTTCTTGTCTGTCCTTTCCCGCACACACATTCAGCAGCTTCATTGACATATAATTTACATATTGTACAAATCTCCATTGTAAGAATCTAGCTTGATGGCTTTAATTTATGTGGTTATTCAACTGTCGCCACCCAGCTCTAGAGCAGTTTGGGTCCCTCAAGGAGCAGCATTGTGCCTTGGAATAATCCCTACCCACGCTACACACGGCCCCAGGCAAATGCTGGTTCACTCCTACCTCATGTGCCCACATATATTTCTTTGTTTTCCAGAAAGCTCATTAAAATGGAGCCGTACGCTATGTAGTGTCCTGTCCAGCTCTGTCCCTCTGCACAATGGTTTTGAGAGTTCTACACACTATCACAGGTATCTGCTAAGCGGGACCCATGATGTAGACATAACACACCATGTCCACTTACCAACTGATGAGCTTCTGAGTGGTTCTATAGTCTCTAAGTTGTCCAAGAAAGGATTTTGGCACATTCCTTTGGGAAATACCTTTCCTTTGTTTTTGCCAGCGATATTCCTTTAGGTCAGATCCAGATCCTTTGAAAAACAGCAACCCAAGGAGCCCCATGACACCAGCCTCTCTCCGCGGATCCACAAAGAACCTGCTCGCATCCTGCATGCAGGCACTGCTCTCTAGAGATGAGCCCAGTGCTTACAATATGACCCACCCATTCTCCAGTCCCCGGTGCCATAAAATGAAGGCGCTCAGCTGGTGTCTGCACAGGGCCATCGTCTTCCTTCGGGTTGGAACCTGGAACTAGAGTGCTTGCAGGTTCCAGCCCAGCATTGCTCACCACACACACACACACACACACACACACACACACACACACACACAAGACCAACGCTAGGACAGCCAGGTAACCTGGGCCCATCCCACCAGAATTGGGGAAACACACCCCAAGTGGACCCTCACGGAGATCCAGAATGAAGAGCAGGCCTCCTGTTCTCCTCTCAAGAGGAGGGCAACCCAACTGTGTCTGTTTATTCTGCTTTCTTCACACTCGTACCCAAGAGCTCCTACAGAGGGCTTGTGGGGCAGAGCACTGTTAACAAGGACCCAGAGATACCCCTCAACACTATAGCACGGAGAAGCTCATGAGAAATTCATCATCATTCCTTAGTGAAAACACATACAGACTCTACCAGAGGAGACTCGCAACGACTGCCACCAAGTAGGCGCAAGGCACTTACCAGGCACCGGGACAAGGCAAAGGCAGTGTTAACAGACTATCCGATGGGACGGCGTCTGATAAAGAGGTGAACTCATTCCCCGCAGAAAAGGCCTCCCTGGGTGCCACAGGAAGTACTCTGTGAATATGGGCTGGAGCAGAAGACTGGCAGAGAAAATGGCATGTCACCTGGGTCTTAGAAGGGAATAGCTCACTCTGTGTCAGGTACAATGGTTCAGGATGCTGGGACACTATCTGGAATAAAGCTGGACCTGCCCGGTCAAAGCAGCCTGGATTTCCTGGTGCCCAGGCCAGCGCAGTCATTTAGAAACCTGCCAAGAAGGCTTAGGAAGCTGACTCTGGCCGTTCACAGCGAACCAGCCCCCACAGCAGCTTAGCCATGTGTGTTGGAAGCCAAGCCAGTTGGCAGCAGAACACTGGAGACCATTAATAATCAACTAATAATGGATCCTTTGCAGCAGCCTAGCCAAGTGGCTCCTCTAAGGATGCCTTCCCTGAATCCCTACGGTTACTTAAGGCAGTGGTCCTCAACCTTCCTAGTGCCGCAACCCTTTAATACAGTTCCTCATGTTGTGGTGACCCCCAACCATAAAATTATTTCATTGCTACTTCATAACTGTAATTTTGCTAATGTAAATATCTGATATGTGGAATATCTGATATGCAACCCCTATGAAAGGGTCGTTCAACCCCCCAAAGGAGTACGACCCCACAGGCAGAAAACTGCTGACTTAGGTTGACGTGAACATACCTTGTGTGTCCTAGAAACAAAACCCCGAGGGCAGACAGGATGCCACGGGCAGGTGCCAGTTCCGCAGTTTCTCCACCTTAGCCTTTTCGAAACCCTTAGGTCTGGAGTGGCTGTTTTGGGAGCCTCAACGTAAGTGTGGAGACTGAAACATACGCGTCCTCCAGTTTTCCACCCGAAGTCCACTGAGGTGCTTCTGTATTTAAAACAACGCAAAGACTGAGAACGCAGGGCAAAGTCAGCAGATGGCCCCATAGGTAAAATGCTGGAGGTCAAGAAGCCAATGAACTGAAGGTAGCGGTAGCAAGAGGCGGAGTCAGGAGTTAGCGTGGCTGCCTGGCTCCTGCTGACCTCTAGGAAGGTTCTGGAGCTGCAGATACCGGGTGCCTGTGAAGGTAGAAGTGCAAGTTGGACTGGAAAAAGGTCAGGTGACTAAAAGAAGCCAAAGGACCATTTCTCCTGACCCACCCCTCCATAGATGCCTGTGGAGACGTATAAATGAATCAGTCTTCAAAGCTTGGGGAAACCAGCTGCAACTGAGGATGGCTATTAGCCCGATACTGACAACAGGAGTTAAACTGGCTGTGATATCTTGTGCTACAGTCCCAGCAGTGGGAAGACTGAGGCAGAAAAGAATTTGTCTTAAAAGAAAAGTTGATCATGTCTGGAGAGATGACTCAGAGGTTAAGAGCACCGACCGCTCTTCCAGAGGTCCTGAGTTCAATTCCCAGCAACCACATGGTGGCTCACAACCATCTGTAATGAGATCTGGTGCCCTCTTCTGGCCTGCAGGCATACATGGAGGCTGAACACTGTGTACATAATTGTAGTAATCGGGGCGGCGGGGCTGCATTCCCAGCACCCCAGCCACCTGCTCGGCTAGCTTATGCCCCAAAATAATTACACAGACACTGTATTCTTTTAAGCACTGCTTGGCCCTTTAGCTCTAGCACTTACAGGCTAATTTTCACATCCCGATCAACCCATCTCTAATAATCTGTGAGAACCGGTCTTACCGGGAAGATTCTAGCCTAGTCCATCCTGGGTTGGAGCTTCATGCCGTGTGTCTGCCCGGGAGCGGGGCATGGCTCATCCCGGGAGCGGGGCATGGCGTCTCTCTCAGGCGTCTGCTCCGGAGAGGAGAGATGTCGAGACTCTGAGCTCACTTCCTCTTCCTCCCAGCATTTTGTTCTGTTTACTCCTCCCACCTATCCTCTAACCAATAAAATGGGCCAGGGCAGTGCCTTTATTAGCCAATGACCTTCCTCCATCACATAATAAATTAATTCTTTTTTTTTAAAAAAAAAAAAAGTTGATCTAGGGTTGTGGCTCATCAGTAAAACACTTGCCCAGCGTACAAGGGTTCTGGGTTCAATCCCCAGCACAGCGAATAAATAATAATCAATTGGTAAGTAACTAAAATCTGAAGTTCAAGAAAAAGAAAAATAGCCAGACAGTGGTGGCACACACCTTTAATCCCAGCACTCAGGAGACAGAGGCAGGAAAATCTCTGTGAGTTTGAGGTCAGCCTGGTCTACTGAGCAAGTTCCAGGACAGCCAGAGCTACACAAAGAAACACTGTCTCAACAAATAACAGAATGTAAAAAGAGAGAGAGAGAGAGAGAGAGAGAGAGAGAAAGAGAGAGGGGAGAAGGATGGGAGAGAGGGGGAAAGAGGAGGAAGGAAGGAAGGAAGGAAGGAAGGAAGGAAGGAAGGAAGGAGCAGCTGAGGTTCATAATCATGAAATGTCAGCACACCGGGGGCTTAGAGGGGTGGCTGAGCGGTTAAGAACACTAGCTGCTCTTGCAGGAAACCTGGGTTCAATCCCCAGCACCCACATGGCACCTCACAGTTGCCTGCAACTCCAGTTCCAAAGGATCTGACACCTTCGGTTCTGGCTGCTGCACACACGTGGTACAGATGCAGTCACATAAGCACACATATTCACATAGAAACAGATAATTTATATAAAAAGTTTCCATACACCGAGTTGATGAGAGATGTAAAAGTATTGAGGACATGGCTCCTAGGCAAGGCTCCCAGGTACAGAAGACCTGAGTTTGGTTCCTAGCACTCCACATTGGGTGACTCAAAACTGCCTGTAAGTCCAGCTCTCGGTGAGCTGACACCGTTTTCTGGTTTCCATGAGTACTTGAACATTTATTTGAATACACACACACACACACACACACACACACACGAAATAAAATAAAATTTTTAAAAAAAGGATACTAGGTGGAAGACAGCAGCCAGAGGTGGACCACTGCATTGCGAGGGCAGCCAGGTACCCCTTTTCTGAGCAAACATGTGGTGGAGAAATGGGAGAGAAGAGAAGCGGAACAGCTCACGTACCGTGGAGAGAGGCAGAACCGGAGACACGATGGTGAGGAACAGGCTGACGTACGTGCGTTGTGTACGTGCGTTGTTTGAGCCGTCACCTGAGGCCATGTGATGTTCGAGCCGGTGCTGCTGCCGAGGGCCATGTCTGGGTCTGTGGCCCTACTACAAGCCGGGGTCTGTGTTGATGTCCCTGGACCGTGTTATCACCAAAGTTCGTGTGGATGCCCATGATCTGAACTGCCACCTAAAGCCACTTTGATGTCAGGAGGCGGGGCTGAACAGGCCCTGCCCCTCACTGGCCCTGGAAGGGATGGCCCTAGTGACCCACCCTCACAGGAGAGCTGGCAGCATGTGCACAGGAAAGCTTATCCCAGTGGCAGGGGCATGGGAGAGCTGGCCAGATGCCATCTGTGCAGGAGTTCTAGCCCTGCCCCTCACCTGAGGGCAGAGTCCCAGCCGAGGCCCGAACTAAGCATCCATTCTTCTTTCTTTTTCTTTTTCTTCTGCCTTTTTATTTTTCTCTTATCCTTTTTATACCATCTAGGATGAAAGTCTCTACACAAGAAGGAAATCACCTCACAACCACAAGTTACATATTTTCCAAAAACAAATTAAAATCTTCACGCAAGGAAAAAAATCACATTATGAGCACATTACATGTTTGTCTTAGAAGCACGCATGCGGTTAAACACTTTCCTTTGTATTAATTTTCTCACATAACGTCTTCACCCCACATCAATGACTCTTTTATGAGTGATTAACAAAATTTTAAGCAAACTAAGTATGTATGCTTCAGCCAGGTCCTCTGCACTTGGCGGGCGGAGTTGGCAGTTCCAGGGTAACAGACTCCGGTCCTGGTTCTACTCTGCAGAAACACGAAACATGTCATCAGCTCGCCATCTATTTCCTTCTTTCCTTAGACAATAGGATCTTTTCATTTCTTTTCACAACTTTGTTTTCTCGAGGGGCACACTGTAAACCTGTGATTGATTCTGTAAGCAACATGACCAAGGAACGCAGGCCTAAGCTTGTGTGCAGGGATGCGATGGCTTTCCTTGACCACCAGCCTGTTTCTCCAGACAGAATTCATGGGTCTGGAGTGCGTGGGACTTCCTTGTTCTCATTTTCCACCCTCAGCAAATCTCGCCTGTCTAAGCTCTATAAAGGGCATCCTCATTATGACCTGCAAGTAAATTGCCCAGTGAGGCCGGACTTTCCCATGACACAATCACACGATACTAGATGCAATGGGTTCTTTCTCCTTTCTTTTGGTAGGGAAGTGACGGGGTGGCGGGCAGACATGGGAGGACGGGGAAATGAGTGGGATTGGGGTGCATGATGTGAAATTCCTAAAAAATCAATAAAAAAAAATGTGCTAACTAGAAAAAGGAATACTAAAGTTGGAAAAGCAGAGTAGAGAAATTAGAAAGATCACATACAAATTTCTGAAGGACAGTAAGACCCGAAGGAGCGGTAATTATCCCTTGCATGTCCTCTGTAAAACTTCGTTTATTTATTTACTTTCTGGCTTATGGATGGGCACATGTGCCACAGCAAGCACGGAGAAATCTGAGAACAACTTTCAGGAGTCCGTTCTCTTCTTCTCCACGATGTGGCTCTTGGGGACCAAACTCAGGCTGTCAGGCCTGGCAGTAAGCACCTTTGCCTAGTCCAAAGTCCAACTTCATTTTTTGTGTATTTGCTTGTTTGTTTTGAAAGACAGAGACTGGCCAGAGCCCAGACTGGCCTGGAAATGGTTGTGTAGCCCAGACTAGCCTGATTAGATATTTCTGACTTGGCCTCCCTAGTGCTGCAATTATAGGATGTACCATGACACAGGGTTACCAATCAGCTCTCCAGTGCCAGCCCTGGACTTCAGAAACAGGGGAACAAAGCCTTCAAAATTCTGAAGGACCAAAGCAGAAGAAAGCTATCTCCAAATTTTCCTTGTATGTAGCCTTTACCAGGAAATGACTGAGATACACCCCATACTAAAAATTTTTTAAAAGACCCCACCCCCATGTACACATGGGCAACACAAATTAGATTCCATGGTTTATAAAAATTAAAGAACAGATATGAGGCTGGAAGCTGGTAAAGTAGATTTAGGGGGGTTAGAGGGTGAATATGATCAAAATGGCTTGCATACATAGATGAAACTCTCAATTATTAATAAATATAAGAGAAGGGAGAGAGGGAGGAGGGGCTAGTTCAGGTAGTAAGGGGTGAGACTCCAGAAAGGAGATAAGAGGAATTCTCAGGGCCATAGCAGAGCTATGGAAAGGCTAAGATTTGAGCAGCTCATACAGCCAGGGAGGGAGAGACGGGTTGCTAAAGATAGGACAGTGTCCTGGGAGATTTTCAGTTCTGTGAGAGTTTAGGAACTTGTTGATGGTGACTGCTGAGCAATAAGCTTACATGGGCTGTTCCAGAAAAGAACAAAGAGATGAATGGGGAGGGTCACAAAGCTGGAGAACTCCACGGCTCGGCGGTGATAAATGGTCCTAATAACACAAACTCTGGGAACTGCTTTAAAGGGGACCTCACGGAAAGGAGCAGAGGATCTAATGGGAGTGCGGAGAGCCAAGTCTGCGGGGGCTGCTGTAGAACGTCAGCCGCAAACACGTAAAGAAAGTAAGACCTCAAATGACAATAAAAATATATTCTAAAGAATACGGAGACTGGCTAGATGGTTCAGTGGGTAAAGATGATTGCTACCTAATGAAGGAGGCCTGAAGACCTGAGTTCAATCCCGGGAATTCACATAAATTGGAAGGAAGGCCCTCCTCCGAAAAGTTGTCCTCTCAGTGCCACTCATAAGATGTATGCACATATGCATGCGTGCACACACATGCACACATACATGTGTGTGTGTGCACACACACCAGATTAAAATTTTAAAAGTGTGGAATTCCCAAATTAAATACCTAACAGAGTTGAAACTCATAATGGGAAAGGTTATGTTTTAGTGTGAATGAACCATGATAATTCATTTATCTAATTCTTTATCAATAAAACTGGAAGTCAGATGAGGGGAAGAACCTGTCTGATCAGAGACTCAGCACAGGAGTGACAAGTGGCCTCCTACCTCTTTCGTTCCTCCATCCAAAAGGGCTGAGATCCTCTCTAAGCTCCCCCCTACTACTTCCTGTCTCTCTATCTGTCCTCAGTCCTCCAAAACCTCTATGATTGATTTTGATCAGCTAGTAGATAGCTCCGCTCCCTGATTCAAAGCAAACTTGTCAGAATGTGATCAAAATATTAAACACCATGACGTACACATCTCTACTCAAACATTGCTCAGGGCATTGCTGAGTACGCGAATTTAAGACAACGTTAAGATTTAAACCTGTGGACTACAGATAGCACAGACTGCCCTTCTCCGTGGGGGGTCTTGTCCAATCAGTTGATAGCCTAGCCACATAGAGAGCGACTTCCTCCAAGCCGGGAGAAATTCACCTAGCAGATATGGCTTTGAGCTGCCATACTGATATTTCTGGAGGTCTTCGTCTGCCTATCTACCCTGAAGACAGTGGACTTTGAGCCTTCACAATCAGATTAACAACCCCTTAAAACAGGGAGCACATGCATGCACACACACACACACACACACACACACACACACACGAGTAGGACCCTGTTCACATAGAGCGCTACTATGAACGAGCCTGATAGAGGTGACCTATCTTTTAATAATGGTCTGTCCGCTACTTTGGTGGGAAAGGATTCCATTTAAAGCATAACTGCACAGGCTCAGGGGCCCTCATTAAAATTCCCGTACACTTATTGGTCATGACTCTGGACAAATCCCCCTGAGCCTCAGTATCCCTATAGGTAAAATCGGCCTTGATAACTGGGCGTGGTAGCGATGTATGCCTTTGATCCCAGCACTCAGGAGGCAGAGACAGACAGATCTCTGTGAGTTCAAGCCCAGTCAGGTCTCCAAAGACTTACAGGACAGCCTGTAACCTGTTGTGCACACACACACAACAACTTGGGTCTTGGTAGGGTCCTCAGAAGGGTTAAATAAACTAATAAACGTAGAGTGTGACCAGTAAGTAGTCTGTCCTGAATAAAGGGAGCAGCTTTAAGACCAAGCTCAACTTTCATCAACTCTTCCTGGCTGGAGCTCCAATGTCACATTGATTTCATCAGGATTATTGTTACAATAAAATACACTGGCAGGAAAACGCATTCTTTCGGAAAAGAGTATGTGCCCTTTTAATATTTCATCCACGATGGGCTTTTATAAGACAAATAAGATTCGCTGATATAATTAAAACTCCTTCCAGCGAGGTGGCCGCGGTCCGGAAAGAGGTCAACTCCACCACCCTTCCCAGGTCCACGGCTGGCTGCCCGCCTGCCCTGCGGGCTCTGCGATTTCCTACCCCGCACGTGCTGTGCACGAATGAAATCATTCCCAATGACCCAATGGGAGCCCCTGCCACTCAGAAAATTGAATGAAGAGGCCAAGCAGCATCCAGCTAGGTCCCCAGAGAACCAGAGCTCCTCCCGGATTGTGTTTCCTGGAAAATAGGAGGTTGGAAGGGCAATTGAAGCCAGGGGGTGGTGTGGGAAATGGGGAAGCTGTGTGTGGGCCCTGAGGAGGATTCTTTGTTGGCTGGTCAGATTCTTCGTAAGCAGAGGTCTTGCTTGTGTGGAGGCCGGGCATGGGCTTCAGCGGGATCCATGAGCTCCCTAAAATGGCCTGTAAGATTTGATATGAGTGGGCAACTATCTGGGGTGCCGCCAGAGTCTGCGTCCTGGAAATACGGTGTTGCCGTAAACAGTGGGCAGCCTCTCCTTTGCGTCAGTTGAGATAAAAGTGTTTGCAGCGGCTTCCAGTCTTGCTTCTTTTCTGTCTACCTGGACACCCTACCCCAGACACACACACACACACACACACACACACACACACACACACACACACACACACACGGTGCTGGATCCTCCCATCATGCAGTGTATTCGTGACTTCCCTTACCGTGCCTTCAGGCCTGCGAGCATTTGCATATCCCGCTTGCACTGTCTGCAATCTTCTTTCACCCATGGTTGACTGGAAGAGGGGGTGCACGGACCTCTACCAACCATTCGCCCCTGAGCCCAAGCCTCCTCTGCTCTGAGAACCCTCCTTGACCTGCCCTCAACCTCCGCCGCCCCCGTTTTCCCTGGCTGATTCAGCGCCCACGCTCTTTCTTCCCAGCGCCCACAGCACCCGAGCACGTCCTTTATCCCAACTTCGATCACATTGTTTTGTTTTCCATCCTTTTCATTAAAAATCAAACTGCATGAGCCAAGATGTTTTTGTCTTTCTTTTTCCTTTCTCTCTCTTTCTCCAAAAACAACGGGAGTTGAATGTACCCCTCACTATAGCTATTCAGAACCACTGAAACATAAGCAACAAGCTCTCCACACCCCCGCGCTCTTTGCTGATCTACTGCCCCGAGCTGAATATAATACCTGGAGCCCCTGAAAGAGTCTGGAGTGTCAGTTGTTAGAGGGCGCATTGTTTCCTAAATGGTTCAAACCCTGCCTAACTGTGTTTCCTTGTCAACCTTTCCAACATATCCTGAGTGAGACAGGGCTCTAAAGGCAGCATGGTAACTCCTGAAGTCATCTGGGCTGCCCAGGCAAGGAGACAGGAAGAGCAGAACGGATTACAGAGACAAATGGCTCCAGCCCTCTGGTGGCAGCCGAGAAAGCCAGAAGGCAAGCAGGAGCGGCAGCAAATCGAATCAGACAAGACAGATCCCCGCATGTTTCTGCTCCTTGATGCAGTTGGACAAAACAGCAGGTTTCCATCTTTGCTGCCCCGGATCTGTATTTATCGCCTGCTTCCCAGTCGTGTTTCTCTGTTGTCAAGAAAGAGATTTGCTGGAGGCTGGCTCCCTTCCCTTTAAGGTCACCAGAGAGCCACTGAGTGCTGGGAAACAGTAGGGTCAGCACAATGTCAGGGAAGAGTTAGTGGGTAGGAGATGGGTAAGGAGAGGGGCTGGCAGAGATCACACGCGCGGAGGACATGGAGAAGTCAACCTGACAAAGGCAAGCTGACCAGACCCAGGGAACCGCAGTCTCTCCCAGAGCCCTAGCAACTGAGAAAGGCCCAGAGAGACCTCACTAACTATAGCAGGACGCCCAGGCATTTTGATGATTCCTAGGAAATCACTTGGAAAAAAACCAACAAATAATTCTTTCAATGATTAGGAGGAGCGGGGGCAATCTATAACACAGAGGGTAATCTACAGCCTCTGGAGAGATTTTCCTCTCTCCAGGACAGGCCTTTCACCTCAGAGTCACAATTTTCAAGGGGACTCTTGGATCCTTGCCCTGGAAACCTCCTTGTATATGTCACAGGAACATGGCCTCTCTGGATGGTCAGGAGTGAGGAAGGCATCCAGGTAAGACACTTAGACTTACAGAATCAGAAGAAATTGTGCTAGCTTTGCTAAACTGGTTTCATTTTTTGGCCATTCCTGTCTTGAACACTTTCTGGCTCCTGCGTTACAGCCACATGGGTAGGTATGCACTAGAGAAAGCAGACCAGTTTGCTGCACAATTGGGAAAGGCTGTACCACACAACTCAGAAGTCGTCATACCACACTCAGGGAGAAGGCAGGGTGATGTGGGAGTGTCATATATCAATCTGTTACTTTCATTGGTTAATTAATAAAGAAGCTGCTTGGCCTGATTGGAGTAAACAGAACATAATGCTGGGAGGAAGAGGAAGTGAGGCAGATGCCATGCCTTTTCTCTCCAGGGCAGACAGGATGAAGCAAGCCGCCAGGTCAGACATGCTGAATCTTTCCCGGTAAGACTGGTGCTACACAGATTACTAAATATGGGTTAGGCAAGATGTGAGAATTAGCCATTAAGAGGCTAGAACTAATGGGCCAAGCAGTGTTTAAAAGAATACAGTTTCTGTGTAGTTATTTCGGGACATAAGCTAGCCAGGCGGCCGGGAGCCGGGTGGCAGGAACACAGCCCGCAGCTCCTTCTACAGCAGTGGGCCAGGTCATTGACTTCTGGTAACTGATCACTCTTCTTCAAAGACTGACTAGGGAGAGATGCATGAGCCCACGCACATCACTCCCTGGGCCTCATCATCTTCTCGGGGGTTCCTCGGGTCACTCCCACCCACTGACATCTGACTGTCGTCTCGCTACAAGAAAGAAATTGCTTTACAACAATTTCCTTTCAAGTTTTATTGGTTTTAGAAAATGCTACATTATGATACTGAAGCAAACTAAGAAGAGCATGCAAAGCAAGTTTGTCAGATTTCCTCCCGGGGCAGCAGGACGGCTCAAGAGCAAAGGTACTCTCGTCAAGTCTGAAGTTTGGTGGTCTGAGTTCCATCCCCAGACCCGCATGGTAAAAGGAGATAATGGACTCTGAATATTGCCCTCTGACCTCCATTGCACACACACTACAGCTCCCCACATTCACAAAATAAATAGATACATTCAAAAATGTGATGTGAGTGAATTAAAAATCCATCCTCATTATTTTATCTAGACGTACCTACCGTGAATATTTGCTAAGCACTGTTCTAGACACTTCTATGCATGTATTCTGATAAAAAAAAAAAGTAGGGGATGGAACTCATTTTACAAAAGTAGACTGTGTTATTTTTGGTAAAAGTATCAAGTTTAATACTATTCTCAAATTTAACTTGAAAAAGAAATAGAAGGAAAACTGAAAGTTTTTCTGCTACAGGAAATATATAGTGACAGAAATAGTAGCAGAATGTTCATAATTCCTGGTCATTCCTCCAGCTGAGGGGTGGGCCTATTTCTCCACACCCATGAGTCTGTGCTGGGCCTGGACTTCTTTGGCCAGTAGAATACCGTAGAAATGATGTCACTCCCGCTCTGGGCCCCGCCTTCCATAGAACTGGCTGTGCCGCTTCCCTCCTTTGGGAACCCTCACCATGCAGTAAGGAAGCTCAAGCAACTGCACAGGTATACCAGCCACAAGAAGAAGCGAGAGGCTCCTGGCTATTGGCCCCAACCTAAAGCCCAGACAGCAGCCTGCGTTGGCTTCACCGGCCACAGGAGTAGGTTCACTTAGGAGCAGTACTCCAGCCTCAGGTGAGCCATCCAGTTCCGTGAGGTAAATATCTCTACTCTGAGTCTGGCCCAAACTGCCAAATCATGATCAGACACACGATTTTAGGGCACTATGTTTCGATATAGTTTGCTAAGCTGTAACGGGTAGTCAAAACACCAGAAAAGAAAAGGGTTGTGGAGCTGGAGAACTCCTGCAGCGATTTCAGAAGATCCACAGCAGGCAGCTCACAGCCACTGTTAACCCAGACCAGGGGATCTGATGCCCTCTTCTGGCCTCCTCGGGAACTGAACGCATGTGCTCATCGACACAACATACCATAAAAGGTAACAAAAGAAATCCTTTCTTTTAAAAAGATGCAAAGATTTAAAAGCACAGTACGACAGTTGTCTAGGAGATAAGAAGCCCTGAGTTCAATTTCCCATACAGGAAAAAAGGTTAAAGAAAGTGTTTTAATTGACCTCAGAATTTCTGATATATCACAAGTGTTTTTATCCTTATAGTATGTTCTGAAACAAAATCCTAGAGTGAGTCTTAGCTCCACGTTTTAACATAAAATATTAACCAGACATCTTTCACATCTTGATTCCTGACTACACACACACACACACAGCCGTGAGTGTTTTAGTCCTCTCGCTTGGTGTTTAAGGATGGCTATTGGAACTCCGTCCTTAGCTAGTAACAGACAAGCATGATCTCCAGTCACAGTTTTGGGTAGTGATGTTGTGGTTCGAGAGAGACTGGCCCCCCATAGGCTAATATATTCGAGTAGTTCTGAGTGGGCAGAACTGCTTGGGAAGGATTAGAAAGTGTGGTCTTGTTGGAGAAGGTGTGTCACTAGGAGCAGGATTTATCTCATCAGACATGCATTCCATCTATCTATCTATATAGCTATCTATCTATATATCTATCTATCATCTATCTATCTACCATCTATCTATCATCTATCAATCATCTATCTACTATATACCTACTTATCATTCATCATCTATCAATCATCTATTATCTATCTATATATATACCTACTTATCATCTATCTATCTACCATCTATCAATCATCTATCTATCATATATCTATCTCTATATCGCTATCTCTCTCTGCCTCATGCATGTGTCTCAAGACGTGAGCGCTCAGCTGCTGCCCCAGCACCACGCCTACCTTCCTGCCACCATGATCTCTGCCATGGTTGTCACGTATTCACCCTCTGAAATGGTAAGCAAGCCCCCAATTCAATACTTTCTTCAATAAGCTGCTTTGGCCATGGTGTCTCTTCATAGCAAGAGAACAGTAACTAAAATGAATAACTACAGCACCAGTGTCTTTGGTATTTTGTGTTCCTTAACGTCTAGACTGAGGCCAGTCTATTTTCCTTCTCTTTCATGGATCCACTTTTTCTAACTAGCACTCTGAAGTTTCTTTTCTCCCGTCTTTTTAATTCAGCAACGGGCTCAAGATAGTCCTGAGTCAAGGTGCACGATTCTTTTCCAGGGGCCCAGCAGCCCCATCTGTCTACAGTGCATTCCGTGAGTATCCCAGAAGGCTCTGTTTCAGCTATCAACCTGACACACACACCCATTTCCATCCCTAGTGAGCTTCTTCTGCTTCTCCTTCAGAGACAGATGATGCTTACATCGGATACTTACATCAAGTATTATTTCCTGGATTGCTTCAATCTCTGCCTTTTTTATTTGCTGTTATTGTAAGCTGGCAATGGTGCTAAATGATGTTGACTCAGCTTGGGAGTCCGTGGTTTACTCTACATCCTCTTTCAGTTCTGCTTGAGCGAAGGAAAATCTTAGTTCTGTGCACACAGCTGTTGATTAGGGTCTCACTACATAGCCCCGGCTGGCCTGGAACTTGCTATGTAGACCAGGCTGGCCCTGAACTCAAGGAGATCCTCTTGCCTCTGCCTTACACATTCTGAGATTAAAGGTATGCAGCCCCATACCCAGCTAATCCTGGTTGAATTTCTATCCCTATTTAAGGAGGAAAAAAAAATCATTCTTGTCCTTACGCATCAAGAAATGGTGTCTCTGTTGCCGTGAGAGAACTCTGGCTGCAATCTTATTTGTTCTAGCAGTGCCTGGAAAGGAGCCAATTAAATTAAAATGCAAGGACAGCCAACACCAGGGTCAGAAGGAAGCGGGCAGGATGAGAACGGGAGCGAGCGATCGAATTCAGCCTCTCTGCCAAGTGACTAGATGTACAAATATTTGAAGGGCTGCCAAGCCTCAGCCCAGAGTTTCTGTTTGAATTCTATAAATCTCAAATCTGATCTTATCTCAGGTGGTAGAAGCTGAGTTCATTTCAAATGCTTGTTAACCTAATTAGGTGACCGAGCTAAGTATACACTGAGTAGGAGGACAGGATGGGTGAGTGAGCAGGCAGGTGGGGCGGAGACTTTCATTTCCCTAAGAGGAGCTGCTGCTGCTGCTGCTGGTGGTGGTGGTGGTGGTGGTGGTGGTGATTTATTTTAGAAATCTGCATCTTTAATTAAGGATGAAGAGCATCTCATTTATCATGTGTGCCTAACATCGTCATAGACAAAGCATCATTGAGTTCTAAGAGCCCTAGAATTTTTCCAAGAAGCCCAAGTCACTGGGTAGACACATCAGACGTCACCTTCTGACTCCTTAATGTCTTCCACTTCATTTAGTCCCTCTGTGTAGCAGCGCCTGTCCTGTTTGTTGGCGCACTGTGGGCGTCTCAAGAAGGATACTGATAAAGCCAATAGATGAGCATCAGCCTGGCTGGGCTGAATCCACATGCCACTGTCGAAGCGGTGAGATTGTGACCCTGTGGGTGTCTATTTTGCATGTGCAGGGGTGCATGGTGGGAAGAGTGGCTGGGGCCAAAGAGAAAGGATAGGTGTCCAGCGGTGGCGTACAGGCACCTTTAATCCCAGCACTCTGGAGACAGAGGTAGGCGGTCCTCTGTGTATGCCAGCCTGGTCTACAAGAGCTAGTTCCAGGACAGCTAGAGCTGTTACACAGAGAAACCCTGTCTCAAAAAAAAGAAAAGAAAAAAGAGAGAGAAAGGACAGGAAAAGTCCTATTCTGCCATCTCCTCATTTTGGCAGGCTCTTGCTCACTACAGGCTGGTAGATTTAAGTCGGTTCCTGTGAAGAGGATATTGAGACAGAGAGTCAAAGAGCCAATCTAATGAGAAGCCAGGGGGGATCCAGGGCATAACTGGAGTTGAGTCAAAGCCACGAAGAGAGAAATCTGATTCCAAGCCCCAACATAGCCACAGGGTCCTGCTGGCTCGGGGACCGGCTGACACAGTGGCAGAGGATGGGCTACTAGCAGCTCGGCTACAGGGCCACAGGTACAGCTTAGCTCCTCCATGCACCAGGCAGGCTCCTACACTATGGTGCTGAGGCTGGGACCTAAGACACATCCGGCCAGAGCAGTGGGCTGCTCAGAACCTATCTTCACATCCTCTGTCTTTACCTGGGACAGATGCCGTAACAGGTCCCTTATCCCCAAGAACAAGCCGGGGGATATGGGTGTGCATAGACACCGTTAAGTTTTACATAAGACTCACACTCTACAGTGCACAGTCTCAGCAGAGACCAGTGCACTGCTTGCAAGTCAGTAAACGTGTTTTCAGTTCTAATACATGTCAGACCTTGGAAACCTCACTAGAGACAGCACTTCCTTCTTACTGCTAGAGTCCTCCACTGGATCAAAACAGACAGCCGTCGGTTGTTCCTGCTTCCAGATGTGGTACATTTAAAATATATATAAAAACAGAAGAACAGAAAATCAAGTTTTTTCTTACAGTCTAAAACAAAATTTTTCCTATATTCAGTCTTCTTGAGAAAAGAATATGATATTATATTTTTTCTTTCTCTGTTCTGTCTAGACATATGTTAACATTTCTGTGCTTTTTGTTTTGTTTTGTTTTGTTTTGTTTGTTTTTCAAGACAGGGTTTCTCTGTAGCTTTGGTTCCTGTCCTGGAACTAGCTCTTGTAGACCAGGCTGGCCTCGAACTCACAGAGATTCACCTGCCTCTGCCTCCCAAGTGCTGGGATTAAAGGCGTGCGCCACCACCACCCAGCCATATTTCTACACTTTTAATTAAATGAAACTTTCCATCGCTATAATTAAATTCCTAAGATTAAGATAGCTAACTTATAAGAAGAAAAGGTTCTTTTGTTTTGACTCTCACGTTCAGAGGTTTCAACCAGAGGTTAGAAGGACCCATGGCCTTGGGCTGGATGTTGCTGGACGGTGATGATGGAGGCACATGAGACCAATGTCTCACTCAATGGCCAAGAATCAAAAGAAGAAAGGAAACAAAGACACTGGAGCCTCCAACTCCTGTGAGGACACACCCCAGACCTAAGACCCTCTATTCAGACCTGTCTCCCAGAAGGCCATGGAACCTCTTTATATTTCTGTAAACTGTCAAGTGCTGTGACTACAGCCTCTGACAGAAACAGCTTGAGGGAGGAAGATTGCTGTGGCTCAGTTTCTGAGGTCAATTATGGTGGGACAGCATGGTTGAGCATCTTCATAGTGGTGAGAACTCACGGCGGAGGCTGTGCACATCACAGAGGACCAGGAAGCAGACAGCACAGCCAGCTAGAACCTTCCAAAAGCCCAGCCTTAGTTACTTGCCTATACCAGCTGGTCCCTACCTTTCCGAAACAGCTTCTCCAGCTACGAAGTCAGCATTCAGAAAGCGAGCATGCAACACTGTGTGACACCGTAGCCCAAGAGGTGTGAGCAAATGTCTGTAGATAGGAAACAGACAACAGACCAGAGTCAGCTTGCTGAACCAATGAGTTCTATGGGGGTTACTTACAGGAATATGGGTGAGGGATAATTTACAGGAGCAGAAATGACTCTCGGACAGCTGCATCAACAAAGCCCACCCCAGCAGGAGTGACAGCTCATGAAAGTTGGGAAAGCTGGAGCTCACCGCACAGCCTGGTCTGGAGAATGTCTTCCAGATAACTCAGTTGGACTGAGCCTCTTTCAGGCAGCAACAATTGTCATGAATAATGAAAAATACTTTTTAAATATTTTGTAAAGAGAATTATCAAGTAAAATTTTGAGTTTTTTTTAAAGCATTTCTTTTCTTTCTTCCTTACTTTCTTTTTTCTTTTTCTTTTTTTAGAAAGGGTCACCCTATGTAGACCAGGCTGGCCTCGAATTCACAGAAATTTGCCTGCCTCTGTCTCCCGAGTGCTGGTATTAAAGGCTTGTACCATCATCACCCGGGTGAAAATCCCCATTCTTTTTTTTTTTTTTAAGATTTATTTATTTATTTGGCATACAGTGTCCTGACTGCATGTGTTCCTGGATGCCAGAAGAGGGCATCAGGTTTCGTTACAGATGGTTGTGAGCCACCACGTGGTTGCTGAAATTGAACTCAGGACCTCCAAAAAAGCAACCAGTGCTCTTAACCTCTGAGATATCTCTCCAGCCGCAGAATCCCCCTTTTTTTTTTTAATTCTTTATCTTTGTTTTTTTTTATTTTTTTTTTAATTTTTCGAAACAGGGTTTCTCTGTAGCTTTGAAGCCTCAAACTCACAGAGAGCCACCTGTTTCTACCACCCGAGCACTGGGATTAAAGGTGTGTGAAAACAATCTTTTTTCATTTTACATACCAATCCCAGTTCCTGCTCCCTCCCCTCCTCCCACTCCCTCTACTTTCTCTCCACTACCCAACTGCTCCTCAAGAGGGTAAGGCCTCCCACGGGGAGTCAATGAAGTCTGTGTGTTGAGGCAGGACCAACCCCTCCCCCAGAATCCCCATTCTTACAGGCACTCTTCACTCTGACTCATGAGGACATACCAAATTCATGCTGTCTTAGTTTCCTCTCCAATTTTCCACGGTTACTAAACTTTGATAAATTCTAAACTTATCTGGTTTCCTTTGAGGAATGGAATGTTGACCCTATATTCATGAGCCATAAATGCCTGATCTTGATCCTTAAAAGTCTTTGGAAATATGGCACACTTAAGAAAGGGCTGTTTTCAAAATGAGTTCCATACAGCATTAAACATGGGAAACCAAGCAAAATCCACTGAGGTAAAATGTGACATAGTAAAAATAATTTTCCTTAGAAAACGTATTTGCTGTTTTCTCACCAAAGCAACAAAAGGCTCTGTTTTCGCTTCTTTTGATGATTTCTGAAGTTCCTGAGCTCTCTAAATTATTCTTTCTGAAATAGTCTCTCTTTGGAAAAGCAGATTTTTTTTTACACAGAAAGAACTGGTGGTTTGTTTTTTTTAAAAAAAAATACCTTTTTTTGAGTAACAGAATAAAATATTTATCAAACTGTCTCCCAGTCTCCCAACATGAGCTTACGAAAATGTGCTACTGGAAGTTTTATGGTGACAGCAAAAGTTCTCAGGGACATCCATTTACATACGGTTCCTATACCCCAGCCCAGCCAGCCAACTACATACAGTTCCTATACCCCAGCCCAGCCAGCCAATTACATATGGTTCCTATACCCCAGCCCAGCCAGCCAATTACATACGGTTCCTATACCCCAGCCCAGCCAGCCAACTACATACGGTTCCTATACCCCAGCCCAGCCAGCCGTGTACATATGGCTCTTACACCCCAGCCCAGCTTTTAAATATTTCAGACAACCTCCAAAGCGTGTTCTCAGAAGCTAGCCCCGTCATAAACACACACTATTCAAGATCTGAGGGACAGAGCAAGTCAGAGCATGGCATCCCTAACCTGGTGGAGAAAATTCCAGAAGCTCTCCCCCAGTGCTATTTTTGACAACTGAAGGAAATGTGGGCTCTCTGGGAGAAGAAGATACGATTTATAAAGTTGGCTGAGCCGGCATCTTCCCAGGCAGTGGAAAGCCAGGCAGTGGCTCCGTATTAATAGGTATGTTCTATACCCTTGAATCCTGCGGTTTCTCTGCTGGGGAGTAATGAAACGATTTGGTTTTCTGTCCAAGTAATAACAAGTCTTGCTCAAGGAGGCTAGTTTCCTTTAAAGCTCTGAAATTGGGGTTGTGGTGGGGCTGGCTATTTTTTCCCCCGTGGTCGGAAAAAAAAATAAAGTCAGCATTGAAAGACTTATTTCTCTACAGCAAAAGAGAGAAAGCTACTCATTCTCCCACGGTCTCCGTGGAACGTGTCCCCCACACACCATAATTTTGCATCTTGGTAACGAGGCCCAAGACTGTGTGCAGAAACTCTGTCCTCTTGGTGAACACTTAAGTATAGTGTCTGCTTATGCTGAGCAGCCTCCACGCCCGTCTCTCTTGTGAACTCCCCAGATCATCAAGAAACCTGTGGAAGATTTTTCCTACCAATTTTTTCTTTTCTCTCAAACTTAGGGTAGCAATGATTTATTGCTGAGGGTAGGAATAGAATTTCAATGTAAGCCCTTTGCCCTTAAGATCATCCCAAGCAGACAAAAATGAAGAAAAATGAGAATCAAACTTTAAAATTTGATTTTGGAATCAGTGATGGTAGAGAAAGATTCAGGCATAAAGCACCCCCAAACTTAATTATTTGAGTTTGATGGGATGTGTAAATTGAGAAATGTATATAAAATCAGACTAATTTCCAAGCATGTAAGCTAGCTAGCTTCTGCTTATTATATATTAAAAAATCAGAAACTGTTATCTAATTTGCCTGAAATATGCCATCAAATCGTGTGTTAGGCTTAATAGAGTATATGTAATTGTTTATCTGATGCTTAGGCATCGGGAGGAAAGGTCATCACATGACAGAAGGCCGTCCCACTTGGTCTTTCAGTGTGTGTGTGTCCTAGAACTAACTCTGTAGACCGGGCTGGCCTTGAACTCAGAGATCTGCCTGCCTCTGCCTCCTGAGTGCTGGAATTAAAGGCGTGCACCTTCACCGCCTGGCTTGTGCGTGTCTTTTAGACAGGGACTCTGACACCTCCCTTCATGAAAGCTGGGGACCAGCCAGAAGAATCCCCAAAGTCTCTCACATGCAACTCAGTCCATACGTTCACATGCATGTACACACATGCGTGCACACACATACACATCGACCCACACTCACCTGGCACAACGTCATCCCCTAAATAAGGCCCACAGAGTACTAGACTTAGACAAAACTGCAGCCTTTTCCAAGATGCAAACTGATTTGAAAAGACCTCTGTGTACAATACCCGGAGACTCTGAAAGGGCCCCCAGTCAATGGAGCCCTGTGCTTCATTCAGCCCTCACCCTAGGCTGTGAGAATGGGGTAGGGAGGAACCATCCATTGCTCTACCTAATGAAGCCAACAACCTTCTTCAGTGCAGGAAGACAAGCCTATGTAGAGAATAGAGTCGGAGCCTGCACTGGGGCGGAGCAAGCAGGGGATGATTTGGGGTGCTCTGGGGTGATCTGTTGTGTTTTGGTTCATTGATACTGAGGTTGGGCTAACAGACCAATCAGTGCACAACCCCTTTGCATCATGGTCAAGACGAGGCCATGCTCTGCTATTTATCATCCACTTTTTATTATTGTTATTTGTCCCTTCTTAAAGAGCACCCGTAATGTGCTTTGTGCGGTATAGTAACACAGAGGGACACTGGAGAGACTGTCATAAAAGAAGTTGTTATACTCACAGATCCCAAGAATCACACAAAGAGGCCCCAGTACTGGTCAGGAGGGAGAGATTAAAAAAAAAAAAAGGCAAGAGCCTTTACTGTGTTTTTACATGAAGCAGGGGAAGGAGACTCAGGATCACCATTTTGGGCAGTTTCAGTGGGCTCTGCATCCCAGTGCCGTCTCTCATTTCCTGTCACCTGCAGTCAGACAGTCTATATAACCCAGTAAGAGACAGTTTAGGCTCTGGGCTGTAAGTCAGATGGATTACATACAAAAGGTGTGCTCACTGGCAAGTTATTTGCTATATCCAGGAGTTAGCAGCCATGGAATTAACAAGGTTGTGGACTTCAAAATGTAGCAGAAGAAAAATACTTGGTCTGGGGCTGTAACTCATTCGCAGAGTGCTTGCCTAGCACAAAGTCCCAGGCCCCATTCCAGGACTGCATAACCTGGGGAGGGGAGGGGATGGCTCACACTTACCAGCCTAGCATTTGGAGGGTGAAGGGGGATGAGCTCAAGATTAGCCTCAACCATACAGCAAGTTTGAGGCCAGTCTGGGCTATGTGAGACCCTACCTAAAGAGAACAAAAGAGGGAGAGAAGAAAGAGAAAAAAAAAAGCTTGCACAATCCTGAATTTCCACTCTCATACTCCTTACCCCAAACCAAAGCCATCTAAAATATAATACATGTATAAATTGTATATAGTGTAACTCTACATCTATAATTATATATGCATTATCGATACTATATTAACATATGCATTAACCCATGCATACTCCTGGAAAAGTAATACCCTTTCAAACTCTACAGTGCGTTTTGTATGTGTACTTGACTTCAGGTGCCATGCATAGTTTCCTGCACCACATCTGGAAGACCCTTCTGGATTGTATTTGGCACATACGCAGCATCCAGCCGCCATGTAATATTGCTTAGGATATATTTGATTACGCACCCTTTAAAGAAAGTCTCTTGGTGGCGTCCTCACAGGAGCACGGCTTCAAAGCTCCTTTACTCGAGAATCTCTCTGAATTGTAATAACCACGTCCCCGGGGAGGTGCCCACTCAGTTTCACCACATGAGTGGACATGAGAGTCCAGAATTGTCATGCCAACTTACAGCCACACCCGAGTGTCTCCATTTCCCCACGTGCACCGATAAGCTGAGCTCCAGGCTACGGTGGCACATCCGTGCAGACTCAGGCAATGAGAGAGTGGCTGCTCACGCTATGCTCCCCTCTTAGGCTGTCCCAATTGCTGGCAGTGCCAACAGACTAAATTGGGAAAGTTTCTGTCCTCCCATGCTGTAGTGTGTGCGCGTGTGCGTGTGCGTGTGTGTGTGTGTGTGTGTGTGTGAACTCTGGCATGTCTGTTGAGGTGAGAGGACAGCTCACAGGGACTCAATTCTCTCCTTCTGCTACGTGGGCTTAGGGAAACCAAACTCAGATCTTCAGTCTTGGTGACAAGTGCCTGTACTCTGAGTCATCTTCCTGCCCCAGAACCTTATTTTATTTCATGTGGATAGGGCTTCACTATGTAGTCCTGGTTGACCTGGGTTCACTTTGTAGACCAGGCTAGCCTAGAATTCACAGAGATCTGCCTGCCTCTGCCCCTGTCTCTGCCCCTGTCTCTGCCCCTGGCCCTGCCCCTGCCCTTGCTCCAGCCCCTGTGTCTGCCTCTGCCTCCTGGAATGCCATGACTAAAGGCATATGCACCACACCCAGCAAGAGACCTTATTTTAAAGACCATCCAGCATCTCCTTCATTTAGATAAAAAAATTAATTCATCAAAATGTCAGTGAACCCAAATCATAGAAAATAGTACAAAAGCTGTGTGTACGGAGGGAGAATTGTATTTAACAGGGACGTCAGAAGGAAGCATAGCAGTTAGGAAACAGGGACCACCTGGCTTGTGGAGGACAAGGAAAGAGAGGAGATTCTTGGTGCCGTCCTAGAGTCAGAAGCATAGCTTGGACCCTGTGAACTTCAACAATAAAGGCAAGGCAAGACTGGACTCCAGTGTGCCTGCACGCAAATGTGTCAATCAGTCTCACACCCAGCAAGCAAGCCCTAGGGCTCCCACAACACTGCAGCCTTGCCTCGTAGTAGCCACAGAGATAAAAAAAAAAAAAAAAAAAAAAAAAAAAAAAACTATCTAAATGATGCAAGAAGGGACCGGGACCGTAGAGATGACTCAGCAGTTAGGAGCACTGGTTACTCTTCCAAAGGACAGGAGTTTGATTCCTACACAGCAGCTCACAAGCAGCTGTGACTCTAGTTCCAGGGGATCTGACGCCCTCTTCTGGCCTCCAGACACTACACGCATGTGGCGCACATACACACATGCAGGCAAAACACTCATACACAGTAAGTTTTAAAAAAAGACAAGAAGAAGTAAAAACCATGTGAGATCTCTATCAATTAAAGAAATATATAGTTTATAATTTAAAGTCTTCCCACATTAAAAACTTCAAGTCCGGATAGTGATTTCTTTCAAACACTTAAAGGAAGAAATAAAACCGCTCCAGCATAGTCTAAGGGGAAAAGAGAGAAAATCTCCCCAGCATAATCTAAGAGGGAAAAGAGGAAAACCCTCTCGTTTTCTGAAATCAAACTTACCTCGAGATTAGGTAGGTAGATAGATAGATAGATAGATAATAGAAGATAGATGTAGAAAACGAAACTATATACCAATAGCCCTCATAAATATAAAAATAAAAAGTCTTAGTTAATCCTTGGCAAATCTAACACAAAAATAATATTTACTTATTCAAGGAGTTCATCCCAGGAACTCAATACTGGCTTAAGATTCAAAAAATTACAACTGTAATTCGCCATATTAAGAGAATTAAAGAGGAACCTTGTATGATTGTCTCAAGAGATGCAGAAAAACTATTTGGTGAAATTCTGTTCACATATGCATGGAGATATTTAATCAGCAACCCATGGCTCATGTCCTGCTCAATGGTAAGAAATTAAATGCTTCTTTTCAAAATCAGTAAAAAGATGACATCCACCTTCATCTCTTCTGTGAACTGCCGAATCCTGGAATTCTGCTCCAATCAATTAAGAAGAAAATTCATTGGGGCACACATGCACACACACATATACACACCTACACATATGCACATAAATACAGACATACCTACACATATACGTATATCTACACATGCACATGAAAACACACATGTACACACAGCTACACACACATGCACATACATGCACATTCAGCTTCACACACACACACAAATTCTCTTCATTCATAGAAAACATGTTCTTAAATGATTCTAAGGAGTTAGAAATCCAAATCACTCTACAATCCCAGCCCTCAGGAGGCTGAAGCAGGAGAATAGTGAGCCAAAGGGGCTAGCCTGGGTTATAGTGAGACCTGGCTTTACCATGCTGCTCTGTTGCAGCTGGTGTGTGTGTGTGTGTGTGTGTGTGTGTGTATACATATACAGTTCCTGGAACTAATAAATAAGTGCACTTAGCAATGTTACAGCATATGAAACATGTTCAAAACTCAGAGTCTCAGTGGGAAGAGCCATTGCTGTTCAAGTTTGGATTCCAGTCCGTGTTAATCTGGGCGCAGTGGCACAGACCTGTGACGCCAGCACTGCACTGGAGAAGGGGGAGATGGGCAGACTGCAGGAGGCTTACTGCCCAGGCAGTGTAACCGAAAGGGCAAGTTCCAGGTTCAGTGACAGACTGCCTCAAAAACAAGGTGGGGAACAATAGGACTCCATATCAGCCTCCCGCCTCCAGACGTGTGCACACAAGCATGCACACCCTCACATACACTTGTCACGCATATGCATATGACACACATACACACAAGCCCTTTTTATTTTTATTTTTTTTGCAACAATCTTGCTATGTAACCCACTCTGCCCTCAAAACGGGTATCCTCCTGCCTCAGCTTTCTGAATGCTGGCATTACATGTACTACTGTGCCTGGCATCAGACTTAGTTCTGATTTATAAATGCCAACAAATATCTGAAGTCTGGAACTTTAGAAGAGTTTCTCAATAGCTTGAAAAAAGTAAGGTGCTAGAAAATCACAACAAAAATGCATGAAAAAGCTGCAGAATGAAAACTGCACACAGCTGCATGGGAAAGCTGCAGAATGAAACTGCACACAGCTGCATGGGAAAGCTGCATGATGAAAACTGCACACAGCTGCATGGGAAAGCTGCAGAATGAAACTGCACACAGCTGCATGGGAAAGCTGCATGATGAAAACTGCACACAGCTGCATGGGAAAGCTGCAGAATGAAACTGCACACAGCTGCATGGGAAAGCTGCATGATGAAAACTGCACACAGCTGCATGGGAAAGCTGCATGATGAAAACTGCACACAGCTGCATGGGAAAGCTGCAGGATGAAAACTGCACACAGCTGGGAAGGCTTACACGTTCTAGGTAAATAAAGACAGCACAACAGTGACGGGCCGATTCAGTATGGTAAAGATGCCACTCTCCTCCCAAATTGATCTGCAGATTGTGTTGATATACTCTCACGTTTCTTTCAAGGAGCCTTCTTTGGGTTTGCTTTGTTTTGTTTGACAGAAATCGAAAAGTTGACTCTAAAATTTACAATATACAAGGAAAACATGCAAAAAAAAAAAAAGCCAAAGGAATCTTGAAAAAACATGGCAAAGCTAGATTTGCCAAGTTCCAGGGGGAAACTGTTTTCTTTTAATTAAGGACATACCTTTAAATCTAGGACATACCTCTGGCTGTCCTAGAACTTGCTACGTATACAGGCTGGCCTTGAGCTCACAGAGTGCTGGTATTAAATGTTTCTACCTCCTGAGTGCTGGGACTAAATGCAGGTGCTACCATGCCTGGCTCAGGATAAAAATCTTACCAGCCTTTTGGTAATCGGTGATTTGTTAGGAAACAAAAAATACTAGCCACAAAAGAAAAAAAATGAGAAATAAGACTTGCTTAGGGCCGTAGCTAAATGGTGGAGTGTTTGTCCAGTAAGCAAAGAGCCTGGGTTCAGTCTCCAGCTCTGGGAGGGGGTAAGGGGCCTTATCAACAATGCAAAAAGTCACGCCCCAAGACCGCAAAGGTAAGTCTCCCAAGGCCAGAACTCAGGGAATGTTCTGCTGGTGGAAGGAGACCCTACCTGGCAGCCTCGATTCTCTGGGTCTGAGTTGTCCTGAGGATTCAGCTATCACTCTGCAAAGGTTCCAGGGCTCTAAGCAGTATGAGCTCATTCATCCCTACTCCCCTGAGATAATGAAGCCACAGTGGGGATGGTCCTGGATTCAGAAAGGGGAGCAATGGAACCCTTGATCTCCACGTACAGGTTGCTGGTGTGTGTGTGTGTGTGTGTGTGTGTGTGTGTGTGTGTGTGAGAGAGAGAGAGAGAGAGGGGGGGGGGGAGAGGGAAGGAGGGAGGGAGGGAGGGGGAGAGGGAGGGAGGGAGGGAGGGAGGGAGGGAGGGAGGGAGGGCCACATGCTTCCATTATGTAGGATTCAGGGAGGAACTCAGTTTGGCAGCAAGCATTTTTACCTACTGAGCCATCTCATCAGCCTTGAAATTCTTCTTCTCAGCTTTTAGGAACTTTATTTTTATTCTGTCTTTTCCTCCTTTACTCAGGTGTCTGCAGAGAAGCTCAGGACCACTCAGCGGTGGCTCAAACCCACTCTGTGGCCTGTGCCGTGGGAGCTGCTGCCCAGTCCTCAGTGGCTGGCTGGGCACTCCAGCCTTCAGTAGGAAACTACTGGACGAGTACAGAGGTCATCTGCACACCCTCAGACCAGCCAGGTACTTCTGGCCGAGAAGTAGTGACTTCGGGAGTTAGTGTGGTCCATTCGCCCTGAAATTCCTTCTTGGTCACAGCTTTCTCAGCAGCAGCCTGTCCCTCCTCAGTCTCCTCCCGGTTTCTGTAGGTAAAGACCAAGCATGAACTCCCATGGGTGCTCTCAGGAGATAGTGACACACATGCAGAGTGCTTCCCCGGCCAGCATCCGCCACATCAGAGCGACTGAGTGAGCTCTCTTGCACAAGACAGCAAGGACTGCAGAGAGTCCTTGTTGCTCAGAACAAGGGCCGGCAGGTTGACTTAAGACGCCTGTGAGGGGGATGGTGGCCAGCCCTGGGATCAGTCACCACTAGAAGCCATAGCTCCCTGAAGGCTTCTTGGATCTAGTTAGTAAAGGTCCCAGGAGTGAAGCAACCATCAATTGGAGCGGCTCCAGGGGCAGCCGCAAACTTTACCATGGTTCGCTGGCCTGTGTTCCGGGAGCAGATGGCGCTAACACCAGCCCGAGCGCAAGCAGCAGCTTCTCCCAGGCCCTCTTCAAATCATGATGTAGAAAGCATCACTTTTCCATCTGAAAGTCAAGGCTGGTGCTACCTAAGTGGGTTCCTGTGGCAAGGAATTTGAGGAAATCCTTCTCCTTCATCTGCGGGGCTCCAAGGGCTCCGGACATTGTGGAAGTTTCCCTTTAAATTGCGACAGGAATCACGAACAACACACATACCCCAGCAACCTGTCCCTGGGTGGCACAGCAAGCCTGAACTATATTTTTTGAAAGCAATGTTAATGGCATTGATTCATAACCAGGAAATGAAAGTCAATTACCTTGAGCATGTTGGTTACAAGTGAGAGAAAGTCAGTTTAGTCAATGGGAAGACTGCTGGCCTCTGAAGCAGCTTGCCCCGAAGCTCCATGACTACCAGGGCAGTTGGAGGGTGGTCTCAGGAACAGCCCCCCAACCCTACCTCTCACCCCACGCCCACCTCACCCGTCCCAGCTCTGGGACACTTTGTAGCTGAACTCCATTTCCACCTAGTTCCACTGCGCCCCAGAGAGGCAGGAGAAGGGGGTTTTACTAGGGAGAAGCAATAGCCACCCGAGAGTCCACACAACCACTTAGTCACACGAGCGCATTTCCCACAGTCTATGTTTCTGGCAATGACAAGGGGAGAAAGTCTCCGACTGCCCTATGGCTCAGGCAAGCCCTTCTCTGCAGCTAGCGGTGAAGGAATAACAGCATAAAACCCAAGTTCCCTGCACCCATCTGGTGCTAACACTACCGTGTGTCCATTGCCTCTCCCTCCCGAGAGCACCCAATGCAGGGCCACAGCCTACACAAGACTTGGTCATTAGCTCCTTCGTTCATTCATTTGCCCAGAGCCTGGACCGTAGCAGATACCACCGGTGAAAAAGTAGATGCAATTCTTGCTTCCAGGTTTAGGACCCAATAGCTCTTGGCACCTGAAGAAACTCTACCTCAAGGACCCTTCTAGGAGAGGGAACCCCCAAGAAGAGCAGGGTGGAGACCATTGCTAGAGGGAAAATGTGCACCTTGGGAAGGCCTCCAAAAGCTCAAAATTCCTGCTTTTCCTTTGGTTCACAAAGGAGTGCCCCAGGCCCCAGGCCCTCTGGAGGCCAAGCTGACCTATCCCTCTCCCTTGAATTGCTATATAAACATTTAAGTCTGATTATCTACGCTGAGGGTGTAGACCCGTGGTAGAATGCTCCCTTACCATGCAAAAGGCCCTGGGTTTGATTCCCAGTACTGCAAAAATAAATAATTGGATTTGTTTTGTATTTCCTTTTTAATTAATTAAAGTCTCTGGCTCTATGGTATTATTGCTCCCAAAGTTAAATTCACAGTCATCTGGAAGCTATTTTCCACAAAAGCTGCTTGTTAGCTAATATGGAAATGAAGGGAGGGACAGTTGTTTCAGCCAAATAGATCAGGGATTGGGAACATTCCCATCACCCAGATCATTGGTATCGTGTAATAAATAAAGTCATCTTTCCTACAATAAGATTTTGTTCAGGAATAACAATGGAGTCCCCTGTTCTTCGGTTATTGAGCACTCTCAACCTGAGGGCAGTGAAATCTCAGGAAGCCGCATCTGAGCCGCAGTTTTCAATGCATTCATCCCAGAATGCAGTGCGAGATGGGATGCCTTTTATTGTGCGGATGCTGTTGTGTGGGGAACAGGACAGGGAGATCTTAGCTCCTACTACTTCGTGCCTGTCATTCAGTCCTCCCTCCTCTCATTTAAATTAGGATGTGTCAACCCCTGCTGCATTTCCCAGAGGGCTAAGGATGTTCAACCCAGGAACACAGCAGAGACGAACATACACTCAGAAATATGTCCACATTTATATCCAATTTATATAAAAGACAAAGCCATGCTTTGTTTCACCCTAACAAAAGGAATGCCTACTGGAGAATTCCTTTAAAATACATTAAAGGCTGTGTTAAATCAAAGTATCACATTGCACGTGGATATATACAGCTATTACATGTGACTCCGAGACAAAAATGACAACTCTAGAAAAGGAAATTTTAAAAAAATCACATTTCCTTTATGTTATATTAAAGTAACAGACTCAATTTATATACAGCACCTGAAGGGCGTGTCTATGGTAACTACAGTCACACCTGCACCTGAAGGGCGTGTCTATGTGTAACTACAGTCACACCTGCACCTGAAGGGCATGTCTATGGTAACTACACTCTCACCTGCACCTGAAGGGCGTGTCTATGGTAACTACAGTCACACCTGCACCTGAAGGGCGTGTCTATGTGTAACTACAGTCACACCTGCACCTGAAGGGCATGTCTATGGTAACTACACTCTCACCTGCACCTGAAGGGCGTGTCTATGGTAACTACAGTCACACCTGCACCTGAAGGGCGTGTCTATGTGTAACTACAGTCACACCTGCACCTGAAGGGCGTGTCTATGGTAACTACAGTCACACCTGCACCTGAAGGGCATGTCTATGTGTAACTACAGTCACACCTGCACCTGAAGGGCATGTCTATGGTAACTACACTCTCACCTGCACCTGAAGGGCGTGTCTATGGTAACTACAGTCACACCTGCACCTGAAGGGCGTGTCTGTGTGTAACTACAGTCACACCTGCACCTGAAGGGCGTGTCTGTGTGTAACTACAGTCACACCAGCATCTGAAGGGCGTGTCTGTGTGTAACTACAGTCACACCTGCACCTGAAGGGCGTGTCTATGGTAACTACAGTCACACCTGCACCTGAAGGGTGTGTCTATGGTAACTACAGTCACACCTGCACCTGAAGGGCGTGTCTGTGTGTAACTACAGTCTCACCTGCACCTGAAGGGCATGTCTATGGTAACTACAGTCTCACCTGCACCTGAAGGGCGTGTCTGTGTGTAACTACAGTCACACCTGCACCTGAAGGGCATGTCTATGGTAACTACAGTCACACCTGCACCTGAAGGGCGTGTCTATGGTAACTACAGTCACACCTGCACCTGAAGGGCGTGTCTATGGTAACTACAGTCTCACCTGCACCTGAAGGGCGTGTCTGTGTGTAACTACAGTCACACCTGCACCTGAAGGGCGTGTCTATGGTAACTACAGTCACACCTGCACCTGAAGGGCGTGTCTATGTGTAACTACAGTCACACCTGCACCTGAAGGGCGTGTCTGTGTGTAACTACAGTCACACCTGCACCTGAAGGGCGTGTCTATGTGTAACTACAGTCACACCTGCACCTGAAGGGCGTGTCTATGGTAACTACAGTCTCACCTGCACCTGAAGGGCGTGTCTATGTGTAACTACAGTCACACCTGCACCTGAAGGGCGTGTCTGTGTGTAACTACAGTCACATCTGCACCTGAAGGGCGTGTCTATGGTAACTACAGTCACACCAGCACCTGAAGGGTGTGTTTATGTCTAACGACAGTCACACCTGCACCTGAAGGGTGTGTTTATGTCTAACGACAGTCACACCTGCACCTGAAGGGTGTGTTTATGTCTAACGACAGTCACACCTGCACCTGAAGGGTGTGTTTATGTCTAACGACAGTCACACCTGCACCTGAAGGGTTGTTTATGTCTAACGACAGTCACACTTGTAAAGATTGGATAGCGAATTCTATTCAAGACACCCAAACTCTTGCTGTAGCGTCAGTTTCATTCTTAGGGAGAGTCTGCTCAGTGTGGGGCGTACCTGAGCCCCAGACTCCTTTCCAAGTCTGTGGTGAGATCCTATGTTCACTGATCACCCTTCAGGTCTTGGATCCAATTTAACAATTAGCCGGTGGCAATTGCAGGGAAACATGGCCCAGCGGCCTGGAAATTTACAAAGCTCCTGGAAAAGCTATTTGCTAAGCTTGTGTCAACTCTGCCTGACTAGGCTGAGACAGCTGCTGCCTCACAGTGCCTGAGGTGCAGATGGCGCTCCTGACCCAAAGCCAGGGCTGGCTGCACCCCGCACAACACAGAGCCCTCCCTCCAGCCAACAAGCCAGCTCCTCTTGCAAGGTGGCAGCACCCCACACCAGCCACTCCAGGGTGCCAGCAATGATACAGGCACGGTGGTAGAGAAGGGTCCAGGAGGAAGGGCTTCTTCTGCTGTTGTCTTTACCACAGCACATCCTGGAGCGTACCTGGGAGAAGCATGCTTCCCCAGCAATATCGAAAACCAACAGAAAATCTCTAATTACCACCCAGAATGTACGCTTCCCTCCAGCGACACAAATCCTTCCGCCATCACACTCAAATGCTGTCACTCATCCAATTTGGCATCTGACCCCTGTCTGGGTCTCCCTGCCTTCCTAGGCTTGAACAGAACTTCATCTTCCAACAACAACAAGCTTCTGTGGTCCCTCCTACGGTTCAGATTAGTGACGTCACTACTTAACCTTGAGCTGTGCAAAGGCTGGTGCATGCGTTCAGTCCACCAGGGCTTAGTGAGCAGCTACTAAGTTCTGTGTGCGAGGGATACAGCTGTGGGAAAGTCTTGCATTGGTGAGTAATATTAACAGACTCCTGCCTCTGAGAGGGTCGGTCCATCTGGTCAGATCAGTGAACAGATACGTAAGGGAAAGAGGGAGAGGCTCACAAAAGAGCAAACACATCAAGTCACAGGGCTTCATAGCACAGCTGGGGTCTGGATGAAAGCCTGAAAAGTGAATGGACCTTCAGCAGGTCCAGAGGCCCTGAGTCAGGGGCATGGAGTGGGCACTGGACACACAGGAGGCCAGAACTCCCAAGGACAATATCCCAGAGCACTGGAGCAAGTGCTGGCCGAAAATAAGACTATACTCTCTTGGGCTTTTCATTTTGCTTTGTGTATGCTTTAATTTTACTAATGTGTTTTCTGTCTTACAGAGTATTGTTTTATCCTCTGTGTAAGACCTCCCCCCCCCTTTTTTTTTTTTGAGACAGGGTCTTCTGTGTCCCAAGCTGGTCTCAAGTTTACTACGTAGCAGAGGATGACCTTGAACTTCTGACCTGCCTGCCTCCACCTCCCAAATTTAAGCCATCACACCAGGTCTATGTGTTGCTGGGGATTAAACGCAGGGTTTCAAACATGCGAGGCGCTCTACCCATTGAGCTACACCCCCATCCCAAGACCCAATTCTTAACATGAAGTTTCAAATGACATTCAAGTATGCCCCACATCCCTTTTTTTTTTTCAAATAACTGTATTTGGTGAAGTGAATGTCATCCCATCTCCCCTGGCTTTGGAGATGGGACAGGGATCCCACTCCTGTGTGTTGAGGAGGGGGAGCTGGGGCAAAGAAGCCAATCTGCAGTCATTTTAGAATTCACAGGGGGGCATTTCTTGGAATTCTGCTTTCTTGAACTTACAGACAAAATTCAGTACCCAGAACCCCATCTGTTTCTCAGAGCTCCTTCCCTTTTGACTTGTAAGACACAACCCTCTTCCTCTCCCCTACTGCCATTCTGTTTCTCTCGGGCCCTGGGAGGTCTCGGGGCTTATCCCCAAGGCCCCTTCTATGCTTACCTTCTTTATCTCCCCCAGTGACCAGCATGTGGCTGTTTCTTCCAATGTGCAGACCCAGCTGAAGCAGCCCTTGCTGCTTCTGAGGAGGGCCTGCCAATTGCTTTTTGGGACTTAGCATCCAAAGTTCATTCCTGTTCATAGCAAATTCCCCTTCTTGTAGGTGTGTGTCACCCACAGAGAATGGAGATGGCTCAGTCATCCACAAAAGGCTCACTCAGACTCAGTCCAGATCTCCCCAGGTGGCGACTGTAACAGCAGACCCCAGAAACCACGGCTGGAGCATCTGGGATACAAGATGTCACACCCTGGGATCAGCAGCCCCAGGAGAAGCAGTGGCTGCCTCCAGGGTGTGCCCCTGGCCCTGGTCCTGAGCATAGTGCTTCTTTCCGATTCTCTCTGCAGGCCTCACTATCTTGTCAGTAAATCGTTTTCTGCTTAAATAAACAGAAACTGGAATCCACTCTAATTAATAGAGGGTTTCTGTCTATTCTGTTGCCTCAAGGAGGGATCCAAAGCTTCGCCTAAACCAGAGAATTCTGAGGTATGGTCCTCAGGGACCTAGCTGGAGAACAAAGCAAGCCATAAGGCAAAAAAAAAAAAAAAAAAAAAAAAAAAAAAAAAAAAAAAAAGACAATTTTTTGGTTTGGTTTGGTTTGGTTTGGTTTGAGACAGAGTTTCTCTGTGTAACAGTACTGCCTGTCCTGGAACTCACTTTGTAGACCAGGCTGGCCTCAAACTCACAGAGATCCTCCTACCTCTGCCCACCACCACTGCAAGTGCTGGGATCGTTCGGCATCAAGACAAATTCTTAACATTAATGAGATATTCTTTATCTGCCTTTTCCCCCAGTGCTGACATTTCCCCTGAGAACACAAAGGAAGTGAACACCGAGTGGAAGAGCTGAAGTCTCAGCACAAACCGAAGCTGTGGCACCACAGTGTGGAGGCAGCATCTCGCCTCCATACCCTCACAGAAAAGTATGACCAGTTTCAGTTAAGACTATGGTGGCTCACAACCATCTGTAATGAGATCTGGTGCCCTCTTCTGGCCGCAGGCATACATGCAGACAGAATACTGAGAATACTGTACACATAATAAATAAATAAATCTTTTTTTTTTTTTTTTTTTTTGGTTTTTCGAGACAGGGTTTCTCTGTGGTTTTGGAGCCTGTCCTGGAACTAGCTCTTGTAGACCAGGCTGGTCTCGAACTCACAGAGATCCACCTGCCTCTGCCTCCCGAGTGCTGGGATTAAAGGCGTGCGCCACCACCGCCCGGCAAATAAATAAATCTTTAAAAAAAAAAAAAAAAAAAAAAGACTAGTATTCAGAGTCACGCTGCCGTCGGGAGAGCCAGCGCCCGAGCGCAGACGCGCCCGCCATGAGGGAGATTGTGCACATCCAGGCGGGACAGTGCGGGAACCAGATCGGTACCAAGTTTTGGGAAGTGATCAGCGATGAGCACGGCATCGACCCAGCTGGAGACTTTGTGGGCGACTCAGCGCTGCAGCTGGAGCGGATCAGCGTCTACTACAATGAGTCATCCTCTCGGAAGTATGTGCCCAGGGCTGCCTTGGTGGACTTGGAGCCAGGCACCATGGACAGTGTGAGATCTGGGCCTTTTGGGCAGCTCTTCCGGCCTGACAACTTCATCTTCGGACAGACAGGCGCCGGAACAACTGGGCCAAGAGTCACTACACTGAGGGCGCGGAGCTGGTGGACTCGGTGCTAGATGTGGTGCGCAAGGAGTGTGAGCACTGTGACTGTCTGCAGGGCTTCCAGCTCACGCATTCGCTGGGCCGTGGCACGGGCTCAGGCATGGGCACCCTCCTCATCAGCAAGATCCGGGAGGAGTACCTGGACCGCATCATGAACACCTTCAGCGTGATGCCATCGCCCAAGGTATCAGACACCGTGGTGGAGCCCTACAATGCCACGCTGTTGGTGCACCTGCTGGTGGAGAACACTGACGAAACCTATTGTATTGACAATGAAGCTCTTTACAACATCTGCTTCCTCACGCTCAAGCTAACCACGCCCACCTACGGGGGACCTTAACCACCTGGTGTCTGCCACCATGAACGGCGTCACCACATCGCTGCGTTTTCCAGGTCAGCTCAATGCTGACCTGCGCAAGCTGGCTGTGAACATGGTGCCCTTCCCACGCCTGCACTTCTTCATGCCCGGCTTTGCACCACTAACAGCCCGGGGCAGCCAGCAGTACCGTGCCCTAACAGTGCCTGAGCTCACACAGCAGATGTTTGATGCCAAGAACATGATGGCTGCCTGTGACCCGCGCCACGGCCGCTACCTGACGGTCGCCACTGTCTTCCGGGGCCTCATGTCCATGAAGGAGGTGGATGAGCAGATGCTGGCCATCCAGAACAAGAACAGCAGCTACTTCGTGGAGTGGATCCCCAACAACGTCAAAGTGGCCGTGTGTGACATCCCTCCACGGGGCCTGAAGATGGCTTCCACCTTCATTGGCAACAGCACCGCCATCCAGGAGCTGTTCAAGTGCATCTCCGAGCAGTTCTCGGCTATGTTCCGCTGCAAGGCCGTCCTGCACTGGTTCACTGGTGAGGGCATGGACGAGATGGAGTTCACCGAGGCTGAGAGTAACATGAATGACCTGGTGTCTGAGTATCAGCAGTATCAGGACGCCACGGTCAACGACGAGGAAGAGGCTTTTGAAGATGAGGATGAAGAAGAGATCAACGAATAGGGAGCCGTAAGATGCTAGAGTGTACACTTGCTCTCTTCTTAGCCCTGATGGTGTGGGCCTGCTGCCCTGGTATGCACATGTTACAGGCCCCTCTCAAACACTGCATTGTTCCCAGGTTATCCGGAACAAGCACTTTCCTCCGCTAGAGAGTTGGCAGTCCCACCAGACCAGGGTGGTTTTATACAGAAACACTGAAAGCAAATTAAGGGGCTGTACAGGGCTAAAGATAGCAACCACCTTCTGTTAAGTGCCCAGCCATCAGAGTTAACAGGGGAGTTAGAATAAGGATTTGTTTTTCATTCTTGGTGATAAACCTAAAGCCACACAGTTTTGCCTTAATTGAATACGCAAAATGGAACTTGGTGACAATCCATTCATAATAAAATGCTAAACGTGGAAGAAAAAAAAGACTAGTATTCGACGGAGGAGAGCACTAGAAGGGGGAGCCAGGGAGATGGTTCCGTTGGTAAACTGCTTGCCACGAAGTATGAAGACCTGTATTCAGCTCCCAGCACTCACACAAAAAGCTGGGCATGGCAACGTGTACCTTGAATCCCAGCACTGATGAGGTAGAGACAGACAGTCCAGACAGTCAGCTGAGTCAGCGAGTTCCAAGCTCAGGGAAAGACCCTGTTTCAAAAAGCAAGGAGGAGAAATGACTGGGGAAGAACCTGAGGGTAACTTCTGTGCGCATGCACACATAAGGGCACATGACTACTGTGCACGTGCACACATAAGGGCACATGACTGCTGTGCGCGTGCACACATAAGGGCACATGACTGCTGTGCACGTGCACACATAAGGGCACATGACTGCTGTGCGCGTGCACACATAAGGGCACATGACTGCTGTGCACGTGTACACATAAGGGCACAAACAAACACACCATGACCAGGAATATAGATCTGTGAAAGAGGGATACAGTGGTGTTTGGGACATGGTTCTCTAGAGGGACAGAACCTGCAGAATGGGCTTATGCTATAAAGGGGGATTTATTAAACTGACATACATAGGGGCAGGGCTATCAGCAATGACTGGGTGCTGGAGAATCCAGGTCTGGATTCTCCTGAGGAGTTGCTGGTGTTTGAGTTCATATTGGAAAATCTGAGAAGGTGAAGTCTGATGGCAACCCAGATAGCAACAGGTACTGATGCAGTCACCCAGGAAGAAGTGAAGACAGGCAGGCTCACACAGGGCTTTTATAGATGGGTCACCCACTGAGGACAGCCTCCCTACTTCAGCTAATCCCCTTTGGGGACATCCTCACAGATACATCCAGAGGTGTGCCTCCTAGGTGATTCTGACTCCTACCAAGTTGACATTCAAGACCAACCTTCTCAAGTGGTACACACCAGGGGTCCCAGCCACTCCAGATGCTGAGGCTGAACAGGAGTTCCAGTCAGCCTAAATAGCATAGTGCAAACCTGTCAAGAAAAGTATAACAGCCTTTTTTAAAAAGTGTTTTTGAGATTTTTTTTATTTTATGTATATGAGAGTTTGCCTGAGTGTGTGCATTATGCATCACTATGAAGCCAGAAGAAGGTGTTGGATCCCCTGGAACTGGAGTTCCAGATGGTTTTAACCCACCTTGTGGGTGCTGGGAACTGAACCAGGTCCTCTGCAAGAGCAATAAATACTCTTAACTACTAAGTCATCTCTCCAGTCCCCTGAAACAGTAAACATTAATTGTATTAAGCCTTGACCTTCAATGTGCATCGTTCTGAAATGTAGCTTATTCAGGCAAAGAATTTGTGTCATGGTTTGGGTTGACAAATGAACATCACTTTCTTCATAGGATGCTTTATACTCAAAATAACGACTGACTGTTTGAAAGAATAGCCGTGAGTATTTAGAATTAAAGATTTGAATGGCAACGTTCTAAAACGAGTCTATCCTTCCTATAATAACAGCATTTGTTCCCAACACACACAACTACCCCCTGGACCTGGGGAGGCCCCTGGATGGGGAAGCAGGCCATGGTAGAAACAACCCTACATTCTCATCCCCAATCCTAGGAGCCAACACCAAAGACTGCCCTCTCATAAAGACCTGGAGACCTCCCATCAAGTATATTTCTTGCTACAAGGTTTCCCTTGGCCCAGGGTGGTCTCCAGCTGGCTAGGTGACAGAGGATAACCTTGAACTTCTGATCTCTGGAGTTCTAGAACCGCGTGTCTGTGCCACCACTCCCAGTCTATACAGTACTGGGACTCAAACCCAGAGCTCTGTGCACGGCAGCCAGACACTCCACGGACTGGTTCACACCACCATCCCCCGGAATTCTCTGTGACAGTAGACAGCTCGCCCTGCAAGCCCTCCCCGGGTATTTTTATCTGCCCCTTAGCCCTTCTGTAGCTTTGAACTTCTGCATCTGTTTGGGGCAGGATGGAGGGGGAAATAGTTGCTCCCAGACACCCAAATACAGAAGAGGAGAAAAGCAAAGTCCAGCTGCCCCTGCTGTCCAGAGCCCTGGCTGTTCAGATGGCCCCCTTACACATCAGATTGCAGCCCCTCTTGCAGGGGGTGCTCTGAGCCCTTCATTTCGTGCACAGCCGTGTCCCCATGTAGCTCCTTCCACCTGGAATCCACCACCTGCTTTTAGCTCAGGTCTCACTGAACTTGAGTGTCACCTTCTCAAGGAGCCCCCACTAGTGGCCCAATGGAAACGAGATCACACAGGGCCTTGTTCTCCCTCCACAACATAGCATCATTTGAATTGTATACTTACATATGCTGGCCTGGTTATGATTTGGCTCTGTCGGTGGACCATAGCCACCAGGGGGCAGGAACCTTGTCCGTGCCACTCAGTTCTGTATGCCCCAAAGTGAGCTCAAGGTGTTGATTTATTGAATCAAAGACTGATACTATTATCCTTTCTAGACCTGATTTTTTGTTTTTTGTTTGTTTGTTCTTTCTTTTCTATTTTCTTTTTTAGGAATCTCATGGTACCAATAGGAAAACTTTGTTTTTCATTGATTTTAATGTTGTTATATTTATGTATTTAATTTTATATGTATGGGTGTTTGGCCTGCATGTGCAGGTGCTGGGACTCAAGCCCAGGTCCTCTGGAAGAACAGCCAGTTCTGTTAACCCCTGAGCCATTGCTTCAGGCCCTAGATCTGTTTTTCTAATGTCAGCATTTAAAGTCATAAAAAATCCCTCTAAACTTGCTTCAGCTGCATTCCAGAAACTTCGTTACATTGTATTTGCATTATCCCTTCTGTAGAAGCATTTTCTAACTTGCCTCTTGAATTCCCTAGGGACCTGCAGGTCCTTTAGGAGTAGGTGGTTCAGATTTTGTATCATTGGTTGCTGGCTTGTGAGATCAAATGGCCTTATGCTGTACGTGCTCCACAGGTTTTATGGCTGACCCTGTGGTCTATCTTGTGGGATCACAGCATACCCATCTAGAAAGCATTCAAATTCTAAAGATAGGACCAGGCAGTGGTGGCACACACCTTTAATCCCAGCACTTGGAAGGCAGAGACGGGGCGGATCTCTGTGAGTTCAAGGTCATCCTGGTCTACAAGAACTAGTTCCAGGCTCTAAAACTACAGCAAAACCTGTGTCGAAAACCAAAAAAAAAAAAAAAAAAAAAAAAAAAAAAATTGGAGAAGGTGTGATGTTCCAATTAATTAGGACAAAGTAGTTGACAGCATTGCTCAGATTCTTTAAATCTTGATTTTTTTTTCTAGTTTCCCTTTTGGTTCCTGAAAGGGGAGATTGATGTCTCCTGGTGTTTGAAGCTTTAGGAGGTACACACTTATGTTTACTGTTTTAATGGTGCTTTGATCATCTCCTCATTATGAAAGCTCTTGCCTTTGTCTCTGATAGTGTTTTTTGTCTTGAAGTCGGTCTTCTCTGTCGGCGCCTCTCACAGGGGAGGCGAAGTGGCCTCCTTTAAACTTTCCTATGCTCCACGGTGCTCTCCTGCTCTCTCATCTCAGCACAAAGCTGAACTGACCACAAAAGCAGCAAGAACCAAAGAGATTATTTCCCCTAGTGCAGACAAGAGAGGGGCACTCAAAAGGCTGGTCCATCCCCCACTTCTGTCTCTGCTCCGGTGATCTGTCCCCAAAGGGCCAAGCTGCGCAGCCTGCGCGCTCTCCGGGCTTTGTTCTGAAAGCAGTTCCACCCATTTCCGACATTTTATGCTTCTGATTCTACCAAACTCAGGACTTTCAATAATGCGTGGGAAGGAGAGTGGTTTCATGGCTGATAAAGCAGGCTGGAAGAGACTTTTTGACGAGCGCTTACCTGTGAACACAACCAATGAGGCTTTGGCGAGCTTCCCCATCTAGCAGAGGTTCAGGGGAGAAGCTCATAGCAGTCTGAGGAAATCAGGCATCAGCTGAGCTGTGGTTTTTTTTTTTTTTCTTCTGATCAAGCCCTTTTGAACATCTTTCTATTCGTGCTGGGGAAATAGCTGGCAATATAGATTTTTATAAACTGCAGCGTAGACAATACACAGGGATTCCCCTGAATGTTGATGTTAAAAGTTAGAGAGCGGTTGCTTCTAAATTGCCGTGGTTTAATTGCTGGAGGAGCTTCTTACAAGCTTTAGATCGCTGTCAGTTTTTTGGAAATCTCCAAACCCCATACTGGATGTTTATGATCCAGACAAGTGTATTAATACATACCACCAAATCCAGCACTCAGAAGGGAGAGGCAGGAGGATCAGAAGTTCAAGGCTAGCTTCAGCTACATAGCAAGCCCGGGGGGCAACCTGAACTATATGGCACCCTGTCTCAAACAACAATAAATACTTGGACCTTAGACCTCATAACCTACTATTGTTGGCATCTCCATGAATGCTGCTTGAGCAGTTACATGGATGGAATCAGAGAGTCACAAAAGGCCTGAAACAGTAGCAGCTCTCCCCGATTCCCTCGAGGAATTTTCTTCAAAGGGCTCCAGGCCACCTCTACGTGTGTGACACTAAAATTCACGCCACACTGGAACATGTGTGTTTAGTCGTTTAACGGCATTAGACTTTGGTCTCTATTACATGGCAAATCCCCCTCCCTTGGTCCCTTGCTCTTTCTAGATACCTCTAATTGTTTTCTATTATTAACCAAAACAGAAGATGTCAAATCTCCACACAGCTCCAGCTATCACCTGTCTGTCCGAATAACACATTTCCCTCGCTGATCCTGGTCATCCCCACTGGTCTCCGATTAAATAAAATAAAATCTGACCGCACTGCCCAATTCCCTGTGTCAATTTGATTAGGCCGTGGGATGCCCAAATGCCTAGTAAGACATTATTCCTGGGTTTGTCTGTGAGAGTGTTTCCAGAGGAGACTAGCACTTTAATATAAGGCCCCACGTGCCGGTTATGAGTGGGTAATCACCCGTCTGTCGTAGTCAGGGAGCAGAACTGACAGAATGAACTTATGTGCATCATTGTGTCTCGCAGGCTATGGTCCAGGCAGTGCAACAATGACTGCCTCCCGACAGGAATGCCAAGAATCTGGGAGTTGTGCAGCCCAGGAAGCTGAGGTCTCAGCAGCCCCAATCTGGACGTCTGGTGGATCCCTGTAAATGGAGACTGTTCATTCGTTTCCCAGTCACCCAGATCCGAATAATCACACAGAAACCATACTAATTGCAACAACATTTGCCCAGTGTCTCAGGCATATTTCTAGCTAGCTCTTACATCTTAAATTAACCCATTTCTATTAATCTGTGTATTGCCACGAGGCTGTCGCCTAACAGTAATGTTCTGGTATGTCCTTCTCCTTCAGCATGATGACTCCTTGACTCTGTCTACTCTCTCCCTATTTGCTGCCTGGCTTTACTCTGCTAAGCCATTGGCCAAAACAGTTTTATTCATTAACCAATAAGAGCAATACTTGTACAGAAGGACATCCCACATCATCTCTCCTTTTCTGTCTAAATAAAAAGGAAAGTTTTAACTTTAACATAGTAAAAATTACATATAACAAAACAGTTATCAAGAAATACTTATAGTTACAATATTTATATCTAATCTACCTTTTATAATAACTAAGGAAAACTATAAAACTATATGTCTTCAATCCATCAAAGACCCCAGAAGGATATAATATTACCTAAGTAAACAAGAAGTACATTGTAAGCAACTTCCAAAACTCTAGAATTGACAGAGACATCTCACTGCCTAGACAGTGACCAAAGTTCTTTTGTAACATTGGGACATCCATCTTCAGCCTACAGGCCCATAGTATCTGGCAGACTTTTCAGTGAAACAGGAAATTTGAAGATCTGTTTTGACTTTTACTGACAAAGTTTATCAGTTGCTTTCTTCTGTGTCCTGAAGAATGTCTGGCAGTTCTTTCATGAAACAGGAACCCTGAAGGACCATCTCACCTTCTGTTGGCAAGTTTAGCAGTCATTTTTCTGTGGGTCCTGCCTGTCCAGTTTACACAGCACACCATCAAGCAGTCCCGGCAAGAGCAGTTTCTTGCCCAAGTGACTAGCCTTGTCACACTGAAGGCAAATTCCATATGAGTTTCTCCAACACACATCAACCTCTCTGAAGTAGTTGGTGTTGCCAGAAGCAGACATGTCTCATTGTCAAGAAAAGTCTAAGCTCTTGAAACCTTTTAAATGCCATATTTTGTAGGTCTTTGAAATGTTGAAGATTATCTTTTTTTTAAAATATTTATTTATTCATTATGTATACAATATTCTGTCTGTGTGTATGTCTGTAGGCCAGAATAGGGCACCAGACCTCATTCCAGATGGTTGTGAGCCACCATGTGGTTGCCGGAAATTGAACTCAGGATCTTTGGAAGAGCAGGCAATGCTCTTAACCACTGAGCCATCTCTCCAGCCCCCGAAGATTATTTATCTAATTGAAATATATCTCTATATATCTAGAAAACCTAACTAATGTAATTAAAAATTTGATTAGTATAGATGACTATGTATTAATTTGCATTTCATAACTATAATTACATTTTTAAATGAGCTGCATAAACATAATACCTTAAACAAAAGCAGAAATACATATACACAGTGCAATAAAATAACCTTAAATTTTTATCAATAGACCAAGATCCATACCAATATAAAGTATTTATTTCTATATTATATCTCTAGTGTAGGAGTTCCTTCTGTTTGTGTGTTGCTTTCATTGGTTAATAAATAAATAAACTGCCTTGGCCTAGTTGATAGGGCAGAACTTAGGTAGGCGGAGAAAACAGACTAACTAGGAATATGTCTAAGCTATTGGCCAAACAGTGTTGTAATTAATATAGTTTCGGTGTGATTATTCAGTCTAGGCAGCCAGGAATAAAGCAGCAGTCTCCATTTACAAGTGGCGCTCAACATGGGGCCCAAACCCACAACCCTGAGATTAAGAGTCTTGATACATAATGGCACCAACATGGGCCAACTACATCCACATAAAACCTGAGAGAGCTTGGAAAGGAATTCCAGACACAAAAGAGCAGAGTTAAGCACAGCTTCTTGGTAGCAGCATTTTATGGGGTGGGCTCTGTTTGCTAGAGGCAACCAGAGGCGTGATTCATTTAAGATAGAAGGCTTTGGGACTCAGCATTAGCAGCAAAAGCTGCATGGCTTCTTTAAGAGATGGCTTCCTAGTTTGTGCTGGCAGCATGAACTCTTGTTCTTTTAGGAGGTCCTGCACTTTAACGGGGTTTATGAGCAGTGTGCTACTAGTTGCTTAACAGTAACATAGACCACGGCATTCCTGGAGCTGGGGTAGTGAGCATGGCTCACAGAGGCAGTGAACATACCTCTGCCATGTTGGATTGGGTAGAGCTAACAGGCAGGACTGTGGAGTTGGTCCTAGCCACTCTGGCTTAGCATTTAAAAAAAAAAAAAAAGACACTCCTGGTCAGAAAATGATTGCAGATAAGCAATAAAGACAGATTCTGATGAAAAAGTCCTCTAAATGAGTCACGGTGTTAGATAAATGTATGTGGGCTTATGAGAGAGAAGAAAGAGTACAGAAAGAAAGTCATAGATTAAAGGAGAAAACATAATTAAATATTAAAAAGTAATAGAGTTAAAAAGTCACATAAAGATGGAAAATACACAGAGTCTGGATTATGTATATTATTGTGTTTTCTTTGAATGTTTGACTGTTAATGAGCTAACTGCAGAGGGATAATTGATTCCGGGAACTGCTAAGCCAAACCAACATAGATATTTTACAGTTATCTTGTCTTCAAAATTTGAGTCTAAAGATACGTTATTTTGGAGAAGAGGTTCTGCTTTTGTTTCCACTGAAGATGAGAACCTGTGGGTTCCTTCCTGGTTAATGTGGTTTGATGGAACAAGACTCACCAAAAGGTCTCCATGAACCCTAAAAACTACTTTGCCCAATAAACAGTAGGAAGCAGTTTGGAGAAAACAATGCCCAAATTCCCAAAATGATTGTTTATAAAGGTTTATTTTCATTTAAAAGGGTTGATTATAAATGTTTAGTGGTCACAGTCAATTTAAAAAAAAACGGGAGATACATTGTAAAAGAGAGAGCCTCTTGTTTGTCCTGGCCACCCAGCTAGCTTACACCTGAAATAACCACACAGAAACAGTATTAATTAAATTACTGCTTGGCCCATTAGCTCTAACTTCTTATTGGCTAACTCTCGCATCTTGATTTAACCCATTTCTGTTAATCTGTGTATCACCACGTGGCAGTTGCCTACCAGGAAATATTTGGTATGTCTGTCTCTGGCGGCTCCATGGTGTCTCTCCTCTGCCCTTCTTCCTCCCAGCATTCAATTCTTAAATTAATCCACTGGCCTACCAGTAGGGTTCCAGTATCCTTCTCCTTTGGCAGCTACATGGTGTCTCTCTGACTCTCCTTTCTTTCTCCCTGTATTCAGTTTAGTTTTCCTGCCTATCTCTATTCTGCCCTGCCATAGGCCAAAGCAGCTTCTTTACTAGCCAATGGTTATAAAATATATTCATAGCATACAGAGGAGACTCCCACATCAACCCTGAAGAGCTGCTACTCTTCTCTCCATCTTAGAATCCTGAAGAAACTGACAGTAAGCAAATAGACCAACTTGCTAACCAGTTAGGGCAAGCAGTCAAGAAGCAAAATTTCTTTCTTCCATGTCCTTTTATCCAAGATGCAACCAGAAGGTGTGGCCCATTTAGGTAGCTCTTCCAACTTCAAATAATCTGATCAAGAAAACAAGAAAATCCCTCTTTGGGCTGTGGTGGCACACGCCTTTAATCCCAGCACTCAGGAGGTAGAGGCAGGCGGATCTCTGTGAGTTCGAGGCCAGCCTGGTCTACAGATCAAGTTCCAGGACTGGCTCCATAGCTATTGAAAAACCCTGTCTCAAAAACCCAAAATAAAATAAAATAAAATAAAATAAAAAGAAAGAAAAGAAAATCCCTCAGCAGCTTGGGTTTCAGTCAATTCCAGATAAAGAAAAGTGGACAACAAAGATTAATCATCATGCCATCCATTAAAGACCCAATGCAACCAAAGGACAGAGGAGGGGAGTATGTGCTCTGGCTACCTATCTACCCATCTATCATATACACATTGTGATATGTGTCTATCTATCTGTCATATGTGTGTGTGTATTTATTTTCTATCTATCTATCTATCTATCTATCTATCTATCTATCTATCTAGGTTTGGTCCTTGGAACTGGTGATCTAACAGTTCTCAGAACTTCAGACTCAAGAATTCATACCACCCGAGCGTCATGGCACACATCTTTAATCCCAGCACTCAAGAGACAGAAGCAGGCAGATCTCTGGGAGTTTGAGGCCAGAAAAGTCAGGGCTTTCCAGGTAAACTCTGTCCCAAAAACAAACAGTATTCACACAAGTGGACATCTGGGGTCAGAGGTCACCTGACCCAAGTGTGACCCCCTACACTAATTCTCTTCAATACTTCTCATATTAATGAAAAATATGGGGCTGGAGAGATGGCTCAGTGGTTAAGAGCATTGCCTGCTCTTCCTAAAGGTCCTGAGTTCAATTCCCAGCAACCACAGGGTGGCTCACAACCATCTGTAATGAGGTCTGGTGCCCTTTTCTAGCCTGCAGGCATACTCGCGGACAAAATATTGTATACTTAATAAATAAATAAATATTTTTTTAAAAAAGAAAAATATGTGACAAAAATATCAGAAGGTATTAGGCACTTCATCCAGATGGCTTCAGTAACCATAGTGAGCCTCACAGCCTCTCAGCAGGGATGGTGGACGCATCCCTCAGCATCCTACCCCAGCTCCTGATCATTGTCTAAGCCTGCCTCGGCCCCAGGGTCCTCCCTAAGTCAGTTTCTCTTTTGATGAAGTCAGCCAAGGCTGTTCTCTGAAGTTTGTACTCAAGGACCCAGATGGTACAGAAATCAGCAAGACAAAGGTGTGGGGTAGTAGAGGGCTAACTGGAAGGGTGGATTTTAGAGAACAGGGCAATAAAATCCAGCTAATGATCAAGGAACCTGGCACCTGCTGGCCCCTGGTGGTGAACTACGAAAATTAAATTATCACTTAGAGTCTCCTGGAATAAAAAAAAAAAAAAAAAAAAAAAAAACCTCACTCATTAAGGCGAAACTTTGAAAGCCATATTGCTACTCACACCGAGCAAAATGAAAGGCATGAATCGTACAAACCTGTGAGTGTGGCTTCTCCTACAGAGACTCGAGAGTTGAAAACAGAAATGGTAAGCTTAAATCTCTAGGTTCCAACCCCGAGATTTTCCAGTACTGTGCTAAAACTGCATTTTCCAGCACACCTCCGGCGCCAAACTTGAACATCTGTTGAATCGATCCCCACCATGGTACGTGCACGCCAGCGAGGGCATGTTTCAGGAAAGACTGTGACGCCAGAGTCTATAGGAGGAGGACATTTGGCAAGATATGAAGAACTTGAACATCCTGAACATTGAAAACTGCTAGAAGCCTGTGTCGTCGTCAGTGCTTGTGACTGACTTGCTGGACGGTGCCGTCACTCCCTGCGCATGCGTCATTGCGGAAGGGCGTGTCTGCTCCATCATCACTCAGGGCCTATAGAGGCCTAAAGACCCTCAGATGCCAGTGTGACCCACGAAGATAAGTGTTCTTAACCTCTGAGCCATCTCTCCAGCCCACCTGCAGACCAGGCTGGCCTCGAACTCACAGAGATCCGCCTGCCTCTGCCTCCCAAGTGCTGGGATTAAAGGTGTGCACCACCACTGCCTGGCTTCAACTTTATTTCTTGATCTGTTTACTGTGCAACGGAAATCTTCCACTTTTTCCCATTATCCATCATAGTCTTGAAACTCTTTTCATTAGCAATTATCCTTTCTAGTTAAATTCTTCATCAGAAAATATTGACCATGAGCCAGGTCCTTCTATTCTAGCAACTACAGATCTGCAGCTGGGAGTTTCCTTTTGTTACCATTGTTTCTAATGAGATTGTCTGTATTTGGTGATGCAAAATTTTTCTTCAGTTAGTTTTCAGTCTGACAGATTTTATCAAGTACAATTTCCCCATTGTCAGTTTCATTTAACGATCTTTAAAACAATTTGGGTACACTCTGATTTTATTTTATATTTATTTATTTATTTATTTATTTATTTTTGGATTTTTTGAGACAGGGTTTCTCTGTAGCTTTGGAGCCTGTCCTGGAACTAGCTCTTGTAGACCAGGCTGGTCTCGAACTCACAGAGATCCGCCTGCCTCTGCCTCCCAAGTGCTGGGATTAAAGGCGTGCACCACCACCACCCGGCTTACAGTCTGATTTTTTAAAAAATAATTTATTTATTATGGTCTTATGTGCATTGAGTTTTTGCCTGCAGGTTTGTCCATGTGAGGGAGCCAGATCCCCTAGAATGGAGTTATAGACAGTTGTGAGCTGTCATGTAAGTGCTGGGAATTGAACTCGGGTCCTCTGGAAGAGCAACCAGTGTTCTTAATCTCTAAAACAGCTCTCCGGGTTTTTTGCTTCCTGGTAAGCCCTTGAGAAATTAGGAACACAGGGCAGTGGTGGCACAAGACTTTAATCCCATTACAGAGAAAACCCATTATGGAGGTGTACAGAGAGAAGCAGAGACAAGACTGACATGGATAAGACTGGCCTTGTGTCAGGGAAGATTCCTGGGTTCTGGACCCCAGGAGGTTCTTCACCAAGGGCACTCCTTGCCTGAAACAATCTCAATCTCTCTCTCTCTCTCTCTCTCTCTCTATCTCTCTCTCTCTCTCTCTTTCTCTCTCTCTCTCTCAATCTCTCTCTGTCTCTCTCTCAATCTCTCTCTCTCTCTCAATCTCTCTCAATCTCTCTCTCAATCTCTCTCTCTCAATCTCTCTCTCTCTCTCAATCTCTCTCTCTCAATCTCTCTCTCTCAATCTCTCTCTCTCTCTCTCTCTCTCTCTCTCTCTCTCTCTCTCTCTTTCTCTCTGCATGAGGGTGACTTTGCAAGGGTAAACCTCAACTCCTATCCCACCCTGTAATTACCTCACCCATTCCCAGTGCCACCAGGACATCAGGCCATGAAGAGAGGGCAAGCACCGCTCCTGACTCTCTGCATCCTCCTGTCCTTCTCTGCCTCCTTTTTCCAAATTCTCTGGCTAGGTAGTCATGGATTTTTAAAGCATGAAAAAGCAAGGGGGTTAGGTTGTTTAGCAAATGTTTTTTGATACTATGGGGAAAGCAACAGACCGAAAACAAAACCAAATTTTGTCCAGCGAGCTTCACCTGCGCGGTAAGACTTCCCCGCCGCAGTTTAAACACGTGGCAGACCGAAATAAGCCCAAGTGCCTGCTCTAAAGACTGTCCAAACACTTGCAACCCCTTCTGGGCTCTCCAGCAAACCCTCCGCAGCTCCCCTAGCGGCCTCCCAGCCATCGCTCCTTTGCAGGGCACTGGCGTTCCGCTCAATTTTGTCCACCAGAGGGTGCCCGTGCTCCTCTGAAGAAGGACGTAGCCACGTCTGCAAGAAAGCAACCCTGAATTTCAAGGAGGCTAAAGCAGGAGGCAGCCATAATTTTACAAGTGCAGCTTCCTTCAATAGCATAAATTTACCTATACATGTAGCCTAAGGATTTTCACATTGAAACTATTTCATATCCCTTGTGGCAGTCCCTTAAAGTCCTCATCGCTATCATCATCATCAAAATGACAATAAACAACCGTAATGATGGTTGTGGTGTAATTGTAATGGTCTCCAGCCCCCTACGGGTTTCTGGCCCAGAATAATCTTGTCTTGGCTGTTTCTCACAGGTTATTTGAAGGCTCTTCAAATTACCTCTCCCGGCAGGGCGATGGTGACGCACGCCTTTAATCCCAGCACTCGGGAGGCAGAGGCAGGCAGATCTCTGTGAGTTCGAGACCAGCCTGGTCTACAGAGCTAGTTCCAGGACAGGAACCAAAGCCACAGAGAAACCCTGTCTCGAAAAAAAAATAACCTCTCCCTCAGGGACTTTATAATTTTGATTTATTCCCAGGAAAATGTCAGAGGTCCCACCGTGCATGTAGATAAAAGACAACTTGAAGGAGTCAGGTCTCTGCTTTCCACCTTGTGGGGCCTGAGACTTGAACTTGGTTTGTTAGACTTAGCAACAGGTGCCTTTATCCACTGAACTATCTTTTCTGGTATTTTCAAGGGTTTAATAGTATCTTCCGGGCTGGAGAGATGGCTCAGTGTTTAAGAGCATTGCCTGCTCTTCCTAAAGGTCCTGAGTTCAATTCCCAGCAACCACATGGTGTCTCACAACCATCTATAATAAGGTCTGGTACCCTCTTCTGCAGGCATACACATAGATAGAATATTGTATACATAACAAATAAATAAATATTTTTTAAAAAATAGTATCTTCCATTACACACTTGGCTTGCACTTTTCAAAGTGTTGTTCAAAAACCTATCATTTAAGCCAGAAAGAAAGGAAAGAAGGGAGAGAAGGAAGGGAGGGAGGGAAAAAGAAAGAAAGAAAGAAAGAAAAGAAAAGAAAAGAAATATATATTTTTGTAGGCAGAACAGTGAAGCATGCCTGTAATCCCAGCATTTGGGGGTGGCTGAGGCGTGAGAATTGGGAATTGGAGACCAGGTTGAGATGGCAGAGCCCCTGCCATTAGAGAGTCCTGGGGCAGCAGGACCCACAGAAAGCCTCTTCAGGCCCTTTGATTATATTTAAGGAACCAACCGCTAGTATTAAAATTATATTACATTGACCTCCATCTCCTGGCTTCTTTTGTTTTACTTCTTCCTGGATAGCACACCTGAGGACTTGAAAATACAGTAAGTGAAACCGTTGTAGCTATCAGATTAAAAAGGAGAAGGAGGAGGAAGAGGAGGAGGAGGAGAAGGAGGAGGAGGAGGAGGAGGAGGAGGAGGAGGAGGAGGAAGGGAAAGAAGAAGAAGAAGAAAGCCTTTGTAGCCAGGTGTGTTGAGCCATGTGGGTATCTAATCATTCAAGAGATTGAGCGATTGAGGCAGGAGCATCATGAACTCAAAGACAGCTGGGGCTACATCGGGAGACTGTCTCAATAAAGCCAAGGCCAGGGCCTGGAGAGGTTAAGTGCACTGGCTGCTCTTGCAGAGGGCCCTGATTCAGTTCTCAGCGCTCTCCTGAGAGAGGTCTCTCCTCTCCAGTCCCAGGGGCCCTAATGTTCTCCCTCTGCAGGCACTGTGCACACATGCTGCACACACAGATAAGCAGGCAAAACACTCGTTCACAGCCAGGTGATGGTGGCACACACCTTTAATCCCAGCACTCAGGAGGCAGAGGCAGGGGGGACCTCTGTGAGTTCAAGGCTAGCCTGGTCTACAAGAGCTAGTTCCAGGGCAAGCTCCAAAACTACAGAGAAATCCTGTCTCGAAAAACAAAAACAAACAACAACAACAACAACAAAAACCTCTCATTCTCATAACACAAAATACATTTAGAAAAAAAAAATCTTTGTATTAAAGACATGGAAAAAAACAGGCCAGTAAGATGACTCAGCAGCAAAAAGGCACTGACAGCCAGAGCTGTAGCCCCAGATCCCAGGGCAGAAAGAAAGACCTGTCTTCCCAGAGTTCTTCTCTGGCCTCCACATGTGCTGAAATGCATGTGTGCGCCCTATAATAACAATAATACATTTTTAATATAGGGCTGGAGACATGGCTCAGTGGTTAAAACACTGGCTGTTCTTCCAGAGGACCTGGCTCTCTTCCCAGCACCCACATGGCAAGTCACAGCAAAAATACATGCAGGCAAAACATATCCATAAAATAAAAATAAAAATATACTATTTTTTCTTTTCTTTTTAAGACAGCATTTCTATGTGTCGCCTTGGCCATCCTAGAGCTCACTCTGTAGACCAGGCTGGCCTCGAACTCGCAGAGATCCACCTACCTGCCTCTGCCTCCTGAGTGCTGGGATTAAATCTATGTATCCCCACCTCCCAGCAGCAAAGTAATAATAATAATAATAATAATAATAATAAATAGTAATAATTTTTAACATAGAGAAGATACTGGGATTTCAGGGAGCCTAACAACTGTTTCACAAAGGTGACCTCATCCAAGATAACGCAGATTTGAGTATTTCTGCACTGGCTGTAGGGCCGAAGCTTAAATCAGCTGGTTTCCCAAGAAGACGTTATCGTTCACCTGCCAGGGGTAACCCACTCAGCTGTGAAGCATTTCCACGGAGCCTCCCATCCGTACCATCTCAAGTGCTCTTCATCCAAACCACTCAGGCTTGCCTTCCAGGGTTAGTTCCTCTACCCCATCCCTAAAACTTTACTCTTAGAAACTCAGTGCGAAGAAAACTGGGGGGGGGGGGGGGGGGGGAGGGGAGCATGGCCAACACACAGGCTGGCAGACAGACGGGTTAGTCAAGCGCATAGTTGGTCAGCCAGCCACTCCTCAGACTGTTAAGGCTCTGGGCAGAGCTGCCAAAGGCTTCAGGGAAACATTCTGGTACTCCAGGCATGCCTGACTACCTGAGAAGAAAGCCATACAGGCTGAGCACAGGGAACCTGGCCAAAGGAGATTTATGTCGCCACTCAGACTCCCGAGGTCCGGGACCACAGGGACAACCCCCACTCTTAGCACCCGGCACCCAAGCCTGCTGAATCAAGCAAATGCTGACTTCTACAAACCTCCAATCTTATCCCAGACCTCCACAGAGGATCCCCTGCGGAGCCTGCACCTTAGCCCCAGACTTGTTGAACATCCTTCATGGAGTTTGTCATGGGTCAGATCAACAGAACTCAGTGGTCTGAAGATTCATGAAGCCCAGAACATCCCTAGTCTCCGCTTGCACACGAGAGCCCCCACTGCCATTGTCCCACCTCCTTGTGAGACTCCGGCTAGAGTCCTGGGCTGCATGGTGTTTTTCCCCACAGTCTCAAACGAAGTGTCTAAGTCAATGGCAGAGACAAACAGGGTGTCCCAACAAAGCCAGGATTGTTGACCTGCTGTGAGAGATTCATATCCCAAAGGAACCCTGGGAAGTCCCTCACCCAGGATTATTATAGGATGTCAGGAACAGTGGTGTGGAGGTGACATTTAAATGGGTCGGGGTCTCACGAGGCTTTCAGTAAAGCAGAGTGTAAAGGGATCAGTGTGAGGTCTGGGTCGAGAAGTGAGCCCAAGGTCCTCTCACCTGGGACTCTGCAAAGAAGGCTGGATCTAGAAGGTGGGCTGCACACAGCCCACCCCAATCCAAAGCTCCCTGCTTGTGATGGAGGCCGATGCCTGTGGTCTTGGCGGGTTTTTCTCTTAACTTTATACAAGCTACAGCTATCTGGGAAGAGGAACCTCAGTTGAAAAATTGTTCCGTCATATTGCCTGTAAAGCGAGTCTGTAGTAGTTTTGAGTGTTGGGGGGTGGGTCAGTGTTTCTCTGTGCAGAAGACCTGGCTATCCCAGAACTCTGTAGTTCAGGCTGGCCTTGAACTCAGAGATCTGCCTGCCTCTGCCTCCGAAGTGCCGGGATTGAAGGTACGCACCACCACCTCCTGGCCCGTAGTAGTTTCTGGATTAATGATGGATGTAGGGAGGCCAATCCCATGGGGCAAAGGTGCTACCCTAGTATAAGAAAGCAGCCGAGCAAGCCATCTGAGCAAGTCAGTACTCACCACCCCTTCCCTGGAGGATGAAATACAACTGGAAGATGAAATAAAGATTTTCCTCCCCAGCTGCTCTTGGTCGATGATTTACCACAGCATCAGTAACCTAACACACCTGTGTCAGAGAAGTCGAGCCTCCGAGCAACAAGGGAAAAATCTCATTCTTTTTGTAGTTGTTTTTGTTTTTTGAGACAAGGTTTCTCCGTGTAGCCCTGACTGTCCTGAAACTCATTCTGTAAACCAGGCTGATCTCAAACTCAGAAATCTGCCTGCCTCTGCCTCCCGAGCGCTGGGATTAAAGCACCTTTAATCCAGGTGAAATTTCATGTTTATGGATAGAATTCATTTCTTCCAGGGGTGGAGTGAGAACTCAGTGGTTCTAACCTTCTCTGTTACGAAGACTGAAGTTTGAGTTACACACACACATCAGGTGGTTCACAAACACTAACTCCAACTCCAAGACACCTGATGTTCACAAACATGCATGCACACTCACATAATAAAATTAAATAAAAATGATTAACTCTGCTCCTTCCACTGTTCTCAAGTGACTTCAGCACCAATGGTCTCAATGCTGGTCCTAAGAAGAGACTCTTTCTAGAATTGTCCACCAGAATCACGTCCCCCCCACCACACACACAACCTCCATCACCATATCCACCATCCCTTGCTGCCCAACCCCATGGCCATCCATGTCACTGGCTTCCGGTTTTGAAACTGGATATCTGCCCAGTAAAGCTTCAGTGGGCAGAACAGGCATGGCCCCGGGTTGCCGGGGAGCACTGGAGCACCCGGAGGGCAACGGGCATCTCCAAGGCTTTTCCAAGCCTCCCGGGAAGTCTGTTCTGTGAACAGTTTGTTCTCTCCCTGCTCTCACAGGGCCCTGTGGGACAGGTGGTAGTAGACATTGAGACAGTGCAGGTTTCCATGCCTAACTCCCAGGCTGTCCCACCCATCTGTGTCACTCTCGGCTCAGGGACAGGGTAGGCAAGGTGACAGAAGGCAGGGTGGAGCCCAAATTCTGCAAGCACAGCCCATGTATCTCAAGTAGCCATGAGCTCCAGGCTACACCAGCTTCCCAGACTGGCCACAAGGCTAGCAGCAGCACACAGAGGGCCTGGGAGGCTACAGAGGATGGGTCCTTGATGTGGCAGATACTATCCCAGCTCTCAACAGACCGAGGGGAGTTGGAGGCGTAAGTCATAAACAATGCCACACCAGTTTGGAATTATGATTAATGGGGTGGTACTTATTTAAAGGGGAAAAAACTTACAGATCACCGTCAGCCCTCTGTGCAACCAGGAAGGGAGTCTAGTCGCCGGCAGAGCAGGAAGTGAAGAGAGAGAGAGGAGAGGGAAGTGGCCGCTTTTTTAAAGAGAGAGAGACCACGCCCCAATGGGCTGGTATCTCAGCAGCTATAGGCTGGAGGAAGGGGAAGACCTCCCGCAACAGGGAGTGGGAACTAATGAGTACCCCCCCATATACAGTTATTGAAGCCATCCCATCCCAACAGGTGTCCTTTCAATTAATAAACATGTTTCGACAGGGGATGGAGAGATGGCTTAAGTGGCTGCTCTTTCAGGGGACCCAGGATTGCTTCCCAGCAGCCACAAGGTGGCTTACAACCATCTGTATCTTCAGGGGATCTGGTGCCCCCTTCTGGCCTCAACAGGCATACACATGGGCACATACACATGCAGGCAAAACACTCACACCTAAAATATAAATATTATATATTATACTTATATTTTTATAGTATATATATTTATATTACATTATTGAATATAATATAAATTCAATGTATTCAATATATAGTCAATTATATATAACATATAATATGTGTTATATATTATGTTATATATAATATTTACATTATACATTATATAATATATTTATATATATATAAAAACCCTTACATAAAAAATAAATGTTTACTTTTTTTTTGTTTTTTTTTTTTTTGTTTTTCGAGACAGGGTTTCTCTGTGGCTTTGGAGCCTGTCCTGGAACTAGCTCTGTAGACCAGGCTGGTCTCGAACTCACAGAGATCCGCGTGCCTCTGCCTCCCGAGTGCTGGGATTAAAGGCGTGCGCCACCATCGGCCGGCAAATGTTTACTTTTTTAAAGGGAAAAAATTATAAGGAAAATCTAATTGACTCAGAAATGGAGTAGGGACTAAGTTATCAGATTATGGTCAGAACCCCATTGCCGATAGCATTGGCTGAGAATTGTTTTCAAGTGATAAGAAGTGAGAAGGGGCTATCTGACAGGACACCTGCCGGGGCAAGTGTTCCCTCGTACAGAGCTGGGGGCATTTGCATTTCCTACGTTCTGACTTGGAACAAAATGACTTCAGGTACTTGTTAGCCACTAGGTCACTCATTGGGGGACAAAATAAATCTGTCCAAAGCCCTGCTGTTGAGTGGCCTCACACACAGAGAGACACACACACATGCACACACACACACACACACACATGCACGCAATATGCATGCGCGCACACACACAAACACACACAGGCACACAACACACACGCAAACACACACACACACACCTCCAATGCACCGACCTGTGAACTCGAATTCCTTCCTGTTTGTGCAGGCTGATCTACTGAGAAAAACTTCGGTGACTTTGGAGAGTCGGAATGTTGCTGATCTGATAGCCTTATTATAATTTCCTTAGCCCCCTCAACAGTCATTCCTTTTCCACCTCTGCATCTGACTAGCACCCTGGTAAGCAGGTAAAAACCTTTAGAATGTATTAAGTTACAAAATCACAAGGGCTAAGGCTGCCATCAGTCAGCCTGTGGGGCCTATGCTGGAGAGCCACCTGCCTGCTATAGCTGCCAGCTTAATGTTTACACCAATGTGCTTTTAAAATACCGTAATTTATACCTTTCTTTGTTCTGTGGATATATATACTTCACAGGCCCTGCAGAATCACAGTGGGCATGTTTAAGGGGACAGCTGCAAGTCTCCAAAGCATCGTGTGATCATAGATTTTAAATTTTATTTTCTTTTTAATTATGTATACAAGCGTGTCTGTGAGCAAGCATATGCATGTGAATGCGGGTGCCCTCCCCTCCACTCCAGGCCAGAAGCATTGGATCTCCTGCAACTGGAATCGGAGGAGGTTGTGGACTGCCTGACATGGTTGCTGGGAACCAAACTTAGGTCCTCTCAGGATCTGTACACTCCCGACCGCTGAGCCATCTTTCTGGCCACTAATTGCAGAAGGTTTGATAGTGTAATAAGGAAAGAATTTGAAGATAGATCAGAACTCATAGGAGAGGAAGAGAGAAGAACAGAGGCAGCTGGTTCTGCAGATCAACTTGCAGTACAGTCAGGACTACTGCGTAGAGAGATCTTGCCTCAAAATTAATTAATTTAATTAATTAATTAAAAGAAAACCCACCATGACAAAAGGCACGTGGACACCTGAAGCATGTGCTGTGGGAACTCCTTCAGCCAATAGCCTTTAAGATACCAGCCCACTTTGGACATGGTCTAGTGTACTAGAAATGCAGACATAAAGCATACACGGCCCTCTTGGCTGCTGGATTCGGTTCCCGTTCCCAGCACATGCAAAGGACTGCAGATCGCTACCCTTTCTGTGAGTTCACCCCCTATTAAATAAACCTTTATTATACTCCTTCTCGGCTAGAGTGGGACTGTTTTATTATAAATTGCAACAGGCATGTACACAGTGTTCAGCCTCCATGTATGTCTGCAGGCCAGAAGAGGGCACCAGATGTCATTACAGATGGTTGTGAGCCACCATGTGGTTGCTGGGAATTGAACTCAGGACCTCTGGAAGAACAGTCACTGATCTCAACCTCTGAGCCATCTCTCTTCCTCTCAATTTTATTTTCCAGCCTCTTTGGATATAGGGGTGTCAGAGGACTGGGGTCTCGCTTTTGACCAAACAGTAAGGTGCTTACAGCCAAGCCTGATGACTGAAGTTTGATCTCTGGGACCAACACTTGGAAGGAGAAAATCAACTCCTGCAAGTTGTCCTCTGAGTGTCTCACAAGGCAGACACGTACATACACATGCACACACACATGTGCACACTAATAAAGACAGTTTTTAAACACAAAAGAAATCAGCCGAGTTCGACTCCTGGTATGGGAACCAAAAAAGAAAGAAAGAAATCAGTAACGTTTTTGGATAAGATTTGTTTTCATCAGAATTGGACTCATTCTCTGAGTGGCAGGCCCTCAGTAGGATGGTAGGTGAGGAGTGTTCTGCCCCACGGAGAAAGT